>NC_137945.1:33995682-35468182 GCF_963969265.1 Rhamphochromis sp. 'chilingali' | reverse complement strand
AGCGTCAGCATAGATTGCGAGTTGGACCTGTGGGTGACTGTCTTGGTGAAGAGCTTTTGGACGTGTTTCCCTTTCCTCGATTCCCTAGAGCCCTTTCCCCTTAGCCACTGTATAAAGCACCAGGTGTCACTCTGTAAATAAATCCACTTTAATCGTAACCCTTCAGAGTCCTGCAGTTTGAGTCCTGCATTTGCAATATGTTTCGAAGTAATGTAAGGTACTGCATGACCCTGATGAAGGCCACAAGCCGAAACGCGTTGGTCTATTATTAAAGTTGTTCATCTTCCCTCAAGTGTTGCTGGAGTTCCTGTTTTGTGAATACTCATCAGTTTTCACAGTCAGTCATAGTTTGTTTATAGTTTCATGTTTGCAGCTGCCTTCAGCCTGAATAAAGGCTCACTTTGTGTTGAAACCAGCTATACCTCTCTGCATCTGCTTTTGGGCCCATTCACAAAATACCCCAGCGCAGCCCACCGTGACAACTTCCAACATGCACAAACATTTGACCACACAGCATGCAGTTAATTTGCATGAATATAATGTCTTCTAGTGGTGAAGCCGACCTAAAGACCACCCAAATAGTCGTCTGATAGGTGAGCCACAGTCTTGTTTAGCCTCCCTGTACTCTAAGCAGGTACAGAGGATGGCTTTATCAATCCTTAAAAATGGTTCCCATCCTCTAAGGGGTGAATTTCAGCTTCTTTCCTCAGGACGGAGGTTTCTATTTCCGAGATGCAGGACAAAGCGTTATAAAAATAGCTTTGTCCCCGTTGCTGTCACTGAATTAAATAAGAACTGTTTTTGATTCGAAATATTAAAATTACTATATATGTGCCACAGTGAGCTTTATATATTTACTAGGTATGTGTGTTTTTTTTAAAGGGATGCCAAATGCTGTCATTTTTCTGTAAAGCAAATTTACCTTGTCTTTGGGTATAAATAAAGTTACCTTGACCTTGATAGAACCGACAAGAGAATCGATAAGGAATTGAATTGATAAGTGATGTTGATAATGGAATCAGAATTCCAAAATTCGTATCAATTCCCATCCCTAGTTGGGACAAGGACAGAGAGCAAGTAAAATGTACTGAACCCACCTCTGGTTTCTCTGGCAGGGTTTGCTGGCACATGGTTTACTGAGGTGGCACGGGCCAAAGACAAACTGACTGTCCTTGAATCCCATACATCGAGCAACGCAGGCACTGGGATATGTCCGCCCATTAGAGGCACACACTGGAACAAAGCGGTCCTGGCAGCTACAGGGAAGACCTAGGGGAGGGCAGAGGGAGACAGAAACCACTATTTCACTGAGAAGCGTGACTTATATACAACCAAGAGTTAACAGAAAGCTAAAAGAAACAATTTGCTTTAAGGAAAATAACCTGTTAGGGTTGTATTCTAACCCATCATACTCTCCAAAGTAGAGGCAAACATCTCAGAATACTGGGGTTTAGTTCTGTCCATGCCTTGCTTTTTAACCCACCGGATGCAATTTTAGCAATCTAATCATAAACCCATATCTCTTTTTTTTTCTTTCCTTTTTTTGTGTCCCGTTTGGATCTTTAGCATCAGAATTGTTGTCTTAAGGCCAAGAAAGATGCCAAGCGGATTTATTTTACCAAGTGGATCATCATGGCCTTGCCATATTGGTCCATTTGATTGACCTTTATTATAATTATGTATTTATTTTATTTTCAGTTCCTACAAACGGGACAGACATGACTGGGGGATAGGACAGGGAGAAAGAATGAAAGAAAGAGAGGGAGAGAAAGAAAACCAGAGGGGAGAAGAGACGGTGAGAAGGGGGGGAAGAAAGAAAGAAAAACAAACAAAACACCTGGATCACCTGTATGGAGAAAAATAAAAAACAGAAGAGAAAGCAAACAAAAAGAGCAACATAATAAAAACAGCACCATCACAATAAACTAGCTAGCAGTAGATAACAGTAGATACTAAATATTAAACGATATTGTGCAGCACGCAAGATAGACAGCGCACAATGTGCTTTGAGACAGCAGCCAAGAAAGCTGTAGTCCGCGTCTGTGAACACCCGTGTGTACACCTGTGTGCATACCTGTGTGGATCAGCATGCTTGTGTTCCAAAGGTTTGCGAACAGGCACACGCGGACACAGACGTGCATTCCCACCCCATATACACAACCAAATACTCGGCACTCACCCAACGTGTAGACAGACACAAATAGACACTGCACAGACAGTCGCACTCCCCAAACATACTCTATATCCCAGGTCCAGGTACCCCCGCCCTCAGAGGGGCAAGCCGCACCTAAACCCAGGAGATGTAACCCTTCTCTCTGGGGTGGAGGCAAGCGGACCACCTCCTTATCTGCAGTAGCAGGGAGGCCCCGCATCCCAGACCCCAGTCTGACGGCCAGCACCTCCTCCCAGCCCCCCAGCCCTGACGGCTAACAGAACCGGGGTGAGTGAAGACCTCAAACCTCCCTACGCCCGCTCATATGTAATGTTGCTGTGTGCTGTTCTAAAGTGCATTTAAAACTCAGGAGAGCATGGTACTAGCTTCCTCTCAGAGAGCAGCACAGCTCCTCCCGAAAACCCTTAGTGTCTACATGCATTTAAAATTGAGGGTAGGGCACCAGCGCCAGAGGTGGGTTGGAGTACACCGACCATCCTCTGGATGCTGTAAAATGTGCCCACCCCCAAGGCCCTATATGTATGTGTTATGTGAGAGTGTGAGTAATGTAGATGTCTAGGCTGCAGAATAAAATTGAGGCACAGGCAGCCAGAAGGGGACAGAGGGGGAGTGCCCCCCCTGCACCTTGGTGACATACCTGCACCCCAAGCCCTGCGTGTGTGGGTGGGTGTGGTAGAGCGGGAATAGGGAGGCAGCTGAGGATGGGGAGGGAAGAAAGGGAGGGGCAAGCGGCCCCTCCCTGGGGCCAGCTCCCCCGCTGACCCCAGTAGGCACCCTCACACTCTGGAACCCACCAGGGCAAGGGGGCCCAGGCCCATCCGGACCGGGGCCCGCAGCAGCAGCACCGCCCAGCCCCACAGAGTCCGGGGCAGCCCACCCGACTCCACCCCAGAGAAAACTGCACCCACCCCATCATCCAATCATCTCCCAAATTACACAAGACAATAGACACCCAGGTTGAGTTCATTCTCCACCTCTCCTATATCTCTCCCCCACCTGCAGAGTGAGCTCCTGTAGTGAGGAGACCACCTGCAAAGATATGACAACCTCCCCACCAGTTAGAGAGCCCCCTGGTTGGGCCGATGCACCTGAGGTGCATGTCAAAAGTGAATGTCACTCAGTTTGGCTCTTGCAAATAATTAGTAATGTTCTTAAATGTTAAACACCTCTAAAAACAACCCTTATCTCTTTAATTATTTTGGTGAAAAGTGAATTTAATTCATGTTGAAATAAGGCTACAACATTACAATACTTTCCAGAAGCACTGTATCACACATTTATTGGGAATATATAGTCCAGGTATACCTGATGAAGTTCAGATGGAAATAAATGTTATAATTTTATAAATGTACAAGCAGTAAGTGAGGCAGTTCGTAGGAATTGTATTTAATTATTTTTATTGTCTTTTTTTCCTTCAAGCCACATGATGCCCATTCAGGTGTGCAGAATTTTTGTGGTGAAAAATAGTCAGAAGCCACAACAGTTATGAAGAGGCTTTTATAAGGCTGTAAATTGCAAACTTTTCAAGGCTAAAAAAGTGGTATTTTAAACCTTTGTTTAGTTTTGTGCTTTGACATCGGCTTCCTGTTGGGCTCTGGATGTTACTGCGTGGAATATTCTTGGACAAGTGTGATTTTTCTTTTCTTCAACACTGAATTTGGGGATAATCCATCGTACATGTCTAACATGTTTTAATAACCAACAAAAGCCACTTTTATCTCTTATATTTAATAAAATAATATTGCTTTAACCTGCCTCTCTGTGAATCGCTACCATACCATGGTGGAGGGGTTTGTCTGTCCCACGGATCCCAGGGGGTATGTTGTCTGGGGGCTGGCAAATTGGTCCTGGGTGAGGGACCAGACAAAGAGCGATTCAGAAGACCCTTATGAGAAAAACATCGAGGGAACAGTTTACCCTGCCCGGGATAGGGTTACCGGGGCCTCGCCCTGGAGCCAGGCCTGGGGAGGGTGCCCGAGGGCGAGTGTCTGGTGGCCGGGCCTTAGTCCATGGGGCCCGGCCGGGCACAACCCGAAAAGGGGACATGGGCCCATCCTCCCGCAGGCCCACCACCCACAGGAGGCGCCATAGGGGTCGGGTGCATTGGAGGCCCTGGCGGACTGATCCCCGGCTGCCAAGACTGGCAATAGGGACATGGAATGTCACCTCTCTGGTGGGGAAGGAGCCTGAGTTAGTGCGTGAGGTTGAGAGGTACCGGCTAGATATAGTCGGGCTCACCTCTACGCATGGCTTGGGCTCTGGAACCAGTCTCCTGGAGAGGGGCTGGACTCTGTCTCAGTCTGGAGTTGCTCCTGGTGAGAGGCAGCGGGCTGGGGTGGGTATTCTAATATCCCCTCGGCTTTTTGCCGGTATATTAGGGTTCTTCCCGGTGGATGAGAGGGTTTGTTCCCTGTGCCTTAGGGTCGGGGAACGGGTCCTGACTGTCATCTGCGCTTATGCGCCGAGTGGCAGTTCAGAGTACCCAGCCTACTTAGAGTCTCTGGGTGGGGTGCTGGAAGGTGCTCCACCTGGAAACTCTGTTGTCTTTCTGGGAGACTTCAATGCTCACGTGGGTAACGACAGAGAGACCTGGAGGGGTGTGATTGGGAGGAATGGCCTCCCTGACATGAACCCAAGCAGTTCTTTGTTATTGGACTTCTGTGCAAATCACAGTTTGGCCATAACGAACACCATGTTCAAACATAAGAGTGTCCATAAGTGGACGTGGCAGCAGGACGCTCTAGGCCGCAGGTCGATGATCGATTTTGTAATTGTATCACCAGACCTGCGACCATATGTTCTGGACACTCGGGTAAAGAGAGGGGCTGAGCTGTCAACTGATCACCACCTGTGCAGCCATCCGGGAGTGGCTCAGAGTAGAGCTGCTGCTCCTCCACATCGAAAGGAGCCAGCTGAGGTGGTTCGGGCATCTGACAAGGATGCCTCCTGGGCGCCTCCTGGGTGAGGTGTTCCAGGCATGTCCCACCGGGAGGAGGCCCCGGGGCAAACCCAGGACACGCTGGAGAGATTATATCTCTCGGCTGGCCTGGGAACGCCTTGGTGTTCCCCCGGATAAGCTGGAGGAGGTGGCTGGGGAGAGGGAGGTCTGGGCTTCTCTGCTTAGGCTGCTGCCCCCCCGACCCGGCCCCGGATAAAGCGGATGAGTATGGATGGATGGATGGATTAACCTGTAGTTCATTATCAGAAATGTCCAAACTCTATTGAAACACTAACCAGTAAAGTGTCGATGACTGTCATCTGTGTATCCAGAGCTGAGACACTCTTTAGTGGAGCAGACGGTCTCACCAGCAAAGCAGTAACAGTTGTGGCAGTCGGTCTTGAAAGACGTCCCATGGCCTGTCGGTAACACATATCGACCAAAAACATGTTAGAAAGTTGCTGAACTGAATGTGCAAGATTCATCGCTCAGATTTCACAGTGTAACCACAACCAGGAGTTCAGTTACATTAATAGTGTATCTGTAGTACCCATTGCTACCAGTGACACTTGGAATAAGTCAACAGCACTCACCAACTCATCACTGTGCTCAGACCGTAGACTGAAGTGCATTATTGTAGAGCTGGGCGATATAAGATTTTTTCATATCACGATATATTTTTTTCATTTCAGGCGATAACGATATCTATCACGATATAAGCCAAATAACTATATTTGTAAGATTTAAATGTGCCGTTGCTCACAGGTAAAATGTGAAATAATCAGCAGCTTGTTTTTATTTAAATATTTATTTCCCATAATAAGTTCAACAGGGTAGATGTACTTAAGGAACATGAGACTTTTTCAGATAAATAAAGGCAAATATTGCAAACTACACAAAAGGCAGCTGCTAAAGCGTTTAAGTTTCAAAATAGAACAAATGAAACAGACTAAATTGTCAATTCCACTTAGAAACAAAATATTAATTCTAAAAATAAATCTTAGTTTGTTTTACAGAAGAACAGACGAAACTGACTAACTTTTGTCAATATCAAAGAGATTGAGCATGCACCAGTTTATTGTATTTCCAGACTTGCTTTCGGCACAATTTACAGTGCTCTGTTTTTTGTCAGACTTGAAATAGCCGAAATACTTTTACACTACGGAACTTCTATGGCTCTTCCATTCGACAATCTCTCTGGCGTTGGAACCATCATCTGTTTTCTCTTCGGTAACCTTCGGTCACGCTCTCGGTTGATGTTTCTCTAGTCGACGCACTCATTTCCTCCATTACCGGGCGGCACGGTGGCTGGCTGCTTCCCAAACAAATACACATGTGCGGCTTGGCACTTGTGCTGTACGTAACAAGTCACGTGACGTGACGCTGCGGCTGTGATTGGTTCGGCTCTGCGCTACTTAATTTGGATTGGCTGTTCTTTTTTTTTTTTAAGAGGACAAGAGCGGCGAGGTCTATCGCAATAGTCTAATTTTTCTATCGAGAAAAAGTTATTTCGCAATACGTATCGTTATCGTTCTATCGCCCAGCTCTACATTATTGTAACCTTATGTTTGCATTCTAACGCGTTCAACTCTGAACTTTGTATAGGTTAGTAACATTAACATGAATGACAATTAACACTGCTAATTAGTAGTAAGCAGACGTGGAAAGTAACTAAGTAAAAATATTTCATTACTGTACTTTAGCAGAATTTTCAGGTATGTGTACTTTACTTCAGTAGTTCTGATAACTTTGTACTTTTACTTCCTACATTTTCAAACAAATATCTGTACTTTGTAGTCCTTGGAGTACACATTGACAATAAACTGGACTGGGCTAAAAACACCACAGCACTTTACAGGAAGGGCCAGAGTCGTCTCTATTTTTTGAGGCGACTGAGGTCCTTCAACATCTGCCAGAAAATGCTGAGGATTTTCTATGAGTCTGTTGTGGCCAGTGCGATCCTCTATGCTGTTGCATGCTGGGGGAGCAGGCTGAGGGCAGCAGATGCCAACAGACTTAATAAACTGATCCGTAAGGCCAGCAATGTTGTGGGGATGGAGCTGGACTCCCTCAAGGTGGTGTCGGAGAGGCGGATGCTGTCCAAGATAAAGACAATGTTGGATAACACCTCCCACCCACTCCATGACATGCTGGTCAGTCACAGGAGCTCGTTCAGTGAGAGACTGAGATTACCGAAAAGCACCACTGAACGACACAGGAAATCTTTCCCGCCTGTGGCCATCTCCCTGTACAACGCATCCACTTAACACACTGTTTGCTGCTACAACTACACATGCTATTTATTTATGAGTGACTTATGTATGTATGTATGTATGTATGTATGTATATATATGTATATATTGTACTATTCTTAGTTAGTGTATTGTCTGTCTTGTCTTAATGTTGGTTTATAATGGAGCACTGTAACAAAAAATAATTTCCCCCAGGGATCAATAAAGTATTCTGATTCTGATTCTGATTACATTTTCAAAACAGGCTGGTTACCTTAGGCTTAATGAATTCTAAGTTATTATTTCGTTGCTGTGGGCCTTCATACATCGAACCGATTTGAGCCTAAACACCAGGGGATGTTGCATGAAAACAGATGACATGTGCCAAAGCCAGGGGTTAAAGTGGCAGTGTAGCTAGCCCTACAGAAGGCAAGCATAAAGTGACTGATGCTTTTTAAGTAGCAGGTCATTTCAAATGCAGCTTTTCTATCAGCAAACTCACAAACTGTTTGTGTTGTCTTCACAAGGAGAGAGAAGAATGAGGGCTAACTTTACTCAGAGATGAAGAAAAATAGGGTTAGCTTTAAAGGGCTGCTCAGTGGTATTTAATAAACTATAAATGCAAAGACTGCATGTAAGCCCTTGTTTTTAAATGGGTCTGTACATGTGACACTGATTTGTTTTGTTTCACAATATGAAAAAACTCAAACTGAGGCAGACTAACTGTGTTATTTAAAGGCTGCATGAAAATCCTCTGCAGGTTAGTGTCAGATAAACAGGTTAGTTCACTGCACTGTGATGGGTTCAAATTAAAGAACAGTGGCAGTGGGTTCATGGTCACAGTTAGCGTACATCATGTGCAGCAGAGATTCATATACATTTTAGCTGATGATGCTGATATTCATTCACTGAATTCCACCTTCATACCAACTTTATATGAACTAGAAAAAAGACAGGATAAACAGTGTACTGTGAGTGTACTGTGACCAGGTGTGCCATGGAAGACTATCTGGGTCCACCTGATTAGATTAGTAAGCGACTGGCATGAGTCACGGGAGGACAGTACATAGCAATAGATAAATATGTGAAAAAGTAGTCAGTCTGACCTTGGTCCTGGAGAAAACTCCGAGCTAGATGAAGGCCCTAGCATGAGCAGTGGTCAGGAGAAAGCACAAAAGGTACACTGGGGACAAACTGAGCCAATTCTGCTCTGACTGTTATGCAGGGAAATCTTATCAATGTCCTATTTGTGATATTTTTGTTTGGTGGTGTGCCGTGGGATTTTTGTAATGTGAAATATCTACCGTGGCTCCAAAAGGTTGGAAAACACTGATGTAGAGGATGAACTCGTGAACCATCTGCTTCCACCTTGTTGAATTCAGGTGTGTACATCCACAGAGAGCAGTGAAGAAGAAAATCTACTGGAGCTCTTAATAAAAATAATTGTGAGTTATGATTCTTTCCCCACACTGAGCCACAACAACTGATTTTAGGGTTCCCCACCTGGTGAATTTAATTTTCCTTCTCTTTCTTCTGATTTAAGCTGAATCATTACGATAACACTGTGAGGCTCAGTTAGCTTCAAATGTCCTCCAAAGCTTATCTTTTGCTTTCTTACACTGAGCATATTTCAGAGTCTGTACTTTTTTACTTTTACTTGAGTAAAGAAGTTGAATGAGTACTTCAACTTTTACAGGAGTAATTTTTAACACTAGTATCTATACTTCTACTTAAATACAGAATATCCATACCTTTCCCAACTGTTAGTAAGTAATGTTACTGGGCCTGTGGAGGCAGTGGAGCTGCCAGAGACCAGCCGTAGTGAGACAGCTCCTTACACAACAGAACCAGCTTTGACCCTGATCAGATTTGCACCCTTTCTTTTAGATCCACTGTAGCCATGGAGGCAGTGGAAAGTAAAGATCTTGGCTCTATCAAAGGGATAGCAGCTACCCACTGGTACAGATATAAGGATTACTCCTAAGTCACAATCAAAACTCAAGAAGGAGAAGCCTTCACTGTTCACATCATCTCAGTGGATAGAAACACAAAGTTCATCGGAGTAGATACAAAGACTTTTGTTTTAGAACGTGCTCTGTGCACTGCAGAGGTTGGAAGCCTCAACACTGACGTTTACTGGAAACCTACACACAAAGACAAGTGTCTACTGTTTGACTACCACCAGGATCAGGACCCTGCAACTGCAGGAAGAAAACATTCCCTCTAAGGCAGAAGGGAAAGAAAAGGAACATGCTCTTAAAACATGTGGTTATATTAACTTGGATAAACACAAAGAAACTCAAAGTTTTTCCTCAGCACATCCCATTGCACTTCAGACTCACTCCCAGTTAAAAACTGGTTTTTCTCAAACTCCCACACAAGCTAAGCAGCAAACTGTAATCTGTGTGTGGCAGGGGTGTGGTCTTTAGCTCTGCTGCAGTGGGACGGTGGTGCAGTGGGTTCAAAGGGCAGTGCCATGGAGGCTGAGGGCCAGGTGGAGGTAGTCAGGCTGATAATCTCTCTTCCCTTTTTAGTGTCACCGGGGACAGAGACAAGAGAGAATTGTGGGTTCAGCTGAAAAGCTGACCATGCCAGAGATGTTTGGTGCTGAACCATTCTGTGTGTGTGCGCCTAAATAAAAGTGGCAAAACAGCCAATTAATGCCGTGTCGGGATTGAACCATTCACAGTGGTGCCCAAATCCAGGCTCGATGTCCAGCCCTTAGTCCACGCAGCTGGTTCAGCTGCTGGCTCAAATGCTGATGCACCGTGAGCAAGCTTAGCGGCAGACGCAGGTGTTGGAGAGGGTGGATGGAGCCACCCCGATGCACCGGATGGCGGAGGGCAACAACCTGCAGGTCTTTTTGGAGACCTTCCAGGCCACAGCAGAGGCATGTCAGTGGCTTGCCACTGAGTAGGCGCGGTGGCTGCTTCCACTGCTGTCTGGAGGGTCTCCCACGGCGTCTCTGAGCCTACCACCAACGTACCGAGGTAGCTTTAGGGAAATTCACAGCGCTGTGCTGGATCGTTTGGGCCTCTCCTCGAAGTATCATTAACTGCAGTTCTGGGCCAGTCAGATGATGGGGAGGACTGTGGAGGGGCTGCCAGGGGATATGCCACGATGAGAGTGGAGACTGCAGTCACGCTAGCAGAGGAGCACCTGGCCATGGGGGCAGAGGGAGCATGGAGTAGCAGCCCGCCGGCCACCAGCACTGCAACACACATACACATCCATTCTTGGTCACACCATGGGTTGGCAATAATGACTATGAAGTCAACATCGGCAGGGGAAGAGCCACACAGGTATATCACCTCAACCTCCTTAGAGGATGGCGAGAGGCTGAAATCACTTCTCCAATGAGCCTGGTGAAGGACAGAGATGAATTGAACTGAACATAAACAGCAAATTGTTCAGAAGGAATTGGCAGAGATGCTGAAAATGGGAGTAATAGAAGAGTCACACAGAGCTTGGTGTAGCCCCATAGTTCTGGTCATGAAGAAAGGTGGGTCTATATGGTTCTGTGTCGTCTACCTACAAGGTGGACAAGGTGTCACGGTTTGATGCCTACCCCATGCCCCGGCTTGATGAACTCCTGGACTGGTTAGGCACCACTCAATTTTTTACGACACTGGATTTAACCAAGGGCTATTGGCAGATTCCCTTGTCTGCAGAGTCCAAGGAAAATCATTCTCCACTCTGCACGGTTTGTACCAATTTGTCTCTCTTCCATTTGGCTTGTTCAGAGCCCCTGCCACTGTCCAGTGCCTCACGGACCAGGTGCTGGCGCCGCCTGCACCTGGTCACACCTGCTGCATATTCTGCTGCCTACCGGGCTGATGTGATCATCCACAGGAACACCTGGGCAGAGCATGTGCAGAGGGTGGGCACGGTCCTGCATTCCCTGAGGCAGGCAGGGCTCACGGCCAACCCAAAGAAGTGCGCAGTTGGACTGAGGGAGGTACAGTATCTGGGGTACCACTTGGGAGGCAGGCAGGCGCATCCACAGGCGGAGAAGACAGCCACCATTGGATCCTGCCCGTGCCCCAAGACCAAAAAGTAGGTGAGGTGGTTCCTGGGGCTGGCTGGGTACTATCGCCGGTTCGTGTCCGTGTTTGTGTCCAAGATCTGGCTCAGCGGTGCGTTTGTGCCGTTGAAAAAGGCTCTCTGTGGGGAGCTGCTGCTCAACACACTTAACTTTTGCCTCACTTTCATCCTGCAGACAGATGCCTCAAACAGAGGGCTCTGGCCAGATGCGGCCCAAGCCTCAGTCGGGCAGTGGGTCGGTGTGGCAGGGGTGTGGCCTTTGGCTCTGCTGCAGTGTAGGAGGGGTGGGGGAGGGAGGCTGAGGTCCAGGTGGAGGCAGTCAGACTGATGAACTCTCTTCCCTTTTTAGTGTCGCCAGAGATTGGAGACAAGAGCTGAAAAGCTGACCATGCCAGAGATATTTGGTCGAACCATTTTGTGCAAGAGTGTGTGTGTCTGAATTAAATGAAAACAGCCAATTAATGCCATGCCGGGTCTGAATCGTTCACACCATGCAGTGCAGCACAGAATGCTCAGACCTCTACAATGGAGAAACCAAACAGCTGCTCCATAAACGTATGGCAGAACATAGAAGAGCCACCTCTGACAGGACAAGAGTCAGCTGTACATCTGCACTTAAAAGATACAGGCGAGGATGCTAATGTTCACATTTTGGACCAGAGGAGAGAGAGGCCATCTATGTTGTTGTAAGCCACCTCCTCTGTTGAACGACAGTCACTGAACAGAAGGGTGGGTAATGACACCAACTGTCAGCCACCTACGGTGCAGTCTTCAGATCCCTTCATCAGGCCTCCAGCTCACCTTGAAAGAGTTTGCAGCCAAGTATGAGGAGGCAGGAATGAGAATTAGCAATGCATCAAGATAATTATTGTTGAACTTCTTAAAATTGGGAGATATGTAATAGAAATGGCAGTTAATGCAGTACTTCTGTTAAATCCCATGAATGAAAGGTGAAAGCCTGCACTTCAAAAACATCTGGATTGTTTGATTTAAAATCTTCTTTCCTCGTATGCAGAGGCAAAATTACTAAAAGAATTGCTTCATTGTCCAAATGCTTAAAAACTAACTGTATACTATAAGAATTGTATGTCTTTAAGAGTCCTACTCTTCCTCTGTCCTCCTACTATGCAGGGCTTGCTGGTGTCCATGCAGGGCATCTCCACACAGTTCTCCAGTCGCCCACTGG
Source organism: Rhamphochromis sp. 'chilingali' (assembly GCF_963969265.1). Taxonomy (NCBI): domain Eukaryota; kingdom Metazoa; phylum Chordata; class Actinopteri; order Cichliformes; family Cichlidae; genus Rhamphochromis; species Rhamphochromis sp. 'chilingali'. The sequence goes on along the minus strand of NC_137945.1, from coordinate 35,455,610 downwards.
GACCACAGCTGCACACCTCGAAGCAAACCGTAGGATCAGTGCGCGTAGGCACTTGGATACGAGCATCCTGTTGCACCAAGAACTCAGAGGCTTCACCCATTTTGCAGCCTGAAAACATAAAAACAGACTTCAGCCTCTTGAATGTGAATAATGTGAAGCTGCAGAAACGGACTGTAGTTTGTCTTACCTGGCACACAGAGGTATGGCTGACAGTTTAGCTCATCGAGGCAGCCCTTCCTGTTCACCTGGCATATGTGGTTGCTTGGACAGGGGTTAGGATTGCATGGATGGATAACCTCCTTAACAGTGTTGCTGCCTAGGGAGCTGGGTGCTTAATGGTGTGTGGAAAAGCAAAGTACCATTAATGCTTTCTGTTTTTAAGAATGTGAATATGTGTTTTCAAAAGAAAAGTCTCATCAGGAGAAAAGAGACCTAATGCAAATCTACTATGAATTCTAATACGTAGCATATAGAGGCTCGATGTCCAGCCCTTAGTCCTATGTAATGGAAAGACAGTTCCAGCTGAGCCTGACTCTGTCTTTCCATTAAATAGGACACATGTGCTTATTGATCAGATCATTCAGTAACTTCAAATATAATAAGTGTTGGGACAACTGTTGTTGTAAAAAAGGTCTACATGAACTTCAAATTAAAAGCTGAAACTATTAGAGACCATTTTTGGCATGAACTGGATGCTCTAACATCCATGATTTGGGACTAGGAGCCAAAGACTGACAAAACAACTACAGAAAATTGCTGCACATTCTACTGTGCATGTGTATAATGTATGCTTTTTTATTGTATAAAGCAACGCGTGAATCTATTTACATTTGTACCATATCATCAAAACTAGCCTTAAGCTGAAGGTAATTAAAGAAAAAAAAAGCAACTCAGTCATCTTGGCTACTGGTAACGTCAGGGGCACAGACGCTTGTGTTTTAGGCATCATTTCTGTTAAGAATAACTGAACTACACCATTAGCTTGGCTAATGTTCCCAGTGTGCAGACAAACAATAACAATAATTAAAATAATAATAATAATGATAATAACTCTTTCAGTTTCTTGTTTTCAGTGCATTACCTTGGCAACAGGAAACAGCGACACAGAAAATGTCAAACACTAGTGACTGTAATCAGTGAAAGGCCCATTTTGAAACCACTGAGCATTGGATCGGGATGATAATATTTCTTTAAGTCTGCTGTGTTACAAGCAGCAACGTGTTTGCTAAAATGTTATTCAAAACAACATTGTAGGATGTACTGTATCCACCAGCTTCTGAGCATCTGTGCTCTGCTGCCCTCTAGTGGCAAACTCAATTGATTTTTCAAAAGTTTTTCTTTTGTTATTGAATTACAAGACTGCATCTGTTTCATTTACAGCTGATCCCTTCTGTTTCTGTATAATGCAAACAAACGCTGGAGTAACCTGACTCACTAAGGTATCTGTAGAGAGGGATGCAGTGTTCAGGGTCATCAATAGGCGACAGGAGCTCACAGATCCTCTCTGGTGTTTGTCCTTCGTGAAAACGTTTTGTATCTCCACACTGGGTCAGGATATCTACACAATCTGATCTGAAGACAGATAAAACAAATAGAACAGCTGGTACGTACAAGACAAGAAAAGACAACAATACTTTATTTGTTCGAGATTTTAAAATGATTTAGTTAAAGTCAGTAAAAACATTCTAAATAAACTAAAATATGTGTGAAGTTTGCATGTTCTTCCCGTGCTTGCCTGGGTTCCCTCTGGCTTCCTCCCACAATCCAAACACATTCAGTTAGTGGGGTTAGGTCAATCTAAACTGAATCTGAGTGAGTGTGAATGGTTTTATTTCTCTCTGTGTTCGCCCTTCATTAGGCTACCTGTCCCCGCCTCTTGCCCTATGGTAGCTGGGGTAGGCTACAGCCCCCCGCGACCCTGATAAGGATAAGTGGAAGAGAATGGATGGATGACAAGAGGAATATCCCAAGGTAACACTGAACCCGAATTCTAAATAAAATAAAGTGGGTACAAGTTTAAACAAAATACAAAGTAACAATGCTGTGTAACATTTTTTTCTTGTCACATCAGCTGATGGCCTCCAGCTTGCACTGAGGTGGTTCACAGCCAAGCTGAAGTGGCAGATATCACATTTAGTGCCTTTAATACTGAAGCCATGGTTTTTTTGGCCAGAAGGGGGAGTCGTTCCCACTCTGGGGTCGGGATGAGTTGCTGCCCCAAGGAGAGGATAATAAAAGTATCTCAGGGGCAGAGGGGAGTGGGAGAAGGACAGACGAACTAGTGTCACGTCTGCTGTGATGCAGAGTGTTAATCAATTTACAAAGCAGGTAACAGCTGACGGCACGCCACACACACAGCCGCCATCTTTATTCAACACAGGTGCGATAGGGTGAGGGGTTAAGTCATTGAGGACTCACATTCGTTTCTTATTGGTTGTATTATGACAGAGCTTTACATTCATTATAGATATAACAGAGAGAAGTACAACAACAGTCATGTGAAGGTGAGAGGAGACCTACTTGCATATAACGCTCCCTCTGGACCTGCTGTGGCAGGGTTTGATCTGCAGGGCGCAGGCCACAGCCTTCCACATGTGGGGCTGACACTTCCTAATGTCCAGCACAGGGATGTTCATGAAGGGCATCTTAATTGTACCATTAGACCACAGCTTGATGTCATTCATGGCACCCTGGTCTGACTGGATGTTACAGCTGCGAAACAGCTCCGTCGGCCTGTGGACAGACACAGAAACACAACAGGAAGTCAATGAGCTGTTCAGCGGTGCACGTGCAGCAGCTCCCACAGAGGGAGCCAGAGATCCTCTGAGAAACGTCACACAGGTTTTCCCTTCTTGACCACATCAGGAATCGTCTGTGGAGTCTGATTGGTGGGTTTAGTCTCAAGTGAGTCAGCTAATTGGTGGTTTAAAATACCGACGGTTCCACAGGGAAGGTTCTGGGTGTGGTTCTATCACTCTGTGTGTGTGGGGATTCTGTAACCATCATGGCCAACTTAGGTTTGACTTCCAAAGCAAAACTAAATGTGGTAATGCACGGGGTCAGGCTAACAGGAGCTTAGTCCATGCAGGAGTGCAGCAGTACAGAGTCAGGCTTTTCCATCGTTTTCTGACAGAGTTCTCTGAGAGGAATTTATTCTTAATGTGGCAAATATCAGTGGAAGTCTGCACTGTGGTTGCTGCGTAAAAGAGTGCAGTTTGAAATCTCCACAGGTACTGATACAGCTCTGCTGCTGTGGACGGCCAGCATCTCCTGGGTCTTCCCCTATCAGCCTCTGCGTCTCATTATTGCAGTGTCACATCCTGACACACACACACACACACACACACGCACACAGAGTAAAATAGTGTTTTTTCTGTGTGTGTGTGTACCTCCCTGTGTGTGTTGGTGCTGTGTACAGAAGCAGCATTCCTCTCTTTTTCTGTCTCCCTGCTTTCTTCTCTTATCTTTCATCAGTCTGGCGTTGACCCCGCCTGCTCCAGCATAACATCCACAAGACAATAATATGAATAAAAAAATAAAACAAAAGCATAAACCAGAAAAAAGCCTCCTAGCCTCTACCACTGCGCCTACACTGGTTGAACTACCTTCCTGATATTTATACTTATTGCTGTGAGTAAAAGACAGGCTGCAAAGTGTTATAAAAGTGTTATAGCGCCTTTTCTAGTGCTGTTATATTTTTAAATAAAAAAAGAGGTTCAGATACAGCCACTTAAAATGTCTAGCTGCTCTGTGTCAGGTCCACGATGGAGCTTGGGGGTGTTGCACACTCACAATCACCCACAAAAAAAACCAGTTATGGTGGGGGGAAGAGAGTATTGACAGGTGTCCTTATCCTGCAGATGAAATAGGTAGCCAACTGACATGTCAGGCTGTGTCAGGGCTATCTGACCAACAAGGAGAGTGATGGAGTGCTGGTGGTCTGGCCTCCACAGTCACCTGACCAGTGGAGATGGTTTGGGATGAGATGGAGCGCACAGTGAAGGCAAAAGGACCAACAAGTGCTCAGCATCTCTGGGAACTCCTTCCAGACTGTTGGAAACCATTTCAGGTGACGACTCATGAAGCTCATGGAGAGAACGCCAAGAGTGAGCAAAGCAGGAATCAAAGCAAAGGCTGGATGTTACAAAGAATTTCAAATATCAAACGTTCTGAGTTAATTCATACTTTTTTGTTTGTGTTCATTCATAGTTTTGATGCCTTCAGTGAGAATCTACAATGTAAACAGTCATGAAAATAAAGAAGAACCATTAAATGAGAAGGTGTGTCCAAACGTTTGTGCTTACAGACTGATCACATGTGCGACACACCAAAACAAGTTTAAAGGATCTATGATGTCATTGATACCAGTGAAGAACAAAACCGTAACAGCTAATTATAGACCCATATGCCCAAAATATGTTGATCGGAAAATACTGTCAAAAACTCTTAGCAGTGAGGTTAGAGAAGCTGGTAATTATTCATGAGATCAGGTTTCACGCAGAACAGGTCTGCAGCTGGTAACACGAGGACGGCCTGGAAGAGCTGCTGCCGTGTCTGTAGATGCCACCGAGCCGCACCTTAGTTAGACTGGAAATGAATAAAAATGCATCGTATGTTTTAAATTAAATGAACTGATACTTTAAAAGCAACGTATATATTTAATTAATTATTACAAGTTTTAATGAATTCATGACACAACAAATTATTTAATGATGAACTTGATTTATTTTGGCAGTCATGGCCCTCCATAATACTATCGTGGGAGCTAGGACTTGTGCTCAGTTCAGCCCAGTTTGCAGTGGACAGTCTGCTGCCAACCTTACTAAACCGTGATTCATTAAATCTTCTCCCAGCTGCAGAAATACAGTCATGCACGACTTTTAGTCACAAAAATGAAAATGCACCAACAGTAATTACTGCCAGCAGCAGAAACAAATGGTGTTGCACTGGTGCAGCCCACTACGTCTCAGTCTTCCTACATTTAGTCTACAATACAAACTATCCAGCTGTGGCTGCTTGGCTCCTCTATCCTATGGAAGTGCAGTATGACAACGTGGGAAGGTATTTCTGTTATGTTTGTATTTGTCAGGCTGTCAATAACAACATCTGGACAGCCATACTTGGATATGCAAAATAAAGTAAAACATCCAAAAGTTTGGATCACCAGTAAAACCAATGAAATACTTTTTTTGTATCTAGTATTTATAAACATATAAAATCACTTGGAAATAACTTTTCATCATGTACTTCCTGTTTTTGAAACGCTCTGTGTGTGGGCTTCACAACAGGAGACACTGTGTACAAATAACACACACTATACTGCAAACACACATATGAACCTGAGCGACAGCCTGTTCTTACTCAAACTTAAGAAACAAATGAAGCTAAAAACATCTTTTTTATATTTTCATGTTATTAATTACATAATTATTCAGTTTAAATTGAAGGGGACCTTTAAGTCAGAAGCTATGTTTCTTGAATTCTCCCAGAGTGGCCCCATTTCACTTCATCCACCATCCCATTCACACACCACTGTGTGTCTGTCTATTCATACATTTGTGTCTCCATTTCAGAACCCACAGGGTCTATTTATACACATTTTCTTTCATACAAGAACTCAGAAGCTCAAACTGCAGAGGAGGCTGTTCTACGTGGACCACACTCAGCAGTTTAACAGAGGTAAAGCGCTGCCTGAGGACATGCTCTCCCACACTACTGTGGAATAATCTCACTGGCTTACACCACTGATGGTGGCTCTTTGCCTCAAGTTCAACACGGTCCACTCAGTTCCTGCCCGAATGTGAAAATGACCCAGATACCATGACAGGACGTTTCTTTCTTGACCCTTTACTCCCAGTCACATTTATGGCAGCAGTTAATAAGTTGCTTAGTTAACTAATAATTAATGAACTCATTTAGTTAGACAATATTCTGTGGTTATCTGATTTTTAACAAAACAGCGAACACGTGGCCAGGACATGGCCTCCATCGTGCACCAAGGTCTTTCTATTCTACTTCTGGTAACTGGAGGGGAGTTTGTTTGGTGCTCTTATACAACTGATAAAACAGATTATTTGACATCAGTTTATTGATTATCCATCTGCTCGATCCCTGACCGCCTCAGTCTGCACACCAAGTATACTAGGGCATCATACTAACCCCAGGTTGTTGTCTGAGGCACTTTGAAAAAAGTGCATGTATGGATGAGGCGAGTTGTTTCTACTCTAACTGAGCACCCAAGAGCTATAGAGATTGACAGACCACGTGACTTTTGCGCATTGCATGCCGGGAACTCGTGGCAAAACAATCCAAGTACTTGCATCAAATGCAAGCATTTGCAGCACCGCAAAACGTTCATTCTCCGGTTCCAATACCTTCTTGTTTTTTCTTTGCCCCCCAATAAGTTATGTACAAAACGAAGGAGAACAATGCCGGTCCGTACAAAGACAGACTTGATGAAAAGACAAAGAAAAGATACGAGGAAAAAAAATCAAAGGAGTGAAAGGGTCAGACCCTCACGAGCACACAGAGGGACAAAAGATGTTAGCGTGCTGCCCAACTTTCACCACGCTCATATTTATAATCATACGGTTCTTGGAGTGAGTGCATACACTCATGAAGTTTAGTAACTTCAGGTCACTGCAACAAGCCCAGGTACAGTTTACCGACGGATGGGTGCAGGACCTTGAAATGCACCGTGTAGAAAGTAAAGACCATCGTACGTATCATAAGTTTACCAGTCTCACAAATCTTCGTCATAAATACACATTAGTTAACAATTTATTAATATAACCTTTGAGCTCAATGGTAATTAATTAGTAGTGGAAATAATTTCTGGTTCGCATTACAGAAATGTAGCAGTGACAATAATATTGTATGTTGTAATCGTACTGGACAATTAGTGATACAAAACAACTGTTTTATCCTGTGAATAAAAGTATATGTTTTTGTCAATGTACCATAATAACAGAAGCGAAACGCAATATTGTGTCAGGACAATTCACTACTTATGCACAATAAACAAAGGAGCATAGCGCGACAATTTCTGTTCAGCGCCAGACTTGCTTGTAACCTATATCACCAATTATGTTAAGAAAAATGACACATTAACTACAACAGCAGACTGACCTTCGTGTAAATGCTTGGAGCAGACTAACCTGTGAGCTGGAGGGTTCTGGGACGTTATATTTGGTCTTTGAATGGCTGCAATCCAGTCGCGTCTTTGTTACTTCGGAAACATGGCTCGAACAATTTCTCTTCAACGACGTAATCTGATAACAACCGATCTCTTTACCCGTCGGCTTCCCGTGGCTGTCATGTGACTGGCTATTGCAGTTAATAACACAACAGCTTCTTGACATTTTTTGTGTTTCTTTTTATCGCTGTGTAACTGATTTCAATTGAAAGCCTGCGTGCGCTAGTACCTCTTGCCACGAGTTCCCAGAATCCTTTGCGGTTTTACCCCTGAGTGACGTCACATTTTCAATCTCTATATAAGAACCAGTCCTAACAAACCCTTGTGTGTCGGTGGCAGCTGAACTTCATTCAACCATGGCCTGCAATGACTTTGCCAAATTCTTCACAGAAAAATATCCAAAAGATTGGACAAGCAATTGGTACATCAACAGCAGATCCAGGATATGTACTGTATCCACCGAAAAACTGTTTAAACACCATCAAACAGTTTCACCCGATTAACAGCAAAGACCTGGAGGACATCTTAGGTCAACTGAACTCCTCCTCCTGCTGTTTAGATGTCCTGCCAACAAGTTTTTTCAAAAAGGTCTCAAAGACTTTGGAGTCAGACCTGTTACAGATCGTCAACTTTTCTTTATTATCAGGTGTGTTTCCAGAACCACTAAAAACTGCTGTAATCAAACCTATACTGAAAAAGGACAATCTTGACAAGACACAAATGAACAACTACAGGCCGATCTCAAATCTCCCGTTTTTAAGTAAGATCATTGAAAAAGCAGTTTCTCAACAGCTCAGTTACTTCTTAAAACAGAATAATTGCTACGATGCCTTCCAGTCAGGTTTTAGACAGAACCACAGCACTGAAACCGCTCTGACCAAAGTGTTTAATGACATATGTCTGAATACAGACAGTGGAAAAATGTCAGTCCTAGTTTTACTGGATCTCAGTGCAGCATTTGATACAGTTGACCACAACATATTACTCAAACGACTGGAGAACTGGGCAGGTCTTTCAGGAACTGTACTAAACTGGTTTAAAACATACTTAGAAAACAGGAAATACTTTGTATCAATAGGTAACTTCACATCTGAACAGACAAGCATCACATGTGGAGTTCCCCAAGGTTCCATCTTGGGACCCCTTCTGTTTAACATTTACATGCTCCCACTGGCACAGATTATAAACAACAACAAAATAAACTACCACAGCTATGCAGATGACACACAAATATATATCACAATGTCACCAGGAGACCGAGGCCCTGTACAGGCTCTTGGTAAATGCATTGAGGAAATTAATGACTGGTTGTGCCACAATTTTCTCCAGCTAAACAAAAACAAAACTGAGGTAATAGTCTTTGGCGCCAAAGAAAAACGATTACAGGTCACCAGAGAACTTCAATCTATACACCTAAAAACCACAAACCAGGCGAGAAATTTGGGTGTAGTGATGGATGCAGACCTAAAATTAGAAAAACACATTAAGACAATAACAAAATCAGCTTACTATCACCTCAAAAATATATCAAGGATAAAAGATCTGATGTCTCAACAGGACCTGGAAAAACTAGTCCATGCATTCATTTTTAGTAGGCTTGATTACTGTAACAGCATCTTTACAGGTCTACCTAAAAAATCAGTCAGACAACTACAGCTCATTCAGAACTCTGCTGCTCGAGTCCTCACTAAGACCAAAAAAGTGGACCACATCAGTCCAGCTCTGAGGTCTTTACACTGGCTGCCTGTCCGTCAGAGGATAGACTTTAAAGTTCTGATGCTGGCCTATAAAGCTCTGAATGGTTTAGGACCAAAATACATCAATGACCTCCTGACCCAGTATGAACCTTCCAGATCCCTCAGGTCATCTGGATCCGGTCTTTTATCAGTTCCCAGAGTCAGAACCAGACACGGAGAAGCTGCATTCAGCTTTTATGCTCCTTATATCTGGAACAAACTCCCAGAAAGCCTCAGATCAGCTGAAACACTCAGTTTATTTAAATCCAGGTTGAAGACTCACCTGTTCTCAGCTGCATTTGAATAAAGCACCAAATCCACACTTTTAAGCTTAAATTTCAAAACTTACACTAACTACTGATCTTATCTAGGGATGGGTACCGGTGTCCGGTGCCATGATGGCACCGGTTCTGACATAAACGGTAGTAACCAGACCGAAAAGCAGCGCACATTTCGGTGCTTTATTTCGGTGCTTTTTTTTCCTGAGCCGTGATACACTTCTAGCCAATAATTTTACGTTTCCGAGGATAGTAGGCGGGGCCAGGTACGTACGTTCTTTTAGAGCAGAGCTACAGATTAAAATGCCCAAGGCGAAAAGTCTGGCTGTACTTCACAGCAAAATATGCAAACTCAGCAGCCTGCAACAAGTGCTTTAAGCTGATACTGTGATACTGTCAAAGGAGGTAACACCTCAAATCCGATGAAACACCTGGCGACGCATAGCGTTTTTTTTAAAAAGCCCAGAAATGTGCCGTATTTGATAGCTTGCTGCGAGACCTCACACCGAGCGCATCTACTGTGCGTGGGTTGCCTGTTATCTGACCCGGAGTTAGCAACATCCCCCAAAAACCCCGAAGAGGAGAGTCCTGGCCCCTAGCCCTGCCAGTGTATCAGAAATGATGAGGATGATGATGCAGCAGCAGCCGTTCTTCTCTGGGTGAGTAGCTTAATGTTGTTCGTGTGTAATTTACGTTGAGTAGGCTAACCACGTTATTAAGATAAGATAAGATAAGATAAGATAAGATAAGATAAGATAACCTTTATTAGTCCCACACGTGGGAAATTTGTTTTGTCACAGCAGGAAGTGGACAGTGCAAAAGTTATGAGGCAAAAATTAGAATACAATAAGAATAAATACAGTACACAGCTGTACAGAATAGAATAAAATAATATACTATATACAGTAGAATAAAATAAAATAAATATACAATAAGATAAAAATAGAATACAAATGCTATATACAACTGAGTAAAAATACAACGATGACAGAAAGGATTATTGCACTTAGTATTATTGCATATGTATGGATGTGTGTGCTTGATCAGTTAAAGTCTTTGTTGTGGAGTCTGACAGCAGTGGGGAGGAAAGACCTGCGAAATCTCTCCGTCCCACACCGTGGGTGCCGCAGTCTCCCACTGAAGGAGCTGCTCAGTGCTGTCACAGTCTGCTGCATGGGGTGGGAGACGTTGTCCAACAGGGATGACAGCTTAGCCGCCGTTCTCCTGTCACTCACCACCTCCACTGGGTCCAGAGGGCATCCTAGAACAGAGCTGGCCCTTCGGATCACCCTGTTCAGTCTCTTCCTGTCCCCAGCAGAGATGCTGCCGCCCCAGCAGACCACACCATAAAAGATAGCAGAAGCCACAACAGAGTCATAGAAGGTCTTCAGGAGTGGGCCCTCCACTCCAAACGACCTGAGTCTCCGCAGCAGGTACAGCCTGCTCTGCCCTTTCCTGTAGAGGGCGTCTGAGTTATGAGTCCAGTCCAGTCTATTGTTCAGATGAACACCAAGGTACCTGTAGCTGTCCACAGCCTCAATGTCCATACCTTGGATGTTCAGTGGTTGCAGTGGAGAATGCTTGTGCCTGCGGAAGTCTACCACCAGTTCCTTGGTTTTACTGGCGTTGATCTGGAGGTAGTTCTGCTGGCACCAGTCCACAAAGTCTTGGGTCAGACCTCTGTACTCCTTGTCGTCCCCATCAGTGATGAGGCCGACTATTGCAGAGTCATCAGAGAACTTCTGCAGGAAGCACTGGGTGGATTTGTGGGAGAAGTCTGCAGTGTAGATGGTGAAGAGGAACGGAGCCAGAACCGTTCCCTGTGGGGCCCCCGTACTGCAGACGACCCTGTCCGACACACAGCCCTGAGTCCTCACATACTGTGGTCGGTCGGTGAGGTAGTCCAGGATCCAGGTAGTGAGGTGATGGTCCACTCCAGAGTTCACCAGCTTGTCCTTTAGAACCGAGGGAAGAATGGTGTTGAAGGCACTGGAGAAATCAAAGAACATGATTCTCACAGTGCTTCCAGCGGTCTCCAGGTGAGCGAGGGAACGATGTAGGAGGTGAATGACGGCATCATCCGCTCCAATGCCAGGCTGGTAGGCAAACTGAAGTGGGTCCAGTGATGAGCTTATTAGGCGCCGAAGCTGAGCCAGGACCAACCGCTCCAGGGTCTTCATCAGGTGGGATGTCAGAGCCACCGGCCTGTAGCTGTTGAGGTCCTTGGGGCGTGAAGTCTTTGGCACTGGTACAACACAGGAGGTTTTCCAGAGCTGTGGGACTCTTCCCAACCTCAGGCTCAGGTTGAAGAGGTGCTCCATCACCCCACACAGTTGGTCCGCGCAGGACCTGACGACCCTCGAGCTGATGCCATCTGGACCCGCTGCCTTCTTGCCATTAATCCTCCTCAGTTCCCTCCTAACCTGGGTGGTTGAGAGAGACAGGCTGGAGCCTTGTGTTGAGTGTGTATTGGATGCTGCAGTTGGGGGTGGGGGGGAGTGAGCAGGGTGAATAGAGGAGGTGTGAAGTGTCTGAGGTGGAACAGCAGCAGCCGTTCTTCTCTGCGTGAGGAGCTTAATGTTGTTCGTGTGTAATTTACGTTGAGTAGGCTAACCACGTTATTACATTAATGCATGTGAGGTGAACTAGCAAACATCATCATAGCTACATGCGGCTGTCTTCCTGTTTGATGGCAGATACTCCCTTCACCCTGGCCAAAAAGGCTAAAATGACCAAAGAAAAAGTGGAAAACAGTTAAACATGAGAGGTTTTTGGACAAAGTTTGTGTTTTTTCCATTGTTTAAGCACTGCTTCCAGCCAAGAGTGATACCATATTTGCCCTATAGCTGCAGAAAAGGCTAACGTTGTTATCTTTTTACAAAAAAACCAGCTGAACATGAGAGGTTTTTGGACCAATTTTGTGTTCTCCATTCTTTAAGCACCGGTTTGAGCACCGTTTGAGCACCGGCACCGTTTCAAAAGTACCGATTTGGCACCGGTATCGGATAAAACCTAAACAATACCCATCCCTAATCTTATCTATTTCTGATTTTATCTGTTTTGATTTTATATACTGTTTTGTTTGTTTGTTAATTAGTTTTTGTTTGCTTGTTTTAATCAATTTTAAATCATGCTTTTTATTTGTTTTTGTTTCTAATGTCTCTGTAAAGCACTTTGAATCACCTTGTTGTTGAATTGTGCTATACAAATAAACTTGCCTTGCCTAAAGTGTGATTTATGTGGCTGTCCTGAAATGATGATGATGATGATGAAGTGTCCTTTAGGTTTACTGGACAGTAACTGTTTCTCTCTTTGAATGTGTACATTTGATGTTATACGTCCTCTCAGTATTTCTAAAGCTGCGTCCACAGTTTGGCCTAATGACCTCAGAACAAATAAACTCTTGTTCACACACACACACAGATTTTGCAAACAATGGCAGGTGATGTAATAACTGGAGGGACTGGGAAGGGCTGATGGCTGGCTGTTAAGCGGTGGCCCAATTTGAGCTTCGCATCCACACAGGAACCAGAGTCCTCCACAGAGCCACACTGTTCACTTCAATAGCAGTTGGAATAAAATACACTGTAGCACAGCGGTCCCCAACCTTTTTTGCGCCACGGACCGGTTTATGCCCGACAATATTCTCACGGACCGGCCTTTAAGGTGTCGCGGATAAATACAACAAAATAAAACCGGTACTGGTACCAAAAAAAGAAGATTTATTCATAACACACGTGAAAAGACCCAGGAAAACCGAGTTAACGATCAAAACGATAACAAAATAACGCTGAAAACTGATAAAACCCTGAAAACCAAACATTTCACACCTGAGCCTCAACTCTCGCGGCCCGGTACCAAACGACTCACGGACCGGTACCGGTCCGAGGCCCGGGGGTTGAGGACCGCTGCTGTAGCATATCAACTTCATTCAGAAAAAGAAAGTTAACTGCACAGAACCTCCTCTTATCTGCAGATGATGTGGTTCTGTTGGCTTCATCGGGTGGGGGCCTCCAACCCACACTGCAGCAGACCCCACCCTAGTGTGAAGACAAGAGTCTGAGGCCATGGTCCTCAGCTGGAGAAGGGCAAAGTGCCTACTTCAGCTCAGGCACAGATTTATAGCTGCTTTGAGATTATTATGTTATTCCTGATTGAATAAAAAAATCAGGTTGTAACCAAATATAAAACTAAGGTATGATTATCATCGCTTTTGTCCTTGTTTAATATTTATTCTATTTTTTTTTATCTTTATTTTGAACATGTTGAAAAAGTACAACAAAATAGAATTAAAAGAGACAAATGAACAAAGCAAAACAAAAGGAAAACGAGCAAACACAACTATTTAAATTCAGGTTGAAGACTCACCTGTTCTCATGCTTTTTATTGTTTTTGTTTTTTAATGTCTCTGTGAAGCACTTTGAATCACCTTGTTGTTGAATTGTGCTATATCGTTAGCTTCATAGCATAATTGCCTAAGTCATTGACTTAGGCAATTATGCTATGAAGCTAACGATATGAATAAACCTGCCATGTACCAGTATTTCCTGTAATACTGTGTCCCATCCCACAGATACACCTTTACACTACACTGTACCCTATGAGGACATCCAGATCACACAAGCTGTGATCAACAAGCTGCAGAAGTGTACTTTTAAATCAATGAACAGTTTGTCTCTGTTCATGATCAGCTCTTTCTAGATGACTCCCTTTAAGTCAGTGTGTTGATGTTTATTTAGTCCATAGTGAAAACCTATTTCTGGTATTTCAGGTGGAGTCACAGAACTTTTGACTTACTTGTTAATCACACTTCAAAACATAGTGACTAAAAAAAGGAACAACAGATCAAAGTCAGAAAATGGCATTACAATGCATGAAACAAGTTTCTAGTTTTCACCTCCTAGGACCTGGCGTCCACAAATGTGGACATCACATTTTGGGTTGTCTAGACCAAAATACTACATTTTGCTCTACAAGGGCCTGATATCCACTTACGAGGACGTTATTCTGCTACTTCTCTATCAAAATTTAAAACGAATGTCCTCATATGTGGATGTCAGGCCCTTGTAGAGCAAAATCAGGTAAAAAGATAATTCTTTGTTTTTAATAATGGATTGGATTTATATAGCGCTTTTCAAGGCACCCAAAGCGCTTTACAATGCCACTATTCATTCACTCTCACATTCACACACTGGTGGAGGCAGCTACAGTTGTAGCCACAGCTGCCCTGGGGCAGACTGACAGAAGCCAGGCTGCCATATCGCACCATCGGCCCCTCTGGCCAACACCAGTAGGTGGCAAGGTAAAGTGTCTTGCCCAAGAACACAATGACCAGGACAGAGAGCCCGGGGATCGAACCGGTGACCTACTGGTTACAGATACGCTTCCCAACCCCCTGAGCCACGGTCACCCTCATTCATCATGTCCCAATCAGCCCAAATAGCAAAGAGAAAATAAAAATGCATGAAATGAAAGAGTTCGGATCTTAGGAGGTTAATGTTGATGGTGTGCAAGCTTCAGATCTGGGGATCCACACGTTTATCTACAATGCCACACCTGAACAGACACAGGTGATTATGAGAAGTGGTCAGTGGGAACAGTACAAAATCAGATATGCATTAAAAGTTTAATAACGATACTAAGGCGAAGAGTACGAATTATTCACCTGCGCCTAAGAACATCATGCCAAATAAGATTTTATTTCCTCACTTTGATTTTGTCTATGGCACAAAATCATAGCTTGTGTTGGCACAGTACAAATTCAGGCTCCTGTGAGGAACTTCCTACATATGTAGATAACGTGTCACTGACATGCAGTGACCATAACACAGCCATTTTAAAGTGGGTGAGCAGTAGAAGACTGACCTGTTATTGAAGTTGGTGCAGTAAGTGAGGTCCTTGCAGCCCAGCTGGCAGGGCTCTCTGACGTCAGCCAGGCAGTTGATGAGCTCTGTTTCCACTGGGTTGTACTCACAGAGCTGGTCAAAGTCTTGCCATGTCTGGCTGCCCCAGTTGGAGCTGATCTCCAGACACATGTCCCTGGAACACATTTATAATCAACCTGTAGTTCACCTCTGCTCGCTGTAAATGACACCCAAACACCGTCTTTCACTGATGTCAAGAACTAAAAGTGGCATACCTGCAGAGTGAGGTGTTGGCTTTGGAGCAGCAGTGCAGCTTGGCACAGTCCATCTTGGCAGGAAGGTTATCCTCTTCAGTTATGGAAGGAGTCTGGACACTGCTCAGAAAGCACTGCCACATAGGCTCCTGAGGGAGCGGCTGGGAGCCGCACTCTTTGATCAAACCCTCCATAATCTCATGCTCTGTGCTCATAGTGCGAAGGATTTGTCGGCAAGCCATCTGGCAGTGGGTAGCTGCCCTGTCGCAGCAGTACAGACCTGCATGTGAGACAACGTTACTGAGTTTATACATCGCCCACTGAAATTCCCACGCTCACTACATCAGTCACGAAACTGCACACACAGAGTTTCCACAGATATTTGTATGTCTGTTTAACGAAGTGAAACACTAAACATATATAGTCAAATGTGCAGGATGTCACTCTGTGTGTGAGGCTGGCTTTATGGAAGATGTTTAGTGCAGACGTCCCACAGTGGGTTGGTTAATACACTCATGTTAACTAACTAGTGACAGAACAACAGAACCAAAGACAAGAACCAGTCGTGGGGATCCCGTCTGCACCAGGCCTGGCTGCAGCACTGAGCTGCACAGCAGGGCTCCGTGGGGTAAACACATCCATGTGCTCGGTGTTCAGGACGGTCACGTGGTGCAACAAAAGGTTTATTCAACAAACCTTCAAGCAAGGGTGCGTAGACCTGGGATATAGAGTACGCTTGGGGAGTGTGATGGTGTGTACAGTGTCTATTTAACTGTCTCCACGTTGGGTGAGTGCTGAGTAATTGCATATCGTTAGCTTCATAGCATAAGTGCCTAAGTCATTGACTTAGTCAAATGACTTAGGCAATTATGCTATGAAGCTAACGATATGCAAAGCACACTGTGCACTGTCGATCTTACGTGCTGCACAATAATATTCAATATTTTGTATTTACTGTTATCTTCACATAGATCATCGCGATGATGTCGTTTATTATATTGCTGTCTTTTTTTGCTTGTTTTCTCTTTTTTCTTTCTCAACAGATGATCCAGGTGATTCATAGATGTATTTTTTGTCGGTTTGTTTTGTTTGTTTTTGTTTTTTGCCCTTTATCCCCATCCCTCTGTTTTTCTTTCCCTCTTTCTTTCCCCCAGTCATGTCTGTCCCGTGCGTAGAAAGTGAAAATAAAATAAAGTAAACAATAAAAGGGGAATCAAATAGACCAATACGGCAAGGCCGGGATGGTCCAT
This sequence comes from Rhamphochromis sp. 'chilingali', assembly GCF_963969265.1. NCBI lineage: Eukaryota > Metazoa > Chordata > Actinopteri > Cichliformes > Cichlidae > Rhamphochromis > Rhamphochromis sp. 'chilingali'. The sequence goes on along the minus strand of NC_137945.1, from coordinate 35,439,033 downwards.
TTGGTAAGGTAAATCCGTTGGGCATCTTTGCCTTTAGACAATAATTCTGATGGCAAAGAGCCAAACAGGACAGGAGGGGGAAAAAAAACCTTTCATCTGAGTTTTTAAAGTTATGGATAAAGATCATTTTTGCCAACTTGCCGACTCTTCAGCATGAATTCATAACTGCTTTTACACTTGGAAATTATTAAAAACAAATGTTTCTGTATTACCTCTGGAGTGAATGGTAGCTCAGTCAGTGGTAAACATGGATGAGCTGTACTCAACTTCCTGTCTTAGTGATCGTTTTATATGCACCATATGACATCTGCAGAGTCTCATGGAGTTTGTTTCTAATCCAGCACTTTACTCTCTTCATAGGAAACACTGAGCTGCACTTCCTTTTGTTGTGTGTGAAGCAGATGGACTTACTGTCCACAGGGCTGTGTATGGGGTAGGACTTTGTGAAGTTGTTGACACAGTGAATCAGCTGAGCACTGTGAGTCTGACAGTAGTCTTTGACAGCGCTGATCTGGGACACGGTGGGGGTCGAGTCAGTCCTGAAGATGGCCTGGCAGTACTCTCTGCAGGTGGTGTGACGACCTGCATAGCTGCAGCATGTAGAGCCCACTGCAGGGACACACACACATGCACACACAGGTTAAACAGTAAGAACAGCTGGCTGAGGTTAGGAGTATCAAAGTATGCAGTGACTGTGCCAAGTGGGCCTGAGGTTTTCAAGCTCTGCCAAAATCCCAGTTGGTTACAGTCAGGGAAACAATACCATGACTTGCAAAGAAATGAAGAGTTTATCATTGTGATGGTGCTTTCTTTGTTATTTGTCACACTGTCTCAGATTCACAGATAAACTGGAACAGTGAGGACTCCATCCAGGACAATTCATCCAAGAGCACAGAAGCACAGAGAGAAACAAGAAATGCAGATCTTACTCGCCTCAGGTCAGAGTTCATTATTCAGCATTAAGGAAGGCGCGGGGCAAAACTGGCATCAAGGAGTTCCAAGGAAAAAGCCCCTGCTTACCAAAAAGTCCACACAGGCTCATCTCACATTTGACAAAAAACATTGTGACGAGCCCCAAAACCTTTGATAAAATCTTCTGTGTGTTGTAAAGTCCCGATCCATCGGCATGAAACTAACACAGCATTTCATAAACGCAAAGCACCAACAGACAAACATGGTGGGAGTGTAATGGTCTGGGGCTCTGCTTTGATGGAACCATATACCCTGAACCCACACCTGAAGCTCAAGCACCCTCAGGTTATGCAGCATGGTCCACCAACCAAGCAAGCAACCAAGCAAGCAACCAAGCAAGCAACCAAGCAACCAACCAACCAACCAACCAACCAAGCAACCAGCCAACCAAGCAACCAAGCAACCAAGCAACCAAGCAAGCAACCAAGCAACCAACCAAGCAACCAAGCAACCAGCCAACCAAGCAACCAACCAACCAACCAACCAACCAACCAAGCAACCAACCAGCCGACCAACCAACCAAGCAAGCAACCAAGCAACCAAGCAACCAAACAAACAAACAAACAAACAAACAAACAAACAAACAAACAAACAAACAAACAGGTTTTGAAGAGGCTTAGTGACAGACTGGACTCAAACCCTACACAGCAAAATCTCCAGTGTTAAATTAATACTAGAGAGTGTCTGTATGTGTCCACTCCTCTGAGTGTTAAATATAACAGTGTTATATGTTTAAAAGTAACCTAGTCAGTTTTGAAGATTAACAATGGCTAACACTGAGCAGTGCTGATTTTCTAACACTGGAATATTTCTAACATTTTGAGTTATTTTCCAGTGTTAGAAAATCAGCACTTATATTTAACACTCAGAGGATTGGACACATACAGACACTCTCTAGTATTAATTTAACACTGGAGTTTTTGCTGTGTATCGACACACTGTGGCATGCTCTTGGAAATCCTCCACTGTGACTGAATGAAAACAATTCCGCAAAGAAAAGCAGCCTTCAGAGCAACATGAACGACTCACTGCTGGTTATTACAAACGCTCGATTGCATTTCTCCTCATTAGGTTCAAGGAGCAGCCACTCTTTAACGGTGAAAGGAAGGTTTGTTTTCACAATAGACCATTGTTTAATGAGTGTTTTGCATTAACTTGGATTATCTTTGTCTAATATTAACATTTGTTTAACCCTGTGAAAAATGCAAGTGTGACAAATAAAACTAAGAATAAAACTGGCACTGTACAGCAAAAAACGAATACCACTCAAACTATTCTGTAAAGAATCACAACAAACAGATATAACAACAACAACAACAGCAACAACAACAACAACAACAACAGCAGCAACAACAACAATAATAATAATAATAATAATAATGATATATCCTCTAAACAAGAAGTTATGAGGTAGGCAAATTACAATGCTCTGCTATTTGTTTATTTATAGTACGTATGACAAACCAAGGATGGAGACAAAAACACTAAATGTGGCAGGAAGTGAGTGAATGACTTACTTTCATTTTTGGTGATGCAGCTGTAGAGCGAGTTCTAGAATGAGAACAAGAAGCTGTGGTGACTCTGCTCACACAGACCACACTACTGCAGCAGAAACATGTTACTGGATTCAAGTCTCTGAACCACTGAATGACCTTTGACCCTTGACTAAAAAAACCTATATTTGTGCTTTAGTGATTGATCACATTTCATTCAAACATTGGAACAGACGTGAGGAAACTGTGATTCTGACCAAGAAAACACTTGAAGGAATAATAATAACAACAACAGTGTGGAAACATTAGTAACTTCCATGTAAGCGTGCACATTTTCATCGACACATTGATACTCTTGTAAATCTGTAAAGGGAGCAGTCGAAGGAAGAAGAGACAGAAACAAGCACGAGGACATTTACAGTCTGACAGCTAGCTTCAATAAGCGATGTAAGCATAACAGCAACAATCCATCTGTGAGCGACACAGAAACACAGAGCTAAGAACTTCATCTGTCTGACAGTGTGCCACTGCAAAATAATCTCACCTCTCTGAAGCTGTTGGACTTACCTCTGTGGTTTTCTTGCATACTTTTGTTATATCATTTTTTGAAGATGCCTACATGGGGAAAAGAAATCAGATCAGTGTTGGGGACAGCAGCTCGCACCCCAGGATGGACTCACAGCATCTCACCTGTTTGCATTCCTTGCGACACTCGGTCGTGATGGCCAGTTCACAGCAGCCCAGCCCCACCCAGCCTTCTGATTTCCTCGATACTCCTGCAAGCAAATCATACACCAGAGAATCAGCTCTTTGCCACGTGGATTTCTTTCTATGGCTATTAACTATCACACTTTGTGACACTGATTTATTTACTGTTACTGTGAATTATGAAAACAGATTCACATTTACTTATTCTGAGATTTTCATATTCAAACGAGAGCAGCGATAACACCATGGAGGTGGTTTTATGGTGAAGCAGAGCGAGCGAGTTCACTGCCTGCAGTAAGCTCTGCTGTCACATGTCTGAAAACAAAGGTGTTCACTGTAGTCACTGTCTGTGCTTCTCATGCTGTATATTCTGATCTTTGCAGAGTGAACTTCACTATCTCCACGTGTCCGGGGTGGGTGGAAAGTCCTCTCCCCCATCTGTCCAGCCACCATCGTGCACGTGTACAGACACACCTGCAGGACCAGCTTAAGAGTAAATCCATGAATGTTGCTGGAAATCAGTGAACATCAATGATGGACGATGTCTCACTCTGAGAGGACTGGAGGAAGGTTTTTTTGATTCCTTCATCCATCCATCCTCTTCTGCTGATGTTTGTCAGGGTCATCGGTGAGCTGAAGCCTGTCCCAGCTAACATAGAGCGAGAGGCAGGGTGGAGGACACGTCTCCAGCCTGACGCAGGGCTAGCACCCAGAGACAGACAACCATTCACACTCACATTCACACCTATGGGCATGTAGAACCACCAGTGACTCTAACCCCACTAACTGCATGTCTTTGGACTGTGGGAGGAAGTCACCCAGAGACAACCCACACAAACACAGGGAGAGCATGCAAACTCCACACAGAAAGACCCCGGCCTGATTCAAACCCAACACGCTCTCGCTGTGAGGCAGCAGCGGTCTCGCCACTGTGCTGCATAGCCCGAAGTAGACACCGCCCTCAACAGTGTCACATCAGAAAACACCCAGAGGGACATTTTAGACACCTGTGATTCCACAACAACCAAATGTTTTCAGTTGGTGCTAAGCTGCCGACTGCTACAAAGCCATGCTGTTAAGAACATGACGTACACAACCTGACACTGCTATCATCTCTCATCAATGTTCCTCTATAAACAGTATGTACTGTACATTTACATGTGCTGTCCCCGTGTCTGCCCGGCCACGTGTGCTTCTGTTTACTTTCTCCTCTCACCTCCCCGCCAGGGCGGAGCTCATTGCGGGCTCCCGCCCTTGGCTCACATACCTTCTCTTTATCAGGCTGCAATTATGTGTTGGACATTTAAGGCCGGGACACAGACGGTCTCATTGCTGGATGATTGTGCGAGACACGTTAGTGAATCTCTAGCTCTGTGAATCTCCTGTGTGTTTTTGCCTCTGAGTAACCGGCGTTTCCCCGTGTATAGTTTTCCTGGACCCGTCATCTACGGAGAGCAAGTGTGAATGAGATTCCCTTCCCGGATTTTTCCCTTGGACCCTGCAATTGCCCCACTGTATCTGCACTTGGTGATTGTGTAAATAAATGTCATTCCTTGTATTGGACTCTGATCTGCGCTTGAGTGTGACATGTGCTGCACCAACAGATGCCGGTGCAACAGTTTGCAGACAGATTTTATTTTGGTTGGTGGTTAAATACAACAGCAGATCAGCATCAGGATGTCGTGGTTTCACCTGCTTACCTGGAAGTGTAGAATTGATGCACATCCAAAGTTCATTCTGTAAGACATAAAAATGGTTAATGTCAGAGGTTATTAACAAAAAACCTTAATAACAGCTTTTATAATTCAGGTAGCATAATTATCAGATATGTAGCTCTGTTTTTCTCACACACCGTGGGTTTGTTAAAAAAGCAATTTTGCAATTCCACTTCAATGTCTGGGAGAAGAAGCACGAACTTTGGTAACTTTATAATTCCATGTGAATATATTAGTCTGCAGGTCTTTTATGAAAGTAAATGGGTGAAATTAGCAGGTGATAAGAATAATGTTTCTGGCTTGTTCCACCAACCATAGAAGAGGGCGTTACACTTTGGCTGAAGAGAGAAGGAAGCTGGTTGGATGTAAGAAAATGTTGCTTTAACAAAAAACTGAACGAGTTATTATGTGGCCACTCTATAATATTCTTCATATTTATAATAGAGTGATTTGTATATATTAGTGCTATTTGTTAAATGTGTGAACTCTGTAACAGATTGGATTATTTAACTAGCTGAGTCTGTTGCTGTAGCCCACATCATTTCCTCAGGGATTAATAAAGTTTTGTGATTGTGTTAATGTTTCAAAGAAACAATTAACCAATGATTTATTTTCAGAGACAGCTGTAAAGCAAACGTACAGATCAGCAGCTCTGATTGGCTGCTCTGCTGACCACATGTCTACTCGACTCCAGATGTGCAGCAAGCCCAGGTGTGACCCGTGATGCAGCACACTGTGCACGGCTCCTTCGCTGGTTGTTGGATCAACAGTTTCAGTGAGCCGGTGCTCACACAGCAGTTATCTGCTGCACTATATTAGTTATGCAGAAATCCCATGACTTTACAAAATAACTGAATAAACTGAGCCAGTTCAGTTTTACAAAGAACAGACTCTACATTCTTCATTTCAAACTGAAACAGACGAGTGTTGAAAATATGAATGTGAGGAAACTCCCACTGGAACCAGAGCCCTCTGCGTCCTCTGCGTCCTACAGCTGAGGGACGCAGACACATGTTGTCGAGCTGGTACAGGACAGTAAGACGTACACTTGTTGACATGTCAGCTGTGTTCTCTTCACAGCTTTCAGAAAGCACTTCTTCAAACTCACCGGGCTCAAAGTTTGGCTTTGAAAACTCGGGTTCTTTCACTTCCATAAGGTAACCAGCTTTCACTGCTGAGTAAAAAGAGACTGTTGTTTCCTCAAACCTACCAGCCCCTCATTTATCTTCTCTGTAGTCAGCTGTGCTTACCCGTTCTTGTACTGTTCACCAGGATCGTCTCACAGTGCTGATGAATATTTTATTCCTTGAGCACTGAAACGTGAACACACCAAACACACAGGTGGATAAACAGGAGCTGCTCTGCTCTTCTTGAACTACTCGACACTCTGTGTCCACTTTTCTCCTTTTTGATAACGTTTCCATGAACAGCAGCAGTCTTTTTTTATTTTTTCATTTTATTTTAAATTGTACAGCGAATACATTTTTGTCACTACAAGGGAACGCTGCCTCCTCCCACCCAGCAGCCACTGTGATCTGTTTTTACACTGAAGCTCTGTTTCACAGAGAGGAACAGCAGCAATTATCCATCACAGCTTGTTAATCAACCACAGACCCAGAGAGAGTTTCAGGTCTTTGGAAAGCACACAGGGAAGTTCATTATACAACAGTCAACAGTCACAAAGACTTAGAAAGGAGACTGAATATGAAAACAGGTCCACTGAAAGTATCCATGTTTCTCTTCTGGACATACGCAGTCATCGTTTTGTCACATGACTCACACTGGAGTGGATCTCACCTGGATGCACACACACGCACACAGACAACCCACCTTAGAAATGTCTCAGATAAGCACCTAGAGGAGCCTGGTCTGACAGACACATGGGCAATATACAGACAAACGTCCCCAAGGACACTTTTTTTGATCGTACTCTGATCTGTTTCTTCACCAATCAGTCTGACGTACACAGATACCAGCAGTAGCTCCTGCAGCTCTGGCATTATCAAAGGCATCAGTGCAGAATGACAGGAACTCTACCACACATCACCTGTCCCCTGGTATCCTTTGGGATGGTGTGAAAGCATACATGAGACGGTGAATAATCTAATTTAGTTGTGCAAAAGAAAAAAGAAGCAAAGCTAAGGACAGTAAGGTTACTAGAACAACATCAAAGATCATAATCTCCATAATCTATTCTGCACTCAGAGATTTCCACAGTTTATTAACTGACAGGGCAGAGGGCAGCTCTAGACTCAGTGGTCAGAGGGACGGCGAGAATGCCAGCTGGTCAAGCTGTTTGTTTGAGCCCAGCAATCACCTAACAGAGTTATTTTAATGAGTAACGATCCAGAGGATTCACACAGCAACACAAGGATAAGGGTAGGTTAACATGTGTATGAGATGATGAGGACAGCGTTGGGCGTTAGCTGAAACCTCTCAGGGAGACCAAGACGAGGAAAGTCAAATTACATGTGAAACACCATCAAACTGAACCTGCCTCCCAGTGTCACAACATGTCAGTGAAATCACCACACATATGGTGACGATACTGAAATACTACTATTTTTCACAGATGCATCTATGGTATGAGTTTCAAGGTCCTCATCATCTTGTTCTTGAGTCGCATTAACCTGGCTGTCCACGCTGCCCCGCCCACCAGCCCTCCCAGCTGTTTACAGCTCAGGAGTACGGACCCCCTCACAAAGTCTGCAAATCCATTTTGTTTTTAGCAAACAGATCCAGCAGAAGAAACTTTTGTAGCAACAGCGTCGGTTGCAGAGCATAAAAATAAACCTTTGCCAGTGAGTAGTTCATGGTTTGTTTTAGTCCTCAAAGTTTTATTCCTTCGCAAGTTGTCGAAATACAAGAATGCTAGAGAACATGGGCACATGGAGACAGTCTACATCAGAGCCTGTTGTTACTGGAGCCTGTTTGCATTATAATGACCTGCGTAGGCCTAAATTTAACGTACATGTGTACTAGTTGTTTGTTTTTCTTACTGTAATTAACAACAGCTCCTTGTGTTGCAGCTGAACATCATCTATTTGTTTGAGCTAAATTGCACAGCTGTTGGTAGAAAAATGAACTGAAAACAATGCAAATGTTGTAAATCAGGGGTGCCCAATCCCGGTCCTCGAGAGCTACCGTCCTGCAGCTTTTAGATGCATCCTTGTTCCCACACACCCGAATCAAATGAATGGCTTGTTATCAGGCCTTTGCCAAACACGATGGCATGCTGAAGAGGTAATCAAACCATTTGATTCAGCTGTGTTGGAGTAGGGATGCATCTAAAAGCTGCAGGATAGTAGCTCTCGAGGACTGGGACTGGGCAGCCCTGTTGTAAATGATCCAAAAAACTAACCACACCGATCAGTACTATTTGGGGACTGGGCTCATGTGCAGTAGCTCTGGCCCTAGATCTTCTAAGTACGCTCCTGCATCCTGTAAATTCTGTTGTACTGGCTTCTCATTAACTTCAGGGCCAACTGTACCTGAGCGAACCCTGCCCTCACACTCCAACATGCATCCACACAAACTCATGTCCACGTGTCAGTTATATTGCAGAGATGCTGATATGAGTCTTCTGCAGAAATTGTGCATATTAGAGCCAAAATATATACGAGTTACTCTGTGAGGCTAATAAACATTTTTATTCACAACATTTTCTAAGTGTTATATATTCAAACCTTATGACACAACACAATACAATCATGAGACAAGGCTTCCAATAGAAGCCATCTTGTTGGTTAGTGTACGTGTAGCTGCTGTATGTGAAATGGACTCACCATAGACTCTGGACAGTAACCAGGTAACCTCTGCAGGAGATGCTTCAGACGTGACTCACTCTTTATAGTGGTGAGCTGCAGGAAAAAGCAAAAATCATGACTTTATATAACACAATCTACACCGTCAATCTGGATCAGCTGGACCAGGTGACCCTGAATCCTCCCTTAGTTATGCTGCAATAGGTGTAGGCTGCTGGGGATTCCCATGATGCACTGGGTGTTTCTTCTTCACTCACTATGTATTAACAGACCTCTCTGCATTGAATCATATCTGTTATTAACCTCTGTCTCTCTTCCACAGCATGTCTTTATCCTGTCTTCCTTCTCTCACCCCAACCAATCACAGCAGATGGCCCCGCCCCTCCCTGAGCCTGGTTCTGCTGGAGGTTTCTTCCTGTTAAAAGGGAGTTTTTCCTTCCCACTGTCGCCAAAGTGCTGCTCATAGGGGGTCATATGATTGTTGGGTTTTGCTCTGTATGTATTATTGTAGGGTCGACCTTACAATACAAAGCACATTGAGGAGACTGTTGTTGTGTTTTGGTGCTGTATAAATAAAATTGAATCAAAGCTGGTACATGGTTTGTTCTGCCTCAAACCAGTCTGGGTGGGACGAGGCTCACCACTAGGTGATGTCAGCAGAGCGTCTCTGTCAGAGCAGTGCTTGGTTTTTTGGAGATACTGTGACTGAAAGTCAATAGTTAAATTTATATTTTCTGAAATCTTTGAATGTAAAAAAGTTTTACTTAAAAACAAAAACTAATACTAACCCTTCCAAAGACTACTTCCCCTTTTTGTGCATCTTACAACACTTGATTTTCAGCATTTTCTGAGCTTTTTCTTTACTGGTTTTCAACTTTCACTTGCTGGTCAATAAGATCACAGTAAGGTCTACTCGGCATCTCTCTTGAAACCATCACCCCTTCTCACCCCTCACCCACAATTTCCCAAGCACCTCCTTAAAGTGCAGCAATAAAACTGTAACACTCAGCTGCTTTTTGCTCTGATGCAAAAGCCTCTCTCACATTTCCTTTAGTCCTCTTTCACTGACATGAGGATGGAGAGCGAGCGTCACCTTCTGTCAGTTAAAAAAAGTTGAGACTGAAGTTGATAGCTTCAAAGACAATCTGATTTGATGTGAGTAAGGCTTGTTGTGGGATCAACATGGTGTTCCACTGGTAGTGCGTTAGATGACCTTAGGGAGCAAATGAAAGCCTGTCTAACTGCAGAGAGCATCTCTTGCCAAATGGAGGCAGTGTCCAAAGTGTGTGGTCCAACTGGTGCTGTCTGGGAGGGGCATGATAATCCTTTACCTGGTCTGGGTCATTCATAAGCCAATCAGCATTTGACCTACGCCCAGCTGAGCTACATGCTGTTGGGGTTTTGGAGGACTGCAGGTAGCACATTTACTTGGTTGAAAACCTCTCATTGGAGGCTCTCTGAGGGCAAATACATAAATGGACACAGCCATGAAACAAGCATCTATGTGTTTGTGAATGTGTATGTTCATACCTGGCCACAAGCTTCTCTGCAAGGTGAGAATTCGGCAGCATGGTGGCAACAGGAGGGATCTGCAGACAGAAGCATCAAGTTAGAGTCAGTTAGAGCATCGCCATCAGTGTTTGGTTCACCCAGAGCTACGGCTCTCACATGATGTCAAATCACACTGCTGTGGCTGGAGGCAAATCCAGGGATTTGATGGCATTATTTTTCCAACTGTACTGGGGTAATGCCAGTTGAGCCAAGTTAGTCAGCATAGTTACTGGATGTCAGGATTTATGAGAGTGTGATATATTAAAGCCCTCGAATGACACTGAGCAGCTTAATAACAGGGAGAACAGATGATTACACAAACCACCAACCTAAGAAGATAAACTGACAGCACTTGTGAGAGTTACCTGCCTGATAGCTTGAACTGGGATGCCAACAGCACCTAGCCCCAGTGAGGTCTTTGTCAGTACAGTTTGCTTAATGCTACGATGGTACCAAGCAAGTTAAAGAAGCACGTGGACTGTTAAAACAACCAAACGCAAAAGCAAAGAGAACAAACTCAAAAAAACAAAACTGACCTACTTTGACAAAGAGTCCTGAATGTGAACAAAGGGAAGCTCTACTATTTGTTGGATTACATGAAAGTGGTTGACAGCGGTCTATGTTAGTACAATAGATTCAACTGGATCCACATGAGACGATGACGTCTTCTGACACGTCCTTTCCAATCTCAGAGTGACTTTGTTGCACTAACCTTCATGCTATGCAAATACATTAAACTGGTTGGTTGAGATGAAGCAGACGCCACTATGCACTGATGTGAGTATTTAAGTGTGCTTCGGAACTTTTGCTTGGAACTGGTTTCCAGTTGCATCCAACCCTTACATCGCTAAGCCCATCAACGCATCAGGTTCAGTGGAATAAAGCGCGTGGCCACTGTGCTCTCGAGAATAACAGAGTGACCGATCACCCTTTCCCATCTGACGTATGAGTCTGGGTTTGGCAGTTGCTAGGAGGACAGTAATTTATGTTTCAGTATCTTGTCCAAAAATACTTTTGCCTGAAAGAGTTGGGATTACATGAGTTAGTGCAGTGTGTTTGTGCAGGTGCTCAGTTCAGATGAGATCTGACGTACATGAAGGCCACAGCATATTATTCAAATCATTTCATTTCTTTTACAGACTTCAAAGTGCAAAAATGACACTAAAAGTGAGAAAATTATTTCCAGTGCTGTGTAAAAACAAACCCATCTTGTCTACACACATGGCTGAAAGCTTTCATGTGTATCACTCAGCTAAATACTAGAATAAGTACTTGCCTCACAGCTGAACTATAGTAACCGGGGGGTACTGACACTGCATTCATCACAGCCTGTGTGTGACGCTACACACTGCATGTGTTTAAAACACGATGAGAAGTACATTCTGTTGTATCCATGGCCTTGTTTGGTCTTTCAATCCATGTACACCCCTGCACCAGCCAGTAGCTTCCTTTTGTTGCGCCCTCCTTAATGACCACTGTTGGCAGGCATGATGAGATGTGAAAGAAAGTGAGTGTGCTGACAGACGTGAAACAAATGATCTGTAGCTTTGTGTGTGCGGGTCTTTTACACTTGTGTCTAAAGAGGAGCTGTGCTGTGAGTGTGTGATGTGGAGAGCCTGCTGAGTAAAGTTCAAACCTGCGCTGTAGCCTAAAAATTGCAACCTTCATGGTAAAGTGATCTCCAAGGGCCTGAGCATTTCAGAGGTTACTGTGTCTGATGTGGGCGTGTCTGATCATTACTGTGTTTTCTTTGAAAGTAAAATCTCAGCCCACACAAATATATCAACAACAGTGATCACAAAACGGTGTATAACTGAACACAGTAGTGCAATTTTTAACCAGGTCTTCCCATTAACACCTGACCTGCCCAGAGGGTCAGTCAATGAGCTCGTCAATAGCTTCAATTTAAAAATGTTAAATGTAATGGACACTATTGCTCCCATTAAGGTGAAGGTTATCTCTGGAAGGAAAAAGTCTCCATGGAGAAACTCCACACTGGTGAAAAATGAAAAAAGAGAGTGTAGGAAAGCTGAGCGCAGATGGAGAAAAACAAACCTCCAGGTTCATTATGACATTTATAAAGAGAAACTTCACAATTATAATTTACAACTGAGGAATGCAAGGAGGTCCTACTTCTCTGACATCATCACTAAAAACAGCCATAATGCTCGGGTCTTATTTTCTACAGTTGACAGGCTAACAAACCCTCCTGTGTCAGTGGCAGCTGAACTTCATTCAACCATGGCCTGCAATGACTTTGCCAAATTCTTCACAGAAAAAATCCAAAAGATTAGACAAGCAGTTGGTACATCAACAGCAGATCCAGGATATGTACTGTGTCCACCGAAAAACTGTTTAAACACCATGAAACAGTTTGACCCTATTAACAGCAAAGACCTGGAGGACATCTTAGGTCAACTGAACTCCTCCTCCTGCTGTTTAGATGTCCTGCCAACAAGTTTTTTCAAAAAGGTCTCAAAGACTTTGGAGTCAGACCTGTTACAGATCGTCAACTTTTCTTTAATGTCAGGTGTGTTTCCAGAATCACTAAAAACTGCTGTAATCAAACCTATACTGAAAAAGGACAATCTTGACAAGACACAAATGAACAACTACAGGCCGATCTCAAATCTCCCATTTTTAAGTAAGATCATTGAAAAAGCAGTTTCTCAACAGCTCAGTTACTTCTTAAACAGAATAACTGCTACGATGCCTTCCAGTCAGGTTTTAGACAGAACCACAGCACTGAAACCGCTCTGACCAAAGTGTTCAATGACATATGTCTGAATACAGACAGTGGAAAAATGTCAGTCCTAGTTTTACTGGATCTCAGTGCAGCATTTGATACAGTTGACCACAACATATTACTCAAACGACTGGAGAACTGGACAGGTCTTTCAGGAACTGTACTAAACTGGTTCAAAACATACTTAGAAAACAGGAAATACTTTGTATCAATAGGTAACTTCACATCTGAGCAGACAAGTATCACATGTGGAGTTCCCCAAGGTTCCATCTTGGGACCCCTTCTGTTTAACATTTACATGCTCCCACTGGCACAGATTATAAACAACAACAAAATAAACTATCACAGCTATGCAGATGACACACAAATATATATCACAATGTCACCAGGAGACCGAGGCCCTGTACAGGCTCTTGGTAAATGCATCGAGGAAATTAATGACTGGTTGTGCCACAATTTTCTCCAGCTAAACAAAAACAAAACTGAGGTAATAGTCTTTGGCGCCAAAGAAAAACGATTACAGGTCACCAGAGAACTTCAATCTATACACCTAAAAACCACAAACCAGGCGAGAAATTTGGGTGTAGTGATGGATGCAGACCTAAACTTAGAAAAACACATTAAGACAATAACAAAGTCAGCTTACTATCACCTCAAGAATATATCAAGGATAAAAGATCTGATGTCTCAACAGGACCTGGAAAAACTAGTCCATGCATTCATCTTTAGCAGGCTTGACTACTGTAACAGCATCTTTACAAGTCTACCTAAAACATCAGTCAGACAACTACAGCTCATTCAGAACTCTGCTGCTCGAGTCCTCACTAAGACCAAAAAAGTGGACCACATCAGTCCAGCTCTGAGGTCTTTACACTGGCTGCCTGTCCGTCAGAGGATAGACTTTAAAGTTCTGATGCTGGTCTATAAAGCTCTGAATGGTTTAGGACCAAAATACATCAGTGACCTCCTGACCCAGTATGAACCTTCCAGATCCCTCAGGTCATCTGGATCCGGTCTTTTATCAGTTCCCAGAGTCAGAACCAGACACGGAGAAGCTGCATTCAGCTTTTATGCTCCTTATATCTGGAACAAACTCCCAGAAAGCCTCAGATCAGCTGAAACACTCAGTTTATTTAAATCCAGGTTGAAGACTCACCTGTTCTCAGCTGCATTTGAATAAAGCACCAAATCCACACTTTAAGCTTAAATTTCAAAACTTACATTTAACTACAGATTTTATCTACTGTTCTGATTTTATCTGTTTTGATTTTATATACTGTTTTGTTTGTTTGTTAATTAGTTTTTGTTTGCTTGTTTTAATCAATTTTAAATCATGCTTTTTATTTGTTTTTGTTTCTAATGTCTCTGTAAAGCACTTTGAATCACCTTGTTGTTGAATTGTGCTATACAAATAAACTTGCCTTGCCTAAAGTGTGATTTATGTGGCTGTCCTGAAATGATGATGATGATGATGAAGTGTCCTTTAGGTTTACTGGACAGTAACTGTTTCTCTCTTTGAATGTGTACATTTGATGTTATACGTCCTCTCAGTATTTCTAAAGCTGCGTCCACAGTTTGGCCTAATGACCTCAGAACAAATAAACTCTTGTTCACACACACACACAGATTTTGCAAACAATGGCAGGTGATGTAATAACTGGAGGGACTGGGAAGGGCTGATGGCTGGCTGTTAAGCGGTGGCCCAATTTGAGCTTCGCATCCACACAGGAACCAGAGTCCTCCACAGAGCCACACTGTTCACTTCAATAGCAGTTGGAATAAAATACACTGTAGCACAGCGGTCCCCAACCTTTTTTGCGCCACGGACCGGTTTATGCCCGACAATATTCTCACGGACCGGCCTTTAAGGTGTCGCGGATAAATACAACAAAATAAAACCGGTACTGGTACCAAAAAAAGAAGATTTATTCATAACACACGTGAAAAGACCCAGGAAAACCGAGTTAACGATCAAAACGATAACAAAATAACGCTGAAAACCGATAAAACCCTGAAAACCAAACATTTCACACCTGAGCCTCAACTCTCGCGGCCCGGTACCAAACGACTCACGGACCGGTACCGGTCCGAGGCCCGGGGGTTGAGGACCGCTGCTGTAGCATATCAACTTTATTCAGAAAAAGAAAGTTAACTGCACAGAATCTCCTCTTATCTGCAGATGATGTGGTTCTGTTGGCTTCATCGGGTGGGGGCCTCCAACCCACACTGCAGCAGACCCCACCCTAGTGTGAAGACAAGAGTCTGAGGCCATGGTCCTCAGCTGGAGAAGGGCAAAGTGCCTACTTCAGCTCAGGCACAGATTTATAGCTGCTTTGAGATTATTATGTTATTCCTGATTGAATAAAAAAATCAGGTTGTAACCAAATATAAAACTAAGGTATGATTATCATCGCTTTTGTCCTTGTTTAATATTTATTCTATATTTGTTATAGTCTTTACTCAAAATAGTTGCCATTTAAAATAAACTGTGTAAAAAGGATTTTCAGCCAATAATGTATCTTCTTCCCATGAAGTTTCCTTATTTATTTTATGATTATTATTTTAAACACACTGCTATTGTTTCCATACATACGTAACTACTAAAGATGACCTTTACTGCACGTCTCCCTCTTTCTCTCTCCTCTTTGCTGTCTCTATCCAATAAAGGAAAAATACTAAATATAATATTTACAAAAACAGAGAGAATGACTGTTCTGCTGTGTGAAATCATTAGGACTGTAATATGGCTAAAACACAATTCTCCCTCACACCAACTAAGATCACAGTATCGCACACAAGCTCTGTAAATATGAATTACAAAAAATAAAAACAAAAACCTTCATTAAAACTAACAATAAAGCCTGAAACTGGTTTTTGAAACCTGAACTCTCCAAGTAAATGGACTGGTTCTTATATGGTGCTTTTCTCAAAGTGCTTTACACAACTTGCACATTCACCCATTCACACCAGCAATCCAGGCATGCAGACTGGGATCAAACCACCAGCCTTCAAGTTAGTAGGTGACCTGCTCTAGCAAGTACTGAAGCAAGTGCTGCAGCCAAATAATACGTAAATGCCACAGATATGGGACAGAGGAGCACGAGGTGTGAGATCTGCATGAAGACCAAGCTGTGCGTGTCTGTGTATGTGTGTGTGTGTTATTGCAACCCTTTTGATTTAAAATTACAAAAGTGTGTTTGTCCAAATACTTTTACATCTGACTACTTCAGGCATCTAAATTCTTTAAGTTTGAGTTTTAGTCGACTAACTGTGATACGATTATAATCTAAAGTTCGTATAATTGAAATATGAAGCGTAAAAGTTTGTTTTTACCACAGAAAGTTGTCCTATATGGCTTACAAAGTGTCTTATTATGGTGTCTCAGTGTGGGGAAAGAGTCACAACTCACAGTCATTTCTATCCAGCAGGTTTTCTGTGCACAGCCTGTGATCAGCTGGATTTAACCCCAGTCAATTCAACTTAGAAATACCTACTTGGGTAATAGTTACAACAAATGTATACGTTATTAATAAAAATGATGATTCAATCTTCCTCCCAACCACAAAGTGGTAGCGAGATCTTTTCCATCCATTTTAACGAGGTAATTGCAGGCTAGCCAACACGTTACCAGGCTAACAGCTGACTGAGGAATCAGCTGACTGAACCTGCTACCAGGGTAACCAGATAAAATGGGGCCGAAGAGGACACCGACAGCTGAGGAAGTCGAGGACATTAAAAAGTCCCTTGACTTCATAATGGAGGAAATTTCTACTATCAGGTTGCAGCAGAAAAATATCATTGAAATTGTGGAGGAGGTAAAGCTCCTCCGCATCCAAAATGCCGAAAAAGATAAAAAGATTGCATACCTGGAAAGTAAGGTCGCTGACCTGGAACAATACTCCAGGATAAACGACGTCATCATCACTGGGCTCCATATTAAACCCCGGTCATACGCTCAGGCAGTGACCGCTGACAGCAATGAGGAACCTGGAGAGCTTGACATTAGCTCCACGGAACAACAGGTGGCTGCTTTCCTGCGGTCCAAAGGGATTGCCCTGGACTGTAACTCTGTCGAAGCATGCCACCCTCTTCCCAGGAGGAACGGCAACATACCGGCTATTATATTAAGATTTGTAAATCGAAAGCACAAGATTACGCTGCTGAAACAAGGAAGAAAATTAAAAGGATCTAATGTCTTTATCAATGAACATCTAACCAAACACAACGCTGAAATAGCCAAAAAAGCGCGACACCTTAAGAAGCTGGGAAAAATCCAAAGCACTTGGACGACGAACTGCAAAATATTCATTAAACTAAACGGATCACCAGAGGAAGCCAAAGTTCTGACCATTAAAAATATGGCGGATCTCGAAAAATATCAGTGAACAACACGATCTGGACGGCAAACAAGGTAACAGACAACCACACACTCACTTATGACACACACTGGAAGGAAGAACTCAGATACATCTGGAAGAATCAGCTGCATCAGTCGACACACGACTTGGAATATGAAATAGATCCAGACAACAACTTTTTCTCATCTAACAATAACAATTGCTGCTACTATACAAATAAAGACTACAATCAGAGGATTAAAACTGAGAATAAATGATCAATTATCCACTTTAACTGTAGAAGTCTCTATGCTAATTTTAGTCATATCAAAGAATATCTTAACCAGTTTTCACATCCATTTAGTGTCATTGCCTTATCAGAAACTTGGATCAATATGGAAAAAGGAACAGACTTTGAACTGGAGGGTTATGAATTCACATTTATAACTAGGCGAAACAAAGGAGGAGGAGGAGTGGCCTTGTATGTGGACAAATCCTTGAAATTTAATGTGGTGGAAAAGATGACGATGGTGATTGATAATGTACTAGAATGTATTACAGTTGAAATTTGTAAAGAAAAAAGTAAAAATGTAATCATTAGCTGTATATACAGAGCTCCAGGTAGTAGTGTTGAGACATTTAAAGACTGGATAGAAGAAACATTTATTGAAATAGCTCGCAAAAAAGTTTTCATTTGTGGAGACTTCAATATTGATTTGCTAAACCCAAATAAACATAAAACCACTGAGGAATTTATAAACACAATGCACTGTATGAATCTATTCCCTAAAATTACTAGACCTACCAGGATTACATCACATTGTGCAACTCTCATAGACAACATTTTTACAAATGACATTGAAAATAAGACTGTAAGTGGACTCCTGATTAACGACATAAGTGACCATCTGCCAATTTTTACAATCTATGATAGGAATTACAAGATCAATTAAAGCTGCAAGCAGCCTTATGAGGGCCCGAGCACCCCCGGCGCGTCGAGCCACGCCCAACACCTAAAACCAGCACCTCCGATCTGATGTCACATTGATGGAATTCATGCATTTAACCATCCATCCATCCATCCATCCATCCTCATCCGCTTTGTCCGGGGCCGGGTCGCGGGGGCAGCAGCCTAAGCAAAGAGGCCCAGACCTCCTTCTCCCCAGCCACCTCCTCCAGCTTATCCGGGGGAATACCAAGGCGTTCCCAGGCCAGCCGAGAGATATAATCTCTCCAGCGTGTCCTGGGTCTGCCCTGGGGCCTCCTCCCGGTGGGACATGCCTGGAACACCTCACCCAGGAGGCGCCCAGGGGGCATCCTTGTCAGATGCCCGAACCACCTCAGCTGGCTCCTTTCGATGTGGAGCAGCAGCTGCTCTACTCTGAGCCCCTCCCGGATGGCCGAACTTCTCACCCTATCTCTAAGGGAGAGGCCAGCCACCCTTCGGAGGAAGCTCATTTCTGCCGCTTGTATCCGCGATCTCGTTCTTTCGGTCACTACCCACAGCTCGTGGCCATAGGTGAGGGTAGGGACGTAGACCGACCGGTAAATTGAGAGCTTTGCTTTTACACTCAGCTCCCTCTTCACCACGACGGACCGGTGCAGCGTCCGCATTACTGCAGCTGCAGCCCCAATCCGTCTGTCGATCTCCGGCTCCCTTCTCCCATCACTCGCGAACAAGACCCCGAGATACTTGAACTCCTCCACTTGGGGCAGGAACTCATCCCCGACCCGGAGTGGGCACTCCACCCTTTTCCGGCTGAGAACCATGGCCTCAGATTTGGAGGTGCTGATCCTCATTCCCGCTGCTTCACACTCGGCTGCGAACCGTTCCAGTGCGAGCTGGAGGCCCTCACCCGATGAAGCCAACAGAACCACATCATCTGCAAAAATCAGAGATGAGATTCTGAGGCCACCAAAGCGAAAGCCCTCCGCCACTTGGCTGCGCCTAGAAATCCTGTCCATAAAAATTATGAACAGAACCGGTGACAAAGGGCAGCCCTGGCGGAGCCCATCACCCACCGGGAACGAGTCCGACTTATTGCCGGCAATGCGAACCAAGCTCTTGCAACGGTTGTATAGGGATCGAATGGCCCGTAGCAATGGGCCAGACACCCCATATTCCCGCAACACCTCCCACAGGACACCCCGAGGGACACGGTCGAATGCCTTCTCCAAGTCCACAAAACACATGTAGACTGGTTGGGCAAACTCCCATGCACCCTCAAGTATCCTGGAGAGGATAAAGAGCTGGTCCAGTGTTCTGCGACCAGGACGGAAACCGCATTGTTCCTCCTGTATCCGAGGTTCGACTAACGGACGAACTCTCCTTTCCAGCACCCTGGCATAGACTTTCCCAGGGAGGCTGAGGAGTGTGATCCCCCTGTAGTTGGAACACACCCTCCGGTCCCCTTTCTTAAAGATGGGGACCACCACCCCGGTCTGCCAGTCCACAGGTACTGCCCCTGATCTCCACGCAACATTGCAGAGGCGTGTCAACCAGGACAGCCCTACAACGTCCAGAACCTTCAGGAACTCGGGGCGGACCTCATCAACACCAGGGGCTCTGCCACCAAGGAGTTGTTTAACTGCCTCAGTGACCTCGCCCCCGGAAATTGGCGGATCATTCCCCTCATCCCCAGACTCTGCTTCCTCCTCGGAAGACGTGTCAGTGGGATTAAGGAGGTCCTCGAAGTATTCCTTCCACTGCCTGACAATTTTCTCAGTCGACGTCAGCAGCGCTCCGCCAGCACTATACACAGTGCAGGTAGAGCACCGCTTTCCCCTCCTGAGACGTCTGACGGTTTGCCAGAATCTCTTCGAGGCAGTCCGAAAGTCTTTTTCCATGGCCTCTCCGAACTCCTCCCACACCCGAGTTTTTGCTTCAGCCACTGCCCGAGCCGCATTCCGCTTGGCCTGTCGATACCTGTCGGCTGCCTCCGGAGTCCCACAGGCTAACCAAGCCCGATAGGACTCCTTCTTCAGCCTAGTGGCTCCCTTCACCTCTGGTGTCCACCATTTGGTTCGGGGATTACCACCACGGCAGGCACCAACCACCTTGCGGCCGCAGCTCAATGCAGCAGCTTCGGCAATGGAGACGCTGAACATGGTCCATTCGGACTCAATGTACCCAGTCTCCCTCGGAATGCTGTTGAAGCTCTGCCGGAGGTGTGCGTTGAAGATCTCGCGGACTGGGGCCTCTGCTAGACGTTCCCAGCACACCCTCACTACGCGTTTAGGTGCACCAGGTCTGTCCAGCGTCTTCCCCCGCCACCTGATCCAACTCACCACCAGGTGGTGATCAGTTGACAGCTCAGCCCCTCTCTTTACCCGAGTGTCCAGAACATATGGTCGCAGGTCTGCTGATACGATTACAAAATCGATCATCGACCTACGGCCTAGAGCGTCCTGGTGCCACGTGCACTTATGGACACTCTTATGTTCGAACAGGGTGTTCGTTATGGCCAAACTGTGATTAGCACAGAAGTCCAATAACAGAGCACCGCTCGGGTTCAGATCAGGGAGGCCGTTCCTCCCAATCACGCCCCTCCAGGTCTCGCTGTCGTTACCCACGTGAGCATTGAAGTCTCCCAGCAGGACAACAGAGTCTCCAGGTGGAGCACCCTCCAGCACCCCCCCCCCCCCCCCCCAGGGACTCTAAGAAGGCTGGGTACTCTGAACTGCCACTCGGCGCATAAGCGCAGATGACAGTCAGGACCCGTTCCCCGACCCTAAGGCGCAGGGAACAAACCCTCTCGTCCACCGGGAAAAACCCCAACGTACCGGCAGCAAGCCGAGGGGATATTAGGATACCCACCCCAGCCCGCCGCCTCTCACCAAGGGCAACTCCAGACTGAGACAGAGTCCAGCCCCTCTCCAGGAGACTGGTTCCAGAGCCCAAGCCATGCGTAGAGGTGAGCCCGACTATATCTAGCCGGTACCTCTCAACCTCACGCACTAACTCAGGCTCCTTCCCCACCAGAGAGGTGACATTCCATGTCCCTATTGCCAGTCTTGGCAGCCGGGGGTCAGTCCGCCAGGGCCTCCGCTCCTGGCCGCCACCCAGCACACAATGCACCCGACCCCTATGGCACCTCCTGTGGGTGGTGGGCCTGCGGGAGGATGGGCTCATGTCTCCTCTTCGGGCTGTGCCCGGCCGGACCCCATGGACTAAGGCCCGGCCACCAGACGCTCGCCCTCGGGCACCCTCCCCGGGCCTGGCTCCAGGGCGAGGCCCCGGTAACCCTATCCCGGGCAGGGTAAACTGTTCCCTCGGTGTCCTTTTCATAAGGGTCTTATGAATCGCTCTTTGTCTGGTCCCTCACCCAGGGCCAATTTGCCATGGGAGACCCTACCAGGGGGCAAAAGCCCCCAGACAACATAGCCCCTGGGATCCCTGTGACACACAAACCCCTCCACCAAGATAAGGTAGCGATTCAAGGAGGAGTGCATTTAACCACCAGCTAACATTTCAACTCATTCATTCATGATTAGTTAGTCGTTCCACTAGGTGGCACTCTAACCATTATGTACAAATGGCATAACAAACATTTCCGAGCTCGAGTCTCATTATGCCTGCGACCTTTGGGTGAGATTGGACATTGTGTTTTTGAGTAACAGCAGATTACTGCGTTTTGGCGAGTGATTGAGAGTCCACGTGCCGCTATAACCACCCCGTTTCCCTGAACGTAAAAAGCTTCGCAATTTAACAACACAAAGGTCTTTGGATTCCACACACTGAAGAATAGTTCAATCTGATGAAATCCCTTGGAGGAGTTCGTCAAAGAACGATGCCTGAAAAGATGGGAAAATGTTGCCAAAATTGCACATTAATTTTAAAATGGCTGACTTCCTGTTGGATTTGGGATATTGCTCCAAGAGACTTTTTTGTACATCTTGATATCTCCTATAAGCTTACCAGGTTTCAGACTCATACATAAAACACAGAGCAGGGGCTGTGATTTTGAAATTTTGTAGGGGGCGCTGTGGAGCCATTTTGGGATATTCAATGAAAATGATCCCATAACAACAAAGCCTTAAGCACATTGGAGGTGTGCGCCAAAGTTCAAGACTTTTTAAACTTTCCCAGCCCCTCAAAAGCCACTTTATTTTTCATGGTGAACAGCGTTGCCACCAGGGTGCGCCGTTCAGTTTAAAGTCACAATTTTCGCACTGCAGCATCATGAAGGACTGATGGTGATATTCACCGCTTTTGAGGTGGCCACGATGAAAATCAGTACAACAAAATTTAAGCCATGACATTTCCTGTTGCCACTAGGTGGCGCTGTGTGTATTCCCGACAATGGGCACATCAATCTGTTCAGGGCGGGTCTGACATCATGCCTGTAAAGTCTGGTACTGATCAGACTGGATTTCATTGAGTTATACTAATTTGTTTCTTCATGGCGTGACATCAAAGTTCGCCATGCCGCTGGGGTCACACCCTTTTGCGAAAAGTCACAGTTTTCACAGTAACCCAAGACCAACTCCTTAAGGCTTTTCTGGAGAAATTTGAGGCTGCAGATGTCACCCATCACAATACTGTACCCCAAAGTGTAAAACATGACATTTCCTGTTCCCACTAGGTGGCGCTGTCCCTGATGTCAAATATGGCAGTTGAAATATGTTCAGGGGTGGAGCCTTATCATATGTGTTCACTTTGGTCAAGGTCAGAAAATGTATGACAAAATGAGAGGCAATAAGATTTTCATGGCGAGTCATCGAAATTCGCCATGGCGCCACGGCCTCACCGTATTGTGAAAACTCAAAAGCTCCGCAATTTAACATGGCCCAGGTGTGTAGTTGACACTGACCAAAGATGAAGCTTATACGACCAAATCCCAAGGAGGAGTTCGAAAAAGTTCGAGGCATGGAAATGGCAAAATTAGAGCCAAAATGTCACATTCTCTTCCAAATGGCGGACTTCCTGTTGGGTTTGCGTCAATGGGCCCCAAGACTTTTTTGTTCGTCTTGGCATGATACAAATGTGTGCCAAATTTCATACATGTAGCTCAAACGATGTGGTCGTAGGGCTGCATTTAACAAGGCATAGGTGGCGCTGTAGAGCCATTTTCCAGTGCTCATATGTAAATGCATTAAAATACAAAATTTTTCACCAGACCTGGCATGTGTGCAAAATTTCATGAGTTTTTGAGCATGTTTAGGCCCTCAAAAAGGCCCTTGTTTTGCCTGAATAATAATAATAAGAAACGGAGCAGATACAATAGGGCCTTCGCACGTTTAGTGCTCGGGCCCTAATTAAAGCTGCAAGCAGCGTTATGAGGGCCCTCGCACCCCCGGCGCGTCGAGCCACGCCCAACACCTAAAACCAGCACGACCGATCTGATGTCACATTGATGGAATTCATGCATTTAACCACAAGCTAACATTTCAACTCATTCATTCATGATTAGTTAGTCGTTCCACTAGGTGGCGCTCTAACCATTATGTACAAATGGCATAACAAACACTTCCGAGGTTGAGTCTCATCACACCTGAGACGTTTGGGAGAGATTGGACATTGTGTTTTTGAGTGACAGCAGATTACTGCTTTTTGGCGAGTGATTCAAACTCTAAGTGCCGCCATAACCACCCCGTTTCCCTGGACGTAAAAAGCTTCGCAATTTAACATCACAAAGGTCTTTAGATTCCACAAACTGCAGATCGGTCCAATCTGATGAAATCCCTTGGAGGAGTTCGTCAAAGTACGGTGCCTGAAAAGATGGGAAAATGTCGCCAAAATTAAACATTAACTTTAAAATGGCTGGCTTCCTGTTGGATTTGGGATATTGCTCCAAGAGACTTTTTTGTACATCTTAAGATCTTCCATAAGCTTACCAAGTTTCAGACTCATAGATAAAACACAGAGCAGGGGCTGATATTTTGGAGTTTTGTAGGGGGCGCTGTGGAGCCATTTTCCACTATTCAAGGAAAATGGTTACATAACAACAAAGCCTTCATCACATTGGAGGCGTGGGCCAAGTTTAAAGCCTCTATAAACTTTCCAAGCCCCTCAAAAGCCACTTCATCTTTCATGGTGGACTGCGCTGCCACCAGGGTGCGCCGTTCAGTTTAAAGTCACAATTTTTGCATTAAACCATCATCAAGGACTGATGGTGATATTCACCGCTTTTGAGGTGGCCACGATGAACCTGTGAAAATCAGTACAACAAAATTAAAGCCATGACATTTCCTGTTGCCACTAGGTGGCGCTGTACGTATTGCTGACAATGGGCACATCAATCTGGTCAGGGCGGGTCTGACATCATGCCTGTAAAGTCTGGTACTAATCAGACTGGATTTCATGGAGTTATACTAATTTGTTTCTTCATGGCGAGATATCAAAGTTCGCCATGCTGCTGAGGTCACACCCTTTCGTGAAAAGTCACAGTTTTCACTGTAACCCAAGACCAACTCCTTACGCCTTTCCTGGAGAAATTTGAGGCTGCAGATGTCACCCATCACTATACTGTACCCCAAAGTGTAAAACATGACATTTCCTGTTCCCACTGGGTGGCGCTGTTGCTGATGTCAAATATGGCAGTTGAAATATGTTCAGGGGTGGAGCCTTATCATATGTGTTCACTTTGGTCAAGGTCAGAAAATGTATGACAAAATGAGAGGCAATAAGATTTTCATGGCGAGTCATCGAAATTCGCCATGGCGCCACGGCCTCACCGTATTGTGAAAACTCAAAAGCTCCGCAATTTAACATGGCACAAGGGTGTAGTTGACACTGACCAAATATGAAGGTTATGAAATCAAACCCCAAGGAGGAGTTCGCAAAAGTTCGAGGCATGGAAACGGCAAAATTAGAGCCAAAATGTCACATTCTCTTCCAAATGGCGGACTTCCTGTTGGGTTTGCGTCAATGGGCCCCAAGACTTTTTTGTTCGTCTTGGCATGATACATATGTGTGCCAAATTTCATACATGTAGCTCAAATGATGTGGTCGTAGGGCTGCATTTAACAAGGCATAGGTGGCGCTGTAGAGCCATTTCCCAGTGCTCATATGTAAAACCATTAAAATACAAAATTTTTCACCAGACCTGGCATGTGTGCAAAATTTCATGAGTTTTTGAGCATGTTTAGGCCCTCAAAATGGCCCTTGTTTTGCCTGAATAATAATAATAAGAAACAGAGCAGATACAATAGGGCCTTCGCACAGTCAGTGCTCGGGCCCTAATAAAATGGACAGTAAAAAAGAGTACAGACGAGTAAGAACAGAAGAAAGAATGAATGCATTTAAAAAAGATTTATTGAAGGAAAACTGGGGTGAAGTATATCAGGAACAGGACGTTAATAGTGCTTATAATAAATTCCTTAGAATATTTACATTACTGTACAATACCAACTGTCCAATAAAGCAATATAGTAGGAAACAGAAATATATGGACTGTGCATGGATAACAAAAGGTCTGCAAAATGGATGTATAAAGAAAAATGCTCTATACAGAGAGTTCTTAAGAACGAGAACTAAAGATGCTGAAATCAGATACAAAAGATATAAAAATAGGTTAACTAATATACTTAGATTTAGTAAAATGGAATACTATAAGAACTGTTACGAGTTCAAAATTGGGGATGGAGACAAGAGAAAAAACCACAATAACAACACTGGTCCGGCCGGGTTGAGTCAAACGATGATTTTAATGATCACACGCGTGGGAGATGGACACTGTATGCAGACAGCCTCTGATCTCAAAATGGTGGAACATTGCTCAGACTTTTATAGCGTCTGGTGCCTCCACCTTATCATAAAAAGCCTAAACATTCGCATGCTTTCTCTCACACGGCGTCTAAGCTACGACCTTGGCTCCCTGTTTATCTGCTCCTGCTGAGATGGGGCAGAAAACTCCAGCATATTCTGTTCTCTTCTAATCAGACAAATAAGACAATAACTCTCTGCGAACAGTATTTCTTATAACTCAGCAGTATAATGCATCATAAAACAATGTCATTCATTCACAACAAGTCAGCAGTTTAATGTAATGCAAATCAGTTTAACTAATGCAATAGTTATCAGCTTCTTCTAATTCAGGAGGAAAATGCAAACTAAACTACATAATAATTCACAATCTTTAATTCGGGGTATAACATGGCATAAAATAACACTACAATCCAACAGAAGCAATTAGATATAAATAGAAATAATAATAAAAGATTATGGGAAATCCTGAACAGTGTTATAAAATGTGGGACTGGATAAAAGAACTATCCCAAGTATTTCATTTGTAATGACCATGAAGAATACAATATGGATGTTGTGGCAAATAGTCTCAATGAATTCTTTGTAACTGCTGGACCAAATTTAGCAAGAACAATCACTCATCCTGGGAAAGCACAGGAAAAACCCGATACACTGATTGACAGAAATCCATATTCTATGTTTCTCACAGCCGTTGATGAAAATGAAGTTCTTGAAATTGTCAAAAAATGTAAATATCACAAATCTTTGGATTGTAATGATATTGATATGATAGTGGTTAAAAGAGTCATTGAGGCTATTATAAAACCATTTACATACATCTGTAATTTACCATTTCAAACTGGTTGATTTCCAGACAGAATGAAAATAGCAAAAGCAAAACCTCTATACAAATCTGGAAACAAACACCATTTCACAAACTACAGGCCTCTGTCTTTACTACCTCAATTCTCAAAAGTTCTTGAAAAACTGTTTAAAAACAGACTGGAAAAATTTATAGATAAACATAAACTACTCACTGAGAGTCAGTACGGATTCAGATCAAGCAGATCAACATCATCGGCACTATTAGATTCAATAGAATACATCACAAATTCCATAGACAAAAAGCAATATGTGGCTGGGTTATTCATAGACTTGACAAAGGCATTTGACACTATAGATCATGATATATTAATAAGAAAACTGGAACGTTATGGTGTCAGAGGGGTCGCTTTAGATTGGGTCCGGAGTTATTTAAGTGACAGAAAGCAGTTTGTGAAAATAAATGGTGGTTGCTCCTTATGTATGGACATTGCTTGTGGTGTACCCCAAGGGTCAGTTTTGGGTCCAAAATTCTTCAACTTGTACATTAACGACATCTGTAAAGTGTCCAAAGTATTAAAAATGGTTCTCTTTGCTGACGATACAAACATTTTTTGCTCTGGTGATGATCTGCAGAATTTATTGGAGGATATGAAATAAGTAAAGTGAAGTTCTGGCTTGATAAAAACAAATTATCATTAAATTTGAATAAATCTAAACTTATGTTATTTGGAAATAGTAGTTTAAATACAAATGCAAAGATTCAAATAAATGGTGTTGATATTGAAAGAGTCAGTGAAAATAAATTTCTGGGGGTAATAATAGATGAAAAACTTAACTGGAGAGCTCACGTAAGATATATTCATTCCAAAGTATCACGAAGCATTGCAGTACTAAACAAGGCAAAACAGGTATTCGACAGAACATCACTTCATATTCTCTACTGTTCACTGGTTTCACCATACTTAAGCTATTGTGCAGAGGTCTGGGGCAATAACTATAAAACCACATTACATTCACTTTTTACTCTTCAAAAAAAAGCAATTCGAATCATCCACAATGCAGGTTATAGGGAACATACAAACTCACTATTTTTGCAGTCTGAAATATTGAAAATTGACGATATAGTGAAATTCCAAACAGCACAAATTCTATTCAAAGCAAAAAATAAAGAACTGCCAGGTAATATTCAGAGTATGTTTTTTTTTAAAGAAGGAAGTTATAATTTAAGGGGTTTTTGTAACTTCAAAACAATGAAGGTACGTACTACAAGAAAAGGCTTTTGTGTTTCTGTTCATGGAGTGAAACTATGGAACAAACTGAATATGGAATTAAAGCAATGTCCAAACATAAAACTGTTCAAAAAGAGTTATAAAAATATGATCTTCTCGATCTATAAAGAAAAGGAAAATATTTAAATTAAGTGAATGTCTCTATTTAAAAACAAACAAACAAAAAATTCATGATGTGATATTATAGTATATAGTATATCAGAAATCTGTTCACTATTTTTATTACAAATTATATCAGTAAGGAAGCTGACTAAATATTCACTGATAATTTATGGGACAGGGGTGGGATTAAATAAGTGTATACTTCTTCCCACTCCCTTTCAACATGTAAATTAATCAGAATGGTTTTTTGTATGTAATTTGTATAGTATTTTTTTTCTCTCTTATTTCTTTTCTAAATGTACTTGTATATTGTTCACATGTTGAAATAAATTACCAATCAATCAATCAATCAATCAATCAATCAATCCAGATCAAACCTTTGGACACAAAGAGGCTTAAACATCTTCAAAATGACTAAAAGCCTGAACTTACAACTCATACAATACAAAACTGTCCATGGAGCACACTACACAGAAGAAAGGATGTGAGGCACGCAGAGTCAAGCATATGCTCAGGCATTTCCACTGAGAACTACATGCATGCTATGTGGTCCCGTATGCCTGTGCAGAGGTTCTGGCAGAGGATACGTAAAGACCTTTCCACATGATTGTGTTTGCTGCAGCCCACACATGGAAGCAAATGCATCATATTCCTTCCTGCCCAATGCATTGGAAAAAAAAATATCCTCATGAGGTGGAATTTAAAAAATGGTTTGTGTATTACTCAATATAGAAATGTACCGTAATTGTCGGGCTATAAGCCGCTACTTTTTGCACAAGCTTTGAACCCTGCGGCTTTTAGTCAGGTGCGGCTTTTCTATGGATTTTCCATGATTTTTGTGATATCGTAAGACGATTTGTTTTGTTTGTTCCGCTGTTGTACGGCACTACGTTGCCTGGCGGAAGGATCGGGGTTCAAGAGTGGTATGTTAGTCACATGTCCGTCCGCCAGGCAACGTAGTGCCGTACGAAGTAGCGCGAAAAACAAACTTCAAAGTAGCGCTACGCATTCAGCGGGAGGCGTGGATGACGAGCGGCGATAAACTTGCGAAAAGCAAGTTATGCCCAACTCCACCGGTGGATTCTGACAGCGTGGAAAAGTGCGAAAACATCCACGATCACCAACGGATTTTGAAGGGCTGGACTGCTGCATGATGGAGAGGAGGACACCGCCACGGCCCTTCTGAGGGTGTTCGACTCTGACACTGACAACGAGGATTTATTTGGTTTTGAAAGTGACAACGAAGGAGAGAAGCGGAGAGTGGATGACGAAGCCATCCTGAGCCTGTTCGTTTCCGACATTGGAGAAGAGGACTTTGGTGGTTTTAGAGCGCAGGAAGAAGAGAAAGATGGTGAATGACTGACTTTTCTTCTTGTTAAAGCCGTGTCACTGCACCTGAGCCTAAAAGGTAGTCCGAATCTATTTTCCTGGTGTGCTGTAGGTTACTGTTATGTACTACATGTGCAAATATGTACCCATAACTTGTTTTTCAAAATATTAATAAAAGGGTTAGGGGTGTGTTTCCAAACAGCCATCTCTTTCCTGACAATTCCCTTTGTGCATATTCTCTTACATATGATAAGTCAACATTGAAACACCTGCGGCTTTTAGTCAGGTGCGGCTAATGTATGTACAAAACAGGATTTTCCCCTGATTTTAGCTTGTGCGGCTAATATTCAGGTGCGCTTTGTAGTCCGGGAAATACGGTACTTCTAGATTAGCTTGGAGAAAGCGTCTGCCTCCTCAAACAACAGAATTGGATGAATTTATTCATTCAACTTTCTTATTCTGCACAAAAACAAAGGTGTATACAAAATGTTTGAACATGCACACGGGCCTGTTTTATTCTTAGCACCATGCCTGTGTTAGTAATAATCATTCTGAACCAGGGTAGGCAACACGAGAACCTGGGACTGTTATGAAGGGACACACCAGAAAGCTAAATTCAGCTGGCTCAGTATTAATTCATCATACTAAATAATACTCATTTGATCTCTCACTCGCTGCTAGTAGGAGTAGATGTTAGGCAGTGAAAATGTGAAACAGGTATACACTGTTATTTCATTAATGTTCCTGAGAACATTGTGAACAAAATGTACAGATGTTTGCAAAATGTCATAGATTTACTGAAAGTGCTACTGCAGTTCTGCCTGTAGGTCAATTTCTTCATCTGCAGGTTTTCAGTTTGTTTTCTCAGTGAGACAAAGTTAGTTTGTTTGGGTTTGAACATCTGCATTACTGTAATCGTCACTCAGAGGGTGTAAGTATCTACATATGTTAAACTTCATAACTGACAATGTTTGCACACATGTAAGTCCAAATATGTCTCCTTATATGTGGAAATAAGAATAAAAATCCAGCTGAAATCATTCCTGTCTCGCTCTCTCTTACTACAGTTTCTATATCTAAAAGCACGAGTTCACACTGCAATAGTTTTACACCCTTAATATGTACACACTGTCTACAGAGAAAATAAAGTCAGTATGATAGGAGGGTAGCGTGAGTCTGTCATTTCAAAGGAGCTGTATCTGTAGCATCCATTTATACCAGTAAATGTTTAAAATCGTAAGTAAAATCAAAGCAATGCGTTGAGTAGTGTAACAAATTACTTTTTCAAGTAAATAATTAAATAACCTACTGCATTACTATAAATTAAAGTAATGAGTAATTGTTACAGAGTATAGCATGGTGGAAAAGGATGGAGAGAATCCCCACTAAGCT
Organism: Rhamphochromis sp. 'chilingali'; assembly: GCF_963969265.1. NCBI lineage: Eukaryota > Metazoa > Chordata > Actinopteri > Cichliformes > Cichlidae > Rhamphochromis > Rhamphochromis sp. 'chilingali'. The sequence goes on along the minus strand of NC_137945.1, from coordinate 35,408,121 downwards.
TTTGGGTTGGCATTTCTTTAGATTTTGTTTTGTATTAATTGCATGCTTTGGTGTTTTTTGTGTTTGATGCGAGGTGTGGGCCACACCCATGTGGGAGTGGAGATTCTACTCTAGTCCAGCTGCCAGCTATTTGGAGTTGAATACAGGGAGCAGCTGATTGGGGAGGATTGGAGCCCTTCTCTATAAAGGGGAGAGGAAAGAGGAAGTAGGGGTTGTCGTTGGTTTTTTTTTTGTAGGACACTGGTGAAGCAGGGAAGCTTCGAAGATCCAGGATGAAGTGTGCACATTTTAATGGAAAAGATTTTTAACCTGGCCTGGTTTTGCTTTTAAAATAAACTGAGGATGTTGGAGGGAGGACTCATTCTTATTGGGATGTGAGTGGATGTGCTGGAAGGCAGGAAAACAAACACTGGACTGGAGACTCTCTGTGCCCCTGACAAGGAAACTGGACCAGTTTTGGGGAAGTTCCAGCTCCCAGGATGTGATGTGGAGACCCAGCCTCGAACGAAGTCAAGCCTGAAAAGGTGGGTGGCAAGCCTTTTTGAGGAAGCTGCAGGATTGATACGTTTTGGCTGCTTGTTCTTCCGAGTGACCACCTTTCCCCTGTTTGTAACCAGGCTAACAACCCTGACCGCGGTGGCTTTGGGCCTTGGATTCCTGGCCAGAGTTGTGTCTTCAGCCAGTAGTTTTACCCGGAGAAAGAACAAATAAATCTTGTGTAACCCATTACAGTGTGCGTGTGGTGGTTCGTTACTGGTCAATATTAGAGCTACTACTTTCTTGTACGGAAGCCATTTTGGGCCTTACGTAACATAATGTCTAATACATTGCTTTTTGAGTGTATCATGTGTGTATGGATCAGGAAATGACATAACAAGTACAGGCACAAGCAGAGGGTGAAATGTTAGAACAGCAATATTTCTACTTGACAAATGTCTATAAACTAAAGCATCCTGGGCGACACCCAGGGGAGGAGCACCAGAGAGGAGGAAGAAATCTGGCTCTTAATCCACTGCCCAGATGCCATTGTTTACTGATGTCTACCGAAGGGCAGACATTCCTTTTCAAGAGTTCCTGTCAAAAACACCACCAAACGGCTAAAAGTTCAGCTTTGGAACAGAGCATGTCTGTGTCGGTAAACATGACGACATTTAAATCCACCAAGTGGGTCCAATATGAGAATTTGTTAGTACGAGGATAATCTCAGCTCATTATGGACCCAGTCAAAACAATACACCTGTGCTAATTTATCTATGACCAGCCGAATGTGTAAATATGATAACCACTGTAGATAAGGTGCAGATGAGGTGACAGGTTAATGTGAAATACCCATCCATCCATCCATCCATCCATGCGTGCATCATGCATGCATCGATCCGTGCATGCATGCATCCATCCATCCATCCATCCATGCATCCATCCATCCATCCATCCATCCATCCATTTTGCACCACTTATCTGGTTTCAGGTCACAGGGGAAGCAGTCTGAGAAGAGAAGCCCAGACTTTCCTTACCCTGGCTACCTCGTCCAGCTCATGCAACCAGAAGATCCCCAGACTCTGCTTCCATTGCAAAGGGTATGGCAGTGGGATTGCGGAGATCTTTAAAGTGTTCCTTTTACAGCCTGCTTATATCCTCTGTTGAAGTCAGCAGCATCCCACTGCCGCTGCATACAATGTGAGTAAAGCACTGCTTTCCCCTCCTGAGTCGACTGATGGTTTGCCAGAATCACTTTTAGGCCAACTGAAAGTCTTATTGAGCTACTGTCAATCAGCCACTGTCAGAGCTGCACTCCATTTGGCTTGCTGGGACCTGTCCATCTTAAATGTTTCCATTCAATTTTATTTATACAGCGTGACAACAACAGGTGATTCATACTGTAAGGGACTGATCACTAGGGCTGGGTTTCGTCACTGATTTCTAGAACTGATTCAATTCGGATTCACAAGGTCCCGATTTGGTTCAATTTTGACTCAGACACTCAGAAATATTATAATTATGATCATTTATCACTACATATCCATATCTATGTATAAAAACAAAGCTGACACTTGTGAGACTTCATTGAAGGTGTAAGCACCACAGCAGATGCCTTTGTGTCAAAGTAACTGAAGATAAGAGACAGAAAAATATGAAGGAGATGTTCCTGGCCTGGCTTTATAAAGTCAGTTCTGCAGTAGATCAAAAACTGAAGAAAACATGAATCAACATAAGAACATGATTACCTGATGCTGCTGAAGTAAAGCAGAGCAAAGTTACAGAGGTTTCATTAGAGACACGGCTAAGAGTTTTGCAATTTGGCATCATTTGTAAAAGTTTCAACATCTTTGGTACTGAACAGCAGAAATGAGGCTTTATTGTCAGAGGTCATTTTTGAAGAAAAACAAACAAACAAAAATAGACAGCGGGCGACAGCACTGTACACAACAGTAGACTGGTGCATAATAAGCAAGCGAATTATGCAGAAACAGATTTTTGATGGTTAACTGATCTTGAAGTACAACTGGGAGAGAGAAAAAGCTGTGCAGGAAGGGTGATTTTTATCATGGTGGAAGCAAAACAACCAAGTAAGCGGGAATTCATATACTATAAGAAGATAAGCCACTACATTAAGTAAAACCATCCTGCTTCTGAGTGTTCTGCCTCATTACGTTACTCAGCTTCTAATAAAATGAGCCAATGAGCCTTTGTGTCATAGACCATGTTTTCATGAACACCTGTTAAATTAGAAGCTGTGTAAAAGGATGAAGGCATGCAAGAGTCTAGCTCCAGATAACCAAGCTGCAGTAGTGTGACTGGCCACAAGGGGGCACAAAGGTAAACCCTGAAGGGTCTGGAAGAACAGCTGGGCAGGCACATAAACACAAAAAGGTCCACGCTTTGGTCCACTTTGAAAATGAATACAATTGATGGACTAATGACATCGTTGATGGTAAATGGACTGGTTCTTACATAGCACTTTTCTGCTCATCTGAGCACTCAAAGCACTTTACACAACTTGTGCATTCACTCATTTACACCAGCACATCATTCTAAGTGCTTTATAGCTAACATTCACACTCCGATGGATGCATCGGAGAGCAACTTGGGGTTAGTATCTTGCCCAAGTCTACATGCCCAAGGATATTTGGCATGCAGACTAGGGGAAGCCAGGAATCAAACCACCAACCTTCAGAGCTAGAGCCACCATCAGGTGGCTGTAGCTCTACCACCTGAGCTACAGCCACCCGATGAGCATTTAAATATTTTCTCAGAACTACATGAAGAATTCACATGTGCAAACACATGTGTTGCCAGAAGATGGAAAGAATGTGGACCACATGTTTTGGTTCAGTCCAAAAGCCATCTCGCATGTGGCAAGGACTCCAGACCATCACAGACTACAGGACCACCAAACCCTCCCCCGCATCCTCTGATGTCTCCTTCCTCAACGAGCTCAACAACTTTTATGCTCGCTTTGAGCGAGGGAACCCCACAACCACAACCAAAGCAGACGTGACGCCAGACCACCAACCTCTGACTCTCTCCCCCACCGATGTAGGAGCGGTGCTGAGCAGGATCAATGTCCACAAGGCTGCAGGTCCCGATGGCATCCCCGGGCGTGTTCTCAGAGCGTGTTCTGGGGAGCTTGCAGGAGTGCTCACAGACATATTCAATCTGTCCTTGGCCCACGCTGTGGTACCGGCCTGCTTCAAATCCACCTCCATCGTCCCGATACCCAAAAACTCCAACCCATCTTGCCTCAATGACTACCGCCCAGTAGCACTCACCCCCATCATCACTAAGTGCTTAGAGCAGCTGGTCCTAGCACACTTCAAATCCTGTCTCCCCCCCACCCTGGACCCCCACCAATTTGCATACCGCCAGAACAGGAGCACAGAGGATGCAGTCTCCATCGCACTGCACTCTGTCCTCTCACACCTGGACAACAACAACACCTACGCCAGAATGCTGTTTATAGACTTCAGTTCAGCATTCAATACAATCCACCCCTCACAACTCATCAGGAAACTGACAGACCTGGACATCAGTTCCCTCATCTGCAAATGGTTACTGGACTTCCTGACCAACCGCCCCCAACATGTCCGGCTGGATAACCACTGCTCATCTACAATCACGATGAACACCGGTGTACCACAAGGCTGTGTGATGAGCCCTTTCCTCTACTCCCTCTTCACCCACGACTGCAGACCTGCTGATGGTTCCAACACCATCATTAAGTTTGCAGATGACACCACGGTGATTGGCCTCATCAGTGACAACGATGAGGCCGCCTACAGGGAGGAAGTGGATCGTCTGGCTGAGTGGTGCGACAGAAACAACCTGCTGCTTAACACCGAGAAGACCAAGGAGCTCATCGTGGACTACAGGAGGAATGCTGACCCACATCCACCCATCCACATTAAGGGGACGGCTGTGGAGCGTGTGAGCAGCTTCAAGTTCCTGGGAGTCCACATCTCCGAGGATCTCACCTGGACGACCAACTGCTCCAAGCTGGTCAAGAAGGCTCACCAGCGCCTCTTCTTCTTGAGGACTCTGAGGAAGAACCACCTGTCCTCAGACATCCTGGTGAACTTCTATCGCTGCACCATCGAGAGCATCCTGACCAACTGTATAACAGTCTGGTACGGGAACTGCTCTGCCTCGGACCGGAAGGCGTTGCAGAGGGTCGTGAAAACTGCCCAGCGCATCGCCGGAGCACCACTTCCTGCCATAAAAGACATCTACAGGAAGCGGTGTCTGAAAAGGGCTGGGAAAATCATCAAAGACCCCAGTCACCCATCACATGGACTCTTCACCCTCCTGCCCTCTGGGAGGCGCTACAGGAGCCTCCGGACTAAGACCACCAGGTACCGGAACAGCTTCTTCCCCACAGCTGTCAGACTCCTGAACTCTGCCTCCTGACATCTGACCCACGTTAAACTCATGGACTGAACATACACACCCACAATGGACAACTGTACCCTCAAACACACAATAATAACATGGACTGAACCACCACTCACAACCACTAGCACTTTATATAGCCTCTGTAGAAACTATCTACACCCTCACTTATCTTAACTGCACTACTGTATAGCTCTGTGTAAATAATCATTCTGTACATTCAATAATCTTTAATCCTACAACTGTTTACAACTTGCATAGTTCCCATTTCTGTATAGCTGTATATCTCAGATTCTGTAAAGTTATTTATTTCATATTCTGTATAGTTTTTCATATTTATATCCTGTTCATAGCCTGTACATAGCTTGTACTCACTACAGCCTGTACATACTTATAGTTATAGAATATTCACAACATACTTCATACCGTGTACATTATAACATACCATAATAGACCCATTTCTGTAATATACTCACATATCTATATTATTGCTAATATATATTGTAATACATCTATATCACTAAAGCACTTCTGGATGGATGCAAACTGCATTTCGTTGCCCTGTACCTGTGCATGTGCAATGACAATAAAGTTGAATTCTATTCTATTCTATTCTAAAAGAGGAGCAGTTCAGTGGCTTTATAACTGAAGCTGAAAACAGCATCAAGAAGATTTGAGCCCAGATGACAGCGTGTCACTGACAGCTACACCAGCTGAAAAGAAATCAGGTCTCAGTTTTGCAAGAAGCTCAGCTGGTGGCTGCTCATCAAATTTCATCCATATTGTTTGTACAGCAGAAAGAGGAAGCAGAGTGTGCTGTTCTGCTTGCATATGCAGCATCCTTGACACAAAGAAAAGCCTTAGGCACTGAAAAATGTAAGTTAAAGGCAAGAAGGGAACAGCTTGAGATCGAGACAGCTATTGCTGCTTCTACAGCTAAAATAAAAGTGTTGAATAGGAGTGTGAATATGAGAGCTGTAAAAACTATGTAGTTGGAAATACACAAAAACTCCTTAATTCGATTGTTAAAGCTTAGAGTCTTAATGAAGAGGAACTGCAAAATGCTCTCTGTTAAGTGGAAGCTATAGTTAACAGATGTTAACACATCCAATAATGCCATACCATACAACACCATACCATATAAAGTGCTTTAAAATGAACTCAACTGACACAAAGTGCTGTACATTGGAACTACAAAATAAAAATGCATAAGATATAAAACAAACCAATTAAAAAGGTAAAAAAAGAAAAGAAAAGTGAAGTCTTGCTAAGGTCAAAAGCCAACAAATAAAAATGGGTTTTAAGATGCGTTTTAAAAAGTGGCCTGGCTAACGTGCAACAGTAGAGAAAGCCCCGCCCCCTCTGAGCTTTCTCCTGGATCTTGGTACTTCTAGGAGCAGCTGGTCAGCTGACCTTAGAATCTGACATCCATGTAGTGATGAAGATGCTCAGAGAGGTAAGCTGCAGCAAGACTGTGAGAACATTTTAAAACAAATATAAGACTTTTAAAATGAACTCAGGCAGCCAGTGCAGTGAACAGGGCTTATGTGCTCTCTTTCACGAGTTCCTGTTTCCTGTTAAAGTCATGCAGCTGCATTTTGAACCAGCTGCAGACGCAAGAATAACGATTGATTGACTGTCACACAAAGTGAATTACTGTAATCCATAAAAGTATGCATCACTGTTTGCCAGTGTTGCCTAAAAAGAAGCGATTTCATCCTTGCCAATCGCTTTAAATGATAAAAACTGAACACAGCTCTGATTTGACTTTTCAACTTATAACCAAGCTCAGTAATAACAGGTTTAGAATATACTTCTGTTGGTTTGGGGTCCCAAATCAACAGAGGAGGACTGACAGGGACCACTGGCTCTAAACACCACCACCTCTATTTTATTTTCATTAAAATGTAAAAAGTTTAAAGCAGGTATAATGGAAAGAGCAGTGGCCCTAAAATTGAGCCCTTTGGGATGCCAGAGAAGCAGCAGATGATTCAGAGTAGAGAAGGTAGAGAATAGAGAAAGACCTAAAGCATTTAAGTGCCCACTGAGTAATGTAATCGAGATTTTAAAATGTTATGGTCTACTGTGTTCAAGACAGCGGTTAAATCAAGCAGAACCAGAACAACGTGGTTACCAGAATCACATGCAAGAAGGATGTTGTCAGAGACCCTTACTGATGCAGATTTGGTGCTCATCTAGAAAATATTTTTCAAATAAATATTTAGAAAACATTATAAAGGAAATGCAGCTTATAATAGGTCTGTAATTAGCCAGGACAGCGTGATCAAGGCCAGGCTTCTTAAGCAGTGGCTGCTCTGCTGCACATTTGCATTTTGCAGGAACCTCACCAGAGAACAGACTGCTGCTAATAATGGTAAGAACAGACTGCCCTATACTACGCTAAATTTATTTTAAAAAATCGTTAGGGACAGGATCACAGGACGAACCTGAGGGCTTAATATGGTGAACCATTTCCTCTAAAAGTGAGAGCATCAAAGGCTTAAACTGAGTGAAAGCAGCAGTGCCAGGGACAGAGACAGATGGAGCTGTGATACCAGCCCTGGTGGTGGAAACATTTTCAATAAGGAAGCACTGAAGATGACTGGAGAGGCGTACAAACAGACATTATGTGGAGTATTAAGAACAAAAGTGTTAAATAACACACGAGGACAGTTATGACTGTCGGCAGAAATCCTGTTTGCAACATGTTTGGTTGTGATGCCAGCAGTGGTTTAAACTTTGAAATGACACCTGCAGTTCATCTTTTTTCCCACCGATGTTCTGCTCGGTGACGTTGCCTTCTGACAGCAAAGGTTCTGTCATTAGGCTCAGCTTTAGGCTGCCTAGTTCTTAATGGAGCCACAGAGTCCAGGATGATTTGACAGGAAGAATAAAAGCTGGAACTTAACTCTTCTAAATATGAGGAGAAACAGTCAGAAGAGACATGGAGCAAACTGAAAGTGGCAAAAAGCAGAGCAGCAGTGGAAGGGTTAATGCCTGTCTGGGCCAACAACAACCACTAAGCCATGTAAAGACCCCAATGATTTAGAAGCATTAACCCCCAATCAGTGTTCCCTCTAAGCTGCGCACTGCTGGCACGTCTCTGCGCACAGAAAATCTGCATTGTGCACAAAACAAATCTAACCTGATTTGAAATTAAAATAAATACGTTAACAATTCTTTTTTGCAGTGTTAGTCAGTGACTGGCTGCTCAAGTATGGGATTACAACGATGCCACCTTATCCCACAGTCCAGCCATTGATGCAATTCACATTCGTATATACGCAGCTAATCAACGTGGCTGACAGGCTGTGACAGCGTCCTTATGTGCGACACCGGTGTTTTAGCAAAGCGGCTGATGTGGAGTGAAGCCACGTTAATGACAACGTGTACAACCATTGGAGACGTGAGCAGGACAGACGGAACAACTGACGGACAAAGCTAATCTTGTGTAGTTAGTGTGTAGTTAGTGTGTAGTTAGTGTGTAGTTAGTGTGTAGTTAGTGTGTAGTGTAGTCAGTAGTGTTGTTGTGTGTGTCAGAACAATGAGGCGCCTGCTGAGTGTTACAGGTGTTACAGCAGTGACACATCTGCTGCTGTCAGGCCTGCAGGTATCAGGCTGTTGTTCTCCTTCATCTCATAGTGGACAGAAATTATTTTTGGAGCGGCACAAATAATTTGTGTGGCATCAGATTTGATGCAGAACAGCTGATTGTTCTGTAAATAGTTTGAAATGTTTGTTTAAAAACACCTTGGCTGCATTTTTAGATAAACAGCTGCAAAACACTTTGTTTGCATAACTCAGTTACTTTTTTGAAGAAGTAACTATATAATTAATTGCCCAACGTTGGTCAGTATTTACTGTATTTGCAGACAGAGTTACAGACTCTCTCCCAGACCACAGACTCATAATACAAGTCAGAGCTTTATTTTTTTTTTTAAATAAAGTTGTGCTTTCAAAATTGGAGTTCAAGTTATTTTTCCTTCCAATAGTGTTAACATGCTGCACAGGTCATGAAGAAGATTGTTTTAATTTTCATTGTAAGTGGGCTAAAGCATTAATTAAAAGTAGTCTAACATAAATGTAAATGCTGTAATTTGATTACTTTAATAAACATGTAACTTGGATGCTGGCGTGACCACAGTGCACACGTCTGATGTCGCTCACAGCGGTCCAAGGGACGCTCAGTTTGTGTGTTCGCTCAGACACATGAAACATTACAGGGAACATTGCTCCCAATCATCTCTTCTTATTAAAGACATCTCCCTTCCTGCCTGCTTCCTAAGGGAAGTTCAAAAGGATCACATCTGCACGTCACTGCTGAGTATAGGTCCAGTCTATGGCTGATCTCTCATGGAGGTTTTCCAAGGAATACCTGCTTCAGCAAATATTGTAGGAAAGACCTAAGTGGTCTGACATAAAGCACAACTTTATGACTCTTTTCATTGACAAGACGGGAATGGGAAGAGTTGCTGACGAAGAAAGGCCCCGTACTAAAGTGTGTTTCCAGCTGGAGGCAGAAATCATGACTTAATGTAAAAGGATAACTGCATGTCTGTTCCTGGAGTTACAACTGGCATGCATGTCGTGTGGGATATCTTTCAGCTAATAAAGAGGAAACGTTAAGGTAACATAAATAGGGTGTAGTGTGTACTTTTGGTTGGCCGCTTCACTTTGTGTGCATGTCAGTTGTTTTGAATTGTTTAGGTTGCCTTGGAGTAGCTTGCTTGTCTTTAGACTTGACTGCTGTTTAGCCTGATTACTGAAGCATAAAGATGCACAAATGGAGCTGCACCTTGAAGCTGGATTCTTTGTCTGCAAGTGAATCAACCACAAAATCCTCCTGCCTGCACTGGTGCAAAGTCACTACACAAAATGATTTGAAAGTCATTAATACAACTTTTAAAGAGTTTAGAAATTGGTTGTAGGTGCACAGGAAGTAGATCTGCGATACAGCTGCTAACCAAATGGTATTTAATGACACCCTACATATGAATGTCATAATGTGTTACTCTGAGATTCATTCTCTTGTTCTGAAAATGTGTGTTTACAATCTACAGCTATGCTGCTGCTGCCTTTGATAGCAATGTGTTTTCAACTAAGTCTCTGGGGAGCAAAGTACGGGGGTCAGCCATCTCTGTCCAAGCAAAACACTGGGAATGCTGGAACTATCAAAGTGAGGGTTTTAAGAAAAAATGTATGATGGCATGAATTATAACGGATGGCATGGTGGTTCACACTGTTACCTCACAGTGTCAAGGTTATGGGTTCAATTCCCTCATCAGGCCAGGTTCTCCTTGTGTTTGTGTACTACTTCCTCCCAAAGACATGAAGTTAGTGAGGCTAGGGTAACTATCTGCAGTGTTGGGGAGTAATGGAATACATGTACCGCTGTTATGTATTCAAAATACGAGTAACTGTATTCTGTTACAGTTTAAAAAGGTGGTATTCAGAGTACAGTTACTTTGTTGAAATAAAGGGATTACACGGCGGTCTTTTCCTGTTTCATATGTTCGGCTGTCCCCTCTCTGTTTTTGGTAATTCCATGCCAGTACAAACTAAAACAGAACACGCATTAAGAGGCTCAAATGCCCGTGTCTCAATCTCGCGGCCATTGTCTCACCTCTGCTTGCAGCCGCATAATGATGTGAAGAAATATTTTTAAAAATTATTGTTCAAAAAATTATTTAATAAGAAGGCAATAGGCAGAGAGTTACAGGCATCGCCCTAAAGAATGTAGCCTGATGGGCAGTGTGGCCCAGCTGTGAGTAAGCTGTTAAGACTCGACTGTACGCTGTGTTCCTGTTTTCCTCTGAAACAATAAGCTCCATTGCAGCAGCCTTTCAACGCCTCTCTCTGTCTCTGCTAGCAAAGTTGACCCACACAACAAAGTAAAGCTAGTTTTCAGCTACGAGCCGACACGAACCCAACGTATCAGCCAGAGGTCCCTTTACTACAGTTCGGAGCTGCGGACCTGTTTTAGATACACACAGAATAGTTTTCTATACGAGATCGCTGCAAAAAGTGCAGCCTTACCTAATGTCCACCTACTGTTACTCATTTATATTAAGATTTAAATCTAGTTGGTGTTGGTGTGGAGAGTAACCTTCAGTAATAAATCACACAGCAATAGTACGTTCATGTAGTTGTAAAAAGCATGATAATATATAAAGTAATCCAAAGCCCTGTGACACACTGGCAACCAGTGCAGAGTGTCACCTTTTTCTTTTTTGCCTGTCCCATTTGGTTCTTTAGCCGTCAGAATTGCTGTCTGAAGACCAACAAGGAGACCCAATGGATTTACTTTGCCAAATGGAGCATCATGGCATTGCCGTATTGGTCCATTTGATCGACCTTTGTTGTTATTGTTTATTTTATTTTCAGTTGTTACAGACGGGACAGACATGAGTGAGGGATAGGAAAGGGAGAGAGAAAGAGGAAGGAAAAGAAAAACAGAAGGGAAGAGGGACAGTGAGAAAGGAAACTTAAGAGAAAACAAGCAAAAAACAGAGCAACATACTAAACACAACACCATCACGTTAATCTAGCTGAGTGTAAACAGCAGTAAATACTAAATATTGAATGTTGTTGTGCAGCAAGCAGGACCGACAGCGCACAATGTGCTTGGAAATAGCACCAATAGAGGTGTAGTTTGTGTCTATGAACAGTGAACACCCGTGTGCACACCTGTGTGGATCAGCGCGCTTGTATTCAAATGGTTTCCACATGTAACGATCTGCTAGAGGGTGTAGAGAGCCATAGCCCCGCCCCCCAGGGCATGAAGCAGGCATGGAGGAGATCCAGGCCCCAGACATCCAGAGGCCCCAGAGTACAAGAGCCCAAGGAGGACCACTGGAGGGGCATCCATGCCACCCTCCTGGGAGGAGCTGAGGAGATCCCCAGATGAGGAGGCACCCAGTAGCCATGGAGCAGAAGCCAGAGGGGGCTGCAGTGGTGTGCCCGCCGGCTCTGCCGGCAGCCAGCTGTGCCAGAGTGAACCGAGCCGCAGGCCCAGAGGCCGGAGGCCCGAGGGCCCCCCGCACCCCGGAGGAGGCCTGACCGAGCAACAGGCACCAGGCCCCGCCAAGTAGCCACCGGGAGTGAGCTGGTACACACCTGAGCGCCCAGCCCCGGACACCAAGAACCACCAACGCACCGACCCCTGAGGGCATCAGTCACCGGCAGGGAGTGTGGTGAGGGGAGATAGGCCTCCATACTTTGGAAGGCCTGAGATGTACCCAGAGAGGTGGAGTGTAAGACCCGACCTGACATATAGACACAGACAAACAAGCACACACAGACAGGGTCCAGGGTGTACCCACCCTATCACCTGACTGGGAAAGGCTCCAGACCCCCCACAATCCTTTAAAAGGATAAGCGGCAGGGAAAGGATCGATACAACATAAAATGATAATTCCTGCTACATGTTTTGAGAACAGATCGTTGCCCTGTTAAACTCAAATCAAACCTTGTTTACTTTTATCATTTCTTTGGATTTCTTTCAACTTTGATTTTTTAGTCTGACAAAAAGCAAAAAATGTTTTTCTGTTTGGGTGAAACCATCTATTTCTGAGTCAATCCAGCAATATTCCAAACCCCGGCCAAGAAATGCAACTCTGTGTGCTCCACTTTAATCTGCTGTTCACCAAACTATAATTAAGCTTCGGAGACTCAGGCCCATGTCTGCTCACAGTGGACATGGAAAGAAAAGGGCTGCCATTTACATCCCTCCTCTCCCCCTCGGGCTCCGTGGAGTCAAATTGGTTCCAGATGCGTTCTCTCTTGGCCAGCCTCCACAACTGAATCACATCAAGCAAGCAGACGAGAGAAATTTTGCAAAAAACTCAGCAGAGCAAGTATAATGTGTGGAATTTCTACACAAAGTGTGAAGAAAACAGTATCAACTAAAGGCCGGTCATCACTATAACACATGGCGAGAGCCTTATTCCTGTCGCCAGCCTGCCCAACAATATGCACCCCGAATGAGGATCTAAGTCTTTTGTTTCTTTCATGTTGAGGACAGATGTGCAAGCGGTGAAAAAACAGATATTTAGCCAGAGCAAATCCACATCCTGCACCCATGTGCACTGAACATCAAAGCGCTCGCCAGTTCACACACTGCTAGTTGAGTCCCTTTAGATAAGACACTAACTTCCACAGAGTTGATGAAAAGCATTAATGACTGGCTCTTCATTCATGTTTACATGGGCTCTTTCTTTTATTCAAACAGCATCTGTGGTGCCCTTCTCACCACAGACAGAGACCTAACTCAGGACTACATTTTCATTTTGTTTATTTAAAGTACACATGTGTTGGGGAACATTTATAGGAGCCGAGCTGAACAGTGATTTTGCTGATAAATAAAGCACAGACAGACTTCTTCCTAGCAGCTCTGTATATACACGTTAAACTGCTCGTCACATTCGCTTTTAACTCGCCCACCCGACCCGCTATGTCCGCCCCGTTTCCTTCCTGTAATTTGTCGCACAAGGAACAAATCTGCTCTTTTGAAAGCATATATCCATAAATGACAGAAGGATACATTTTGGGAGGAGTTTAGATTAACTTTGATCTTTGTCCTTAAAAGCTCGAAGGCTTCTGTGTATTTAAAACAGGACGTCAACTCAATGCGTCGCGTTTCGCAGGAGGGTAAAGCTAACGCCCGCCTGAATGCTTTCACTAATATTAAAGTTATTCAGATGATCGGAAAAGCCGCACGCCCAACATTTACCACTAAATCCTGTCGCGTAGGAAAATCTCCAATCACTGTGGAGCTCCAACTTTCCAAATGCGTGTGTGTGTGTGTGAGTGTTTAAACCGTTATTTCCACACTTACACATTCCTCGGTGGGCGGTAGCTTGCAGTACAACCTTTGTTATTTATCAACAGTGAACCGTAATCATACGTTTGGACGTTTACACAAACACTTTAAAGTTTCAGAATAAAACCTAATGACGACTTTGTGTGGTATCTAAATTTACCCACATTAAAGTATCCGGCTGTAAGAATATGAAGAAAGTGGAGTCTTAGTACATCTCAGTTGTGCCAGTTGTCACTGAATAAACACAGTCAGTGTTTTTTCAGCACAACATTAAAGCAGACGAACATCTGAGTTAGTCGAGTTTAAGAATATAAGGCACACACTCACCCTGAGCTCGCACTGGCCGGCTGTAAAAGTTTACGGCGAGAAGGAAACTGGTTATCTGGAAACACACACGCATCTTATTGAAATCCTAAAGTGCATCGTGGAAAAGAAGACATAGAAAATGCAACATGTTGCTCATTGGGTCGCCGCTCGCTCTCTCGCTGCCCTCTCTATCCCTCCCTGTGTCCACAACCCCAGGTTTGGCGACCGCAGAGAGCATGCGCAGATTGAAGCCGGAGTCCGGTTAAGTAGATGTTCCACGTCTGTTCAGTGTATGCTGCAGTTTAACCCTCATGTTTACTGTCACTGTTATTATGTTTCTCAGCGAAAAACACATAAAGGTCTATACTAGTCCCTCCCAGGCACAGTCTGTTAGCAGTCAGTACTCCTAATCAGCTTTGGACTTTAGAACTACTGAGGTCATCAAACACGAGTCAGAGAAAAAGGCAGAAATCTGACATAAAAGACTTTAATCTCAGAATGAACTCACTGAAGAAAAATGTCGGATTTCAGTGAGTTTTTGGCGTTTCCGAGCTGAGTGGTCCCGGCAGATGAGCAGTTTTTGTATTACAGACGCTGGCTGCCTACCCATATGAGTAATATAATATAATATAATATAATATAATATAATATAATATAATATAATATAATATATTATAATATAATATAATATAATATATTATATTATAATATATTATATTATATTATAATATAATATAATATATTATAATATAATATATTATATTATATTATAATATATTATAATATAATATAATATAATATAATATATTATAATATAATATAATATAATATAATATAATATAATATAATATAATATATTATAATATAATATAATATAATATAATATAATATAAGTTACTCTTAGTACAGTGAAAGACTTTAATGAATGTTTACAATAACACACACACACACACACACACACATACATATATATATATATATATATATATATATATATATATATATATATATATATATATATATATATATATATATATATATATATATATATAATATCACACCATATTAGCTAACAGATTTATGGTAAATGGCCTGTATTTATATAGCGCTTTTACGCGTTTACTGAAAGGCTATGCCTTAGCTCGCTTCTTCCATTACTGTATTTCTCTCCGCATAAAATAGCTTTTCTGCTAACTACAGTCAGTACTTTCCTACTGGCATTAGTGGTGACCTAAGAAGCTTAACCTTAACATTGCTTAGCAGTGTAGACATTAAAGAAAATGACTGTCTTTTCTTTCTTCTTTTGTGCAGATTGATGGCGATGCAACTTTGGCAAATTACATCTCCTAAAGAGACCAAATTGCCTTCCCCAGTTTCTGCAAAAGCAAACAACCACTTACAAAAAGAAAACTAGGACTTTAGGACTTCTGCAGAAACTTTGTGAGAAAATGAAAAACAGAAATGAAAGTTCAAAGGAGAGCACCTCACATGCACATGCAAGAATAAGGCAGACAAAGAAGCAAAAAGCAGCATGAAATGTTGAGATAGGATGGATACACAGTGATGGAAAAATAGCCAAACAGGTGAGAGCAAAGCAGGGAGGTGGACCTAAAAAAATTCAAATTGCCACTTAATAGATTAAAAGATATTTTTCAGGAAGGAATTTTTTTTTCCTGATGGCATATCTCCTAAGGTATCTGAAATAGTTTGACGTTTGCGACTTTAAACAGAACCACCTTACTGATGCTGCGAGATCGATCAACTTTAGACCAGACAACAAACGACGGAGGCTCCGGAAAAGTGCAATCAAACGATGAGTTTTATTATCACAGGAGAACAACCAACCGTCAGCATACAGATTGTTTTGCTCTGACAAGAATACATTGGGTTCTGGTTTTATAGGATAAAATATCACACCTACGTCAATACAGTTCAAAAATACATGGTGACAGACGGGCAAAAGTTCAACCCGTGCAGACAAGGGTACATCACGTACACTTCTAATAACCATAAATAGAATAGAATATTCTTTATTGTCATTGTCACAAGTACAATGAAATTGAAAGATGTCTCCGGTCAGTGCAACATCACGAAAGATAAATACTTAAAAACTATAATAGATATGATATAAAAGATAGAAATACATATAAAATACAGTGTTCTCATACGGTAAATACACCCACGCAATCCAGGCCTAAGGCCCCATACAGACACTCAACATACGACCTAGTTGATATATCTGGGATGATCAGGAAGAGGAGTACAGAAGTCTGGTGAGGAACTTTGTCGCATGGAGTCACACAAACCACCTGCAACTCAACACCTCAAAGACTAAGGAACTGGTTGTGGACTTCGGGAGGTCCAGAGCAGGTCCACTGCCGGTTCAGATAGAGGGGGAGGAGGTGGAGGTGGTCAACAAGTACAAGTACCTCGGGCTGTGGGTGGACAATAAACTGGACTGGTCATGCAACACAGAGCACCTGTATAAAAAAGCCCAAAGCCGACTGTACTTCCTCAGGAGGCTGAGGTCTTTTAACATCTGCAGGAAGCTCCTGAGGATGTTTTACCAGTCGGTGGTTGCTGGAGTACTTTTCTATGCTGTGGTGTGCTGGGGGAGCAGCACAGCAAAGAAGGACTCATCCAGGCTGGAGAAACTGATCAGGAAGGCTGGCTCTGTGGTCGGCATGAAGCTGGACACTCTGGTGACAGTGGCAGAGAAAAGGACATTAAAGAAACTGATGGACATTATGGACAATGCTGGGCATCCTCTGCACACGGCCATAAACAACCAGAAGAGTCTGTTCAGTGACAGGTTGCTTCTCCCCAAGACAAGAACTAACAGACTTAAAAACTCCTTTGTCCCACACGCCATCAAACTGTTTAACTCCTCTCTGGAGGGGAGAGGGAGGGGAGACAGGAGGACAAAGGAGGGGGGAACAACTAAGCTGTAGTGCCTCTGCACCTCACTGTGCAATACCTTTTGTGCAATACTTTTGTAAATAGTCAACAGACTCAATACTTGAAATGTGCAATTCACTTGTATTTTTATTTTTATTCCTATTTATTCTATTTATCCCCTTCGTATATTTTATTTATATTGTCTCTGTATTATATATATATATATGTGTGTGTGTGTGTGTGTGTGTGTATTATATATATATATATATATATATATATATATATATATATATATATATATATATATATATATATATATATATATATATATATATATATATATAATATTCTGTAACTCTGTAACTTCTGTCGGTGCTGTGCTTTTTTGGAAATCGAATTTCCCAGAGGAACCCACCCGAGGGATTAATAAAGTTCTATCTAATCTAATCTAATCTCTAATCTAATATCACTCAAACAATCAATCACTCAGTCAATTTGTTAGCGCATCCAACAAAACATGTCTGAAAGCATTCCAACATCAAGGGCACAAATGACAACAGGGGCAATGAAAGTCATCTACTTTTAGTAGCATTGAGACATGATATTGCAATTGGGTAGAAACTGTGTTTGAGTCTGTTAGTCCTTGTGTATGTTGTTCTATACCGTTTACCTGAAGGCAGCAGTTCGAACATGGAGTGTCCAGGGTGTGAGGTGTCCTTTATGATGTTATGGGCTCTTTTGAGGCAGCGGGAACTGTGTAGGTCTTTCAGTTTGAGGAGAGGGCAGCCGATTGTCCTTTGGGCAGCGTTGATTACTCCCTGGAGTGCTTTCCTCTGAGCCACTGTGCAGCTAGCGTACCATATGCCTATGCAGTACGTTAGTATGCTTTCGATGGAGGCTCTGTAGAAAGACACCAGCAGTCTCTGTGTGATGTTGTTCTTCCTAAGCACTCTCAGAAAGTACAGTCTCTGTTGTGTCTTTTTCAGTAGCTCAGAGGTACTCCAGGATAGGTTTCCCTCTATGCTGACTCCCAAGAAGCATAGAGGGAAACCTATCCTGGAGTGTGAAACCGACATTTAACTTCCCTTTTCTACATTACTTGCCTTTTAGGGTAATAACTTCAGGTCTTAGCATCTCTGAGAGCTAATAATGGACCCTCGTCATTAATCACTAAGTAGAGTACTTTTGCAGCCAGTCTCAAACTGAAGCAGAAGACGCTTAGGCCTTCGCTCAGACCTGCTACTAGATTAATATGTGTATCGTAAGCGTGCATGCAATTAACCTGCTATGTTCTCATCTCCCCTCAGCATGGATCATCTGGACACTCTCACCAGTGAAGCTTAAAACCTTCTAGAATGGAACATCAACTCTTAACCAAGCACATTTATGCATTGTGTATAAAATGAACTCAACCTGTAAAAATAGAAAGGTCAATGTGATGACAGACATATTCAATGCAATTTTATAAACCCTGCAGGAAATATTACTGATAAATGATACTGTGAAACATGTTATTAATACATTCTTC
This sequence comes from Rhamphochromis sp. 'chilingali', assembly GCF_963969265.1. Taxonomy (NCBI): domain Eukaryota; kingdom Metazoa; phylum Chordata; class Actinopteri; order Cichliformes; family Cichlidae; genus Rhamphochromis; species Rhamphochromis sp. 'chilingali'. Next base: position 35,389,681 of record NC_137945.1, on the reverse strand, counting down.
ATAAGGCAAATTAAATGGTAGCAATAAAAGAATCTCTGAATCCCAGAGGCAGCGAGGCTGACAATGTTATGCTTCTACACTGCAACAAAGCCAAAAGATCCTGAAGAAGATGCCGGTAAAATGTTACTTTTCACACTGCATTTCTATTGTGGTTTTGAGTATGTTTATGAAGCTCCTTATCCATTTGAATAGGCCTGAAATCCATAACCAGTGTTGGGAAGGTTACTTTTAAAATGTATTTCCACTACAGATTACAGTTTACATGGCCCAAAATGTAGTTTGTAACATTTTACATTAAGTTACTCAATGTGAGTAACGTATTCTGAATACTTTGGATTACTTGATATATTGTCATGCTTTTTACAACTACATGAATGTCCTATTGCTGTGTGATTTATTACTATTACTGAAGGTTACTCTCCATACCAATAATTAAATTAAATTCAATTTTATTTATACAGCATCAAATCACAACAACAGTCACCTCAAGCTGCTTTATAGTGTAATGTAGACCCTACAATAATACATACGGAGAAAAACCCAACAATGATATGACCCCCTATGAGCAAGCACTTTGGTGATAGTGGGAAGGAAAAACTCCCTTTTAACAGGAAGAAACCTCTGGCCATCTGCCACCAACTACATTTTTAAATCTTAATATAAAATGAGTATCAGTAGGGTGGATATTAGGTAAGACTGCACTTGTTGCAGCTTTCTAATATAGAAAACTATTTCTGTATCAGTAATATTTTTTCTTTTTGTCTGTTTTCAGAACTGCACATGATTATTTACAGCTAGCAGGTTGTTAATGCTGTCCATCAAGTCTAACAGTCCGCAGTCTATGAACTAACCTCAGCTAACAATGTTAGCTCGGTGGCGAGTAGCCTTTAGTAATACTAATAAATCACACAGCAATAGTAAATGGTAAATGGCCTGTATTTGTATAGCGCTTTACTAGTCCCTAAGGACCCCAAAGCGCTTTACACATCCAGTCATCCACACATTCACACACACACACTGGTGATGGCAAGCTACATTGTAGCCACAGCCACCCTGGGGCGCACTGACAGAGGCGAGGCTGCCGGACACTGGCGCCACCGGGCCCTCTGACCACCACCAGTAGGCAACGGGTGAAGTGTCTTGCCCAAGGACACAACGACCGAGACTGTCCGAGCCGGGGCTCGAACCGGCAACCTTCCAATTACAAGGCGAACTCCCAACTCTTGAGCCACGATCGCCCCATTGAGATACTGAAGTTGCACATAACCCAGGTAGCTACCACAGCTAAAACAAGGTCCAAACAAGAATGAAATAATATGGTAATTTCTTAGTTATTACCACCCAATTAGTTGATTCTGTGTAATAAGCAGGAAAAAGAGTTGCAAAATACACCACAGAAACATCTGTGGCAGGGGGATCACACTCTTCATCCTTCCTGGGAAAGTCTATGCCGGGGTGCTGGAAAGGGGAGTCCACCCGTTAGTCAAATCTCGGATACAGGAAGAACAATGCGGTTTTCGTCCTGGTTGTGGAACACTGGACCAGCTCTTTATCCTCTCAAGGATACTTAAGGATACATGGGATTTGCCCAACCAGTCTACATGTTTTTTGTGGACATGGAGAAGGTATTCGACCATGTCCCTCAGGGTGTCCTGTGCGAGGTGCTGTGGAAGTATGGGGTGTCTGGCCCAAGAGCTTGGTCCCTATAGCCAGCAAAAAGTCAGACTTGTTCCTAGTGGGTGAAGGACCCTGCCAGGGCTGCCCTTTATCACCGAATCTTGTAATAATTTTATGGACAGAATTTCTAGGCATAGCCAAGTGGTGGAAGGCTTTCACTTGGGTGGTCTCAGAATCTCATCTCTGCTTTTCGTGGATGATGTGGTTCTGTTGGCTTCATCGGGTGGTGGCCTCCAGCTTGCACTGGAAGGCTTTGCAGCCAAGTGTGAGGCGGTGGACATTAGAATCAGCACCTCTAAATCTGAGGCCATGGTCCTCAGCCGGAAAAGGGTGGAGTGCCCACTCCAGGTCAGGGACGAGTTCCTGCCCCAGAGTGGAGGAGTTTAAGCATCTCGGGGTCTTGTTCACGAGTGATGGGAGAAAGGGGCGGGGTGCTGTGGCTGCAGTAATGCGGACGCTGTACCGGTCCGTCGTGGTGAAGAGAGAGTTGAATATAAAAGCGAAGATCTCAATTTACTGGTGGGTCTACGTCCCTACCTTCACCTATGGTCACGAGCTGTGGGTAGAGACCGAAAGAACGAGATCGCGGATACAAGCGGTGGAAATGAGCTTCCTCTGAAGGGTGGCTGGCCTCTCCCTTAGAGATAGGGTGAGAAGTTCAGCCATCCAGGAGGGGCTCAGAGTAGAGCCGCTGCACACACACACACTCACACACACATGCACCGTAGGAAAATGGCAACAATGAAGAAGCTGCTATGAAAGCTGCAAACACTAAGTACCTGCAGAAGGTCTGGCAAGTCCCGAGGAATCAGATGAACAGTAAGAACAAAATCCAGGCTACCAACACCTATGCCCTGCCTATGATCAGGTACCCTGCTGGGATATATAAGCTGGAAAAAGGAGGAGATAGAAGCCACTGCTGACAAGACAAGGAAGCTCCTGACCATACATCAAATCAAATCAAATCAAAATTTATTTATATAGCACATATTAAAAACAACAGTGTTGACCATAGTGCTTCACAGTCAATAAAAACATGAGACAGTTAAAACAAACAATAGAGGAGGACGACAAACAATAGGTAACAACGCAACAAGCTAAAACAGCCAACTAGACAGAATCAAAAGCCAAAGTAAAAAAATAAGTTTTAAGACGTAATTTAAAAGACTGGATAGACTCGGCAGTGCGAATATGAACGGGGAGGTTATTCCAGAGTCTGGGTGCCACAGATGCAAAGGCCCGGTCGCCTCTCGACTTCATTCGAGTCCTAGGTTGTGCTAGGAGCCTGTGGTTGGACGATCTAAGTGCCCTGTTGGGATTGTATGAATGGAGTAAATCAGAAAATATTAAAAGTGAACAAAAGAATTTTAAAATCTATACGATATTTAACAGGGAGCCAATGTAATTTGGCTAAAATTGGAGTTATGTGTTCATGAATTCTCGTACCTGTTAAAAGACGTGCAGCTGCATTTTGAATTAACTGGAGCCGGTAAAGAGAGGAGTGTTGGAGGCCCGAGTAGAGGGAGTTACAGTAGACCAATCTGGATGTAATAAATGCGTGGATAAGCTTTTCAAGATCTTTTAAAGGAAGGAACGGCTTTGCTTTGGAAATCTGACGCAACTGGTAAAAGCTGTTTTTTACCACAGTGGACACCTGTTTCTCGAGTTTAAAAGAGCCATCCAGGAACACTCCGAGGTTTCTTACAGTGGACAAAAGATGGCTAGCGAGAGGGCCTAGGGCGTCAGCTAACTGGTCTAGCGGAGTGTGACTACCAAAGACTATGATTTCGGTCTTATTCTCGTTCAATGTAAGAAAATTATGTGATAACCAAATTTTAACTTCATGCAAACAGTTGAACAGAGGTTGCAAAGAAGCAGTCACATCGGATTTCAAAGGTAAATAAATCTGGATACATGACGGGTTTCCCCCCTAAGTCCAGCATTCTGAGGCTGTAAGCTAAGCAGAAGGAAGGAGGCCGGGGACTGGTGAGTGTCAGCACCAAAATCCAGGATGAGATAACAAACATCCATGAATACATCAGGAAGATGGCCACAACCGACTGCATGCTCAGTGAATACCTCAGGCAGCAGAAACCCAAGAATGAGGAGGAAGAGGAGGAACCATCATGGAAGGACAGGTCCCTGCACAGTAAGTACCACGGCAGATAGCAGAGGTGGCTGATATCCAGAAATCCTACCAGTGGCTCATGTGATTAGCTGGACTGAAAGACAGTACAGCGGCACTAATCATGTCAGCACAGGAACAAGCTCTGAGCACAAGATCCATAGAGGCTGGGGTCTATCACACCAGGCAAGACCCCAGGTGCAGGCTGTGTAAAGATGCCCCAGAGACAATCCAGCACATAACTGCAGGGTGTAAAATGCTAGCAGGCAGGGCATACATGGAACGCCATAACCAAGTGGCCGGCATAGTGTACAGGAACATCTGTGCCGAGTATAACCTGGAAGTCCCGAGGTCAAAATGGGAGATGCCCCCAAGGGCGGTGGAGAATGACCGAGCTAAGATCCTGTGGGACTTCCAGATACAGACGGACAAAATGGTGGTGGCCAACTAACTGGACATAGTGGTGGTAGACAAGCAGAAGAAAGACAGCCGCAGTGGTCCCGAATGACAGTAACATCAGGAAGGAGGAACATGAGAAATACCAAAGGCTCAGAGAAGAGCTCGAGAAGATGGGGAGGGTGAATGTAACAGTGGTCCCAGTGGTAATCAGAGCACTCGGTGCAATGACTCCCAAGCTTGACGAGTGGCTCCAGCAGATCCCAGGAACAACAGCGCAGTCCTAGGAACAGCTAAGATACTGCGCAGGACCCTCATGCTCCCAGGCCTCTGGTAGAGGACCCGAGCTTGGAGGACAGACCGCCTGCAAGATGTGCGCAAGTGATCCTAAATATAACTTAAGGAACAGTAGCTAGAATATTCATTGATTCCAAATGTATTTTTATAACCCTCTCGTTTATGCAACCATGACTCTACGAGGCAAGCCAAAAATGAAGGGAAAAGTGCTTAAAGTTAGCTGTTGGCACCCCACTTCTTCTTTGTCTTTATCCAGGGATAAAATAGAAAGTTCAGACTCACAGTAGGCACCAGTCTGCCACCTACTGGCAGCCAGCTCTTTACAGGCTGTTTCTGTTTATGCTTATTACACAGAAACTACCACAGGTGTTTCCAGGTAATAATTTAAGTTTGCTTTAATAGGTTATTAATATGTTATTAAATAGAGACAGTTTTGCATTTTGCAACTGTTTCCTGCTTATTACACAGAAACTACCTAACTAACCCTGACCCTCTTCCTCATTATCCTGCTATTAGCACTTAATACAGGTCCCAGCTTTGGGACCCTTATTATGCAATTACATAAATTTCAGTGTAATCTTACTCAACTGTAACCCTGGTTGTTACCATGATATTACTTTGATATTAAGTGGTTATTACTTTGGTACTCTGAAACTGAACTGGATATTCACATGGGTAAATGATTATAAGAGCTTTGTTTCAATATAGTCACAATATTCAGCTTCGTCAAGCAACGTCAGCATTTATGCTTTAATTGCAGTGTGCAGGTAGAAAAACAATTGAACTGGGGGAAAATAGAAAATGTACTTTTCTACTATGGTCAACATAAACTGATACTAGTTGGAAGACTAATCTGACCTCCTATCAGCACTCTGAATTTATATTATAGCAGTAATGAATGGCCATATTCTGACAGAATGACATGAAAAAAATGGTTTGCTTGCACCCAAAAGATGTCTTTCATTAAATGCAATGAAGAAATACCTGCATATAGGGTATCTATATAAAATCACATGGTCAAGATAAAGAGTAATTTTTTTATTTTATTTGGACTTTTAGACACTGACATTTCTTAAATACTTTGCAGTATTTCTCCTCTTAACCTAATATACAGATCAGCAGCAACAAGTGGATCTCCTGGGGCATCTCGTTCATTTTCTACCATAAGCAGACAACAAAGACTGTTTCATTGCAGGAATATTGACCTTTTGGCGTGCACTCTTCCATACACAGTGATCTCATCCACACACAGTGATCTCATCCACAAAAATAGGGTTCAGTCCATCCTCTGGAAACGAATACATCGCTGCATCTGTGCATTGGTCATGATCTCTTGTTGGACAAAGGCTAGTCTGACTGAATCTTCCTTCTAAACAGCCCAAGTTTTTTACAAATTCTCTTTAGAGTTCGAACACTTCTAATAGTCTGATTAATATGTGCTAAAGTTAGAAATATTACTTTGTTACCGAAAGAAAGTTTGAAGAACAGTCTGATTTTCATTTCAGGCACCGTTTCTCTCACTTTGAGAGGTGAACTTTTTGCAGAAGCGAGCTTCTTCCATTATTGTAACCTTTTTTGCATCATGGACTGGTTTATGTTTGACAATATTTTCATGGACCTGCCTTTAAGGTGTTGTGGATAAATACAACAAAATAAAACCAGTACCAGTACCAAAAACAAAGATTTATTCATAACACACAGAAAAAGAACCAGGGAAACCGAGTTAATGAAAAAAACAATTTAAAAAATTATGTTAAACTGTGATAAAAACCCTGAAAACCATAAATTTCACACAGGAGCCTCAACTCTCGCGGCCTGGTACCAAAAGACTCATGGACCCCCACCGGTTTATTTATGTCGTTATGCCCAACCTGGGACATTCTGCATTTCTATTGGTTGTGTGAACAAATGTCACATCACTCTGAGGTCAAAGTTTAAGGCAGCAGTACTCCCCAACCACTACAGAGTGGAACACAAATGTGACTCTCCTGTTCCCAAGCAAAGACCAGTACTATTGTGAGATTTTGTAGTTCAAACAGATTTTATCATTTAAAGGTAGAACAACATTGGGACAGGTGCACCAAAAAAACAACAATTAAATAAACAAATAAACAAATAAACAAAAAGTCTCTCACGTGCCTAAACTCAACACATGAAAAGCTGTTAAAGGAAAAAGGATTCCTATCCCTGCAGGTACTGGGACTGCTTTTCAGACATATTATGCATACAATGTATAGAAGTAAAAAAGTAAAAATTTATTTATATACTGTAGCACCTTTCAAGATAAAAATCACAAAGTGCTACATAGAAGCTAAAACATAAAAATAAAAATCAACCGAAGCAGTTTTAAAAAGATGAGTTTTTAGCTGTTTTTTTTTTTTTGGAAACATCTTGGGGGCTTAAAGGAAATATATAACTGAATATCATCTGCATAGTAGTGATACGAAATGTCCTTAAAAGTGCTCAATAAGTACTGAAGAGGAAGTAAATACAACAAAAACAATAAAGGCCCCAAAACTGAACCTTGTGGCACACCATAGGCAAGAAAAGTAGAAGAAGAACTGTACTTAGAGGTAGCCACAGAAAAGGATCATTCATGCAAATAAGATTTGAATGAGTCCAAAGCAGACCCTGATATGCCCACCCAGTGTCTCAGCCTATCTAGCAGAATATGATGGTCCACAGTATCAAAGGCAGAGGTCAGGTCCAACATCAACAAAACGGAGCATTCTCCTGCATTACATCTCATCAAAATGCTGTTGGAGACTCTAAGAAGTGCAGTTTCAGTAAAGTGAGCTCTACGAAAGCCAGATTGGAATTTATCCAGAATGTTGTATTCATCTAAAACAGCTATAAGCTGCTTAGCCACTGTCTGTGAAGGTTCTCAGTCATCCAGATCATCATAGTCTAAGGATCTTGGAAAGAAAAGCGTCTGGACTTCTTTAAGTTACTTGAAGACGTTTCACCTCTCATCCAAGAAGCTTCTTCAGTTGGTGGAGAGTCCCAGATTTAAACCCAGTGGGAGTTTCCCCCAAAGAGGGACAAAGGACCCCTGATGATCCTCTACCTAATCACATGAGCAAAGGTGTGAAATCGGGTGTGGGTCACAATCAGCCAGGGTTTCGGGTGAGCTCATTGTGAAACCTGGCCCCAACCTATCGTGTGATTTCCTGAGGTCAGATGGCCCAGGATGTGAGTGGAAGCATCTCAAAACGGGATTATAGATAGCAGACAGTTGGTGTTGTAAGCTACTGTGTTCACTCTGTTCAAAGATGGTCGCTCACAGTGGACATAAATGGCTTCATTTATGTCCACGCTCATTAATGGCTCTCTGTCCAAAATGTGAACATTGGCATCCTCGAAAGAGTGTCCTTTATCCTTTAGATGCAGATGGACTGCTGAGTCTTGTCCTGTGGAGGTGGCTCTTCTGTGTTGTGCCATGTGCTTGTGAAGTGGCTGTTTGGTCTCTCCAATGTAGAGGTCTGAGCATTCCTCGCTGCACTGTACAGCATACACCACATTGTTAAGTCTGTGTTTTGGCGTTTTGTCTTTCGGGTGAACCAGTTTGTGTCTGAGCGTGTTGCTGGGTCTGAAATACACCGGGTTTCTCTGATACACCGGCTACATAGGGGATGACAATGTTGTTGCGTCTGTCCTTCTTATCCTCCCTCGCTGGTGTCTGGTCTTCTTTTCTGTGCCTCTTTGCTGACTTTAAGAACGCCCATTTAGGATAGCCGCACGTTTTGAGTGCTTCCTTTACATGTGTGTGTTCCTTCTTTTTTCCTTCAGGCTTAGAGGGAACATGTTCTGCCCGGTGGTGTAGGGTCCTGATTACTCCAAGTTTGTGTTCCAAAGGGTGATGGGAGTCAAAGAGGAGGTACTGGTCCGTGTGTGTGGGCTTCCGGTAAACTTCGATGTTGAGTTTGCCGTTCTCTTCAATGTGCACAGCGCAGTCCAGGAAAGGCAAACAGTTGTCCTTTGTGTCTTCCCTGGTGAACTTGATGTTTTTATCCACAGCGTTAATGTGCGCAGTGAAGGATTCCACTTCTTGTGTCTTGATTTTGACCCAGGTGTCGTCCACATATCTGTACCAGTGGCTGGGTACTCTTCCTTTGAAAGAGCCAAGAGTCTTCCTTTCCACTTCCTCCATGTAAAGGTTGGCTACAATAGGTGACACGGGGGAGCCCATGGCACAGCCATGTTTTTGTCTGTAAAAGCCTTCGTTGTATTTGAAGTATGTAGTGGTGAGGCAGAGGTCTAACAGTGTGCAGATCTGATCGGGTGTGAAGTTGGTCCTGTCCTCCAAGGAGCTGTCTTCTTGTAGTCGTTTTCTGACAGTCTCCACGGCCTCCGTGGTGGGTATGCAAGTGAAGAGAGAGACTACATCAAAGGACACCATGGTTTCATCTGGATCCAGGGTAAGTTTCTGGACCTTGTCGGTGAAGTCGGTGGAGTTCTTTTTTTTTTCTTTTTTTTTTGTAATTGAAGTCTTTATTTGTTTTTAACATTTAACAACATGAAAACATAAACAAAACAACAAACAAAACAACAATAGAAAAGAAACAAAAAAAGAAAAGAAAAGACAGCTTCCAATCCCATGGTTAATTCACCTTTGTATTTTGGGTCTATTTTCAATACTTACTATCGGTACACCCGCAAAAAAAGGACAATAAAATCAAATTCTTAAGTTATTCCATTACTGAGTGCCTACACAAACATACAATACAGCAAGCATAATATTTAACTAAAGATAATTGCCCTGACCAAATAAATTCTAACCATCTCAGCCAAAAACACGTCCCCATGATTTGTCAAAACCCTCCCTATCATCATTAATCCTAGCCAAGAATTTTTCATACGACACCATATCAGCATATTTTCTTTCCACCTATTATATTCTGGAGGAGAGGGTTCCTTCCATACATTGAGAATAACTCGAGCCGCTGCGATCACCCCCACCTTTATAACCACAAAGTCATATTTTGAAACCCCAGGTAACACCGACCGATCCCCTAATAAGCACAGTCTTGGTGACAAGGGTATCATCAAACCAATCCACCTTCCTATTTTGTCCAATACTTTTTGCCAAAAGGGATAAACTTTCTCACATTCCCAAAAAGCATGCATAAATGTCCCTGGATCTGAACTACATTTCCAGCATATATTACTGGGACTGATTCCCATTCTATAAAGTTTGGACGGAGTGAAGTACCACCTGTGTATTAATTTGTACTGAGTAAATTTACCCCTGACCTCTCTTATATATTTATCAGAGAATGACAAGATTCTACACCAGTCTTCTTTAGAAATTGCACAACTCAGATCTCTCTGCCATATAACCCTCAAGTTTTCACATATCTCTTTTTTTGGATTGTTAAACAGTTTGTAGAAAACAGCTGCTCTATGTGCTGTACTGGACAATTCTAAAAACTCCACCACCATATTTGAGCTTTGAGTAAATTTTCCTTTGGTAACACAATCCCTTATTTGTAAATATTTCCAAAAATTACATTCTCTTATCAAACCATATTTTTGGGTTAAGTCAGTGGAGTTCTTGATGTGATGTGGGGTGTTCCCCACAAGAGGTGCTAGGACGGTAGCAAGGTGTTTCGAGATGTTGTAAGTGGCTGAGTTTATGCTACTGACTATGGGTCTGAGTGGGACCCCTTCCTTGTGGATCTTAGGAAGTCCGTAAATGCAGGGTATGGCATCCCCTGGATAAAGTGATATGTAAGGCGGTCAATGATTTTGTCCTTTTCAAGGTCTTGAAGGTAAACTATAACTTTCTTTTTGTAGCTGCTTGTGGGGTCTCGCTTTAAGGCTTCGTAAGTATTGTTGTCACTGAGGAGAGTAGTGATCTTTGTGTGGTAATCTGTAGTGTTTAGGACCACGGTGCACCTTCCCTTATCAGCTGGTAAAACAGTGATGTTGTGGTCTTTGCTCAGGGAAGCGACGGCCTTCTTTTCTTGTATTGTGAGGTTGGATGGAGGGACTTTGGCACTGGAGAGGGTGGCTGAGACTTTCATCCTGATTTGCTCTGCTTCTGTCTGTGATAATTTATTAATCCGTATGGCTGATTCTGTGGCTGTGATGAGGTCCACTATGGGCAACTGTTGTGGAGAAATGGCAAAATTGAGTCCTTTGGCTAATACTCTCTTTTCAGGTTCAGGGAGATTTCGGTCTGAAAAGTTCTTCACCCATTTCTCCTGACTGTCCTCAGCTGTGTGCTCTTCTCTGAGTTGTGACGGTTCAGACTGAGGAGTGTATGTTTTTGAAAGCAAGGTGTGGCATTTCCTGCATTGTCTTTCTTTTCCTTTAGAGTGTTGGGCCCGCTGAGCCTTGTCCACAAACTTGTAAACCTCTTCTAAAATAGGAGAGGGTTTTCAGTTCCTGCAGAGTCTGGCTATTCTTGCTCTGTAGGGCATTTATAGTGAAATGGACCTGTCTTATCCTTTCACTTAGAAGCTGATTTTGTGCTCTCCGTAGAATCAAGTCTGCTCTGTATCCCCTGATAGTGGATCCAAGACGCAAACTCTTAGGAACAACTCTGCTTTGTCTGACTTACCTTAACCACTACCTTTTCTAAATTTTGAAATTGGTCTGTAGCTACTGAGAAGAGAAGCATCAAGGATAGATTTTTTTTAACAACGGTGAATAACAGCAGTCTTACAATAAACAGGGACCTGACCAGAAATCAGTAAGGTATTGATAATTGTAAGCACACAGGGACCGATAGACCGAAAGGTTATCTAATGGGCTTCTTTTGATGCCCCCCCACAACACTGCACTCCCTGGTACTCACATAGAACACAGGCTGGTTGGATTCAGGAAGTAGGCAGAGCCCAGATGGTCTTGTCTCAAAGTTGACGCCTCCAGTCTTCAAAATGGCCATATGCCATCTAGTGCACTTAATTGAAAACACAGAAGCACCACCACCCTGAGGCAGGCGAGAGTGAACACAGAACACAATACAAAAGATATGACCTGGGTCATAACACAGGTCTTAAAGAGAACAGTAGTGGACAGTGTGGAAGAGAGAGCCGCTTGTTTCCAGTCCTACAGTAAGAACCTTGAGGCCTGAGACATCTGTTGTGGACTGGCCAACTGGCTCCAAGCTTCAGCACAAAGCTCTATTGTTGTCGTCTGTGTAGTAAGAGATAAATTTAGTGTTTTTGTTTTCCATTTGGCACGTCGCTGTGTCCCCTAAACAGATGCTGTTTAACTGTATTTATTACACAGCTGTACAGATGTAATTTGTGGACTGGCTCCATGTGAGCTGTGCATGGTTCTAAATTAGTCCCAAACATGAAGCACATCTCAGCTTTGGATTAAAACTGGCCACACACACACTCGGCCACAGCTGAAATAAATAGATTGTTCTACTTGATAGACACATTTTGTGAGATTTTACATGTTGTTAACACTATTCCTGCAATAATGTAACAACTCTGATGAGCAATGTTGACATTTGTTATAATGGTATAATCTCTTATAATAAATGGGATTATTTGATTCTGAACGATAATTCAACAAATATGACACAGACTGCTGTCGTACCAGCTACCATTTTGCTTAGTTTTTTGCGACCTCGTGTAGTTTGTTAAGCAGAGTATTTTAACACAACTATCTGTACTTCTACTTATGTGAGCAAAGTCTGTACTTTTTTACACTTGAGATGTGTCAAGTTTAAAGATTTTTTTAATAAATACTGTAGGAAAACTCTGTAAAAAAATACAATATAATGCACTGTATAAATGTGAAGGGATTTTTCGTGATAGTCATTTACAAGTATTTTTCAAAATTTTCTTAATTACTAAAATGCATTGTGGAAGCACGACCCCAAAAGGCGGGAAAGTGAAAGAGTGTTTTAATTAAGAAAGAATTGTTAATTTATTTGATATCTGGTTACAGCAAATACCAGTTAATTTAGGAATATTTTACTGACTCTTTTAAAACGCAACTTTATTTAGGTTTAACATGACAGACGCTTTCCATCTGAGTTAATATAAAATCATTTTTTGCTATGATATCACCAGATTTCCCCTCCAGTAGCTGGACCAGTTTTCATAAATATTACACTTAAATGTCTGTTTCTCTCTGGGTTTTAAACAGCTGTGACTGCTAGCTAATAAGCTAAAGCCAGTGATGTAAGTAACAGGGAAAAATAAAAACCTCATGGTTCTATTGATGTAGAGATAGAAAGGGATCATTTGAGGACTTTAATAAGTTCTAAAATAATACTTATATTTCACAGTTACCACTACTGTAAACTTAAGGGTTTTAGGCAAAGTTACACTAACCCTAGTTTTAGCCTCAGATCTTCTTGGTTGATGCTAACAAATGCTAATGTTAGCTTAGATGTAAGCTAAAGTAAAGACTTTTAGCTGACTGACCAGCATAGACTAATTTGGTGGGTAACTGACTACACTGGTAAGATTATTAATAATGTAATTTAACAAATGTTTACTTGGATTCATTGATGAAGTGAATGCAAGTCAGTAATCTAGGGTGGCTGTAGTTCAGGTGGCAGAGCAGGTCAGCCACTAATCAGAAGGTCGGTGGTTCGATCCCAGGCTGCCTCCTCGCTGCATGCCAAATATCCTTGGGCAAGATACTAACCCCGTGTTTGCCTACTGGTGGTGGTCAGAGGGCCCGGTGGCGCCAGTGTCCGGCAGCCTCGCCTCTGTCAGTGCGCCCCAGGGCAGCTGTGGCTACAATGTAGCTGCCATCGCGTGTGTGTGAATGGGTGAATGACTGAATGTAGTGTAAAGCGCATTGGGGTCCTTAGGGACTAGAAAAGCGCCGCTATACAAATGCAGGCCATTTACCATTTAATCAAAGGTGAGTTGCCATAACTGACTTCATTGGTATATATTTTTCATAACATAATTGGTGATATAAGTTACAAGCAAAAAACAAAAAAACAAAAACGATTTTAAATTTTTTTGTAGTTTATTGCACTTTTTTGCAATTTATGTAATTAATATGGACTTAATGCAGACATATTATTAAAATTTGGGCTATAATGGTTGTATTGATGTATAGCAACTTGAAATGGCTCCACAGCATGTAAAAATATACTATAAGCTCTGGCGGACTTGGTTCTATGGTAGGTCTTAAAGGGTTAAGGAGAAACTGGAGTGGCAAAAGAAGAGAATTGAAGAACTGGAAGGAGAGAGAGATTTTCTACGAAGTCAGCTATCATCCCTTACAAGTATGAAACTAGACTTGTTCCATGAACATTGTTTTTATTTTACAGTCTTCAAATAAACATTAGATAATTTATCAATCCCAGTGAAGTTCCCTTATTGTCATTGTGTTGATTAAAAGATTTTAGTCAGTTAACTTTAAGTGCTGTGCTAGTTCATTCCTAAAGAGATCTGGTTCCAAATTCAGTTCAGCCAGGTCTAACTTGATTGATTCAATTTCATAGTTCATAAGATCATAACTCCAACTTGAACTAGTAATGTAACAGCCTTACAATCAGAATTAATATAGGTTTATATATATATATGTATATAAAAATAAAAAAAACACCCAGCACGCCCCTGCAGGCGGTTTATCCTTCAAGCTCGGGTCCTCTACCAGAGGCCTGGGAGCTTGAGGGTCCTGCGCAGTATCTTAGCTGTTCCCAGGACTGCGCTCTTCTGGACAGAGATCTCCGATGTTGTTCCCGGGATCTGCTGGAGCCACTCGCCTAGCTTGGGAGTCACCGCACCTAGTGCTCCGATTACCATGGGGACCACCGTTACCTTCACCCTCCACATCCTCTCGAGCTCTTCTCTGAGCCCTTGGTATTTCTCCAGCTTCTCGTGTTCCTTCTTCCTGATGTTGCTGTCATTCGGAACCGCTACATCGATCACTACGGCCGTCTTCTTCTGTTTGTCTACCACCACTATGTCCGGTTGGTTAGCCACCACCATTTTGTCCGTCTGTATCTGGAAGTCCCACAGGATCTTAGCTCGGTCATTCTCCACCACCCTTGGGGGCATCTCCCATTTTGACCTCGGGACTTCCAGGTTATACTCGGCACAGATGTTCCTGTACACTATGCCGGCCACTTGGCTATGGCGTTCCATGTATGCCTTGCCTGCTAGCATCTTGCACCCTGCTGTTATGTGCTGGATTGTCTCTGGGGCATCTTTACACAGCCTGCACCTGGGGTCTTGCCTGGTGTGATAGACCCCAGCCTCTATGGATCTTGTACTCAGAGCTTGTTCTTGTGCTGCCATGATTAGTGCCTCTGTGCTGTCTTTCAGTCCAGCTTTGTCCAGCCACTGGTAGGATTTCTGGATATCAGCCACTTCCTCTGCTATCTGCTGGTGGTACATACCGTGCAGGGGCCTGTCCTTCCATGATGGTTCCTCGTCTCCCTCCTCTTTCTTGGGTTTCTGCTGCCTGAGGTATTCACTGAGCACTCAGTCAGTTGGGGCCATCTTCCCAATGTATTCTTGGATGTTCGTTGTCTCATCCTGGACTGTGGTGCTGACACTCACCAGTCCCCGGCCCCCTTCCTTCCGCTTAGCGTACAGCCTCAGGGTGCTGGACTTAGGGGTGAAACCCTCCATGCATGGTAAGGAGCTTTCTTGTCTTTATGTCAGTGGCTTCTATCTCCTCTTTTGGCCAGCCTATTACCCCAGCAGGGTACCTGATCACGGGCAGGGCGTACGTGATGATGGCCCTGATCTTGTTCTTACCATTCAGCTGACTCCTCAGGACTTGCCTGACCCTCTGCAGGTACTTGGTGGTTGCAGCTTTTCTAGCGGCCTCTTCATGGTTCCCATTCGCCTGCGGGATCCCCAGGTACTTGTAACTGTCCTCTATGTCTGCAATGTTGCCTTCTGGTAGTTCAATCCCCTCAGTTCTGACTACCTTCCCTCTCTTTGTTACCATCTGACTACACTTCTCCAGTCCGAACGACATTCCAATGTCATTGCTGTATAGCCTGGTAGTGTGGATCAGTGAATCGATGTCTCGTTCACTCTTGGCATACAGCTTGATGTCATCCATGTACAGGAGGTGGCTGACAACTGCTCCGTTCCGTAGTCGGTATCCGTAGCCAGTCTTCGGTTAGCCATTCCGGGTGTCTCTCGTTAACTAGCAGCTGGTTCATTTGTGCTGCCAGACGCTCGTGGAGTGCAGTCAGCTTCTTTAGCCAGTAGGCGTGAACCATGTCGGGCCCTGGTGCTGTCCAACTCTTCATACTGGAGACCCTTTCTGGGATATCTGCCACTGTGATGGTTACTGGACCCTGTTCAGGGAGGTCGCTATGGTCTGCCCTCAGATCCACTAGCCACTGAGCATTGTCGTTATGGGTTGCGTCCTTCTCCCATATGCTCTTCCAGTATTGCTCCGTCTCCAGCCTTGGTGGTGCTGTTCTCTTATTGTTCCCTTGCCACTGAGAGTACACCTTTGCTGGTTCTGTGGAGAACAGCTGGTTTATTCTCCTGCCTTCTATCTCTCTGGTGTACCTCCTCAAGCGGCTGGCCAAGGCTGTGAGTCTTTGCTTGGCAGTTTCCAAGGCCTCAGGTATGGACAGCTTGCTGTATTTCTTAGGCACCTTCTCTGTCGCACCTTTCTGCAACTCCGTTAGTTGCTAACCTCCCTCCATGCTACTTTGATCTTGCCCTCTAGCCTCCTTCTCCATGGAGGGTACTGCCCCTTGTGGCTGTTCAACTTGTAGCCAAGCATCTCACTGATCACTGCTGCCGTATTGTAGATCAGCTTGTTAGTGTCGGTATTATAGTGCTGCATTAACATCATCTAGCAGACCTTCTGAGGGTACTTCACGTAATCTTGGGAACCGGCTACGGGGGATCCAGGTTTCAAGCTTGGCCATGATCCTATTTTTCAGGTCAGTTCCTCTCGCACTCAACGATCCTTCTCCTATCGCACTTGGGGCTATGTACCCAATCTCGGGTGGGGGTGATGATATCGCCCTCCTTGCCGTAGCATTTGTGTTGTACCTCGTCAATCTCTAGCTGTGAGAGCAGTCCCTTCTTTCGAATGTTGGAACACTGAGCTACTAGTTGTTTCGCCGTCATTGTGGATGTTGGGTATCGAAGAATCCATAGGTCCCTCATCCTATTCATGTAGCCCCTTCCGCCGGGGTTACTTGCGTAGTAGCATTCCAACAACGCCCTGTTTTCGTCTCTTGCCCACCGATGCCTTCTTGTTCCAGTAGCCCACTTTTCGTCAGGGTGCCCTGGTTCCTCAACACCTGACGCGGACCTTGTTGATCCGGGCGACGTCCGAGCCGGCATGCCTTCATATTTATCTGTCTCGCTCATGTCTGCGGTAGGCTTGCTTAGCATAGGGGGGTCTAGCCTTAGGACCTTTACTGGATACAGGCAGGAATCAAACTTGCGATCCTCTGTTCCAAAGGCGTGTAGTCTAACCACTACGCTATCCAGCTGCTTTTATATATATATATATATATATATATATATATATATATATATATATATATATATATATATATATATATATATATATATATATATGCGCTTTCAAAACCAAGTTAACGCTGAAAGTACAAACATCACTAGAATCTTCGACGTACGAGGTCAAGAGTACGTTCGATGCCCAAATGACCCATCTTGTCATGCAGTTCTGACAGTACTTCAGCCCGAAATTTCTGAGGTAACACTAACTGGTGATAGAGCTGGTCCCCAACTTGCCTCCTCCTCACGAGAATGGCGTTTTGGAGCTCCAGGCGATGTTGGTCTCGGAGTAGAAGGGGCAGTTCTGGGAGTTCATCCCGCAAGACGGGAGGTGGGCTTTCCCCAGTCTCTAGCAGCAATATGACATGCCTCAGGGTCTGGTCTTCCCTCTGTCTCTCAGCGATTTCAGCATTTGTCAGCTGAGGAACAACAGGAGGTGCAAACTGAGTGTCGTTGACGAAGCTGTCAGGCAAACTGTCGGCATGGGCAGTTAGTGACTGGATGAGTGCGGTGGTGGACATCTTTTCAGCCATACTATAAACGAGCTGCCGGTCACAAAGGGCCTTGACTGTGTGTTGATCGATGGAAATTGAGGAAGACTGATCCAGATGTTGTTGGGCATCTCCTTTTGGGACATCTGGTCATTGGAGAGGTCTCCATGTGGCCTGCGAGAGAGAGCATCAGCATCTGGATTTTGCCTACCAGATCTATACATGATTTTGAATGAAAATGTGGAAAGAGCAGAGAGCCAACGGTAACTGGTGGCATCTAATTTAGCCGAGGTAAGTAGATAGGTGAGTGGGTTGCTGTCAGTAATGACAGTGAAGTTGGTGCCGTAGAGATAGTCATGAAACTTCTCCGTAACAGCCCACTTGAGAGCCAGAAATTCCAGTTTGTGAGCTGGATATTTTGACTCACTCCTCGACAGACCCCGACTCGCATAAGCAATCACCTGGTTTTGTCCTTGTTGCTCCTGGTACAGAATAGCTCCTAGCCCAGTAGAACTAGCATCTGTATGGAGAAGGTAAGGCTTCTGGGGATCGGCGAAAGCAAGTACTGGTGCTGTCGTGAGTTTTTTGATAATTGTGTCAAAGGCTTGTTGACATGCAGGAGTCCAGCGACTGGCAAGTGGTTCCTTAGGATCCAAATATTGCTCTCGCTTGAAGATGGCTCTGAGTTTCCGCTGTGATGGAGGATATCCAGCAGTAAGGTCATGCAAAGGTTTAACGATGTTGGAGTAGCCTTGGATGAACCTACGGTAATATCCTGCGAAACCCAGCAAAGAGCGGAGTTCTTTAAGATTCTTTGGAACCGGCCAGGACTTAAGTGTCTAGATTTTATCTGGATCTGTCTGCACACCATCCTTTGACACAACATGCCCCAGGTATTTAACGGATTTCTGGAAAAACATGCACTTTTCAACTGAGAGCTTGAGTCCAAATTCCTTCAAACGGTGAAGGACTTTCAGTAGTCTCCTCTCATGCTCTTCAAGTGTTGGTGCAAAAATAATCAAGTCGTCAATGAAGACCAAGACTTCTTTCAAGTTCATTTCTCCCATGCACTTTTCCATTAGTCGTTGGAAGGTACTGGGTGCGTTCGTGACTCCCTGGGGCATTCTGTTGAACTCATAGAATCCAAGTGGACATACAAATGCTGTTTTGCTCTTGTCTTCCTCCTCCATTTCAATCTGATAATAACCAGATTTAAGGTCAAGGACTGAAAACCATTCTGATCCAGAGAGAGCTGTAAAAGTATCCTCCAACTTTGGCAATGCATATGCATCTTTGATGGTCTGCAGATTTAGTTTCCGGTAATCAATGCAGAGCCGCACACTCCCATTCTTCTTTCGCACCACGACAATGGGTGATGCAAAAGGTGACTCTGACTCTCTGATGACCCCAGAGTCAACCAGCTCCTTCAGGTGTTGGCGCACAGCATCCAAATCTTGAGGATGGATTGGTCTTGGGCGCTGTTTGAAGGGAGTAGGGTCAGAGAGCTTTATCTGATGTTTCACTTTGTCGGTTTTCCCAAAGTCAAGGTCGTGTTTTGCAAAGACATCATGGAGGGCGTTTAACTTCTCAGTAATACGACTCTTCCATTCCGGTGTTAAGGGGGAGTTACCAAAGTTGAAGTTGAACCCAGAGGTCACAGGGTTAGGAGGCATACTGTCATGACTCCTTTCCTGACACTGAATAGACTGAATGGCACTGATCTCCGCAATGATGGCTTTGGCTGGGAGGGTTACGTCATGATCAGACTGGTTGCAGATTACCACAGGTAAGTGGTATGGCTGGTGAGAAGGGAAATCCATGACACAAGACGGGACCATTAAGCCACCTGGCAGAGGCGACGAAGTTGGATGTTCCACCAACACAGCCTTCTCGGCCTGGAGGCAGCGTCCGCAAATTAACCCCTCCAAGGCAACAGTTTTTCCAGCTGGGATGGTCTGTGGTCCGTCAGTGTGCAGCTTGATGATTCCATGATGGTTACTGTTGGCCAGTCTGTATCGTTGCTCAAGGATTTTCAGCACCGTTCTGTATCCATGTGGGGCTGGAATGGAGGGTTGTTGGTCTGAGAATGCTCTCTCATATGCCAAGTCCAGAGTGTTTGTACCAATCAGTATTGACGGCTGTTGAGCTGATTGGACATCAGGAACTACCAGGGCAAGTGTGTCAACAGCTGTGGTGGAACCCAAGAAGTCGGGAGGGAAAGTGACGTTCAGCTCCACATAACCAAGGTATGGAACAGCTTGGCCATTTGCTCCGTCTATCTCCAGTAGATTTTTCAGAGGTTGTATCTCATGGTCAGAAAGATAATCATGGTGGAAGGAGTGAGAGATGGTGGTTACCTGAGACCCAGTGT
The DNA here is from genome assembly GCF_963969265.1 of Rhamphochromis sp. 'chilingali'. Taxonomy (NCBI): domain Eukaryota; kingdom Metazoa; phylum Chordata; class Actinopteri; order Cichliformes; family Cichlidae; genus Rhamphochromis; species Rhamphochromis sp. 'chilingali'. The sequence goes on along the minus strand of NC_137945.1, from coordinate 35,369,881 downwards.
CTAACAGGCAGTTGAATACAGTTCCTCCAATCGTGACCTGTGCTGTGCTTCTGGTTCCAATGACTCCTTTAGGCAATGTGATGGAACGTCCATCCTGCTTGTAACTGGGACATGGGTCGATTGCAGCCTCCGTCTGTCCCTCCACAGAGACTGCCTCTAGTTTGACGATTTGTTATTGCTGTCCCAAGCCTGCTGTCTTTTTTCAAGTTGTTTCTTCTTTTTCAGAACCAGTGTCGGGTTCGGAGGGTTGGCGCATCCTGCTGACATGTGCCCATCCTCTCCACATTTAAAGCAGTAGCCTGCTCTAGGCTGGGAACTGGTTGCACTGCTGCTGGGTCTTGGTTGTGCTGATCTGAGTTGAGGTGGTGCTGGCTTGGAGAATTGAGATTTCTGTGAGAGAAGAGCAGCCATTTGACTCTGCAGTTTCTGCATCTGTTGCTTCAGCTCATTAATAGCCTTGGTGTCTGAATGGCTACAAGCACATGTGCTCTGGGAATGAACAGCGGCACGAGGCTTGGATGCAGTTAGGTGCTTCTTCATGAGATTCTCCTTGGCCAGCTGTCTACCCTCCTCAGTTCGAAGCAGTAGGAGGAGCTCTGCAAAATATGGGGGATCGCTCCTCAAGTTCTCCAACTGTAGTTTGTTTAGGATATCGCTATCCCAGCATCCTCGACAAAACTGCTTGAGTAAATGTTTGTTGAAGTCTGAAGACAAGATACCACCTCTTTTCATCACAGTGTTTAATGTGAGTTGTAAACGTTGCAAAAAAGCAGAGGGTTTCTCACCCGGATCCTGTAACGTATTCAGGAATTGAGCAAACAACTCTTCACCATCTTGTACTAAAGCAAAAGCAGAATCCAACACTTTCAAATAGATGGATGGAATTGTGTTTGAGCCCAGCCCTTTCACAACATCTGCTGCTGGAGGTAGCAAACTTTCAAGGATGCGACGAGTGATCTGTAGAGGTGCCAAATTTGGATCTGCTAACAGCAGTTCAATGTGAGATCTCCAGGTCTCATAATCTGTTTCGTTAGCTGGTTTGGGGATCTTCCCAGAGAAAGGACGAAGTCTGAATGCAGATACGGTGTCTGTTTTTACAACATGCTCCACCACTAACTTTTGTATTTCCGGGGGGTTCATTTCAGTCTGTGACAGTGAAAATCTTTGTGGATGTGGCAGTGACCCCTGTTGGTCAGGTGAGGGATTGCTGGTAGCTGTCTCAGAGATTGCGGAGTGTCCAGACAACGACCCCTGCTGGCCAGGCAGAGATGATGCAGGCTCCACAATTTGGACTGAGGCTCCCTCTAAGTCACTGTCTTGTTCGATTCCTTCCAGATGCTCACTGATTTGTCCCATCATTTCCCGCAGAATATCTGGAAAATCCCTGCCGCTGCGGCGTGCAAGTTGCTTGAGCTCGCCGAGGTAATCTGCAGGGGTCCTGACTCCTCCTGTGGCTGTGCATTCTGCGGCAAGCGATCTTACACAAAAAGTCAAAGCCGAGTGATTCTTTGACTGATGAGTATATGGGAAAAACGTATTAAGAGCAGTTATCGCAGAACTATCACAATATTCAACGATCAGGTTTTTGTAAAAAACACTATTTGCGTCATCCACGAATATAACAGTTTTTATACGACCGTATTGTGTCAAATAATCAAGAATTTCCTCATCTTTCTCAGTGTTTGTGGCACCAGAAACAATGACAGAATGTGCAACATTGACCCCACTTTCCTGAATAAACTTCATTTTTTCTTGTCGCGGACCTTATCAAAACCACAGAAATTACCGAATATCAAATTACATCAAATAACACAAAAAAAAAAAAACCCTCATTCACCCATCAGGCTCCTGGCTGGCTCGCCACGTGTAACGCTAAGTTATTTAAGGACTAGTTTATGGCAATGGATGAATTTACTGACTGACGCGCAGAAGAAATAGTTCTTTATGGAGCCTAGATGGTGTGAATGATGAGACCAAAAACTGCAATGTCTTGTACCAAAAATATATTGAATAAATAATTAACACAACACACAACGTAAATGTCCACAATTAAATAATAAATCAGTGCTGTGATTTTTCTGTGCAAGAGTCCTTTTGCTAAGAGTCCTTTTTTTGGTCCTTTTCTTTTTAGAGTTCACTTTTAAGGTATTCCTCCTTAGGGTCCAGCTTCATACAAGGGGGAAATATGTCCGTAATCCAAAGACGGCTAAGTGGGGGAAAAGAGGGGAAAACAAAGGATGGTCCTACCGGCTCGCCACTTCAATATGAAGAAGATCAAATTCAAAGGGGGAAAAAAACCTGACCTGTAGGTCAGAAAAATGTCCATTAGCACATCAAGTTCAATTCAGTTTACCGGTAAACAAATATATTCTTCTGCAAGTCTAGGTAACAATGCAAATCATAAATCATCATCAATCAATGTACAACAGTTAAATCATTAATCATCTTGGCTACGTAGCTTACTCTATACATTCCAGTAGCGTTCGCTACAAACAATACAAAAACAACAATAAAGGAAAACAACTGTCTAACAGACAGCATAGCCGAATTCAAGGCAACACATAACAATAATCATTCAATCGCACTTTGTTTCAAAGTAAGCCCATAAAAATGCTTAAGTAAACAAAAGTGTTCAAAAACAGCAGTTTTTGAACCGGAGTTCTGCTCGCGGTGGGAACGCTGCCGCACAAAGTCATTTTTTAAGTCGCGAAAACGATCGGCTGGTTACTGACAACCAAAGGTTGTAAGATATTAAGGACACTTACCGCTGAGGTGAAATGAGTTTATCGATGAATTGAGGAGAGAAAACTATGGAAGAAATATAGTATCATCAGAATTCAAGTATTTTTAGACATTGAATTTATGACACTGAATTTTTATCCTCCAAATTTCCCTGCAAAAATATTCACCTGCAAAAATTCACCTGCAAAAAATTCACCTGCAAAAATTCACCTGAAAAAAATTCACCTGAAAAAATTCACCTGAAAAAAATTCACCTGCAAAAAATTCACCTGCAAAAATTCAACTGCAAAAGTGATGAACTTTAATGACCCAAGCCAGAGCAATCAGCACCAGATCGAGTCGAGTGGCTCTCAGCCAATTAAATTACGCTGTTTGATCACATGACACCGTTAGCCAGCAGTTTGTCTCCTAAAAGAGAGCTATTTAGAGGTGAGTGATTAAGTTTTTCTCCTAAATAGAGATCATTACAGAACGCCTAGTCCTACTTAAAATCCCATTTATTTTTATTTTATCATCTACTCGAACTAAGGAAAACGTTTGACTAACTCAAAGACAATTTCCACGCCTCCCCTGCCTGACTGCAGAGGCAGTTTTGAATTTAGGAGCAGCAAGATGGAAGCGGCAAACCCTGGCGATTCTCCGGTAAGTATATTGTTTTTTATCTTCAAGTTTGTCTTTTGAAACGTTAATTTTATTTAAATCCGTTGCTCACGTATAAAGTACACAGACGGGGTCTTTGCTCAACTCGTCTGAGGCGTGTCTCACTAAGCGCTACATGCTAGCATCCTGCTAACCGAGCTACCCTTTACATGCTGTGCTTTAGAAAATAGGATAATCGTTAAAAAATACTCCGCAGATATTGATAGATAGACGAACACTGCAAATATAATGTTGTAAACGAAAACGGCCTTTGGTGAAGGGGTAAAATACACCATGAATAAAGCCATAGATTGAATGGCTGCCATGGTTGCAGAACAGCCTGATTTAATGACAAGAATGGGGAAGAGTGAGGCGAAGTGAACCAAAGCCACAAAACACGGTCAGACAAGGCAGCAAAAGGGCAGTGATCTGTCCGTCAGTATGAAGTTGGTGTGTGCTTTGGTGAACAAAAACTCCAGACTGGTAGCAGGAAGATGGGAGACTCGTGTTTCACTGGAATAGTGGTGAATTAAAACATCCTTTGTTGGGGACATTTCGGTGTAAATGCATCCATACAGGCAAGACAGAGGCAGACCAGACAGTGAAGAAAACAAGGCAAACATTAGAAATATTAAAACGGAAATATAGGATTAATATAACATACAATTGGGGAAAATGTAAGGAACACAATGTAAATGATATTGTAAAGTCATTAAAACAGCATACTCTGATTAAAAGAAACAGATAATTGGGTAGGATGATGATGATAATAATAATAATGTTAAAGAACATGTACAAGATGGGTATGTATACTTGTAGCCAGAACTTAACTACAAAGTTGTAGCATGCCAGACCATCTTGATTGAATGTAACTTCGCTCCACACAAGTTTTATGGTAGACATATTCATATTGGTATCTAATAAATGATTAATTCTTAGATTTTATCAAACGTTAATTTATAAATTGTTTCTGTCTTTATGTGTTTGTTTCAGATTATGCAAGATGTAATTATTCAGTCAGCAAGACACTTGCTGCAGTTACTGACATCATCCAACTGAACTGCTGCTGTGATGAATCAGAATACAAGGTTTACTTTAGCAAGACCTATGAGTTAATGCTACATTTAACTAAATTGTTATATATTTTGTGTCCAATATTGTCTCCATATGATTTTGTTTTTTGCAACATCTTGCAGAGAACAGAGTCAAGGTACCAGCTTGGTCAACCCTAAAAGACCATCTGTTCATCAAGAAATGACCAGGTGAAAAAGTCATAAAATAAACACTCTGCATGAATTTAGGATGCAACTTTATATCTTACCTGCTCTACACTCAGGGCTTGAATTACAACAACAGTCAATCACATAAAAAAAAAAATACTTTTGGTAGTTCTGTGTCTCTCTCTCTCCTCCAAACCCAGATGGCTGCTGGTACTGAACCGGGTTCTGGTTCTGCTGGAGGTTTCTTCTTGTTAAAGGGGAGTTTTTCCTCTGCACTGTCACTTCATGCTGCTCAGTGTGAGGGATTGTTGAGGTTGAGTCCATATGTCCTGCGAACAACTGCTGGGCAATGACACCATGCAATCTTCTGGGATTCCTTGGATAGAAAACCTGTGAGCTGCACTTGTCCTTGGTCTTCACAGCTCACCTTTTTACTGTTTATTGAATCAAAATTCTCCAGTGACATGGATTCTACATTGTAACTGATGTGATGTTCTATAAAGTGGTTTTAATAAAAAAAAAGGCAAAAATTAGTTTGTTTCTTTATTCAATTTTTGAACAGTGATACTCATTCAGTAAATGCAAATTATTTACATGGCAGTGCACTATAGGCATAAATCTAGACCCCTAGATAAAACATGATGGCATTATAGCAGTGACAACTCCTCCACAGTAGCAGGTGGGATTTTTCTTTTTTGAGGACGGCTCCTTTTACCTGTCACTACAGATGGTCTGTTTGTTCTGATCAAGAGCCTTTTTTTGGGCAGCTGAAGAGGAGAAGTCTATCTTATGGCCAACCTCTGGCTGTATCTTGGTCATATTACCCAGCAAAACCCAGTATGCAGGTTCATCTGTAACAGTCCTTGTGCCACAGATCACTGTTGCTTCTACATTAAACAGAAGAGCAGTGACGTGGGTGCAGGTCTCCGTGACTCCGGCCTTACAGCTGCAGTGGGTGGCTTCAACCTTCCCTGTGATGCTCACAGTGACCCATGGCTGCAATGCTGGTTCATTCAGTCTTTGAGAGTGCAGGACCTGAAACACACACAAAGTTCTTGTCTTTAAATGAACTATGAGCCAAGGCTGACATAAATGTTTTATCTACTTAATCATTAATGTAACAGTGTTTAGAAAGTTAGCACGTAATTTTTCATTTCTTTATGTGTCCATCTATAGAACGCTGCATGTTATAGTGTAAATCTGCCTGTTCTCTGTCAGAAACCTGCCTGCAGAAAATGAACCTAAAGGATGTAATGCAAGGATGTCATCACTTTCAAGATGGAGAAAGCATAAAGTGACAATTATGAATCACTTAATATGATAAGGAGATTCTGCAGGTCATTAATCAATGTATAAAATTAAATAAAATTATTTTTAGTGACACAAGATACAAATATGGAAGGAAGATGTATAATCGCTCAGTTTGGGGAAATTGTGGGTAGCCTGCAAGAGCCTCAACTTCTCCATACCCACAATGTGCAACAAATGGGCACAGCTGATCTTCAACAGTGGAACATCGGCCAGTTACTTCCAACTTTAACGCAGCTTGTAGTCTTGGAGAGCAGCACACCAAAACTGCATGCACAACTTCTGCTAACAGTGGAAACAGATTAAGAAATCCATGCAAACAGATTCATAAACCGAAAGAATATTATTTTACAGGATTAATGATCATATCAGCCGCTGGCTGATCACAAACCCTGAGGGTGTATACGAGAAGCAGAAGAAGCAGAGGGGATATCCAGTTTAAGTTTAGATAGTATTTGTAAAGATATTGACCATATCCTTTTCTGAAAGTGTGGATATAATGGATGGGGTAAGGTACTGACATGCTACAACTTTATAGTTGTTAAGTTCTGGCTACAAGTATACATACCCATCTTGTACATTTTTTTATTTTATTATTATTATTATTATTATTATTATCATCATCATCATCCTCCTACCCAATTATCTGTTTCTTTTAATCAGAGTATGCTGTTTTAATGACTTTACAATATCATTTACATTGTGTTCCTTACATTTTCCCCAATTGTATGTTATATTAATCCTATATTTCCGTTTTAATATTTCTAATGTTTGCCTTGTTTTCTTCACTGTCTGGTCTGCCTCTGTCTCACCTGTATGGATGCATTTACACCTAAATGTCCCCAACAAAGGATGTTTTAATTCACCACTATTCCAGTGAAACACGAGTCTCGCACCTTCCTGCTACCGGTCTGGAGTTTTTGTTCACCAAAGCACACACCAACTTCATACTGACGGACAGATCACTGCCCTTTTGCCGCCTTGTCTGACCGTGTTTTGTGGCTTTGGTTCACTTCGCCTCACTCTTCCCCATTCTTGTCATTAAATCAGGCTGTTCTGCAACCATGGCAGCCATTCAATCTATGGCTTTATTCATGGTGTATTTTACCCCTTCACCAAAGGCCGTTTTCGTTTACAACATTATATTTGCAGTGTTCGTCTATCTATCAATATCTGCGGAGTATTTTTTAACGATTATCCTATTTTCTAAAGCACAGCATGTAAAGGGTAGCTCGGTTAGCAGGATGCTAGCATGTAGCGCTTAGTGAGACACGCCTCAGACGAGTTGAGCAAAGACCCCGTCTGTGTACTTTATACGTGAGCAACGGATTTAAATAAAATTAACGTTTCAAAAGACAAACTTGAAGATAAAAAACAATATACTTACCGGAGAATCGCCAGGGTTTGCCGCTTCCATCTTGCTGCTCCTAAATTCAAAACTGCCTCTGCAGTCAGGCAGGGGAGGCGTGGAAATTGTCTTTGAGTTAGTCAAACGTTTTCCTTAGTTCGAGTAGATGATAAAATAAAAATAAATGGGATTTTAAGTAGGACTAGGCGTTCTGTAATGATCTCTATTTAGGAGAAAAACTTAATCACTCACCTCTAAACAGCTCTCTTTTAGGAGACAAACTGCTGGCTAACGGTGTCATGTGATCAAACAGCGTAATTTAATTGGCCGAGAGCCACTCGACTCGATCTGGTGCTGATTGCTCTGGCTTGGGTCATTAAAGTTCATCACTTTTGCAGTTGAATTTTTGCAGGTGAATTTTTTGCAGGTGAATTTTTTTCAGGTGAATTTTTTGCAGGTGAATTTTTTTCAGGTGAATTTTTTGCAGGTGAATTTTTGCAGGTGAATTTTTTGCAGGTGAATTTTTTTCAGGTGAATTTTTTGCAGGTGAATTTTTTTCAGGTGAATTTTTTGCAGGTGAATTTTTGCAGGTGAATATTTTTGCAGGGAAATTTGGAGGATAACAATTCAGTGTCATAAATTCAATGTCTAAAAATACTTGAATTCTGATGATACTATATTTCTTCCATAGTAAACGCTTTGTTTTCCAATACCGTTCTAAATGCCATAAGCTCACAGCCACAGCAGGAGTCGAACCCGGAAGTATCCCTCCACAGCCGGTTTTGAGAGTTGCCGCGACGTGGAAGGAGCCAATCAGAAGAGGGACCTCAAATCAGCTGACGTGGGTCATGTGACAGGGAGTAGTTGATATGGGTTACACACACAACTTTGCCGACATGTGGCCAACAGCAGTGTGCCGTATTTTGCGGCAAAATTATCCACACCCACAGCCGCGCTATGAATTGTGGGATATATGGGACCACGAAGCGTGCACCGGACCACGCTTGATATTTGGGGAAATCGACGGCACATTTGGAGTATGCATTTGAAGTACATTTCGGATTGGGACAGCCGTCGTCACGTGGCGGTGACGTAATCGCACTTAAAATGCGTACTTCAAGCGTGCAGACCCCGAATTGGGACACAGCCATAGAGCGAGCGATTCACTCAGGACTCACTAACCTCCTCCCTCCTGTGCTGAATCATAGAGCGAACGAATCACTCACTCACTCACTCACCCCATCCCTTCTGGCTCACAGCTTCTTCTTCTTCTTGGTTGGCAACCAATGTTAAGGCGCATTACCGTCCCCTGGCTCACAGCTCAGTGGACATTTAGATGAGAAAATATATATTTGACACATTTAAGGAAAATACTAATAAAATACAAATAAACAAAATAAATGTTTATTAAGCAATTTTGATAAGATAAGATAAGATAAGATAAGATAACCTTTATTAGTCCCACACGTGGGAAATTTGTTTTGTCACAGCAGGAAGTGGACAGTGCAAAAGTTATGAGGCAAAAATTAGAATACAATAAGAATAAATACAGTACACAACTGTACAGAATAGAATAAAATACTATATACAGTAGAATAAAATAAAATAAATATACAATAAGATAAAAATAGAATACAAATACAAATACTATATACAACTGAGTAAAAATACAACGATGACAGAAAGGATTATTGCACTTAGTATTATTGCATATGTATGGATGTGTGTGCTTGATCAGTTAAAGTCTTTATTATGGAGTCTGACAGCAGTGGGGAGGAAAGACCTGCGATAGTAAATTGCTTAATTTTAGAAATGTTTTTGCTCTTTTTTGCTCTATAAAATAGTGGTTTTCTTTTAGAATCACTCATCTTAGCAGTAGGACATACATGAAAATGTACATTTTTTGAACTCTCTGGTCAACTGACTCAGTGAATCAAATGATCCAAAAATCCGATTCATTTTGGTGAGTGACTCATTAAAACTCGATTCAGTAAAAAGAATCAAATTTACCATCACTACTCCCCGTTAAATTCAGAATCCGCTTTAAGGTTTTGACCTTGACTTTCAGGGCTCTGCATGGACAAGCACCAACATATATAAGTGAACTTTTACATCCATACATTCCCAGCAGGTCCCTGAGGTCATGTGACCAGGGTTTGCTGGTTGTCCAAAACACAAGGCTGAAAACAAAAGGCGACAAAGCTTTTGTGACTGTGGCCCCCAGATTGTGGAACTCTCTCCCTTTGAGCCTGAGATCTGTGGACTCCGTGGTCGCTTTTAAAAAATAGCTAAAAACTCATCTTTTTAAACTTGCTTTTGGTTGATTTTTATTTTTAGGTTTTGGCTTCTGTGAAGCACTTTGTGATTTTTATCTTGAAAGGTGCTATATAAATAAAATTTTACTTTACTTACTTTACACACGGGTGCTCACACACACAAACTACACCCTTTTTGGCTCCTCAAAGCACACTGTGCGCTGTCGATCTTACGTGCTGCACAATAATGTTTAATATTTAGCATTTACTGTTATATTCCCATATATCATTGTGATATTGTTTATTATATTGCTCTTTTTTTCTGCTTGTTTTCTCTTTTTTCTTTCTCAACAGGTGATCCAGGTGATTGATATACGTATTTTTTGTCTGCTTATTTTGTTGTTTTTTGTTTTTTGCCCTTCTCCCCCGTCCCTCTTCCCCGCTGTTTTTCTTTCTCTCTTTCTTTCTCCCCTTTCTTTTCCCCAGTCAAGTCTGTTCCGTATTTAGCAAAGTGAAAATAAAATAAACAATAAAAGGTGAATCAAATAGACCATTACGGCAAGGCTGGGATGGTCCATTTGGTAAAGTAAATCCGTTGGGCATCTTTCTTTGCCTTTAGACAACAATTCTGATGGCAAAAGAGCCAAACGGGACAGGCAAAAAAAAAAAGAAAAAAAAATTCGATCTCTTTACCCGTCGGCTTCCCGTTGCTGTCATGCGACCGGCTGTTGCAGTTAATAATACAACAGCTTCTTGCCATTCTTTGTGTTTCTTTTTATCCCTGTGTGATTGTTTTCTTGTGAAAGCCAAATAATAGATCATGCCACCAGTGGAGTTTCTTGTAACTCTTTCACGAGTCAGATGTAGCTATGCAGTCACATGACCAGTTATACACTATGGCAGGCAAAGTGGGAAGAGCCAAAACAAACTGACATTTCAACGTGAAAAAACTCATTTCGTCTAACCTGAGGAAATGTGCCCCGGTAAGTTTACTCTAAATTTCTTTTTAGCTGTGGTTAGGTAGATGTCTGGCTAATGTTGTGTCGAGCAACTTTTTGATGTGTCCTTAGTTCAACACACATAAATTAAATGGCTGAATTGCCACCTCAGCATGCAGTAAAGTATTTGCTAATTAACTAATAATTTTATTCTGGCGTGTTGCGGTGAGGACATGTTTAATAGTTTTAGGACACTGGGGAGGAGGATTGGACCTTGGCCTTGTCCACCTCTAACATGTGGAGAGCTCCGTCACATGACTGTGGGGATATGGAGGTGGTTTTCCTCATGCCCTGAGTTTGATTAAACTAGAATTACATAATTTTTTCGGCGCTACGTTGTGGTGAGATACACTGAAAAAAATGTTTTGTTCAATTTACTCAATTTTTTTATGACAAGTGGTTGCACGAAATAAATTTGTTTGAATCCAGAAATATTTTTTAAGTACACTGAATTTAATTTAAGCGAGTAAAACCAACATATATTTTTAAGCTACTTTAACTTAACTGTTGTGGATACGTCTTAGTCAAATATTATTAGTAAGTCCAACTAAGGTCGTGTTAAATGTACCAGAATAATTTGTTTCCTTTACACTTATGTCCCAAACTTATATTCAAATCAATCAAATTGTTAATTTCTCTCTATTTCAATTAAGTTAAGTTTACTTAAAAAATATTGCTTACCCTGATTTGTAGTTTTTAAAAACGTCAATAATGAAAACTACAACATTCTTTCACATCATTTATTAATGCAAAATTTGTTGCAAACAGAATAAGAATCCACATCTCTAAGGGAAATTGCTGCAATTTGTATAATACAAATTACAAAACTTTTGCCTATGAACTAGTAGCTTTAAAAAGCTGTATTCAAACAAAACAGAAACAACAGACAAGAGAAATGTTAACCAATGTTTCTCTTCCTCTAAAAAAGAAAAAAACAAACAAACTCCTTACATAAAAGAATAAAACACTACCAGCAGTATAATGTATCACAATTAGAAACTGATGCATCCACAAACTAACCAGTTTCAGACTTGCTGTTCTGCGATCCATATTTAGAAATTGCATTTTAATAAGGTAATTAGACTTAAAATTAAACTTGTGTTTTCCTTACTGCTTATTGACCACTGTCTTTCCATTCTAGTCCTTCCTTGAAGATTCTGAATGTTTTACATATTTTCTGACCTAACATACTCGCTTCAAAACAATTAATAGTCTTTAAAGTGTTACCAGTGTGCTGCAGTGTGGTAATCATGAATGTTTTTTTTTGTTTTTTTTATCCGGTTGAGTTAACACTGATTATACGCAGGGCAGCAGCTATAACTGAATAATTACAAAGTTGCTCTTCAAGCTACTCAAATGTACCACACGTGAAACATTCATTATTGAAAGTTAAAATGTTCAATCGAAACATAACACAGAACAAATGATGGTTGTACAAGAGTTTCACTCCTATTCACAAGAGCACCAGTCATTGGTAATTTACATAACAGCATTCTCTTGATGTGTGGTTTTAGAAATCTTCCTATCCAGTAGCAATTTTGTTCTTCAGCCCAAAGACTTTGGGGGAGAGCTTTTCACCATCGAATCCCATCAACACTTTCTAAATGAATTCATAATAGTCCTTCAATTCCTTGGGGAAGGCTAGGTTTAGTGCATAGATTACTCCAAGCATCAATGCACAAGCTTGGGCCAGAGATCCAATGTTGTCCATGACTATCTCCCCTTCAACAAATATTCCAATGTCATCATAATGTCCATTTTGTCCATCCTCCCTGTTGATGACATAAATGCCCATGGTGTGCTTCTTCAGGTCTCTCTGGATATCATCTCCTTCAATGTCCTAAACATTTAATAAAAAGGTAAAAGAAAAAACAATTAACTCTACAATTAAATTCCAATCTAGTCGTGTGTGTGTGTGTGTGTGTGTGTGTGTGTGTGTGTGTGTGTGTGTGTGTGTAATACACACACACAGATATCTATCTAAAAAGTGTGTGTATAGATGACTTGCTTACAATGACTTAAATGACTTACAAAGAACTCCCGAATAAAGCTTCCGTCCTCTTCACCAAGGTAGAGGCAAAGCGCCCTGAGAACTGCTTCCCTTTTCACTTTAACATCACTTTCAGCCTGTTTAAAGAGAGTTGCTGATTAAACCAATTTGGAAAAAAGAACAATGTCTGAAATTCGCAATAAGTAAATTTTATCATATGTCAGTTCAAACATAGTAAATAAAATTTATATAAGAAATTTCAAAATTTAGATTGTTTGGCTGGTCACCTAAAACGGCTTATTGGACTCACAGTGACCTGCCACTTAAGACAAAAGAAATCCAAATAGAATTTGCAATATTCAGATTTACCTCTTGCATGATCTGCAAGTGGTGGGCAAGTTTCTGCCCAGAAACACCGCCCTTCTTCTGGAAAACTGTCATCAACTGAGGTGTAATTCTGTCTAACTGTGCCGCGAAGGTCATCTCCAGTTGAAGTGTTGTAATACACTGGAATTCAGCATTTACCTGTATCACACACACACCACACACACACACACACAGAAAAAAAGAAGACTGGTGCTTAATCATTGGTATGATTATTTTGTTATTTCTTCATTAAATGCTACAATGCAATTGCCATCACTTCATAAAGCATGATTATCATATGGGTTAGTATACAGTGCATGAAGGATGTTACTACTGTTAATCAAAGAAGAAATGAATGGCATCAGTCCATTTAACGGGTTTAAAGGGTTTTAAAAAGCAGATATTTGTCTGTTTCAGGTGGTTGGCAACACATTTTCCTGTGCTCTTTGTCCACTGGTGGGAGTGTCTCACCTGTGAGGTCAGCGGGGCAGAACTCTGCCGTCAGCAACAGAGAGCAGAGAAAATTTAGATGTGCAACTAAAAACATGCTTGCCATGTAAGCCCCAAACATCTCTGAAATTGCTCTGCAAACTTCAGAGTACTTATACTTCAGGAGTCCTGTGGGTACCGTAAAGACTCATGTATGCACACAAACCACATTTTTTTTGCAATCTGATCCTCTTTCTCTTGGCTGTTTCCTTCAGGGATCACCACAGTGAATGATCCACCTCCATCTAACCCTATGCTCTGCATCCTCTTAACTCACAAGAACTAAATTCCTGTTTTTCATTTCACTTTCGCAAGTTTTTTTTTTCTTTTGTCCTGGATAAAAGAAATTTAATCATATATATTAACCCTCCTGCCATCCTTTAAAAAACTCACACCCATCACCCTAGGGACCATTCTCAGCCACGCCATAAAAAGACCATATATCCATATTTTATTCCACTTTAAATTAGCCAACCTTGTAAAACTACTTCTCCCTGAAATATTCATGTAAAGTTTTAATTATATTTTCGTTGTTTTAACCCTTCAAATCCCAGTGTTATTACATGAGCGCCCTGTGTTATTAGCCCCAAAAACCAAAAAACGAAACTAAATATTTCCACAAAAAACCAGTTGAAGTAATATGTGATTGTCATTATAAGTAGGCCTTTAGATGGACCAAAGATTGGCACCAACATACATTTTGACCTGCCATTATTTTTTTTGCATTTTTTTTGCAATTTAAAAATTAAAACTTCAAGGCCCTGAGTCTTCATTGACATCCAAGAAAAGAAGAAAAAATAAAATCATATGATGATAATTTGGGGTTGAAAAATAGCATTTATAATGGAAGTCAATGGGCAGAAAATGGTCCCCAGGGTGATGGGTGTGGGGATTTCTGCTGCTCAGCCATTTTAGGCTGATTTAAGGAATTCACACTGGAATATTAACATTGACAGGTAAAAACTATCCTGTGGCAAGTTTGGTTATATTCCACTGAACACAGTGGAAATGGCAGCCATTTAACACATAGCAGTGGCACAAAAAGGTCCCAAGAAGGCAGGAGGGTTAATTGATATTAATTAATATCAATATTAATAATCACAAGAACCCTTAAGATGAGATAGATAAACTTGTCCCTGCAATACTGTGACAAATACTGTTGTGATAAATATGTAAGGAATTTGCATGTACTTACCAAAATAACACCATCTTCTTGAATAAACAGTAACACATAAGGGGAAGAAAATCTGCCAGAAAAGGAAGACAAATAAAAAAAAAAAAAACTTTAGAAAGACAAACAATTACCGTTTCCAAGCCATTAGTGCATTACTTCATGATACTCCCTTGTAACAAAACAAATCTTACTTGTGCCTCTGTGCAAACTACAGATGGCACGATACCACTTTTTTATGTCCGATACCGATATCATAAATTTGATTATCTGCCGATATGAATCCGATATAGTGTATTTTATAATAAATAAAATTGTTTTTATAAATATTTTGCTGCATTTTGTATAAGTTCATACTCAGTTTTAAAAACAAAACATTAAAGCTATTCTGTTATACCTGTATGCAAAAAATACACTGCACCCAAAATATTTTATACTTCAGCAATACTGATCAACCTAAAAAACTTACACCATCCTCCTTATTCAGGTATTCTAAACAGTACATAGAAATATTAAACTAACTAATAGGGCTGCCAACTCCCAGCAAAAATATTAGGAAATCACCCCGCACCCTCCGCCTGATAATGCTTAATTGACGTAATCTACTTTAATGCACAGAAATCAATTATTTTTCTATAATAATTTGATTCAACATTTTTCTTCAATACAGTGGCAGACAGTGCAGATGGTACCTTCCCAAAGGAAAAAGTGCTATATGTACTACTATTACTAGGGCATATATTAGACTTAATATTTACTACATACAATAATGGATCTCTATACATTTAACCAGATCACCACTTTGGTAGTAAGATTTAGAATAATTATTTATTAAAAGCTAGACATTTTAAATGAGAATAAGAAAGAAATTATGTCTTTGTGTCTCCCTTTCCCTGTTAATGCCCTACCTGGCCCCTGGCAAAACTTTGCTAGACCCGCCCCTGCACAGTTACCAGATGTCAGCTACCTAAAAAAGGATCCTGGAGTTATTTGTCTCTCAGAAACAGTTCATAACTTCAACTCATTCATGTGACCTAAAATGTAAACCTGTTTCTTCATTACCTGTTCAGCTCTAATGATTCAGTAAAAACTTCTCCTGGTTTCACCTTCATGTTTCCTTCTCACCACATATCCAAACTATCATGACCAGCAGCTATTACGGCTGTGGCTCCAGAAAACATCAGCTGATACTAGAAGTAATATTAAAAAAATTCTAGCAACAGCTTATCAAGCTTAAACGTGCTGCTGTTGTTTATCTGCCGTTTTCCTCTTTCTAGCGCAAACTGGGTGACTAACAAATGAGAGAGACTAGCGACAGAAAAGCCGATCAGCTGATAATCGATCAGTTTCATGATTGAAGTAGCAACAGGAGAGGGAGGGGGGAGAATGAGGGAAGAAGTTTTAGCTGTTCAGCATGAAGACACCGAATAACTCCAGCTTTGTGTCTTTTTTCATTCTAGCTGAAGTATAAAACAAATCGCTTCCTTTCCCCCTCAATACAAAACTCCGACAGCCAGTCCAGCTGTGGCTCCATACATCGGTTGTTAAGCTCAACATGGAAATACTATGCAAACATAAAGAGATGAACTTACACACTTGCTTTACTTCTCTGTGTTAGTTTTCTCTGAGATTAAATGCAGCGGTTTGGAAGCAGGTAGCGAGGCTTTAAATGCTAAACCAGACCGCTGACAGGTCTCGCACTCAGCTCTATCAAGTGAAGCAACTTCTTTTCTGAGTTAATTTCAGTTCTGACAAACATCACTCTCAGTGCCTTTTGATCTCACATTTTTGGCAACCACTGAGTTATTCTCCTCCACAGTTTACAACCATTATTTGTTTCTGCACAAAAGACGTTGTGCAACGCCAATCCTACTTATTTATTTCCTACTGCACCCCTGACTGTGCAGGTGCGCTCAGAAGCCCCCTCCCCCGCCCGACTATTCCTTAATGCCAATGTTGTGGCGGGAGGGACGATTTCTCAACTTAAAACTGCAGGCGACTGTACAGTGAACTTTACAGCTAACTACAGAGAAATTGCCTCGTTCCATAATTTGTTAGTACAAAGTGTGCCACAAGAACTAAGCTAAAAACATATGACATTTTAACGCATCAATACAATTACTCTTTTAATAGAGCAGTAGCTAATAGAGCACATAGCTAGCTTAAGTCAAATCACGACAAAGTTCAGAGCTGTACAACTACTTAGACTTCTTTCTCCATGTGCACACGTCTTAAAGAGTCAACATGCTTTGACTGAGGTAAAAAAATAAAACAAAAACGACTGTAAAAGGTTTACTTACCGAAGCTAGACCACCTTTATATGAAGTTGTGCGATTAACTTGAGCCTGCTTGCAGCACACAAAGAGTCCGCTTCTTCAGTCCGCGCGCAAAATGGTGGCCTGTCCTAACGCATGCGCAAAATGGCCCAGCAGGAGGCTATGAAAAACATACTTAAGCATTTTGAGCTACATTTAATTAACTAAAATTAATTGGATTAAAACGCAGGGAATGTATTCTGGAGTTACTCGAATTATATATGTAGACAGGAATTACTCATTTGAATTGAAAAGATATACCAAAATATAATATGCTATATTTAAAAGGAGACAATATCACTTCTTTCAGTGTAAGTTTGTGGGTGTTGTGTCCGTAGCTTCGGCTGCCCTTTTGCTCGCTGGTTAGCTAGCGTGAGCTATAAGCTAACAGCTAGCCTGGTTAATGAAGCTAGAGTTCCAAGCACATGAAAACACAGCTCATCTCTACTGCTTTAACTGTTAAATCAGAAGGCAGTACTGTGGTTGACAGGGGATTTCTAAGAATCGCCCCACAGTTCTTCAGCTGAGACACCCGAGTTAGAAAACACAAACACTGGAGTTGTCTTTACTTGCGAGGGCGGCCACAGAGCGCTCGTCCTCGCAGGAGGCACTCACGGACTCGCGCTCTGTCACTGTCTGCGTTCTTTATTTATACAAGCTTGTGTGTGTACAAAGGTAACAAAGTTATTCCAAGAACTTAGAGCTGAGGTTCCCCTTTTCTAAGTCTGTATGTTCTTAGAAAAGTGGAAGCTGTTAAATGCTAAAAAAGTTTATCACACAAGAGTTCATGTAAAAGGTCACGTAGACATGTGGATTGCTTAGTGATCAATAAAAAACACATTTCATGTAGCTGATCATGCTATGTACAATTTTCTTCTGACAGTGGTTGACAGGGTTTATTATGTGAAACAGCAGCTTGCTTAGCTTAAACAGCCTGCGTTAGGAGGCTAGCTTCATCAGCCACCAGGAAACACTCGCAGATCCTCAATGCTATGGAGATGAAGATGCTCAGGTGGATGATGGGCTTAATCCGCGTGGATCGTGTGACTAATGAAGGTGTTCGAAAACGACTCGGAGTTGTCCTGATGGAAAGGAAGATAAGGGAAGCGTGCCTATGGTCGCATGGACACGTCATGTGCAGTAAGGAGAATTTGGTGTCAAGAACAGCCCTCCGACTCGACCCTGGAGGCCGCCGACCGCAAGGAAAACTGTAAAAGCGGTGGATGGATACAAAGACCGAAGACATGCGCGCAGTGGCTCTCACCCCAGAGGAGACTCAAGACCGATCCAAATGGAGAAGACAGAGCCACGCAGCAGACCCCGCGCTGGGAAGATGCTAGGAAAGAGTGAGAGACACCAAACAAGAGTCAGTAGCAGAGGAAGTTGTTTGGCAAGTTTTTCATGGATGCAAACCACATACTCTTATACTTAGCCCCAAATTCATTTTCCTTGCAATGTTTCATCATGTAAGAGGAAATAAACAGGCTTTCCAACAGTATAAGATTTATTTCCAAGAAGTATTTTTAAAACAAAGAAATAATCAGCCCCCCAAAAATTTCTACAAGTTTAGAGTTTTTCACAGTTTTTTTCTTCGAGGTAAGTTCATCTATGACATTAAAATACAGGGAGTGCAGAATTATTAGGCAAGTTGTATTTTTGAGGAATAATTTTATTATTGAACAACAACCATGTTCTCAATGAACCCAAAAAACTCATCAATATCAAAGCTGAATGTTTTTGGAAGTAGTTTTTAGTTTGTTTTTAGTTTTAGCTATTTTAGGGGGATATCTGTGTGTGCAGGTGACTGTTACTGTGCATAATTATTAGGCAACTTAACAAAAAACAAATATATACCCATTTCAATTATTTATTTTTGTCACGGTCCCCGTGTCTCTCTGGTTGGCCCACGCTGGCTACAGGTTTTGTTGTTGTTAGTTTTAGTTTTTTGTCTCTCCTCCTCCTCTCTGCCTGGGTGGAGCTCATTACGGGCTCTCACTCTTGGCCCACGCACCCCTGTGGATGGTGTCCACCTGCGGCTGATCTGGCTGATTTCCCCAGCTGCTATTTAAGGCAGTGGCACAGAGCAGCTCACCGCTGGAACGTCGAACCACCTGAGTTCGTGCTCGCGGCATATTCAAAGAAGAATCGCTTACACGTGTTTTATGTTGTGGAACTAACCTTTGACCTTCTGTCTGTAGATTCTGGACCGAATCACCGGACCTGTCCAAGTGGGGCAGTGTGTGGAGTGTTGGAGCGAGTGCGGCTGAAGAGGAGTGCGTGTGTGCGGAGGAGCGGTGGCGGTGACTGAGTGGAAGAGGAAGCGTGTGTGTGGATTCCCCCCCCCTTCTCTCCCTGGAGCCCTGGACCCCCTCCCAACTCACTGTACATATATTTTGCACTAAGGTGATCCCTATTGTAAATAAATCCCCTTTTGTTTCCTTGAAAGAACTGTCTGCGCGTGGGTCCGTTCAGTAGCCATGACAATTTTTACCAGTGAAACCAATATAACATCTCCACATTCACAAATATACATTTCTGACATTCAAAAACAAAACAAAAACAAATCAGCGACCAATATAGCCACCTTTCTTTGCAAGGACACTCAAAAGCCTGCCATCCATGAATTCTGTCAGTGTTTTGATCTGTTCACCATCAACATTGCGTGCAGCAGCAACCACAGCCTCCCAGACACTGTTCAGAGAGGTGTACTGTTTTCCCTCCTTGTAAATCTCACATTTGATGATGGACCACAGGTTCTCAATGGGGTTCAGATCAGGTGAACAAGGAGGCCATGTCATTAGTTTTTCTTCTTTTATACCCTTTCTTGCAGCCACGCTGTGGAGTACTTGGACGCGTGTGATGGAGCATTGTCCTGCATGAAAATCATGTTTTTCTTGAAGGATGCAGACTTCTTCCTGTACCACTGCTTGAAGAAGGTGTCTTCCAGAAACTGGCAGTAGGACTGGGAGTTGAGCTTGACTCCATCTTCAACCCGAAAAGGCCCCACAAGCTCATCTTTGATGATACCAGCCCAAACCAGTACTCCACCTCCACCTTGCTGGCGTCTGAGTGGGACTGGAGCTCTCTGCCCTTTACCAATCCAGCCACGGGCCCATCCATCTGGCCCATCAAGACTCACTCTCATTTCATCAGTCCATAAAACCTTAGAAAAACCAGTCTTGAGATATTTCTTGGCCCAGTCTTGACGTTTCAGCTTGTGTGTCTTGTTCAGTGGTGGTCGTCTTTCAGCCTTTCTTACCTTGGCCATGTCTCTGAGTATTGCACACCTTGTGCTTTTGGGCACTCCAGTGATGTTGCAGCTCTGAAATATGGCCAAACTGGTGGCAAGTGGCATCTTGGCAGCTGCACGCTTGACTTTTCTCAGTTCATGGGCAGTTATTTTGCGCCTTGGTTTTTCCACACCCTTCTTGCGACCCTGTTGACTATTTTGAATGAAACGCTTGATTGTTCGATGATCACGCTTCAGAAGCTTTGCAATTTTGAGACTGCTGCATCCCTCTGCAAGATATCTCACTATTTTTGACTTTTCTGAGCCTGTCAAGTCCTTCTTTTGACCCATTTCAAGGTTCAAGGTTCAAGGTTCTTTATTTGTCACATGCATAGTTATACAAGTATAACACACAGTGAAATGTAGCCTGACACGCTCCTCGACATGTGCAAAAATTGGGGGGGGGGGGGGGGGGTGTAGAGGAAGAACATTATATATATATATACATACATATAGTATATACACTGGGTAAATGTGCAGTAGTAGCAGCAGGCAGGTGAATTCTGTACATTAATATGAATAGACATCTGACTATTTTACAGGATAGACAATATAAACATATTTAAAATTAAAGGAATTGAAATGTACATTGTGCCTTGGTTTGGTGTCTGGAAGAGAGTCCTGTCTCAGTCAATTATAGATGATGTGAGAGGGCGGGTGTGTGTGTTTAGGGCACGGATGGCTTGGGGGTAGAAGCTCCTCTTGAGTCTCTCTGTCCTTGCCCGGAAGATGCGGAACCTTCTACCAGATTGCAGAAGTTGGAACAGTTTGTTGCCAGGATGGGACGGGTCCTTCAGTATCTGCGCTGCTCTAGTCCGGCATCTCCTGGTGTAGGTGTCCTGAAGCGGGGGGAGAGCAATCCTGCAGCAGCGTTCTGCTGTACGGATCACTCTCTGGAGAGCTTTTTGGTCCTTCACACAGCTGTTCCCAAACCACGATGTCATGTTCTGTGTGAGGATGCTCTCCACAGCGCCTGTATAGAAAATCCTGAGGATCTTTGGAGAGACCCTGAACTTCCTCAGTTGTCGTAGGTGATACAGGCGCTGCCTAGCCTTTTTGGTCTGGACCTGAATGTGGGCAGCCCATGTCAGGTCTGAGGAGATGTGGACACCAAGATACTTGAAGGACTGCACCCTCTCCACTGGAGCTCCATTGATGATGATGGGCTTGTAGTCTCTGTGCTGACCCCTTCTGAAGTCCACCACCAGCTCCTTGGTCTTGCTGACGTTCAGCTGGAGGTGGTTGTCCTGGCACCATGATGCCAGATTCTTCACTTCATCCATGTAGGCCGCCTCATCGTTGTTGGAGATGGCACCCAACACCACTGTGTCGTCAGCAAACTTCACAATGGTGTTGGAGCCATGGGTGGCCACACAGTCTGAAGTGTAGAGGGAGTAGAGCAGTGGCGAGAGGACACATCCCTGAGGTGCTCCTGTGTTGATGGTGATGCTGTTGGAGAAGCACCTGCCCACCCTCACCACCTGAGTTCTGCCAGTGAGGAAGTCCAACACCCATGCACACAGACGGCTGTTAAGTCCCAGATCCCTGAGCTTTGTGAACAGTCTGCAGGGCACTATTGTGTTAAACGCTGAACTGTAATCAACAAACAGCATTCGCACATAGTTACCCTGTTTCTTGTCCACGTGGCTGAGAGTGGTGTGTAGGACGTGGGCGATGGCATCCTCTGTGGATCTGTTGGATCTGTAGGCGAACTGCAGCGGATCTGTGGTGTCTGGGATGGAGGAGGAGATGATGTTCTTCAGCAGCCTCTCAAACACCTTCATTACTACCGAGGTCAGTGCAACTGGCCGGTAATCGTTCAGGGATGAGGGTTTGCTGTTCTTGGGCACAGGGATGATGGTGGATCTTTTGAAGCATGTGGGGACCACAGACTTCGCCAGGGACTCGTTGAAGATGTAAGTGAACACACCTGCTAGCTGGTCAGCACAGCAGCGCAGCAGACGGCCGGTGATGCCGTCTGGCCCCGCCGCTTTCCTTGTGTTCACTCTCCTCAGTGCCGCTCGGACGTCATGCTCCGCGATGCTGGTCACCGGTCTCTCGCTGATGACGTCACTGTCCTCGGTAGTCAGGCGGTAGATAGCATTAGCCGCCTGGCTAACCTCGAAACGGGCGTAGAACCGATTCAGCTCGTTGGTGAATGCAGAGTCGGCGTTGATCGGCGCAGTGTCCCTGGCTTTGTAGTCCGTAATGGTGCGTAGTCCGTGCCACATACTCCGTGTGTCGCCCTGGTGGAAGCGGGACTCCACACGTTCCCGGTACCTGCGTTTGGCATCTCTCACCGCACGCCGCACGCCATTTTGCCAAAGGAAAGGACGTTGCCTAATAATTATGCACACCTGATATAGGGTGTTGATGTCATTAGACCACACCCCTTCTCATTACAGAGATGCACATCACCTAATATGCTTAATTGGTAGTAGGCTTTCGAGCCTATACAGCTTGGAGTAAGACAACATGCATGAAGAGGATGATGTGGACAAAATACTCATTTGCCTAATAATTCTGCACTCCCTGTATAAAGTATATTGTGTTTATAGCTATTTGTAGCATCTGTGATACAGCATTTACTCACCCAACTAACACAATCTCTTCATTTTTATCATGCAAAATAACCACAACTTGTTATTTTTTCCATACATGTAACCAAAACTTTTTCCCAAAATCTATTGGAGACAATATATAAAATGAACAATATCTGTCTCAACATATGACATATTTATATATATTCATCTTTGGCAACAACGTCTCTGAGATGAGCCCTGGTAAAGAAGATAGAAAGTTATATAACATTGAAATAAATGTACCTTGAATTTGGAGTGTAGCACAATCAACTGAATTAAATTCACCGCTGGTCATTTTTAGTATATTTCATATATTAGTATGGTTAATGTAGGCCCTGTTGTTTTATATTCTCAAAGTGAAATGACACTAGTTTCCTGAACTATGCTATTTGCTTATTATAAACTAATATTCACATTAGTTTTGGCTAAAGGGACACAGCTTAACAAATCTTATTTTTACATGGCTGTGGTCTTTTGGCCTCAGATAGATTCCTTCATTTTTATCATGAAAAATAACAACATCTTGTTAATTTTCTGATATGTACCTATGAAACATATCAGTTTTCTTCAGTAAAAGTAAAAATAAAGAAAATGAAAAAGAAGAAAATAAAGTCAAGATTTCCACCCAACAAAACATCATGTAACGCTATAGTGTTGTGGTTGCTAGGCAACAGGAGCAGGCCTAGACCAGAGCCACTGCAGGGACTCACGGGCAGCCTTTACTCCCTAATGTTGATTTTAAAAGCTTAACATTAGAAATATTTTAATCCAGGAGGAAAGCGTGAGCATGTTTACTGGGAGCAGAAACCTCTGGGCCCCTGTTGATGCTCTACGTGGTTATCCTCCTGAAGACTGTTTCAGAAATGATCAGATCATGTTTTTAACATTTATTCAACTCTATTCTAAACACCAACTGTATATTGTCTTAGGGGCCTACTACAAAAATAAAATCATTCTAACATGTGACCTGTTTTTTTTTGTTCAACAATGTTTGTTCAATAATAATGTTGTACATAATGTTTGTATTAAAAGATGATTTCAGACTCGACTATTTATGCTTAAGTGTATGAAGCTTACTATACACTGTGAATCAGATCATGTAAATCTCTGAATGTTAGAAGGCAGCTTATAATGACACATAGGTTTTCTCTAGATTTAAAAAAAGATTAATATAATAGTCAGCACCTCTAGGTTTGTAATGGAAAGTCAGTGCAGACCAGTATCCCATCGTTCAGTCTGACGTCACTAGCCGTGTCTGGACCTAAACTCCGCTGCAGGTCCATATATCAAACGATCACTGTGGCATTACTGAGAGTTGAAAAACTGTCTAAAGTCTTTCATGTTTAATAAAATGATCAGCGTTCTGCTCTACCAGGTGTAACAATTGAGTTTAACATCCAGGCATCCATGAAAACGGAATTTATGACATTTAACGGAGTTAGTTAGCAGGACGTTAGCTCGCTTCTATCTAAATAGAATATAGCATGTCCTGACTGCAGGGTTTTGGAAACAAATTAAAAACGTACAGCTCTGTTATCACTTCCAACATCAATGAAGACAGAAAACTAAACAGCAGTGACGTTTGTAGGGTTACTGAAGTTGAGCTAGCTGGTATATAATGATGTGCTACATGACCGCTAGCGACACAGCTATGTTAGCACAATATTAGATTAGATTAGATTAGATTAGATTAGATAGAACTTTATTAATCCCTCGGGTGGGTTCCTCTGGGAAATTCGATTTCCAAAAAAGCACAGCACCGACAGAAGTTACAGAGTTACAGAATATTATATATATATATATATATACACACACACACACACATATATATATATATATATAAATACAGAGACAATATAAATAAAATATACGAAGGGGATAAATAGAATAAATAGGAATAAAAATAAAAATACAAGTGAATTGCACATTTCAAGTATTGAGTCTATTGCACCGTTGACTATTTACAAAAGTATTGCACAAAAGGTATTGCACAGTGAGGTGAAGAGGCACTACAGCTTAGTTGTTCCCCCCTCCTTTGTCCTCCTGTTTCCCCTCCCTCTCCCCTCCAGAGAGGAGTTAAACAGTTTGATGGCGTGTGGGACAAAGGAGTTTTTAAGTCTGTTAGTTCTTGTCTTTGGGAGAAGCAACCTGTCACTGAACAGACTCTTCTGGTTGTTTATGGCCGTGTGCAGAGGATGCCCAGCATTGTCCATAATGTCCATCAGTTTCTTTAATGTCCTTTTCTCTGCCACTGTCACCAGAGTGTCCAGCTTCATGCCGACCACAGAGCTAGCCCTCCTGATCAGTTTCTCCAGCCTGGATGAGTCCTTCTTTGCTGTGCTGCTCCCCCAGCACACCACAGCATAGAGAAGTACTCCAGCAACCACCGACTGGTAAAACATCCTCAGGAGCTTCCTGCAGATGTTAAACAAGCTAACTTTTTTCCACTCGATAAAAGTTAACGTGAGTGTTCTCGGTGGTCAGGAACAAATGTAATCGCATGGCAGGATGCTGTAAAAGGACCAAACTTCAGCCAGGAGAACAACTGAGATAATCCATCCACAATACGAGGTTAGTCATTCATATACTGCTGCATGGGCTGGGCTGTAGTTACATCCTAAGGTTTTAAAAACTGAGCTTAAATAAATGATAAGATAAGATAAGATAAGATAAGATAACCTTTATTAGTCCCACACGTGGGAAATTTGTTTTGTCACAGCAGGAAGTGGACAGTGCAAAAGTTATGAGGCAAAAATTAGAATACAATAAGAATAAATACAGTACACAACTGTACAGAATAGAATAAAATAAAATACTATATACAGTAGAATAAAATAAAATAAATATACAATAAGATAAAAAT
Organism: Rhamphochromis sp. 'chilingali'; assembly: GCF_963969265.1. Lineage (NCBI taxonomy): Eukaryota > Metazoa > Chordata > Actinopteri > Cichliformes > Cichlidae > Rhamphochromis > Rhamphochromis sp. 'chilingali'. Next base: position 35,344,306 of record NC_137945.1, on the reverse strand, counting down.
AGAATACAAATACAAATACTATATACAACTGAGTAAAAATACAACGATGACAGAAAGGATTATTGCACTTAGTATTATTGCATATGTATGGATGTGTGTGCTTGATCAGTTAAAGTCTTTATTATGGAGTCTGACAGCAGTGGGGAGGAAAGACTTAAGATTAGCGGTAACAAAAGCCGAGGGAGGTCAACAGTGATCACTGACTTTTTAGGAGCTTTTTGAGATTAAATAGAAGAAAATACAAAACATTAAACATGTTAACAACACAAAAGCCATATTAAACACAGACTACTTTAGGCCCGGAAGTAGGATTCGTCACGTCATCACTGATACTCTGAGTTAGCGATCCAAGATGAGGCCCTGAAATTAAACAGTAGTAAAACTGTAAACTTGTAATCTTTACTGCCATCGTAGTGCAACTCACTGAATAAGCCATATACAGAGCACTGATCAGGCTCAGTCCATGAATGTGTTTTTAAGTGCAGAAAACGTTTATTATGCTGCATTGTAGTGATGCCTGAATGGCTCTAGCTTGCTAAGAACGAAAACAAATCCTGTTTTCTTTCCATCACTTACCTTGGCATCATCATTAATAAAAACCAGTCCTCTAGATGTTCACTTAATTTTATTCCAATTTTGCATAAAACACAAGATAAACTAAATACTTGTCTCCAGAGTTTTATCACCAGAGCGGAGGGATTATCTCGATGGAGCTTTGTCTCTTGATGTAAATAAAGAAACCCTGGTGGATATTGACAGACTCCTTTATAACTTTGTATGGAAGAATAGAATAGATTATACTAAGAGATCAGTTGTATCAAACTCAAACCAACATGGTTCCGTAAACTTGACTTTTCTACAATAAACAGTGTGTTTAAAATAAACTGGATCAAGAAATTTCTCAGGAACACAACATCAAGTTGGTGAAAACAATGGTGGTGTTGACCTTGTTTTACTTTGTAACTACAACATTTATAAAATCTCCTTAAAACTGTCCTAATTTAATAAACAGAAACAGAAACAGTTGCTGCTTTATAAACACAACTTTTCTCCACACAGATATGATATTTGGAACAACAGAGACATTTTATACAAACACAAGTCTTTATTTTTAGGCGACTGGTTTATTCATGGGATTCGTCTTGTTTTGCAACGTCTTAATCCAAATTTAGGTTTCATTTCTTACTCTGAATTTTTGAGTGTATATGGTCTTCCTGTTCCACCAAAGGAATATGCCATAGTGTTTGATGCTATCCCTACTGGTGTTTTAAGACTGTACAGAAATTCTGTTGTTAATGATCTGACTCCTCTACAACTGGATCCTGCTGTTACCAGATCTGTTTTCACCTTAAAGAGGAAAAACAACCGTGACATATGAACTCTTTTTCAGAAAGACAGAACTGGTGTCCCAGTGGCCGTAAAGCAAACATCTTTTAAAATCATTCATCATTTTTACCCCACCCGAACTTTTCTTGTATAATATAAAAAAGACTGATGTCCAGTGTTCATTTTGTAGCCGTCAGAAAGAAGATAGTTCACACTTATCTTTGTGCTGCTTATGCACTTCTCTTTTCTAACACGATTTTTGCACTTTTGTTGTTTCTTTTATCTATTCTGACTTCTCTCTGTGTTATGAAAAAATATTATCTGGCTTTTCTGATTACCCTATCAATAGGCAAAACGAATTTTATTTCATTAATTTACTCATTTTACTGGTTAAATTTCAAAGACATGAATCCAAATTTTCTAACGCAAAACCGTCTTTTCAATGCTTTATGAATGAAACCAGACAATATTTTAAAACTATACAACAGTCCCATAATATAAAAGCAATTCTTCTGCTGATTCAACCCCAGCCTGCGTTTTTAACCCCCCGACATTGAATTCTGTAATGTTTGAAGTGCGTTCAACGAGAAAAAAGATCCCGCAGTAACTTCCGGGTCACGTCTTTCAACATCCTATCAAAGCGTCGTGACGCTGTGGGCATACGTACAGCACGCGCTGAGCACAACTGCTTGTGCAACTGTCCTGCACGTTGACATTGAAACGCTCCGAGAGACCGCCGCGCTGCTGTCGTCTCTCACAGGTCAGTGATTTAACCTGCTGTTCATTATGTGACGAAACTACAGCTGAATATGTTCGTAATACGCTGTTTGAATTAAGTCCACACATCCGCTAACAGTGGCTGCTGGGTAACGTTAGGGCCACAACCATACCTGCTGTGTTTTTACTCTGTGTTGTTGTTAAGTCTTATTTGAAAAGCCGAATAACTCGAACACGAGAGCGGCGTGGAAGTGGGCTGTAACATGATGCTAGTGATATTAGGATAACCGGGCGGAGGCTAGTTTTGACCCGGTTAGTTGCACTACAGCTAAACCTGAGGTTACCGAGGGCGACATCAGTCAGAGTTAGCGATATAACGACAGTATTAAATAAACACACGACCTACACAGCCCACTGATCACAGCATTAGCCCAGCTGTGTTACGGCTGAGTGTCCACAGATGATCTTTGCCTTTTTCGTGTTTAAATCCTAATGTCCTGGGTGTATTTGTTCCCCTGTCAGACAGGCTAACATGGGATCCTCCTGGTCCACAGCAGAGCCCTCTGTAGTCAAAGCTGAGGCTATGAAGACCGTCTCTGCTCAGCGCTGCCCAGTGCAGGAGGAAGCTCAGCCTGTCAGAGGTACTGTAGTTTCATTACAGTCAGGATGTCATAGCGTGAAATGCTGGGCCGAATTTCTTCTTCCAAATTCTCCTTTGTAAGTGCAAGGTGAAGATGGCATGCGATTTGTGAAACAGATATTTTTTATTGCTACTAACTGCACATTTATAAAATACTCTGACGAATGTCGACAAGCCAGGAATGGAAAATCTGATAATCACTCTAAAGAGGCATCAGTGGCTGTTAATATGTAAAAACAAATACTCAAAAAACTGTCTGAATACAGTGAAATCCATATCGACAAGCTGCTGTAAGCCAAGCTGTGGCAGAGCAGCTAGCATCAGGCTGAATGCTTAGAAAGCAGAGAAGTTGCAACAAAACAGTGAATAAATGGAGCGATCTTTCCTGCACAGACTCCAGAGCTCAGTGGGGGGTTCGTGGAAAGTGAATTTCTTCCATTGTATGAGGAAGATAACAGGTTTATCATAAATGTTAGTATATTGTGACACCCTTAACTCGAGCAATTAAGAAAAGAAACGGCTTGTGTCAGAGAGAAGGTCCTGTGCACACAGATAGTGTTTTACTCCCACAGAAAACTGCATTTCATGGTATTACATAGGTCATTAGCTCTCATTCTTCACTGTTATCATAAACTGTACAAGTTTTACTGAATGATGTTGAATTATATCTTGACTGTGGTTGTGTATTTGTGTTTTTCTTAGCATCTCCGCCTTCACAATGTCCCATGCATCAAGCTCAGGCTGAAAAAGGTAGGGACTTCAGTCTAAAGGATAGCCTGTGGCTTGCCTGCACTGCAACACATTTCTATGTTCAGATGGTTGTTTTAATGAAATGATCAAACCTGTGGCTCGCACGTGTTCTCCTGCAGGTCCGGCCCACCAGGATCAGGCGTACAACTTTGTGGAGTGTCCCATGAGAGCTGCAGCAGTCACGAAGGGCGACATCGATCCAGCAAATATGGTACCTGTGCAGCTTGGAGCAAAGAGGCTTTATTTTAGAAGTAACTTTTATGTTTTAAGCTACGGTTGCCTGATCCTTAATTCGTTTTAGTTCTGATACACTGGCCTCGTTTGCTGCCACGCACTGTTGTTGTCTGCATTGGCTCTAGTTTGTGTGCTCGTGTATTCAGCCAGCTGACAACAACATGTTAGTGTTACTTCCCAACAACACCAAGCACAACAAAAGAGAAGCAGCTTTGTTATGCAAGCTTTTCAGTTGTTTCAACACTTGACCACAGGTATGGAACACATGTATGCTGCACTGACCATGTTCTCTCCTGGAGGACTTATGGCTGTCATGCCTGACATCTTTTCTATGTTTTAAGGTCATGGCTCAGACTATAATTTATCTTTTTCCACACGTGCAGATGCCTCCTCCCAACCAAACGCCAGCTCCAGACCAGCCCTTTGAACTCTCTATCAGAAGAGAGGAGTCCACTATCCCACGTCACGACACAGAGAAGAACTGGGTGTACCCGTCGGAGCAGATGTTCTGGAACGCCATGCTGAGGAAGGGGTCAGTTGGCTGGTGTTAAGACTACTTCAGGCTACCATATTGGAAACTATGAACTTCTATTTAGTGTCTCATTGAACCTCAAAGTCAGTGTTTTTAAAAATGCTTGGATTTCACATATCGGTAGCTTTAATTATTGCAGTAGCACAGTGATGGAGAAATATCTGCTAAAGACACTGTTTCCTTTGTTCGATCCTGTGCTGCAGGTGGCGCTGGCGAGATGATGACCTCAGCAAAGGTGACATGACCAACATCATTAAAATCCACAATCAGAACAATGAGCAGGCCTGGCAAGAGATCCTGAAGTGGGAGGCTCTGCATGCTCGGTGAGTGCGTACGATCGTTTGCAGCGAGCTGCCTGTTGGTCAGAGAATTGAGCCTTAACTGATGAACATTTACCTCGTATAGTGAATGTCCATGTGGACCAACTCTGAGGAGATTCGGTGGGAAGGCTAAAGAGTACTCCCCCAGGGCCCGCCTCCGACACTGGATGGGGTGAGAATGAAACATCCTGATGCACATTTAATAATTTTGGCTGTGTTATGTTTCTCGTTTGGGTCTGCATTGCCAGCTGCTGGTCCGCTATAATGAAATCAGGGAAATGCGGACATGCCGCGCAAAGCAACCCATGCAGCGGTCCATTAAAACATGATGCATGTAAACCTCATGTTGGGGAAGATCCTGGTGACTAATTGAGTTTGTCTCTCTGCAGCTACGAGCTGCCATTTGACCGTCACGACTGGATCGTTGACCGCTGTGGGAAGGAGGTGCGCTACATCATTGACTATTATGATGGAGAAATCAACAAAGACACCTACCAGTTCTCCACCCTGGACGTGCGACCTGCTTTTGACTCTTTAGAAGCTGTGTGGGACCGTATGAAGGTGGCCTGGTGGCGCTGGACTTCCTGAAGGACTCTGGCTCATATTTGAGTCGCAAATTTTCAAAAACTGTTGTTACCCATTTCTGCTCTTTGTAACTTGTGTGATGCTGAAAAAAGAAACGAATCAGACCTCGTAAAAGATGATTGGATGTAGAAGAGTTTGTCCAACAGGTCATACAAGACCCTGTGTGTCTATGAAATCTATTGACTTGCGCTTAAATTTAACTGCTTGCTTGCTTACAGCTACCTGACTCTAGGTAATTTGAACCTCATCTAGCAACAGAAAGTTTAAATGTTTATTTTTCTCAGTTGGGACATTGAGACAAGCTTTAAAACCTGCCAATATTCCTTTATTGGCTAATGGTCATAAACCAGAAATCTAGGAAAGTTCATATGTTGTGTTTTAATAAATCACCTTTTCTGTGTTTTGTTTGTAAACACTGCGTATTTAATTAAACCATTTTTATGGGCCAGAGAGGTTAAACTACCTGTCCAGAATGAATTCAGTCCCCTCCTGTGAACTGGCAGGACCTGGTGTTTGAAACCAGGGTATTAGCAGCTGGTCCTGTGGGTTGTGGTGTGGAGGTCTCAGAGAAAAGGCCATGAAGCAAGCCTAATGAGCTACACTGAACCTAAAGCTGGAGATTTCAGTGACATGGACATGGTTGACTGATGTCCTGTAATCATTATGACGCTATAATTTGAGATCCAATAAATAAAATAAGTTTTTGTACAAAGTATCGGATCAGTATCGTCGATACCACCCTGAATATTACTTGGTATCAGATCGGAAAGAAATTCAGTGGTATCGCACATCACTACCACTGATTTAAGAACACAGTTGTGTGAAAGAAGCAAAAACTTCACTGCATACTCGGCTGTGGATGAAAGTACAGACATGATGGACACTGCACAGCTGACCATCTTCATCCGTGGAGAGGAAATATTGAACATTAAATAGATGCACAACGACAGGAAAAGACATTTTTTTAAAATGTATGTCAAAGTGTAACCGACATGAAACTGCTCTGGTTAAGGCACTACGCCGACACGAAGATGAGAAACGTAACAATGATAAACACACGCTTGATGGAACTGTTTATAAAAAGCTATAACTCAGAAACTATTGATATAATTGTATCATGTCTCTATAAGGGTCTAATGGATTTGAAACCACATTCGACTTCATATATTAGAACAAAATGGGAGAAGGAAGGAGGGATAAAAATATTAGAGGAAGAATGGACGGCAATATGGAGATATCAGTGGATGTGTACCAGCTCACGAAAGTGGAGGGAATTCGGCTGGAAGTGCCTAATTAGATACTGTATAACACCTTCTCAGAAGTCTCATTATGATGATAACCCCCCTGCTTGTTGGAGGAACTGTGGAAATCAAAGTGCAAATCACTACCACATTTTCTGGGACTGCTCTATCTTGAGGGATTATTGGAGAGAAATACATAATGCCTTACAGGATATCTTTAAATGCGAAATACCCCTCGAGAGTAAGACTATGTTCTTTGGATATATACCTCAGGAATGGCCTAAATATGATAAACATTTAGTAAATATTCTACTGGTGGCCTGTAAAAAGAGTATCACCAGAAAATGGTTATCCCCGGAGAGCCCAAACATAAGTACATGGATGGAAATCTATAACATGGAAAAGATAACAGCTTCTGTTAACCACAAGCTGGAGAAATTTACATCATACTGGGAAAACTGGGTCAAATATATCACGCCTCATAGGCCAGATTTATTTTTACAAACCAATAACTGTGATGTATGAGAGCATATATTTATAGGATCACCCCCTACCAACACATCCGTTTTTGTTTGTTTTTTTGTTTTGTTTTGTTTGTAGGTTTGTTGGTTTTGTTTGTTTTCTTATTTTGGATTATGTGATTGTTTCAATTGCTTCTATAGTTGTAAATATTCTCTCTTTATGACTCGGATGTAAATTAAAATACTATTTCGGTATCTAAGGCAGATAACCTAAGCAAGAAGTATGCTTACATGATGTACAGACTGATGCATATATACCAACAAGACAGTGTACATCACTGTGACAACAGCGTTTGTTTTCATTCAAAGGCTTTATGGTTTTTCCTATAATACCTGGTGGGTCGGTCTCTAGTCGGGACGATTTTTTGTCCCAGTGCAGCCCTGGGTGCGATCCACCGGTGGTGATACTTTGTGAGTTCATGATTTAACAATCAGCTCTCATATACTCAGGCCTGAAAAATTGAAATTGAAAGTGCTATGAAATATTCTTACTGGGAACAGTTGTAAAGTGTGCTTCTCCAGGATTATAATGGGCTTTGGAGAAGTTCACTTCTATTGGACACTGACCACATGAGATGGTAAGTCCTGAGTCTAAAAGGATTGCACCGAGTCAATCCAGTCCAAAATCATAAAGAATTGTTGATGACGTCATCTTGCTGATGATGGATACTCGAATAAGGCAAGGCAAGTTTATTTATATAGCACAATTCAACAACAAGGTGATTCAAAGTAAGTAAGTTGCGCATGAGACTCCACTGTCAGCAATATCTGGCATGGATGTGTGTGAATGAATGTGTGTGACTGGACTGTGATGGACTGACGATGTGGACTAAAAGTTTTGACTGACTTGATACTGAGACAAAGACTGCACCAACCTTAGGATTAGTAAATGTCGACAAACAATTCACCCAGCCTGTAAGAGAAGGGTGGATGTTTTGTTTTGTTTTATTTTTGCAGGAGCGGGAGCATAAGAGAGGTTTATTGTTTTACTTTTAACTACAACTCGTTTGTGCTTCTATATCTTTTCCCTTCTGGTCTGTTTGTCTTTTGGTAAATGGACTGACTCTATAGCACTTTTCAACTCTCCCAGAGCACTCAAAGCACTTTATAAAACATGCCACACACTATGCTTTAATTGCTTTATAAGCATCCTCACACACATTCATCGGAGAGCAACCTGGCATTAGTGTCTCGCCCATGAATACTTGGCACACAGACTGGGGCAGCCAGAGAGCGAACCACCAGCCTTCTGATTATTCTCCCTCTTGAGCTACAGCCATATTTGGTGTTATTGTGACATTTTTAATTTTCAAGTGCTTTATAAATGAAGTAGTGATGGGCAAATGAAGTTTGGGTTGAAAACAGGTTAATTACTCAAAGCTTTTCAACCCAGTCCTCTTTAGTGACATCTGGTGGCCAAAAATATGAAGCACAGCTTAAATCTACAACTTTAAAATAAAGTGCTTTGTTGTGATTGGCCACAGGAGAGAGCTGAGTTGGCAGCCTCTGTTTAATATCAGTGATAATTCTGTGTGACACCAGGCTACCACTGTGGTGCATTGAACATGTAGTTTTTTTGGGTGGTTTTATTTTATTTATTTTTTTAATGTCTATTTGATTAATACATTTTGAGGAATAAACCTTCCTTGTTTAAACATCTGACATGGTGTGGTTTCTCTTCGATGTGACTTCTTGAGATTTGTAAACATAATGGATGAAAAATACATTTTATATAATAATATGCAACAGTCTTACAAAAGGCTGGGAGCATGCTTGTGCTGTAAGTCCCTACATTCATGTGATTATGTAAGTAACCAGTTGACAGGTACATTTATATATAATATATTATAATGAATACAATAATATTACATAGACAAAGAGCTGTTTTGTGCAGAATAAGAGACAAGCAGGTACCTTCAGAGGAATGGGAAGTCCTCGTCAGCATTCATGTCTTTCCACACAAAGTGGGGAGAGAGATTATGTTAAGGATTACATTTAGATGGACTTCTTTAAACACCACTGGACCATCTGTGTCCCATTGAGTGTGTGTGTGTGCATGTAGTTGTGTTCACTTTGTCACTAAATGGACGGTGTGTACTCCACACAGAAATTCTTACATCAGTGTGCAATAACCTGTGCACACACACGAGAGATTCCCCTGCATGTTTGTGTGTGTCTAATTTCTCTGTGGAAACATGTTGCAGGAGCATAGGTAAGTTTTGCATAAACACATCTCAGTGGAGCTTTAAAGCAACGCAGACTTTGTGCTGGCAGTCTATTAAAAATGTTAAACTCTTTAGTTTTTATTTCTCGAACATGTTTAAAACCTCAACAGGTTTGCATCGTCTGACATCAGAGAGCAAGACCAAGGTATCTCTGACAAAGGGACAAAAATAGACTTATTAATGATTTCACTGCAGGTTTCATATTATGTAAAACCATCCACTGGTATGATTTGGACCCTTTGGTGTTCTGATTTTGTCTTCTACTCGACAGTCCTGTTTTAGAGGTTATTGATGAAACATTTATATCCTGATGAGAACGGTCTCTTCTACGATGATAATGTTCTCAATCGCAGGAGGCGAGTACTCAGTAAATGGTTTGATGAGGATGAAAATAAACTCAGTTTTTACCATGAACTTCCTTCTAGAAGCAAGTTTTACCAAAGTTATTGTTTTTATAGATTGTGAGAGATCCCTAATAAACCCTGTCTTACTTGGTTTAAATCACTAGACTCCAACATTTTGAAATGTTAAGGTGTTGTTGGATGCTTGTCTTATGTCTTTTTTATCCTCCCCTACCTCAGATAACACATCACTCACTCATGTAGGGTTGTGAGGGAGGGTTATGGGTCACGTAGGTCACAGTGGGTTGGGACATTCATGTGTGCTGAACCATGTGGGACATGGTCATGGAGGGGATGGGTGCCCCTCTCTCTGGGATACTGCTCCTTGTTGGTTTGGGGTGGCTTGGACCTTTTCCGTGCTGGCGGGGGCAGTTCTTTGGCGCGTGGGGCCCTGGGACCCTGTTCTTAGCTCATACCTGGGTTGCCAGACTCTAGCGGCGCGCAACCACATTTTCAAGTACATTTCATGACAAAGGCACATACACAGGCACACACACTCTCTCTCTGTCTAACACACACACACCACAAGAAGTATGCTGATCTGTGCATTTTTCATATTTCAGTTTGTGTTTTAGGTGCTGTAGTTTGTTTTTTTATTAGTTGTTCAAACATAAGTAGGTACGAACAAGATATAAAACACAGCAAAGTGACAACAGTCGGCTAGGTAGCGTTGCACAGCAGTGACGTCAGGCCAAGGGCTTATGTGGAGTGGTTACACTGGCAGAGGTATTTGCTTATGTGCCTTCAAGCACACATGAACTTTAGTGACATACTGTAGGATCCAGTTTTTGTGTTGTTACCTTATGTGTGCCGCTAAGGGTCACTTTTTGTGCTTTTACAGTATGGTATGTTTTATGGTACGGTGTTCAAGGTAGACACACACAAGTCAGGTGTTGCTGGTTGGAAGGAATGAGCTGTTTGTGATTCATGGTAAATGACGTTAAGATAAGATAACCTTTATTAGTCCCACATGTGGGAAATTTTTTTTGTTACGGCAGTGGACAGTGCAAAGCTACATAGAAAAATTAGAAACAACAAAAACAAAACAAAAAAACAAGACAAAAAACACTGGAATAAGATATCAATAAGATACTGCACACAATATAATAAAATACTATATACAATCAAATCAAATAGAATAAAATACAATACAAATGCTATATACAATATGGGTACAATACAATGATGCCAGAAAAGAGTATTACAGGGAGTGCAGAATTATTAGGCAAATGAGTGTTTTGTCCACATCATCCTCTTCATGCATGTTGTCTTACTCCAAGCTGTATAGGCTCGAAAGCCTACTACGAATTAAGCATATTAGGTGATGTGCATCTCTGTAATGAGAAGGAGTGTGGTCTAATGACATCAACACCCTATATCAGGTGGGCATAATTATTAGGCAACGTCCTTTCCTTTGGCAAAATGGGTCAAAAGAAGGACTTGACAGGCTCAGAAAAGTCAAAAATAGTGAGATATCTTGCAGAGGGATGCAGCAGTCTCAAAATTGCAAAGCTTCTGAAGCGTGATCATCGAACAATCAAGTGTTTCATTCAAAATAGTCAACATGGTCGCAAGAAGCGTGTGGAAAACCCAAGGCGCAAAATAACTGCCCATGAACTGAGAAAAGTCAAGCGTGCAGCTGCCAAGATGCCACTTGCCACCAGTTTGGCCATATTTCAGAGCTGCAACATCACTGGGGTGCCCAAAAGCACAAGGTGTGCAATACTCAGAGACATGGCCAAGGTAAGAAAGGCAGAAAGACGACCACCACTGAACAAGACACGCAAGCTGAAACGTCAAGACTGGGCCAAGAAATATCTCAAGACTGGTTTTTCTAAGGTTTTATGGACTGATGAAATGAGAGTGAGTCTTGATGGGCCAGATGGATGGGCCCGTGGCTGGATTGGTAAAGGGCAGAGAGCTCCAGTCCCACTCAGACGCCAGCAAGGTGGAGGTGGAGTACTGGTTTGGGCTGGTATCATCAAAGATGAGCTTGTGGGGCCTTTTCGGGTTGAGGATGGAGTCAAGCTCAACTCCCAGTCCTACTGCCAGTTTCTGGAAGACACCTTCTTCAAGCAGTGGTACAGGAAGAAGTCTGCATCCTTCAAGAAAACATGATTTTCATGCAGGACAATGCTCCATCACACGCGTCCAAGTACTCCACAGCGTGGCTGGCAAGAAAGGGTATAAAAGAAGAGAAACTAATGACATGGCCTCCTTGTTCACCTGATCTGAACCACATTGAGAACCTGTGGTCCATCATCAAATGTGAGATTTACAAGGAGGGAAAACAGTACACCTCTCTGAACAGTGTCTGGGAGGCTGTGGTTGCTGCTGCACGCAATGTTGATGGTGAACAGATCAAAACACTGACAGGATCCATGGATGGCAGGCTTTTGAGTGTCCTTGCAAAGAAAGGTGGCTATATTGGTCGCTGATTTGTTTTTGTTTTGTTTTTGAATGTCAGAAATGTATATTTGTGAATGTGGAGATGTTATATTGGTGTCACTGGTAAAAATAAATAATTGAAATGGGTATATATTTGTTTTTTGTTAAGTTGCCTAATAATTATGCACAGTAATAGTCACCTGCACACAGATATCCCCCTAAAATAGCTAAAACTAAAAACAAACTAAAAACTACTTCCAAAAACATTCAGCTTTGATATTAATGAGTTTTTTGGGTTCATTGAGAACATGGTTGTTGTTCAATAATAAAATTATCCCTCAAAAATACAACTTGCCTGATAATTCTGCACTCCCTGTAAACTTAGTGTTATTGCTATTGCACATGTGTGGATGTGTGTGTTTGATCAGTTGGAGTCTTTGTTGTAGAGTGTTACGTCCCCACATGAAAGCTAGGCAAAGAGGGTGGGGGACGGTAACAGTTGGATTCGGGTTGAAATGAAAAGAACACCAGGCAGAGGTATTTAACACAAAATATCTTTATTATAATCAATTGCCTCAATATTCATATAAACAGTAACAGCAAAAAGAGACAGCAATGCTGCTTTAATGATAAATCAGACAGGCCAACCCAAAGAGATGGTGACCACTTCAACAAAGAAAACAACTATAAGGCTTCAACAGAAAAAGACAGCAACGCCACTATTAGCAATAACTAGGCAGGCCAAACAAAATAATGGAGGCCACCAACACTTAAGGAAAACCACTGCTCAGTTAAGAGCTACTCACAAAGAGCCACGCACGGTGGGGCTGGTCACACACAGCAGGCCTTTTCCACACCTAGACCAGTATCACACACTGACCAGCACAGAGGAAAACCACCAGAAGCCTCTCCCACTGCTCCTACCACTCCACACCGTAGGCAGGACGATCACACACCTAGCACTCAACGCAGCGACACCAGAGAAAGCCACCCTCCCACATCCAGCCCATCCCCAGCTTATAGGGCTTTGGAGCGTGATGTCACGGGGGTAGGCGTGGAAAGGATTTTGGCCCGATCCGCCATTTTGGGGGTCTAAGTAAGGAGCGAAAGCATAGCCATGGTTCATACTTGCTGTGTGGTCGGCTGCAATGTTCGATCTTACGACCGGCACGGGAATAAGTTTCGATTGTCTTTTTATGCTTTCCCAACCTGGAAGCGACATGAAGGAGCTCATGTATCGGATGTTACCAAACGAAGGCGTCTAGCCTGGATAGCAGCCGTGAGACGAGCTGATATCAAGTTCTGTTACGTCTCCAGATATCAGTTGGTGTGCTCAAGACATTTTCATTCCGGTAAGTTCTAAATATGTTCACATCACACTTTATAGCTGAATAATATCATCGTCTCGGAAGTTATAGAAATTGCGATCAAACATAGAATGGAGTGACTTGATTGGTTGATGTAAAGACAATAAATGAAATGAGACAGGAAGGACACAAATTGGCGTTAATAATTTACCCGATTATCAATGTGTTAACTTGCATGTACTTTACAATTATGGGCATATAATATGTTAACGATATTTTAGCAGTTAAATGATAAATGTGTAAAATTAATTATGGTGGGGGGTGGAAAATGGCTATTTCACTCGATGCACTCCAGCTGACTTACTTTGACGACGTACTCAGAGTTTGGTGGCTTGAAAATAGCCAAATCTTGCACCCAGCCATTTGTAAATTGGATGTGCGCCTCCAGTGACTTGTAATTACGAAACTGGTTCGCTGTGTAAGCGCTTACTCCACAAACAAGATACGTGAAGATATCGGGGTAGGACAGTGGCGGTAAGTCGTCTGGGTCTTTACTCCACCGCCGTATTTCATATGGGTCCAGATTTGCGATGCACTCTATTTTTTTCTCAAGTAACGCTGCTTCGCCTCTGGACGCAATCGGTCTCTATACCGTCCGTTTTCTTTTGAGCTGCTTTTAAGCATGATTCTTGTCGTCGTCGTGTGTTTGTTTTGATTCGTAGACCCCGAAAATGGAGCTGTGCTCCCACAATGCATTGCGGCGTGACGTCAACTCCAAAGCCCTATATAACCTCAGAGAGGTGATTGCTGACTGGGCCCAGGTGGCAAACGAGGCCAATGAGCAGCAGCTGTGTACTGGGGAGAGAGAAGAGCAAGAGAGAGACAGAGGGGTGGAGCAAGAGAGGAGGAGGTGGAGAAAAACACCACGCCCACACAAGGGCAGTATCAGGAGGCCCAGCTAGGGCCGTAACATAGAGTCTGACAGCAGTGGGGAAGAAAGACCTGTGAAATCTCTCCGTCCCACACCGTGGGTGCCGCAGTCTCCCACTGAAGGAGCTGCTCAGTGCTGTCACAGTCTGCTGCATGGGATGGGAGATGTTGTCCAACAGGGATGACAGCTTAGCAACCGTTCTCCTGTCACTCACCACCTCCACTGGGTCCAGAGGGCATCCTAGAACAGAGCTGGCCCTTCGGATCAGCCTGTTCAGTCTCTTCCTGTCCCCAGCAGAGATGCTGCTGCCCCAGCAGACCACACCATAAAAGATAGCAGAAGCCACAACAGAGTCATAGAAGGTCTTCAGGAGTGGGCCCTCCACTCCAAACGACCTGAGTCTCCACAGCAGGTACAGCCTGCTCTGCCCTTGCCTGTAGAGGGCGTCTGAATTATGAGTCCAGTCCAGTTTATTGTTCAGATGAACACCAAGGTACCTGTAGCTGTTCACAGCCTCGATGTCCATACCTTGGATGTTCAGTGGTTGCAGTGGAGGATGTTTGTGCCTGTGGAAGTCTACCACCAGCTCCTTGGTTTTACTGGCATTGATCTGGAGGTAGTTCAGCTGGCACCAGTCCACAAAGTCTTGGGTCAGTTCTCTGTACTCCCTGTTGTCCCCATCAGTGATGAGGCCGACTATTGCAGAGTCGTCTGAGAACTTCTGCAGGAAGCACTGGGTGGAGCTGTGGGAGAAGTCTGCAGTGTAGATGGTGAAGAGGAACGGAGCCAGAACCGTTCCCTGTGGGGCCCCCGTACTGCAGACGACCCTGTCCGACACACAGCCCTGAGTCCTCACATACTGTGGTCGGTCGGTGAGGTAGTCCAGGATCCAGGTAGTGAGGTGATGGTCCACTCCAGAGTTCACCAGCTTGTCCTTCAGAACCGAGGGAAGAATAGTGTTGAAGGCACTGGAGAAATCAAAGAACATGATTCTCACAGTGCTTCCAGCGGTCTCCAGGTGAGCGAGGGAACGATGTAGGAGGTGAATGACGGCATCATCCGCTCCAATGCCAGGTTGGTAGGCAAACTGAAGTGGGTCCAGTGATGAGCTCACAAGGCGCCGAAGCTGAGCCAGGAACAGCCGCTCCAGGGTCTTCATCAGGTGGGATGTCAGAGCCACCGGCCTGTAGCTGTTGAGGTCCTTGGGGCGTGAAGTCTTTGGCACTGGTACAACACAGGAGGTTTTCCAGAGCTGTGGGACTCTCCCCAGCCTCAGGCTCAGGTTGAAGAGGTGCTCAATCACCCCACACAGTTGGTCTGCACAGGACCTGACCACTCTTGAGCTGATGCCATCTGGACCCACAGCTTTCCTGGCTTTAATCCTCCTCAGTTCCCTCCTAACCTGGGTAGTTGAGAGAGGCAGGCTGGAGCCTTGTGTTGAGTGTGTATTGGATGCTGTTGTTGGGGGTGGGGAGGAGTGAGCAGGGTGAGGAGAGGAAGTGTGAAGTGTCTGAGGTGTCAGAGGTGGAGCAGCAGTAGTGGGGGTGGGTGAGTCTGCAGCCGATGTTGAAGACTGCCTCATGGGTGAATCAAATCTGTTAAAGAAATGATTCAGTTCATTTGCCCACCTCACATCCCCCCCGAGATGGTTCTGAGGCCTCTCCACACTTCTACTGGTTACTAAGAGAACTGTTGAACAACAAATGCAACCAGTTCAGAGTAATCAAGGTGTTAAACAGACAAGAGAAGTTCAGCTGGAGTTACTGGACCAAGTTTCATTTATAATAGTGGTACCGCGTCACCCACGCCATCGAACATCTCAGTGGCTTCAAGCGTAGGCTTAGCCTCTGCACATACTATTCTTAATCCATAGGGTTTAGGTGATTTTGGCCCTTTGTAGGTATAACAGCTTCAACTCCTCTGCGAAGGTCCCAAGAATGTGTGCTTGAGTGATGTGTTTCTAAGATATTACAAGGTTTCAAAGTTGCATTAATCACATATTTAGCTTTCCATAGAAGCCAGTATTAAGACTCGACAATTCAATAGGCAGTGCATTTCAACCAATAAAAACGTCTCTCTCCGAGTCCAAACCCTCTGAGCTACAGTCGGTAACCTTTAGTGAGCACTTAGTCTTCGACATAATTTTCTGTCCAATCCCTGATTCACTGCGTGCACCCACACCTCATCTTGTGACCCTGTGGCTTTTCTCTCTGCAAAGATTACTAGTCTGACTGTTAAAAGTACAGCTCTACTCTTTCTGCAGTTTTATTCCTTCCAATTAAGCCTTGACAGTCTGGGGTTTGCTCGTCTTCTCTGCAGGTTATTGATCATCAGCTGTGTTGGCAAGCTAAGACTCCTCTGCTACAGATAGATCCAAAATGGGCTCAGGAGCCATGTTTTCATTAAGAAAAAGGCACGGATGAATGGCAGGGAAGAGATAAAGGTCATCAGACCTAAGAGTCTAATAATTAAACCTGATAGCTCTCAGCCAGCTAGTCTTCAGTGTAATAGTCAGGCTGTTTGTCTGCTTTCTTGACCCAACTAGCTTTCTTGTGATTGAGGAAACTTGTAAAAGAAAGGAGGTGAAAATAAAATTGCTCATAAGCTACAGGGAAGCTGGTCAGACTATGTTATTTCATCAGTAATAAAGAGACTCAGGCTACGTCCACACTCGTCCGGATAAATCTGAAAACTGCGTTTTTGTCTGAAAACGCTCCGCGTCCACACTATCGTTTTCAGTCATTTTCACAGAGTTATGCGTCCACATTGAAATGGCCGAAAACACTTATATTCCAGTACTGCGTATGCAACCTGCCTCATTTCTGTCTGCTGTTTATTTACTTTGTGCGTCTTTGAAACGTCACGGCAAAATGTTGAGGAAAAGCACCGAGTTTTTGAAATAGACTAACAATGAGGTGGAGTTATTGCTGCGAGTAACAGAAAAGTACAAAGTTGCAAAAGCAAATGAGAGTTAAAGAATTTGAAGAAAAGCTATCTGGAGCACGTACAGACTGATATTAATCTTTAATAGGGCTGTCAAACAAAACAACTGCTGTGTAATGCCCTTCGCCATCTTAGTTTAATTGAGTCAGGAGACAGACACTATCTCTACTTTTAAGATCAGGCTTCAAACTTTCCTTTTTGCTAAAGCATATAGTTAGGGCTGGACCAGGTGATCCTGAATCCTCCCTTAGCTATGCTGCAATAGACGTAGGCTGCCGGGGATTCCCATGATGCATTGAGTTTTTCCTTTCCAGTCACCTTTCTCACTCACTATGTGTTAACAGACCTCTCTGCATTGAATCATATCTGTTATTAACCTCTGTCTCTCTTCCACAGCATGTCTTTATCCTGTCTTCCTTCTCTCACCCCAACCGGTCACAGCAGATGGCCCCGCCCCTCCCTGAGCCTGGTTCTGCCGGAGGTTTCTTCCTGTTAAAAGGGAGTTTTTCCTTCCCACTGTCGCCAAAGTGCTGCTCATAGGGGGTCATATGATTGTTGGGTTTTTCTCTGTATCTATGAAGCACCTTGAGGCGACTTTTGTTGTGATTCGGCGCTATATAAATAAAATTGAATTGAATTGAATTGAATAGTATCTACAGAGCAATGGTTTTGCTGAAAGAACAGTCAGAACAGCCAAATCAGTTCTGGATAAAGCTCATGCCCAGGACGAGGATCCCTACCTGTCTCTTTTAGAGCAAAGGAACACGCCATTTGATGAGTGTAAATCACCAGTACAGCTCCTAATGAGCCGACACCTATGATCAGTGCTTCCAGTCACCAGATATCAGCTAAGACCCTGCATCATAAGTCAGACAGTGGTACAAACTAAAACGATAGAAAAGCAAGAACACCAAAGGCAATACTACAATGGGAACGTCACACCACTACCAAAGCTGTAGCAAGGGGACCAAATTTGTTTCCAGCATAGGACTGGAAACTGGAAACTGGCTGCAGAGACTGACCACTCTTTTATAATCCACACCAGCGAGGGACAGACCATGTGTTGCAACCGACGGCACTTGATGGGCGTTAAGTTTTACCAGCACCCTTAAAACCAGCAGCTGATCTGGAAAACCAGCATGAAAGTTCAGCTCAGCAGCAAGCAGAGCCTCAGTCACCATCAACACCAACCATGGAAAACAGCCCTATAGTGACCACCAGATCAGAGTGAGCGGTTCAGCCAAGAGCAATTCTTCAATTTTGATTTTGAAGGGTGCAGGTGGATCGCTGTCCTAAAGAGAAAAAATGTTTTCAAATGTTGATGTGAAATAATGACTGCAGTTCCCATTTTGTGGAAACTTGATATGTGTTTACTATCTAGTATCTACAGAGCAATGGTTTTGCTGGTTTTTCATCACTCCGCACCTGCTGGTTCTGCATCTGTTCCTGCTGGATGGTCCGAGGGGGCGCTTGAGCAGTCTGTTTTGCTGGAGGGTCCAAGGGACCCATTCAGCCGTCTTCTGCCTCTGCTGCAGGGTCCGATGGGCTCGTTCAGTCATCTGTCTTTGCTGGAGGGTCCGAGGTGCCGCTCCAGCCATCTTCTGTCTTTGCTGGAGGATCTGAGGGGCCTGTTCAGCCATCCGCCTCTGTTGGAGGCTCCGGGGAGTTCATCCAACCATCAGTGCGCCCATCAGCACCACCAGATCCTCCACCTGCGGCTTCCACAGCGTTGCCTGCAGCGCCATCGCCTGCTCCATTGCCTGCGGCTGCCATGGCGCCGTCTGGTCCTGCCTGGTCTGGTTCCGCCTCGTCTGGTCCTGCAGCTGCCACGCCGCCATCCAATCCATGTCCTACTTGACTAGCACGGCCAGCTCGTCCACGCCCAGCACACCGTTATTTATTAAAGAAATTTAGCAATAGCAAAGCTAAAGAAAAATTGAATGGTAACAATCACAAAACAATAATAAAATCACTTAAACTATACTTATCTAACTGACCGACTCTGAGCTAAGGCTGATTTTGTTCTTATCCTTGGTGATGAGAGGGTGGAGAATGGATGACAGCAAAAATGAGCAGATGAGAGCCAAAAATTACAAAATCAATTCAAAGGTTCACAGGTTGGAGTGCAGTTCCCTTTCTAGCATCTCTGCTGGAATTTCGACTGTGAAGCTCTTAGATCCCATCTTCTGAACTGCTCAACTCACAAGACAGACAAGACAAAAGGGAAGAACCCCAGATATCCTTTTAAACTCCACCTGGTCACTCTTTCTCAATCCTCTCCTACTGGACATCACAGCTTCACATGGGTATCCAGTATCAAGTTAGTCGGAGCTGGCGAGTCCCCTCACCCAAATCGGCTCCATCTGAAGTCTGCACTGGCTGCTCGGTGATACCCAGAGGATCAGAGATGAGAACATTTTAATCAGAGTGCTGAACCATACTTCCTGTACAGGGGTAGATCAACAGTTTGTTTCCTTTTTTTCACCGTTCCTGCTTCTTTGCTGTCTCATTAACGTCTTGCACTCTTCATCTCCTCTTCTCTCTCTTTCATTACTGCCCTCCATTTTTCTCCATTTGAGTTTTTTTTCACAAACTTGTCCAAATAAGACAGGGAAATGTAAATCGGGAATTACACAAAATGCACTGAAACTAAGGGTTCGCTTAGTTTTTTTTCTCTTCGGTCTAAACATCTCATAACTCCAAAGAATGAAAAAGTCAAAAACCCATGACCATGTCACATGTGCTCTGGTTTCGCTAATTACTCCATTA
Source organism: Rhamphochromis sp. 'chilingali' (assembly GCF_963969265.1). NCBI lineage: Eukaryota > Metazoa > Chordata > Actinopteri > Cichliformes > Cichlidae > Rhamphochromis > Rhamphochromis sp. 'chilingali'. Next base: position 35,324,476 of record NC_137945.1, on the reverse strand, counting down.
CTACCATTGGCATTGCACTATTGCCCAGTTTCATTTATTCCTCAAGCCTACAAATCTCAGAAAACACATAGGTTGCCAAATTGGTGTGACCAAAATCATGCCTAAGATGCAAGCAGAGTGAAAGTGTGTCCTGTGTGATGGTTTTAGGTGGTGTACACAAATGTATAGGTGATTTCCACAACAGGGATCAATAATTATATCTATCTGGACACTACCCAGACTTCCATAATAGCATCCAAACTATATTACAAGCCTTTGGAATAGACCACAGGCCACCTGCATCAATGATGGTGATGGATGGAATATTACAGCCTCATCCTTGTTGGAAGCTTGCCATTGGTATAAAATAATAATAAATAAATAAATAATCACAATAGGAACGTCCAGTGTTTAACTCCCACACCATCCTCACACTGGCTGCCAGTCTGATTTTGAACTGATTTCAAGATTTTATTATTTATTTTTAAGGCATTGCGTGGAACAGCACCTTCGTATCTTTCTCATCTTTTGAAATTGTACACACCTTCAAGATCATTAAAGGCCAAATGATCCCAGCTGTCCTGAGGTCCAGACTAAAGCATAGAGGACAACCTTTACTGTGGCTGCTCCTAGACTGTGACACAAACTGCCCCTCCACATCAGTACACATTTTCAAACCCGTTTGGAAACCCACTTTAATTCTCTGGCAATCAGAAGGAGTTCTGACTTATTCTATTTGTGTTATTTCTTTCTCAGGGTTTCTCATTTTATATTTCCTTTCCTAAATCTGATCATCCTTTCCTATGTTTTTTAGATGCACAGCACCTCCTCTAAATGTGCTATAGAAATACATTTGATTTTAACTTTTTCACAGCTTAATGAAAGGTTGCATACTGAAATGCATTAGAGTTTTTTGTTTTTTGTTTTTTTGGTTAAACGTGACCATGTCATGAGAATAAAAAGTGCGTTTACGTTTACCAGTAGGTGGCAGACTGCTGCTACTGGGAGCCCACACTTCCTTTTTTGTTCCTTGGATAAAGACAAAAAAGAACTGGAGCTCCACCTGCCTCCTTTTTGGCCCCCCTCACAGATCCATGCTTGCATAAAACAGTTGACTGTAACACACATTTTTGAAATCAAATCCAGATTCCAGTTATTGTTGTAGGATTGCAAGGTAAGTAAAACCTTTGGATTTTTTCTTTTCTTTTTTAACTGAAGTTATATTTAGGGTTGTATTTCTTGTACTTATTAATTTAAACCAAATACTGTTCACCAGAGATGGGCAGTAACGCGTTACTTGTAATCTGATTACTTTTTTCAAGTAACTAGTAAAGTAAGGGATTACTATTGCAAAAATTACTGACCTTACTTTGAGTTTGATTCCATAAAAAGTGACAAAAACATTAGTGTCCGTTGTGTGTGGGATGAAAACTTCTTTTTACAGCGAAAAAAACCCCTAAACTTCCAAGCAAGCACCGAGTAGCTACGACGTAATGGGAAACTCACAGAGACACTGCCGTATCCTTCCACTGACCGCGGCACACCTGCACCAGGGTAAACCTCCGCCTACCCCACTCCTGCTTTACAGGTGAAAATAGAGCAACAGGACCGCTGAGTCTTTGACTTTATTTATTTTCTGCTGTGTTTTACTTGCATCTATTTGAAAGACTGAGTGTAAACACAAAAAATATTTTATTTTATGAGCTGGAATGTGCAGAAAATAGGTTTAAATGTTAAACTAATTTATTCAAGTCAGAGAACGTTGCATATAATTAAATATTTTCTTGATGCATAAAGTTAAAAGATTAAAACTGATAAAACAAGTTAAAAAAAAGAGACTTTTCCATTTGATTACATTTTGTATGATGGATTATGCAGAAAAAGTAGAATTGGGCTGAAAGATATATCGCTTTATCACCTCTTCAGGTTGTAAATCGTGTTTTTAAAAAGTAACTAAGTAATTAATTACTTTTGAAAATAAGTAATCAGTAAAGTAACGGGATTACTTTTTTGGGGAAGTAATCAGTAATTAGTTACTGATTACTTTTTTCAAGTAACTTGACCAACACTGCTGTTCACTTACACTACTAACAGAGTAGTTATCAGTAGCTCAGATTTATTTAGACTTTAAGTAGTCCAATATGTTATTTTGGGCAGAAAAGACAAAAGATTTTCTTTATTTTACTGTTTACACAAAAAGTGTTTTTTTGATTGTTTGTTTGTTTCTAAATAAGACAGTCTGTATCTGTGAAATTGTTGCTCAAAGAACTGCCAATCACATCATGCTTCTTTTAACATTTTTATTCTTTCAAAAAAAATGTCAGTACGCAATCATGCTTGTTTGGTGCTCCTTGCTGCAGGAGAGGCTGGATCTTTGGATCGTTAGAGGTCAGTTAGTGATGAAGACGGTGCAGCCCCCCACAACCCTGTAATGGATATGCGGGAGAGTATGGATGACATCGTATTTTTGTGTAGTGGAGATTTTAAATATGTATCCCATGACCACTTTTACTATCTTATGTATTGTCATGCAGATATTAAATATGCTGTGAAAGAGGGTATTGTTCTTTAGGTTTCGTAAAAGGTTATTAACATGGCTATTAATTAATTAATATGTAATTAATTAATAGCCATGAATTAAATAGAAAATTTATTACACAGAAAATACCACAGATGTATCCAAGTAAATACCCAGAGTATAATATTTATAATGGATTGGATTTATATAGCGCTTTTCAAGGCACCCAAAGCGCTTTACAATGCCACTATTCATTCACTCTCACATTCACACACTGGTGGAGGCAGCTTCATGTCACTTAGATTACTGTGACAGTCTTTTTCTTTGTTTGAGCAAAAGGAATCTTGACCGTCTCCAGTTAGTCCAGAATGCTGCTGCAAGGCTTTTAACTAAGACATGAAAAAGAGAGCACGTTACACCAGTGTTACGTTCATTACACTGGCTTCCAGTACATTTCAGAATTAATTTTAAAATCTTAGTACTGACTTTTAAAGCTTTGAATTGTGATGCGATGCCCTGCCTGCATTATTGATCTTTTAGAACCCCACGCTCCCTCTCGCAGCCTGAGATGATCTAATCAAAGGCTGTTGGTAGTCCCACGAACATGTTTTAAGACAAGAGGTGATAAATCTTTATAGCAGGCCCCCAGGCTGTGGAATGCTCTCCCTCCATCATTACGTTGCCTTGATTGTATTTATTCTTTTAAAAAGCAGCTTAAGACTCATTTATTTAGATTGGCTTTTAATTAGATATGTGCTGTATGTTTGATTTTTCATGTATTTTATATATTTCTGTTTTTATATTACTGTGAAGCACTTTGTGGTTTTTATCCCATGAAGAGTGCTATATAGATAAATTGAACTGAAATTGAATTATCACTATTTAAAGTCTGTATAAAAGGTATTACACTACTGTTACCTCTTGGTTACCTCTGGGGAAATTTTTATTTTCTACAATTTTACCTCGAGTTTTGGGCCCTTATTATCCAATTACATAATAATTTTTGGGTCCTGTCAGAGACAATTGCATTTTAGATGAAATATAAATGTACAAGTTGGACAGTGAGCAACTATAGTGTATCATGACTGGTCCATCTTTGAACAGCAGGACCTGGAGACCTTCACTCAGTCTAAAACCATCTGGGTTTAGTCCACCTTTATGTAGGTCTGATGGATGGTAGAGGTGGTTGCCAAGGTGACGAGTGAAGTGACCACAAAGCCACAGAAGAAAAAACCTGAGCCGACATCAGACCTAAGGCCACCCTAAACTGTCACCTTAGTGTCATGTTTATTGCACATAATAAAAAGCATTTACTGTCTGTGATGCCTCAAAGGCATTTATGTCATTTATATTTAATGTTTGCTTTAAATTAATTCATTTCTATGTATTTAAGTTAAAAAGAACAGTAAAAAGAGTTAAAAATGTTAATGCTAATAACCTCACTTCCTGGTGGGTTACCTGTATTGCTTCATTTCCTGTTTACTTCCTCTTCTTGGTTGCTCTAAGAGGGAGGCTGTGTCCGAATTCAGGGGAAGGATGCTCATAAGGACACTACCTACCTACATCACAAGGCAGTGTCCTTAGACAGACGGGTAGTCAGGAAGTGAGCAGCTGTGGACAGCCCCCTTTTTTTCTCCATAGAAACTTTATTGAACAAACAATGAGTATCCAACATAACAGATGGGCTGTGGACAGCCTCCTAGCCTTCAACTCCGCCCTTACTTGCGTGTTTTTCCGTCGCTAGCACCACAGCGCGAAAACTTTAAAATGGACCCAGAAATGTCGCTCAGTTGTTTGGACAATTTTAATTCTCGAGGAGCTAGAAAAACCTTATCGTCGTCGGCCGCACGTTTTGTACCTTAGGCTCATCAGAGACAATCGTGTCCAGGTAAAATAATTTCCTTTAATCTACACGCATTTAGGAATTACTCAGCTAATTACACGATAATTGAATTATTGCCGGTGTTGTGCCAAAAAGTGTTCGCCTGCCAAAACTGATTTCCAATGTTTCCGTGTGTAATATCTTTATGTATGTTGGTAAATAGACTTCGGTGAACATGGTTTACAAAGGGGTTTTATATATATAATAATTACCTGTTGTTCAAGTATCTTTATAACTCTGGTTCTAATGTAGGTACAGCTGATATATTTGTTTTGCTGTCTGCTGTCCTCTTGGCCAGATTACTCTTAAAAAATAAATTTGCAATGTCAACAAGATTGTTTGTAAACTGGATAAATAAAGTCAGTGCCAAAAACTGGTTGCAGCTTCTACCTGTTACAGGAATGTTGCTGGTGGCTCAGAGTGACTTGATATCATTAATGAGGGAAACATCTGACATATGTTTCACGTATTACAGAACAAGAAGTTATTCATAGCAGGTTAAAAACGAGCAATCAGTTTAGGGCAAAAACCGGAAATCAGTTTTTGGCAGACGATCATTTTTTGGCACAACATCGGTCATTCTTACACATGAACTGTCTCATATAACATATATAAACTAAATATCTTTGAAACTTATAGAATCTAATCTTTTGTTTGTTTTTACACAGCACTTTATCAAACTGTTGTCTGCTACAGAGTTACAAGTATTATACTAATAATACAGCATCCACCATCTCCTGCTTGCATATTTCTGAAAACATCTTAGTGGTGTGGCAGCCACGAGTGAGCCCTGCAAACCCTGTGGATGGACGATGCAGTGGACAGTGGGAGGATCTTAAAGCTCTCTTTGCAGACCACTCTGTGTGATTCTCCACTCGCTGACCAGAAAAGACAAACCTCAGGTCTCAGTTGCAGCACCCCATCCACGTCTGATCTTCAGCGACACTGCCAGAGACTTCCTGTAATCTATTACAGTTGTAAAAGAAACCGTCCAGGATCAGGTCACTCAGGTTAATCCTGTGTGAACAACTGTAAATATTGTTTTTCATCTTTACATGCTGTGTATTTGAAATATTAATATTAATTACTTTATTGCTATCAAATAAATATCCATGTAATATTGTTCAACGTTAGCGTTATGTTCATACATGTTAAAAATGCCTGTGAATCAAATTGAGTTCAGTGACAATTACTGTTTGTTTGAATCAATTTATTAATACCATAAAACCTTCAAACCAATGCAACACATAACAAATATATTCAAATAAATACATTTCTCAGTACATAACTCATTTGGGAACTGATCTTTCTAGAAGTGAAAACAGTCGGTCCATCCTCTCCCTGCTCTCCTCTCCTCAGCCTCTCTTTGCTGCCTCATGTCCTCTCTGATGAGGTCTAGCAGCTCATCATCTCTTTTCCTCTTTCTCCCTGTCGTAGGTGGCTGATCCTCTTCGTCATCGCTGTCGTTTTGGTCACACACTGCTGTGCTTGGGCCTGGGGTGTCCTCAGGGAGAGAGGACATTAGGACAGGAGGCTTAGTGGAAGGCATCTGTCCTATCACCTCATCCATGAGGGCAAACCAGGGCCAAGCACAGCAGTGGGCTTCCCACTGACCCCTCTCCTGAGCCTGGATACTTGCAATCCTAAAGGCAGAGGAAATCAAAGATGACAGCAGGCAAATAAAAACACCACAACAACTCTTAGTAATTGCACATTTATTAACTTGTGTTCTTAAGAATTATCTTCTTGATAACACACATACGTACTTTGTATTTTTTAAACTTATCTCATGTCCTCTGGCCTGCAAGGGGGTGACTTTCCCCTGCAGGCCCATCTTCTTCAGAATTGTCCTGATCACACACAACAAATAAGAGAAGAAAGGAAACCATGACAACTACACTCAACAAAAATATAAACGCAACACCTTTGTTACTGCTCCCATTCCCCATGGGATGGACGTAGAGACCTAAAATTCATTCCAGATACACAATATAACCATCCCTCCCAAACAGTGGTCACAAATCAGTCCAAATGTGTGGTAGTGGGCACATCTGCTATATTGAAATAATCCATCCCACCTCACAGGTGTGCCACATCAGGATGCTGATCTGACATCATGAGTAGTGCACAGGTGTACCTCAGACTGCCCACAACAAAAGGCCACCCTGGAATGTGCAGTTTTTTTGCGCTATTGGGGGTCTGGGGACCCAGAACCGGTCAGTATCTGGTGTGACCACCATTTGCCTCATGCAGTGCAACACATCGTCGCATGGAGTCTATCAGATTGTCAATTGTGGCCTGTGGAATGTTGGTCCACTCCACTTCAATGGCTGTGCGAGGTTGTTGGATATTCGTGGGAACTGGTACACGCTGTCGTATACGCCGGTCAAGCACATCCCGAACATGCTCAATGGGTGACATGTCCGGTGAGTATGCTGGCCATGCAAGAACTGGGACATTCTCAGCTGCCATCTGCCCTGAACAATGTGAACCATGATTCATCCGTGAAGCGCACACCTCTCCAACGTGCCAGACGCCATCAAATGTGAGCATTTGCCCACACAAGTCTGTTACGGCGACGAGCTGGAGTCAGGTCAAGACCCCGATGAGGACGACGGGCATGCAGTTGAGCGTCCCTGAGACGGTTTCTGACAGTTTGTGCAGAAATTGTTTGGTTGTGCAAACCAATTGTTCCAGCAGCTGTCTGGGTGGCTGGTCTCAGACGATCTTGGAGGTGAACCTGCTGGATGTGGAGGTCCTGGGCTGGTGTGGTTACACGAGGTCTGCGGTTGTGAGGCCGGTTGGATGTGCTGCCATATTCTCTGAAACGCCTGTGGAGACGGCTTATGGTTGAGAAATGAACATTCAATGCACGGGCGACAGATCTGGTTGACATTCCTGCTGTCAGCATGCCAATTGCACGCTCCCTCATTGCTTGTGGCATCTGTGGCATTTTGCTGTGAGACAAAACTGCACATTCCAGGGTGGCCTTTTGTTGTGGGCAGTCTGAGGTACACCTGTGCACTACTCATGATGTCAGATCAGCATCCTGATGTGGCACACCTGTGAGGTGGGATGGATTATCTCAATATAGCAGATGTGCCCACTACCACACATTTGGACTGATTTGTGACCACTGTTTGGGAGGGATGGTTATATTGTGTATCTGGAATGAATTTTAGGTCTCTACGTCCATTCCATGGGGAATGGAAGCAGTAACAAAGGTGTTGCGTTTATATTTTTGTTGAGTGTATGTTAATCCCTAAACCCAAAGTTTTCACAGCAGAACACCAGAGGAACGTCGTCTGGACATCACAGGTTCTGTACAGCAGCGGTCCCTGAGTCGTTTGGTACCGGGCCACGAGAGTTTAAATTTATGGTTTTCAGGGTTTGTATTGTTCCCTGGGTCTTTTCCCTTGTTGTAGTTGTGTGTCTTATTTTGAAAGAAATATTTACATGTTACCATAGCGACCAGAGAGGATTAAGCGGCAGAGAGGAGGATGTTACTGTCAATGTTGGCGCATTTTCAGGAGGACGCTGCTAATAAAGTTACACAATTACACAGTACATTCACGTTTATTATTATATTTACAAAATACCAGTTTTTGTCTTGGTCGGATCATTTTATGTGGTTGTATTCATCCGTGTCTGACATAAACCGGGCTGTGGCGCAAAAAGGTTGGGGACCGCTGCTGTGCAGCATGAGGGTTAATAGGACCGCACTCATATGAATATGATGTGTACATTGATTTATTCGTGTACATCCATGCTGTACATCTGGCGGTGTACGGCGTGGAGGTGTACGATCACCTCTTCACCCCAGTGAAGTGATCGTTTTCTCCTCGTTTTAATAAATTAAGCCGTTTGGTCTTTGTTCCCACAACATATCACCAATTCAAAAAATCTAAATTAGCTGTATGTAAGCGGCAATACATGAAAAACCGCGGGACCCACCATACAAGCTGGTTTACGGTTATTTTAAATAAAAGAAACATGTCTATGCAGATGCCCAAAGCTTAACAACACGACCGCTATAACAATTTAACTTTTGTACAACCAGATGTTCATATACTTACATTTGAAAGTGTTTTCCTCTCCTGCTTCGACCACCATCGTTATCAGAAACAAATCTCCTCTATGACCCGCAATGAATCCTGGGATATAGTAGGACACGAAGGATACATCGGACCCATCCTTAGAATTCAGGGCAAAGTAGGACGCATTTGTCGCCACATTTTGAGCACTCTTTGGATTCGGACAGCCTTCGTCACGTCGCCGTGATGTCATTGCCTCTAAATGTGGCATTGGCGCATCCTTCCCCCGGTTTCGGACACGACTAACCCTCAAATTTGCGGAGAGGTAGGACGCATTTGTCGCAACATTTTAAGTGCTCTTTGAATTCGGACGGCCTTCGCCGTGTCGCTGTGATGTCATTGCATCCAAATATGGCATTTTAAGCATCCTTCCCCTGAATTTGGACACAGCCGGAGAGTGACATGCGGTCATGCTCTGAGGCTTATCCACAGCCATCCACTTGGGAACATTGTTCAGGCAATGCTGTAAGTGTATATATTTTATGAGGAAGGTGTTAAAAAAAAGCATAATTAGCGGTATTTGTTAAAAACTATATTTTATTTGTAATTCATGAAGGTTGATTTGTCCATGTTAAACAAGGCAGTTTTGATGATCATTACTGTTGCTCAAGCTAATACAAAGATGTAAGGTCACATTTTGAGTTATTTCGTGATTCAATATTTATGTAAACACGATCATTTTTTCTATCCTGTATTTCTTTTCAACTACAGTTTTCACCACTTGTGAAATGAAGATTCTGAGTAAAAAGTCAACTCTACTCAGACTCGTGTATTCATTGACAGAGGTTTAGCTTGGTGTTTAATCAGAGTTGCTACACTCTGCAGCAGAACACTACACTGTGTGTGTGTGGTGCTCTTTGTTCGTTTGGGTATCCAGAGTGAACAGAGAGACATGGCAGCCGTTTTTTAACTTGGACTTTCAACTGCTTAATACATTTCAGAAAATGCACTTCGAGCATATTTATCTTCTTTCTCCAGAAATGAACCCAATATTGACCATGTGTTTAGTGAATACCTCAGGCAGCAGAAATCCAAGAAACAGGAGGAACCATCATGGAAGGACAGGCCCCTGCACGGTATGTACCACCGGCAGATAGAGGAGGTGGCTGATATCTAGAAATCCTACCAGTGGCTGGACTGAAAGACAGCACAGAGGCACTAATCATGGCAGCACAGGAACAAGCTCTGAGCACAAGATCCATAGAGGCTGGGGTCTATCACACCAGGCAAGACCCCAGGTGCAGGCTGTATAACGATGCCCCAGAGACAATCCAGCACATAACAGCAGGGTGCAAGATGCTAGCAGGCAGGGCATACATGGACGCCATAACCAAGTGGCTGGCATAGTGTACAGGAACATCTGTGCCGAGTATAACCTGGAAGTCCCGAGGTCAAAATGGGAGACGTCCCCAAGGGTGATGGAGAATGACCGAGCTAAGATCCTGTGGGACTTCCAGATACAGACGGACAAAATGGTGGTGGCTAACCAACCGGACATAGTGGTGGTAGACAAACAGAAGAAAGACAGCCGTAGATGTAGCAGTTGTCAATGACAGCAATATCAGGAAGAAGGAACACGAGAAGCTGGAGAAATACCAAAGGTTCAGAGAAGAGCTCGAGAGGATGTGGAGGGTGAAGGTAACGGTGGTCCCCGTGGTAATCGGAGCACTAGGTTCGGTGACTCCCAAGCTAGGCGAGTGGCTCCAGCAGATCCCGGGAACAACATCGGAGATCTCTGTCCAGAAGAGCGCAGTCCTGGGAACAGCAAAGATACTGCACAGGACCCTCAAGCACCCAGGCCTCTGGTAGAGGACCCGAGCTTGAAGGATAGGAATTATATATATATATGCGTTGAGGTCAAATGTTTGTGCATGTTGGAGGTATTTTTCTAGTTTGTTGTGTTCAGTGTGGGAGTGATAATTAGCATATTACACATAACACTTTTCTAAAGTTTACTCTAGCTTACTCTTATCTAAAGTAATTCAGAGCATAAATCACTCCCGCGAGAAACCAATTCGTTATATTACTTGTTAAGCTACTTTCACATTTCTCTGTAAAATCACCGAAAACTCATTGTCTCATAATTATAATTCAACAATATAAACCTATAGGCTACACTCCTATTCACGGGATTCTTCTATGGGAGAAGAAATGCCCTTTTAGAAGCTGTTCTTATCACTTAGCAGTCATATCAGCTATTTGAAGAGTGAAAATTCAGACATAGAGAAACCACTGTGTCATCGCCCACTTGATGTGCCCTCTTCATTTGGTAATGTTTCTCGTATAAATATGAAGCACTGAATCCCACCATATAAAGATAAAATATGAGGAAGATCATGTTAAAATACAAAATTTTTGTGCCATTTCTAACCTTTCATAGAGCAACGGGAGGTGGTAATATATAAACAGAAACACGTACAGAGAAAGGTCAGTCATGTCAGTGTCACCTGGTCATTTGCTCTCACTGTGTGTAGCAACACTGAGCTGTGAGCCATCTTTCTTCTGTTTGCTATGTGACTCGCCTTCCCACGCTCTGTATTTCTGTTCCTATATCTCCACTGTTTTAAGAACAAATATGCCCCTCCATGCATTTCTTTATGTGAAAGTGAAAAAGACAAGGAATACTGGAACAAACACTAGAATGTGGTTGACAGGTTTTTAGAACTGAGCATTTAGATAATATTTTTACAGACTGTTCAAAGTCTTAATATGGCTGACTCTTACCAACCGCTCCTGATTGAAAAGCGCTCTCTGGTGCTTTAAATGAGTATATCCTCTGCTGAGGACAGTGTCCATATTTCTATTTGCCAGGGCAAACCATGGGGATGTAGGGAAGGAGGACCCAGGCGCGGAGCTCTGAATATCAACAGTGTGTTTATTTACAGTGTGGCAACAACTGATGCACAATTAATCCTCATGCTCCCCAAGACTCCCGTGTGTGTCTCCCACTCTGACGTTTGTGCTCCCCGCTGTCGTGACTCTGCACACCCTGTGCGTGCTGTCCTTCCTCTCCATGTTCCTCCTGCAGGAAAACAATGGAAGCAGCCGTTAGACACTGACCCCAGAACCAAAACACAAGCAAAAACAACAAAATAACAAACCCTCCCAGGTCACAGTCCCAAAGTCAGACCGCGCATCCCGCAGCAGTGCAAAAAAAAGAAAAAAAACCCCCACAAAACAGTCTCAGGTGGTCCATCACTTTAACAAAAGAGTTCAGGTGGCCTACCTTGGTCCCGTGATAGCAGTAGGACGCTTTAGGCGGCCTACCTCGAGTCCAGTGGTGGCAGCGCTGTAGCTCCGGTGGTCTGCCACAGGTCTGGCAGCAGCGGCGAAACGGTTCCGGTGGCCGGAAAACAGAAATCAGAAACAGCTTGAGAAATATTTTGCATGTTAATTGGCAACAGGTCAATAACACGATTGGGTATAAAAAGAACATCTTAGAAAGGCAGATGTCAGATGTCAACCAGAACCAGAACTACAGCTTGGTGAAGACTGTGGCTTCCTGGAGTGAGTCAAAAACAGAATTAATTAGTGGGAGGGGATATTTATTCTTGACGGTGATGTCGTTTAGACCCCGGTAATCAATGCACGGTCGGAGCGTCCCGTCCTTCTTTCCCACAAAGAAAAAACCCGCAGCTACGGGGGAGGATGACGGCCTGATTCTTCCTGCTGTTAGCGACTCCTGGATGTAATTCTCCATAGTTTCTCTTTCGGGGCGAGACAGGTTGTACAGTCTGCTAGAGGGTAGCGAAGCTCCCGGGAGTAGATCAATGGCGCAGTCATATGGTCGGTGAGGTGGTAGTGAGAGCGCCTCGTCTTTACTGAACACCTGCCGTAGATCGTGATATTCAGGGGGAACGGAAGAGAGGTCTAGTGCTGGTGGCGGGACTGGGCTCCGTTCCGTTGAGGCGGGGGGAACGGCTGACCCCAAGCAGTTTGCCAGACAAAACAAACTCCAGCTCGCGATTCTCTTTCCGGCCCAATCAATGTGAGGATTATGCCTCTGTAACCAGGGGTAATCTAAGATAAGCGGGGTGTCAGGAGAGGGGAAAGTGAAAAAGGAAAGCTGCTCCTGGTGGTTTCCTGATGCGACTAACTGTACTGGCGCGGTTTGGTGAGTGATATAAGCAAACACCTGATTATTCAATGTGGACGCAGGGATGGGCGGTTCGAGTGGAGTAAGAGATACCGCTAACCTCTTAGCCAGTTTCTCATCCATGAGGTTCTGTTCCGCCCCGGAGTCCACCAGCGCGGGGCATGTAAAAGTCTGGTTATTAGTCACAATGGTAACGGACAGTAACAATCGGGGTCTAGTAGTGCTGAAAGTGCTGCCCACCGGACTTACCGGTGGGCCGGGTCGTTTGGGCAGACCGGGCAAACAGCGATGCGGTGACCGGGCCTCCCACAGTACAGGCAATCCCCAGCCCAGAATCGGCGTTCCCTCTCCTCCGGAGAAAGCCGAGAGCGCCCGATTTGCATGGGTTCGGGCGGAGGAGGCGATGGAGAGCGCGTACACGCAGCCGTGGGTGGGGACGAAGAAACACAGATCCCGGGGCGCAATACGGAGCCCATAGGCTTAAGCCGCCGCTCGGCATCCCTCTCCCGCAGGCGTCTATTGATCCTGCGGGCGAGGGAAGCCAATTCTTCGAAGGATTTAGTTTCCTCGTGAAACGCTAGTTGGTCTTTCATCTGGTCGGTTAGCGACCGTAAAAAGACCCCACGGAGGGCCGAATTGGGCCAACCCACGGCGACCGCTCTGGTACGAAACTCGACTAGGTACTCCGCAATACTACGCCGCCCCTGACGGAGCCCCAGCAATTTCTGCACGGCGTCGTCCTCCAAGACTGGAGGGGAGAACGTAGCCTGGAACTCCTCCAGGAAATCGTCGTAATCGCAATCACGAATGGGGTGAGAGGTTAAATAAGTTCCGCGCACAAGCTGGACCCAGAAGCAGAGCACACACACACCGGGGTATGAGAAAAAAATAAACTTTATTATAACTGAAGGTGTCCCGGGAGGGTAGAAGGGGAAAAACGCGTGGAACCAGAGAAACCGAAGGACCGGGAGGTGAGTCGCGCAGGAACGCCGCGAGCGGGACTGTGGGAGGCTGCAACAGGAAAAGGATTATTGGGGTGCGGGGAAATGGCAGCATACGAGGGGAGGTAGAGTATGCGTCTTACGATGATAGCGGGGCCGAGGGAGCCGGAGGGAGGGGTGAGGGTCCGCGGGGGAGCTCCAGAAAAGTCGAGGCGGCGAGTGCTGATCGTGATCCAAATTCTGGACGGGCAGGTGGACAGGCAGGTGGCTCAAAACACGTCGAGTTGTGATCTGAGTACACAGGGCAGAGTTAGTGCTAGTTCAGATGAATACGTTTTCATAAGGGCTTTCCCGCAGGTGTACGTTACCGCTGAGAGACGACTACGGACTGGCGTGGAGCAGCAGGCTGGGCAGGATTAAATAGTCCACCTGGTGATCGCCTGGGATGGGATGCAGGTGTGGAGTTAGCAGCCACGCCCGTGGGCGTGGGCATCCCATCAGCACCTCGGACGCCGGGCCGCGGACCATGACACACACTGGTTGCTAAGGTTGCTTAACATAAAATTATGAAGTATTTGAATATATCATCATCTACTAAACACAATGTACTCAAGGAATTCTGGAAATCTGTGAGAAGGGGAAAGGATTGGAAGTCAATGCTGTGATCTTCAGACCATCAGACAGAGCTGCATTAGAAACAAACATGATTTTGTCATGGTGATTGTTACCGGCACCAGACCTAGGGGAATCTGGACCGGCAGCAAGCGGCACACAGGCTAGAGAGCACTGCGTAGCCAAATATGAGCAAACTGTGGATTAATAGAGAGGACACCGAAGTTAGCGTCTTGCTCAGGCCGGAGCTCATTTATTTCTCCACATATACACAATACAAATCACACTAGACCATGCATTCTTCCCATAAAATAACAGAGTTCATAAACATAAATAAAGTTACAAAAAGCATTCTCTCAAAAGCAAAATAAATACAAACTAATTCAAAATGACTTTACATACTCACAACTTAAAACACTCGCGGCTAAAGCATAACAACATACCAAAATAACCCATCTCACATTCACACCTTTCCCCACATTCGCGCCATATACGCTATTACTTTTGAACATGGCGTCCCTTGAACGCAACATAACATGGCGGCAGACGACTGCAACGTTGTTTCACCAACAAAAAGCTTTCCCCTTAATACATGTACTCAGTACTGCTTGGCTAACACTAAAACAAACACTACAACACATTTTCAGAAGTCGCAGGTTGCCACTGTCATAGCATATACTTATAGTGCTACGTAGCATTATAGCATTATGCCGATGATACACTAATACTCATTACAACAAAATACCACAAAACAACATCATCACTCTCATCTCAAAATATAGCCGAACAGTTGTTACTCAACTTACATGACATTTAGAACCAGTTCGGTAACATAAAAGTTTGTTTGTCAGTACCTGTGGATTAATAGAGAGGACACCGAAGTTAGCGTCTTGCTCAGGCCGGAGCTCATTTATTTCTGAGCTGCGCATGCGCAGAGCCTATAGCTAAAGTCTCTCTGGTAGTTCCACAGCAGTGCAAGAGCACCATCTACTGGCATAATGAAATATAACCAATATAACAACACATAAAAATGTCAAAATAAGTCACAATAATAAACAAAAAATAAGGGGGTAATTGGTTTTCTTACAAAAATAAACATGTAGCTTTTTCAACCTGCTACATGATCACTGCACAAGCCTGCCTGACCTGTTAAAAAGTTAACTAGGCAAACCGTCCTCGCTGCACCGCAGGCTACTTTAGGCAAAAAGATAAAAAGCTTTTAAAAAAGATTAAATAAAAGATAAAAAGCCCTCTTTGACTCCCATGAGAAGTCACACAGCGAAGGTGTATGAAGGGACAACAGCAATCCTCCTTCTTCATCTTGCTCCTCAACTGTAGCCTAGATAGACAATGATGGAAAGTCAGAAATCAATTGATTACCTATAAAAAGCAACCCAGAAGAGCCCTTGGAGACCATCCATGACCTCTACTGTCAGCTTCCCCAGAACCCACTGGTAAAGGAATGAAGTCTGTGAAAGGTCCATGTCAGTCAGGTTTAGAAGAAAAAGATGCTTGTCATAAATCCTTTAATCTGTGAAGAAGTGTGGTTGCCATCTTGAACCAGGGAGGTTGTTCTTTATAATAAAGATAGCGTTTTGGTCTCTGAAGAAGAAAAACTGCCAGGCAGCTGCAAAGGCCCGTCCAACACAGGCAGCAGCACAGCAGACCTGGTCAAGTGGAATCGTCCCCAGAAGAAATTGACCAGTGCATTTTGAATCTCTCTGATTAATGCATCTGGAGGTTCCACAACAGTAGAATGGTGCCAGAGCACAGAGGTGGCCAAGATGTTAAAAACCAAAATTCTTCCCATGCAGGACAACTGCAGCTGGGCCCAACTCCATCGAGACAATCGGGCACTGATCTTTTCTGCTAGACCTTCCCAATTTTTCTTTTGGAATTCGTCTCTTCCCAGAAACACACCCAAGCATTTCATTCCATCCCTGTTACACTGTAGCCCCTCCAGTAAAGTGGGCTCCCTTATACCCTTTCAACAGAGGACCTTCACATTTGATCCAGTTGACGTCTGCAAAAGATGCTTTCTCGTATAATTCCAGTTTTATATGAGAGCGTTGATATCATTTTTAGTGGTTATAAAAACTGTAACATATTCAGGATACACAGACAGTCTCAGTGTGCTTCCTGCTCCTTCTGCAAAGTTCAACCCCATGAGTCCCTGTCTGAGGTGGTTTAAAAGGGGCCAGAGCATAGAGGATTCGGAAAAGGGGGATGTGGCGTGGAGGTGTAGTCTTTGGCTCTGCAATCACCCACAGATTTTCCTGGAAACCTTCCAGGCCACGGCAAAGGTATGCCAGTGGTCTCCCGCAGAATGGGCACCGTGGTTACTGCAGCTGCTGTTGCTATTGGGGGAGGCTCCGACAGCGGCTCTGAGCCTGCCATCAGCTTAGTTTTGAAGACAACTGCTGCGTGGTGCTGGATTGTTTGGGCCTCTCCCCGGAGGATCACTGGCGGCAGTTCCCAGCCATTCTGATGGCAGGGGAGGATTTGCCATTCGCATGGCCCTGTCAGCTGTACAATGCGGCATCAAGGGGGCTGCAGCCTGGGCCGTCAGAGGGGGACACACGCATGCTGGAAAAGGTGGTCCTAGAACAGTTTGTGGAGGGCTTGCACAGGGAAATGGCACACTGGGTCTGCTGTCTTAGACCGGTGAGCCTGGAAGCTGCAGTCATCCTTGCAGAGGATCCCCCAGGCCACCCGGGTGGGGGGAGCAGGGAGGCACAGCTGCTGCCACTCACTAATCAGATTCTCCCCTTTTCCAGTGAAGCTGGGCCTGCGAGGACAGCTGAGTTTAGAGTGGGGAAGCAGCTGAAAAGCTGACTGCCCAGAGTGACGAAAGAAAACGTATTATGCAAATAAACACTAAGAAACCTGAAGTTACGTGGGGTCCGTTCATTTTACAGTGTGAATGCTTGAATGAAGCCAGTTGCATAAGAGCGCTTCAACTGCTCATAGTAAAAAGCAGTAGCAGTACTATAAGAAACAGTCCATTTACCATTTACCAAACTCACCTCTTCAACAATAAAAACAAAAAAACCTGCCACTGCCACTCTTGTGTAAAGTTGGGTTTCTTGAAAGGAGCTATACCAATCTGTCAAAACAAAGTTATCATTATTAATGCTTAGTGACAGTGATGCCAGACACATTACTAAAGTATCTTTCCATGCATTTCTGAAGTGGCATAGTGCATAGTATTGTGCATCCAGCAAAGGATGGATGACATGTAAATACCATCATCTCAAGAGACTTGCTATTGAAAGTTAAACCTCGTGCAAAAAAAAGTTAGAAAGTGAACCCGACAAGCACTTAAAGGCAGTGAAGAGGAAAAAGTCCCATTTCACACAAGGAGACTTCCAAAAACATCAGGCTCATGGAGAAGCAGGCATCTGCAACCACTGGCTGGGGGAGTTTACAGGGAGTGCAGAATTATCAGGCAAGTTGTATTTTTGAGGGATAATTTTATTATTGAACAACAACCATGTTCCCAATGAACCCAAAAAACTCATTAATATCAAAGCTGAATGTTTTTGGAAGTAGTTTTTAGTTTGTTTTTAGTTTTAGCTATTTTAGGGGGATATCTGTGTGTGCAGGTGACTGTTACTGTGCATAATTATTAGGCAACTTAACAAAAACAAATATATACCCATTTCAATTATTTATTTTTACCAGTGAAACCAATATAACATCTCCACATTCACAAATATACATTTCTGACATTCAAAAACAAAACAAAAACAAATCAGCGACCAATATAGCCACCTTTCTTTGCAAGGACACTCAAAAGCCTGCCATCCATGGATTCTGTCAGTGTTTTGATCTGTTCACCATCAACATTGCGTGCAGCAGCAACCACAGCCTCCCAGACACTGTTCAGAGAGGTGTACTGTTTTCCCTCCTTGTAAATCTCACATTTGATGATGGACCACAGGTTCTCAATGGGGTTCAGATCAGGTGAACAAGGTGGCCATGTCATTAGTTTTTCTTCTTTTATACCCTTTCTTGCCAGCCACGCTGTGGAGTACTTGGACGCGTGTGATGGAGCATTGTCCTGCATGAAAATCATGTTTTTCTTGAAGGATGCAGACTTCTTCCTGTACCACTGCTTGAAGAAGGTGTCTTCCAGAAACTGGCAGTAGGACTGGGAGTTGAGCTTGACTCCATCCTCAACCCGAAAAGGCCCCACAAGCTCATCTTTGATGATACCAGCCCAAACCAGTACTCCACCTCCACCTTGCTGGCGTCTGAGTCGGACTGGAGCTCTCTGCCCTTTACCAATCCAGCCACGGGCCCATCCATCTGGCCCATCAAGACTCACTCTCATTTCATCAGTCCATAAAACCTTAGAAAAACCAGTCTTGAGATATTTCTTGGCCCAGTCTTGACGTTTCAGCTTGTGTGTCTTGTTCAGTGGTGGTCGTCTTTCAGCCTTTCTTACCTTGGCCATGTCTCTGAGTATTGCACACCTTGTGCTTTTGGGCACTCCAGTGATGTTGCAGCTCTGAAATATGGCCAAACTGGTGGCAAGTGGCATCTTGGCAGCTGCACGCTTGACTTTTCTCAGTTCATGGGCAGTTATTTTGCACCTTGGTTTTTCCACACGCTTCTTGCGACCCTGTTGACTATTTTGAATGAAACGCTTGATTGTTCGATGATCACGCTTCAGAAGCTTTGCAATTTTGAGACTGCTGCATCCCTCTGCAAGACATCTCACTATTTTTGACTTTTCTGAGCCTGTCAAGTCCTTCTTTTGACCCATTTTGCCAAAGGAAAGGACGTTGCCTAATAATTATGCACACCTGATATAGGGTGTTGATGTCATTAGACCACACCCCTTCTCATTACAGGGATGCACATCACCTAATATGCTTAATTGGTAGTAGGCTTTCGAGCCTATACAGCTTGGAGTAAGACAACATGCATGAAGAGGATGATGTGGACAAAATACTCATTTGCCTAATAATTCTGCACTCCCTGTAGTGCAAAGTTGAGAAGAGCAAACATGGAGGCATAACCACACGTGTTTTATGAACTTTATGTAGGATTCAATAAGCAGCATTTCTGCATTAAAATATCAAAATGTGGCATCCACACACATCCACACACACACACAACAGAGGGGAAAGAGAGCCACAAGAGGAAAGAAAAACAGAACGGCGAAGGAGCGAGACTGTGACAGCACCTTGACAGAAATAACCAGGAAACTTCAAGAACACATTATGTAGAGATCCATTGTCTAATTAAGAAAACAAAAATCACATGCTTCAAATTTACAGTTTAAACTGTAAATAGCAGTCCTTATAAAAATGTACTCTACTCCTCTCCCGTCTTGTCTTTCTAACGTAACACATTAATTAAAAAACTAACTCCATCTATTCCTACTCTTCTCTTCTCTTGAATGAAATGAGAAAGACAAACACAAGCTGTGCAGGCAGGACCATAGGGTAACATTAATTAATTAACAGTTTTTGAAGTGCATCCATTGGATCTACTGGAAGGAATCGGAGGCTGTAGCACGTGAAAAATGATCCCACTCGAAATCACTACAACAAACTGTCCCTCAGGGTTAATTACTCATTAATTCAGAATTCCATTCTGCATCATTGCAGTCCCCTTTAACCCCTCATTTGTGTAATGGATTTGCATGCATGTCAGCCCATAGTTAAATTATTGTATAGTTTTTATAATGTGCTATAAGCATGTGTGCACTTTTATAGAGCTGTTTCTAATTTTGTTAAACTATGTATAATGACAATAAAGGCTTTCAATTCAATAAATGACAACAGACAACTTTCTGTCAAACAAATATTTGTTTAGTTTATTAAATGGTTATTAAAACTAGTATCACTCATTCACTCCTATGTTGTACACATGTAGCTGCCAATTTTTGTATTGGCAAGCACAAAGCAACAAAAAACGGAGATACTTGAAGCCTTCAACTTCTAGCAACTCCTCCCAGGAACAGAATTGTCACTCCACCCTTTTCTGGCTGAGAACTATGGCCTCAGATGCAGCAATGTCTCTCTTGGACACTCCAGGGTACCACGCTGCTAACCAACACTCTCCACTCCCAAACCCTGGTATGAACCTTTCTGGAGAACTCCCCTGAAGTTGGATCACACCCTCTTGCCCCCCTTCTTAAAGGGGGAAACTGTCATCCCAGTCTGCCAATCCAAGGGCACTGTCCCCAACTTCTACATGCAGGGTTGTCAACCAAGATAACCCCATGATTTCCAGAGCATGACAACCTCAGGGCAAATCCTATCAACCCCATGGGCCCAGCCACCAAGGAGTTGTTTAACTACCTCAGTTACTTTACACAAGTGATAGTCATCCCTCTTGTTTACAGACTCTAGGGCTACGTTCACACTGCAGGCGAAAGCGCATCAAATCGGCCTTTTATTGACCCTGTGCAACCCATATCCCATCATGCTATGACAGTGTGAACGGCACTTTCATATGTGGTACTGAATCCGATACATATCTGATGTTTCAGAAAGCGACTGCTGTTTGATGGTCATGTCGCATTAAATCCGTCTTTTACGTCACTGACATGAGACAGATGCCAATTATCAGCGCCAGAGAAGACATCGTGAACGCTTCCTGGCCATCCGGTGAAACTGTTGGGAACAACGTTGGAGAAACGTGAACATTTTATTTGTTCTGTATAATCTGCAGATTCTGACAGAAATCTATCCTTTAAAGCAGCGCTCCTCTAAAACAGCAATCAGGATCATTATTAGGCCAAATGTAAATAACAAAATAATTTTATAACTTAAAGCAAAAGTGGGAAACGCAAAGTCTGAAACAAGTCTTTATATTAAGGCCATCAGTCAAACATACTATTTGCTCTGGGTCTAAACAGAGCGCGTTGTGTGTGACGTCTTCTTTTGCGCATGCGGCCGCTTTGAGCGTTCACACTAGAGCGCGTTTGCTGTCGCATTTTATTTGTGGTGTGAACGAGCAGACAAAAAAATCGGATTTGATCACAAAATCGGAATTGAGCATTAAGACCTGCAGAGTGAACGTAGTCTTAGTCTTCCTACCTTCTGACACACCTTCCTTCCTTCTCCTGTCTGTGTTCTCAGTTAAAGTCAGCAGCATCCATCCTAACTGTACACACTGAGAGCAGCAAGGAACTTCTTCCTCCTGACAGTTTTCCAGAATCACCTCTAGGCCACCTGAAAACTTTGCTCAGTGGGGTCACAGTTTTGCTTCAGCTATTTTCTGAATCAGCTACTCCTGTCAGCTCCCTCTAGAGTCCCACGACCCAAACAAACTTGTTAGAACTTTTTCAGCTTAAAATTCCCTTCACCTCTGGCATCCATCTATTTCTGGAGTTTCCACTATCAACCAACTCAATACAGCCTCAGCAATGGAACGGGGTCCATTCAGACTCAATATCCCCAACCTCCCTCAGAATGCTTTTGAAGTTTCATCCATTCTTTTGTTCTTTCATACACAATTCAGGGTAGCCGGGGTCCTGGGGTGTAATCCAAGCTAATCTCACAGGGTGAGAGTGATGTTAATATCATAGATCACTAGGATTCATCTGTTATGCAGACAATGCATTAATAGGGGCCAATAGGTTTTTAATTTTCATGCTAAATAAATAGCTAGTTATCAGATGTGTGTGCATAAATGAGGTAGACAGTAACACATATAATTTGGCAATATACTGTACTGAAAGTCGAGAAATACTTCCCAAACATAGTTATCAGAAAGACAACGCGGTGTTTTTGATGATCTTTGGTCCTACTCTGCGTTAGTGTGTACTGTGTTAACCTGTACCAAATGGACGCGGGTCCTGGATGCAGAGTCCTGAGCATTTAGTTAAAATTAGATTTTGTTTAATGCCGCTCTTTGTGAGGCTTTCAAACAGCGAGTTCTGGACAGAAGCCACTATTTCATAATACAGACACTTCTAGTTGTGAAATATTCCTTCAAGTCAGTGCTAGACCATCTTTGTGCTGAATTAAGAGCTCATTTCAGCAAAGTCTTCCTCTACTTAACTCAAGCACATTGTCTCCATATCACATTTGACAGGGTTGTTTGTTTTCCTCCTCCTCTTGTTAATACCAATATGACTTTTATCCATGGTGCTCTGGACACATGCAGGATGTAAGGCCACTGTTATTTCCTGAGGACAGAGCCGTACTGATAAACAGCAGTGATTTGCTCAGCGTTTGACAGTTTGCTTATTTCATTTTTCCTCCTAGGACTCCTCATCAGTTAATTTCAACACGGCAGCCTCAGAAGCCCGAGTCTTTGGGGAAATGTCATTTTAAATTAATTCCCAGGTCTTTTAAGATAAGCAGCTAGTCGTTAATTTCACCCAGGGCGTAACGTTGTCAGGGGCCCAGAAGCATGACGTATGTCTGTCAAGATTAATTACTATGCAAAAACAGCTCTCTTTTTTCTTCTTGCCTTTCCCCTTGTATACAGGAGTGCCTAACTGACCAGCTAACAAAAAGTGCTGTCTGAATGGGCAAAGTAACAGTCCCTGGATGATACTGTGTGTGATTCATGTGGCATGTTGAAAATATTTTTATGATGTCAGTCAGATATTTTCAGGGAACTCTGAATATCCAGTGGAAAATCTCAAAAATGATTAACATTAAATTATCCCTATGATCTGTTTAAATATGTATAATTTATTTATTTGATTTGATTATTTTTGCCATTACTGGATAGAGACAGCAAAAACACACAGGAAGACTGGGAGAGAGAGAGGGGGACGACACGGGCTGCAGGTTGTACTCGAACGCTGCTTTCCGACCATGTGCATGTGGCCTGAACTTGCTGCTGAACTAAACTAGCACCGCTTCTTTATATTTTTAATAATAATAGTAAAAACTTTAGTTTTAGCATTAGCAGTAATTTATATATTGCCTTTTCAGAAACCCAAGAGCATAAAAAACCAAAGTATATAAACAAACAAAACGTCTAGAGGTTCAAGATTTTGTTAAAGTGGTGAGATTATATTGTAATATTAAATATACTATATACATAATATTGTTTTACAAAACATTATACAGAAATGTGCAGTGTGATTGGAATGCGAGCACCTAATGGCTTAGCTATGTATGAGCACTAACGCAGGTTTGGAACAGCCGCTGAGCAGGAAAATGCTACGAATAAATTGAAAGAGCCACAACCCAGGTTTGAGTTGTCTTTCTCATTATAACCATGGCAATATCAAACCTCCTCTTTATTAAATCACACAGGTGTCGTTTTTGTTATTACTGAGGTCTAAGGAGATCATAAAAAATGATTCAAAGCATGTGTGATAACAACATGGCCAACTGTCCATGGCTAGCTGGTGAACATTAGTAACTACCTAACTTGCTTCTGTGCTGACTTACTTCAAGATTGAAGATTCTTTATTTGTCACATGTCACACTAGTACAACACACTGTGAAGTGTGTCCTGAACTGCTCCTTGACTGTGTGAAACTTTATAAACAATAAGTAAATTGAGCAACGTTAATCACAGGGGAGCAAAGGTCATTCCTGGGGATGTCAGGGAAACAATCCTCCAGTTACACTGAAGGCAGAAAATCCACTTAGATGATGTTGGGATTAAATTATTTGACGTGCCTCAATTCTATGCTTTATATGAACTAAAATGCCATATTACCATATAGTGTGGTATTAAGTGGACACGGCCCTGAAAATAGAGGCATTAGACTACGTGTGCTCGGGGAGTAGAAAGCTGTAGACTCTCACTCACGCTTGCCTGGGAAAACGTAGATAAGACGGGACCATCTCTGGTGGAAAGTTACTGAGACACTGTCGTTTAGACTAGAGTGAGAGAGCTTCTGTAATAAAACTGTCAGGGGAACACCAGCACTTTGAGATCCGCGGCCACGTGTCATGCAGGACGCATCTCCCTCCTAGAAGTAATAGAGTGTGAAATGGTCTACTGAGCAGTGTTTTGTCTTCCATCGGATGCCTCGGAGGAATCAAAAGAACTTGGTGAAGTGTTGATATTTAACAAGGAAGAGAAGAGTGAGATCCCTCACAGTGAATGTTGAAGATTTCCTTTGATTTCCAGGGATGTTCTCCCTGCGGTGGAGGATGAACAGGTAGGTGGAGGTGAGTGGTCCAGGTGAAATGGGAGGGAAACTGGAAGCTGGATTATCTTGGCAGGGCTGCAGTGAGTTAAACAGGTCAACACGATTTGGCCTGTTGCCGCTTGAGAGAGGCAGACTATCTAGCAAAACCTCGATAGATCAGCTGGTCCTCACATACTGGCATTAATGATGATGATCAGCAGCAGATGTGTCAGGCTGAGGATCTGGAACAGAGAGCTCTGCCCAATAGGTAGGATTCTGCAGGAAGCTTGCTCAGGAGAAGGAGAAACTGGACCAACCTGCTCCCTCATGACAGTTATTTGTTTTTCTAAAACTAATGGTGTAATGGATTAGTAGAGCTAATCAAGCGGTAGACGCAAATTTAACAATTTCTTTTCTTTATTTATTGAGTAAGCCCAAATATACTTAAATCTAAATTGAGACTGAAAAAAGCAACCTCCACCCATGAGCCTATTGTATGGATTTTGTAATTTAGATTTTCACACCTGGATTTGAAATTGGATTATCATAGATATGCATTAAGTTAAATATTTGGGTCAACAAAGAGTGTTGGAGAATATGTAGATGTCAATGAATGTTAGTGGTTTTCCAATTATCTCCTTCGATGATGTGGAGGGAGGGAGATGATCAGGGAGGGAGAGTGCTTTCAACATTAAATTCAATTCAAATCAATTTGATTTTGAAACTACCAATTGACAACAACAGACATTAAATATGGGCCTTTTATTTGATGCATCACAAATTTACAGAGGGGTGTAAATGAAGGTAAATATGTTGCAAAATGAAAGAGCTTGTAGAATACGGTTAATACTTGTACAGCTGCTGTTATTGTGTATATATTTATTTATATTTTGATTTCTTCATACATTCTTATATAGTTCTATATTGTGTATTTTGTTGTACAGTTATTTTATTTTCAACTTTAATTTATATATTTTATCTTATTCTTCCCAGTTAAATTTACCCTTCATTCTAATTTGTGTTGTACAGTTATTTCATTTTTAACCTTAATTTATATTTTATTCCTTCCTAGTTAAATTTACCCTTTTTAATTTTTCATATTTATTTCCTATCTTATTCATAGCCTTTTCCTTTTTTGTTTTCTTTAGGTCACGAGCAGTTGTCCAAGCATTTCACTACATATCGTACTGTGTATGACTGTGTACGTGACAAATAAAAATTTGAATTTGAATTTGAATTTGAATAAAAAGTGAGAATACACCTGGGACAGGACAGATGTGAGACCTTGGGTCGTCCTTACTGAATTGTGCATAGGCTTTATTAAAATGTTCCATGGTGATAAAACTGAAACTGTTCAATATTATAAACACTTAGGATGCTGGCTGGATGTTATTTTCACACATTCACAACTTGTAAGATCATTGTACAGTCCACAATTTTATCTGCACCTGTTTAGTCATAGTTGTTGTGATGTTTATATGAATCTATATCCAAGCCAGTTCATTCTGTGCATCACAGTGCACGATTGTGTCTTAAATGAAAAAGAAGTTTGACTACGGTGGCCCTAAGAGGCCAGATGGACTGCAACTTCAGAAAACACCAGCAATATGAAAAATGCTGCAAAAGTGCACAAAACACAACGGAAATAGGAAAAAGAACAACAAATAGGAAAAAACACAGCGGAAGTGTTTCTGGGGAAACAATAACCCGACGGACCAGTTGCAGGAAGCTCCGGACCCCACGTGACTACCAGTTGTCAGGTGACCATTTTGGCAACAACATGAACAGCGCCACTGTAAGCGGCAATGTAGAAACTTTTAAGCCATCGGAGTTAATTTAATTTCTCTTTAATTCGCATGACATCGAGCTGTTTATAAAAAAAAAAAGGTTAAATATTACCGACCCCTATAATGTTGTTGTTCTTTTTCCTATTTCCGTTGTGTTTTGTGTGCTTTTGCAGCGTTTTTCTTATTGCTGGTGTTTTCTGAAGTTGCAGTCCGTCTGGCCTCTCAGGGCCACCGTAGTTGACCCTCCCTAGCAAATCTAAAAGAGCAGTGCTGTGTGATTTTTATTG
This sequence comes from Rhamphochromis sp. 'chilingali', assembly GCF_963969265.1. NCBI lineage: Eukaryota > Metazoa > Chordata > Actinopteri > Cichliformes > Cichlidae > Rhamphochromis > Rhamphochromis sp. 'chilingali'. The sequence continues at coordinate 35,298,211 of NC_137945.1, read as the reverse complement.
ACAAGGATCAGCTGCAAAGACTGTGTCAGGGTGCTGCTTGGCAAGCAGGACTCAATCGCAGGACTCTGTTCAGTGAATTTATTAACAAGGGGGGGGGATGGTCACATCTTGCAGGAGCTTTCTTCTCTCAGGAACTCTCTGCAGGAGGGGGAGATACAGGAGAGGTGGAGGAAGATCTCAGCCTGGGCGTTTACCGTCTTATGTAGTCTGGAAGATGTGTGGTTGGTGGGGTGGGTGCAGTTTTCTCTGTGGTGGGGTTGGGTGGACTGTCCAGGGCTCTGTGGAGCCGGGGGGCGCTACTGCACTGGGCCCCGGTCTGATGGGCCTGGGCCCCCCTTCCCTGGCGGGTCGCGGAGGGTGGGAGTGCCTACTGGGGTCAGCGGGGGAGCTGGCCCCAGGGAGGGGTTACCTGCCCCTCCCTTCCTTCCCTCCCCATCTCCAGCTGCCTCCCTCTTCCCGCTCCTCCACAACCACCCACACATGCAGGGCCTTGGAGTGGGGGTATGTCACCAGGGTGCAGAGGAGGCTACCCCCCCCCCCCCCCCCCCTGTCCCCTTCTGGCTGCCTCTGCCTCAATTTTATCCCACAACTTAGACATTCACATTATTCACACTCTCATTACACATACATATAGGATCTTGGGGGTGGGCACAATCACGGAGTCCAAATCACCATCAGGGTGTATACCTCACCCCTGACGTCGTTGCCCACCTCTCAATTTTAAATACACTTAGTCATTGAGGGTTAGCAGGAGGGACTATGCGCTTACCTGCTGCTCCTTGGCAGGTAGCTCCATGCCCTCCTGGGTTTTAATTGCACCTTAGAACACATATGCATCAACACTACAATGAGCGGGTGGAGGGAGGTTTGGAGTCTTCTCCCACCCCCATTCTCTGCGGCCTGCTGGAGCGGGAGGGCTAGTAGGAGGAGTTGGCCGTCCGACTGCGGTCTGGGGTGTGGGGCCTCCCTGCTGCTGCGGAGTCGGGGTGGTCTGCCTCTCCCCACCGCAGGGAAAAGGGTAACACCACCTGGGTCTGGGTGCAATTCCCCCCTCCAGGGGCAAGGGTACCTAGACCCGGTTTGTAGAGTACGCTTGGGGAGTGTGATTGTGTGTACAGTGTCTCTTTATGTCTGTCTCCACGTTGGTTGAGTGTGGAGTGAGTGCATATGAGAGCATGAGGGTGGGAATGGATGTTTGTGTCTGTGTGTGCCTGTATGTCTGTGTCTATATGTCAGGTTGGGTATCAGACGCCACCTCTCTGGGGACACCTCAGGCCCTCCAAGGTTTGGAGGCCTATCTCCACCCACCACCACTTCCCCTGCCGGTGGCGGACTCCCTCAGGTGTCGGTGTGTTGGTGGTTCTTTGTGTCTGGGGGTGGGCGTCCGGGTGCACACCGGCTCACTCCTTGGCGGCCGCTTGTCGGGGCCTGGGGCCTGGGGCTCGCTCGGGCCCCTTTGGAGGTGGGGTGCCCCCGGCCTCTCGGCCTAGGGCTCGGTCACTCAGGCGCAGCTGGGGGCCGGCGGAGCTCACGGGCGCGTCACTGCAACTCCCCCTGACTTCTGCTCCGCGGCTGCTGGGCGAGCCCTCATCTGGGACTCTCCTCAGCTCTTACTGGGACAGTGGCGCGGCTGCCCCTCTGTTGGTCTTCCATGGTCTCTTGTGTTCTGGGGGCCTCTGGATGTCTGGAGTTTTGATCTCCTCCATACCCGCTTCACACCCTGGAGGACGGGGCTGTGGCCCCCCCACACTCCCTAGCAGATCATTACATGGAGAAACCTTTGGAATGCAAGCATGCTGATCCACACAGGTATGCACACATGGGTATTCACAGACACGGACTAAAGCTTTCTTGGCTGCTGCCTCAAAGCACACTGTGCGCTGTCTATCTTGCGTGCTGCACAATATCGTTTATTACTTAGTAAATACTGATATCTATGACTAGCTAGTTTATTGTGATGGTGCTTTGTTTTCTCTATTATTATGTTGCTCTTTGTTGTTTGCTGTCTCCTCTGTTTGTTTTTGTTTGTTTGTTTTTGTTTTTTTTTCTCCATACAGGTGACCCAGGAGTTTTTTTTTCTTTTTTCTCTCTCTTCCCCCCCCTTCTCACCGTCTCTTCTCCCCTTTGGTTTTCTTTCTTTCTCTCCCCCTCTTTCTCTCATTCATTCCCCCTGTCCTATTTATTAAAAAAAAAAAAAAAAAAATGACAAAGGATGAACTGAAGCTCTGCCATCACGTAATGTCGCATACTGCTGTTTCTGATGTCATTTAAAAAAAAAAAAAAAAAAAAAAAAAAAAAAAGAATTTATTAACAAGGTGATGTGTACGGGCAGAACGTTGTGCCATCAGAAACTGAATTTGAATAAGTTAAATTTGAATTTGAATTGCTCAGATTGAATCTGAATTGTAACTTGAATAAATGCTTTTTAAAACTGAATTTGAATTAGCCTAATTTGAAATTCAGTAAATAGTTTTGAAAATGATCATCACTAAATTGAAATTGAATTTTATATTTTGAAAATGAATTCATTTCCTTTGAAACTGTATTTTATCCTTTAAAAATGTAGCTCTCAAGTTGGGATGCTGTGTAAGAGATAGATAGATAGATAGATAGATAGATAGATAGATAGATAGATAGATAGATAGATAGATAGATAGATAGATAGATAGATAGATAGATAGATAGATAGATAGATAGATAGATAGATAGATAAATAAATCTAAATTACAATGGTTTGGATATTCATTTGCATGTTTCCCTACTTTAGTGATCTCTGCAAGCATACAGGGCTCTGAGAGTGTACAAGATGAGAACCCGAATTCTACAGTCGATCATATTTGTCAAAGCTGAACCCAGGGCTAACTATGCTAATTAGTGTTTTTTGCTACAATAAGCATAAAAGTTACTGTACGGCTATCATTTGTTAACATGACTACTAACTTACTACATAACTACTACGCCTTCCTGGAAAGCATCATGACCTTCTCCATCACCTGCTGGTTCCACTCCCTCAGCCTTCAGAACAGGAACAGACTGCAGCACACTGCATCAGTGTGCTCTAAAACCATTGGACTGCCTGTCAGAGCTCTGGCTCAGGTTTTCAGCCAACAGGCCCTTAGACAGGCAGCCAGAATCATCAACGACCCCGCTCACATTCTTCACCCCGCATTTCAATGGCTCCCCTCTGGGCGACGCCTCCGCTGCATTTCCTGCAGGACTGAGAGGAGGAGGAGGAGAACCACCTTTGTCCCCAAAGCCACCCTGCTTTTTAACTCCAGCCGATAAGAACATTTCCCACACCCATGAACATAAACTACACTCTTCTTACACCACTGACATTTTATTCACCTTCAGTCACCTTAATTTTTAAAACTGTGTAATAAAACTGTATATACTGTATATTCTGTGTATTTATTATTTCACTCCTATTGCTTGTGCTTACTGTACTTATCTTCAACGTATGCTGCTCGGTTGTTTGTTAATTGCCCCTTGGGGATAAATAAAGTCTTCTGAATCTGGATCTGAATCTGAATGAAACTTGTTCTTATACATGTAATACATTTATTACCAACCTGAGAGTTTATCCACTGGTCACTTCTGAGGTCTTAATCCAGCTCAAGACGCTGTAGATTCCCGTCAGTAACACTTTTGGTTCGCTGGTAAAACGTAGTTCTATTAATCTGCGCTCGATTACTCTGGAACCGGAACCAGATCTAGTCCCAAAAAACTGAATTTTGGAACTTAAATTGAATTGTAGAACTGAAACTGAATGGTGAGAAGGAAAATTCTCTTCATTCAATCCAGAATGACATTTAAAAATCTTCTAATCACGTACCAGGTCTTGAATAAAAGGGCCTCATCTTATCTTAATGACCTTATAGAACTGTATCATCCCATTAGAGCTCTTGACTCTCAGACTGCGCGCTTTCTTGTGGTTCCAAGTAAAGTGGGAGGCAGAGCCTTCAGTTTTCAGGCCCCTCTTCTGATTAAAGATTCAAGATTCAAGATTCTTTATTTGTCACGTGCATGGTTATACAGGTTCAGTGGGGCAAAAAAGTATTTAGTCAGCCACCGATTGTGCAAGTTCCCCCACTTAAAATGATGACAGAGGTCAGTAATTTGCACCAGAGGTACACTTCAACTGTGAGAGACAGAATGTGAAAAAAAAATCCATGAATCCACATGGTAGGATTTGTAAAGAATTTATTCGTAAATTAGGGTGGAAAATAAGTATTTGGTCAATAACAAAAATACAACTCAATACTTTGTAACATAACCTTTGTTGGCAATAACAGAGGTCAAACGTTTACTATAGGTCTTTACCAGGTTTGCACACACAGTAGGATTTGTAAAGAATTTATTCGTAAATTAGGGTGGAAAATAAGTATTTGGTCACCTCAAACAAGGAAAATCTCTGGCTCTCACAGACCTGTAACGTCTTCTGTAAGAAGCTTTTCTGTCCCCCACTCGTTACCTGTATGAATGGCACCTGTTTGAAGTCATCATCTGTATAAAAGACACCTGTCCACAGCCTCAAACAGTCAGACTCCAAACTCCGCCATGGCCAAGACCAAAGAGCTTTCGAAGGACACCAGGAAAAGTATTGTAGACCTGCACCAGACTGGGAAGAGTGAATCTACAATAGGCAAGCAGCTTGGTGTGAAAAAATCAACTGTGGGAGCGATCATCAGAAAATGGAAGACATACAAGACCACTGATAATCTCCCACGATCTGGGGCTCCACGCAAGATCTCATCCCGTGGGGTCAAAATGATCATGAGAACGGTGAGCAAAGATCCCAGAACCACACGGGGGGACCTGGTGAATGACCTGCAGAGAGCTGGGACCAAAGTAACAAAGGTCACCATCAGTAACACACTACAACGGCAGGGAATCAAATCCCGCAGTGCCAGACGTGTTCCGCTGCTGAAGCCAGTGCATGTCCAGGCCCGTCTGAAGTTTGCCAGAGAGCACATGGATGATACAGCAGAGGATTGGGAGAATGTCATGTGGTCAGATGAAACCAAAGTAGAACTTTTTGGTATAAACTCAACTCGTCGTGTTTGGAGGAAGAAGAATACTGAGTTGCATCCCAAGAACACCATACCTACTGTGAAGCATGGGGGTGGAAACATCATGCTATGGGGCTGTTTTTCTGCCAAGGGGACAGGACGACTGATCCGTGTTAAGGACAGAATGAATGGGGTCATGTATCGTGAGATTTTGAGCCAGAACCTCCTTCCATCAGTGAGAACTTTGAAGATGAAACGAGGCTGGGTCTTCCAACATGACAATGATCCAAAACACACCGCCCGGGCAACAAAGGAGTGGCTCCGTAAGAAGCATTTGAAAGTCCTGGAGTGGCCTAGCCAGTCTCCAGACCTCAACCCCATAGAAAATCTGTGGCGGGAGTTCCTTCCTAGTTAAATTTACCCTTTTTAATTTTTCATATTTATTTCCTATCTTATTCATAGCCTTTCCTTTTTTGTTTTCTTTAGGTCACGAGCAGTTGTCCAAGCATTTCACTACATATCGTACTGTGTATGACTGTGTACGTGACAAATAAAATTTGAATTTGAATTTGAAGTCCGTGTTGCTCGGCGACAGCCCCAAAACATCACTGCTCTCGAGAAGATCTGCATGGAGGAATGGGCCAAAATACCAGCTACTGTGTGTGCAAACCTGGTAAAGACCTATAGTAAACGTTTGACCTCTGTTATTGCCAACAGAGGTTATGTTACAAAGTATTGAGTTGTATTTTTGTTATTGACCAAATACTTATTTTCCACCCTGATTTACGAATAAATTCTTTACAAATCCTACCATGTGGATTCATGGATTTTTTTTTCACATTCTGTCTCTCACAGTTGAAGTGTACCTCTGGTGCAAATTACTGACCTCTGTCATCATTTTAAGTGGGGGAACTTGCACAATCGGTGGCTGACTAAATACTTTTTTGCCCCACTGTATAACACTGTCAGGGGTCGTGGTGTGGAGCAAAGGAAAAGAGGACTCAAACGCAGGACTTGTTGATGAGTGACAAACTGAAGGCCTAAATACACCGGCTGAATAATGACTGATTGGAGACGGGTGAGTAAACAGCTGAACATAATCGAACCAATGACACACAGACGTAACAGGAACAGAACAACAGGAAATGAGAACGAGTGACAAAATAAACTGAACCTGAACAAACTGAAAACACTGGGTCACTGACCCAGGAACCCTGACAAACATGCAGTTAAATGTGACCTGATACGCTCCTGTTCAAAGAAAAAGAGAGAGAGACAGAACTTTATATACAGTGAATGAGTGTATACAAAGAGGACATTATATGCAGCAAGCGCGTGAGTTAGGTACATTATATAAATAGAAATAAAATAAAATAAAACAATCTGGAAATTTACAGCTTGTGAACATTGTGTGTGGGGTGTTAAAGTGTCTTGTGCTGTAGTGAGGCCAGAAGGATCAGGATGATATGAGAATGTGGTAATGAGTCCTGTCTCAGTCACTTATGGATCATGGGCGAGGGGGGCTAATTCAACACACGGATGGCCTGAGGATAACTCCTCTTGAGCCTCTGTGTTTTTGTTCGGATGGTGCGGAAACTTCTGCCTGATTTCAGAAGCTGGAACAGTTCATTGCTTGGATGGGATGGGTCCTTCAAAATCTCAGTTGCTCTAGTCCAACATCTATTTTTCAATTCAATTCAATTTTATTTATATAGCGCCAAATCACGACAACAGTCACCTCAAGGCGCTTCATATTGTACAGTATATACTATAATAATAGATACAGAGAAAAACCCAACAATCATATGACCCCCTATGAGCAAGCACTTTGGCGACAGTGGGAAGGAAAAACTCCCTTTTAACAGGAAGAAACCTCCAGCAGAACCAGAATCAGAGAGGGGCGGGGCCATCTGCTGCGACCGGTTGGGGTGAGAGAAAGAAATCTCCTGACGTAAATGTCCTGTAGGGAAGGGAGAGCAGTCCTGCAGCAGCGTTCTGCTGTACAGGTCACTCTCAGAATAGCTTTTTTATCCTTGACACAGCTGTTTCCATACCAGGATGTGATGTTCTGTGTGAGGATGCTCTCCACAGCGCCTGTATAGAAAGTCCTGAGGATCACTGGAGAGACCCTGAACTTCCTCAGTTGTCGTAGGTGATACAGGCGCTGCCTAGCCTTTTTGGACTGGACCTGAATGTGGGCAGACCATGTCAGGTCTGAGGAGATGTGGACACTGAGATACTTGAAGGACTGCACCCTCTCCACTGGTGCTCCATTAATGATAATGCATTTGTAGTCTCTGTGCTGACCTCTTGTGAAGTCCACCACCAGCTCCTTGGTCTTGCTGATGTTCAGCTGGAGGTGGTTGTCCCGGCACCACGATGCCAGATTCTTCACTTCATCCATCCCTCAGCTTTGTCAACAGTCTACCGGGCACTATTGTGTTGAACACTGAGCTGTAATCAACAAACAGCAATCTCACATAGTTACCCTGTTTCTTGTCCATGCGGCTAAGGGTGGTGTGTAGGACGTGGGCGATGGCGTCCTCCATGGATCTGTTGGGTCAGTAGGCAAACTGGAGCAGATCTGTGGTGTTTGGGATGGAAGAGGAGATGATTTTCTTCAACAGCCTCTCGAACACCTTGTTAACCACCAAGGTCAGTCCAACTGGCCGGTAGTCATTCAGACATGAGGGCTTGTTGTTCTTGGGGACAGGGATGATGACGGATCTCTTGAAGCATGTGGGGACCACAGACTTAGCCAGGGACTCGTTGAAAATCAAAGTGAACACACCTGCTAGCTGGTTAGCACAGCACTGCAGCAGACGGCCGGTGATGCCGTCTGGCCCCGCCACTTTCCTTGTGCTCACTCTCCTCAGCGCCGCTCAGACATCGTGCTCTGTAATGCTGATCGCCGGTCCCTCTCTGATGACGGGCGTAGAACTGGTTCAGCTCATTGGAGAATGCAGAGTCGTCGCTGGTCGGCACAGTGTCCCTGGCTTTGTAATCTGTGATTGTGTGTAGTCCGTGCCACATGCTCCGTGTGTCGCCCTGGCTGAACTGAGGCTCCACTCGCTCCCGATACCGGCGTTGGGTATCCCTCACCACGCTGTAAGACACCACCTTGTAGGCGCTCATATCGCCAGTGGCGAGACCCGCGTTGTAGGTGGAGGTCCTGGCGTTCACTGCAGCGCGGATTGTTCTGTCCACCCACGGTTTTTGGTTCGGGAACATCACGACTCTCGCAGTGGGGATGATCTCATCCGCTAGCATGTTTACGAAGCTTACTGCTACATCCATAAACTCATTGATGTCGACTGCCCATGCTCTGAACATGTCCCAGTGTACGTCGTTGAGCGCATCCTGTAGCGTAGCTTCTGATTGGGCCAACCAGCGTTTCACCTCTCTCGTAGTTACTGTCACGGTCCTGGGTCTTATGACCCAGTGTTTTGAGTTTTAGTTCATTTTGATGTTTATAGTTTATGTTTAAGCCCTCCAGGTTTTCTAAGTTCATTTGTTACCATGCCTAGGTGATTTTAGTTCTTATTAATTCCCCCCTCGTGTTTCCAACCCATGTTAAGTCTCCCCTGCTCTTCATGTGTTTCATGTCTGTGTCTTACGTTGTCAAGTTCTGGTTGTCATGTCTGCGTTTCATTATGTTTCCTGTTTTATTTTGGAAGGAGTCGTGTGTTCTTGGTTCTGTGTATTTAGCTTCACTGCTCCTGTCATTAGGTTCATGTTAGTCAGCTGTTTCCTCATGTGTCTCCACTTCCCCTGATCACCTCGTGTGTATTTAAGTCCTCTGTTTTTGCATCTCATTTGTCAGGTCGTCTGCTCGTCCATACCCTCACTTCAGCATTCTATGTCAGTTCACCACGTTTAAGGTTTTTCATGTTTAGCTTTAGTTCACCCAGTTTAGGCTATGGTTTAGTGTTCACCTGTGTCCTGCTGTTTGTACTCCCTTTTTGCTGGCCTCAATAAATGGCTGATTTTCTGTTAACTCTACGCCACGTTCAGTTTATGGAGTTGCGTTTGGGTCCGTTTGCCAACACCTACAGTCTGCCCTCGCCAGACTGTGACAGTATGACCTGACCATGTCGGACCCAGCGACCCCTGGTAGAGACGTAATCCAAGCAGTGGAGTCGTTATGCTACCAGTGGAGCCGAAGCTCTAGTGAGGAGGAGAGGGAGGAGTTACTTTACTCGTTGGGGACAAGCGTCACGGTTTTCCCCTGGTTATGGGAGGCGCTACCCCCTCTGATCTCGGACTTCCTCCGCACCATCCTCCCAGCCTGCCCTCGGCAGCATCAGCGGTCCGGTGTGCAGACTGCGTCACCACAGCCCCGTGGCTGCGCAGCCTCCCCTCCGCCTGCTGTAAGCATACGAGTCGGCACGCTGAAGTTCGCCACGGCACCACACTCCTCTACGCTGGCGCCGTCCCTCTACTTGCCGGTTTCCACTTCGCCATCGCAGCTCAGTCGTTCACCCTCACCGCCTCGACCGACCTACCCATCTTCCGCTTCCTACCTGGCACGGATGTGGTCCGAAGACGAGGAGCCGGTCGCCACAGAAATCAAAGTTTCATCCACGACCACCTCAAAGAGGAAGCGGCGTTCGCGTCGCCGTCGCCCAGCGCTACGGCATGTTTCGCCCTCCAACGAGCCACACGAGGATGCGGGGGAGGTCATGGATTTCGACCTGGAGGAGCGGCAGCGTGCAGCATGCGCTCAACTGGATGAAGAGCTCCGGTGGAAGCCATGGCTAGCTCCTGACTATGAGGAGATCTTCCCGGGAACCCGCCTGGCTCTCGGGGGTCCCCTGAGCTTCCAGGAACTCTCGTCTACTGCTCCATCAGCACCCAGTTCACCAGCCTCTGCGACGCCGCCCGGCGCGCATGAGGCGCCGTTGTCTGGTTCATCGGGAGCTGCAGTCAAGAAAAAACGGCGTTCGCGTCCCCGTCGCGCTGCGCGACAACCGGAGGTGAGTGAACGCACTCTCCCATCACCAGCCTCCGTTGAAGCCGTAGAAGAGGAACTAGATTCAAGTTTACAGATTCAAGGGTCACCATTAAAGGAGACACATAGTGTGGAGGCGGCGGACTCCAGTACTGTGACTGATGTGGTCTGTTCGTCTGGCTTCCATGAACAGGGAGTAAGACCCACACAGACTGTAAATCCCAGCACTGGAGAACCTCAGCCTGTGTTCTCGTCACCGCCACCGGAACAGGAGTTTGACGGTCCAGCCTCTGAGCTGACCGGGGAATCCCCTGTTTCGCGTTTTTCTTGCAGCGAAAACAATGACACTATTTCAGAGACAGCCAGTGCTAACTGTAAGCTGAGTAATGCAGTGCTAACCGGGCCGCCGCCCAGAGATTTTGCCCTGAAGACACCCGTAGACAGTGATTTGGCAGGGACCACTGGTGTAATACTTAGAGGGAGGGAGACCTCCACAGACCTAAAAGCTAATTGTGTGACAAGAGGGGGGGAGGAATTTCCTCCGTTGTCCGTTACTTCGCCTGGGGTTCCATCTAAAGCTGAGTTGCCTGTGGCTAACGCCTCCCTTCCTGAGTCTGCTCTGCTCACCTACGAGGTGCTTAAAGTAGACACTTGTGCTTTCACAGCGAATGAGGATTTTTTAGAGGAGGGTCATGTCGCAGAGCATATAAGAACGGAGGGTGAGACGAGGTGTGATCATGTTTTGCCTGCTGCTCCTGTGTCCAATGAACTTAAAAATAAGAATGCTGGTCATGACCTCATGTTGGGACTTAAAGGTGACAACAGGGATTCTAATCAGGGTAACACGAACTGTGAAATGTCCCCACCTAAATTCTGTTTTCCCCACAGTCGTGAGCAGGGTGTTTTTGGACTGTTTACCTCCATCCCTGCCGCCTCTACTCAGAGGATTGAGTCTGAGACCAGGGGATACGATTCCACTATTAATGACCATGTAGCGTCCCCTCACGGAGTTACTTTGACACAGTTCTCCGAGGTTTCTGTGAGCACATTATCGGACAGGGTTTTGAGTCCCAAGGTTAGTGTTAACACCAGCACACAGCCGGAAATGTCACCCGTCTCGGCTATGGTTGCTAGCACAGCATTATCCGTACCCATTTCACCATACACTCTACATAACACCCTTGAGTTACAGTCCACCTCTAGCGTGGTCCCAAGTCAATGTACCACTTACCGCTATCAGACTGGTCAATTCTCATCACCCAGATCCATATCTGAATATCTCATGTTCACCCAGGGACTTCCCCCTGGAGGTTTAAGTCATGTTTTTGTGGGTAATATAGTAATCCTTGTTTTCCCTGTGGCTGACCCAGCTTACCTGTGCCATAACGTTATGTCATTGATTGAGTCTGAAGGGCGGAATGTAGACACAGGGCTTTCTGTTTCTGAACCTATTATGTCAACTAACATGGGTCTTGCAGTGACTGGGCTGGTCTCTGCCTCAAGACATCTCACACCTGTTTGTTTCTGGACTGATACCTATAAGATGCCGGCCTGTTGCCACGTCAGCTGGAGGGTCCGAGGGGCCCGTTCAGCCGCCCGTCTCCGCTGGAGGGTCCGAGGGGCCCGTTCAGCCGCCTGTTTCTGCTGGAGGGCCCAAGGGGCTCGTTCAGCCTCCTGTCTCCGCTGGAGGGTCCGAGGGGTCCGTTCAGCCTCACGCCCCGTCAGCTGGAGGGCCCGAAGAGCCTGTCCAGCCGCCACCTCTGCCTCGCCTGGTCCAGCTTCATCCGAGTCTTCATCCTCGTCTGGTCCAGCCTCCGCCTCTGCCACGCCTGGTCCAGCTTCTGCCTGTGCTTCGCCTGGTCCAGCTTCATCCAAGTCCTCATCCTCGTCTGGTCCAGCCTCCGCCTCGCCTGGTCCAGCTTAATCCGAGTCTTCGTCCTCGTCTGGTCCAGCCTCCGCCTCTGCCACGCCTGGTCCAGCCTCCGCCTCTGCCACGCCTGGTCCAGCCTCCGCCTGTGCCTCGCCTGGTCGAGCTCCAGCCTGTGCCTCGCCTGGTCGAGCTCCAGCCTGTGGCGTTGTGGTCAGACTTCCCAAAGGCCGGGTGTGAAACAACCTTGTAGCCCTACTTGTATGGCGTGTAGCAATGGTCCAGTATCCTATCTCCCATCGTCGGATACGTCCAAGGTTCGCTTTATTAAAGTCTTCCACTATAATGAGGGCTGAGCCCGGATCTCTGTTTTGAAAGGCACTAAGCACATCATGTAATTCGGAAAGAGCAGTGTTGGGTAAGTTACTTTAAAATAGTAACTTAGTTACATTACTAGTTACTTCTCTCAAAAGTAACTCAGTTACTTCAAGTTACTCGTTACTTTCAAAGTAACTAGTTACTAGGGAAAGTAACTTTGGTTTTACTCAGAATTCTCCTGTTAATGTGTTGCTTCCATAACTTTGCAGTCTTCTAGCTTGCTTACTTGCCACAAGTGCACTGTGCCACCTACCAATAGAAAGGAAAAGATAATGTGCACATTTCCACGAGAGAAATCCCACGCCTGGACCGTCGTTGACTGCTGCCATGATTCTAGCCTACGTAACAGCGTCATGTGCGCCTTTTACATCCAACACAAAAACTGCAGTCGTGGTGCTTTCGATTGTACTCAGAACTCGGAAATTCTGCCTTCTGAATAGGAAGATGTGGGTAACACCAGACTGCAGATGAGCTGCATACAGGGCTGGACTGGGACAGAAAATCGGCCCGGGCATTTTGACTAGAGACCGGCCGCCATTATAGGAAAAATCATAAAGCCTTTGAATGAAAACAAACACTGTTGTGACAGTGATGTACACTTTTTTGATGGTATATATGTATCAATCTATCAATCGTTTGTTGTAAGACTCAGATAATTATTTTTTAAAAGCTAGACATTTTAAATGAGAATAAGAAAGAAAAGTATTTCTTTGTGCCCCCCCCCCCGGCAACACTTTGCTAGACCCGCCCCTGCACAGTTATCAGCTACCTAAAAAAGGATTTGTCTCTCAGAAACAGTTCATAACTTCCCTTCAACTCATTCATGTCACCTAAAAGGTAAACCTGTTTCTCCATCACCTGTTCAGCTCTGATGATCCAGTAAGGACATCTCCTGGTTTCATCTTCATGTTTCCCTCTCACCACATAACCAAACCATATCATGACCAGCAGCTTTTTTTACAGCTGTGGCTCCAGCAAACATCAGCTGATACTAGAAATTAATATTAAATAAATTCTAACAACAGCTGATCAAGCTTAAACGCGCTGCTGTTGTTTAGCGCGACATCCGCTGGTTTCCTCTTTCTGGCGCAAAGTGAGCGATAAACAAACAAGAGAGCCGGTCAGCTGATCATTGATCAGTTTCATGATTGAAGTAAAAACGGGAGAGGGAGGGGGGAGAATGAGAGAAGAAGAGGCAGCTGTGCAGCAAAGACATAGAATAACTCCAGCTTTGTGTCTTTTTCATTGAAGGTGAATTACGGGACAAACTGTTCCTTTTCACCTCAATAAGAAACGCGTAATATTTTCTCTGAATACCAGACGGGACGGTTGGCAACTCTAATAACTTATGAACAAAATAAAGTTCAACATCATTAACTTCATAGCACCACCCAGCTGTATAGAAACTCCGTCATGCTAGCTAGCACGCAGTACGGAAAAAGTCAGCATAACGAAAATAAACTCCACCTAAACTTGGTTTATATCTGACCCAGAGAGACTGCAGGTTATAACTTCTTACCTGAAGTTCAGTTCACACTTGGACCGGCGGCCGCCTCGGGTCTCTTTTCCTTCTGCGTCCCCTTTCCTTCATCCACCTGCTGGCCTCCACCACTTGCTAATGTTACTGAATCTGTGGAAGCTCCGCGATGCCACCACACGAAGTAACGAGTAACGAGCCTATCTAAATCCCAGTAACGAGTAACGCGTTCCTGATTTTGGCATAATAACTACTTACCGTGCTCGTTACCACAATGGTAAATGGTAAATGGTAAATGGCCTGTATTTATATAGCGCTTTACTAGTCCCTAAGGACCCCAAAGCGCTTTACATATCCAGTCATCCACCCATTCACACACACATTCACACACTGGTGATGGCAGCTACATTGTAGCCACAGCCACCCTGGGGCGCACTGACAGAGGCGAGGCTGCCGGACACTGGCGCCACCGGGCCCTCTGACCACCACCAGTAGGCAACGGGTGAAGTGTCTTGCCCAAGGACACAATGACCGAGACTGTCCAAGCCGGGGCTCGAACCGGCAACCTTCCGATTACAAGGCAAACTCCCAACTCTTGAACCACGATCACCCAATAATAACGTAGTTACTGTAACGCGTTACTTAATAACGCGTTAGTCCCAACACTGGTTATATCGCATCAGCAGAAGCTTCTCAAACCTTCTATCAGACATTCTGTTCCTTTTTGGGGGAAAGCACCAATCCACCTAAACTGAACAGCCACTGGTGCACTGGATGGAGTTAGACTGTTGTATTTCATGTACATCTTTGTGAGATTTGGGAACTGATTCAGAATCTCGAGCTCATAGTCTGACCTTAAAAAGTCAGTTACTTCTTTTTCTGCTGAGAAGCTTTCTGTGGGCTGATTCTGAAATTCAAAAAAGTCCATTTCGGCTGGGCTGGCTGGCATTTGGGACATATTAGTGTTGTCAGTTGCAGGAGCAGCTTTACGACACTCTGTTATCAGGAGCTCCTTCACATACTCTCTCCTACGCTCATCTCTCAGCCAACAAAGTTTAAACTTGGGACAAGTGGCCGCTGCGAGAAGTCCTTCTTGGCTGTCCAGAACAGCATCAAAACGAGTCTTGATGGCCTGTAACATACAACATGATGCATCTAAGAATAAAATTATTTTACTATATAATTACCTATTGTCATTATTTTATGGGCTTTACAGCTCTAAACCATCTGTATTTTCTATTATCAATACTGTATGAGATTTAATTTTGGTTTTGTTGATATTATGATTAATATTCATGATTAATGATGATCAATGTCCCTGATATTTAACAAGGGGTGAAAACTTGGTCTTTTATTCTATCATTTTAATAATTGTACCCGCTGCTTAAAACAAAGTATAACATCCACCCACTGTGAATGGTATAATAAATTTAACAAATCCACCCAAAGCAGTTAATAATAATCTTACCTTTACAATGACATCTGGAAGGCTGGCTGTCATAGAGGTCATCTTTCAGGGCAAGGGTCTTTGACATCAGGCTTGTGAGTGTTGGCAGTAAAGCCCCGTAGGTGCACTCATCCCCTTGTAAGATGTCCAGAGCCACTGTCAGGGGCTTCATCACAGCACAGTAGTCTTTCAAGAACTGGTACTCCCTTTCATTAAGGCACTTGATTCCCAGTTTTACACACAGGGGATTAAGTTCATTCAAGGGAATTGTGATGATTCTAGAAATGGCCTCATACAGGGAATTCCACCTTGTGGATGTCGGTACCATTAGTTTCCTCCGGCTGACTTCCTCCACCTGTTCAGAGGCTAATGTTGATCGACTTGCTTTAGTCCAAAGAGCAGAACATTTTGCAGTGCTACTCCTATATGCAGCCTTGGTGTCTGCACAGGAATTTAGATGTTTGTCAACATCGCTTGTTGAAATCGAGTTAATTGTGTGCGATGCACATCTGTAGTGTGGAGGGAGGCTGAACTGTGCATCACCAGATGCAGCTGAAAGAGCTTCTATGACATCAGTAAAGGTCGGTTCCTCGTCATCACCTTCTTCATTTTCAGATTCAGACTCCAAATTACAGGGCTGACATACTCTGAATGCTTTGGCAAAATTGGATGCGTTATCCGTTACAGATGCAATAACTTTGCCTTGTAGTCCAGAATATGAATGGATTTCTTTGAGCTCTGCTCCGATTACATCATAGGTATGGCTGCCTCTAATTCTCTTGCATGCTAGAGCGGCCTTGTTGCGCTGTAATGTGGAATTAATCCAGTGAACTGTTACACCCATAAAACTTTTATTATTTACCGTCCAGATGTCAGCAGTGGTGGAAACAAACTGCCTCTTCGAGTGTAGCCTTCAAGTTAGAGTTCATTTTGTCATATTCTCTCTCAAGGTATCCTACAAATGACTTTCTCTGGGGCAGCTTGACACCACTTTTAGTTGGTATTTTTTCTACGATGCGTCGGAATGATTCAGAGTCGACAGTGGAAATCGGCAACATGTCCTCGACGATATAGGCAGCGACGAGCTTCTTCAGTTCAGCGGCACTAAGTCCTGTCGCTCTTACGTCTAGTTTAACCTGTTTAGCAGGAGTGAGTCCATCTGAGGTTTGCCCGGTGGAAGTAGATGTGGTAGCCACAGCGGTCACGTCAGTGAGGGGATCCTGGGGGTTTTCTGTCAATTTAACATTCTTGTGGCAGCGTGCTAGGTGCTTGCTCAGGTTGGAAGTGGAATTTTTCGACGTAGAAAGAAGTTTTCTTCTGATGCAGAGTGTACAACGTATGCTTATGTTTTTGTCGCTTTTTAAAGAGTCAAATTCAAAGTAATGTCAGTATTTCCAAGTATTAAATGCTGCACGATCGTACTCTATCCCTCGCTCCATGTTTTCTATTGTTGACACACGTGCTACCACAGCCGTCGCACTCGCTTACGTCATTGTCATGAGACATTCTCGCAAAAAAATCACGGTTTTAGTAACGCAGTAACGCAGCGTTCCTACGGGAAAGTAACGGTAATCTAATTACCGTTTTTGCAATAGTAATCCCTTACATTACTCATTACTTGAAAAAAGTAATCCGATGTGCCCCGTTTAGGGCAGCTATTGTTAACTGGTGGAACTGACAGAATTTGACCTATAAGGTGACTCAGATTTTTAATGTCAGGGTTAGCAGGCAAGACACCTGGACGATTTCGAGGTAGTAAGTACTGGGCAAGAACACTCACCCACATTGGCTGCAGAACCTTGCATTATGCACTGGGTAAGACTCATAGGATCAGGGATTAGAACATTTTGATCAGCTGAAATCAACTTCCTGTATACGGTTTTATGTGGGTCTTGCTGGAGATCAACAATATAGGTCAAAATGCCCCTTAGGGTGGTCCAGAATGACCAAACCGAGATCCTGTGGGACTTCCAGATACAGACAAACAAACTGGTGAAAGATAACCAAGTGGACAAAGTAGCAGTGGACAAGCAGAGAAAGGCAGCCATAGTGATAGATGTAGCTATTCCAAGTAGAGCTGGCCGATATATCAAAAATTTATCGTTACCGAAATTTATGACTCTCATCGACGTCATTTTGCCCATGTCGGTAAATTCGGTATTTAAAAAAAAAAAGAATGTGCAGGTTGGCGATGTTCATGTCCCTTTAAGACTCTACTACCTGTAACAAGACGAGACACGGGTGAACAAATGGAGGACGATTTAAATGTTGAAGCAGCAGCGACGGAGGTAGAGCTGGTGGAGGAGGAAGAGGAGACGCTTGTTAACAAAAAAATGTTCAAGCCCTGCCTAATTTTAACTATCAGTGTTCTATTGAAGTTTTTTGCAAACAGCACTATTTAATGTTTTTGTTTAAGAGTTTGTAGTTTTCACTAGTCACATGGCAGTGCTTAGTATTTATTATAGTTTTTTCTGTGTTCAATTGACATTTGTGTTTGTGACATTATTTGTTTACAAGTTATATTACCTCAAGGCCTTAGCAGAGATAGGCCTTTGTCCATGCATTACATTTGCACAATCATTGTTTACTTTGTGAATAGCCAATGTGAAACATATTTATTATTAAACTATTTTGTTTACAAGGGATACACATTTTTTAGAGAGCATGGTTACATATTGTATCCTACACTTTTTATTTTGTTCAGTTAATAAATCTTAACCACTAAAAGTGCTTACTACTATTGTCTTCATTTATTTTCAGTGACATTTTACAGTCCTTTAAAGTGGTAATAATATAATTGCAATGAATAGGTCTAGGGGGAATAATATTATCAAAATAACTGGAGGAACTATGCTGCCTGCCACAGCCCCATCAAATGAAAAAAAAAAAAAAACGTTTGTTTTTTTGGCACTTGGGGTGGTTATCGTCCATTTATCGTTATCGAGGTTAACTGCTCAATTTATCGTGATATTGATTTTAGGCCATATCGCCCAGCCCTAATTCCAAGTGATAACAACATCAGGCAGAAGGAACTTAAGAAGTTGGAGAAGTACCAAGGGCTGAGAGAAGAACTCAAGAAGATGTGGAGGGTGAAGGTAACAGTCGCCCCAGTGTCAATCGGAGCACTCGGTGCAGTGACACCCAGGCTAGGCGAGTGGCCTAAATCCCATGAACAACATTTGAGATCTCTGTCCAGAAGAGTGCAATCTTAGGAACAGCTAAGATACTGTGCAGGACCCTCAGACTCCCAGGCTTCTGGTAGAGGACCTGAGGATAAAAGACAGGCTGCGGGGTTGAGAGGGGATTTTTTTTTATTTATACAAAGATAGGTTTAGAACAAATATAAGAACACATTATTAGTGTGTACAAATAAGACCAAGCACAAATAAGTGCTCGGTCTGCCACCATCAGCTGGCCTACTGTGCCAAGCATGTAGGCTTGCTGTCCCCTCTGGCAGCAGACTGACAATGAACCTTAGCAGTCATGGTATTCTGATCAACTATCACTCCTTCATTCATTCATGACTCACATCACTTGCAAGACACTGAAGCACATTTTGTTATGCTAACATTACAATATTTTCTTGTTTTGAAAGGACCATGAAGACGATCGATGGTGGTGAGCATCAGGAGAATCCAGAATAATGCTGACCAGACTTTCTTACTTAGACTTAGATCATCCCGCGCCGATCAGTGCATCGGGCGACAAGAGAATGCCATCGAACTTGGTCCATCGCAGCGGTTGCTGCTTCATCCCATGACAGTTCGACTGAGCATAAATCTTCAAGGAACGTAATCCCCCACATTATTTTGGGTCTTTCTCACCGTCTCTTTCCATTTCTCAGGTTCCACAGGACATGACGCAGGTGGGTCTCGGGTTCAGTAGCCGAAGGATGTGACCGGCAAATCTAAACCGACGCTTGGTGACTTGGACATGGAGCGGCTCTACTCCTCTACACAGTGATATACTTCCTTGTTGGTAACGCAATTCTGATATGTAATCTTGAGCATATTGGGCTGTTGGAAGACATTGAGATGGTGGTTGATCTTTGCAGTCGATTTCCAAGTCTCCGCTGTGTACCGTGCCGTCGGTATAACAATGGTCTTCAGGAGCCGCAACTTGGTTGGTAAGGGCAGTGCGGTGGTTGTCCATATAGGTCATAGTCGTTGAAAGGCAAATTGATTGAATTGAACTGAAAAGCTGCCCATGCTTTCCCAATTCATCACTTGACGTCATGCTCCATGTCCCCGTCACTGCTGAGAGTGCAACCCAGGTACACAAACCTGTCCATCTCTTCCAGCTGCTGCTGCTTATTCACAGTGACCGCTATGTTTGATGGTGCAGCGTAACCAACTCGCAGAATCTTCAACTTCTCACTGCTAGTGGCACTAGTGGCGCTAGTGCCGACCAGCACAAGAATATATTGACCCACATCTTAGACGATGTGGAGGAGAAAGAGCCAAGCTGGCTGGAGTGACAAGCAGGCAGGCTGTTAGACTAATGTTAGCTCAACAGTTAAGCTAGTACAGCTCACTGGGAAGTAGATCTCAGAGTGTATTTAGCTGGATTAGCAGATGTTAAGGTCAAACTTTATACAAATCAGCAGTTCTGAAGATTGGATCACAGTTGAAAATTCCAGCAGAGATGCTAGAGGGGGGACTGCAGTCCAACCTGTTAACCTGTGAATTTCTGGCTTTTCATCTGCTTGTTTTTGCCATGTTAGATAGTTAATTAAGAAGGATTTTGGTTTGCATCATATTTCCACTGAATCCCCAACTGATTTCCTGTTGGGTGATTATCATTAACTCAGAGCAAGAGAATAAGTGCATCTTTGAATTCAGTTGTGGTCATCCATTCTCCAACCTTTCCTCACAACAGATAAAATCAAAATCAGCTTTTGCTCAGAGTGGGTTAGTTATAATTATAAGTATTGTTTAATTGATTTGATTATTGTTTTAATATTTGATGTTGCTTTTGCTCTTGCTAAATTGGTTTAATAAAATTTCCTGCAATTGAAGTACAAATTGTGGACATTCACTGTGTAACCTTTTGTGAATCAATAAAGGCAGAAGTCTGAATATTATTTTTTGTTAGTGCAAATAGCTCTTACATGTGTCCCTAGCAATAACATTAAAAATAATCTTTCCTTGGAGCCTGCTGTCCAGACTACTAAAATCATCCTGGAAGTAACAAGCAGTGTTGGTCAAGTTACTTGAAAAAAGTAATCAGTAACTAATTACTGATTACTTCCCCAAAAACGTAATCCCCTTACTTTAGTGATTACTTATTTTCAAAAGTAATAAGTTACTTAGTTACTTTTTAAAAACACGATTTACAACCTGAAGAGGTGATAAAGCGATAGATCTTTCAGCCCAATTCTACTTTTTCTACATAATCCATCATACAAAATGTAATCAAATGGAAAAGTCTCTTTTTAAAACTCGTTTTATCAGTTTTAATCTTTTAACTTTATGCATCAAGCAAAAATTTAATTATATGCAACATTCTCTGACTGGAAGAAATTTGTTTAACATTTAAACCTATTTTCTGCACATTCTAGCACATAAAATAAAACATTTTTTGTGTTTACACTCACTCTTTCAAATAAATGCAAGTGAAACACAGCAGAAAATAAATAACTCAAAGACTCAGCGGTCATGTTGCTCTATTTTCACCTGTATAGCAGGTGGAGGTTTGCCCTGGTGCAGGTGTGTCGCAGCAGTCAGTGGAAGAATCCGTGAGTTTGTCTGTGAATTTCCCATTACGTGATAGCGTATTTGGTGCTTGCTCAGAAGTTTAGGGTTTTTTTCGCTGTAAAAAGAAGTTTTCTTCCCACGCACAGCGGACACTAATGTTTTTCTCACTTTTTACGAAATCAAACTCAAAGTAAGGTCAGTACTTCCACGCTTTAAACGCTGCACGCTCATACTCTATCCGCACTCGATATATGATCCATTGATGATCTGCACACAGCTGTTGTCATGAACGTCGCACTCGCTTATGTCATTGTCATGAGACACTCACAAAAAAATCACGGTTTTAGTAACACAGTAACGCAGCATGCTTACGGGAAAGTAACGGTAATCTAATTACCTTTTTTACAATAGTAATCCCTTACTTTACTTGTTACTGAAAGAAGTAACCGGATTACAGTAACGCGTTACTGCCCATCTCTGGTGATGACACAGCCACTCCATCTCAAGTCACTGCTGCGCAGACTCTAGCTCCAGAAGTGCAACAACAGCACCACCTGGAGGAAGCTGGATATAAGTCCAGAATCAGCTGCAAGCAGAAGATCTTTGGTGATTTTTACTAGAGCTGTTTCTGTACTGTGACATGAACGAAAGCCGGACTGAAACTGTTCGAACAAGTTATTTCCAGTAAGATGATGATGAACCTGTGCAGCCACTATCTTTTCAAGAATTTTTGCTAGAAAAGGGAGATTTGAAATTGGCCTGAAATTATTTCGATTGAAGGGATCTGAACCATTCTTTTGCAGTATTGGGTTTATTATTGCAGTTCTAAGAGAAGATGGAACAGAACCAGATATAAGAGAGGAGTGTACGATATTAGCAATCAGTGGGGCAAGAGAGGGGAATGAGAGTTTAACAAGATTTGTCGGCAGTGGATCAAGTTTGCACGATGATGACTTTAAGTTAGTAATTATGGAAGATGGCTGAGTTATTGTGGGAAGTTCAAAATTGGATAGAGAGAATGACAGCTGAGAAGGACAAAAAATGCAGATAGAACAATTGACCACATCACAGCACGAGGGCAAGTGTTGGTAAAGATTCTCAATCTTGGTGTAAAAAAAGTCCATAAATTTGTTGCAAACTGCAGCAGAGTGTGTATGTATGGCAAAGGTATCTGGGGGTTTAACAATATTATGCAATGTAGAAAACAAAGTGCAAGTGTTTCCTTCAGCGGATTCAATAACAGAGGTGTAGTAAGCAGATTTAGCATGATGAATAGCTTCTTTATAATGTTGTATATGACTGAGATACATATCCTTGTGAATAGTAATAATAATGGATTGCATTTATATAGCACTTTTCTAGGCACCCAAAGCGCTTTACAATTCCACTATTTATTCACTCTCATATTCAAACACTGGTAGAGGCTACAGTTGTAGCCACAGCTGCCCTGGGGCAGACTGACAGAAGCGAGGCTAACATATCGCGCCATCAGCCCCTCTGGGCAACACCAGTAGGCGGTAGGGTACAGTGTCTTGCCCAAAGACACAATGACAAGGACAGAGAGAGCTGGGGGATCGAACCGGCAACCTTCCGGTTACTGAGCCATGGTCGCCCCAAAGTAAGTCCTGTTTTCCTGGAGAGACGTTCCAGGCGGCATCCAGTAGCTTTAAGGTGGCGAAGTTCAGATGAGTACCATGGCACAGAGCAAGATAAAGAAACAGTTCGAGTTTTTTGGGGAGCTAAGGTATCTAATAGGTTGATAAGTTCATTGTTATAGTGAGATACCAGGTCGTCTATGGAAGCTGAGGCATCAATGGAAGGTAAGTTATTAATGCCATGGGAAAGAGCTGATAGATCAATGCCCCTAATATTTCTAAAAGTAATTGAGCGGTTTTGTTTATTTTTGTATACTGGGAGACTAGCATTGAATAAAACTAATTTATGGTCTGAAAAAGGCATGTCCAATACAGCACAATTTTTAGGGGTGAAACCAATACAGCAAACAAGATCCAAAATGTGTCCTTTGGAGTGTGTGGGAACGTCCATATATTGGTGTAAGCCAAAATTTTCCAGACAGGATTTAAAATCTCTTGTGGCTGAATTTGATGTGTTGTCCATGTGGATGTTAAAATCGCCCAGCAGTAGTATATTTGGAGATAAGAGTAGGATTTCAGCGAGAAAGTTAGAAAAATCAGTTAAAAAGTCAGAGTTGATTTTAGGTCGTCGCCGGTTCGATATGAGGGGAAGGAGAGGGGTAGACAGGCTTTGACAAGGATAGTGGGGATAGGATCAAGCTGGCAGGTAGAAGGCTTTGATTTGCTGATGAGATCAGCAATATCAGTTAGAGACGGAAGTTGAAAAACAGAAAGGAAATGAGAAGGGGGGAATTAAGACGGAGGAACTACATTGAGCATTAGGGAGCAAGTCTGGGTGTATTTTATGAATTTTTTAAGTGAAGAATAGCATTAAAGAGTCGCAGAAGTTAGATGAATAGAGATGAGCGGGCAGAAAATCAGGTGGCCTGTAAAAGGGGTTGAATAATGAGAACAGGGTCTTGGTGGAGTCCTCACTTGAACAGATAATGGTAGAGTAATAGGCAGATTTGGTTTGATTGATACATTCCTGATAAAACAAAACATGATTATTATATTTCCTTATGAATAGTAAGGCTGGTTTTCTTTTTTGTGGAGCAAGAGAATTCAAAATACTACTGAGACTATGCCTACGGTTAGGGCGACCACAGCTCAGGGGGTTGGGAAGTGCATCTGTAACCAGAAGGTTGCCGGTTCGATCCCTGGGCTCTCTGTCCTGGTTGTTGTGTCCTTGGGCAAGACACTTTACCCTACCGCCTACTGGTGTTAGTCAGAGGGGCTGATGGTGCGATATGGCAGCCTCGCTTCTGTCAATCTGCCCCAGGGCAGCTGTGGTTACAACCATAGCTGCCTCCACCAGTGTGTGAATGCGAGAGTAGCATTGTATAGCACTTTGGGTGCCTTGAAGAGCGCTATATAAATCCAATCCATTATTATAATATAATACTAGATCATCTTGAATAGATTGTTTAGAGACAAGCAGCTAGAGAGAGTAGAGACAGGCTATCAAGATTTATATTCTTGATATTCCGGAAAGAAATAACACGAGGATTGTTAATTATGGAGAAAGTCATGAGAACATTAAAGGAGAGAAATAGATGATCCGAGATTGGCAGCTCGTCAGCTGTGCAGTTGGAGGGGTTAAGTCCAGAACAACTTACGGTCTGTTATGAGATCCTGGATGAGATGTCCTTTGTTCGTAAGCAACGGATTCTAAGCAGGCCAAAGTTGACGAAAGTACTGTCAGACTGGATGAGAGTGTTAGCCGACCTAGGCAGGTTAGCCAAAACATTGTGGTCAACAGACCTGCCGGGGTTCCGTTGACAGCGACCATAGGTGGACTACTGGCTTGGAATTATGCTGATGGAAATACCGACGGGAGCCCCGATGTATGTACTTTCAGCAATGGAGGAAGGCAATGTCCGTGTGGAGATGAAGAACAGCCAGCGGTGGAGCAGCCAGGGAGAAGCGGAGCCAGAGGAGCTCATCAGCTGTATACTGATGGAGCCCAGTGCCGAGTCAGTAGATTGATGACATAAAGATCCAGACCCACACAGACTGTGCATAAATCCTGAGAGGCCACATCACGGACTAGAACAACTTGACAGAAACAGAGACACCGGTGGGCCGCAGAGACAGGAACAGGACAGGAATCCGGTAGCGACAGAGTTAGCGACAGAGTTAGCGGTGAGTAGCGGCAGCAAGTTGCGCCAGCGTTCACTCAACCGGAAGTATGTATTTATACTGAGATTCAGTATAAATATGTTATCTGTACATTGTTGTATGTATATGAATTTTTTTTTATCTGTTAAATTTACCAACATCAAGAAGTCACAAGGACAGGGAGACCATGCCATGACACATGTTTAAACAAGGAAAGTTTATTGATATCCATCCATCCAGTCTCTTCCACTTATCATTATCAGCGCTGCGAGGAATTAAACAAATAGACACAACATTTTTTTAGCCCAAAAAAAAAACATATTCAAAGCACCACAATGGTAGCCCAATATCAGAAAGAATTGTGAACTCTTTAAAGTGGGGAGTCAAGCTTCTCTTCATATTTTTGGCCACCAGATGCCACCAAAGAGGACTGTGTTGAAAAGCTTCTGTCATGGACTGGGTCTTTTGACCCAGCATTTTGAGTTTGCTGCCTTTTAAAGGCATGAAACCAATTATGTTCTTGTTTAAAATACAAACAAGAACACAATAAGACAAAAAAGGTCATCTGTTGTATTTAACGCCATGTTTCCATGTTACTTGTGTCCAGATTTTTTAATGTCTAATTCTAGACATTATGATTATGCTCAGGATTTTCTATGAGTATGCTGTGGTCAGTGCTATCTTTTGTGCTGTTGCATGCTGGGGCAGCAGGTTGAGGGTTGCAGATGCCAATAGACTCAATAAACTGATCCGCAAGGACAGGAATGTTGTGGGGATGGAACTGGACTCCCTTAGGGTGGTGTCTGAGAGGCGGATGTTGTCCAAGATTGTCATAACCTGACGGTTTGCCCAGGGAAAGGACTCAAAAGCAGACTCACTGGTGAACAGCTCAGAAAAACTTTATTTAACCCGAGGAGCCACAACAAGAGCGGAAGGCTGGGATAGAAAATAGTGAGGGGCAAGATGTCGACAGGTGCGGGAAATAAAGAGGGGAACCAACAGGGACGGAGGAACCGTGGAGGGTCTGCAAGGAGACGGAGGAACAATAATTAACATGAGGGCAGGAATTATTGACTGGAGGGAATAGCTGAAGAGAGCAACTGTCCTTACTTAATAGGCCCGATACAGAGAGCTCTGAGGAGGGGCGGTCAGGGGGAGTTGAGGCAGGTAACCGGGCTGGAGAAGCATCCGAGGATCACCAGAACAGGTAGGTGAAAACACTCCAAGCGGTACAAGCCACGCCAACCTCTGTTTATAATTAATCGATTTGTATATATTAATGCTTATTTCTTAAATTTTGTAAACATCGTACATTAATATTATTTAATTAGTCTGTCACTGTTACTGTCTTGGAGAAGCTGTAGCCCCAATTCCTTAGGGATTAATAAAGTATTCTGATTGTGGTAGTTTACCCAGTTTAGGTTAGTCTTTAGTTTCATATAGGTTCGCTTTGCCCTTTGTTTTGTGCTTTTCCCACCAGCTATATTAAACTGCTCACTTTTTGTTAAAATCAAGTTACATTCCACGCTTTGTTTTCTCAACGTTTGGCTCCTCTGTGATCTGCCAGGGTAGATCATAACAGTAATGAATGCTTTTTCGATACAAGTTTCAGTGCTTTAGAAAGCTTCATTTGGCCGTGACTACCAAATATGATCTAAAATATGCATTTATGCTGAAAATGCTGTCATATGAAAAATTCTTGGCTAGGATTAATGATGATATGGAGGGTTTTGACAAATCATGGGGGTGTGTTTTTGGCTGAGATTGATTGATTTTATTTTGGCAGTGCAGTTATGTTATGTTTGTTGTGTTGTATGTTTATTTAGGCACTCAATAACGGAATTTGATTTGATTTCATTGTCCCTTTTTTGTGTGTGTTCGTATTTATATTTAGTAACTATGCAAATGTGAATTAACCATGGGATTGGAAGCTATCGTTTTTGTTTTGTTAAATCTTAAAAACAAATAAAGACTTCAATTACAAAAAATATGCATTTAAACATAGCTAGAAAGTCAGTGGTTAACCTGAAACAATTAGAGGCAATTTGGACATTTCATAGGTTTTGTGTTAAAATAGTGAGCTAAAACATCACTTTAATGTTGAGAGAAAACACTGGCTTCTAGGTAACAAAAAGTAGCTATTATTAATGATAAATGATGTTGCAGTTCTGCTAAAGTTGGCAAGCAAGTAGCAATAGCAATTAGTTCTAATTAAAAACACATAACCCATAGCTAACAAACAACAAGCACGTTCTCATCTATTATGTCAAGCCAGCAGGTCAGGTTAAAGTTAACTGTTGGTATTTATCTTGGACTTAATTGCCAGCTCAAGATGTCTCTCCAGAGCCAGGGGAATTATAAAGGACCACCTCCATCCTAACCACGACCTCTTCAACATCCTGCCCTCTGGAAAAAAGCTCAGATCCATCAGGTGCAAAACCAACAGACTAAAGAACAGCTTCTTCCCGTGGGCTGTCAGAACTCTTAATGCAAACTAAGAGTGTGTAAAGTTCCCCAACACATCCACCCTGACACTGCTGTTGATCATCTATGTGCAACATCTCAGTCTTTCCATGTTCTGTGCAATATTTTTGGCTCATGTGCAATTATTTTGGTCCCAGTCTGTTTCAATGTTTCCTACACATACACCATGTATATAGTTCCACTCACATATGTATACATATACACTGCTTTTTATTTTATTCTATTTATTTATTATTATTATTTATTTCCACCTTCGTTGTATATTGGTTTCTCTTCTTCTTACTTTAGCAGCTTTGTGGTCCAGCTACCCAATTTCGCTGTGCAAGAAACTGCACAATGACAATAAAAAGCTCTAAGTCTAAGTCTCTAAATATGCTTGTTGTGATATTTTGATACCATGATAGCATTTACAGGATATTGTTTTATAGTGATATCATACATGAAACTGTTACTCAATATGGCCCATTTACTAGTTGTTTTTCTCTTTCTCTCTGACCCAAGAATTGATGTGTAAGAATCACAGGCTGGTACCCCAAGGTCGAAAACACCACAGAGACGAGACCACTTCCTTACTCCCATCCTCCCTTCTTTATCTCTTAGAAAAAGGCTCGTTAAAGGCCAGGTGGTTTGTTTCAGAATTCACTAATGAAAGAACTCTGTATTCTATGTCTAGGAGTGTATTTTGCTGGAATGATCATAAATTGTAGCTGAACTGATAAACTACACAAAGGATACTTCTTTGCTCACAAGGCAGGAAGACGTTTCCTTATTTGGTCTGTACTGGTTTGAACTGAGAACTTGCTGACACACGAACCTTTTTTTCCTCTATATAAGCTGTTATGTACTAAATAAACCTTTGAGTCGATTGGGAAGGCAACCTAAAGCAGTCTCTGTTTTCTTGTTCTCCCAAGCTGCTCCCGAGCTCGTACTAACACGCTGAATGGCATACCTGAGTGTTACTTTAAATAATTAGGAATCTTAGAAGGAAAGGACAGAACT
Organism: Rhamphochromis sp. 'chilingali'; assembly: GCF_963969265.1. Lineage (NCBI taxonomy): Eukaryota > Metazoa > Chordata > Actinopteri > Cichliformes > Cichlidae > Rhamphochromis > Rhamphochromis sp. 'chilingali'. The sequence continues at coordinate 35,270,145 of NC_137945.1, read as the reverse complement.
CTGCTTATCGCTCGTGCCTTGGAGGGAAAACCGGGATGGACATTTTTTTCCTTCAATGCTCAAACACAACTTTGATGTAAGAAACTGTCCACTTTATTCAGAATGATTCAATAAACTATACACACTTTTATCCTGTACACTTTTTCCATGTCCAGTTTTCTGTATTTTCATTTTGAGCACCACTCCTAGTATTCTTTAAGAGGCATTTATGCAACTTTAGGGTAATCAAAACATTGAGATGTTATGATGGCACTGTTTCAATCTTGCCCAACCTCTGTGTAGATTAACCAGAGGTTAGTTTTCCAACCCTCAGAAGTACTGCAAAGTCTGCAGATTCTTAGGATTTCAAATCTTCTCATGTGAAGAGGTTTATCTGACAAGGGCTTAAATGTAACAGATTTTAATTTATATGTTCAAGTACTAAAACCACAGTGTGTTGAACACAGAAAGTCATGTTCCTGCTCCCCCCTCCCCCTGTGGTTGTGGCCCTTAGAAACTACACAGACTGGCCTGCAACCCAACAAAATGTCCAACTTTGCGGCCTTTTGAACAAGCAGTTTATAAGTCATCAGTTATTTGTGGTTGATATTATGTGTTTTCCACATCTAACATCTCTGGATAATCCAGTAATATAATGCACAAGGTAATTTAGAAGTGCGAATAATATCCTGCCTTTTAAAGGTTAATCCCAAACCCCTGTGTTTGTCAACGTAATAATAATAATAATAATAACAACAACAATAACAATAACAACAACAACAATAATAATAATAATGATAATGATAATATGTCATTAGATCTAGGGATGGGTATCGAAACCCGGTTCTTGTTGAGAACCGGTTCCCACTGTTTCAATTCCTTGGAATCGTTTGCCATTTTTGCAAACGATTCTCTTATCGACTCCAGTCGCCCCGAATGACGTCACCACGTTGCGGAGCGTCATTTACCTGGCAGGAAACACGGCGCCTAAGCGGCTCAAATGCTCAAAAGTTTGGTTATACTTTACGAGAACGGATGACAACAGGACAACTTGGAATACTTGCAAAGTAGATATTTCATTTAAGGGAGGAAACACTACGAATATGCAAAAGCATTTGCTCACAAAACACACGATGACCTTAAATGAATGTCGTGTTTTTAATTCCGCTCGACTCGTGAATCTCAACCCAGCAGCAGCGGTAACGTTTGCACGTCCTCTCCCGTTAATGCAGCAGGTAAATAATCAACTAACAGTCCATATTATGTTAGCGCGATCTGCCTTATTACAAACCTGCCATTACTGTGCATTTAGTGACCATGATGAGACAGAGTCTGGCTCAGATGCTGGCAGCTCTCGCTGCAGTCTACCGGTAGCGTCTCCTTTCAGGCCAGGATAGACGAATGTCACCGAGCAGTGACTCAGTTTGTGGTCAAAAGTTTGCACCCATTTGCCACAGCAGATGCCCCGATTTCACTTTGGTAAGTGAATGTGTTTAATTGTAGGCAGGGACATTTCTGGATATTCTTGTGTAATTGCTACAGAACAATTTATGTTATACTTTGTTATTGCTACAGAAGAATATTTATTTTATTATTTTACATTTACAATTTTTTTTCCTGGGGACCCTGTGACACCCCATTGAAGAGCTGTAGGCTGGATCTCTTAAGATCTCACTGTTGGGTTTCTAAGGCCATACTCCTAAATTACTCCTAAATTTCTATCTTGTTCAAAGAGAAGATATAAAACAAAGTTCTGAGCTAATCGACCTTAGTGTTCTCCTTTTTAAAAATAAGAATCGATAAAGAATCGAATCTGAAGGAAATTGCCTTCCCGGGTTTCCTCCGTGGCGTGAGCGATAAGCAGAGTTTGTCCTTTCCTTATAAGACTCCTAATTATTCAAAGTAACACTCAGGTATGCCGTTCAGCGGGGTTAGTTACGATATCGGGAGCAGCTAGGAGAACAAAGTGATACAGAAACTGTTCAGATTGCTTTCCCAGAATCAACTCAAAGGTTTATTTGATACACAGCAGTTTATATAGAGAAAAAAAAGGTTCGTGTGTCAGCTTTCCCAGTTCAAACCGGTACAGACTAAATAAGGAAACGTCTTCCTGCCTTCTGAGCAAAGTATCCCTTGTGTAGTTTATCAGTTCAGCTATAATTTATGATCATCCCAGCAAAATACACTCCTAGACATAAAATACAGAGTTCTTTCATTAGTGAATTCTGAGACAAACCACCTAGCCTTTAACGAGCCTTTTTCTAAGAGATAAGGAAGGGAGGATGGGAGTAAGGAAGTGGTCTCATCTCTGTGGTGTTTTCGACCTTGGGGTACCAGCTTGTGAGTCCTACACATTAATTCTTGGGTCACAGAGAAAGAGAAAAACAACTAGTAGATGAGCCTTATTGAGTAACAGTTTTCCTGTATAAAACAATATCCCGTAAATGCTTACCGTGGTATCAAAATATCATAACAGTTCTCCCCTTTTATCATGTAATGATAACATAGTATAAAGACAGAATGTAATAACATAATATAAAGATAAATCATAAATGTGAAACAAATCATAAATGTGAAACAAATCATAAATGTGCCTTCGAGTGAGCTTAATATCAAAATCTTAAAAAGAAGAAAAGAAAAAGAAGAAAACGTCAGTCTCTTCTTTGACGATTGAGTAATTCACAATCTAATGCTCAATACATACATCAGGATCATCATTGATGACATCTGACACATAATCTGGGTCAATTTGTGCCAATTGCAAATACATTGAAGTAGCTGTAGTAGTAGCTATACGGGTTATCATTGAACGTACACAGGGTACCACACAACAGGCAATAATCATCAAAAACAAAATAATACATGCTACAATGGTTACAAAAGCTACAATTAGTTCCTTCCATTTTCCAAACGTGTCCTGCAGCCACTTGTCTATCCACTGACCGTGACCTGCATTGGCTCTTAGTTCTATCTGCAATGCTTCAAGTTTATTCATAGCTTGTGTGAATGAACCGTTAGGGGCGGTATTATTGGGAATGAAAGTACAACAAACATCTCCGAACATCGCGCAAACACCTCCTTTCTCAGCTAACAGCATGTCTAAGGCCATCCTATTTTGCATGGTCATTAAAGAGGTAGCAGACATCTGTTCTCCTAGAGCCTTAAGGGCCGTATTGGTCAAATTAGTAAGTCTTTGCTGATTGTAATAAACATAATTGATCCAGGCTACATTTTTGTTTACCTGTATATGCGGTATTAGTGAGACAAACCCTGCGGATATTTCCCCTTGTGCCTTTAATTCCCTTGGTATCCCGCGTGGAACCCCTATAGCATCTATGTAAACGTTATGTGAGTAAGCGGAGCGTTTTGTACGTCTGCTGGATACAGGCAGATCTGAGGTTTGTTGTATTAGTAGTTCTTGAGCTAAAGTTACTAGACCGCAGGTACCGGTCCAATTAACAGGTAAAGCCACTCTAAGGGTATTATTGCACATCCAATAAGCATGTGGGATTGGTCTGGTCAGGCGCGAAGCTGTAAAGCCTTTTAATATGCCTCCCCAGTACGAGTCGTTTAGTGTGTTGGGCGAATGCAGGATTGTGGAGTTATCTGAATGCGTACTTATATATGCATATAGATAAAAAAACATATGTCTATGTTGTGTCCTGTCAACACTCGCTGCTAGCCATGTTTCGTTACAGCGTGCTCCTGGAGAGTCAGAAAAAAATGTATAGTTTTGCGCGTCATAATTTATGTTTTCAAGTTTTGGTCGGTGTATGCATGTCATCAAGATATTTGGGTGATGGCGCACCTGTTTTGGGGGCGAGAGAGGTTCAGTGCGGTCTTCGGGGCGCTTCATTGGGTTACAGGGGTGGGTAGAGTCGTTAATCATGCTGACATCCTTACTAGAGACTTGTCCTGTGTATATGAGTAAACAATCTAAAGGACTTAGTTCTACTCGCACCGCTTCAATCAGGGTTACTGTTAAGGGCCCCTTTTCATCATTTTTGAATAGCATCTTTGTCAGGGGAAAACCTGAGATTGGGTATCCCACTATAACCTGTTCTGGATTACCCTTTGAACAGACATAACAATTGCTGTTTCCTAAATCACGAGCAGCTGTTCTAGCATTTTCATACCAGGAGTTGACTCCTACTCTAGAGGGTGCATAAAATGGTTTATTAGTGGCGTCTATGTTGTCATTTACTGATTTTAGGGAACGTGAAGAGTGCATTAAGTAGGTGTCTCGCAAAATAGAGCATGAAGTATCGTCAGCAAAATATGACCTGCAGAAATGTGAACATGGTTGCAGTTTACAATACAAAATAGCAAAGAAAAATCCTAAGGTTAATGCGATAAGTATGATGAATAACCTAAATATATAAGAAAAACAGTTCTTCAGTCGTCTTCTGGCCTGGTCCCAGGTTCGAGAGACATCGAATAAGCGCCGTATGATGACAATGGGCATTTCATTTTCTTCATTATCAGGATGGAGTGAGTCTAGCTTTATCAGGTTAGACATCATGTGGTACTTTTGGCTTTCTATTCCTGCTGGATGTTCTAGTACCTTGCTGTGGCTCTTTCAGACGTTGTGTGTTAATCAGTGATTGCGTGTGTGCACTGGATCCGGGCGCTGGCTCGCCTGAGATGTCATCTACCCGTGTGTGTTTATTTGCTCTAGTTCCGGGCGCTGGCTCGCCGGAGATGTCGTCTGCTTGATCCGACGCCTGAGATGGTCCGATTGGGCTGGTCTTAACCCTGCTGGCATGAATCCACTGAGGTTGTCCGTCCGTAAGGATGCTGGTTCTCGTCACTGCCAGTACAGTCTGGGGGCTGGAAAACGCGGCCTCCCCGAGTGTTCTTGGTTTTAGTGACTTCACTAGCACCGCGTCCCCTGGTCTCCACTTGTGGGTTGGATCTGTGGAGGGGAGAGGCTGGGAGAGACAAACTTTCTGATAGTTATTATTCAGTGTTTCTACCAGGTTATGAACATAGTCAGACAATGCAGTGTCTATGTCCCCTTCCAATAGCGGTGCCCCTCTGGAGGCTGACCATGGTGTTGGAAACGGTCTTCCCATGATTATTTCAAATGGAGATAATTTGGTTGCTGCGGATGGAGTCATTCTAATCTCGCAGAGGATTTGAGGAAGTAGTTTGATCCAGGTCATTCCTGTTTCTATCATTGCTTTAGTCAGGCGATTTTTTTATGGTCCTATTCATTCTTTCTACAACTCCTGAACTCTGAGGATGGTATGGCACATGATATTTCCAGTCTATTCCTAGAGTTTTAGTACACTTTTGAATTACTTCTGATGTAAATGAAGGTCCTCTATCACTGTTAATTTGGTGAGGTATTCCGAATCTGGGTATTATTTCATTGCACAACTTTTGACAGACTACTTGTGCAGTTTCTTTTGAGGTTGGATAAGCTTCTACCCATTTACTAAATTGATCCACTATTACCAGTAAGTACTTGATGCTTCCTTGTGCTGGCATGTGTGTGAAATCAATTTGTAATGTATGAAATGGAAAATCTGGTTGTGGTAAATGCTGATGTTTCGCTTTTGGTCTTCCTACATTAGTTCGTGCACATGTTAGACAGGTTGCTAATATGCTTTTTACTGCATGCAATGTTTTCTCAATTACAAATCTTGATTTTATTGCCCCTATTACCCCTCCTTGTCCGACATGACTCACACCGTGAAAATGTCGGACAAGGACTGGCAGCAGGGAAGATGGGAGGGCAATCAAACCCTCAAGGTTTTTATATAGGCCATCTCTGTCATCTAAGGTACAGCCATTATTCTCCCAATAGGTGTAATCACAGGCAGATGCTTGCGCTTGTATGAATTTTAAATCAACATTTGTTTCGAAATAGTCTGGGAGTGTAACAAGTGGCAGCTGTAGGGGCACAGATAATACTTCCTGTGGAGGTGGGAGCTGCGATGCAGCTGCAGCCTTGGCTGTCACGTCTGCTAAGGCATTACCTGTTGCTTCGTCTGTGTCAGCTGTACTGTGTCCTTTCGTTTTTACAACTGCAACGGCCGATGGCAGCTGTATAGCCTGCAAAAGTCTCTGCACAAGATCAGAATTAGCAATCGGTTTTCCATCAGCAGATCTAAATCCTCTCTGTCTCCACAATGTGCCAAAGTCATGCACAACGCCAAATGCATAGCGGCTGTCTGCGTAAATTGTCACATGCTTATCCAAATGTAGCTCACAGGCGCGTATTAAAGCCATGAGCTCTGCTTTTTGTGCTGAGTGAAATGGTAATGAGTGAGCCTCTAGTATGATGTCAGGCACTGTTACCACTGAATAGCCACAAAGAAATGAGTTGTCACTCGGCCTTGAACAGGACCCGTCCACATAAACCGTGGCTGAGTCTGGGATAGGTGTTTGCTCTAAATCTGGACGTGGTGCTGTGGATTCCTGTATACGTGTCATGCAGTCATGAACATCAAGCCTGTCTGAGCCATCCTGTCGGTCAGAAGAACACAGCATATGGATCAATAAATGTGCTGGCGAATTGGGTGTGCTGCTTGCTTTTATGGTGAGGTTTGCTGTGGAGGTCAGTGTAGCTTCATAACCTGAGCGACGTTGTGCAGTCATGTGTTGTGTAGTTATGTTTGCTAGAATGGTCGTGACCTGGTGATTGGTGTGTAGAATAGTGTCATGTGAGAGTGTAAGCTTCTCGCAGTCCCTTATCATGATAGAGCAAGCTGCTACTGCTCTCAGGCAGGCCGGCATCCCTGAACAATTCAGGCAGCACCTTTGAGTGGCGGAGGTCAGCACTCCCTGTAATGCATTGAAAGAGGCAGTCATTTCTGTGGACCACAGTATTCGAGGAGGCTTGTCTTTTTTACAACAGTCACGCAGAATGTGGTCATGAAAAGAACAGTCTGGTATCCACTGTCTGCAATAGTTCACCATGCCCAGGAAGGACAACATTTCCTTCTGTGGGACGAGGGACGGAGGTCACAGCTTTGACCCTGTCTGCAGTCATGGAACGTTTTCCGTGAGACAGTGTAAATCCCAAATATTGAACAGAAGTCTGACAGTACTGCATTTTCTTTGCAGATGCTTTGTGGCCAGTCTTTTGGAGGTGCTGGAGAAGCATGTGTGTAGCAGTTTGACACAATTCCTCACTCGGAGCACAGAGGAGGAGATCGTCCACATACTGGATCAGAGTACAGCCCTCAGGAGGAGTAAAGCTGTCCAGGGTAGCACGGATCACCATTGAGAAAGCAGCAGGGCTGTCTATCATGCCTTGAGGCAGACGAGTCCAAGTGTACTGCTTATTTCTATGTGTAAATGCAAATAACGGCTGTGTATCTTCATGCACAGGCACTGAGAAAAAGGCAGAGCATAAATCCACCACGGTAAAATGTGTGGCTGTGGATGGAATACATGTCAATATGCTGGGGACATCTGGGACCAGAGGTGGCAAAGGGATAATGACTGCATTAATTTGTCTTAAGTCTTGTGTGAAACGCCATACGCCAGGTTTGTTAGGCTTTGGCACAGGATTGACAGGAGTATTATATGGAGATACTGTAGGCTTTATTACTCCTGTAGTCAATAAATCTCCTATGATGACATCTAGGGCTGAGGCTTTTTCGGCAGAAATGGGATATTGCTTGACATATACTGGCTTGTTGTTTTTTAGCTGTGCGTGATAAGGTATACAGTCAATAAATCCTACATCATTCTCACCTTTAGACCACAATGTCATATTCTGGTATTCAGCTGGCAACGTAAGTGCAGAAATAGTACAGTGGATAGGATAGGTTAGATCTATGTGACGACATGGTGTAGTTATGTCATAACCTATGTCTGAGTTATGTGACAAAACCACTGTTTGGCCTTCACTTGTGTGAGCAGTTATCATGTTGTTGAACAGTGTGAGAGAAACAAAAGTGTGGCTCCCAGATATGGGATTACCTGGCAGTGGTTTTTGAACACGTCTTTGGCACAGTGTGTGTCGTGGAATACCAGACAAAAAGGTGTTGAGTTCATTCTCTGCTGAGCCGTCCAGCTGACACAGAGGCTGTTCCTTCTCCATGGTACATAAGGCAGAGAAAACATAGCTGTTATCAGTATCAGCAAACATTTCACCCTTTGTGTTAAATGAAATACACAAATTCATTTTTGCCATTAAATCTCTGCCTAATAAATTCACAGGCGAGTTTGGAATAATTACAAATGGATGATATGTGATTTCATCTGGTTTAGAGCCCCAACGTGTCTTTAGAGAATGAGTTTTAGGGCATTGCACTACAGTTCCATTAATTCCCATAGTGTTGATGCACACAGAGGACACAGGCCCATTATAGAATTTCCCAGACAGTGAACTTTTAGTGGCTCCACTATCCACTAAAAATGGGTATTTTTTACCATCTATTTCTACTTGTAGCATGGGCAAATGTTCTGTGTTAGGGGACAGCTGCAGATGCAGCATCGTGTGTAGTGCTTCACACTGCTGTCCCTCATCCTCACCTGGGCCTCCCTAGTAGCGACCCAGCCGGGGATTATCAGGTGATGGGAAAAGATCATGGTGAGAATTGTAACGCACCCTTTCCCATTCTGATTCATGCTCTGGGTGTCTGCGGTTACTGGAAAACTGAGCTAAATTTGCACCTCTAGCTTGTCTGCCTTGTGGGTTATAATGTGGGTTGTAAGGCTGCGGCCTAGATGTGGGGCCATTATTGCATGTTTCTTGTGGTTGCCAGTTACCTTGACTGGAAGAGCTCTGCTGACGCCTAGTGGCGGGAACTTGTACTGCGTTCTGTGGTTGAGGCGTGTGTGCCCTGTTGGTGGCTGCAAAGCGACACTCTCTGGACCAGTGTCCTACCCTTCCACAATAAAAACAAACATCGCTATTCTTACCATTCCGTCCTCTGAAACTTCCTTGCTGTGCTGGAGCGGGTAGTCCTGCATACATTAATTTCTCACTTTCCTCTGAGCCTTGAACATCAAAATTCAACATCATCTTAACACTGTTAGCTCTTGTGATAGTAGGAAAAAGGTCTGCACTGGCCTTCACTTGTACAAGCTTTAAGAAAGCATCTTTACTCAATTCGTAGAGATTATCAGTAGCTGTCACTTTTAGCAACTGAGAGCACTCAGGGTGGATATTGTTCAAAAAGGTGGTGATGAAAATCTGATCATTACCATCCTCTGGCATGCATGCCTCATCAGTCCAACAGTGCATAAAGCGTTTTATGAATACTAGGATAGATTCATCAGGCTTCTGTTTACACATAGTTACTGCATTTAAGTCAATTTTGTCTCTGGACATTGTGAGCAGGAATTTCTTTAGATTCTTAAAGAAATCGGCGACTTTGTCATTATTTACCCACAAAAACTCTGCAGTTGTGGATGCTTTATCATGCTTTGGGTCTAATTCACCTATCTCTCTTATGAGTTGTGACTCGGTTACTCCAGGAATGCATTGACACAATATGTACCTGTAATCCGGACCACCCAAATGGTGATATCTGGTACTTCTCTGTAGTGCAGAGACAAAGGCTGTAGGATTTTTAAGAGGATTGGGAAGCTCTTTAATAGTTGTCACTAATTCTGAGATTTTAGGGGGCTGAATACAACACTGATCTCCTATTATCATAAAGGGGTAAGCGTCATTGACGTCACTAGATTTTGGGTTTGTTTGTTTACTACCGCGAGTGTTGGCGTGAGGACCTTTGTCATTCTGGCTTTGTTTTTCCTTTTTTCCTTTTAGATAAGTCTTTATTAAAGTTCGGGTAACAGGTATTTCTTTAGCTACCTCTAAACCTCTAGCTACGATATCGTGGCGTTTCATGTGGGTGTCTATTGTGGACACTGCCTGATGCAAAAGTTTTTCTTCATAGACGTCTAAATTGTTTTTCATAAGTTCCTCACATTCTTCTTTCAAAAGTTTTTCTCTCTTTCTATGTTCTGCTAATTCTTCCTCGCGGCGTATATATTGTTTTTCCTGATCTTGTTCAATTAGGTGTCTAAGATCCGTTGCATGTGATTCAGGTTCTGTGTCACTGTCTTTTAAGCTGGTTGGATCAAAGCGCTGACGTTGTTTGCATGCGGCTGCTGCAGCAACTATTAATTCGGTCTCATCTTCGTAAGGCGGCGGGGCTGTGGGCTGAATGGCTGAGCATGCAAGACTAGCTTTTCCCGCGGTAGATTTATTTTCTATGCTGGAGCCTGCACTAGTTTTATTTGATGTAAAAGTATCTACACCTGGTTCCGGTCCCTTTTTCCATAGCGGTAACATTTGATGCATCACGTCGCGGCATTCTATCATATATTTTCTACAGGACTTTTTAAGCAGACTACTTTTCTCATCACAAATGATATTCAACATTTCTACTGACCTGTTTTCTGGCGATAATCGTTCGGGATAAGGCTCCGGAAATAAATTAGAATGCATTGAACTTATAGTCCGTAAGTTGTAAACAAAGTCAGTCACATAAGCACTTCCGCATGTTCTGGATACGTAATCATGGAAGTCTTCGCCGATTCGTGGACGTGGGTTACACGTAACTGGAAATGGGAGTCGTACTGAGCTGTTGTTTGAGACTTTAAATTTAATTTTTGTTGGTTTTACAGGTAATTTTGATTTTTTTATCGGACTTGTCTGTGGTCTTTGAATTATTCTGACCCATGTTCAGTGATTTCCAGAGGGGTTTACACGCTTGAAGGATTTATGTTAGTATTTTCGCTGCGGCACAGCTGAGGTTACTTTAAATTTATTGCTAGCAATTTTTTGTTTGTGTGAGCAACTCTCACTTAGCGAGCAACTTCTCGCTTAACGAGCAACTTCTCGTAAAACAACAGGCAACTTCCTGTGTCTTTCTGCTTTTAATTTACTGCTTTTAACCCTTGTATGGTAATCGGATCTGTGAGACCCGTTTTCAGTTTTCTTTTGTTTTTTTTGTTTTTTTTTAACAAAATTAAATTTAATTATTTACTAGCTTTCTGTGAGTGAGCAACTTCTCACTTTTTAACGTACGTTTCAAGATAACAGGCAATCTTCCTGTGTCACTCTTTCTGAGCAACTTCTGACTTAACGAGAAGTATTTAAGACAACAGGCGACTTCCTGTGTCACTTTTTCTGAGTGAGCAACTTCTCACTTTTTAACGTACGTTTAATTAAACAATTAATTATTATTATTTTTTAAACAAAATTAAAATATTCAAGACAACAGGCAACTTCCTGTGTCCACCAACACCACACAAGGGTTAATTTACTTTACTCGGGGACTGAGGAAGTCAGTCAGTGTATCTCTCTGGATCACTAAGTGAAACTTCGTCAGCATATCCCGTTTCTTTATGGATCGATCACTGAGAGAGGTATAATAGGTCTTTATATAAATATGAAAGACGCATATTTACCTTCTGTCAGGAATCCCACTTCTGACACCAAAATTGAAGGAAATTGCCTTCCCGGGTTTCCTCCGTGGCGTGAGCGATAAGCAGAGTTTGTCCTTTCCTTATAAGACTCCTAATTATTCAAAGTAACACTCAGGTATGCCGTTCAGCGGGGTTAGTTACGATATCGGGAGCAGCTAGGAGAACAAAGTGATACAGAAACTGTTCAGATTGCTTTCCCAGAATCAACTCAAAGGTTTATTTGATACACAGCAGTTTATATAGAGAAAAAAAAGGTTCGTGTGTCAGCTTTCCCAGTTCAAACCGGTACAGACTAAATAAGGAAACGTCTTCCTGCCTTCTGAGCAAAGTATCCCTTGTGTAGTTTATCAGTTCAGCTATAATTTATGATCATCCCAGCAAAATACACTCCTAGACATAAAATACAGAGTTCTTTCATTAGTGAATTCTGAGACAAACCACCTAGCCTTTAACGAGCCTTTTTCTAAGAGATAAGGAAGGGAGGATGGGAGTAAGGAAGTGGTCTCATCTCTGTGGTGTTTTCGACCTTGGGGTACCAGCTTGTGAGTCCTACACATTAATTCTTGGGTCACAGAGAAAGAGAAAAACAACTAGTAGATGAGCCTTATTGAGTAACAGTTTTCCTGTATAAAACAATATCCCGTAAATGCTTACCGTGGTATCAAAATATCATAACAGAATCGTTAAACAGAATCGAAAATGGAATCGGAATCGTTAAAATCTTATCAATACCCATCCCTAATTAGAACGTATGTTGCTAACTACAAACGGTCCATTGGAGTGAACGGAGCTCTGCAGCGAAGCGGCGCGTTCACAGTTTCGGCACTTCTCGGGTGTTTGCGTCACCGACTCGGGCCACAGCGCCTCCATTTTGATTTCACTTGCATGGTAGCTTGTGTGCAGTGTCGGAATAAACGGGAGAAAAACAGGAGCAAACACGGAGGCGCCGAGATTATTACAGAAATGGACGGGTAATATTAAATCAGTGAAGCTAACTACACGGCATTTCACACATATTACGGCAGCAGAGCTGTAACTATGTGATAACGTCATTTTATGAGAGAGCTACGGGGGAAATGGGAATGTTGTGTTAGCGGGTTTCCATAGCGCCGCATTTTTCTTTGCTATTTAGGAACGGCTTAATGTTAGCATGCTTTTCTAACTTAGCACCGAGTCGCTGTTTTTCTTATGAACTGTTCTAGTTGTTATTTAAAAGCCTCTCATATAAAGCGACGCTTTCAGGGAAAAATGCTTCTTTTTTTTCCTAAGTTGTACTTGACAGTAGCTTGCTACCGGCTCGGCTAATAAAGTTTAGCAAACCGTTATGCTAACTACATGCTACACTACCACTGCTCCTTTGTGTAGCACCTGACTGCGTTTAAATAACCAGTGTATGTAAAAGGTAAAGAGAGTGAAACGTGCCCTTACTTTAAATCAGTATTCCTAACTTCCGATTAAAAACATCCTATTTTGTGGAGTTTTACGGTTAAAGCATAGAAACAGTTAAGCTATGCCTCCTGTTGATATCAAACTTAAACTTGACGTATCACGTTGAGTTGAGTTACTAGTATTACAAGTGTACTACAGTGTGTCATTTATAGTATCTGTTCATTGGGGTCGAAGCGAGAATAACGTGAACGTTAATTAAAGATGTTATGAATCATAAGTGAGCTCATGGGGAGGCGGGTGGATGGAAAGGCAGTAGGTCATGTAGGCGTAGAATACACGTTTGGCAAAGCTATTTACTTATCAGCACAGAAAAGGAAATAGACTGCATGTATAAGCGGCTGTAATAACATTCATAAAGGGTCCATGTATTCAGTCCGTGCACAGTGTGGAGTTAAGAAGCAGCTTTGGTTCTATGTGTTATGGACTGGAGTGTCATGAGAATACGCTGACATCTACTCATATCTAGTGCTGTTTTGTATGTTTCTGTTTTATGTTGTTCTGATGTTTTAAATCCCTTAATTGTGAAAACAAAATTATTTCTTTCAGCATCAGTGATGTTGCAGTTGGTGTAAAGGTGAGTTTCTTTACATGTGTGCATACTTAAACATGCAGAACACTTTTCCCTTCCCGCTGTCACCAAAGCGCTTGCTCATAGAGGGTCATATGATTGTTGGGTTTCTCTCTGTGTGCATTACTGTAGGGTCTATCTTACAATATAAAGCACTTTGAGGCGACTGCTGTTGTGATTTGGTGCTGTATAGGGCTGGGCGATATGGCCTAAAATCAATATCACGATAAATTGAGCAGTTAACCTCGATAACGATAAATGGACGATAACCACCCCAAGTGCCAAAAAAACAAACGTTTTTTTTTTTTTTTTCATTTGATGGGGCTGTGGCAGGCAGCATAGTTCCTCCAGTTATTTTGATAATATTATTCCCCCTAGACCTATTCATTGCAATTATATTATTACCACTTTAAAGGACTGTAAAATGTCACTGAAAATAAATGAAGACAATAGTAGTAAGTACTTTTAGTGGTTAAGATTTATTAACTGAACAAAATAAAAAGTGTAGGATACAATATGTAACCATGCTCTCTAAAAAATGTGTATCCCTTGTAAACAAAATAGTTTAATAATAAATATGTTTCACATTGGCTATTCACAAAGTAAACAATGATTGTGCAAATGTAATGCCATCATGGACAAAGGCCTATCTCTGCTAAGGCCTTGAGGTACTATAACTTGTATAACTTGTAAACAAATAATGTCACAAACACAAATGTCAATTGAACACAGAAAAAACTATAATAAATACTAAGCACTGCCATGTGACTAGTGAAAACTATAAACTCTTAAACAAAAACATTAAATAGTGCTGTTTGCAAAAAACTTCAATAGAACACTGATAGTTAAAATTAGGCAGGGCTTGAACATTTTTTTGTTAACAAGCGTCTCCTCTTCCTCCTCCACCAGCTCTACCTCCGTCGCTGCTGCTTCAACATTTAAATCGTCCTCCATTTGTTCACCCGTGTCTCGTCTTGTTACAGGTAGTAGAGTCTTAAAGGGACATGAACATCGCCAACCTGCACATTCTTTTTTTTTTTAAATACCGAATTTACCGACATGGGCAAAATGACGTCGATGAGAGTCATAAATTTCGGTAACGATAAATTTTTGATATATCGGCCAGCTCTAGTGCTGTATAAATAAACTGAACTGAAAACAAGTAACGCAGCACTTTACTTAATCCTCCTGGGAGTAATTAACAGGTAGAAACAGACTCCTGTTCTCTACAAGAACCGGCTCTCGGTTCCAATCCCTAGATGGGGGTATATAAAACTTGGAGACCACCAAAAATAAAGCAGGTGGTCTTTTGTTTGTTTTTGTCTGTGTGTGTGCTGCATTAGCGTAGCTCCAAGGTGTAGTGGTTAATAAGTTTGCTTGACAAGTGAAAGGTTGTTGGTTCAAACTCAGGCAGGGCATCTGGTGTTAAACTGCCCAATCAAAGAGGTGACGCTACTTGCTGTGGTGACCCCTTATGGCAAGGAAGAAGCTGCATTAGTAATGACTGTTGTATGTATACTGTTTCCTAAGAGCATGCTGTTTGAGCTTAATATTACATTTTCTTAGGAATAGAACTTTTATCCTGCAGTATTGAACTAACCACTAATCATCCACAACCTGTAGATGATGTTTAATTCAGGGAATGATGGAGTCCATTCATAAACATGAATAAGTGTTAATGTTGTTTTCTATTTAAATTCTGAATAATCATATCTGAAGCTCTAATGTGTTGCAAGAAAGAAAAATATGTGTGTGACTTATTTGCTATCGGTTAACAGATGGATTCATGTGCTTTGACTATTAAACAAGTTCCACTTGAAAACATCCGTGTTTTAATCTGACATGTGCCTCCCAGTTATTGTGTCAGTGTGTTTATTCAGACTGAGGATAAGAATGGGTGAACCTGAAACCTTATATTCCTTATATTGCTCCAGTAAATATGCATGTGGAAAAGTTACTCCACATTTCACACTTGTTTGCTCGTGAATGCGTTTAGCTGCTCCGGGCAGCTAATCTTATTTGTTGAGTGCCAGGTACATTAAGGTGTGTAAAGGCTGAACTGCCAGATTGTTCTGATAGTGTGCTCCTGGGAAATGAGTTTATCTCATCAGTATTTCAGTGTCTGAGGCAAAGACCAGTGGGCTTCCAGCTGTTAGAAGACCCATTAGTCCTACCCTGTTGGCTGTGACACTTGTGTGCTCACCATTTTGGCCTTACTCGGGCTACTTTTCCCCTTTGAATTTATCTGTACCATGTTTCTGTAGCTGAGCCTGCAAGTGACAGAAGAACAAACAGTTCAAATTCGGCGACACCTCCACAAGGAGGTGGGATATGAAACTATTAGAAAGTTGTGTGTGAGATGGGTCCCTAGCTATGTTGGTTGCCACCCCATCAGTCAGGGTTTAAGAGCAGAGGGTGCCTGGCAGTGCCAGCAGGCCTTCAGAGACCTTGTATAGCTCAGGGTGAGATGACACATCCCTACATCTTACTTTTAGCAATTTAAACTGACACAGGCAGAGGAGCGAAACCATTAGTGTGATGTTTTGTCTTCAAGGGCCTGTCAGGAAAGTCTTTTTCTCAGCAGTGCCTGATGCTGTTTTCTTTTCCTTCCACAGAGAGGATCGGATGAGCTGAGTATGTACAACAATTCCAACTCTGGCATGAGCAGTAACAGTGGTGAGTTCGTTCCAACCGCCCATGAACTCTGAGGGGATTGATGGAATTTGCATGCAGCCAGTCGATACAGCAGACCTAAGGATTAGGTGAAGTAGGCTGCATGAGTTTAGGTGGAGAGAGCTGTTTGGTGGGTAACATCACGCTCCTTAGTAGGAGGGCACCTACACACCATAGCCAGTGGCTGGAACAGACATGGAGGATATCCCTCCTCTCTGTTTAAATGTTATCATTCCATGCATGAAGGTTTTTCTGATGTTCTTCCACTTCCCACACCGCCCCTGTTGAGTTTGTGACACGGCCTAAGCATATCTGCCAGCTTCCTTGTGCAGTTGAACTTCCCTGTATGCCAGCTTTCGATACTCTGATGGAGTTTCCTTGTTTCACAAGGATCTATCTGGACACAAGCTCAACTGTTCTTTTCCTCGCTGTACGCAGCCACACTTTCAGTCTCTGGAACAGCTCCAGTCCTGTCTTGGAACATTTGAACTGGGAAAAAGTTATTGAACAGGCTTACTGAAATGTATTTAATGCTATTTAATACTCAAGATGGCTCCTGTATGGAGAAACTAGTTACACGAGTGATTTTGGCCCAGTCTTCCACACGGACAGTCTTAAACTGAAGGATCTGTTGGCCCCTTCTAGGAACTCTGAGCTTTAGCTTCCATAGATTTTTCAGTTGGGTCTTCTTTGAAACAGTTGTACCTGCTGATTCCTGTCGCTCTCCACACTTCCTCCTTGGTTCTTGAACAACTCGTTGGATAATCCTTTTCACTCACTGCATTGCAGTTTTGTCTCCACAATTAAATCCATCACAAAAAATTAGCGCATTGTAATCGTCACAGTGCTGTGTGGATCCTAGCATACTTGCTGATGCAGGAAATGTTCTGTTTGTTTTTTTTAAGTTTGCCTCATTGTTTCTAATTCTCGACATTTGTTGACAGTAGCAGAAAATCACGAGCTTTACCTTTAAGATCCCAGTGTGTCATTGTAGTGCACCTTTCAGTTAATCAGCATTTCTCCTGAAATCTTAGATGGGGCTCCCAATGGCAGTGATAGTAAGAAGCTAAGGGTGGAGGAGGCCCTGCCGTCTCGTGTGATCCACATTAGGAAGCTGCCAAACGAGGCCTCAGAGACTGAGGTCATTGCCCTCGGCCTCCCCTTTGGCAAAGTAACCAATATTCTCACACTGAAGGGAAAGAATCAGGTAAGTGAATCAGGCTGTTTAGCATTTGTATAATTTCATCCAAAACAGTTGTTAGGCTCAATTTGAAAGCGCAGATAAATTCACACAGGACAAGCCATTCTTAGACACCAGCCTGTAAATGCATCTGACAATTGTTCCAAACGCAGTCGAACTGCAACATGTTGAATTTCATTATTAAAATAACCAAGTAAGAGTGAGTCAACAAATTCAGCTTTTTCTTTCTTTCTTCTTTTGCCTTCTCTTCTAACGTTCAGGCGTTTTTGGAGATGGGGACAGAGGAGGCAGCTGTCACTATGGTTAACTACTACTCCAAAGTAACTCCCCTTATCCGTAACATCCAAGTGTTTATTCAGTACTCCAATCACAAAGAACTCAAAACTGATGCTGCTAATCAGGTTAGTGGAAACTAACAGACTGATATGTTAGTTGTTGCACAGCTTCATGTTTTTAAAACGTGCTTTCAACTCGTGTGCCTCATCACTGCTTGATTGCAAATGCATGCTGTTATTTGGCTGCATTAAATGCTTGGAAATATCTGGAATCATTACAAAAAAAACAACAGCCGTAGAAGGTGCCTGTTTGATATTTGCCATCTACATTAATAGCTGTGTGCTGTGCTTGTGTTCGGGTGTAGCGGACCCAGGCCGTGCTGCAAGCAGTGTCAGCAGCCCAGTCACCAGGGTCCGAGGTACAGGAGGTCCTGGCTGCAGTTTCCAGTCCTGTGCTGCGCATCATTATTGATAACATGTTCTACCCTGTAACGCTGGACGTACTGCAACAGGTAGGCAGCAGTTAACAAAGAGTATTTGCTGCTTGTGGCTGAACAAGAAACCTCCAGTTTCTTTGTCTTGACAGATTTTCTCCAAGTTTGGCACAGTCATGAAGATAATCACGTTCACCAAGAACAATCAGTTCCAGGCTCTTCTGCAGTTCAGCGATCCTGTCAGTGCACAGCAGGCCAAACTGGTATGGTCATGTTTTCTTGCATGTCTAATAGGATTGTCCCAGTACTAGATTTTCAAACTCTATATGAGTCTTAGGAAAATACTCTATATCATTTTTGACACCCCCCCAATCCTGCAACAATATAAGTAAAGGTGATGAAGTCTTATCTTGAAAAACTTGGCCTGTTAATTTTCATCCAATATTCCCATTTATAAGTTATATTTAACAAAATAAGTGTTTAAGTTTCAGATTTTTTTTATTTTATCATATAAAAACCTGAGCGCTTACTGTCAAAAAGATTGTAAGTTACTGTGAAAGTAGAAAAGTTACTTTTTACTGTGTTGTCCACATCTGCTTTCAGCTTCCCTCAGTCTGCAGTTTTTCAGGCCGTCACCTCTGGTCCTCAGGCCTGAAAGCTCAGGCTGCCCTGCCTGCATTAGTTATCCATGCTCTGGACTCTGCAGAGTTCATCTAATAATCAGGCCCCATCTTATCTTAATGTCTCTCTTCCACAGCATGTCTTTATCCTGTCTTCCTTCTCTCACCCCAACCAATCACAGCAGATGGCCCCGCCCCTCCCTGAGCCTGGTTCTGCCGGAGGTTTCTTCCTGTTAAAAGGGAGTTTTTCCTTCCCACTGTTGCCAAAGTGCTTGCTCATAGGGGGTCATATGATTGTTGGGTTTTTCTCTGTATGTATTATCATAGGGTCTACTGTTGTTGTGATTATATAAATAAAATTTAATTGAATTGAATCTACAGTTCCCCCCACAGCCAGCATGATCATGGATTTGTAATCTGTTCTGTCATGGCTCAGTATTCAGTCTGCTGTTCATCTTTTATCTAACCACAGTCCAGTAGCAGCTACGTTAATCATAAAATATGGCTAATGGTTAAATGGTCAATGTGCCAGACTCAGCGAAGCGGCGTCGTGCTGCTACCATCAATAATACAAATGGTGTAACGACCTTTTCAGTTCTTGAGCACAGATGTCATTTTCCTCCTCCTAGGCACTGGATGGCCAGAACATCTACAATTCCTGTTGCACACTCCGTATTGACTTCTCCAAGCTGGTCAACCTGAATGTGAAGTACAACAATGATAAGAGTCGCGACTACACCCGACCTGAGCTGCCAGCTGGTGATGGCCAGCCCAGTTTTGACCCCACAGTTGCCGTTGCTTTCAGCAAAGACTCCAGTTCTCTCCTCGGTAAGATCCCAGGTAGATCCCACTTTTATCTTTCCTCTTTTGAACTTGACGTTGTTTGTTCTCACTCTGCATTCTAAATCAGGTTGGTGTGACGGGAATTCACACGAGCATCTTCAACTTACATTTGTAAATATTACTTTTTCCCCTCCTTTTTAAAAACAAAAAAAAAAGGTAAATTATCAGATAAACTAAGTTCAGATTGATAACCACATGAACTAATTAAACTAACAACTAAAAAAAACAACTTTCTCTTTTGCACATAATTAACATAATCTGGTCCTTAGCAGCAGGCTAATGAGCTAAATACAGTCTAGATAAGGACCGGCTCTTATTCAGTGCTTTTCTGCTAGAAATGCTTTATAGACTGATGAACGACAGTAGATGACATTTATTTAACATAAAATATACATAGAAGCAGGCCTGTCAAAAACTAAGCACACCCTTACTGCTTCCATAGGAATTGAGTGGTTAAGTAGCAGCTAGGTACTGTAATACACTTGGATGCACTTGATCGCAATTGATCATAAGATCACCTCTTTAAAAGTAAGCTGTTTCTTTGTTTGTTTTTCCTTTGCTGGTCAGTAGGATTCAGGTTTTTTGAATACAGTGGCAAGAAGAAAAGATATTAGGAAGGATCTTAAAGTGCCTGTTGTTCCTGCTGCGGATAACTCTACATCCTTTCAAAAGTGGATTCAAGCACCAGAAATATTTGTCTCTCTGGAACCATTAATTTGAAAAATCCGATTAGCCACTTACATTTTTAAATTGCTCACTCACTTCCCAGTCATACTTTGGAATTAGTCCCAGTATGTTTCACAAAATAAAATGAACATGGTTGACACTGAGGTGTCCCTCTTCTCATACTGACTTTGTCATTTTCTCTGTGGAGATTGAGCAGAGCAAGGGTGTATCTAATACACAAAATAAAAAGCTCGTCTGTTTAACCCTTTAAAGCCGGTCGGAGCGGGCACGCTCCGTTTTGCGTAACTTTTTTAAAATCCCGGTAGCTCTGCAACCACTTAAGCTAGCGCAATAATCTTTTTTGCATATGAAACCAGAGGAGTTGTACTTACATCTTATGCCATCAGCTTGTCCTCGGTCACAGTTTCCTTCCACATAAAGCTTTGCAAAAACTGCATAAAAAGCACTTGCAGCAACAAAAACATAATATTCCAGAAACACGCTTTGCCGATCCGATCAGCTGTTCATAACACTTCCTACGTTGGAATAGACGTCAGCGCGAACTTTTGCATGTCCACCATGACCTGCCCGAAACCGGAAGTGACGTCATTTTCGCGGGAATGTAGTTTTTTACCATCAGGGCCCTCATGAGCCTATGCTGGTCTTTTTAAAAGTTATGTTTGACTTTATGACTTTGTGTCATTTCTGGGATGCTGAGGACTCATATTGCACTGCTGGAAATAGTTTAGTATGTAGTTTTGATGCATATGCTACTTTTTTTTGCAAATTTGCATCATAGGATTGTTTTTTTGTTTTTCCTGCAGTATATGAAAATTGGTGTATTTCAAAAATAAAACTATGAAGACACTTAAAATAAATTTCCTGTGGTGGGAAACTAGTTTGTGCAACTTTTTTGTATTTGCAGTTTTGAGGGATGAGCCTCTTAAATTTCTCTAACTAGAAATATATGTTTAAAAAAACAAAAGACGATTTTCAAATTCTTTGTAGTTTATTGCACTTTTTTGCAATTTCTGTAGTTACTATGGACTTAATGCAGACATATTATTAGAATTTGGGCTATAATGGTTGTATTGATGTATAGCAACTTGAAATGCTCCCAAAAATGGCTCCACAACATGTAAAAATATAATATAAGCTCTGGCGGACTTGGTCTATGGTAGGTCTTAAAGGGTTAATTTAAACCCCCAAATCTGTGTAATTGCAGAAATGTGTGTGGTCTCAAATATTGCACATGCACATTTCTGTGCAGGTAAGACCACAGATTCAGGTTTGCATCCACACGGTGTCAGCTTCTGACAGTTTCTGCAGTAGGTAAAAGCTTGGTTTTGCACCAGTCACATTTCTTGGACCGTCACCACCACAACATGAGACTTGGTACCACTGACTGACTCGGTTCCCTTATTTAGACTTAAACCAATTGATGAAGTTTCTTCGTGTGTACGTGAGTTAGTGCCCTTTCTTAAATCTTGCCGTATAGTCTAATGTACATAGCTTATCATACCATCTACATATTGTCTCTTCCTCACGTCTTGTACCAGCTGTGTGAGGTCACAATGAAGGTAGGGGAGGGGCTGATCGCATTAAGAGATTTGATTGGGTAGTACAGTGTCTAAATGAAAGAATGGGCTGCTGTCAGTGTTCGTACAGCTGGTGCAACAGCTCTTCAGGCCGGTCCATTGGCCCGTTATGCCAGATTACCAGTCCAATTCTAAATTGCCCACAGTCTGAATGGTTGTTTGGTTCTCTGTGTTAGCTCTGCGACAGACTGGTGACCTGTGTAAGGTGTACCCTTCCTTTCGCCCTATGGTAACTGGGATAGACTCCTCCTCCTCTGCGGTCATGATGAGGATAAGCAAAAGAGAATAAATGGCGTAGTGGAGTTTTCACCTAGGAGGTAATCCTGAGAGTTGTTGACCCACCCTGTCATCATGGGAGTCATTAAGGTGTCATGGGTCAAGTTGTGAGTGTGTGTTGAATTACCGTAAAGGAAACTCAAAATAGAACGTTAACTACCGTAGGTAATGTTTGTAACGCTATAAGTAAGTTGTTCCATCTATTCAATATAACCTCTGTCTTGTGTCAGGGTCTAATAGAGATTGACAGACCACGTGACTTTCGCGCATTGCATGCAAATCAAATCACTTTTATTGTCACATCACATGTGCAGGCACACTGGCACAGCACATGCGAGTGAAATTCTTGTGTGCGAGCCCCACAAGCAACAGAGATGTGCAAACACAACAACACAAACGAGCAAAATACAAGAATGGCCAACCTGAAACTAATAAATATATGTACAATATATAATAGTGTATGCATTTCTGGATGTGTATACTAAATATTTTCCTACGTGTGTGTGTGTGTGTGTGTGTGTGTGTGTGTGTGTGTGTGTGTATACACATTTTTACAAATTAAATAGTAAAAAAAATAAAAATAAAATAATAATAATAATAATAAAATATATAAAATATACAGAGTTGAATATGTGCAAAACAAGTGGCATTTATATACAGTGTGGAGTGCATAATGTTGAATGTTCCAGTAGTGAAGCTGAGGTGTCTATGACGTGTTCAGCAGTCTGATGGCCTGGTGGAAGAAGCTGTCTCTCAGTCTGCTGGTACGGGACCGGATGCTGCAGAACCTCCTTCCTGATGGAAGCAGTCTGAACAGTTTATGGCTGGGGTGACTGGAGTCCTTGATGATCCTCCCCGCTTTCCTCAGGCACCGCTTCCTGTAGATGTCTTGGAGGGAGGGAAGCTCACCTCCAATTATCCGTTCAGAGCACCGCACTACTCGCTGGAGAGCTTTGCAGTTGTAGGCGGTGCTGTTGCCATACCAGGTGCTGATGCATCCAGTGAGGATGCTCTCAATGGCACAGTGATAGAAGGTCCTGAGGATGCGGGGGCTCATGCCGAATCTTTTCAGTCTCCTGAGAAAGAAGAGGCGCTGCTGCGCCTTCTTCACTGTTTTGTTTGTGTGTACTGACCACGTAAGATCCTCAGCCAGGTGTACACCAAGGAACCGGAAGCTGCTCACTCTCTCCACAGCAGCGCCGTTGATGGTGATGGGGGTGTGTACTTCTCTGCACCTCCGGAAGTCCACTATCAACTCCTTTGTCTTTGCGACGTTGAGGGTGAGATGGTTGTCTTGACACCAGTGGGTCAGGGCGCTGACCTCCTCCCTGTAAGCCGTCTCATCACCGTTGGTGATAAGACCCACCACTGTAGTGTCGTCCGCAAACTTCACAATGATGTTGGAGCTGTTAGTGGCTGTGCAGTCGTAGGTGTAGAGTGAGTACAGGAGAGGGCTCAGTACACACCCCTGTGGAGCACCAGTGTTCAGTGTGACGGGGGATGAGGTGATGCTGCCCAGTCTGACCACTTGGCGTCTGTCAGACAGGAAGCTAAGGATCCAGCTGCAGAGGGAGCTGCTCAGTCCTAGATCCTGCAGTTTCCTGTCCAGCTTCGAGGGAACGATGGTATTGAATGCTGAGCTGTAATCTACAAACAGCATCCTCACATACGTGTCTCTCTTCTCCAGGTGTGACAGGGCAGTGTGTAGTGTCAGGGCTATGGCATCATCAGTGGACCTGTTGTGGCGGTATGCGAACTGTAGAGGGTCCAGTGAGTCGGGTAGTGCAGAGCAGATGAAGTCCCTGACCAGCTTCTCGAAGCATTTGCTTACGATGGGGGTCAGGGCTACAGGTCGCCAGTCGTTCAATGAGGAGATGGTGGAGGATTTGGGTACAGGGACGACGGTGGCCATTTTGAAGCAGGCTGGGACTACAGACAGAGAGAGGGAAAGGTTGAAGATGTGCGTGAACACTCCAGCCAGCTGAGCCGCGCATGACTTGAGGACGCGGCCGGGAATCCCGTCCAGACCAGTAGCTTTGCGTGCGTTCACCTTCCTGAAGCACCTCCGCACATCCTCCTCAGACACAGTGTGCGCACTGATGTCATCCGCGGTGCGCACACTGTCCGGTCTCATGGTGTTCGCTGTGTCGAATCTAGCGTAGAATACGTTTAGATCCTCACACAGAGAGGCCGTGGTCTGCGGTGTGCTGGTTTTCCCTCTAAAGTCTGTGATCGTGTTTAGTCCCTGCCACATACTCCGAGGGTTGTTAAACTGTTGCTCCACCCTGTCCCTGTACTCACGTTTGGCTGCTTTGATCGTCTTCCGGAGTTGGTAATGTGCGTGTTTGTAGTCCGATGTGTTCGCGGAGGCAAAGGCGGTGTTCCGTGCCGTCAGTGCCGCGCGAACATCTCCGTTAATCCAGGGTTTTTGATTTGGGAAGGATTTAACTGTTCTGGATGGGACGACATCTTCCACGCATTTCCTGATAAATCCACAGACTGAGTCTGTGTACTCGTCGATGTCTTTAGCAGCCACGTGAAACATTTCCCAGTCCGCGTGATCAAAACAGTCCCGCAGCGCAGACTCCGATTGGTCCGTCCAACAGTGCACCGCCCTCCGGGTTGGAGCTTCCTGTTTCAGCTTCTGCCTGTAGGCGGGCAGGAGCAGGATGGAGCAGTGATCTGATTGGCCGAATGGGGCGCGGGGGAGGGCTTTGTACGCATCCCGGAAAGAGGTGTAACAGTGGTCGAGTAGCCGGTTTCCACGTGTGTTGAAAAGGATGTGTTGGTGGAGTTTGGGTGAGACTTTCTTCAGGTTTCCCTTATTAAAGTCCCCGGCTGTGATAAACGCTGCCTCTGGGTGTGCGGTTTCCTCGCTGCTGATCGCGCTGTACAGTTCCCTGAGTGCACGGTCAGTGTCGGCTTGTGGGGGTATGTAAACAGCCGTAATAATCACTGCTGTAAATTCCCTCGGTAGCCAGAATGGCCGGCACTTAATCATCAGGTACTCCAGGTCCGGTGAGCAGAAGGATTTGACCGGGTGCACGTTCGCATAATCACACCAGCTGTTGTTGATCATGAAACACACACCACCGCCTCTGCTTTTCCCAGTAAGATCCTGTGACCTGTCCGCGCGGTGCACGGAGAACCCCGGTAGTTGTATTGCGGAGTCCGGTACCTTGTCCGATAGCCAGGTTTCTGTGAGGCAGATCACGCAGCAGTCCCGCATCTCTTGCTGGAATGAGATCCGTGCCCGAAGCTCGCACAGCTTGTTCTCCAGAGACTGCACATTAGCCAGTAATAAACTGGGTAACGGTGGTCTGTAAGTGCGCCGTCTCAGTCGAACCAGAACGCCAGATCTTCTCCCTCTGCGTCGGCGTTTGCGGCCTCCAGGGCCAGAGAACAAAGGCGTCTCAGGTGAGATGAATGGGGGGTCTGCAAACGGAGCGTCCGTGTTGCAAAACTTGAACTCCGGAAAGTTATAAGAAAGACCGTCTTTTATGTCCAGTAAGGTTTGTCGGTCGTACACAAGGAGACAAGTGCTGCTCGTGAAAAAATAAAGGAAAAGTAAAATTAAACACAGAAGAAAGCCGTTGCTTGGGGGAGCTCGCGACGAGGCTGCCATACTCGGCGCCATCTTGTCTTATTGTCTTGTCTTGCAACGCAAGCATTTGCAGCACCGCAAAACGTTCATTCTTCGGTTCCAATAAATTCTTGCTCTTTCTTTGGCCCCCAAAATGTTATGTACAAAACGTGTACAATGCCGGTCCGTACAAAGACAGACTTGATGAAAAGTCAAAGAAAAGATACGAGGAAAAAAATCAAAGGAGTGAAAGTGTTAGATCCTTACGAGCACACAGAGGGACAAAAGACGTTAGCGTGCTGCCTTAACTTTCACCACGCTCATATTTATAATTATACGGTTCTTGGAGTGAGTGCATACACTCATGAAGTTTAGTAACTTCCGGTCACTGCAACAAGCCCAGGTACAGTTTACCGACGGATGGGTGCAGGACCTTGAAATGCACCGTGTAGAAAGTAAAGACCATCGTACGTATCATAAGTTTACCAGTCTCACAAATCGTCTTCATAAATACACATTCGTTAACCGTTTATTAATATAACATTTGAGCTCAATGGTAATTAATTAGTAGTGGAAATAATTTCTGGTAGCATCACAGAAATGTAGCAGTGACAATAATATTGTATGCTGTAATCGTACTGGACAATTAGTGATACAAAACAACTGTTTTATCCTGTGAATAAAAGTATATGTTTTTGTCAATGTACCATAATAACAGAAGCGAAACGCAATATTGTGTCAGGACAATTCACTACTTATGCACAATAAATAAAGGAGCATAGCGCGACAATTTCTGTTCAGCGCCAGACTTGCTTGTAACCTATATCACCAATTATGTTAAGAAAAATGACACATTAACTACAACAGCAGACTGACCTTCGTGTAAATGCTTGGAGCAGACTAACCTGTGAGCTGGAGGGTTCTGGGACGTTATATTTGGTCTTTGAATGGCTGCAATCCAGTCGCGTCTTTGTTACTTCGGAAACATGGCTCGAACAATTTCTCTTCAACGACGTAATCTGATAACAACCGATCTCTTTACCCGTCGGCTTCCCGTGGCTGTCATGTGACTGGCTATTGCAGTTAATAATACAACAGCTTGTTGCCATTTTTGTGTTTCTTTTTATCGCTGTGTAACTGATTTCAATTGAAAGCCTGCGTGCGCTAGTACCTCTTGCCACGAGTTCCCAGAATCCTTTGCGGTTTTACCCCTGAGTGACGTCACATTTTCAATCTCTATGTAGAACAACAGTCTGTGATCTGCCCTCAGTTTGATTGGCTCCAAAGCTGAACTGTGTCCCTGGTTATTGGTGCGAAATCACAGCTTCTAAACGCCACTGGTAGGAGTTGGTTGGGTGAAACAAAAACTACTATTCCTACAACTACATGTCCACATTCTTATTTTGAGATTATTTTAAGAGGGTAACACCATTCACCTCGCATGTGATAGATACCCAGGAGGAAGAGAAACACAACCCAGTGTGTCTGGGCTGCATTACTGCATTTGTTACAGTTACTGTGATCATTTTTGGAAAACAATGATAAAGTGCATCCAGTGTATCAGACAGTAGAAAATGTCTTTGTGTATGGTACAAAGAAACAGTTTTGTGTGGTCAGACATGCAGGGTTTGAGAGGGTTGTACTGTGTTCTTCCCATGATGTATTGTCACCATCATCAACATCGTTAATGATTTTCCACTCCGTGATTGTCTGCTTCCCGTCAGGAGCTCTGAACCCTCTGAGTGCGGCGGCAGCTGCTGCTGCTGCAGCGGGCAGGGTGGCCCTCGCTGGGCAGACAGGCTCCAGTGGGGTCCTGCTGGTTAGCAACCTCAATGAAGAGGTTAGTAATACTGACACCAGTAACACCAGTAAAATGGAAAGTCTACAATTAAAACTCCACCGCTCCTACACACCACCTCCATTCATCTGTTCCTGTTTTTTCTGTTGCTCGCTGTGGGTCAGTTTTTCTATTTCCAGATTTGTTTTCTTGTGCTTGTCATTAAAGATGTGTATAAAAAAACTCATGTTTGACACTTGAATCTGTTAATCTTGATAATTTACTTTGCTTTTGTGTGAGACACACACAGACTGAACACACAGTTTGCTTTTCATGAACTTTCTAGTCTTAGAACTGCAGGAAAAACAAGGCTTCCTTTATGTAAGCTGTAGTTTCCCAAAGGTTCCTTTGATTGTATAATATTTGTTCGCATTCAGATAGCCTGTTGCCTATATGTGTTACCTCCTAACCAGCGTGTGTAGACATCATTTTCATTGTAATCACTGAGCTGTGTGGAGCAGTTGATGTTCTACATCTGGGCTCCTGTTGTAGGTCTAGTTTTATAAAATACTTTTCCTATGAACATTTCTTTACTGTAATTTTGTGTTGTTCTTAAAAGCAAGAACTTATTCTTCCCCCCTGTTTTTCCTTTTTTGGTCCACTTGGTGACTGCAGGATTTGACGTTTATTTCATAGGCACCCGAACCCTCTCCCCTCTTTCCTGTTCTGATAATCAAACCTTCCCTTTTCTTGTCAAACTGCATCTAACTCTGCTAACTGTCTGTCTTCTCTTTTTCTCTCTAAGCTCTCCTCACCTCTCCTCAGCTCATATGAAAGCTCATATGAAATCATTCTGTGGTCTCCTAACTGTGTCTAAGCCCTGGGAACAAACACCTGCTGCTTGCTCTTTTATCCCTTTTCTTCTGTTTTTGGTTTGTGTGTTTAAACTGATTTGGCATCTGACTTGTCTGCTCTGCTCATCTCTGTGAATGGTTGTGTTATTCTGCCTTTGGACAGTATCTACACCACTTAAAGCCCTGATGCTAAGATACTGTGCTCATGCTTTCTTTTAGCTTTGTGGATTTGTGTGAATGCCATGTTATACTGAAGTGGCCTTCACATCAACTCTTGCATGCAAGATTTTGTTGCCTTTTATACTGCATGCTATCTAATCTCCTTGTGAACTCGTGTCACACCATTGCTGAAAGACATTCAGTTTTCTCACAGCTGCTGCATGTTCTATTTGTCCCATTGTTGTGAATGAGTTTGAATATTATTATGATTTGAGATGAATGTACCTTTATCCCATGCTTGTCTAGGATGAAAGCCAGTTTTTTTTTTTAACTTTGCTCTATTTTCTCCAAAGACAACATTGATCCAAGCCATTATCTCTGACCAAACTACTTGCATTATTCCAGTGTACTGACCTGTATTTTATTTTTTTTGTCCCTCCCCATTCCTCATTTTTTAAATTTCCTTACCCAAATTTGCATTTGCCTCCCTGATTTCTCTCTCTCTCTCGCTCTCTCTCTCTCCCTCTCGCTCTCTCTCTCGCTCTCCCCCCCCCCCCCCCCCCCCTCTCTCTCTCTCTACCCTGCTCCACCTTCACTCCGTGTGCTGGTGGGGATTTTATAAATTTATAACCTTCAATCACCCTTTCTTCCTCCCATATTAACCAACCCTTCTTCCCCTCCATGACCCCTCATCCACCGCTTGCTCCCCTCCTCCATGACCCACCACCTCCATCACTCTCCGGGGAAAAACAAAAACCACCATTCCTCCTACCTACCTCCGTTCTGGATCGATCTGTCCATCTCTACCTCCGCTCCGCTCCGACTCTTCTACCTCTCTACCTGTCTCACGCTGCTTGTTGCTCTTCTCTCCCTCTAAAGATGGTTACGCCCCAAAGTCTGTTTACCCTCTTCGGTATGTTATCGTTAGCTCTCTCTCTCTTCTTTCTTTAGCTCTACTTTTCTTTCTTGTATCTACTCTTTCTATTCTACTTTCATTCTGACTTTTTGTTGTTGTTGTTACTATTATTATTGTTGTTGTTATTATTATTATTATTATTATTATTATTATTATTATCATAGTTATTATTAATATTGTCATTGTTAGCATTACAAGCTTCTCTATATTTGTTTGCTGATTGTAGATTTGGTCATTTTGAATCCTCATTGACCGCCTGTTAATTGGTTTGGGTTATGTCATGTCATTACTTTGCCCTAAAATTTACTACTTAGTAAGAAGTTAATGCATGTCTAAGCCATTGGTTTTTGCATGCTGTTTTTATTTTTAGCCATCTCACATAGCTTGATAACGTTTCTGCTTAGAGGGTGCTTCTTCTTTATCCTTTATCTGTTTTTTCACACACTTTCATACACCTCACACTCTACAGTCTAAAATAAACCTGTGTTTCTATGCTGTCGTCTCTGCTGTACCTTGTTTTTAAATATCCTTGTCTCCTGTGAAACCTTGAGATTTTTCTAACTGCCTGCTTTTTTTCGTCCCAACCTCTTCTCCTATTGCTGGCTTCTGGGTCTGTCACAGGAGTGTATGGTGATGTCCAGAGGGTGAAAATTCTTTACAACAAGAAGGACAGTGCTCTCATACAGATGTCTGAGTCCAATCAGGCCCAGCTAGGTAAGTGGATATCTCTGTTATATGGATGTCTGACTGGTCTGTAGTGCAAGTCCCATAGTATGCTGTGTAATAAATATTTTGGTCCTGTGTTGATCATTACACTTTTCTTAAATATAATGCAGCACAGTCATTACTTGCCAGAGAAAGTAATTCTGTTACTTTTTTACTCAGTAAAATGAGCTGAAACGCAGGCTTGTATAATTGGCAGCTAACAATATAAACATTAGAATACAGTCCCACACACCAGCACAAATGCATATCGTGAGGACACATACACACTGTCTTTTAGTTTTTACATAAGAACTCAAAGCAAAGATGGCAACCAGTGATGTCACTGTAGAAATGGTAAATGTCTGTATTTATAATGAGGCGATCGTGGCTCAAGAGTTGGGAGTTCGCCTTGTAATCAGAAGGTTCGAGCCCCGGCTTGGACAGTCTCGGTCGTTGTGTCCTTGGGCAAGACACTTCACCCGTTGCCTACTGGTAGTGGTCAGAGGGCCCGGTGGCGCCAGTGTCCGGCAGCCTCGCCTCTGTCAGTGCGCCCCAGGGTGGCTGCGGCTACAATGTAGCTGCCATCACCAGTGTGTGAATGTGTGTGTGAATGGGTGGATGACTGGATATGTAAAGCGCTATACAAATACAGGCCATTTACCATATATAGCGCTTTACTAGTCCCTAAGGACCAGTGTGTTACTAGTCCCTAAGGACTAGTAAAGCGCTTTACATATCCAGTCATCCACCCATTCACACACACCAGTAGGCAACGGGTGAAGTGTCTTGCCCAAGGACACAACGGCCGAGACTGTCCAAGCCGGGGCTCGAACCGGCAACCTTCCGATTAAAAGATGAACTCCCAACTCTTGAGCCACGATCGCCCGATAGAAACACACGTATAGGTAGAAATAGAGGCTACAGTGCTCAAGCCTGACTTCCTCATCCTTTTGTTACACATGGTTCTGGGTCAGCATGCACTCAGCTTTTTCATTGGCTAGCTCTGTGTCTGCATGTTTTCTGCAGGTACTTGCGCCCCAGTACCAGGGTGGCTGTGGCTACATTGTAGCTTGCCATCACCAGTGTGTGAATGTGTGTGTGAATGGGTGGATGACAGGTTGTGTAAAGCGCTTTGGGGTCCTTAGGGACTAGAAAAGCGCTATACAAATACAGGCCATTTACAGGCCATTTACTTTAAAAGAGATGAAGTTAGCATTGTAACATGGTTATTTGTCCTGGATGCAGTTTGCAATTTACCAGCAAACTGTTATCCATTTATGCAAAAACAAAATAAAATAAAAAAAATAAAGAGTCCTTCTGTGTGTCATCATACAGGACACTTAAGCCCCTTTTCAATTAGTACCTATTCAGGTTGGCTCGTCACAGTTTTCAGGGTTTGCCATTAGGTCATAGTACCAGGTAACAGGTCCTTTTTTTAGCACCTACTTGGCCATGGTTCCAAATGATCCCAAAATGTGACGTCAACAGACTGCATGCCACCAGTTGGCTAGTCAGTGGCGTCACGAGAGTGTCTCATTCATGAAAATCAAAACCGCCGTTTTTAAAACCTGGCAACAAAGGAAATGGCTAGAAAAAACAATGCCATGGTCCACAGACTGAGCAGCAGGCATATCGTCGCCTCGATGTCCACTTTGTAGCGTGCGCGTCACATACTAATTACGTCATGGGACGCTCAGCTGTGTTGCTATAACGATGGACACGCGCAGTTCTTCCATTTCTAAGACTTCCTGTTGCCAACAAATCTGTGAGAAGGCAAGGTAAGGAAGACAGAGCCCCTGCAGGACTACAGCCAGGGACATGCTCTGTGATCCACATGGGGTTGACATCAACTGCATCACTGACTACATACATTTCTGTGAAGATACCTAAAGCGCCTTGAGGCGACTGTTGTTGGGATTTGGCGCTGTATAAATAAAATTGAATTGAATTGAATCCCAGCCAGGACTGTATGCTGTTTTTCCAACAATAAGTCCTGGATCAACATTGACAAGAAGGCCCTGCTGAATGAGTTGAATGTGGGGCTAATAAGGTGTAGATGCATACAGACCAAAGTCCATCTGAATAACACCAAAGAGGTGTGGAGAGATGCAGCTGATGCCCTCAATCAGATAAATTGGCAGTAGCCTGCACACAGCACGAACAATGAACTGACTCTCTATCTTAACAGGGTCAGTACTGGGTCCCCTGCTGCCAGTCCTCATACCGGACTGTGATAGTAGGGATGGGTATTGTTTAGGTTTTATCCGATACCGGTGCCAAACTGGTACTTTTGAAACGGTGCCGGTGCTTAAAGAATGGAGAACACAAACTTTGTCCATAAACCTCTTAGCAGTCTCTTTTTTTTCTGCAAAATGATAACCAAGTTAGCCTTTTCTGTTGATACAACATACCTCCTTTGGTTGGAACCGGTGCTTAAACAATGGAAAACACAAACTTTGTCCTAAAACCTCTCATGTTTAGCTGTGTTTGGTTTTTTTTTTTTTGTAAAAGGATAACAATGTTAGCCTTTTCTGCAGCTATCACCTTAAAGCACTTGTTGCAGGCTGCTGAGTTTGCATCTCTTGCTGTGTACAGCCAGACTTTTGACTGCTTTGACCATTTTTAATCTGTAGCTCTGCTCTAAAAGAACATACGTACCGTACCGCCTACTATCCTTGGAAAGGTAAAATGATTGGCTAGAATCCAAAGTGTATGACATCTCAAGAAAAAAAAAAAAGCACTGAAATGTGCGCTGCTTTTCGGTCTGGTTACTACCGGTTATGTCAGAACCGGTGCCATAATGGCACCAGATACCGCTACCCATCCCTAGTGATTGGTGTCCAGCTAAGAGCGTAAGTGTAGGGACTACACCAAAGCAAAGCTATAGACCCTGGTCGCATCAGGTCTGAATGACTTCAGACCAGTTACCTTGACGTTAACATGTCATCAAGGTGCTGGAGAGACTGGTTCTTGCCCGACTTAGCTTCCAGGTGAAACATGCTATCAACACTCTTCGGTTCACTTACCAGCCTCTTGTGGGGGTGGATGATGCTGTTATCTGCCTGTTGCAACATGCTCGCTTTCACATGCGTGGAACTGGTAGCATTGTGAGAATCATATTACTTGTCTTTCCAAGGAAAAACAATTCAAGTGAGAAGTTGCTCGGGGTGGGTATCACCACTTCTCCTGTCTCCTGGATTGCCGACCACGTCTTTAAGGTTGGGCAGGAGTGGTGAGGAACTATGTGGAGAAGTCTGGAAGAAGAGCAAGCATCTTTTATTGTTATTATATGTTCACACATAACGAAGTTTTGTTTTGGTACCTCGGCACACATCAGACACAAGTTGTTGTTTTTTTTGTGTGTTTGTTTTTTAAAAAATACGTGTTTACAGAAACCTATTCCAATTACAGTTATATAACCGATATGGACAATGTGTAGACTTTCAGCTTCCATTTGAGGGTATCCACATTGAAATTGGGTGAAGGGTTTAAGAGTTTTTGCTCCTTAACACGTGCCAAAAGTAATTAGCTAATTGACTCAAAGTCGATTCCATGGCCAGGTGTGGGCAATTCCTTCATTATGTCATTGTCAGTTTAGCAAATAAAAGGCATGGAGTTGATTTGAGGTGCACTATAAAACAGTTGAATGGACACTATCTATGTGTGCAGGAAGTCACAAATAGAATTTAGATGTATTTCACAGATCTGGGGGAAAAGCTCTCCCTCAGTCTGGTGGTGCATGTTTGTATGTTTCTATACTGCTTACCAGATGGAAGCATTTTAAACAGTCCATTGCCAGGGTGGGTGGGGTCTGCAGTGATACGTCAGTGCCGGAGATGGCAGTAGGATCAATAAAGTAATCCGCAAAGCTGGAAGCATCATAAATCAGAACTTGGAGGCATTTGAGTCATTGAGAGACGGGACTGTGCTCCACCATGGATAACCCATCGCACCTGCTCTACTCCACACTTCTAAGGCAGATTTATAGTCTACATTTTATTTATTAAATGCAACTTACACTTCTCTCTTACACAACGCCAGTCTTACATTTACTTTTTTTTAACCAACTTTTACTTTACTATTTAAACCATTTTTACTTTTCATTGTTTTTTGTCACTGTTGTATACTGCAGGAATTATATCTCATAATATAAGGCCCTTATTGGACACCTGTGACACTCTTATTTTAACTGTGTTGTTTATTGTTGTGTATTGTAGACTCTACTATTTTTACTTTATCATGCTGTTGTGACACAAAAAAATTCCCTTATGGGCTCAATAAAGTATCCATCTATTTAACATAACAAAATCCTTTTAGTGCTTTGTTCGAGATCGAATGCATTCCCCTCTCGCCCCTTTAGGCGGTCTTTATCCTCCAAGCTCTGGTCCTCTACCAGAGGCCTGGGAGCTTGAGGGTCCTGCGCAGTATCTTAGCTGTTCCTAGGACTGCACTCTTCTGGACAGAGATCTCCGATGTTGTTCCTGGGATCTGCTGGAGCCACTCGCCTAATTTGGAAGTCACTGCAATAAGTGCTCTGATTACCACTGGGGCCACTGCTACCTTCACCCTCCACATCTTCTTGAGCTCTTCTCTGAGCACTTGGTAATTTTCCAGCTTGGTTAGCCACCACCATTTTGTCTGTCTGTATCTGGAAGTCCCACAGGATCTTAGCTCGGCCATTCTCCACCATTCTTGGGGGCGTCTCCCATTTTGACCTTGGGACTTCCAGGCCATACATGGCACAGATGTTCCTGTATGCTATGCTGGCCACTTGGTTATGGCGTTCAATGTATGCCCTGCCTGCTAGCTTCTTACACCCTGCACTTCTGTGCTGGATTGTCTCAGGGGCATCTTTACACAGCCTGCACCTGGGGTCTTGCCTGGTGTGATAGACCCCAGCCGCTATGGATCTTGTGCTCAGAGCTTGTTCCTGTGCTGCTATGATTAGTGCCTCTGTGCTGTTTATTCATAAGGTTAGTTAGTAGAGTTGCCAACCGTCCCGTAAAAAACGGAATCGTCACGTATTCAGAGAAAATATTACGTTTTGTATTGAGCTGAAAAGGAACACAGTTTGTCCCGTACTTCAGCTAGAATAGAAAAAGACACAAAGCTGGAGTTATTCTGTGTATTTACGCTGCATAACTGGCTCTTCTTCTCTCATTCTCTCTCCTGTTTCTACTTCAATCATGAAACTGATCAATGATCAGCTGATCGGCTTTTCTCTCGTGTTTATTTATCGCCCACTTTGCGCCAGAAAGAAGAAACCAGCGCATGTCGCGTTAAACAACAGCAGCACGTTTAAGCTTGATCAGCTGTTGTTAGAATTTATTTAATATTAATTTCTAGTATCAGCTGATGTTTGCTGGAGCCACAGCTGTAAAAAAGCTGCTGGTCATGATATGGTTTGGTTATCTGGTGAGAGGGAAACATGAAGATGAAACCAGGAGATGTCCTTACTGGATCATCAGAGCTGAACAGGTGATGGAGAAACAGGTTTACCTTTTAGGTGACATGAGTGAGTTGAAGGGAAGTTATGAACTGTTTCTGAGAGACAAATAACACCAGGATCCTTTTCTAAGTAGCTGACAGCTGGTAACTGTGCAGGGGCGGATCTTGCAAAGTTTTGCCAGGGGCCAGGTAGGGCATTAACAGGGAGAGGGGGGCACAAAGAAATACTTTTCTTTGTTATTCTCACTTAAAATGTCTCACTTTTATTAAATAATTATCTGAATCTTACAACCAAAGTTTTTATCAGATGTAAAATGTATAGAAATCATACATATACCAACAAGACTGTACATCACTGTCACAACAGCGTTTGTTTTCATTCAAAGGCTTTATGGCTTTTCCTATAATACTTGGTGGGCCAGTCTCTAGTCAAAATGCCCAGGCTGATTTTTTTGTCCCAGCACAGCCCTGGGCACGTCACGCAGTGAGTTAATCTGAGCAGGTGCATTAAAAAAATAAAAGGCCGGGCCAGCGGTGCATATCACAAATTAGCTCGCATAGACACATTAGTTGTGCTGCTTCTTAATGACGGTAACCCCAACTACCAGATTCAACTTGTAATTGGCTAAAAATAACTTAGCCAACTGGTGAGAGGGACGTTGCTAGCTGGCAGTTTTTTCAAGCGATGTTGAAATTTCCACATTCCAACACTTCAAATGCTTCAGGAGCTGTCTGCTCAGCGCTGCATCGGCACCATGGAAATATACAGATACATCCGTAGACTCGAGACAGAATTCACAGGCGTATGGACCAATGTTTTCTTTTCTGATCAAACCAGAAAGCTTTAATGAGCAGCTGGGTTTGTCTTGCCTTAATTTCCTGGACACAGAGGACATCGAAATGCAGCTGATTGAACTGAAAAGCTCGACTCTATGGGAGTCTTTGCAGAACTACGAATGCAGCTGGAATCCACAGCTGTGTGCGTTCATGGAGCTTGCATTTTCAATTCAATTTTATTTATATAGCGCCAAATCACAACAAAAGTCGCCTCAAGGCGCTTCATAGGTAAAGAGAAAAACCCAACAATCATATGACCCCCTATGAGCAAGCAGTTTGGCGACAGTGGGAAGGAAAAACTCCCTTTTAACAGGAAGAAAGCTCCAGCAGAACCAGACTCAGGGAGGGGCGGGGCCATCTGCTGCGACTGGTTGGGGTGAGAGACGGAAGACAGGATAAAGACATGCTGTGGAAGAGAGACAGAGGTTAATAACAGATATGATTCAATGCAGAGAGGTCTGTTAACACATACTGAGTGAGAAAGGTGACTGGAAAGGAAAAACTCAATGCATCATGGGAATCCCCCGGCAGCCTACGTCTATTGCAGCATACCTAAGGGAGGATTCAGGGTCACTTGGTCCAGCCCTAACTATATGCTAAAAAAAAAATCAACTGGCATGGTGTCCAATTGTGTGCCAAAATTGGACATTTTTGTACAACGTCTGGATATTCATGTATTGACAGGGCTGTAGTTTTTCATTGTTTCACTTTAGAAACATAAATCTTTGCACAGATGATGTTTATATGTTGGTTACTGAATTTCTGGAACCAAATGTGATCTGAGGCATATTTTTCAATGGGTTATATGCTAAAAATTAAAAAGAAATAATTAGGTGAGGATAAAATCTACTTACTTTTTCTGTGTTCCAGTCTCAGT
Source organism: Rhamphochromis sp. 'chilingali' (assembly GCF_963969265.1). NCBI lineage: Eukaryota > Metazoa > Chordata > Actinopteri > Cichliformes > Cichlidae > Rhamphochromis > Rhamphochromis sp. 'chilingali'. The sequence continues at coordinate 35,233,004 of NC_137945.1, read as the reverse complement.
AACTTTGACACAGTAATATCTGCTTCAATATTTACACCACTGATGAAATTTCCCAAGTGTTAGCTTTATTTTGATACCAATATTGTAAGGACAGAGTTTGTAACTGCAGAGAAATAATAAATTAAATTTGGGCGTTACATTTTCGAGCAGGAAGCTCAGAAACTCCCTTGGGGCTTAAGAGGTTAAGATAAGATGGGGCCTGATTATTTAGGACCTTGTATGCGAGGAGCAGGATTTTGAATTCAATTCTGGATTTAACAGGAAGCCAATGAAGGGAAGCCAATACAGGAGAAATCTGCTCTCTTTCTAGTCCCTGTCAGGACTCTTGCTGCAGCATTTTGGATTAACTGAAGGCTTTTCAGGGAGTTTTTAGGACTTCCTGATAATAATGAATTACAGTCGTCCAGCCTGGAAGTAATAAATGCATGAACTAGTTTTTCAGCGTCACTCTGAGACAGGATATTTCTAATTTTAGAGATGTTGCACAAATGGAAGAACGCAGTCTTACATATTTGTTTAATATGTGCGTTGAAGGACATGTCCTGGTCAAAAATGACTCCAAGGTTCCTCACAGCGTTACTGGAGGCCAAGGTAATGCCATCCAGAGTAAGAATCTGGTTAGATACCATATTTCTAAGATTTTCAGGGCCGAGTACAATAACTTCAGTTTGATCTGAATTAAGAAGCAGAAAGTTAGCGGCCATCCAGGTCTTTATGTCTTTAAGACATTCCTGCAGTTTAACTAATTGGTGTGTGTTACCTGGCTTCATGGATAGAAAGAGCTGGGTGTCATCTGCATAGCAGTGAAAATGTATGCTAGTGTAAACAGAATTGGTCCTAGCACTGAACCCTGTGGAACACCATGACTGACCTTAATGTGTGAAGAGGGCTCTCCATTTACATGTACCAATTGGAATCTATTAGATAGATATGATACAAACCTGCTGGGTCTATAGATGGCTTTTTGAGTAAAGGTTTAACTACAGCCACCTTAAAAGCCTGTGGTACATAGCCGATTAGAGATGGGTTGATCATATTTAAGATGGAAGAATTAATTAATGGCAGTAGCTGGTATTTTGCGCCTCTGGTATTCTTTCCAAATCCTTTCTGTGCCATATACTGACCCATGTACCTGTTCATCTTAGCCGCTATGATGCCTGACACAGGCTTACATGTGGTACTCAGGCAGATTATTGGTTGTTAGATGGAAGGGACCGGTCCCTTCTGGGGGTCCGTGGGGATCAGGACTGTCTGGCCTTCGATTAGCCATTCCATGTGTCTCTAATCAACTAGCAGCTCGTTCACTTGTACTGCCACACACTCAGGGAGTAAGTAAAATTTTATTTATATAACACATTTCTAGATAAAAGATCACAAATGGTAAATGGCCTGTATTTATATAGCGCCTTACTAGTCCCTAAGGACCCCAAAGCGCTTTACATATCCAGTCATCCACCCAGTCACACACACATTCACACACTGGTGATGGCAAGCTACATTGTAGCCACAGCCACCCTGGGGCGCACTGACAGAGGCGAGGCTGCCGGACACTGGCGCCACCGGGCCCTCTGACCACCACCAGTAGGCAACGGGTGAAGTGTCTTGCCCAAGTACACAACGACCGAGACTGTCCAAGCCGGGGCTCGAACCGGCAACCTTCCGATTACAAGGCGATCTCCCAACTCTTGAGCCACGATCGCCCCAAAGTGCTTCACAAGGTATAAAACAAAAAGAGACAAAAGTTAACAAAATGCACTTCTAAAAAGATGTGTTTTTAGTTGTTTTTTTAAAAGTGACCACTGAGTCTGCAGATCTTGAGAGGAAGAGAGTTCCACAGTCTGCCGGCCACAGTGGCAAAAGCTCCATCACCCTTGGTTTTCAGCCTTGTATGCTGTAAATAACAAGTAGGCCCTGATCACAAGACCTCAGGGACCTACTAGGGACATAGGGCTGTAAAAGTTCAATGATGTAGGCTGGTGCTTGTCCTTGAAGAGCTATAAATGTCAGAACCAGTATCTTAAAATGGACTCTGAATTCAACAGGGAGCCAGTGCATCTGTATAAGCAACGGTGTCACATGGGAGTACTTAGATGTTTTTGTCAGAAGCCTTGCTGCAGCACAGTCACCTTTTCCGCCAGTAGACTTGAGCCATGTCAGAGCCTGGTGCTGTCCAACTCTTCATACTGGAGGCCATTTCTTGGATGTCTGCCGCTGTTCAGGGAGGTCGCAGATGCCAACAGACTTAATAAACTGATCCGTAAGGCCAGCAATGTTGTGGGGATGGAGCTGGACTCCCTCAAGGTGGTGTCGGAGAGGCGGATGCTGTCCAAGATAAAGACAATGTTGGATAACACCTCCCACCCACTCCATGACATGTTGGTCAGTCACAGGAGCTCGTTCAGTGAGAGACTGAGATTACCGAAAAGCACCACTGAACGACACAGGAAATCATTCCTGCCTGTGGCCATCTCCCTGTACAACGCATCCACTTAACACACTGTTTGCTGCTACAACTACACATGTTTCTTTTCCAAATATTTATTTATAAGTGACTTATGTATGTATGTATGTATATATATGTATATATTGTACTATTCTTAGTTAGCGTATTGTCTGTCTTGTCTTAATGTTGGTTTAAAATGGAGCACTGTAACAAAAAATAATTTCCCCCAGTGATCAATAAAGTATTCTGATTCTGATTCTGATTGCTGTAGTCTGCCCTCAGATCCACTAGCCACTGAGCATTGGCGTTATGGGTTGCGTCCTTCTCCCATATGCTCTTACAATATTGTTCCGTCTCCAGCCTTGGTGGTACTGTTCTCATATTGTTCCCCTGTTACTGGGAGTACACCTTGGATGGTTCTGTTGGCAGCTTCCAAGGCCTCAGATATGGACAGCTTGCTGTACTCCTTAAGCACCTTTTTTTATTGCACCTTTCTGCCACTCCGATAGTTGGCTAACCTCCCGCTGTGCTACCTTGATCTTTACTTCTAGTCTCCTTCTCCATGGAGGGTACTGCTCCTTGTGGCTGTTCAACTTGTAGCTAAGCATCTCACTGATCACTGCTGCCGTGGTGTAGATCAGCTGGTTAGTCTCGGTTATGGTGGCGGTAGGTATTGTCTGTAGTGCTGCATTCACATCATCTAGTAGATCTTCTGAGGGTACTTCACTTAGTCTTAGGAACTGGATCCAGGTTTCAAGCTTGGCCATGATCCTATTAGGTCAGTTCCTCTTACACTCAATGATCCTTCTTCCATTGCACTTGGGGTTTGGTACCCAATCTCAGTTGGGGGTGATGATGACTCCCCCTGACCTGTCATCCTGGCTCCCCCTTGCCATCCTCTAGCCATGAGAGTAGTCCCTTCTTCCAAATATTGGAACACTGAGGTACTAGTTGATTTGCCATCAATGTGGATGCTGGGTATCGACGATTCCATAGTTCCGCCATCCTGTTCCTATAACCCCTTCCGCTGGGGTTACTTACATAGTAGCATTCCAACAGTGCCCTATTTTTTTTTCTCTTGCCCACCGATGCCGTTCCAGTAGCCCACTTCCATTCATGGTGCCCTGGTTCCTCAACACCTGACCCTGCTGTCCTTGTCCGGGCGACGTCCGAGCTGGTATGATGGCTTCATATTTATCTCTCTCGCTCATCCCCCACATTCAGACACTTGTACATCATACATGCCAGACATGTTGCTATAAAATAGTCACTTGAATAAACTAAAATACAAAATGAATTACAAAATATTGATAAAAATAATAACAATAACAATAACAACTGTGTGAGAATGATAGATAATTAAAACCTTAAACTAAAACACTACCATGACTGTTGATTGAGATATGTAATGTACATATCTTGATGATCATCTCTTTCGTTTTGGCTACGTTTAGCTAGGGCTGCTCAATTAATCGAATTTTAATCACAATTACGATCTGGGCTTTCAATGATCATTAAAAATGACTGAGCCGATTATTAGCCCCTCCCTCGTGCTTTACTCTCGCGCTGCTCCGTGTGGCAAATCAAGCGCACCTCTCTGCATTTCCAACACGTGTCACAACAATTAAGAAGACCCAAGGGAAGCTCGGAAAGTTAAGCAGAAGTTATTTGGAGAGGAGAGTGACTGCCTATGGTTGAAAAGAGAGGTAAAAAAAAAAACTTCAGTAGTGTGGAAACATTATGGGTTCGTGGAGTCAGACGTGGATCAAGTAGACACAGTGTGTAAACTTTGCTACGGTGTCATAGCTGCGCCACAGAGCAACACTGCAAAGTTCACTAAACATAGATGTTTACATTTTTCATTTATTTTTTATATTGCAAACATTTGCACTGTTATCAGTATTTGCACACTATTTTATATTATTTTTTAAAGTCATTATTCAATACATTGTTATTGTTAACCCTTTAAATGCCTGTAGAACCGGAACTGCGTAAGCTAGCGCAATAATTTGTTTTGCATATGAAACCGGAGGAGTTGCCGTGCCACCAGCACTGTATCGAACGGTTCAATATCGATACGAATATCGTTGCACCCCTAATACATACTATATATATATATATATATATATATATATATATATATATATATATATATATATATACACATACAGACAATATAAACATATTTAAAATTAAAGGAATTTGAAATGTACATTGTGCCTGGGTTTAGAGTGTCTGGAAGAGAGTCCTGTCTCAGTCAATTATAGATGATGTGAGAGGGCAGGTGTGTGTGTTTAGGGGGGTCCTTCACACAGTTGTTCCCAAACCACGATGTCATGTTCTGTGTGAGGATGCTCTCCACAGCGCCTGTATAGAAAATCCTGAGGATCTTTGGAGAGACCCTGAACTTCCTCAGTTGTCGTAGGTGGTACAGGCGCTGCATAGCCTTTTTGGTCTGGACCTGAAGGCTGAGGAGATGTGGACACACATCGCGATAGAATATGGTTAAAACACGCATGCGCAGTGCATTTGTTTTCATATGCACATGGCGGCAACGGAGAATGAGAAGGGGGAAAGCGGATCGTTGAGTGAAACGGATGAACCAGAATTAGTTTGTAAAAATGGTGCAACTTCAGTGATGTGGAACTGGTTTGGTGTTTGTCCGTCAGATACCCACCAAAGCACTTTTTTTTTTTTTGTAGAACATGCAAGCGGGCCGTCGTTATTACTGTATTTGTCGGACTAAGGTGCTCGTAAATCTGGGAGTAATCTGGGTCCTAAACTCCATCAAGTCAAACGAACACTGCGACACACTGAGAGTTAAAAACTGTCTAAATTCTTTCATCTTTAATAAAATGATCAGTGTTGCTGTTTTATCATGTGTAACAATTAAGTTTAACATCCAGGCATCCATGAAAACAGAATTTATTACATTTAACAGACTTAGAAGTTAGCAGGAAGTTAGCTTGCTAGTTTCCACCTAAACATGATATAGCATGTTCTGACTGAGAGATTTCTGAAAAAATTCAAATGTACAGCTCTGCTATCACTTCCAACATAAATGAAGACAAAACTAAACAGCAGTGACGTTTGTAGGGTTACTGAAGTTGGGCTAGCTGGTATATCATGTGCTATGTGATCGCTAGCGACACAGCTATGTTAGCATAACATAAACACAGTGAAGCTGGAGGACGAACACTAACACTTTTCCACTCGATAAAAGTTAACATGAGGGTTCCCGATGGTTAGAGACAAATGCAGTCACATGGCAAGATGCTGTAAACGGACCAAACTTCAGTCAGGAGAACAACTGAGATAATCCATCCACAATACGAGGTTAGTCATTAATATACTGCAACAACATGGGAACAGAGCAGCTGTGATAGAATACAGCATTAATGAATCGATGGTACAGAAGTGGAGGAAGCAAGAAGAATGAGTTTAATAAAGTTTGATTTATCTGACTGCTTTGTTTCGCTTAATGTGCCTTATAATCCCGTGAAGTTTATGGTCCGAAAAATACGTATTTGACTTTTTTATTTGGCACACTGCAGTTTAATGTTGCAAAGCACCTCTTTTTAACTTTAGTGGATATCATACATGGTTATGCTGAGGATGTGTCAGCCCATTTCTACTGGAAATGCCCTTTGGTTAAACATTCAGCAAGGAATTTGCATTTGCACTGTTACATTTTTATATAGCTTTAATGCACATAAAAAACAGCTGCTTGTTTAAGTGAAAATGAATGGATGGGTTTTTTGCGCTAGTAAAGTTGTGGAGTTGTATTTTGTATTTTGTCTCGCATCAATTATATCGTCAGTTATATCGTTATCGCAAATTTTCAAATGTATATCATGATGAATATTTTTGGCCAGATCACCCTGCTCTTGTTGCAAGCAAGGATTGTAGTTCAAACAACGTACTTTGCCCTGATTTTTAGTAAGGTCTCTTGGCTGCAAGTTTTACAGCCAGAATGTTGGATTTGCAAAACAAACAAAACTTCCACTCTCACCTGTCCCCAGACGAGCCGCTGCGTCCATGCACACCGCCATCTTACATTACATCTGAGTGGATGTGTTGAAAGATTTCACTGTGTTAAAATGGCATAGGAATGTAAAAACTTTGGGATCTGTTGATACATAGCATTCATCCAACTGATATTTCTTTTACCCCCACTAAAGCTATGAGCCACCTGAATGGACAAAAGATGTACGGGAAGATCATCCGGGTGACACTGTCCAAGCACCAGACGGTGGCATTGCCTCGGGACGGCCTGGATGATCAAGGTCTGACCAAGGATTTTGCCAACTCCCCACTTCATCGTTTCAAGAAACCAGGTTCCAAGAACTTCCAGAACATCTTTCCACCCTCTGCCACTCTTCACCTTTCCAATATCCCGTAAGTACTGGTATGGTCAGTTGGCATCACACAGAGGACATGCCACCGAAGGATTTCTGAAATACTCCTACTAACTAGCACAGCTGTTAATGCAAGAGATTAACTGTGTTCTTGGTGTGGTGGCTAATGAACAGATCTCATTGTTAACAGTTTATATTAAAACTGCTAAATGATTAGACTTGGAGAAAAGAGCTGATGCTAAAATCATGTATGATTAGAGTCTGTGTCTTTCACTTTGGCAGACAAGATGTGACAGAAGATGACCTGCGGCTGCTCTTCTCCAACACTGGAGGCACTGTGAAAGCATTCAAATTTTTCCAGTATGTACAGCTGTCCTACCTACTGGACAAGTCCAGGCTAACATTTGTTAAAGATTCCCATAAACCTCCATCCTGCCACTTCCATCCATCTAGTTAATCTGTGGCATTTGTCTCTGCTTCGTGTTTTCAAGAGATCGCAAGATGGCTCTGATCCAGATGTCAACAGTGGAGGAAGCCATCCAGGCACTGATCGACCTTCACAACTATAACATGGGAGGCAACCAGCACCTGAGAGTCTCGTTCTCCAAGTCCACCATTTAAGAATGTGACCCACAGGCTCCGGACACTATGACTGTGATGGTTGAACTATTTCAAGCTCCTAGATTGTCTGAACACCAGGGGGACCACATAGATTGAATCAGTTATCTTGATTGTATCATTCCTTGATATCCTTTTATTTTCTTTAAAAAGAACAACATTGGATCTCCCCAGCTCTTTCTGAAGTGTCTCTCCATATTTTTTTGTCAAGCAGAACCTTGAAATGGTTGGTTGTCCCCCTGTACGTTAGTTGGATGTAAATCGGTGAATCATTTTTAAATGAAAAGATACAGTACTCGTGTGCCTTACTCAACTATCTTTTCCTACAGTTGGATATGTTAATTTATCAAACTCCTACCGAGGCACATTAGTATTAATGAGTTGATGAGAATGCAAGATGTTTTCTATTCATCTAGACAGAACAGTCTAGAAGCTGTGCCTCTGACTAGGCATAGCCGTGTTTCTTCTCCAATTTTAGATGACATTTTCCTTTTTAGTTTAGCAGCAGGAGAGCTGAATATTCCTGAGGTAAAATGTTTTTGGTAGCCTATGACATGCAGTTTAACTGGAACGCCTTTATTCCAAAGGGATGTTCAGTGGAAGATTGTTCTAGCACAATCCATGCATAAGAAACTATGACAATGTAGTAAAGTATTTTGTTATGTGATTTTGAAGCCTTCCTTGCTTTTCTTTTCTATAGCAGTGAGGTTTAATAGTTGGTGACAGTGTTCTTTAAAGCATGCATGATGATAGGCTCTCACATAAGTGTTGCATGCTGTGGAAGCAGTAAAAAGATGAGTCCACTGTGATTGCATTGTCATGTGACACTGTACTTGAGAGGGCTACTCAGTTGGACCAAAGTTTCGGTGCCTTTAGTGTTAAATCATATAAACAAAAAAGAGCATTTTAATTGTTGTGTATATGGGGAAGATGTCCACGATTCAAAGTGTTCACTGAATTCTTTTATTTTTAAATCACAAACCTGATTTCATAGGCATTTGTTCTGAACTAATCCTGGTGTATATACATTTTTTTTTTTTTTTTATCGTCAAAGCTATGTTTTTGTTTTTTTAATGTAGTTCAGAATGTAAGGATTTGGACTCAAGCTGGTGCAATTAAAGGATAAAATTTTTTTCTAACAACGGAGGTTCAACTTGGTTTTCTGTTTTTTGAGTTTCCCCTCTCACGGTGTCTCTTATGTGTTCCGCATTACCTCTGTAGCATGTCTAATAAAACTCTTCTGTAGCTCTGCATTCACTTCCTCTGTCTCACTCCTCTATTTTATGTCTGCTCACTTCGGAAACCATCTTCAGTCCTAGGTGGGAGAAGACCAAAATCAAGTTGGAGACACTTGAAAGCAAGCTCTAATAAACCAGATTGAACCCTGTGAAGTTTCTAGATTATAGGACACTTTCTCGATGTGTTTCCCACTCTGCCAGCTTACTCAATCTGTTCCTTTAATATCTCGCTCTTCTCTCCTCTGGTATTTCCCCATTTTCTGATTAGCCTAAGGACCACTGCTGTCCTGACCATCTGTTTGGGAGAGCTTGACACAACCACAGGCATCAGTAACAGGCACTTTTTAGTCTTTGCACACAGCTTTAGCCTGTAGAAATGTGAGGGGTTTTGATTTAGCCAGCACTTGGGTCTACAATAGAAATAAAACTCAGCTGACAGGGAACATATAAACCACACAGAAGGCCTGCAGCTAAACTGGGGGTTTAAACTGGGAAACTATCTGTGCACTGACAGATCCCATTACATTGTATAGAATAATAATGGATTGGATTTATATAGCGCTTTTCAAGGCACCCAAAGTGCTTTACAATGCCACTATTCATTCACTCTCGCATTCATACACTGGTGGAGGCAAGCTACAGTTGTAGCCACAGCTGCCCTGGGGCAGACTGACAGAAGCGAGGCTGCCATTTCGCGCCATCGGCCCCTCTGGCCAACACCAGTAGGCGGTAGGGTAAAGTGTCTTGCCCAAGGACACAACGACCAGGACAGAGAGCCCAGGGATCGAACCGGCGACCTTCCGGTTACAGATACGCTTCCCAACCCCCTGAGCCACGGTCGCCCATGCCATTCGCCCAGAATGGCATGAAATGTAATGGACACAGCATTTAAATGTGCAGAAAGTGAATTTCAATCTGTAAATAAAGCACTATTAATCTACTTTCTATTAACCGGAAGGTTTCGTTCGTGGTTCGTTCCCCGGCTGCTCTAGTCTACATGCCAAATATCCTATGGCTTCAAGTTGCTCTCCGATGCAGCTGGATGGATAGAAAGCACTAATCTAGAAAAGCATAGACAAATGTGCTTGGCTGGATAAGACAAAACACTTGGCTTTGCTCATGTAGTCCATTTACTATTTACTCCCTGAGCTAGAAATGACTGAAACACTGGGAGAAGTGCTAGTACTCACACTACACCACAGTTTTCTTATTAATTTAAAGAAATCAGTGCATCTAGTGGCATAGTTCTAGTGATTAACAAAAGTGGAAAAATGTGATTGTCAGTCCGTGATTGTGAGGAACACTAAGTTTGAACAGTGTGGTATCTTAGACTAGAATAGAATAGCCCTTTGTTGTCACCGTACATGTACAACAAAGTTGTGGGTGCTTCACACAAACTCTAATGTTCTCCATGTGGTAAGTGTCCATGTGCTCATTGATCCTGGTCCCTCCTGTTTAGGTCTAGAGGTAACTTAAAAAGGAGCCAAAATCAGGCAGTGCTCCTGAAAACAAACACAAATGGCCTCCCACTGGTGTTTTTTGTGTCCTGTCTCCTCCTTCATGCTAGAGTCAACACACTACTTCCATTTACTGATCACAATCATTTTCATAAGGTGACAGTGCTACCTGTAATATTAATATTCCCTTTTTTCCCTTTAGAAGCTAACTTTCTTCTGTCATATTCATCAGACTCTGCTGATGAAAAAGTGAAAAGTAAAATAAGCCCACATGCACACACCCACGGTGTTGTCTTTTACTTGTGTTTTTTGTATTTATTTCTGATTTTTTATTATTTACTAAATAAAGGAAAAGTAAGAAAAATTTATTTATAAAGGGCAATAAGCAGCTGCACAGCATTATAGAACAAAACGGTAAGATAAAAAAGGAATATTAGTGAAAGTGAAGTAATTATGTAGTTTAAAAGCCTAGTTAAACAAAACTGCTGCTTTCTACGAGTCCAGATGGTCTGCTAACCAAAGATGTACTGGGAGACTGTGCGAAAGTCTTGGTGTCACAGACTTAACTAGTACACACCATACAACACCTCACCTGGTGTTGGGTCTCTCTGCAGTAGACTATCACTTCCTGTTCCTGTTACAAGTGACAGTGGTTTTATCTGCGTAACCCATGTAATTAAAAAACCTTTAGATAATAATTAATTAGTGAAGGTTACAAATAATCTTCTTATGGCCTCTGACGGGGGACTCAGCTCCCTGCTTGTCCTGCCAGTGCAGTTCTCCACAATATTGACTGTAATATTATCTTACCGCTATTACAGCATGTTGTAGGTAGTAAATATACTGCATTGTATCAATAGACTGCAGTTTGTTCCTGTAAATGGGGACTCCATTACAAAGAATGACTCCTAGCATGTATAACCTGACAATAATGAACTTGTGTATGTAAAGAACAGTGGAACATTTAAAAGGATGAAAATAATAAAGTTGCTGTCGCTGTGTTGATGTAAACAGGCTTCGTTCCATCAGGGACCGGGTACATCCACATGACTTTGTGATGATGGACGCCCCTGTCAGGATTGTTTGAAGAAGATTGCACTCCACAGTCCAGTCCTGGGCCTGTGCAGATGGCCTGATCCATCATCATGCAGACATTTGCAGCTCACTATTAGTGCCATGGGTTTTTATTTTGTGAGCGTTCAGTGGAAGTGCTTGTGTCCTGGATTGGGCTCTGAAAACAAAGATGACATGATGTATCAATGCAAACCAGAGGAGCTAATCAATACCTAGTCTTTGCAATGCATCACTAGGGCTGGACACTGTGATCCTGCTCTCTGTCACCCAGATTATAGATGACAGGACAAAGTCTCATGGATGCTGTTAGCTCATGGGTTTCTGCACTCCTGACTATAAAAACACATTGGAACTACGAGTTTGAAAGTAGGAAATTCTCATTCATTTTCTATCTGAAATAATAATAATAACTTTGTTTGTATAGCACAACACAGGGTTACAAAGTGCTTCACAGTTTGAATAAAACCCACACACTGAAGTATACAAGTTAAAACATGCAGACACAATCAACCACACAGTCAGACATTCATTTCAACAGACTCACATATACACAACCAGTTCCAAACTATGGCCGAAAATAAAGGCGCAAAGATTAAGGGAAAGCTAACCTGTAAAAATTTGTTTACAGTAGTCGTTTAAAACAGTTAGTAGAGTCAGCCGACCTAATTGACTCAGGAAGGCTGTTCCGAAGTTTGGGTGCAACAACCTCCAAAGCACGATTACCTCTAGTTTTGAAATCAGAGCAAGCGACAGGTAGGAAACCTTGGTTAGAGGATCGGAGAGGCTGATTGCTCTGTAGCTCTGCTACAGATACAGCCACTTAAAATGACCTAACTAGTATAATTGCAATAGTATAATTAATTGCAAGCTAGCATTTAATGCAATACAAATAGCCAGACATAAAGCACTCAGATTGCACAATAATATGTATGTACATGGGTACTTCTGTTGGAAATATGTGGTGCTTTGTTCTAAACATTTCCTGTGATTAATAAAGTCAGTGAAAAGCTGCTGCACTAGAGGGACCCAAAGCTTTGGCACTGTGCTTAAAAACTATTGGTAATCCTTGCCATTTACCCATTCCAAACAAATTAACAGATATAGCTGTAACGATCACAGTCACGCCAGCTTTCTTGATGGATGGTATTACTCAAGTTGTCTGCCGCTAATCTTAGTACTTTCATCTTTGTGATTTATTTTAATACTCTGGTTAAAAAATGTTGAGCTGTGAAAGGGACACTCAGAGTGCAACAACAGGCACATGTCCCATAAATAAATGTTCAACATAATACTGCAGTATTCATTCATTCCTAGTTAGGTACTTAATGGTGCAAAAACTTCATGTACTGACAGGTAGGAGAAAAATAATATTAGCATATACCCCAGCCTGAATGAGTGACCATGCAAATAGTGCTCTTAGCCTTCATAGATGGCGATCTTTTCAACTATGCAATCAAGACATTGTCTATTTTATATGTTTTCTATATCGTTTCTTGTGTGTAATCACATTGCCCGCTGTGAACCACCAGTACCACATCCATCGAGTTAACACTGATGTAACACTGTGTTTGACAAAGTCTCTAGTGCGGAGACTGCCGGCTATCGGTTGATTAATCTGAAGCAGGGTAGGCGAAGCATGACTGACTTTTCTGTTGATTTCTGAACCCTAGCTGCACAGACCAAGTGGGGACCTGAAGCTCTGAAGACCACCCTGTTACATAATATCCGTGAAGAGCTCAAGGATGAGCCTCTCTAAATGCCTTAATGTTCCTTTGTATTCAGGTGGATGATCGCCCGCGGGCGCGCCGGAGCTCACGAAGACAGCCGTTTCGAGAGCCTCCGGCTTCTCTGGACCTCCAGCCCGACGCACGGGAGGCTAGAGCTTTCAAATTCAAATTTCAAATTCAAATTTTATTTGTCACACACACACAACCATACACAGTATGAGATGGGGGTGAAATGCTTGTAGCTGTACAATGCCCGACCATTAAATGACAGAAGAAAAGTTTTACAATATTTACAATTTACAGTTTACTACAAAAATTTACAAATTAACTTAGGAATTTACAGTAAAGAATGTGCAAATAGCAGAAGAGATTATAAAGATAAGGATTATAAATTATAGGAATTATAGGATTATAGGAAATGTGTGGTGGTGCATGTGGTGACGTGTGTGAGAGTCCAGTCTTATAGTGACGTGTTTGGGAGAGTCCAGTCCTACACCTGGTTCAGGCCCCGAATAGCCTGGGGGAAGAAGCTCCTCCTCATTCTCTCTGTTTTGGCCTTAAGGGAGCGGAAGCGCTTCCCAGACCTCAACAGTGAGAAGAGTCCATTGTTGGGATGGGAGAGATCCATCATAATCTTCCTAGCTTTGGACTTGCACCGCTTGGTGTATATGGACAGCAGGTCAGGGAGCTCTGATTGAATGATGCGTTCTGCCGAGCGCACCACCCTTTGCAGATCTTGTCTGTCCTGCTTGGTGATGTTCCCAAACCAGGTGCAGATGTTTGCCGTCAGGACGCTCTCGATGGTGCAGGAGTAGAAGTTCTTGAGCACCTTCAGTGGCAGATGGAAGTCTCTAAGTCTTCTGAGGAAGAAGAGACGCTGACGGGCTTTCTTAACCAGGGTGTTGATGTGACAGGACCATGACAGGTCCTGAGTGATGTGGACACCCAGGTATCGGAAACTGTCCACTCTCTCCACTGGCGTGCCACTGATAATGAGGGGATTGTAATTCCTCGCCTGCTTTGTAGTGAAGTCCACGATCAGCTCCTTAGTCTTGCTGATGTTTAGGAGGAGGTTATTCTCCTGGCACCAGGTCTCCAGGTTCCTAATCTCCTCCAGGTAGGCCGTCTCGATGTTGTCGGAGATCAGGCCCACAACAGCAGTGTCGTCAGCAAACTTGACAATGGAGGTGGTGTCTGATGTGGCTACACAGTCATAAGTGTACAGTGAGTACAGCAGGGGGCTTAAAACACAGCCCTGAGGCACTCCAGTGCTGAGTGAGATGGAGGGGGAGACTTGTTTTCCCACCCTCACTGATTGGGGTCTGTCTGTGAGGAAGTTGAGGATCCACTGACACAGTGATGAGCTGAGTCCTAGATCCGTCAACTTGGTGAAAAGCTTAGAGGGAATTATTGTGTTGAATGCTGAACTGTAGTCCACGAACAGCATCCTAACATAATTCCCTCTGCCAGTGTCCAGGTGACTCAGGGATGTGTGGAGCAGGTGAGATATGGCATCGTCTGTGGAACGATTAGTCCGGTAAGCAAACTGAAGTGAGTCGATGGTGGCAGGAAGTGAAGAAGTGATGTGATCTCTCATCAGTCTTTCAAAACACTTCATCACAATTGAAGTCAGTGCTACTGGACGGTAGTCATTGTGGCAAGTGGGCTGTTGTTTCTTTGGAACAGGGACAATAATGGACTGTTTGAAGCACGTGGGAACCACAGCTTGGGCCAGGGAGAGGTTGAAGATCTCCGTGAACACCGGTGCTAGTTGATCAGCGCAGGCTCTCAGGACCCAGCCAGGGATTGCATCTGGTCCTGCTGCCTTCCTGGTGTTCACCCTCCTGAAGGTGTTCCTCACGGCATGCTCTGTGATGACGAATGCATTTTCTTCACTGGTGCACTCCGAGCGCGCACAGCCGTTTGTTGGTTTAATTGCTGCGGCGTCGAAGCGAGCATAAAACGTGTTCAGCTCATCAGCCAGTGAAGCATCTGCATTCATCATTGAAGAAGCTGGTCGTTTATAGTCCGTTATAGTCCGCAGTCCTTTCCACAGGCTCCTAGAGTCGCACTGTCGTAGCTGTGACTCTAGTTTTTCCCCGTAGCTCCGCTTTGCCTTTCGGACCGCGCTGCACACGTTGTAGGACGCAGCCTTGTATAGGTCCATATTACCGGAGACAAGCCCTTCATTGTAGGCAGCGGTGCGTGATCTCAGAGCGTCGCGGATGTTTTTATCCACCCACGGCTTCTGGTTGGGAAACGTTCGGATGATAGTTCTTTCTGCTGTGTCGTCCGCTAGTTTCCCGATAAATCCCACAATCGCTTCCGTAAACATATTGATGTCATCAGAGCTGCGCCGAAACATGTCCCAGTCTGCGTCATCCAGTGCGTCCTGCAGCGCGGCCACCGATTGGTCCATCCAGCGAGCGACCTCCCTCCTGATTGGTGGTCGCTGCTTTAGCCTTTGTTTGTAGGCAGGCATGAGGAAGATGGCGGAATGGTCCGATTTTCCAAATGCCGGCAGGGGCTGAGCCTTGTAACAGTTCTTGAACGGGGTGTAGCAGTGGTCTAATGTCCTCGTGCCCCGGGTGGGGCAGTTGATGTGCTGGTGAAGGTTGTGAAATGTCCGTTTGAGATTCACTCTGTTAAAATCTCCCATAACAATGAGTGCGGCATCTTGGTGAAGTGTTTGTTGATGTGTGAGAGCCTCATGTAGCTCACATAAGGCAGTGTCCGAGTCCGCGTGAGGCGGAATGTAAACAGTGCAGGCAATGACCGCAGTGAATTCCCGAGGGAGATAGAAAGGGCGACACTTAACGATCAAAAGCTCCAGATTGGGCGAGCAAGAGCGTGTGAGTGGGGAGATGTTTGTGCTGTTGCACCATCTGTTGTTCACCATCAAACATACTCCACCACCTCTTTTCTTCCCCGACTCCATTGTCCTGTCCATGCGGTAAACCGAAAAGAACCCAGTCGGCTGCACGGCGTGGTCTGGTATCGCTGGGTTCAGCCAAGTCTCGGTGAAGCAGAGGAGGTTGCAGTCCCGAATGTCTCTCTGGAACTTGATTCTGGCTCTGAGGTCATCAAGCTTGTTCTCGATGGATTGAACATTGGCTATCAGGATACTGGGCATGGGAAGTTAGGGCAGAGCATCCAGCACGGCAGCCGACCTCACCGGCGCCATTTTACAAAGAACTGAGGAAGAGGTACCCATGCAGCTGGGGCGTTCGCGACTCACTCCGGCGGAGCGTCAACGCCGGTTCTCCATGGGTGAGTGCTTGTATTGCGGCTGCAGAGGGCATTTCATCTCTGCCTGCCTGGCACTGGCAAAAGGGGGCGCCCGCCAGTAATCGAGAGGGTACTGGTTTGCGATCTGTCTGGCAAAAACCCTCTTCCCCGTCTCTTGCTGTCCGCAAAACTCACCCTCCGGTCGACGTCACATTCCCTCTCTGTGTTAATTAACTCTGGTGCAGAACAGAATTTCATTGATGTGTCTCTAGTCTCCAAGTTTAGCATTAGCACCCGGCCACTGCCTCATCCCCTCCGCGTGTTCGCCCTGTCCGGTCACCGTTTGCCAGACATAACGCACATCACCTTGCCTGTCACACTCACCCTCTCCGGTAACCACGTTGAGAACATTTGTCTCTGTGTGTTTAAGGCTCCAGTGACCCCGCTCGTACTAGGTTATCCATGGCTTTCACAGCACAACCCACACATTGACTGGAAGAAAGAGCAAATAATGGGGTGGAGTACGGACTGCCACATGAACTACCTTCGGGCCGCCACTCCATCTGTCCCTTCACCCCTCCCTGGGAAGCCTTCAAAAGCGCCAGAGTTATCTTCAGTTCCTCCTGTCTATCATGACCTCGCGGCAGTTTTTAGTAAGGATGAGGCGAGCTCTCTCCCACCACATCGGCCCTATGACTGTGCCATCGATCTCCCTGGGGCGCCTCTGCCCTCTGGCCGCCTCTACTGCCTCACCCAGCCCGAAAGGGAAACCATGGAGAAATACATCAATGACTCTCTGGCAGCTGGAATAATTTGTCCGTCATCTTCCCCGGTGGGGGCAGGTTTCTTCTTTGTTGACAAAAAAGACAAAACACTCCGGCAGTGTATAGATTACTACGGCCTCAACAAGATCACTGTAAAGAACAAGTACCCTCTTCCCCTCCTGAATTCCGCTTTCGAACTACTCCAGGGGGCCACAGTGTTCAGCAAACTAGACCTGCGAAACGCATACCACCTGGTGAGAATTCGAGAAGGAGATGAGTGGAAGACCACGTTCAACACACAGATTGGACACTTCGAGTATCTCGTCATGCCCTTTGAATTAACCAACGCGCCCGCGGTCTTCCAGGCTCTGGTTAACGATGTTTTGAGGGATTTTATTAATCGATGTGCTTTTGTGTACCTTGATGACATTCTCATTTTCTCTAAGTCCCAGGCTGAGCACGAGAGACACATGAGGCAGGTCCTGCAGCGCCTCCTGGAGAACAGGCTATTCGTGAAAGGGGAAAAGTGTGAATTTCACGTTGACACGGTGGCCTTCCTAGGCTACGTGATCTCTCATGGAGATCTCGAACCTGACCCAGAGAAGGTCTGGGCCGTGGTGGACTGGCCCCAACCACCGAACCGCCAGCAAGTCCAACAGTTCCTAGGATTCGCCAACTTCTACCGACGCTTCATAAAGAACTACAGTAAGATTGCTTCACCACTTACCAGACTAACCTCCCCCAAAGTTCCATTTCAGTGGGATCTCTCTGCTCAGGAGGCCATTTCCCTGCTAAAGGAGAAGTTTGCTACTGCCCCCATCCTCCGTCAGCCCAATCTTAGGCAACCGTTCGTGGTGGAGGTGGATGCTTCAGACACCGGAGTGGGAGCTGTTCTGTCACAGCGATTCGAAGGTACACTCCATCCCTGTGCGTTCTTTTCTCATCGTCTCTCCCCTGCAGAACAAAACTACGGCATCGGCGATCTGGAGTTGTTAGCGGTCAAACTGGCTCTGGAGGAGTGGAGGCACTGGCTTGAAGGCTCGGAACACCCTTTCATTGTGTGGACCAATCATAAAAACCTGGAGTACAGCCGGTCCGCCAAACGCCTTAATTCCCCGCAAGCCAGGTGGGCCCTCTTCTTCACAAGATTCAATTTCTCTATCACTTAAAAACCTGGGTCCCGCAACATGAAGCCCGATGCGCTCTCCCATCAGTTCACCAGTACGGAGGGAGACTCTGATCCTGAACCAATTCTACCAGCTGCCTGTGTTGTTGGAGCTGTTACGTGGGAGGTCGAAGCTCTCGTACGAGAGGCCCAGGATACTGACCCCGACCCGGGCCCCCCTGCTGCCGTCCGTGCCCAGGTGTTCCACTGGGGCCACACTGCCCGATTCACCTGTCATCCAGGCGTCCACCGCACCATCACCTTCCTCCGGCGATTTTTCTGGTGGCCCTCCTTGGACAAGGACGCCAGGGAGTACGTTTTGGCGTGTGCCGCGTGTGCCCGGAACAAGCGTTCCAACCAACCACCCTCCGGGCTTCTTCAACCGCTCTCCACGCCAGGGCAGCCCTTATCCCACATAGCCCTGGACTTCATTACGGGGCTCCCACCGTCGTCAGGTAACACCACTATTCTAACTATCGTTGATCGCTTTTCTAAAGCAGCTCATTACATCGCCCTCCCGAAGCTCCCTCCGGCCTTGGAGACCGCCCAGCTGCTCACCGCCCATGTCTTCAGGCTTCATGGCATTCCGGAAGACATCGTCTCTGATCGAGGACCCCAATTCACCTCTTGGGCTGGGAAGGAATTCTGCATGCAGATCGGTGCCAAAGTTAGTCTCTCTTCTGGCTTCCACCCTCAGAGCAATGGACAGACTGAGCGGACTAACCAGGAGCTCAAAGCAGCACTCCGCTGCGTTGTCTCGCACAACCAGACCACTTGGAGCAAGCAGCTTCCCTGGATTGAGTACGCCCACAACTGCCTGACCTCATCGGCCACTGGACTGTCGCCACTCGAAGCCTCCCTGGGCTACCAACCGCCCCTGTTCCCAGCCGTAGAGGGTGAGCATACTGTCCCTCCTGTACAACATAATTTCCGCAGGTGCCGCCGGGCCTGGCGGGCCACCCAAGCCGCTCTGCTACGGACAGCAGAGTGCAACAAGGCGCTCGCCGACCGCCACCGGATCCCTGCTCCTGACTATACAGTTGGGCAAAAGGTATGGCTCTCCTCACGCTTCATTCCCATTCGTGCTAAGTCAAAGAAACTGTCCCCGGTGTTCATCGGCCCGTTTGAGATTGAGGCCCTGATTAACCCGGTGTCTGTCTGTCTGAAGCTGCCTCGCAACATACGTATCCATAATATCTTCCATGTCTCCCAGGTCAAGTCCGTGCTCTCCTGCCCGTTCATTTCCAATTAACGTAGGATGCAGTGGCAAGGCTGCAAACCAAAATTAGCTGCCAGTCAAATGTCACAGCTATTCTTGCAACCCTTCCATGGGTTCCAGTGAAATTCAGAATCAACTTCTGTTACTAACATATAAAGCATGGACAGGCTCCTGATTGTATACAGATATAACCATTCTCAGCATGCTGACATACTAGCCTTTAATGAGAAGATTGTTGTCTACTCTTAGAACTTTGCCTGGAAAATGATAAATTCTTGAATTCCCTGAGGTGCTCTGGCTGTGGTGGAATAGCTGTGATTTATAGGGATTATCTAAACTGTGTGCTATTTAATCCTGTTTTTTCTTATATTGTTTCCAATTTCAGATTTCTGCTCTTCAAAATTCAGTGTCAATATCCAGTTTGCACAATGCACATGCATCTTTACATAATAAAGTTGACATTCTTCAGGTAAATGTCAGTTGTTATTGTTATTGTATATTGATATTGATATTGTTATTATAAAAAGCACTGTGACTTAGCTGGAAATCAGTGATATTGGAGAACCACTGATGTTTGATAAAGTCCCATCTGTAACTGGCAAAGCTATGGATGGGGTTGGTGTTATAAATAGGGGTGGGTTTAAAAACTTGATTTCCCGATTCAAATCATTTTTTTTTTACTGATTCATTAAATCCTGTTCTCACACCTTGGCTCGTGTGATTAGGTAGATCATCAATAGGGGGTCCACTGTGAGGGTCATGTTTTTTGACTTTTCCAGTGCTTTCAACACCATCAGGCCGACCCTCCTGGGTGATAAGTTAGCAGCGATGCAGGTGGATGCTTCTCTGGTGTCCTGGATTGTTGATTACCTGACAGGAAGACCACAATATGTACGTCTCCCACAGTGTGTGTCTGACAAGGTGATTAGCAACACAGGGGCACCACAGGGGACTGTCCTCTCCCCCTTCCTCTTCACCCTCTACACCACAGACTTCAGCCACTGCACAGAGACCTGCCATCTTCAGAAGTTTTCTGATGACTCTGCGGTGGTTGGATGCATCAGCAGGGATGATGAGACGGAGTACCGGGCTGTGGTCGACTCCTTTGTCACGTGGTGTGAGCAGAATCATCTGCAGCTCAACGTGGCAAAGACCAAGGAACTGATCGTGGACTTCAGGAAGACCAGGAAACACTTGACCCCTGTTTCAATCCAGGGGGTCAGTGTTGACATTGTGGAGGACTATAAATACCTTGGAGTACACATTGACAATAAACTGGACTGGGCTAAAAACACCACAGCACTTTACAGGAAGGGCCAGAGTCGTCTCTATTTTTTGAGGCGACTGAGGTCCTTCAACATCTGCCAGAAAATGCTGAGGATTTTCTATGAGTCTGTGGTGGCCAGTGCGATCCTCTATGCTGTTGCATGCTGGGGGAGCAGGCTGAGGGTCGCAGATGCCAACAGACTTAATAAACTGATCCGTAAGGCCAGCAATGTTGTGGGGATGGAGCTGGACTCCCTCAAGGTGGTGTCGGAGAGGCGGATGCTGTCCAAGATAAAGACAATGTTGGATAACACCTCCCACCCACTCCATGACATGTTGGTCAGTCACAGGAGCTCGTTCAGTGAGAGACTGAGATTACCGAAAAGCACCACTGAACGACACAGGAAATCATTCCTGCCTGTGGCCATCTCCCTGTACAACGCATCCACTTAACACACTGTTTGCTGCTACAACTACACATGTTTCTTTTCCAAATATTTATTTATAAGTGACTTATGTATGTATGTATGTATATATATGTATATATTGTACTATTCTTAGTTAGCGTATTGTCTGTCTTGTCTTAATGTTGGTTTAAAATGGAGCACTGTAACAAAAAATAATTTCCCCCAGGGATCAATAAAGTATTCTGATTCTGATTCTGATTCTGATACCCTCTTGGGGGCACTCCCAGAGGCTTAAAATCATCTGGGACTGTCACAGGCTGGGTCTCTGACCCAGCGCTCTGAGTTCATGTTTGTATTTGTCTCATTTTGTTATGTGATTAGTTTTGTGTCATTTCCTATCTGTCTTTAGTTTGGGCAGTTATTGTTTATTGTTCCTCTGGTTTGCTATGTTTTGGGGTTTTGTATTTATTCATCATGTATTAGGTCTGTTAAGTTGTGTTGTCATGTTTAGTTTTAGTATGTCCTGTTTTATTCTGACAGTGTCATGTGTTCTTTGTTCATTGTATTTAGCTTTCCTCTCCTGGTCCTGTCATTAGGTTTATGTCAGTCAGCTGTTCCCCCATGTGTCTCCACTTCCCCTGATCACCTCATGTATGTATGTTTTCTGCATGCCATTGTTGGGTCGTCTGTTTATTTTGACCTTAGTCTTACGGTGTGTTCACACCGAACGCGATGGGCGCGAGAAAAAAGCCCCAAATGCCCCTAACTTGACGCGTGCACATTCGCACCTCTACGCGTGTCCAAGAAAAATCCATCGCGCCCCAAAATATCATATTTTAACGCGCGTGAACCGGAAATGTGGGAGGGATGTGGGAGGAAGTTTTGCCAGACCGGTATCTTTGCAAGATGGCAGGTGTCGAGCTAGCGCTTGAAGAGAGAGTCTCCCTTCTCTATTTACTGTGGAGAGCAGAGTAGCGGCGTAAAGGACATCCTTGCCGTACCTGGGTCCATCAGGTCCTCCAGAGGTGTGAGCAGTTTGGTGAGTTTCACCACTTGCTCCAGGAGCTGCGCCTGGATGACGGCCGATTCCAGCGCTATCACCGTCATTCACTCGGCCAGTTTGAGGACCTGCTGTCCCGCGTCGGTCCCAGAATCGCCCGCCTAGACACCAATTACAGGCGCTCAATCCCACCTGCAGAGCGCCTGTCCGTCTGCCTGAGGTTAGTAAAAGTGTTTAATACGGTAGTCCTTTATTGAGCTTATGCTTCTTCCTGCTCCTTTTTGAACATGGACGTTATTTGGAGTTGTGGTTGCTCGTTTTCCTTTTGTTTGCTTTGTTCATTTGTCTCTTTTAAAAGGAACGGACTTCAGCGTGAACGACCAGTTCCCCAAAGAGATCTTGGAACGACGCAGGGTCCTCTTCCCAATCCGACGCGGCTTCATCCAGAAGGGCTCCCGCGCTGTCATCGCTGTGGACCGGCTGTACGTGGACGGACAGCTCCACCGCGACCCCAACATCACTCCGTGGCTGTATTAACCTCACACCAGATAAGAATCAGCTACACCATTTCCCTATCCACTCACACTAACTTGCATTAACATCTGTTTAACTTACCAGTATCAAATCGCATCTTAAAGTGTGATTTCATAGCAGAATTAACACCGTCACTCTCCGTCAGTGATTTAATTGGAATGTTTACGTTTTGTTTCTGTTTTTTTTCTTCTCGTTTTTTTTCTCTCTCTCTTTTCCCCCTCTTGGTTTTATGCTGCTCACCCCTGTCCTTGGTTTCTTTCTTTATTCCTTTCACTGCCTCGATCACCTGCTTCGACACTCATCCACAAACATCCTTTATTTCGACACATACGCACCATGCGCTCAACGGCAGCACATTTACATCAGTCAGACAGCGCACACAGTCATATAAGATACACACACACTTAAGCCAAGCCTACTCATATTAGTAACTATGCATACACAAAGTCAGACTCAGGGAGCATCTCGCCACACATTTTTTCTCTCTCTCCTTCTCTTTATTTATGAACAAGTGACGTATTCTCTCCACCTGTCTAAGCGACGCACACAGCATACATCCCTAGTTATACACAAACATCTATGGGTACACTGAGGTTCATTACATGGAATATAAATGGAGCTGGCTCCAGAGAAAAGAGGTTAAAAATATTTAACCAACTCAAAAAACTACAGGCGGATGTTGTCCTTTTACAAGAGACCCACAGACCTCTTAGAGGTTCGAATGAACTTAAAACACCTGAGTTTCCCAATGTGTTCTCAGCTTGTTATAATTCTAGACAAAGGGGAGCAGCAATTTTAATACATAAAAATATTAATTTCACAGTACTCGATACAGTTATAGATCCAGAGGGTAGATTCTTAATCATTAAACTATCTATACGTGATAAAAAGCTATGTATTGCAAGTGTATATGGTCCAAATGTTGATGATCCCTCATTCTTTCACGGTTTTTTCAGTGCACTCTCTGAACACTTAGATGGCACACTTGTTCTTGGAGGTGACCTCAACCTTGGACTAAATGAAGACATGGATAGGCTCAATACAGCGGGAACTCAGCGTAATTGGCAGTCCACAAATATAATCAAACAGTATATGAGCGACTTTGGTCTTTGCGATGCATGGCGCTCCCTTCACCCCACCAGTAAGGAATATACTTTTTTCTCACATGTCCATCACTCCTACTCTCGTCTGGATTATTTTTTGGTCAGCAGCTCATTGCTGAACGACATTTCAGACACTGAGATTCACCCTATAGCTGTCAGCGATCATGGTCCTGTATCTTTAACACTAATGCACAAGAATAATACTACGCCAAGAAAAAACTGGAGATTTAATATATCACTACTTAAAGATGAAGACTTTATTAAATATTTTAAAAAAGAGTGGACTTCATATTTGGACTATAATGACACTCCCGAAACATCAGCTTCTGTTCTATGGGAAGCAGGGAAAGCTGTGATGAGAGGTAAAATAATTTCTTTCTCATCACATAAAAAGAAAAAAGAAAACAAAAATATTCAGGAATTAGAAAAAAACATCAAATCACTAGAAGAAGCCTACGCGTCCCACCAAGATCAGGAAACATTGAACAAAATACGCAAAACAAAACTAGAATTAAATGAGATAATTGATAAAAAAACAAAATTCTTAGTACAAAGACTACGCCTACAAAATTATGAACATGGTAATAAATTCGGTCAATTTCTAGCAAACCAGCTAAAAATAAATAAAGAAAAACAACTATATGTGCTTTTCAAGATTCATCTGGGAACACATTATATGAACCGATACAAATAAACAACATTTTCAGGGATTTCTATAAAACGTTGTATTCACCACAAATAAACCCATCTAAAAAAGAAATTGATCAGTTTTTGGACAACATAACTCTTCCAAAATTATTGGACACTCAAGCAATGGCACTGGATTCACCACTGACACCAGGTGAACTCCAGGAAGCCCTGATAAGTATGCACAATAATAAGGCTCCAGGTCCAGATGGCTTTCCTGCAGAATTCTACAAAGAATTCTGGTCGATTCTAGCACCAGTTTTCTACAGAATGTTGTTGGAAATTAAAGAAAAGGGCAGACTTCCATCAAATATGAATTCTGCAAACATTAATCTCCTGCTAAAACCAGGCAAAGACCCTGTATATCCCTCAAGCTATCGTCCAATATCCCTTATAAATTTAGACCTTAAAATAATCTGCAAAGCTCTCTCAAAGAGACTGGAGAAAATAACCCCCCTCTTAATTCATCCTGACCAAACTGGTTTCATAAAAGGTAGGCACTCATCAACAAATACACGTAGATTACTTAATTTGATAGACTACTCATACAGTAAAAACCTAGAAACTACAATATTCTCTTTAGACGCAGAAAAAGCATTTGACAGAGTTAACTGGAAATTTCTATTTGCAACTTTACACAAATTTGGTTTTGGATCCTCTTTCATAAACTGGTTAAAAATATTATATAATTCCCCAACAGCTTGTGTCAGAACAAATGACCAGACATCCTCCAGCTTCTGTCTCTTGAGGGGCACCAGGCAGGGATGCCCACTCTCCCCTTCACTATTTGCAATTTTTATTGAACCACTAGCAGCAGCAATTAGACAGAATTCAGTAATTAAGGGCATAAAATGCAAGAACGTGGAACATAAAATCAGCCTTTATGCGGATGATGTGTTACTCTTTCTCCAAAATTCACAAACCAATATCTCTGGGGTGATTGAATTGATAAACTCTTTTGCAAGAATATCAGATTACTCAATTAACTGGTCAAAATCTACAGTCCTACCGATTAATTGCTCCTTCCATAATTCCTCTTCTACACCACTGCAATCGGGAAATATAAAATATTTAGGTATTAATGTTTCTCCCAAGCTTGCAGATCTAACTAAATTAAACCATATCCCACTTTTAAAGAAGGTAGAAGATGATCTGGCTAGATGGAAATGTCTACCCATATCACTCATGGGAAGGGTTGCCGCTATAAAAATGATGGTCTTACCAAAAATAAATTATTTATTCTCAATGATCCCAACTAAACCGCCACAAGATTGGTTCAGATCTCTAGATTCATGTATGTCCAAATTCTTTTGGAAAAATAAACCCGCACGTATAAGCTTAAAAACACTACAAAAGACCAAGGATAAAGGAGGACTAGAACTGCCTAACTTTCAGCACTACTTCTTAGCCAACAGGCTTCAGTTTATCTCAGGATGGCTAAAACACACCCTCTTAGATGAACCTTGGCTAGATGTAGAACAAGCACTCTGCAATAATCTAGAGATCTCAGACCTACCATTTATCAGCTCAAACATCCAACGACATGAATGCTTTAAAAGCATCAACATCAGCTCTTCTCTGACAGCATGGTGGGAGTTTCTAAAATTGACGGCGTCTTCATTAATCCCATGCAAACGTACACCTATCTGGAACAACCCTGACATATTACAAAACAATAATATGATAAACTTTTCAGATTGGAGTGATAAAGGAATCAAATATTTAGAACATATACTAGAAGGAACAGAATTTATTTCATTTGACGGACTAGTTACACAATATGGGATCAACAAGAAAAGATTTTTAGAATATCAACAAATTAAATCCATAGTAAAAAAGAAATTTAAACCGGGTCAAGTTGAACTACAAACACCACCAAGTGTGGTTCAATTTCTTACTCTTAAACCCCCCAAATTACTATCCAAAATATACAGAATGCTTTCTAAAACAGATGAATCAATATCACTTCCTATTGCAAAATGGGAAGCGGATTTATCAGTTAACTTAGACCTAAACTTCTGGTCTCAGATTTGCTTAAAAACCTTTCATCTAATTAGAAATCCCAGTCTTCAATTAATTCAATACAAAATATTACATAGAGTGCACTATACAGGTCATCGGATGTTCAAGATGGGCTTTACGTCTACCAACAACTGCTCACACTGCCAAACCAATTCACCGGACAATTATATCCACGCTCTTTGGTTCTGTCCACCAGTTCAGAAGTTTTGGCGCGAGATATGTGAAGACTTATCGAAGTGTCTGAAATGTAACATTCCAACTTCCCCCTTAGTGTGTTAGTTGGGCAGCTTAGATAATGTCACTTCAGAAAAGAATATAGCCCATATGGTTTTCACTGCCTTATGCATAGCCAAGAAAACAGTCCTCATGAACTGGAAAAATAAAAATAATCTTAATTCTAACCAATATAGAAATTATCTATTAGATTACATTAGTCTTGATACAGCCTCTGCCACCACATCAGATCAATTGCTCTGGGCTCCTTTGATCAGCTCCATCACCTAGTGGGGGTGGGGGGTGATAGTTTGGTCCCGCCTTCACTGTTGTGATTGGTGTGGGGGTAGGGACAGGCTTAGGGCGTCGGGGGGTTCCCCGGAGGCATCTTCCTTGGGGGGCTCAACCCGGGGTAGCGGTCATGTCCGGTTAGGGGCTCTGTTGGCTCTCAGGTGACTGTTTCCTCGCGGCTGCGTGCAGCGGGGCTAGGGGAGGGTCTGTGCTGACGGACGTGGGTTACTGACCTGGTAGCCTGGCTGCCCCTGGGTGGGTCCGGTTCTGGGGGCGCTCCGTCTCTGGGCTGGGACCCGGACCGGGCCTCGGGGGCTTGGGTCCTGGTTGGTGTGTTGCTGGGGTTGTGGGCGGGTGGGTGCATGGGGGCCCAGCCCTGGAGCAGGGTGCCGCCGGTGCGTCGAGCCACCTGGGGGGCTCTTCAACTGGTGGGGGAGATTGTCACATCTTGCAGGAGCTTTCCTCTCCTCAGGAGCTCCCTCTGCAGGAGGGGGAGATACAGGAGAGGTGGAGGAAGATCTCAGCCTGGGTGTTTAGTGTCTTATGTAGTCTGGAAGATGAGTGGATGGTGGGGTGGGTGCAGTTTTCTCTGTGGTGGGGTTGGGTGGACTGTCCCGGGCTCTGTGGGGCCGGGCGGCGCTGCTGCACTGGGCCCCGGTCTGGATGGGCCTGGGCCCCCTTTCCCTGGCGGGTCGCGGAATATGGGGGTGCCTACTGGGGTCAGCGGGGGAGCTGGCCCCAGGGAGGGGTCACTTGCCCCTCCCTTCCTTCCCTCCCCATCTCCAGCTGCCTCCCTCTTCCCGCTCCACCACAACCACCCACACATGCAGGGCCTTGGAGTAGGGGTATGTCACCAGGGTGCAGAGGAGGCTACCCCCCCCCTGTCCCCTTCTGGCTGCCTCTGCCTCAATTTTATCCCACAACTTAGACATTCACATTACTCACACTCTCATTACACATACATATAGGATCTTGGGGGTGGGCACGATGCACGGAGTCCAAAGTACCATCAGGTTGTACACCCCACCCCTGGCATCGTTGCCCACCTCTCAATTTTAAATACACGTAGACATTGAGGGCTAGCAGGAGGGACCATGCGCTTACCTGCTGCTCTCTGGCAGGTAGCTCCAAGCCCTCCTGGGTTTTAAATGCACCTTAGAACACACATGCATCAACACTACAATGAGCGGATGGAGGGAGGTTTGGAGTCTTCTCTCACCCCCATTCTCTGCGACCTGCTGGAGCAGGGGGGCTAGGACTAGGAGGAGGAGTTGGCCGTCCGACTGCGGTCTGGAGTGTGGAGCCTTCCTGCTGCTGTGGAGTCGGGGCGGTCTGCCTCCCCCCACCGCAGGGAAAAGGGAAACACCACCTGGGTCTGGGTGCAGTTCCCCCCTCCAGGGGCGGGGGCACCTAGACCCGGTTTGTAGAGTACGCTTGGGGAGTGTGATCGTGTGTACAATGTCTCTTTATATCTGTCTCCACGTTGGTTGAGTGTGGAGTAAGTGTATATGAGAGCATGAGGGTGGGAATGGATGTTTGTATATGTGTGTGCCTGTATGTCTGTGTCTATATGTCAGGTTGGGTGTCAGGCGCCACCTCTCTGGGGACATCTCAGGCCCTCCAAGGTTTGGAGGCCTATCTCCCCCTACCACCACTTCCCCTGCCAGTTGCGGACCCCCTCAGACATCGGTGCGTTGGTGGTTCTTTGTGTCCGGGGATGGGCGTCCGGGTACACACCGGCTCACTCCTTGGCTGCCGCCTATCGGGGCCTGGAGCCTGGGGCTCGCTCGGGCCACTTCGGAGGTGGGGTGCCCTCGGCCTCTCGGCCTGGGGCTCGGTCACTCAGGCGCAGCTGGCTGCCGGCGGAGCTCACGGGCGCGTCACTGCAACTCCCCCTGGCCTCTGCTCCGCGGCTGCTGAGTGAGCCCTCATCTGGGACTCTCCTCAGCTCTTTTTTCCGGGACAGTGGCGCAGCTGCCCCTCTGTTGGTCTTCCTTGGTCTCTTGTGTTCTGGGGGCCTCTGGATGTCTGGAGTTTTGATCTCCTCCACACCTGCTTCATGCCCTGGAGGACGGGGCTGTGGCCCCCCCACACCCTCTAGCAGATTATTACATGAAGGAACCTTTTAAAAAACAAAAAACAAGCGCGTCCATGCTCACAGGTGTACACACGGGTGATCACACCCACAAACTACACCCTTTTTGGCTCCTACCTCAAAGCACACTGTGTTCTGTTGATCTTATGTGCTGCACAATAATGTTTAACATTTAGTATTTACTGTCATATTCCCATATATCATTGTGATGTTGTTTATTCTATTACTCTTGTTCTCTTCTGCTTGCTTTCTTTTTTCTTTCTCAGCAGGTGATCCAGGTGATTGATATATGCATTTTTTTTCTCTGCCCGTTCTGTTGGTTTTTGTCTTTTGCCCTTCTCCCCCGTCCCTCTTCTCAGCTGTTTCTCTTTCCCTCTTTCTTTCTCCCCTTCTTTCCCCCAGTCAAGTCTGTCCCGTATTCAGTAAGTGAAAAATAAAATAAACAATAAAAGGTGAATCAAATGGACCATTACGGCAAGGCTGGGATGGTCAGTTTGGTAAAGTAAATCCGTTGGGCATCTTTCTTTGCCTTTAGACAACAATTCTAATGGCAAAAGAGCCAAACGGGACAGGCCAAAAAAAAAAAAAAAGATATAACCATTCTCAGCATGCTGACATACTAGCCTTTAATGAGAAGATTGTTGTCTACTCTTAGAACTTTGCCTGGAAAATGATAAATTCTTGAATTCCCTGAGGTGCTCTGGCTGTGGTGGAATAGCTGTGATTTATAGGGATTATCTAAACTGTGTGCTATTTAATCCTGTTTTTTCTTATATTGTTTCCAATTTCAGATTTCTGCTCTTCAAAATTCAGTGTCAATATCCAGTTTGCACAATGCACATGCATCTTTACATAATAAAGTTGACATTCTTCAGGTAAATGTCAGTTGTTATTGTTATTGTATATTGATATTGATATTGTTATTATAAAAAGCACTGTGACTTAGCTGGAAATCAGTGATATTGGAGAACCACTGATGTTTGATAAAGTCCCATCTGTAACTGGCAAAGCTATGGATGGGGTTGGTGTTATAAATAGGGGTGGGTTTAAAAACTTGATTTCCCGATTCAAATCATTTTTTTTTTACTGATTCATTAAATCCTGTTCTCACACCTTGGCTCGTGTGATTAGGTAGATCATCAATAGGGGGTCCACTACCCTCTTGGGGGCACTCCCAGAGGCTTAAAATCATCTGGGACTGTCACAGGCTGGGTCTCTGACCCAGCGCTCTGAGTTCATGTTTGTATTTGTCTCATTTTGTTATGTGATTAGTTTTGTGTCATTTCCTATCTGTCTTTAGTTTGGGCAGTTATTGTTTATTGTTCCTCTGGTTTTCTATGTTTTGGGGTTTTGTATTTATTCATCATGTATTAGGTCTGTTAAGTTGTGTTGTCATGTTTAGTTTTAGTATGTCCTGTTTTATTCTGACAGTGTCATGTGTTCTTTGTTCATTGTATTTAGCTTTCCTCTCCTGGTCCTGTCATTAGGTTTATGTCAGTCAGCTGTTCCCCCATGTGTCTCCACTTCCCCTGATCACCTCATGTATGTATGTTTTCTGCATGCCATTGTTGGGTCGTCTGTTTATTTTGACCTTAGTCTTACGGTGTGTTCACACCGAACGCGATGGGCGCGAGAAAAAAGCCCCAAACGCCCCTAACTTGACGCGTGCACATTCGCACCTCTACGCGTGTCCAAGAAAAATCCATCGCGCCCCAAAATATCATATTTTAACGCGCGTGAACCGGAAATGTGGGAGGAATGTGGGAGGAAGTTTTGCCAGACCGGTATCTTTGCAAGATGGCAGGTGTCGAGCTAGCGCTTGAAGAGAGAGTCTCCCTTCTCTATTTACTGTGGAGAGCAGAGTAGCGGCGTAAAGGACATCCTTGCCGTACCTGGGTCCATCAGGTCCTCCAGAGGTGTGAGCAGTTTGGTGAGTTTCACCACTTGCTCCAGGAGCTGCGCCTGGATGACGGCCGATTCCAGCGCTATCACCGTCATTCACTCGGCCAGTTTGAGGACCTGCTGTCCCGCGTCGGTCCCAGAATCGCCCGCCTAGACACCAATTACAGGCGCTCAATCCCACCTGCAGAGCGCCTGTCCGTCTGCCTGAGGTTAGTAAAAGTGTTTAATACGGTAGTCCTTTATTGATACCTGTGCTAATATATGCTAAACCATCCAGTTATACACTGCTAACATGGATGTGCTATGCTAACAATGAATGCTGTCGGTGTTTACTGAAAGCAAACCAGTACAGAGACGACTATTTATAATATTTCTAGTGATACTCAGAAGCTCTCATCAAGCCCCGATTTAATTCGATTTATGCTGTTATCAGTGTTTGCATGATAGCATGGCTGTGGTGTCACATCAATGTATGCGCTCGGTGTTTGCTGATATCAAACTGTAGCATTAGGACCACTGAGTTAACCTTTGTAGTGATACTCACTCCTTTTTATTTAGAACTGGTTTAATTCTGGGATAGTTGAATATTTGTATATAATCCCTGCAGCTGTCAGACTCTATAGCAGGGGTCACAGCCTTTATTAAAACAGAGTTAGATAAAACTGAACAGTTTGGTTCATCTTTAGTTACATGGTTCTATCTTGATAAGCTGTCTTATCACAGATTAATTTTTCAAAAATATTAATGATTTAAGCAAGGAAAGGGCTACATGTCAACATACAACTCTTTATTTCTATTAATGTCTTACTTCATTCCTACCTGATTGACATGTTTAGGAATTATGAGTGATTGGCTCACTGTAGTTGTGAAAGTTGCTACCAATCAAATTATGATATGTTAAAGTTAAAATAAAACACAACTGTTTTAGATATGATCTAATATACATTTTGTAATTATCCTTATAATTACAAAATGTTTTATGTAAGATTTAAGTTTTGTGATTAAATCTGACATCACAAAAGTATTTTGGAATTTGAATAATGTATTTTGTAACTGCAGTACACATAATACTGATTTTGAACAATTTTGTCCAGGTTCCTTGTCACCGGGGACTCCTTCAGCACCAAGCGTTCAGTTACAGAGTCGGTGTGTCAGATCACCCCCCAGGCAGCGACGGCCATCTGGGACTGTCTAGTGGACGACTTCATGGCTGTGCCTTCACCTGGAGACTGGCGGTCCATCACAGAGGGATTTCCAGGAGCGCTGGAACTTCCCTCTGTGCTGTGCAGCTCTGGATGGGAAGCACGTCCAGACAAAGGCACCCCATATATCATATAGGAGACACACACATTGATATACACTAAATATTTATTTCATTTCTTTTTTTGTGGTGCCCAAATTTATGCACCTGCTTGATTTTGTTTAAATAATTATTGCACACTTTCTGTAAATCCAGTAAACTTCTTTTCACTTCTCAAGTATCACTGTGTGTCTCCTGTATGATATTTAACTGACATTTTTTATTGTAACAACCAATGATTTATACAGGAAAATGATGTCTATTAACAAGGTTGCCCAAACTTTTGCATCCCACTGTATTAGTATATTTTGTCATTAGTATAATATGAAATAAATTCTACATGTGTCAAGTCGTGTGCCAACATTTGCTGTGTAGTAGAACTGAGACATTAGTCATTATAAAAATGTATTTGAAATAATATTAAAATTCTCACACAGAAATACATTAAACATAAATATATAAAATATAAGTATTTACAGAGAGACAGGAATAAAAAGGACCAGCTGCTCTCCAGAGCAGGAACAAGGCTGAGGAGGAAATGCTCCATTGGAGACTGGTGTGGCTCCAGCTCCACCGCCGATGGACCGTCCTGGGACCCGTCCCTCATCTGCCTCGGAGCCGTCCTCCCCTGTGGGCCTGTAAAACAGCACAAAACACAAAGAAATAAGAAGGCTGCTACTAGATTTTAATTTCAACATTGAGAAAAAAACCAAAAACAGGATATAATCAGATTGGTTGTAGATATTTAGTAAAGGTGATCACAAGGGAACCCACCGACTAAAAAGGTATCAGTGCTTGCTGTACATACCTGTGGGTGCAGCAGCAGGAGCTCAGGGACTGGGGAGCCAGGAGAAGCAACTGCGGATGCTCTGCTTCAGAATCAGTTGGTTCTATCAATACAGTATTAAATGTTAACAGGTTGAATATAATAATCGTAGAGTAGACAGTGGTCCCTCATTTATTGCAGCAGGGGTTCTCAGAATAACTAGCCCCTGGCCACGCACTTTATACACTTTTTTCCACACACACACATGAACATTGGTCACAGTTCTCACAATTGATTCTCAAAGTGCAAACCTTTGTAGATTGCAAAACGTAAAAGTATTATTATGCCGCGGTTTGTCTTCATCTGCCTGCCACTTTCGTGCGCCTTTTTCCCTCGCGGTGCAGGTGTCTATTTCCGAATGAGGCTCATAGTTATGGGTGTTTTTGTGCATTTTTTTTTTCTATTGGACGTGATGGTTATCAAAACTAAACATGATAAATTTGGCAAGCGCAGGAGACACGACACGGAGCAGATTTGTCAATCAGGCTGCAGAATGCAATGCTGTACGGTGCAATAAAAAGAAAAAGAAAATCAAAAAAAAAGAGGCAGTGACGGATGAACAGCGGGACCACTGTGTGCTGTTTATTAATAAACAATAAAATATATTCTTAAATGACAACATGCCTAAAAGCAGAACGGTATTTGTACGTCAGTGGGAAAATAGCGGTGGCTTGCTAGCTTTTGTGCGGCTTCCCCGGGTCAGTGAAAACTTTAGAGAAAACTTAAGAAAAATGAATGAACTTACCAGGTTGCCCGATCTCTTTACATATCTTCCTCCAAGCTCAGTCCTTTATATTCCTGTCTCGGTCCAGAAAGCAGCTGGTGTCGTACGGCTCCAGGTTGTTTGCTACGGCATTGATTAGCCTTCCTTCTATTGAAGAATAAAGGGCTTTGGCTGGATCTGCCCCTTTGAACTAGGTAACAGCCACGTCACCAGGCTCCTGATTGGTTGTCGCAGCGCGATTTGACGCTGGAGTTCAGATTTTTCCAACTCGAGCGGGGGACGCGAAACGCGTGTATGCACAAAATGCAACACATAAACTCACGCGCGTGGTTTTTTTCGCGAGTCAAACGCCTGAAACGCGCTACACTCACGCACGTTTCAGGCGTTTTCGCGTTTTCGCGACGCAAATCTGCTTCCGAATTTTCGCGGGAGCCGCAATCGCGGGTCATCGCGCCTTTCCATTGACTTTACATGTAAGCCTGACGCTCTGCCTGCCTCTATCGCGTTCGGTGTGAACACACCGTTAGTCTTTGTTAGTTTTCCTCACCCTCAGTCATAGTTATGGTTTTCGTCTGTCAGTTCTACATTAGTCTTAGTCATAGTCTTTGCCTGTTATTTTCCACCACAGTTATAGTTATAGTTTTTGGTCTTAGTACCTTTAGTGTTTTGTTTCTTAGTGTTTTGCCAGTTTGTTTTGGTTTCCTGGTTTTCCCTTGCCGTTATCATTAAAGGATCACTTTTCTGTTCAAACTTACTACTCCTCGTCCTCATCTGCTTTTGGGTCCTGTTTCCATTACACACCGGCGCACCCCGCCGTGACAGGGACTCTCCTCAATTGCTCTTAGAAATGAAGAATCTTATCGGATGAAACGTCTTCAAGAAACTTAAAGAAGTCCAGACGCTTTTAAAACAGAAGGTGTGAGCAGAAAATCCTGTCTGCTCTGTGGCATTTTAAGCACCACTGATGTCACTGAGCATTAATGCACTAATAAAAGCTGGCTCTGTAAACAACAGGATTGAGATTCAGTCACTGTGGAGGGAGACACAGCTAGGAAAGATTCACACATATTCAGACAATAATATGCACACCTGTTGTAGAGAGACTTCAGTAGTCTTAAAATTGCATTGAAAAGCTATCTTTAAATGGCTCAGTGATCAACAGAACAACTTCTTTATGCATGTATGTATTCTGTTGTTTGAGTAATCTTTGGGTGGCAGCACGGTGGCATGGTGGTTAGCACTGTTGCCTCAGCAAGAAGGTCCTGAGTTCAATTCCACCAGCAGTGTGTGGAGTTTGTATGTTCTCCCCATTTTTGCGTGGGTTCCCTCCGGGTACTTCGGCTTCCTCCCACAGTCCAAAGACATGCAGTTAGTGAGGATAGGTTAATTGGTTAATCCAAATTGCCCATAGGTGTGAATGTGAGTGCGAATGGTTGTCTGTCCCTGTGTGTTAGCCCTGCGACACACTGGCAACCTGTCCAGGGTGTACCCTGCCTCTCGCCCTATGACAGCTGGGATAGGCTCCAGCGACTCTGAAAAAGAGAAGCGAATGGATGGAGTATTCTTTGGAGGCTCAGGTCCAGTTAATGGACCAGGAAGACAGATTTACTTCAGTAACCAACCACTTTCTACTTTTATTATGAGTTCACAGCAGATGGGAGGTTTTCCTTCCCACAGTCGCCAAGCGCTTCGAGTTTCTTTAAGACATAGCCTCTTCAATTTTAAGAGCAACTGGTGGAGAGTCCCAGATTTTAAGCCCTATGGGAGTGTCCCCCCAAGAGGGTTTTGGACCTCCTATTGATCCTCTATCTAATGACACGAGCCAAGATTTGAAAACAGGTGTAGGTCACAATCAACCCAGGTATTGGGTGAACCCACTGTGATACCTAGGCCCACCCTATCATGTGATTTCCTGAGGACAGATGGCCCAGGATGTGAGTGAGCGTTAATGGGTCTGGGAAGGGTCTCAAAACTGGATTATAAATGGCAGAGAGTTGGTGTGGTAAACCACCGCCTCTGTTCAAAGATGGTCGCTCACAGTGGACATAGATGGCTTCTGTTACTCCTCTTTCAAACCATCTGTCTTCTCTGTCCAAATTGTGACACTGTCCATTGGTACTGTCCATTTAAAAGAGCCTTTCTTTCCACTTCCTCCATGTAAAGGTTGGCTACAGTAGGTGACACTGGGGAGCCCATGGCACATCCATGTTTGTGTCTGTAAAAACCCTCATTGTATTTAAAATATGTGGTGGTAAGGCAGAGGTCTAACAGTGTGCAAATCTGATTCGGGTGAAGCCGGTTCCATTTTCCAAGGCGCTGTCTTCTTATAGTCAATCAATCTATCAATCAAAGCTTTATTCGTCACATGCAGGTTGCCCTGCAGTGAAATGGGACCCCCCCCCCCCCCGACCTTACACATATAGCACAAACATTACATGGGGATACAGGTCGGAGATTGGTAGAATCAGAGAAAAAAAACATTGAAATGTACACTACAATGGGGAAAGTACAAGAGGAAAAAAAGAGACCCCTACTCATGCTGTGCTTCCATGGTAGGACAGCATGAGAACAGGAAACAAAAAAAACTCCTCTGCACACAAAAGCACATAAATGTCCACAGCACAACATTGTGAAGACATGACAAGCCACAGGGGTGGGTGGGGGGTGAGGAGTAATCCGAAGCGAACACAGCAGCCGCCCTGCACAGCGCTACCATTCCAGCGCGGCACACAGCCCGCCGTGTTCCCTCGCAGGAAACAAGCATCGAAGGCGTTGGAAAGGGAGGGGGGACGAGTGAGTGTCTATCAGTGTAAGTGTGTGTGTGTGCGTGTCCATAGTTCAGCTGACACAGTGTCCTTCGGCCTATCAGGCTAAGTAAACAGTCCTCCAGCCAATCCAGGTGTCCTTGCATGGGATGGGAAGAATAGCCGTAACACAGTCGTTATCAGGGAGTGATTGTTCGGCTCCAGCCTTGGGCCTGCAGCTGGCGCCGTGATGGGGATCCGCAATGTTCATGTTGATTTTGTTCATTTCCATGCGAGCAGCCCAGGAGAATTTTCAGGCTGCTCTTTAACACTCCGACACTGGTCTCTCAATCTCCCGTTGGAGAGTCGCAAGCCTCCCCATGATGGTATCAAACTTCTGTTCCATGGTGTAACGCGGTTAAAGGACCAGGGCGCCTGACTGCAGCCTCATAGACAATGAGCTATCAGATTAAGATTCGACTATGGAGCCTGAGGGTGTGAATAAAACACAGGAAACAAAAGTAGAGCTCAAATATATATATATTATGTTTGTTATGAGAAGTGTATAGACGGATGTACAAAAGAAAATAAAAACATATGCATATATATCACAAACAAAAATAATGTTGACAATACAAAACAGCTTAGTAGGTTCCAAAAGGAGGTGGGATGAGGTGTAGTCCAGTATGTGATTTAGTTTAGTTCCATGGACCTGTGATAGGTCATGTGTCAACAATTTGTGATTCAGTCCATAGGTTCACAATTCCTACCGCAACGTAGCGGTGGTCGGGTGGCTCGCCATCTCGCGCTGATCAGGGCTGATCGCGGGAGAACAAAAAAACCTGACCTAAACAAGGTCAAAAAACAGAAATTATCATTCACAGAAGAAAATGAAACAGCATTCTACTGCTGTGACAAAATAAATACATAAATCCATAAATAACAAAGTCAAGTAATCAATGCC
This sequence comes from Rhamphochromis sp. 'chilingali', assembly GCF_963969265.1. Classification (NCBI taxonomy): domain Eukaryota; kingdom Metazoa; phylum Chordata; class Actinopteri; order Cichliformes; family Cichlidae; genus Rhamphochromis; species Rhamphochromis sp. 'chilingali'. Next base: position 35,195,635 of record NC_137945.1, on the reverse strand, counting down.
ACGTTTCATACAACAATCAATAAACCATCATCTCTTATAATGAATGTCATTCTAAATACTATTATAGAAAGACATTCTCATGGGTCCCATCAAAGTATATCAGCGTTAAAGCTAATAAATATTATCCAAAGTTAATCAAATATATTTACAAAACTCATTTAATCACAGGTGTTGCGCAACAGATTCAATAATGTAAATGGAATTTAACTCAATGCAAAATCTCATAGGCCGTTTCGGCATTTCATCAGAAAAGTAACAAAAAACATCCAAAACGGACAAAACTACAAAAATCAAATCACTCGTTCAACTCTAGATACGTTAAGTCAACATTCGGCCATAATGGAATAAACAAAAACAACAAGATTCAATAGATGACACTAGTAATTGCACTTACTGTCGCTAGCCTAGCATTAGCTTACCGGCATTGTAGGATGCGCGATCGCGGCTCCGCATGTACATTAATTGTGACAAAACAAAACAAACAAATAACTCACCGTTGAGTCGAGTGTGAGGTAGTGTAAAGATGAATGAATTGGCCGGGTTATTGCACGCTGTCAACTGGCCTGTAGTGCAAAATTTGATCTGACAAGTACGCCAACCACAGGGACAACAGCAGCCAGAGGAGCAGGGACATGCAGCTGATTGACCCGGAACTTATACAGGATTCATTCCCGCCACAATAAAGGGACTGGCGGAAGTGGGGTCAGAAGTTACCGTGGTTACAATGGTGTTATCATTCTTTTGATTCTGAGACCTCACAACTGCAGTGATCCGTTCCGCGAAGTATTCCAACTGTCGCTCAAGGGTCTCATTTTGAGCAGGCCTCTCTCTGATGTATCCCCCCATACGCTCAATGGTGTTGTTTTGAGCCTTCACAGCAGCTGCAAGCGTCTCCAAGGTGTTGACCATATTACGTTTGTTGTGAGAGGTTGTGCCTCGTTCCATTGCGATTCCAGCGGGCAGCCTTGGGGGGGTTTGAACAGCCGGTTCCACTCTCTTATTTCTCCGATAAACCAGGGCTAAGCCAACTCCGATCAGCATGAACCCTGTTATCATGGTTCCGAATAGATAGATATCTTCAGCGTCCTCGATCGACAGTCCCGCCAGGCACATGATCCTGCAGTTCTGCCACCCGTCCATCGTGTATCCGGCAGGGAACGTCCCTCCAGGGCACTCAGGCTCTTCCGAGCCCAGACTTCTCGTTGAGAAAAGGGTGTCAGTAGCATTCAGAGACCAGTTGATCAAATCCATAATTCTCGTTTAGGTTTTAGAGAACGACAGTGGGAGGCTATTCCAGGGAAAGTAATGCACACAAGACAAGACAAGGACATAGAGGTTAAGCAGGGAAGATAAGGGTTTTCTGACAGCCTCCACTGTCTCAGTTCTAGGAATACAAGTGAAGAGAGAGACAGCATCAAAGGACACCATGGTTCATCTGGATTAAGTGTAAGTTTCTGGACCATCGGTAGAGTTTTTAATGTAATGGGGGGTGTTCCAAAAAGGGGCGCTAGGATGGTGGCAAGGTGTTTGGAAATGTTGTAGGTGGCTGAGTTTATGCTGCTAATAATGGGTCTGAGTGGGACCCCTTCTTTGTGAGGGTATGGCCTCCCTTGCCTATAGACAATGATATGTAGGGCGGTCCTTTTCAAGTTCTTGTAGGTAACTGATAACTTTCTTTTTGTAGTCGCTTGTGGATTCTTGTCTTAAAGCTTAAGGCTAGGTGTTGTTGTCACTGAGGAGTGTAGTCATATTTGTGTGATAATCCACTGTGTTTAGAACAACAGTGCACCTTCCCTTGTTGTCTGGTGTGGAGCAGGGAAATTATTTTACTGCTATTGTTAAATAATCATCATTATTACCATTGCATTAATAATATAATCTGGAGTTTATATTGCATTCAGGGGTTGAACAGTGTGTGTCTTTCAGAAAGGCTAAAAGTCACAGGCTGACAGGAAACAGGCTTGCAGAGAGTTTGCAGAAGCAGGAAGTTATTTTGAGCAGCAGGCTAAGACGAGGCTTTAACAATGTAACAGATAGCTTTAAGAAGGCCTTAAGATGTTATGCATACAGTTATTATGTTGACCTTGTATTTCAGGTGCAGTTATGACTATTTTATACACAGTGCATATCTGTGCTTATTAAAGAGTTGGAGCTCGGTCAATTAATTGGGGGTTGGAAGCTTTGTTCGGCGCGATGTCCGGACAATCTATTGTGCAAGTGACTTGGAGCCATAGAAGGAATTGCAATACATGCTTACAAAACACTTATATCAGGTCATTTCATATTAAGGTTTTAGTAGAGGTTCTTGGTTAAAACATTTATTTAGTAGAAGACATACACATAGTCTCAGTGAGCCTCTGGTCTGGTGAAAGGTCAGAAGTGCAACAGGTGAATTGAGAAAGAGCATGTGAGGTCAACACACACACACACATGAGTTAGATTTATTTAGAGGAGAGATTAGTCATGTCTCGGCAAGAAAGAGGAACAATTCACTTTAAGACAAGAACGGAAACTACCAGCCATGAAAATAGAAGATGATCTTCTGGGTTAAAAGTCATTGTGGTGTTGATCTGATCTATGTATAAAATGTATCTGTGACGCATGAAGGGGCGTCAGTAAATCAAACCCTGATGCTATAAAATATCTGTTCATGCTTTGATTAAGTTGAAGCTCAATTGCTGTCTGCGTACAGAGTTGTCTTCCCACACGTGTGTATTCATTAAAAATCATTGTTTGACCAAGATCCTCTGGACCATGGGTGGTTTGTACTCTCCCTCCTCAATTTTGAACCTTAACATTTGGGGGCCTCGTCCGGTGGTTGAGGAGGGAGAGAATTGGAGGTGTAGATGGAGAAATTTGGTCTTAGGTGGTCTGACGGGCAGACATGAATTCCAGTGGTCGAAGTGAGTGGGCATAAGCCGGCTTATCCAAAAGGTAAGGCACTACCTGTTGAATTATTTCCAAAGTGTGCCAAATTGGATATGATAAAATTTAAGTCTACTCACTGAAGTTACTGGTGGGTGTCTGTTTTGATTTTGATGAAAAATCTCATGAGTTGAAGCAGTTAGAGTTCTGCTGAGAAGGAAGAAGAAATGAAAGCAGTAAAGTCTGCTAAAGCAGTTAGAGTCTGCCAGGAAAAGTTTAAATACTGGGTTTAAGTCCCAAAGAAATTGAGTTAGAGTCTCAAGTAGTTTGGTAGGATATTTGGTCATTTTGTGGGTTAAAGTCCCGGTTGGTCATTAGGTCAGACCTTTGTTGGTCAATTTGTGGGTTAGAGTCCCCATTGTCCATCAGGGTAGATCTGCCTCAGTCATACACTTGTGTTGGGTGTTGATTGTTGTTTCAAAGTATTATAAATTATTCTAGAACGGCAGTTCGAGTCTGCTAGGAAGCGCAGTGCTCAGAGGTAACGCTTGCCAATGCCAAGGATGCTTAGGCATTGTCCTCGAAGAGGGATAGTCAGTTGGTCACTGTGGAGCTTGGGGCACTCCAGAATAACTAGGAGTTAGAGTCTCCTTACCGTTTGGAACGGTAGTCTGCGCTTTTTTGGTCAGAAGAAGTTGGACTTCGGGCGTGTAACTTTAACTTAAAACTTCGGGGTAAGCCTTGGCTGTGTAATGCCAAAAATAGAGCTTCAGGCAAAGTTTGGGTTGGTTGACGCTTTTAAATTGAGTTAGGGATTTTAGAGATGAGGCCAGAAACAGTTAAAGTCTGATACTGGTGAATTGGTCGCAAAAAACTCAGGGAGTTTATCCGCTGGGCGGTTATTTTAAATTTGTCGAAATTGTGTAGGCGCTAAAGCTGACAGATCTGACAGTGGTTGTAAATATAAGATGTCTTTGTAATATAAAATAAGAGATCTCTGTGTGAAAGGAGTCTGAGGCAATGCTGGAGCTATTTTTAGACGGAGTGTGTGTGAGTAAAAATGCAAATGAGTAAGCAGTGAACTGTTTAAACCACAGCTGGTTTTACAAATACTGCTGCAAACATTGTTGAGTGTGTGTTTAAGATGCCATTTATGTTTATTAGAGGACTATAAATAAAGTTTTGAGTTGCCGTAGTGGATGTATAGTAATTGACTGAGTTTGGATGTAGATATATAAATATATTGAGTGCACTGTATATACTTAAGACTAACACATTACTTGCAGTAGTAACTTTTCTCCAACATTAGTTGCTGGTGTGTTTTATTTTTCAATTTCTTGTGTGTGCGGTGAGAATTAATGGAGGTTTCAATTTTTCGTTTGTTTGTTTTTGACTTGCTCTTTCTGATTATGACAAGCATGTCTAAAATACTCTTAGGAAAGTGTGTTTTGAGTTATATTCGTCAACTCTGGTCACAGTTTAAGTGTGTGAATGCGGTGACTAGAAGGTTTTGAATGATGAATAAAGGTGTGAGAGGTATTTCTTTGGTGATGTAAAGTAGGATGTTTAAAGTTTGAAAGTGTTTTCAATTTAAGAGATGCATGAGTGATGTTATAAGAGTTTGAGTTTCTTTTTCTTTCAGTTTAAAAACACATAAGTACATACACTTGGTACACCTGTTTACTCTTTGACTTTATTAAAACAGACGGTGTATTTGAGTTTGAATTTCAGTAATTGTATGTTGATATGGTAATTTAGTTTATGTTAGGTAAAGGAGATGTCCATCTCCGCGTCTGGTACTGAGTGAGAGTGAGCACGTTGAAGATTGTGATGTGAATGCTGACAGGTGTGTGTGTGTGAGAGGATTATGAAATCATTGTGTGAATGATGCTACATTTTAGATCAAAAGTTTGCAGAATTACAGAGGGTTTGTAGATTGTGAATACAAAATGAGTTTGATTAGCCTGGAGAAACAGAAAAGCAGCTTGAGCCGCTCTGAGAAGCTGCGTGCTGTGTGTGTGTGACAGGAAGTTACATGCCCATAAAAGGAAGTCTGAGAGAGAAGTGTGTGCGTAGGCAAAATGCAGAGTGTGTGCGTGAAATAAGGGAGTATTGTTTTTACATCAAGGTTTAGTAGAACTAAAGTAGAACGTTACAAACAGATAAAGAAGGTAAAATGAAGAGAGAAAATAACTGACAATTACATTAATGAACAGAAAACACACATACACAAAGTGCCATATGTGAAATTATTCTAGGAAGGAATCAGAAGTGAGATAGTTTAATTTAAGATGCAATGAAGGAAGCAGCTTACACTCCTTTAATTTTCAGAGCCAGTGTGTTCCCTCCCCTGCCCACTTGGGCCCCGTATCAGGCGAGTATGGAAGGCTGGATAGCCCATGACGGGTAAGATCCCACCTCGAAACCCTGGGACAACCTAAGGCAGGCACAGTCACGATTACTCAGCCTCACTCAGTCCCTGTGAGCTCAGACTCACTGGTGAGATGAAGTGAAGAAGACGGGACCTCAAGGGTAAAGCCGCTGGGCTAAGGCGAAGGGGGTAAGTGGCAAGTGGAGCCCTACCTTCTGGCTGAGGACAAGGAATGCTGCTATTTAAGGTAGGAAATCAGAATTTGGGTTAGTAAATTTGGGAAGGAGTAAATTGACTGTTTAAAGGCAAAATTATGAAGGAGTCTGACACACTGCAAAAGCAACATATGCAAATTCACACACACAAACAGAAAATGCATTAACCTTATAAAGACAAGACAAGCTCATGATGATTATTTGTATAGATACTGATTAAACCTGGCTTAGAACACAAAGATACGCAATGAAGATCAGCTTGCTACTTGTATGAGTGGTACAATGGTGTGAATGGTTAATGAAATACACTTGAGTTTGAAGCTGAGGAATAACTCAAAGAAGCTATATGACAAAGGGAGTTATGAAAATAAAAGTGATTAAAGTAGTTTTAAAAGAGTGACCTAGGAGTGCTCTCTCGTACTGAGTGATCAAGTAGTGATCACTGTAGAAAGAAATAAAATGATTTAATGAGTTGGTAATGTTTAAACATATGTTTCTGTTGTTACAGCAACTCATTGAGAGATGACTCAGTATGCAAATTAGCTGGAGTGAGTGGTGACGAAGGAACTTCCTGTGTGTGTGTGTGTGTGTGACTGAGGAAGTGACTTTCAGAAGAGGAAGCATAGCAGAGAAGAGAAGTACAGATTTGGGTAGGAAATAGTTTATAGTTTAGTGATTATATGTTGTCGTAAGGGGGTTTTATGCTGAATTTAAGTATATTAAAGAGCATAAGGGGGTGATTTTTGTGTGCAAATTGTGTGGTTTTAATGAGACTTTTGGTGTATTGAGGAGGTGAAATTATGTGGTGGCAGAACTTGTGTGTTTAAGGTTGTTGAGGTTGTTGTGGTGAGGGGTTGGTTCTGTCAGTTAGGTTGTTGTTGTTGTTTTTGTTTTTAATAGAGGGAGTTTTTGGAAACATGGACATGTCTGGGAGGGGCCCATTATTTTGTAACAGTGCACTTAAAGAAAACCTGTCAGGTAATTTTGTTTTGTGTTCTCATGAGCTAATAATCAGCTCTATTTTTTCATTTCTGTTTTAAGGAGGCCTGCAACAGTGAATAACGGCGCTGAAAATTCTCGGGAAGAGCAAATATAAGGGGGCTTTCCAGATTACAATTGGCTGAGGAGAAAGCTACCTGTAAAAAGGATTTTATGCGAGTCAATCCAGTCCAAAAGCATAAAGAAATATTTTCCTGTGGAAAATAAAAAATGACTGAGCTCATTTTGCTGAGGGTGGAGAATCTGACGCGGGAAGCTCCACTATTAGCAAAAATATGGAGTGAATGTGAGGATGAATAAATGTGGACAAACAATTTGTTTTTACCAGAGAAAATTTCTGTTTTGTTTTATTAAGTGGGGTTAGATTATGGGATTATAGTATATTGTTGGGAGAATGCCAAATGCTAAAGGGGAAATATTTTTTGATGTAACTCAGTTACCATTAATTGAAGAAACACATGACTGATAACTGTTCTGTTTTAAGTTTATTTTTATGACATAGATTGGATCATGAGTGGGGAAACTGAGCATTTTTAAGTTTTGTATAGTATCTTGACACATGAAATGTATCAAGATAAAGGGGGGTTTAGGGTTTAATAATTTAATTGTTTAATAATTTAGGATCATTTTAGGACCTTTTGGGTTTTTGATCATTTGGATATGGTAAAACTGAAACTGTTATTTTTAAGTTAAGGTTAAAGGATTAAAGTGAACTTGTCACGGTTTGCGGGGCAAGCCGTGTGGAGTTGTAGAAAAGGACCCAAAAGGCGGCAGCTCTGGTGCAGGTGAATATTTATTTACAACGGTGGGCACAAAACAGCACTGGTGGAAAAACAGGAAACCGGAAACCTAAACTGGGTAAGCTAATAACACAAACCAGAAACGAGGATGCAGGGAGGTCCGGGGAAATACACAAGAGACGCAGGGAGACCGAGGGGAAACAACACAGACGAACCAGCAACTACCATAACAGAAGACACAACTTAAATACACCCAGAGAACACAGGGAGATTACACACAGGTGGGGAACACAGGTGACACTGATAAACATAACGAGACAGGGCAGGAGTGAACACAACATGACGCATACTGACGAGAGACTGTCAAAGTAAAACAGGAAGTACACAGAGGTTCAGACAGGAGGAGAGAAAGCACGGGGAGAACACAGACATAACAGGCTGGGGGAAACATGGAATAAACACAAAGAGAGACGAGAGCTCATAAATACACAGAGGGGCACAAGGGGGTAAGAGTCACAAAGGGAAAAACACTTAGGGAACACCACAACAGGACACCTCAGAAAACCTGGCCTAAATAAGGAGCGAAAATACAAGGAACCAAGAATACTGGGCCAACATGGCCCAGGACCATGACAGAACTGAATCCTGTTTAGAAGATACAATGCCGGTTTTTCAAAGCTGTGAATAAATCTTAGAGGGAAAATTAGTGAGGGTTGAAGGAGGAGAACAGGTTTGATTTCTTTTTTGATTTCTAGAAGTAGTGGGTATAATGTAGGCTTACACAGACAGATATTACACAGAAACACACATGACAGTATTGATTCCAGGCAAAAGGCCTCAAATTCATTTAGCTTTTTGACTGAACTTAAAGAAGGACCAAAGAGGAAGGAAAGCATATATTTTGGTTAAGTCTGATAAATTAGAATTAGAAGGTATTGTTAAATTAAAAGGAGCAAATGAAATAAAAAGGCTATACCAAAAACGGGTTATAAAATAGGAAATGTGAGGTTAAAATGAAGTTAGTGTTAACACATAGGAGTTGTTTTTAGGCAGCATTTAGCTATGATGAAATGTATACAGGAGTAGTTGCTTATATGCTTAAACTTAATTGATTAAAGTGGTTGTTTTCTTTTGGAGCTTTTAGTAGAATAGGCTGGTTCTAATGATTTTTTGTTAAAAAGGTGGACAGTTTGTGCACAGGATGTTGATGATCAGATAAGGGAAAATAGAGCGAGCAACCGGACGTGAAACCAGCGCTTAAAGAATTTTAAAGTGATGAGGAACGTTGAAGAATATATATAAATACAAGTCAATAAGTTAAGAGCATAATTAGGATCAGGCTTTTGATTAAAGAGTCCCAGATAGGATAAGTTAGGGAGGTGCAGGAAAAGGTGTTTTGTTTCCTTTGCAGAAGATCTCGACGACCACAAGGAGGTCCGAGACCACCAGAGAGGGACCGAGAAAACCTAAGCTTACACATATGGTGATACCATAACATCACCAATCCAGGGAACTCCTCAGCTCTTTTCTAGGTTGGTGGCACGATTGCTCCTGCGGTGGTCCCCCACCCAGGTCCGGATCTCCTCCATACCTGTTTCATGTCCTGGGGGGCAGGGCTATGGCTGCCAAACATAAATACAAACATCTTGTGTGCTTGTGTTAGCTGGTGCCTCCAAACATATCATGCATTATTAATACAGTCTGCTGCTCAGTAACATTCAATGTTTATTATTTACTGTTACTTATGCTTATGTTGGTTGTTGCTGTGGTTTCCCTACTGTGTTGTTCTCTTTTTACTAGTTTTTTTTTTCAGCAGGTGATCTAGCGGATTTTCAATGTCTTTTCTCTCTGTCCCTCTTCTTTATTTTTCTTTCCCTCTTCTTCTCATCTTCTCTTTTCTTTATCTTTATCTTTCCCGCCCCTGGTCCTGTCCATTCTGATTGTAATAACTTAAAACTAAAAAATACATAAATAATAAAGATCAAATAAACTATGACAATCAAGTGGACCAGTTTAGCAAAAGCTGTAATGAGACTTGAGAAAATAAATCTTTTGGGCATATTTCTTGGCCTTTAGACGATAATACTGATTGCTACAGTGCTGTTGCCGTATGAAAATCTACAAGCCTAAAAATATTTCAATTCCTAACAAACTCAAAGCGACATCAACAGTAAGTGTGTGTGCGACAGTGTGGGAAGTCACACATGCAGAGGTTGTGTAAAACATTGACAGTGTCTATTTATTCTATTATAAAGTTATCACAGATAACATTTTTGCTTAAAACACTTATAATAGTCATGTAATAAGGACTAAAGCATCAGTTTTCCTATTCTGTTTTACAACAAGGAAACATTTTGAGATGAAACCTTGTAAAAGGCACTTTTCTTTAGCCACGTCTCAGCACACTACAGTGCTGATGTTAGCTGAGCTAAAGCAAGTGAAAAGGGTTAATTTTACATTAGTGAGCGTACCTCTGTCACTTCACTGAAGAATTGTGAATATCATAATTATTATTTATATGTCCCACTGGACTCGTCTCTTACACCTCCCATGTCCAATTTTGTCTTTCTAAGATGAATCTCTGCAGTTCATCACGTCACTCGGTGCTTCAGTTCACATGACACCTGCTATAAAGATCATGTATATTTATTTTAAAAAGACATGGTTTGTTCATCTCAGATGTCGCAGCAGGATGTACAAATAAAAAGAGGAATCTTCATTCTCCATCTTCCACAGCCACAATGATCCATTTGTTATAATCTGTATTTTATTAGCATTTTTCACCCTTGAGGTGCGGAGCCATGAAAACCCCAGCCTCCTGGTTTTATGTGTTTTGCTTCACCGGTGATCTAGGAAATTTAGCTCTTCTTTTATGTCTTCTTTTATGAAATGCAAACTGCATTTCGTTGCCCTGTACCTGTGCATGTTGTGGAGCAGGGAAATTATTTTACTGCTATTGATAAATAATTGTCATCATTACCATTGCATTAATAATATAATCTGGAGTTTATATTGCATTCAGATGTTTAAACAGTGTCTCTTTCAGAAAGACTGAGTTGCAGGCTGACAGGAAGTTGTATGCAGAAGTGAAAGCAGGAAGTTATTTTGAGCAGCAGGCTAAGACGAGGCTTTAACAATGTAACAGATAGCTTTAAGAAGGCTTTAAGGTTTTATGCATACAGGTATTAAATTAACTTTGTATTCCAGGTGCAGTTATAACTATTTTATACATATTGCATATCTGTGCTTATTTGAGTTGATGTTCAGGTTCTTTAAAGGTCTTAAGCTTCATCTAGTGAGAGTGTCTAGATGATCCATGCTGAGGGAAAACTAGAACATAGAAGGAATTGCAATACATGCTTACAAAACACTTATATATCAGATCATTTTATATTAAGGTTTTAGTAGAGGTTCTTGGTTAAAACATTTATTTAGTAGAAGACATACACATAGTCTCAGTGAGCCTTCGTTCTGGTGAAAGGTCAGAAGTGCAACAGGTGACACAGAGAGCATGTGAGGTCAACACACATACACACACACACATTAGTTAGAGAAGAGGTTACTCATGTCTGGTTGTAACTACAAAAGTGTCTCGGTAAAAGAGGAACCGTTCCTTGTTGTCTCGGCAAGAAAGAGGAACAAGACAAGAACTGAAAGGTAGACAGGAAGGGCTAGCCATGAAAATAGAAGATGATCTTCTGGGGTAAAAGCCAGAAGATCATCTTGTATAAATCTATGTATAAAATGTATCTGTGACGCATGAAGGGGCGTCAGTAAATCAAACCCTGATGCTATAAAATATCTGTTCATGCTTTGATTAAGTCGAGGACTACTGGCTGTCTGCGTACAGAGTGTCCTCCCACACGTGTGTTCATTAAAATCATTGTTTGACCAAAGAGCTTCTGGACCAAGAGTGGTTTGTACTCTCCCTCCTCAATTTTGAACCTTAACATTTGGGGGCTTCGTCCGGTGGTTGAGGAGGGAGGATTGGAGGTGTAGACGGTGATGTATGGTCCGTTGTGGTCAGACAGGCAGGCGTGACCCGGCAACCAAACTGAGGGGACAGGCGCCTTTAAAAAGAGGTAGGCACAGGCCTGTTGATTTTATCCGAAGTGTGCTGAATTGGATGATAAAATTAAATGTCTATTCAGTAAAAGTTGCCGGTAAATGTCTGCTTTGATTTTGATGAGAATCTCATGACAGTACTGAGGATTTAAAAGCAGTTGGACTGCTGGTAATGATTGAATGCGATTGGACCGCTAAAAGGAAAAGCAGTTGGACTGCTGGTAATGATTGAATGCGGTTGGACCGCTAAAAGGAAAAGCAGTTGGACTGCTCAATGTTTTTAGTATCTTAGGGAATTTGGTTATTTTTTGGTTATAAGGTTGGACCTGCTTCAGTCTTACACTTTGTTGGGTGTTTTACTGTTGTTCCAAAGTATTATAAATTATCTTAGAACGGAACCGTGGGGGTTCTAGGAAGCGCAGAGCCCGGAGGTTATGCTCCCTCCTTGTCGTGGACGCGCGACATTGACCTGTCGGCGAACAGGGTTAGTTCAGTTTGGCTTAACTGTGGGGTACAGGGCATCCTGGAATTAAGCTAGGAGTTAGAGTCTCCTTACCGTTTGGAACGGTACCTGCGCTTTTTTGGTCAGCAGAAGTTGGACTTTGGGCGTGTAACTTTAACTTAAAACTTCAGGGTAAGCCTTGGCTGTGTAATGCCAAAAATAGAGCTTCAGGCAAAGTTTGGGTTGGTTGACGCTTTTAAATTGTGTTAGGGACTTTAGAGATGAGGCCAGAAACTGTTGGACAGATACTGGTGAATTGGTCGCAAAAAACTCAGGGAGTTTATCCGCTGGGCGGTTATTTTAAATTTGTCGAAATTGTGTAGGCGCTAAAGCTGACAGATCTGACAGTGGTTGTAAATATAGGACGTCGTTGTGATATAGAATAAGAACATTTGGTGTGAGAGATCTCTGTGTGTCGAGTCAGTAATGCACTGACTGCCTGCTGCTATTTTTAGACGGTGTGTGTGAGTGTGAAAATGCAAACGAGTAAGCAGTGAACTGTTTAAGCCACAGTTGGTTTTACAAATACTGCTGGAAACATTGTTGAGTGTGTGTTTAAAATGCCATTTATGTTTATTAGAGGACTATAAATAAAGTTTTGAGTTGCCGTAGGGGATGTATAGTAATTGACTGAAGTTGGATGTAGATATATAAATATATTGAGTGCACTGTATATACTTAAGATTAACATATTACTTTCAGTAGTAACTTCTCTCCAGCAATAGTTGCTGGTGTGTTTTATTTTTTCAATTTCTTGTGTGAATGCGGTGACTAGAAGGTTTTGAATGATGAATAAAGGTGTGAGAGGTATTTCTTTGGTGATGTAAAGTAGGATGTTTTAAAGTTTGAAAGTGTTTTTAATTTAAGAGATCCATGAGTGATGTTATAAGAGTTTAGTTTATTTAAAAGGTGTGTGTGTGAGAGGATTATGAAATCATTGTGTGAATGAGGCTACATTTTAGATCAAAAGTTAGTAGAATTACAGAGGGTTTGTAGATTGTAAATACAAAATAAGTTTGATTAGCCTGGAGAAACAGCAGAGCAGCTGCGTGCTGTGTGTAACAGGAAATGGTGTGGGTGACAGGAAGTTTGCATGCCCATATAAGGTGACGAGTGAGCACCCAGAGAGAGAATCAGATGAGCTAAACTCTAGGCAGATTAAGTATGGAGGTTTTGAAAAAAGAAATGAAAAGGATATTAATTGTATGTTTTAGTGTGTCAAAACAGATTACAGATAAATAAAGGTGGACTTCTCTCAACCTGGAATTTTGAGTACGGCGTCAAAACCAGTAGAGTAGCATAATTGGGAGAAAACAGGCCAGATTTTGGCTTAAAATTTTACAGCTTGACCTCGCACTTGTCCCCATCCTGAGAAGAAGCTCAAAGGACAGTTAATCTCCTGATGAAGACCGACAGAACATCGTGGACTTGAGAAGAATTAATAGCAGGCAAAAGACAGTGCAACGGAAACCACACTGACGACACCAGCAGCAGCATGAAAGGAACCACGAGGTGGAAACATGTACTGTAAATTACAGGCTGGGCAGTTGAACAGTGGGATAATGAACGGTGGTAAAGCACTGGACACTGATTGTCAGATTTGCCATGCTTGGAGTAATCTTGAAAGAGATGACTGAGAGGATCAACAGAAAAGAAGAAACCACGTGATGAAACATGCACGGTGGACAGCAGGCTGGTAAGAACAGTGTGACATGACTGTTTAAAGGCACTGAATGTGGTATTTTGCCAGGCTGGGACTTGATCCAAAAGGAAAATACTGAAGAGAAACAGAGAAGAAACAGACTATGTTTGCTGGAATTCAAGACAACAAAAGGACACTGAGAGAAGAGGACGGTGACCAGTGAGAGGCGAAGCCGGACGAGTTCGACTGTGAGAATACAGGGTGTAATTGGACTGAAAGTGAAGCTTGAACTCATGATGGTTTAGAGATGTCCACCGTCACAAAGAAAAAGGGGTAAACAAGAATAGAAAACACACATACACAAAGTGTTACATGTGAAATTATTTCTGGAAAGGATCAGAAGTGAGACAGTTTTGAATTAAGAAATCAGTGAAAAGATGCATGAATTAAACCTGACTATAACATATAGAGGCAATGAAGAAAGCAGCTTACACTTACTGAACATTAACAAAATACATAGGAAAAGCAATGAAGACCTGCTTACACGTATATACATGACATAAGTTGGGATTTCTGACCAGAGAAAGGGAAACGGGTAGTTTAAGTACATATGAAAATAATGAAAATGTCTCAGTTGTGTTTCTATAGGGGCGAAACAGATCTGGATCAATTTTCCACGTGCAGCGGTCGGAAGAAACCTGTAGGTTAACTTGACTGGACATGCCAAGGCAAGTTTCTGGTTGAATTGTTCACAGCGCCATGTCTCCATAAACCTGACAAGTGGGCCCTAGCTTCTGGCTGAGGAGCAGGAATAAGGTGGGAACTTAAAATTTGGGTTAGCAAATTTGGGAAAGAAACTGACGGCTTAAGTGGAGAATTGTGCAGGAGTCTGACACACTGCAAAAGCAACATATGCAAGTTCACATACACAAACAGAAAATGCATTAACCTTATAAAGACAAGACAAGCTCATGGAGTTTAATGCATAGACACTGATTAAACCTGGCTAAGAACACAAACATATGCAATGAAGAACAGCTTGCTATTTTGTATGAATGATACAATGGTGTGAATGTTTAATAAAATGCATTTGAGTTTGTAATTGAGGAATAGAAGAAGCCATATGACAAAGGGAGTGAGTTATGAAAACAAAAAGTGATTAAAGTAGTTTTAAAAAGAGTGACTTAGGAGTGCTCTCTCGTACTGAGTGATCAACACTAGTGATCACTGTTGAAAGAAATAAAATGATTTAATGAGTTGGTGATGTTTAAACATATGTTTCTGTTGTTACAGCAACTCATTGAGAGATGACTCAGTATGCAAATTAGTTGGAGTGAGTGGTGACGTAGGAGCTTCCTGTGTGTGTGTGACTGAGGAAGTGACTTTCAGAAGAGGAAGCATGGCAGACAAGAGAAGTGCAGATTGGGGTAGGGAATTTATAGTTTAGTGATTATATGATGTCGTAAGGGGTCTTATGCTGAATTTAAGAGCATAAGGGGGTGATTTTTGTGTGCAAATTGTGTGGTTTTAATGAGACTTTCGGTGTATTGAGGAGGCGAAATTATGTGGTGGCAAAACTTTTGTGTGTTTAAGGTTGTTAAGGTTGTTGTGGTGATGGGTTGATTTTGTCAGTTAGGTTTGGGTTGTTGTTTTTGTTTTTAATAGAGGGAGTTTTAGGAAACATGGACATGTCTGGGAGGGGCCCATTATTTTGTAACAGTGCACTTAAAGAAAACCTGTCAGGTGATTTTGTTTTGTTTTTATGAGCTAACAATCAGCTCTATTTTTTCCATTTTTGTTTTAAGCAGGCCTGCAACAGCGCTGAAAATTCTCGGGGAGAGCAAATACAAGGGGGCTTTCCAGATTACAATTGGCTAAGGAAAGCTACCTGTGGGGACTGATCAAGGTCGTAAGTCCCTGTAAAAGGATTTTATGCGAGTCAATCCAGTCCAAAAGCATAAAGAAATATTTTCCTATGGAAAATAAAAAATGACTGAGCTCATTTTGCTGAGGGTGGAGAATCTGACGCGGGAAGCTCCACTATTAGCAAAAATATGGAGTGAATGTGTGAGTGAATGTGAGGATGAATAAATGTGGACAGACAATTTGCTTTTACCAGAGAAAATTTCTGTTTTGTTTTGTTGACTGGGGTTAGATTATGGGATTATAGTATATTGTTGGGAGAATGCCAAATGCTAAAGGGGAAATATTTTTGATGAAACTCAGTTATCATTAATTGAAGAAACACATGACTGATAACTGTTCTGTTTTAAGTTTATTTTTATGACATAGATTGGATCATGCGGGGGGAAAACTGAGCATTTTTAAGTTTTGTATAGTATCTTGACACATGAAATGTATCAAGATAAAGGGGGGTTTAGGGTTTAATAATTTAATTGTTTAATAATTTAGGATCATTTTAGGACCTTTTGGGTTTTTGATCATTTGGATATGGTAAAACTGAAACTGTTATTTTTAAGTTAAGGTTAAAGGATTAAAAGTGAACTTGTCACGGTTTGCGAGGCAAGCCGTGTGGAGTTGTAGAAAAGGACCCAAAAGGCGGCAGCTCTGGTGCAGGTGAATATTTATTTACAACGGTGGGCACAAAACAGCACTGGTGGAAAAACAAGAAACCGGAAACCTAAACTGGGTAAGCTAATAACACAAACCAGAAACGAGGATACAGGGAGGTCCGGGGAAATACACAAGAGACGCAGGGAGACCGAGGGGAAACAACACAGACGAACCAGCAACTACCATAACAGAAGACACAACTTAAATACACCCAGAGAACACAGGGAGATTACACACAGGTGGGGAACACAGGTGACACTGATAAACATAACGAGACAGGGCAGGAGTGAACACAACATTACGCATACTGACGAGAGACTGTCAAAGTAAAACAGGAAGTACACAGAGGTTCAGACAGGAGGAGAGAGAGCACGGGGAGAACACAGACATAACAGGCTGGGGAAAAACATGGAATAAACACAAAGAGAGACGAGAGCTCATAAATACACAGAGGGGCACAAGGGGGTAAGAGTCACAAAGGGGAAAAACACTTAGGGAACACCACAACAGGACACCTCAGAAAACCTGGCCTAAATAAGGAGCGAAAATACAAGGAACCAAGAATACTGGGCCAACATGGCCCAGGACCATGACAGAACTGAATCCTGTTTAGAAGATACAATGCCGGTTTTTCAAAGCTGTGAATAAACCTTAGGAGGGAAAATTAGTGGGGGTTGAAGGGGTAGAACAGCTTTGATTTCTTTTTGATTTCTAGAAGTAGTGGGTATAATGTAGGCGTACACATACAGATATTACATAGGTTTATCTTTAGGATAAAGGGGGAGCTTATACGGAGAAATGATTTTTATACATATTGCATTTTTTGATATGAGTTATTGAAGTCATTGAAGGATTGCACACGCTTACAGACACAGAGTTAAGAAACACACATGACAGTATTGATTCCAGGCAAAAGGCCCTAAATTCATTTAGCTTTTTGACTGAACTTAAAGAAGGACCAAAGAGGAAGGAAAGCATATATTTTGGTTAAGTCTGATAAACTAGAATTAGAAGTTATGGTTACATTAAAAGGAGCAAAATGAAATAAAAAGGCTATACCAAAATGGGTTATAACATGGGAAATGTGAGGTTAAAATGAAGTTAACACATAGGAGTTGTTTCAAGGCAGCATTTAGCTATGATGAAATGTATACAGGAGTAATTGCTTATATGCTTAAACTTAATCGATTAGAATGGTTGTTTTCTTTTGGATCTTTTAGAGTAGAGGAACTTGCAGCAGCGACAATTTGTGCACAGGATGTTGATGATCAGATAAGGGAAAATAGAGCGAGCAACCGGACGTAAAAGCAGGGCTTAAAGAGTTTTAAGGTGATGAGTAACGTTGAAGAATATATATAAATACAAGTCAATAAGTTAAGAAGATAATTAGGATCAGGCTTTTGATTAAAGAGTCCCAGATAGGATAAGTTAGGGAGGTGCAGGAAAAGGTGTTTTGTTTCCTTTACAGAAGATCTCGGCGACCACAGGAGGGGCGAGGATCATGGAGATCTCGAGGTCCGAGACCACCAGAGAGGGTCTGAGCGAGGACACAATGTATTGCGACCTCTGGTGTTCCAGAGGTCGAGAGAGGGAGTGTGGAGCAGGGAAATTATTTTACTGCTATTGTTAAATAATTGTCATCATTACCATTGCATTAATAATAAAATCTGGAGTTTATATTGCATTCAGGGGTTAAACAGTGTCTCTTTCAGAAAGACTGAGTTGCAGGCTGACAGGAAGTTGTATGCAGAAGTGAAAGCAGGAAGTTATTTTGAGCAGCAGGCTAAGACGAGGCTTTAACAATGTAACAGATAGCTTTAAGAAGGCTTTAAGGTTTTATGCATACAGGTATTAAATTAACTTTGTATTCCAGGTGCAGTTATAACTATTTTATACATATTGCATATCTGTGCTTATTTGAGTTGATGTTCAGGTTCTTTAAAGGTCTTAAGCTTCATCTAGTGAGAGTGTCTAGATGATCCATGCTGAGGGAAAACTAGAACATAGAAGGAATTGCAATACATGCTTACAAAACACTTATATATCAGATCATTTTATATTAAGGTTTTAGTAGAGGTTCTTGGTTAAAACATTTATTTAGTAGAAGATATACACATAGTCTCAGTGAGCCTTCGTTCTGGTGAAAGGTCAGAAGTGCAACAGGTGACACAGAGAGCATGTGAGGTCAACACACACACACACACACATTAGTTAGAGAAGAGGTTACTCATGTCTGGTTGTAACTACAAAAGTGTCTCGGTAAAAGAGGAACCGTTCCTTGTTGTCTCGGCAAGAAAGAGGAACAAGACAAGAACTGAAAGGTAGACAGGAAGGGCCAGCCATGAAAATAGAAGATGATCTTCTGGGGTAAAAGCCAGAAGATCATCTTGTATAAATCTATGTATAAAATGTATCTGTGACGCATGAAGGGGCGTCAGTAAATCAAACCCTGATGCTATAAAATATCTGTTCATGCTTTGATTAAGTCGAGGACTACTGGCTGTCTGCGTACAGAGTGTCCTCCCACACGTGTGTTCATTAAAATCATTGTTTGACCAAAGAGCTTCTGGACCAAGAGTGGTTTGTACTCTCCCTCCTCAATTTTGAACCTTAACATTGTGCAATGACAATAAAGTTGAATTCTATTCTATTCTATTCTATTCTATTCTATTCTATTCTATGTCACTGTGGTTTTTATGACTTACATTGATCATCAATGTGTACAACCACTATTGCACAAAGTATGTTATGGGCAGGACTCTTCTCTGTTCCCCTCATTGTCACAGAAGATGGATAACATCTGTGCTTCACTCTGCTGCCTTGAGCTTAAAATCTGTGATAAAGGAGAACGTCATACAGAAGTCCTGTAGAGAGAAAAGAAAGAGACAAAACAGACCCATTGTAAGCGCCATTTATAGTTACTTAATTTTTCAATTTGAGGTAACTTGTTTGATGCATATTCTGAAATTTGATGTGTGACAATAATGTATATTGTCATCATTTCAGTTTATTTTCAAAACTCTCAAGGGATATTGAGCTTTATTTGAAAAGTTTATGTGGAAAATAAACAGGCGGATGGCAGAGCCACATGATGAACCGACGCGCAAAAACAGTCGCCTGTCTGTCCATAGAGTGGTTATTTTAAATATAAGAGAAACAGAGAAATCTAAGAAATTAATATAGCCACTCCTCCCATATAACTTCCACAAGTTCTTTTTCTTAAAAATGACACATGCTTTCTGGAATTCTTTATGAGTTTTATTTAATTACTGAGTAAGTAAGTCAGTTAAGTAATTTTGTGCACATGTGTCATGGTCCCCGTGCCTCGCCGGTGTTAAAACCTCCCAATTCTTACAACCTTTGGGCTGAAGGAAGGACAATACTCTGTGTATAAATGCTCAGTCAACAATCCTTTATTCCATACAATTCAACACTTTAAGAGCACAAACCATCCAGATGGGAAGACATGCATGAAGAGGGTCACAGCAAAATCTCAAACTGGTGATTGGTCTGTTTTGAGAAGGCAGAACTGATGTTTCAGAACACTTGATCCATACAGGCACTAAAAGTTTTCCCAGATAGATTCGACAGAAATCATTTTAAAACAACACCAGTAATCCCAGACAAGTCCTTCAGCCTATTTATCATGATGCTGTGATCAATAGTATCAAAAGCAGAGGTGAGATCCAACATAACGAGAACGGTGTACTTTCCAGAGACTGTTGCCATCAAAATGTCGCAGTTTCAGTGAACCGCAGTTTGCGGAAACCAGACTGGAAAATGTCCATAAAATTGTTTTTCTCCAAAAAAGTTAAGTTGTTCTGCAACTGTTTCTTTTTTCCCCAAGATCTTTGACACAAGTGATAATTTTGATATTGGCCGGTAACTGTTTGGAGGAGATGGTGTGTGTTTGCATGTGTATGTGTGTGTTTGAAATACTGCAGATAAGTGCTTGGTAATGACATGTATGAAGGTGTCAGTCCAGTCACTGAGTGTTCAGGAGTCTGACGGCCTGGGGAAAGAAACTGTTTTGCAGTGTTTTTCACGTCTTTCTGTTTCCATGATCATCCCCTGCTGCTCCTCCCGTTTTGAAGGCTTTCCCTTCAAGTACACCTGTGACACTCAGTGCTGGTAGCTTTGTGGATGGAACAGGTGTGCTGCAAGAGTCTTTGATGGAGGGAAGAGAGGCTCCAATGATCTTCTTAGCTGCTCTCACTATCCGTTGTAGGGTATTTCGATCAGATACAGTGCAGTTACCATATCAGACACCGATGCAGCTGCTCAGGACGCTCTTGATAGTCCCTCTGTAGAACATGGTGAGAATGGATGGATGGAGCTTTTCTCAGCTTCTGCAGGAAGTAGAGACATTGTTGTGCCTTCTTAGTTATGGAGCTGGTGTTGAGGGACCAGGTTCTCCGTCAGGTGAACACAGAGGAGTTTGGTGCTCTTAACGACCTCCATAGAGGGTCCATTGATGTTCAGTCAGAAAGTAAAGGAGGTTGCTGTTCCCAGGGCTGCCTTGTTGTTGAGTCTCGAGTCTTTAGCAGCTCACGCACTTCTGCAGTCCTCCACAGTTTCTGGTTGGAGCGTGTTATGATAGTCTTGGAGTCAGTGACATCATCGATGCACTTGCTGATGTAGCTGGTCACAGATGATGTGTTCTCCTCCAAGTTGGCGCAGTCACCATTTGTTACAGCCTCCCTGAACATGTCCCAGTCAGTGCGCTCAAAACAGTCCTGAAGAGCAGAGAGCTCCTGCAGGCCAACTTCTCACCTTTCTCAGAACCAGTTTACAGCATCTGACGAGTGGTCTGTATGCCGGAATTAGCATAACAAGTGGTCTGAGTGTCCGAGGGGGGGACGGGGCTTCACTCTGAAGGAAGGTGGCTTCATGGCTCAGGCAGAGCCGTGAAGAACCTTTGAACAGGTAATAAAGTCTGTTCAAATACAAGCCTGGAAATACAAAGACAGTCTTAGAACACAGGTGAGGCACAGTAAGAATCAGAATCAGAATCAGAATCAGAATGGGTTTATTGCCAGATGTTGAGGTTTACAACATTAGGAAATTGCTGCGGTGCTTCAGTGCAAACAATAAGAATTAAAGTGCTATGTAGAAAGAAAGATATGTGCATGAGATATACATGAGATATATACATGAGAATAAGAATTATGAGTGCTACGTAGAAAGATATATACATGAGTGCAGGTGGTGATCAGTGCCAGACATGAAATGATGCAGTGACACAGCGTAGGGTCACTGTGGCGTGGCGAGAGGTTCTGGTGCGAATGGACCGGAGCCTCCTGCCTGAGGGGAGCAGGTCAAACAGACTGTGTCCAGGGTGAGAAGGGTCAGCTGAGATCCGGGCTGCACGCCGCAGAAGAACTCAAAGACTAGTAAAATAACTAACAATAACTGAATAACTCAAAGAATATAAATAAACACCAAACACTGGGTGACAGGGCCAGGACAGCAGGGTCAGAGCTGTTTTGGAGAGGCAGTGGTGATGGACAATATATTAGGCATGTGGTTTTACTGCTGTAAAACCAAATGTATGTATATTATGCACAATAATATACATACATTTATTTTTTGTGGACATTAACATTACCCATGTGCACATTGGAAAACATTTTATTATGTACCTCAAGCTGTTCATGTTTATATTTTCACTCTTTTCACTGACATCTACCAGTGCACCAAATGACCCATCTGGACCTTGGTTTGGGACATTGAATAGAACAGTCATGTTTTGGAAAAAGGCCTGTGAGTGAAATTTTTATTTACTGCCACTACCATCCACAGTTGCTTTAGAAATGCCACAAGGGACTTTCATTATTTTTGAGTAAATATAATTTATTGTAGATGGGTAAATGTGCTCAGCTAGAGCAGGAAAGCGCTATAAAAGTACCAGTTCATTTACCATGTAAGCATCTAATGTCTAGTGTTTTTGAGTTCTTAGTAAATTCACCTCTTGCTCATCACATCCAATTATTAGACACCCCCTGCAATTTAAAGTGTTTGTCAAAATTTTCCCCAAGTGCTTTTTTTTTTTTTTAAACACATCAAGGGATTTTCAACATAACATTTTGAAAGAGAATATTTTTTGTTTGGAAACCATAAATTATTTCTGCTTGCACACATAACAGAATTATTTCATTAAAAAAAACCCCAAACTACTAGCATCAATATTATTACCCACAGAGATCCGGCCATTTATAAAGCCATAGCAGAGTCCCAAAAAACAAATGAAAAATATGTGAAAAAATGATTTTAAACTCATTCTCATTCTAACCTGCATAGTTTTCAGTCATTATGCAGGATTCAGCTAAACTTAAAATCACAGCTTTTGTTAATGCTTACAAACCAGGAAGACATCAAAAGCATAGCAGTGACTGAGTGGACTGAGAACCACTGACAAAATGCAGAACTGATGGACTGACTGACAGCCAGAGGCTGGTCACGCAGTGAGGGAGGACATGACAAAGAACAGAGCGACATGCAGACAATACATACACAGGAGGGTGATTAAGTGAAGTGGAGATGCATGGGTACACAGCTGAAAACAATCATAGCTGACGAGACAGAAGCAAAACTGAACAACACACACACGAGACAGAAGACCTTTAAAATAAAACAAGAAGTAATGCACACACAGACACACACACACTGAGACTCAGACTAAGATGTGAACTTGATACTGGAACTAGGAATAAACACAAAAACAAGACAGCCTGGGGAGCCAATGGGAGGAAAGATCAAGGGATGGATAATGAAAGGAAAGACAAAAACACAGGGACGGGACTACAAATGTATTCACAGAGACTGAACACAGACCAGACAGAGACAAGGTGTAACTACTGCAATAACTGCAGTAGTTACACCCTTTTGCACACACTACAGTAAAATAGCAAATGACAAAGTTCACATGTCAGAGTCAAATGTCAATCATATATATTCTGCCTCTGTAATATTCTTTATCAATATTCTTGATATTAATAATTGAGCGATTTATATATATTAGTGCTATTTATTAAATTTGTAATCTCTGTAACATATTGTATTGTTTAAATAGTTTAGTCTGTTACTGTTACTGTCTTGGACCAACTGTAACCCACACCATTTCCTTAGGGTTTAATAAAGTATTCTGATTGTGAATTAAAAAATAGAGTAAAATAAATAAATATTGTGGGGATGAACAAAAAGTATTTGACCAGCATAATATAATCTGCAGTATGATCATTGCTTTAACCATGTAACAGATAGCTTTAAGATGGCCTTAAGATGTTATGCATACAGTTATTATGTTGACCTTGTATTTCAGGTGCAGTTATGACTATTTTATACACAATGCATATCTGTGCTTATTAAAGAGTTGGAGCTCGGTCAATTAATTGGGGGTTGGAAGCTTTGTTCGGCGCGATGTCCGGACAATCTATTGTGCAAGTGACTTGGAGCCATAGAAGGAATTGCAATACATGCTTACAAAACACTTATATATCAGATCATTTTATATTAAGGTTTTAGTAGAGGTTCTTGGTTAAAACATTTATTTAGTAGAAGACATACACATAGTCTCAGTGAGCTTCTGGTCTAGTGAAAGGTCAGAAGTGCAACAGGTGAATTGAGAAAGAGCATGTGAGGTCAACACATACACACACATTAGTTAGATTTATTTAGAGGAGAGATTAGTTATGTCTCGACAAGAAAGAGGAACAATTCACTTTAAGACAAGAACGGAAAGTACCAGCCATGAAAATAGAAGATGATCTTCTGGGTTAAAAGTCATTGTGGTGTTGATCTGATCTATGTATAAAATGTACCTGTGACGCATGAAGGGGCGTCAGTAAACAAACCCTGATGTTATAAAATAATTGTTTGTGCTTTAGTAAGTCGGAGATCACTTGCTGTCGGCGTACAGAGTGTTCTTCCCACACGTGTGTATTCATTAAAATCATTGTTTGACCAAGAGCTTCTGGACCAAGGGTGGTTTGTACTCTCCCTCCTCAATTTTGAACCTTAACATTTGGGGGCTCGTCCGGGATTGGCGGAACAGATTGGCGGAGTGTGGCTTCAAAGTGAGTAAAGAAAAACTGCAGTTGGTCCGGCCAGAGGTAACATTCCTGGGCCGGGTGATCGCACACAGATCAGTGGGGTTAATGAACACACACAGAGACCAAATTCTGACACATCCAAAACCAAGAACTGCGAAGGAGTTGCTTTCCTTTCTTGGCTTGACAGGTTACAGCAGGCAGTTCATTCCGAACTATGCGGGTAAAACTGCCCCTTTAAGGGACCTGATCAAGAAAGTTGGTGTTCGAAATCTGAAGGCTGAATTGCCTTGGACGCCGGACACAGAGACAGCGTTCATTTCGCTAAAACAGGATTTGTCAAGAGCCACAGATCTGGCCACACCTAACTATGATGAGGCATTTTATCTTGATGTTTCAGAAACAAAGGGAGTTGTGAATGGTGTGTTGTTTCAGAAAAAAGGGGGAGGTAGGGATGTACTTATGTATGTCAGCATAAGATTAAATTCAACAGAAGCAAGGCATCCCACATGCACACAACACGCAGCAGGAGTAGCAAAGATAATTCAGAAAACAGCACACATAGTGAGGGAACACCCACTGAAAGTGCTTACCACACACAGTGTAGTGGCCTATGTGAACTCACAGGTATTCACAATGACTCCACTGACGCAACAAAGGTTGAGCAAAATTTTAGAGGCGCCAAATTTGATATTCACACATGAAGGAATAAATATGGCAGACCTAATGGGGTCAGGAGAACCACATGACTGTATTAAGAAAGCCCAAGTTGAAGGAAAAATCAGGGAAGACCTGAAGGCAGAGCCCATATATGGAGCTGAGGATTGGTTCACAGATGGATGCTGCCACAGAGATGAAGAAGGATTAAAAGCCGGCTATGCAGTAGTCTGTAGAGTAGGAACTGAGTTTCAGGTGAAAGAAGCAGGAAAAATTGAGGGACAACAGTCGGCCCAGAGAGCTGAAGTGATAGCCCTAACTCAAGCCCTGAGGTTGGCTAAAAACATGAGAGTGAACATCTACACTGACTCAGCATATGCGTTTGGAGCAGCTCATGTGGAACTGGCTCAGTGGAAGAGAGCCGGGTTCAGAACGGCCACTAATGCACCCATCTGTCACAAAAAGGAAATGGAGGAACTGGAAAAGGCCCTGGAGGACCCAGACGAGGTAAGTATTATAAAATGCAAAGGCCACTCACAAGCAGACAGTATGGTGGCAAAAGGAAATCAGAAAGCTGATGAAGCCGCAAAGGAAGCAGCGGGCTACAAAGGACAGAGACAAATGGTGCAGGTAACCCCAGAAGAGGAGGTTAGCACTAACAGCATGGAAGAAGTTAGACAGGCTCAGGAGGAGACATCCCCAGAGGAAAAGGGGGTGTGGGAAAACAAAGGAGCCTGGCAAGATGGCGGTTTGTGGAGGGGGCCAGATGGGCGTCCCGCTTTAACGGCCAAAATGGCGGAACAAAAGGTGGATGAGGCTCACGGGCTTGGTCACGTGGGAGTGAAACAGATGGAGAGAAATTTGTGCTGATGGTGGCATCCTGATTTGAGAAGGATGATACTAGAAAAGGCCAGAACGTGCCTAATTTGTGGGGCACACAACCCAAAGCCAGCAGTAAAACCTGAAGCTGGTAAGTTTCTCATGCCAGAAAGGCCAGGGGAAGAGGTCGTGATTGATTATACCGACATGATTGATACAGGCCCAGGTGGGGTGAGGTATTTGTTAGGTGTGTGTGGATGTTCTGACTGGATGGCCCGAAGCATGGGCGACCAAACGTGAAGACGCGAAAAGCGTGATTAAGTGCTTAATCAATCATTACATTCCAAGGCATGGGTTTCCCAAGAGAATTAGATCAGACAATGGTACTCACTTCAAGAACAAAGATTTGCAAGAGGTAGAGAGGATGTTGGGAGTGCAACATAAGTTCGGGATGGTCTATCATCCTCAATCTCAAGGAAAGGTAGAGAGGATGAACCTAAATTTGAAAAACAAGTTGGCTAAAATCTGTGCGCAGACAGGGCTAAATTGGGTCGCAGCCCTGCCCATTGCTTTGAGGACCATAAAATGTTCTGTTAACCAATCCACAGGTTTCACCCCTTATGAGCTGCTGACTGGGAGACAGTTTCCAGCACCCTGGACAGTGGTCCCGGTGGAGCAGCCCAGGACAAGCAACAGGTCTCATGCAGAATATTTTAATGAGTTGAAAGCTCTTGTGTCCAGCTTTACAAAACAGGTCACTTGTGAGAGACCCACGGGGAACGGAGAGGTACCGGACGCAAAGGCAGTATGGCTAAAGGTCATTAAGCGAAAGTGGAAGGAGCCCCGCTGGACTGGTCCGTATGAGGTGACCGTCCGGACGGCTACAGCAGTCCAGCTGAAAGGGAAAGGCGACACCTGGTACCACTGGTCGCAGTGTGCACCCGCACACGAGAGCTTGGTGGAGGAAAATTCGTCTTCAAAGAACGCAGGTGTCAAGGAACAGAGGCAGAATAAACCTCTTCACCTGTGCAACGGGCCGACCAGTAGTCCACCTGGAAGGCCGAAGAAAGAAGAGCAGCCTAGGAGGAGATCGCCGCGCCTACAGAAAGGAGTGGTAACAAATTGAGAGTTTGAAAAGGGGTGGTTTAAATAAAAAGAGTAAAAAAGGGAAAGTGGAAGGGGCTTGCTCTGTCAATTATGTTGTCTCTATCTGTATTGGTGGGTATTTTGGTGACCTGTGGTTGTTGTCTCATTCCTTGTGCCCGAAGGTTGGTAGAGAAGGTGATTGTAAAGGCAGTGGACCCTGGGGCGGTGGCCCCTATGTCCATGATGCCGATGATGGATCTGGAGGTAGTCGAGTGGACTGAGGAGTGAACAACAACCTATGTATCGACCTCTGGTGTGCCAGAGGTCGAAAGGGGGATTGTGGGGATGAACAAAAAGTATTTGACCAGCATAATATAATCTGCAGTATGATCATTGCTTTAACCATGTAACAGATAGCTTTAAGATGGCCTTAAGATGTTATGCATACAGTTATTATGTTGACCTTGTATTTCAGGTGCAGTTATGACTATTTTATACACAATGCATATCTGTGCTTATTAAAGAGTTGGAGCTCGGTCAATTAATTGGGGGTTGGAAGCTTTGTTCGGCGCGATGTCCGGACAATCTATTGTGCAAGTGACTTGGAGCCATAGAAGGAATTGCAATACATGCTTACAAAACACTTATATATCAGATCATTTTATATTAAGGTTTTAGTAGAGGTTCTTGGTTAAAACATTTATTTAGTAGAAGACATACACATAGTCTCAGTGAGCTTCTGGTCTAGTGAAAGGTCAGAAGTGCAACAGGTGAATTAAGAAAGAGCATGTGAGGTCAACACATACACACACATTAGTTAGATTTATTTAGAGGAGAGATTAGTTATGTCTCGACAAGAAAGAGGAACAATTCACTTTAAGACAAGAACGGAAAGTACCAGCCATGAAAATAGAAGATGATCTTCTGGGTTAAAAGTCATTGTGGTGTTGATCTGATCTATGTATAAAATGTACCTGTGACGCATGAAGGGGCGTCAGTAAACAAACCCTGATGTTATAAAATAATTGTTTGTGCTTTAGTAAGTCGGAGATCACTTGCTGTCGGCGTACAGAGTGTTCTTCCCACACGTGTGTATTCATTAAAATCATTGTTTGACCAAGAGCTTCTGGACCATGGGTGGTTTGTACTCTCCCTCCTCAATTTTGAACCTTAACAATACTAAAAATACCGTAGCAGCTGTAGTGCAAAGGTAATGGTTTAAACATGTACAATGTGTACAATGATTTTGCAATAAGTCATGGGCATGGCTGAGGAGATTGGAGGCAAACAAACACAGTGACACTGATGACAGGACACACAGATTGGTTCCAATCATGTCCAGTCTAACATAAACAAACTAGAAATCAAGAACTAAAAATGTCACATTCAAAGGGACTAGAAGATAACATACTCAGGAAGTAGCATATACATGATCTTAAAGTTTCAAAGAAATTAAAAATAAGTTGAGAACAAAACTCAAAAACTGGATCTACTGGAACCAAGAGACAGACTTTAGATTGGGGGTGAATAAAAAAGCAAAGAAGTAACAGAAGTCGCCTGCCTGCCTGAACTATCACTAAACTCCATGTGGCACTTGACATAAAAAAAGAATTCTAATAAAAGTCATTAGATTGAGACCATAATTTTCATAGAAATTAAGCGTAAGAGAAATTTTTTACGAAAGCATGTGATATATTACCCCACAGTCTGAGTCAGTGCTTCCTATGATAACATCCTCGTACAGTCAGGTGAAACAAAAACTTAAATTACTAAAACTCAAACAGTTAAAATAAGATATTATCGTAGTCTTAGTAGTAAAAAAAAGGGATTTCAACTTGGGAGCCGTGACTTTAGTAGTGTGTGATTGCTAGCTAGGTTTTGTGTTTTGTACTATATTCACTGTTCCTGGTTTCTAGGTTCTCCGTGTGTTTATACTTAGTCTTAGTTTTCTGTCTTTATGTTCCACGTCTACTTACTTTTGTCTCTGTGTCTGAGTCTGTCATGTTTCCACATCTCAGTGTCTGGTCTGCCTCTTTGTGAATTGTCTCATGTTTTCTGTTTTTTTTTTGATACTTTGTCCTGCATGTGGTGCATCTAGTTTTGTTTCCCTTTGTCTTGTCTCCTTGTTATGTTTGCTTTCTCTCAGCTGTGCTCTCCTGCACGCCATCTGCTGTTTCTCATCACCCATGACTTTTCCCGTGTGTTGTGTTCCACATCTCAGGTCTTTAGCTTTTACTTGATTCTAGTTTCCTTCCAGTCTAGATTTTGTTAGTTTAGTCTTTGCATTTCTGCTTGTGATTATGGTTTTGTGCTGCCTCGATAAAAGGCATGTTTTCAGTTGTGGCTTCTGCTATCTTTTATGGTGTGGTCTGCTGGGGCGGCAGCATCTCTGCTGGGGACAGGAAGAGACTGAACAGGGTGATCCGAAGGGCCAGCTCTGTTCTAGGATGCCCTCTGGACCCAGTGGAGGTGGTGAGTGACAGGAGAACGGCGGCTAAGCTGTCATCCCTGATGGACAACATCTCCCACCCCATGCAGCAGACTGTGACAGCACTGAGCAGCTCCTTCGGTGGGAGACTGCGGCACCCACGGTGTGGGACGGAGAGATTTCGCAGGTCTTTCCTCCCCACTGCTTTCAGACTCCATAATAAAGACTTTAACTGATCAAGCACACACATCCATACATATGCAATAATACTAAGTGCAATAATCCTTTCTGTCATCGTTGTATTTTTACTCAGTTGTATATAGTATTTGTATTTGTATTCTATTTTTATCTTATTGTATATTTATTTTATTTTATTCTACTGTATATAGTATTTTATTTTATTCTATTCTGTACAGTTGTGTACTGTATTTATTCTTATTGTATTCTAATTTTTGCCTCATAACTTTTGCACTGTCCACTTCCTGCTGTGACAAAACAAATTTCCCACGTGTGGGACTAATAAAGGTTATCTTATCTTATCTTATCTTAAGTCCTCGTCAGTGTCTGCATTTGGGTGCTTTGTGTAAAAATGTTCTAAATGTTCCATTTAAAGATTAGAATTCATATCCCTGTACAAAGTCACAAAGGTGTGGAAAACACAGTCATTAAATATGTATCTGTTGGAAATCTTTTCAGTCTGGAATCAAAGACTTTGAAAAGAGAAAAAGTGTACTTGCAACCCCCTTCTCCATTCATTTTAATCTGGGCCTCCTGCAGGGAGCATGTTCCCAGGAGACACCGTATGGGTTTGTTGGCTAATTAGGATGATTTAACCAGTGAAGTCTCTACAGGGTAAACGAGTTTGCCTCACTATCTCTGCTGTTCTGGAAGGAAACCAAACATTTACATGCTCATTATCATCCACCTGAGCTCTAAAAATAACACTTGGCCATCACAGGGTTATGAAAGCACTGCTTGAGACCAGGGCACATCTTATACAGGTTCTTTTCATTAGTACAGACAGACCATCAGTATTTTACACATGAACTTTAGCTTAAATTGAATTAAATTTAAAACTACATACGGCAACATTAAACAAATTCAACAACATTCATAGTGGAGAATTTCATTTCAATAGCAAAAAATCAACCAACCAACCAATCACAAGAACTCGATTCTTTGGGAGGCCTTTAAAACAATGTTAACATGATGACACTAAAATTCACCTAATCATTTTGTTCAAGTCATTGTATTATGGTGTATTATGTGGTGAAACATACCACATAATAGCTCTGATAGGAAGGAGGACCGTCAGTGCAACCTTTTTTCTCAGGAGAAATAAACCAAAACTAAATCAAGAAGTAAATTCAAAACTTTATACATTGTAGTTCTTAACAGGTAACAATTTTCTTTATTCCATCATCTTAACTCAAAGTCGTGATTTGTTGTGTCAGCATGAAAATCTTTTATTTGGAAGCTGCATGTCCTTCGGTTCATCAGAGAATATAGGTTGTATTAAACCCAATTCTTTTATCCCCATGGTAGAACAGACAAAACCCAACTCAGAGTGGTCAAAACATTTATAATTCTTTATTCAATCATCTTCTGGAAGAGAGAGCCCTGCACAGCCCAAAGCCAGTTGCAGAATCTCTGACATTAGAAGCTAAAAATGTGTCTCATATAGGTGTTATTTTGGTACTTTACACGTCACACACAGCCTCGATACAAACACTCCTTATATGTTACTAGCTCCTGTGTTTTCTGTCTGGTTTCCTGTTTTATTTATATGCTTGTACAGCTCTACACCAACTTCCTGTTTTTCAGTCTGGCTGAGCACTTAGTTTGTGAGTCAAAAGTGGCCTTGCTTTACAAGCCTTCAATATTAAAATACATAAAACAATATACTCAGAAAATAAGCACTAAGAATATGTTTATTCCTTACCAGTTTCCCCCTTTTTAACTAATTTTATAAGTTAAATTAATTAACTGACTCCCTCAATAACTACTGTTAACTAAAAACCGATATAATTAGTTTTCCTGGTAAAAGGTCCTACATTACTTTTGTCACTCTTTGGAAATAGCCGCTATAGAGTTAACCCGTTTCCTCTTTAAAACTTAGTCCTGGTTTCTTCGCCCCCTTTAACGGGTAGCGCATATCCGGCCTGAACACTGTGTTTGGGCAATTTACATAACATAGAAATCCTACAAACTATTCAATCTAAACCACACATTTTCTGAAACTGGGCATTTCTCTGTGCTTCTTTTGAGTTCCCCTTTCTGACGGTTGGTTTCTGGATTCTCGTCAACCCCTCCGTGGTTTTGCTCTGGTTCTGGAGTCTTCTCCTGTAAAGGATAGAAAACAAAACGCCTCTCTCTGCTACACCTCAATAATCTACTGTGTTCATCAAATTCCAAATTAAACCTAAAATTCCCCCTTTTGACACCTTTTCAAACTGAAAATGTTTCACCACCTCTTAGAAAATTAAAAGAAAAAGGTTAGTCAAATTATTTCTCAAAACACCTCAGCGATCCTCCTCTCGGGTATATTTGCTCCGGGCCTGCAAACCTGTGTTTAAGGAATAAAATCAATTTAATCACCATGTCAAATCTTTTGCATCCTTGGAACTTCCTAGAAACAAAACCTGTATGTTAACCTGAACTTCACATTTCAAACTCAGTTTTCCCCACTGTCCTTCCTTCACTGTGATCCAATCTGTGCTATAAGGAACAAAACTTGGTCTAGTCTTTGTCTCAGTGTCCAGTCAGTCAAACCTTTAGTTCACATCGTCAGTCCAGTCATAGTCCAGTCACACACATTCACTCAAAAGAAAAAACAATTGTTTATCATTTTTGGTCTGGATTGATACACGACAATCCTTTTAGACAGGAACTCACAGGTTCCAACAGGTGGCTTTTCCTCAGCCCATTGTAATCTGGAAAAGCTCACCTTATATTTGCTCTCCCGAAAGTTTTTTTTTACAGCGCTGTTAATTCAATCTTGCAGGCCTGCTTAGAAGAAAAAATGAGAAAAAGGAGAGCTGATTATTAGCTCATCAAAGCACAAAACATAATCACCTGACAGGTTTTTTCTAAGTGCAATGTTACAATTATAATGGGCCCCGTTATAGACATGTCCATTAATAAAACTCCCTCTATTGAAATAAGAAAACAACCCAAACCTAACTATCAGAATCGACCCATCACTAAAACAACAACCCCAAAAATCTTAACCACAGAAAAATTTTGCTTACTAATCTATCAATATGTTGTGGGGATTAGAACTTCGGGGCCACAAAGGTTTTGCCCTACTCTTGGCTTAACTAATACTTACATAGTCTGAAATCAGACTTAAAATCACTCCCTCTGTTCATTTTCCCCACATCATATCTCAGTGGTTGGCCTCAGGTTCTTCAGCGTCCTGACACTCCGAGGTGGGTCGAATATCCAAAAATTGTTCTCAAGTAAGAGTAGCATTACTTTAAAATATTATTACTCAAGTAAAAGTGAAAAGTAGTCTTCAAAAATGTTACTCAAGTAAGAGTAAAAAAGTACTTGGTGAAAAGATTACTCAAGTAGCGAGTAACTGTTTGAAATGTCCGATTTATTTTTTAAATAAATGCTATCAGACAAACAAAAATAAATGAATATACAAATCTTAGTATTTTCAACATGAATATATGTAAAAACATCAACAAAAAATTCCCAGATTTCAGTTTTTCACAACATAAAGCTTTTTTCACCAATACCTACAGTAAATAATATAAACATACAAACAGTGCAAACAATTTCCAGTGACAAGATATGCTGTAAACTTTATATTCATTTTTGCTCCAAATGGCACAGCAGCCTCAGAGAAAACAGAACGAGGCATCTTCAACGTATGTTCATACAAGGCAGCTCAGTTTACCATAAGTTGTATGGGTGTGCATCTATTTCTGCATATTTAGCAAACATGTGCCATTTCTTCACTCAGTGAGGTGATGGTTCAGCTTCAGCAGCAGTTTGCTCTCAAGGTTTTTTCTGTGAAGCTGTAACTGTTCAGCAGTGAACAGGAGTCCTGCATGACTGAGAAGTCCTTCACAAGCTCCTGATGCAGGAAGAGCTGTATTGATTTTGATCAACAGCATCTTGATCTAAGGAAAGCCATGCAATAGATCCACACCTCCAGTGAATGGACATGAAAGGTACCTCTCCAGCTCCCCTGCTTCTGGCTTTCCTGACCCCATGGATCCATCATCTTCGTCGGTTAGGCTGCTGTTTGTGCTGGCCTCATCCAGCTCTGAGTCTAGGTGATGTCTGATGAAGTTGAGACCTGTGGAAAGATGTAGGTTTTTAAAAGTATTAGGTCTGGTCATTATAGTGCTGCCAAGCTGCAGGTGTTTGGCAAGAAGATTTGATCACACTGGAGACGGTTTTTACTAACTCTTGTAGAAAAACAAAATCTTGTCATTCATGTCCCGCACAAACAGTTTGCAATGAATTCCAGATTAAGTTTAAAATAAGAACGCGTGCAAGGCTGAGCAGTGCTCGCCAATGGATCCTCCTGTTTGGCTGTTACTCTGGGAAAAGACGAGAAAGACGGTGATGGAAGCGCGACTGGAGCTGCGATGTAGCCTATATAATATTTATATTGTACGAACGTGATAATTCTGTATATTGTAATAACCTGATATTATATTGTTCAAACGTGAAAGGTATAGTGTTAGAACAATATACTTTTCTATTTTTCTTTTGCCTGGGTGGCAGCTCTACGCTTCCGTATCCAAGGCTTTTCAATGTGACCTCACAAAATTATCACGACTACAACAACCATGAAAAGAGTTGGATGGACATTGCTGCTCAATCACCACTGCCTGGTCAATGTTTTCCATTAGTAATTTAGCAAAGTTGATGGTGTGTGTGTCTGTGTGAGTGAAAGACAGAGAGGGAGAGCGAGGGACAGATTTTGTATGATAAGCTTCATGTTATAAACGCACAGTTTGAGCACTCAGGTCGCATCAGAGCATCAGGCCGTATAGTGTGAGACCTGCATCGTAACCTATGAACTTCTAACCCCTGAGATTAAATTGTACAGTTTGAGCAGGAGCTGAATAACGCGACTGAAAAAAATCACAGTGTTTGCCCAGCTTAACCCTTTAAGACCTACCATAGAACCAAGTCCGCCAGAGCTTATATTATATTTTTACATGGTGTGGTGCCATTTTTGGGAGCATTTCAAGTTGCTATACCTCAATACAACAACTATAGCCCAGATTTTAATAATATGTATTCATTAAGTGCATAGTAATTACATAAATTGCAAAAAAGTGCAATAAACTACAAAAAAATTGAAAATCGTTTTTGCTTTTTTAACATATATTTCTAGTTAGAGAAATTTAAGAAGCTTATCCCTCAAAACTGTAAATACAAAAAAGTTGCACAAAATAGTTTCCTACCACAGGAAATTTATTTTAAGTGTCTTCATAGTTTTATTTTTGAGATACACCAATTTTCATATACTGCAGGAAAAACGAAAAAATATATTATAGTGCAAATTTGCAAAATAACAGCATATGCATCAAAATAAAATATTTCCAGCAGTGCAATATGAGTCCTAAGCATCTCAGAAATGACACAGAAAGTCATAAAGTCAAACATAACTTTTAAAAACACAAGTATAGGCCCTGAGGCCCTGATGGTAAAAAAAAAAAAAACTACATTTCCGCGAAAATGACGTCACTTCCGGTTTTGGGCAGGTAATGGCGGACATGCAAAAGTTCGCGCTGACGTCTATTCCAACGTAGGAAGTGTTATGAACAGCTGATCGGATCGGCAAAGCGTGTTTCTGGAATATTATGTTTTTGTTGCTGCAAGTGCTTTTTATGCAGTTTTTGCAAAGCTATATGTGGAAGGAAACTGTGACCTAAGACAAGCTGATGGCATAAGATGTAAGTACAACTCCTCCGTTTTCATATGCAAAAAAAATTATTGCGCTAGCTT
Source organism: Rhamphochromis sp. 'chilingali' (assembly GCF_963969265.1). Lineage (NCBI taxonomy): Eukaryota > Metazoa > Chordata > Actinopteri > Cichliformes > Cichlidae > Rhamphochromis > Rhamphochromis sp. 'chilingali'. The sequence goes on along the minus strand of NC_137945.1, from coordinate 35,160,645 downwards.
ACATGGTTGCAAAGCTACCAGGATTTAAAAATAGTTACGCAAAACAGAGCGTGCCCGCTCCGACCGGCTCTAAAGTGTTAATGCAGACTGTTTAAACTAAACAAGCTACTGCTTCACATAATAAACCCTGTCAGCCGCAGTATTGCCTTCTGTTTAACAGTTAAAGCAGTAGAGACGAGCTGTTTGCATGTGTGTTTAACTCCAGCGCCATTAACCAGGCTAGCTGTTAGTTAATAGCTCATGCTAGCTAACCAGCCAGCAGTTAACAGGACAGCTGAAGCTGCACAAAACACCCACAAACTTGTCTCACTACAACATAGTGTTAGATTATAATATTATTTTATGCCATGTTAGACCCCTAATTAAAGGTTGTGAATTATTATGTAGTTTTAGTTTGCATTATTCTCCTGAATTAGAAGAAGCTGATAACTATTGCATTTGTTAAACTGATTTGCATTACATTAGACTGCTGATTTATTGTGGATGAATGATATTGTTTTATGATGTTATAAGAAATACTGTTTGCAGAAAGTCATCGCCTTATTTGTCTGATTCTGCCCCAACTCAGCAGGAGCAGATAAACGGGGAGCCAAGGTCGTAGCTTAGGCGCCGTGTGAGAGAAAGCATGTGAATGTTTCTGTGAAGGTTCTCAGTCATCCAGGTCATCGTAGTCAAAGGAGCTTGCAAAGAAAAGCGTCTGGACTTCTTTAAGTTGCTTGAAGACGTTTCACCTCTCATCCGAGAAGCTTCTTCAGTTCTAAGGTCAAATGGTGGAGAGTCCCAGATATAAACCTAGTGGGAGAGACCCCCCACAGAGGGACAAAAGGACCCCCTGATGATCCTCTAATCGCCTGAGCCAAGGTGGGAAACTGGGCGTGGGTCCCAATCAGCCACATGTAAAGGAAGCACTCAAAACGTGCGGCTATCCTAAATGGGCGTTCTTAAAGTCAGCAAAGAGGCACAGAAAAGAAGATCAGACACCAGCGAGGGAGGACAGACGCAACAACATTGTCATCCCCTATGTAGCCGGTGTATCAGAGAAACTCAGGAGAGTTTTCTCCAAGCATGACATCCCGGTGCATTTCAGACCCAGCAACACGCTCAGACAGAAACTGGTTCACCCGAAAGACAAAACGCCAAAACACAAACTTAACAATGTGGTGTATGCTGTACAGTGCAGCGAGGAATGCTCAGACCTCTACATTGGAGAGACCAAACAGCCACTTCACAAGCGCAGGGCACAACACAGAAGAGCCACCTCCACAGGACAAGACTCAGCAGTCCATCTGCATCTAAAGGTCAAAGGTCACTCTTTCGAGGATGCCAATGTTCACATTTTGGACAGAGAGGACAGATGGTTTGAAAGAGGAGTGAAAGAAGCATCTATGTACACTGTGAGCGACCATCTTTGAACAGAGGCGGGGTTTACGACACCAACTCTCTGCCATCTATAATCCAGTTTTGAGATCCCTTCCCAGACGCCTTAACGCCCACTCACATCCTGGGCCATCTGACCTCAGGAATTCGCATGATAAGGTGGGGCCAGGTTTCACAATGAGCTCACCCGAAACTCTGGCTGATTGGGACCCACGCCCAGTTTCCCACCTTGGCTCAGGCGATTAGAGGATCATCAGGGGGTCCTTTTGTCCCTCTGTGGGGGGTTACTCCCACTAGGTTTATATCTGAGACTCTCCACCATTTGACCTTAGAACTGAAGAAGCTTCTCGGATGAGAGGTGAAACGTCTTCAAGCAACTTAAAGAAGTCCAGACGCTTTTCTTTGCAAGCTCCTTTGACCATGTGAATGTTTAGGCTTTTATGATAAGGTGGGGGCACCAGAGGCTATAAGAGTTTGAGCAATGCTCCACCATTTTGAGATCTGAGGCTGTCTGCATACAGTGTCCATCTCCCACGCGTGTGACTATTAAAATCATCGTTTGACTTAACCCGGCCGGACCAGTGTTGTTATTGTGGTTTTTCCTCGTCTCCATCCCCAATTTTGAACTCGTAACAGTTTGGGGGCTCGTTCTGTGGTATTGGGGTGGAAGTTAGAGGTTTGGACGGTCTGAGGTTGTCGAACGGACAGGCACAAGCCAGTGGTCTGACGTGAGTGGGCATAAGCCGGCTTATACAAAGGTAAGGCACTACCTGTTGAATTATTTCCAAAGTGTGCCAAATTGGACATGATTAGATTAAAAGTCTACTCACTGAAATTACTGGTAGAGGGCCTGTTTTGATTTTGATGAGGATCCCCGTGTGTGTTATGCAGTTAAAGTCGGTTAGGAGTGTTTAATGAATTTGAAAAAGTATGAAAGAAATGCTGGGTTAGAGTCCCAAGAAATTGAGTTAGAGTCTCAAGTAGTTTGGTAGGGAATTGGTCATGTTGTTGGTTAAAGTCCAAATTGGTTATAAGTGTGGACCTGTGTGATTATAAGTGAGGGAAGGCTCCATTGACCTCTAGGTTGCACTTGCCTTAGTCAGACTCATGTTTTAGGGTGTTGACTGTTGTTTCAAAGTGTTATAAATTATTATAGGACGGCAGTCGGAAACTGCTAAGAAGCGCATTGCTCAGAGGTAACGCTTGCCAGGGTTGGGGACGCCCAATGCTTGTCCTCTTTGAGGGATAGTCAGTTGGTCACTGTGGAGCCTGGGGCACTCCAGAACAACTAAGTGGTTTTACCACTTCACCGTCAGAAACAGTGTTATGTGCTTTTTTGGATACAGTTAAATTGAGTTAGGGACTTTAGAAATTAGGCCAGAGACTGTTCTGGAGGAAACAGATACTGGGATTGGCTGCAAAAAAGTTATCTTTCTTCGGTTGGACCCGTTATGGTAAAATTTGTCGAAATTGTATAGGCGCTAAATCTGTCAGGCCTTGCAGTGATTGTAAATATAAGACGTCTTTGTAATATAAAATAATAGAGTTTTATCTGAGCTTTGTGTGAGATTGTGGGTGAGGTGCAGCTGCAGCACTGCGAGCTATTTTTAGACGGTGTGTGAACATGCAAATGAGGTGGCTGCTGTGGAGCGCACAGAGGATTTTTGCTTCCTGTTTAGTGTGTTTTTGAGTTTTATAATTATGATTTGCAAACAATGATACATGCCTGTAATTAAAACACTGATTTTGCTGATTATAATATTACAAATAAGGTTTTGAATGACTACGCTGAATGTTTGATGTTTGGCTGGGTTTTGATATAGAAGAGACAAATCGTGCATGATTTAGACCGGCACTTCAGTCGGCAGAGTAAGATTGTGATGAAAAGGATATTAAATAAATCTCTTAGTGTGTTGATACAGGTGGCTACGGGCCTGGACCAACTGCCCCCCACAAGCACAGCGGCCGAAGCAAAATTATAGTAATGGAAACCACACTCAGCAAGAATCAGCAGCTGTGGAAAAGACAGCAGCTAGAAGAGAATTAGAGGAGAAATTAAGAGAAGTTTTAACACATAAAATTGGGGCCAACAGACTTGTGGAGGTTGGGAAGGCGTCCGGAGCATCACAACAAAAGGTGAAACAAAACACACACAAGCAGAGAAATGTGAGAGAGGCACGTGTTAGAGAAATGCCTCGTTTAAGAAAAAGTTAAAATAACCCACCTACAAACGCACATACACGCAATGAAGAAACAGCTCACATTCATGAACACGTGAAGATTTGCCAGCAAGATTAAAGAAATGATAAAGTTTATCCACTACTAACAAATAAACTCTGGGTTGCAGGACAACAACTTAACTTCAAAAAAGACACTGGTCTGACCAACCAGTGAGGATACGACAAATTTAGTGGTAAAAAGATTCAAACTGTGACATGTTTTCTGCTGATTGATTAATACAAGTGATTACTGAATGAAAGAAAAGTCCATTTTTGGGCTTTTAAACATGATCTTAAGAATTTTAACATGTACCTTTGTTGTCCTGTCAGCTTGGTGGGTTATGAGTTGATTATATGGTGAGAAAAAACAAAAAAAAGGGGGAGAGAAGGCTGACACAGGGCCTGGCCCCGTTGTTTCTCCCCTCTCTGAATAACACAGCCAACACAACATCATTTTCCTGTTCGTCTGTTTTTGTTTTGTTTTTGTTTTGTTTTTTCTCTTTATGCTTGATTACAGGCTGCTTTGTCGGCCCAGAAAGCCGAGGCTGACCTGGACTCCTGCTCTCCCCTCCACCATCGTTGCTCACTCCTCTACCATCTTTGCTCTCTCCTCCACCATCTTTGATGTGACCCTGACCAAATGCTACAGCAGCTGGACCCACAACAACAACCTGAAAATGTCAACAGTGCTGCAGGAAAACGATCTCATGCAGCGGAGACGGAGCGCGTTAAATCCAAGGCCCGTTTCACAACGGGGGAGATTTCCAGACAGCTTCAGCTGGCAGAGCTGTGACGAGACGCCCATTAAGCCCGGAGGAAAAGTGAGGCCGAGCAAGACAATGCTGACCTTAACAACTCTGCATTAAAACTGTGCAGGACAGTGACGGACCAACACGCATGATCAGGCAGCAAAAAGGGCGTGCCAGAGACAGGAGGAGTAACTGAGGTCAGGAGGCACCTCGGAATGAACAAAAGCACCAGGAGAAAATAAGCTGAAGGCACAGGTGTCGGGGCTCGGCCAGGAGCTGACCTCTGAGAAGAGCCGAACAGCAGAGCTGCAGAAGGCCGTGGAGCAAAGCAAGGGAAACATCAATAAACTTCAATCTGACGTGTACGGAAAAGACTCTGAGGTTTCTGCCCTCAGTAAGAGCTCAAGGCATCAGAGCAGAAACTGAGCATGGCTCTGGAGGAGCTGGCTGATAATCGAACCCATCAGGCTTGGAGTCCCAGACACAGGACTTGAAATCAGGCCGGACCTTGCTGGAGCAGGAGGTCGCCAAACCTGACGAAAAAGCTCCAACAGCAGGAGCAAACCCTGAAAGAGCTACAGAAGCAAAAGGGTCAAGTTAAGGAGGAGCGGTACAAGGAGAAGATGCAGGACACTGGAGAAAAGCACTGCCTCAATTGGGGCCAGAACCAGTATGGACAGAACTTTGAGCAGCAGCACCAACGGATGCAAACGGACTGAAAAGGAGGAGGGCAGGACCCAGGGCACGCTTCAGGCCGTGGTTTACCCAGAACACCAGAACAGGAAAGTGATGAACACAAGCACCCAAACAAACACACACATCTACATGCACTGACTCAGAATGAAGAGAAACACACATATGAACACATATGCACTCGTTGATTGAGTGAGAAATGACAGACACACGTGCACAAATCGAAATGCTGATTCAATACACTGAGAAGTGATCCATACACACGCTGATGCAATGAAGAATGCTTTACTAACAAATGCTGCACACAAACATCCAAATACGGAGTCGGCAGCAATTTCCTAATGTTGTAAACCTGCTCAACATTTGGCAATAAAACCCTTTCTGATTCTGATTCTGGTTACAACAACAAGAAGCCATTGATTGTTTATTGGTTAAATGCATTTCATGCCACCCAGAGGGCATTTGTGTAGATTTAGGGGACAGGGTCTAAAGCAGTTGGGTAGTGAAAACAATATCTGTGCGTGATGTCTGTTTATGGCTTAAGGCCTCCACTGAATTGTTTATTGTGCTTCACACAGCCTCATAAGGAGCAGTGGTACAGAGTGAAAATGATGAATGAACGGTGTGAGTTTTATTTCGGAGAGAATATGAAAAGGTTGCGTTGATTTGACTCAGTTGTTTAAGTTTCTGCCAAAGCAAAGCATTTGTGTGCAACCAGTGTCCACTGTTGAGTTAAGTCAGTCCAACATGTTTTTGTCAGTGCAAAAAGGAGTTACGGTACCTGTATTCCTGCACAATATTGTCCCGGGAGGGAGAAAAACTTTCTGGTGAAGTTTCGGTTGATTTTTGGGTTTTGTTTGACACTAGGTTGATTCTATCAGTGAGGTTTGGATTGTTTTCCTTCTCTAAGAGAGAGAAAGATGGTTTTATGCTTGGACATGTTTGCAACGGGCCCCAGTATTTGTTACTTTATTAGTATTTTATTGGTTACGTTTGTTTTTGCTTTCATTACAGTGCACTGAGATAAGAACATCTGAGAGGTGTGATCCACCGGTGGTGATATTTTGGTATTTTGTGAGCTCCTGATTTAACAAATCGGCTCCTTAATCCAGGCCTGAGAGATTGAACTTTAAAGCGCTATGAAATATTCTTACTGGAAACAGTCGCAAAGTGTTTTTCTCCATGATTATAATGGGCTTGGGAGAAATTCACTTATATGGGACACTGATCGAATGAGAAGTCCTGAGCCTAAAAGGATTGCAGCGAGTCAATCCAGTCCAAAGAAGGAAAAAACAAACAAGGAACCGTTTCCTTTAAAATGATGACGTCATCTTGCTGGTGATGGAGGCTCGAATAGGTTGCGCGTGAGACCCCATTATCAGCAATACCTGGTATGAATGTGTGTGGATGTATGCATGTGACGGACTGACGACTAAAAGCTTTAACTGACTTGATACTGAGACAAAAACGGTGCCGACTTTAGGATTAGTGAATATCCACAACAACTCACCCAGCCTGTAAAAGAAGGGTGGAGGTTTTGTCTTGCTTTGTTTTGTTTTTGCAAGGACAGAAGGTTGACAGAGACTAAAGGGGGAGGCTGTAGCTTCACAGGAGTGTGAGCTGCAGGCTGAACCCTTTGGTTGCTAATTTTGAGTTACTGATGTTTACATTAAGAAAATTGTGTTTTAGTAGCTGTGTTTCGATTAATGTATCATATTATATGGTTGGGAATGTTAAATGCTAAAGTGAAGAAAAGGTTTGATTCCACTCATGACTGAACATGTTATTATTAACCATAGCGGGTCACTGTAAAGAGTCAATGAACTTTTATAGAGGTAAAAAAAAAACAAAAATAAAAAAAAACCCTCCACTGAGGTCTGTGAATAACAGGGGAATGATAGAGTTGTCACGCTCAAAATAGAGATATGTAATGATAAACACTGGTCCCCGTCTTTTGGGTGCTTTCTTGAAATAGTCAGCAATTTAAAAGTAAGATAGAACCGACAGGGGTGGTGCTGCACAAGAACAAGAGTAAGATAAAGTAAAATATTGTGTTTAGCTTTGAGAAGTTCAAATTGAAATGTACCATTACACTCAGAGGATCAATATGAAGTTCAATATATGCTAATTTTGAATGAAGTACATGACTGGTGACTGTTCTGTCCTGAGCTTTTGTTTTTACAGCACCCGCTTGACCACACCAACAGTTTCTCGCCACCGAAAAGGGGTACTTGCAAAGAATAGAGAGGAATATCATTAAAACTGGGAAAGGTAAGCCCCAAAGGGGGTGATAACGCCATAAATTTCACTTATGGTCAAATTCTCAAAATTTGACCCCGAACTTGAAAAATTCTTCAAACATTTAGAGACAAAGTGGAGATTTAGATAAACATGATGTCACAAACCACATAAGGATGGAGCATTTGAATCGATAAGATGGTGAATTGACACGCAGTAAAATGTTGATTATGTTGATTATGTTTATTCCAGTGTGCAGGGCAAGATTATTATTATTATTACAGACAACAAACGAAATAACAAAAACTAGAAGTGGAAAAACATTTGCGTTAATGGAAATAAAATCAAAACAAAAAAGGAAAACTAACTAAAACTGTAATGAGTGTTCACAAAACTAACTAAACTTAACTGGATTTATAGCAAAATGTGTAATAGTGAAGTCAAGGCAGTACGTTAGTCGAGTCGTCTGTGTCGCTGCTCCGTCCACGCGTAGAACCACGTTAGGAAAAGTCGGGAGAAAGCGCCAGAGTCCAATTTAGGATTACTTTGAATATGATTGTTTTTTAGATATAGAAAGAGTCTTGTAGTGGAGAGAGACACAATGTCCTCCTGAGACCCAGGGAGGAAGAAGAAAAAAGGAAAAGTATTTTCATTTTTTCTTTTTCTTTTTTCTTTTTAAGATAAATCAAGTGTTGGGACGGTAAAAAACACACTACAAAAACAAAATTGTTTTTAACTAACTTTATTTAAATTTTACAACATGTGCACTACAGTGCACAAGGGGAGTTCATTGATCACGAATGTGAAACTAACAACATTCAAGAGCTATCCATCCCATCCATTCGCTACCGCTTATCCTTTTCAGGGTCGCGGGTGGTGCTGGAGCCTATCCCAGCTGTCATAGGGCGAGAGGCGGGGTACACCCTGGACAGGTCGCCAGTCTGTCGCAAGGCTAACACACAAGGACAGACAACCATTCATACTCACATTCACTCACAGATTCACACCTAGTGGCAATTTGGATTATCCAATTAACCTATCCCCACAAACTGCATGTCTTTGGATGGTGGGAGGAAGCCGGAGTACCCGGAGAGAACCCACGCAGACACGGGGAGAACATGCAAACTCCACACAGAAAGACCCCGGCCTGATGGTGGAATTGAACTCAGGACCTTCTGGCTGTGTGCTAACCACCGTGCCACCGTGCTGCCCATTCAAGAGCTATTTAAGAAAATTAAATCCTCCACTGAAATTTTTGTAAGCAGGATATTAAAACTTATTTATATAACAATATCATAAAAATGTAGATCAGGGATCAACTTAGAAGTCACTGACACTTCACTAGCTGTAAGCCATTGGTTCAGGAACAAGTGATTGCACTGGGCTTTCTATTTCACAAAAGTCAATTCATTTATGATATCTGAGGAAGTACTGTGATTTGTTATTGGGAGACACAAAGGAACATTTGGCACTTCCCACATCTCACATGTGTTTTACTGTTGCACCCAACCATTCTACAACTGAAATGCCTTGGACTGTTAACCATTTCAGGCAAGTGGAGTGAACCATATTTTGTTACACTCTCATCTGGTTGGGGCTTCCTTTTCTTGATTTTTGGAGAGAACTCTTCATTACTGGTATTAGTCAGGTCTTGTTCACATGTTTGTCCCATGTTTCTCAGCCAAGAGGAGCTTGAACTCCAGATACTGGGAGTTCTTTTCACACATTGAGATCACTGATAACTTTTAGCAACGATGTGATCTTGTAGAAACAATTAGGTGTCATGGATTCATTTATAAATGCGACTCTTATTTTTTTTCCTTTACTGGAAAACATTTCTGTATTTTACCCATATTTTATTTTTAACTCAAAATCAAAATTCCAGATTCTCCTACATATCGGTTTTGGACCAGATAGGACGACAGATTTCAGGTGGCCCTGTGTTTTTCTCTATTACATCTGCCACTGCATCTTGATAATCTTCGTGTGGCTCCTCCTGGGTTCTCACCCTCTCCTATCTGGCTCACATGACTCTCATCTTCTGAAGAATCTATGTTTGAATCTCGCTCAATTATTCTGTTAAGAATTCTCTCTGCCTTCGTTAAAGAGTTGTCTACTAGGAAAAAGTGAAATAAATATAAGTACAAAGTCCCGACGTGCACTAGAGTACACATTAATAAATTAGTCATGTTCTCTGTGAAACTCAATAAGCCTAATTCTTAAAGACCCCTCAAATTATTTACTAGACGTTTATTTTTGAAAATTAATAAAAATCTGAGGTTAACAAAACATTTTAAATGTAAATATCAAGCTTACCTTTCTTTCTTCCATAAAATGTGCTTGTGGGCACGCCAGCCATTTTGAAAAGGTGGGAAAAAACAATTGGCAAGGCCACACCCCCACACATGTGATATCATTTTAAAGGTACTGTTGTCCTCTCTAAGAAACATCAGGACTTGGATGAGTGGCAAGTAGAGTATGAGAGCTACAAGCAAAAATTAAATGTGTACTACAGTGCACAAAAATGAAATACTGGGTCATCAGGGGGTTATGAGGGACATTTATAACACGAAAAATCCCACAAACCTTGAAGGGCACTTGAAAAGCTCACACAAGAAGGTTAACCTAGCTTACCTTGAAGAGCTCATCAGGGGGAGCACTCTCCCCCTCCTTGAAGAGCTCCCCCACTCAACCCGCATCCCCAGAAAACAGCTAACCCCAGATAAGGCAGCGTGATGCATCCCGAGACAACAGGACTGGGACATCTAAATAATTGTGTGAGTCAATCGCCTTCAAAAAGTTTATCAATTCACTTGAACCAAAATTAGGAGCACCCGGTGCTGCAAGAGTTAATAGTCTCAATACCCAAGGATAAGCAGAAGAGCATGATTGATATGATGGAACTGGGATTTGGTGACACTTAATTTTTGCAAAACACAACTAAAACTATAACTGGCGCTAATCAAAACTAAGCTGAAAATAAGGATTTTCAGAAAATAAAAACTAGACTAAACTAGCAAAGAATTGGTAAAAACTAATTACAACTGGTATAAACATCAGGACTGATGACTGTTGAAAATCTGGAGTCGAAACTAAATAAAAATAAAAAACAAATGAAAATGGCAAAATGTTTAAAACCCTGGTGCAGAGATTGGCAAATCTGACCAGGAAATGTTATAAAATGGATTGTCGGAACAGTCAGCGTTAAAGTCACCTTTGACAGTCCAGACTAAGATGGCGTTGAACATATTCAGGGCGGAAAAGGGTTGGTGTGACCAAGGTGTGGTTTGGCTTGTTGTATGTATATTTGAGATCATATGGCTCTGGATGGACCAGTTACCAGGCCATGGAAGGAGGACAGACTCATTGAATGAGGAAAAGGAATTTTCTGGGATTGGAGATCCTCTGGGTGAGTGGTTGACTGAAAGCATGCATAAAATAAAAGCTATTTTTTGTTATTGATTGTTAATAGATTGATAATTGGCCACATTTACAGCTGTATTAACTTGTTGTGGACGTAGTCGACTTCAGGTTTAAGCATTCTAATTAACAGGTTGAAAATAGTGACATTAAAGGAAGAGTATGCAGCGTCACCCTGTCAGACGCCAGTGACGGTGGGGCTCACTGATGAATCAGGTGAGCTGGATTCATGGCTGATTCAGTTTCCCCTGCTGTGGTCAGTAAAGGGGAGACGGGGGGAAATAAAATTTAAAAGAGGCATTTATAAAAGTTTATGAGTCAAGTTTATAAACGGGATAAAAGGGGGTGTTTTACTGTCATTTTAGCATCAGCATTATTATTGCATCAGAATCATATAACAAGCATTGCATTAAACATTTATTGAAGCTTTTGACATTGTACTAACGTTTGTGTTCCAGTGATTATTATAACCGCAGGTTAATCTTCTATTCTTAATCGTATATTCACAGGTGTCAGGATAATCATACGATCTTCTATTGCAGGTGTAACCATGATCATTTTTATACATATTGCAGTTTGTTGCTCATTATAGAGTTGTGCTCAAGTTAATGAGGGTTAAAAGCTACAGTCAACGCGATGTTTGGCTGATCTATGGTGTGGAGTGACTTCGAGCATAGAAGGCCGCACGCGCTTACATACCACTGATATCATGTTATTCTCTGTGATCTTTTATTCAATTATATCTTTAAGTTAAGTTTTAAGTAGTGGCAGTTAATTACACGAGATTCATTTAATATTAAATACCTGAGTCAGAGAATTACACGCAGATCAACTTAACAACCTGGGAGACCTTGTAGCTGCAATATTGTGTCTCCATAAGGGACAGTAGGCGGAACCAAACACATGATTTTTGGGGGGCAAATGTTAGGATTAAAAATGGCTAATTTATTTTTGATGTCTTGTCTTAATGTGAGTGGTTTTAGTAATTTTCAGACACACCTTGCAAATGTGTTATAATGAGTTGGCACTCGGCCTTTTGAAGGTCATAAGCTTCGTTCGGCGTGATGGTCCGGACTGATAAAGTGTAGGAAATGCCTTGAGTGCAGAGGGCATAATGCAAACACGCTTACACACACATAGGATATGATTAGAATAAGTCCCTGGGACATTCTGAATATTCTTAAAAATTCTGAATCACTAGAAGGTCAGTAGATAACAACATTAGGTTATTAGGGGTAGGAAGAGAGGTGTTTTGGTTTTCTGTCTCTTACAGAGAAAGGAACAGACACCAGACGAGGTCACAGATATGCGAGGATCCTTCGTAGCAGAGACAGACACAGTGACTGCCGAGACACCAACTGGGTCCAAGTGTCATGGCGTTTGGGCTCCAGCTAGTCACCTCAGAGGATGGATCCCATAAACACAGCAATAACCATGAAGGGGTTGGCGGAAATCCAGGAACACCAGACCAACGAGGTTCGAGAGGCTCTTGGGCAAAAGGGGGACGCCTTCCTGATCTTTTTCTGGAGGACACACTTGACCCGAGGATACACAGATCGTTGTTTGAAATCGGGGCAGAATAATCCCCTGATCTGTGCCACGACTGAAGGGTTGTCTAACCCCTGAGGTTGAAGAAAGAAGAGCAGAGGATCACCCAACTGGACGGCACTGGTGGCTGCAGCAATAAAATAAAGGCTAAAAGCTCCTTGGACAGAGGTTCTAGTCTGAGTATGTCTGAAGGGTATAAGGTAGCACCAAATAAAGCTGTGGGAGAACTGGGGAGTGTCATCTGTACCTGCTATTGTTGGAATAATAGTTTTTCTTATATCTGAACTGCGCAAACATAGAGGTCATCTCACATATTGTTCGCCCATCAGGGGGACAAAGGTCGTCAGGAGTGAGAAGAGATGAACCCGGTCACACTGGATTACAGGGTGTTGGTGAGCTCATTATTCTAATGAGCTCATCAGGGGGAATTGTTAGATTATAATATTATTTTATGCCATGTTATACCCCTAACTAAAGATTGTGAATTATTATGTAGTTTTAGTTTGCATTATTCTCCTGAATTAGAAGAAGCTGATAACTATTGCATTAGTTAAACTGATTTGCATTAAAGTAGACTGCTGATTTATTGTGGATGAATGATATTGTTTTATGATGTTATAAGAAATACTGTTTGCAGAAAGTCATCGCCTTATTTGTCTGATTAGAAGAGAACAGAATATGCTGGAGTTTTCTGCCCCAATTCAGCAGGAGCAGATAAACGGGGAGCCAAGGTCGTAGCTTAGGCGCCGTGTGAGAGAAAGCATGCGAATGTTTAGGCTTTTATGATAAGGTGGAAGAACCAGAGGCTATAAGAGTTTGATCAATGCTCCACCATTTTGAGATTTGAGGCTGTCTGCATCAGTGTCCATCTCCCACGTGTGTGACTATTAAAATCATCGTTTGACTTAACCCGGCCGGACCAGTGTTGTTATTGTGGTTTTTCCTCGTCTCCATCCCCAATTTTGAACTCGTAACAATAGCGCCGAAAATATGACTCGCAGCTCGAGCTCGACACAGCGTCTGTAACATAAGACTGACATCCAGCTAACCACAGCTAAAAGATATTTAGAGAAAACTTACCGTTTCCTCAGGTTACGCGAGCTGAGTTTTTTCACACTGAAAAGTTGTTGTTTTGGCTCTCACTGAAGACACCGACACTGAAGACATAGCTGTTCTTTTGTGCTGCTTTTAAGCAAAACATCCTTTGTATGTAAGGCCAAGGGTGTTCATCCTCTTCAGCTCTAGCGTAGACGACTGGCTCTGCCATGTTTTTAATGTTTCTTCTTTCTCTGTGTCCACTACTTTGAAACGCTTGGGCCGCTCTGCCCGCCACAGTTTCAAACTGGTCATGTGACTGCATGGCCACATCTCATTGGTAAAAAAGTTACCGGAAACTCCACTGGCGGCATGTTATCTAATGTGTTAAACTAATTAATTTTTAAAAAGTAACGAGTCGAATTTTGTAAATGTAGCGGAGTAAAAGTACCTTTTCTTCTTCACAAATGTACTCAAGTAAACGTAAAAAGTGCAAAAAAGGTACTTTAAAAGTACATTTTTTTTCAAAAACTTAGTCAAGTAAATGTAACGGAGTAAATGTAACTCATTACTACCCACCTCTGCTGGCACTCCTAGGTCAACTGACATAATTTCACCTGCTAAATACACAGAAAATCTTGTTAAAAGCCACACAGTTTTGCACCACATTGATATTCTCATTAAGCCCTTTCCAAACACGTTATAACAATCTGTCCTCACTAAATTCTAAATTTATTTTCCAAATCTGGACTACTGCACTTAGTCACAGACCTGACCACTTTATTTAATTGTCCTGTATTTTACCAAGCCATTCTTCTCACACAGTCACAGTGTTTCTTTCAGTGCAAGCCTCACTCATACAGTCAGACAGGAAACTTAAGTTCTTGTTTTTTCTTTTCCTGTCCCCAGTCATTCACCTAATTTGCATACTGAGTCATATTTCAAGAAGTTGCCTTGACAAGGGAAATGCATATTTAAAACATTACCACATTATTCAATTATTTTTATTTTCTTCCTAGAGTAATCACTTGTTTTGATCAATCTGTACAGGAGCATTTCTAATTCACTAATCTAAAAAGTACTTTAAGCTTTTATCACTTTTTCCTTTTCACAAGAATCACTCTATTGTCATGGAACTTCCCTGAGTTATTCCTCAACTTCAGGCTTTAAGTGTGTTAAATTCACACTATTTTAACACTGATGAAAGATAACAAGCTGATTTTCATTGCATGTGTGTGTGTTATTAGTCAGGTTTAATCGATGTCTGTGCAGTGGAGCTACAGATCCACCAGGGCATGTTCTCAAAGCTGCCTTTCCTACACATTTCTCTGCTATAGTTTGATCATTTTTTAACTACTTTGCTATGAGTCCAATGGTCTTTGTATCACTTCTTCATCACACTAAGCGACTTGGACAAGATGATAAACAGACTCACATGCTGAAGATGTTGTCTAATCTTCATGAGCTCTCTTGTGTTTGTGTTAGTAGGGTTAATACATTTTCTGTTTGTGTGTGTGATTTTGTATGTTTCTTTTTGCAGTGTTTCAGACTCCTTCACAATTTTCCCACTTAAGCAGTCAGTTTTGTTTTTCCCAGGTTTGCTAACCCAAATTTTGATTTCCCACATTGAATAACAGCACTCCTCTGTGTTCTCCCCTACTCACTTTGTTGTCCTCTCCCACTTCAACAGTCCAATAGCAGGCAGTTCTCATTCCGCTTTGTCCTGCATTCTCCACTGTCTCTCTTTAACTGCCATGTTATTGCTCTTTGGAACTGCATTCCTTGTCTTCAGGGACGAGTGAGAGCTTGCTGGTGAGGTTGAGAGACACATGGCGCTGTAAACAGTTCAGCCAGAAACTTGGCCTGAACGTTTCCAGTGATGTTAACCTATAACTTTCTTCCAACTGCTGCATGTGGAAAATTGATCCAGGTCTGCTTTTCACCTAAAAGTGACAAAACTAAGACATTTTCATTATTATCATCACTGCTTAAACAACACACTTCTCTCTCTCCGGGCAGAAACACCAATTTATGTCATGTATTTTCATTCATGAATGTAAGCTGGTCTTCACTGCCTTGATGTGTTTTTATAATCAGGTGTAATTCATGCCTCTTTGCACTGAGCTGTGGATTCAAACTGTCTCACTTCTGCTTCTCTCCAAAAATAATTTCACATGTAACAATTTGTGTATGTGTGGTTTCTATTCATTCATGTAATTGTTAGTTTATGTATTTCTTTCTCTCTCTCTCTCTTTTTTAAATGTACCTTTCTGTTATGATGCTTTGGACACATCTAAACCTCCACCAGTTCAGCCTCAATTTTCAATCCAATTCCCCATACGCTCTCACTCGAACTCATCCGGGCTTGACCTCTCACTGGTCCCTGTCCCTCTTCTCACAGTTTCCTGTGTGCCCTTCAAATCTCCAACAAACACAGGCCCAACTCAGCTGTTTCTTCTTCTCTGTTTCTTTCATGTAGGTTAACTCCCAGCATGGCTAATATCACGTCCAGTGCCTTCAAACAGTCATGTCACTTGTCAAGTTCCCAGCTTGTAATCCAAAGCTCATGTTGCCTCAGTGGTATTCATACATGCTGCTGCTTGACCCTTCAGTGTTATAGGCCAGTTGCACTGTCCCTATTTGCCTCCAACTCTCTCAACAACACCAACGACCAGGACCACGATCTTCCCCAGTCCCCCAAACCCCTGACAGGCCATCACCCTCCTCCCCCTCCCTTTCTCCCTCCTCCCCACACCTGAAATTCACTGAGGAGATGATGGAGCGGGTCAATGCTGGGCTCAGATCTACCCCCCGTCCCAATCCCTTTTTGTCCCCCATAAACCCCCCAACAAAGCAGCCAAAGGTTCGCCACCGAGCCCCACCCTCAACAGAGCAATCGAAGTCACATTGCCCAGCCTCGCCCCCCTTAGTTCCTCCTTACCACCTTCATGCTTTGTCTCCGCAGTCTGATGTGTGATGTGTGGAGGGTCCGGGCTGTGAGGATTATGGCAGTGGTGACTTTTCCCAGGAGAAGCTGGGACCCTGTTTACTAGAAGGTTTTAAAATCTCTGTACTTTTAGGTGACAGAAGGAGACATGTGGCCTGGTCAAAACACAGAGAGCTGCACACTAAAAGATCTTTAAACATAGTAAACATACCTTGTGTGCCACAGACTGCTCCCAAACACGAGGGGACAAGTAATACCTCTAAAACACTTAAGTTGGCTTTATTAAACGTTAGATCTTTAGCTGGGAAAACATTTTTAATTAATGATTTAATCACTGAGCACAGCCTTGATTTTATGTTTTTAACTGAAACTTGGTTGGACCAAAGTAACAGTGGAGCTGTTCTCATCGAGACGACCCCTCCTAACTACAGTTTTATCAGTGAGGCCAGGGTGAGCAGGAGAGGAGGAGGGGTCGCTGTCTTATTTAATGAATCATTTCAATGTAAGCAGCTATCTCCTGGAAGTTTTCAGTCTTTTGAATATGTGGCTTTTCAGCTGAAGGCCCCATCCAAAGTTGTGTTTCTTAATGTTTACAGGCCTCCCAAATACTGCAAAGACTTTTTTAATGACCTCAGTGAACTGCTGTCTGTGATCTGTGTTGATTTTGACTGTGTAATTATTGCTGGGGATTTTAACATTCATGTGGACAACCCTCAGGACAAAGGGACTAAAGACCTGAGTAACACTCTGGGCAACTTTGGGCTGACTCAGCATGTAACAGAGGCCACACATAATAGAGGACACACTCTTGACCTACTGATCTCCAAGGGCCTGAGCATTTCAAAGGTTACTGTGTCTGATGTGGGCCTGTCTGATCATTACTGTGTTTTCTTTGAAAGTAAAATCTCAGCCCACACAAATATATCAACAACAGTGATCACAAAACGGTGTATAACTGAACACAGTAGTGAGATCTTTAACCAGGTCTTCCCATTAACACCTGACCTGTCCAGAGGGTCAGTCAATGAGCTCGTCAATAGCTTTAATGCAAAAATGTTAAATGTAATGGATACTATTGCTCCCATTAAGGTGAAGGTTATCTCTGGAAGGAAAAAGTCTCCATGGAGAAACTCCACACTGGTGAAAAAAGAAAAAAGAGAGTGTAGGAAAGCTGAGCGCAGATGGAGAAAAACAAACCTCCAGGTTCATTATGACATTTATAAAGAGAAACTTCACAATTATAATTTACAACTGAGGAGTGCAAGAAGGTCCTACTTCTCTGACATCATCACTAAAAACAGCCATAATGCTCGGGTCTTATTTTCTACAGTTGACAGGCTAACAAACCCTCCTGTGTCAGTGGCAGCTGAACTTCATTCAACCATGGCCTGCAATGACTTTGCCAAATTCTTCACAGAAAAAATCCAAAAGATTAGACCAGCAATTGGTACATCAACAGCAGATCCAGGATATGTACTGTGTCCACCGAAAAACTGTTTAAACACCATCAAACAGTTTCACCCGATTAACAGCAAAGACCTGGAGGACATCTTAGGTCAACTGAACTCCTCCTCCTGCTGTTTAGATGTCCTGCCAACAAGTTTTTTCAAAAAGGTCTCAAAGACTTTGGAGTCAGACCTGTTACAGATCGTCAACTTTTCTTTAATGTCAGGTGTGTTTCCAGAATCACTAAAAACTGCTGTAATCAAACCTATACTGAAAAAGGACAATCTTGACAAGACACAAATGAACAACTACAGGCCGATCTCAAACCTCCCATTTTTAAGTAAGATCATTGAAAAAGCAGTTTCTCAACAGCTCAGTTACTTCTTAAAACAGAATAACTGCTACGATGCCTTCCAGTCAGGTTTTAGACAGAACCACAGCACTGAAACCGCTCTGACCAAAGTGTTTAATGACATATGTCTGAATACAGACAGTGGAAAAATGTCAGTCCTAGTTTTACTGGATCTCAGTGCAGCATTTGATACAGTTGACCACAACATATTACTCAAACGACTGGAGAACTGGGCAGGTCTTTCAGGAACTGTACTAAACTGGTTCAAAACATACTTAGAAAACAGGAAATACTTTGTATCAATAGGTAACTTCACATCCGAGCAGACAAGTATCACATGTGGAGTTCCCCAAGGTTCCATCTTGGGACCCCTTCTGTTTAACATCTACATGCTCCCACTGGCACAGATTATAAACAACAACAAAATAAACTATCACAGCTATGCAGATGACACACAAATATATATCACAATGTCACCAGGAGACCGAGGCCCTGTACAGGCTCTTGGTAAATGCATTGAGGAAATCAATGACTGGTTGTGCCACAATTTTCTCCAGCTAAACAAAAACAAAACTGAGGTAATAGTCTTTGGCGCCAAAGAAAAACGATTACAGGTCACCAGAGAACTTCAATCTATACACCTAAAAACCACAAACCAGGCAAGAAATTTGGGTGTAGTGATGGATGCAGACCTAAACTTAGAAAAACACATTAAGACAATAACAAAGTCAGCTTACTATCACCTCAAGAATATTTCAAGGATAAAAGATCTGATGTCTCAACAGGACCTGGAAAAACTAGTCCATGCATTCATCTTTAGTAGGCTTGATTACTGTAACAGCATCTTTACAGGTCTACCTAAAAAACCAGTCAGACAACTACAGCTCATTCAGAACTCTGCTGCTCGAGTCCTCACTAAGACCAAAAAAGTGGACCACATCAGTCCAGCTCTGAGGCCTTTACACTGGCTGCCTGTCCGTCAGAGGATAGACTTTAAAGTTCTGATGCTGGTCTATAACGCTCTGAATGGTTTAGGACCAAAATACATCAGTGACCTCCTGACCCAGTATGAACCTTCCAGATCCCTCAGGTCACCTGGATCCGGTCTTTTATCAGTTCCCAGAGTCAGAACCAGACACGGAGAAGCTGCATTCAGCTTTTATGCTCCTTATATCTGGAACAAACTCCCAGAAAGCCTCAGATCAGCTGAAACACTCAGTTTATTTAAATCCAGGTTGAAGACTCACCTGTTCTCAGCTGCATTTGAATAAAGCACCAAATCCACACTTTTAAGCTTAAATTTCAAAACTTACACTAACTACTGATTTTATCTACTGTTCTGCTTTTATCTTTTTTGATTTTATATACTGTTTTGTTTGTTTGTTTGTTTGTTAAGTGGGTTTAGAGCTCTGGGTAGCTCCCCAGCTGGGTCTAGACTGGGTCTAGAGAGTATTTTAAATTCAGGGAATTTAAAATAGAAAGTAGCTCGTCCACAGAAGGACTGGTAGCTCCCCTTACAATAAGGGTTCAGATCGCGCGAACAGGTGTGAAATGTGTGTGTTTAGTTCGTTTGTTTGTTTGCTTGTTTTAATCAATTTTAAATCATACTGAACAGGATGGAGGTGGACCCCTGCCTGGTGGCTTGGATCTCCGACTACCTCACCGACAGACCACAGTACGTCAGGCTGAAGGACATCACGTCTGACACTGTGGTCAGCAGCACAGGAGCACCACAGGGAACTGTGCTGTCCCCTCTTCTCCTCACCCTGTACACCTCTGACTTCTGCTACAACTCTGAATTATGCCATATTCAGAAGTTTGCAGATGACACGGCCATCATGGGGTGTATCTGGGATGATCAGGAAGAGGAGTACAGAAGTCTGGTGAGGAACTTTGTCGCATGGAGTCACACAAACCACCTGCAACTCAACACCTCAAAGACTAAGGAACTGGTTGTGGACTTCGGGAGGTCCAGAGAAGGTCCACTGCCGGTTCAGATAGAGGGGGAGGAGGTGGAGGTGGTCAACAAGTAAAAGTACCTCGGGCTGTGGGTGGACAATAAACTGGACTGGTCATGCAACACAGAGCACCTGTATAAAAAAGCCCAAAGCCGACTGTACTTCCTCAGGAGGCTGAGGTCTTTTAACATCTGCAGGAAGCTCCTGAGGATGTTTTACCAGTCGGTGGTTGCTGGAGTACTTTTCTATGCTGTGGTGTGCTGGGGGAGCAGCACAGCAAAGAAGGACTCATCCAGGCTGGAGAAACTGATCAGGAGGGCTAGCTCTGTGGTCGGCATGAAGCTGGACACTCTGGTGACAGTGGCAGAGAAAAGGACACTAAAAAAGCTGCTGGACATTATGAACAATGCTGGGCATCCTCTGCACACGGCCATAAACAACCAGAGGACTCTGTTCAGTGACAGGTTGCTTCTCCCCAAGACAAGAACTAACAGACTTAAAAACTCCTTTGTCCCACACGCCATCAGACTGTTTAACTCCTCTCTGGAGGGGAGAGGGAGGGGAAACAGGAGGACAAAGGAGGGGGGAACAACTAAGCTGTAGTGCCTCTTCACCTCACTGTGCAATACCTTTTGTGCAATACTTTTGTAAATAGTCAACGGTGCAATAGACCTCAATACTTGAAATGTGCAATTCACTTGTATTTTAATTTTTATTCCTATTTATTCTATTTATCCCCTTCGTATATTTTATTTATATATGTCTCTGTATTTATATATATGTGTGTGTGTGTATATATATATATATATATATATATACATATATATATATATATATATAATATTCTGTAACTGTAACTTCTGTCGGTGCTGTGCTTTTGGAAACCGAATTTCCCAGAGGAACCCACCCGAGGGATTAATAAAGTTTCATCTTATCTTAACTTATCAATGATTCAAACCATTTCACAGCATGCATCCTTTCATTTCAACATACACTCTCAGCATTCTTCAAACCTTAAACTCACTGCAAATTGCAAAATTCTTTTAAATGCCAAAAATACTTATTTTGCATTACAAAGACAGTCGAATGCCAGATACATTTTAAGACAAAAACCTGCAAACTTTTGACAAATTATTGCAGCGTCCACCTGGAATCTGACCTACTCTGAGCAACTGTCCCAGTGAGAAAAATAGCAGGCAATGATGCGAAAATGACTTGATGAAAAAAATATTTGTTTAAAGCTGACAGCTATACTGACGGCTCTCTGTTTTGTTGTTCTTCATATTTTTTGACTGAATATGTCACCGAAAAAAGAAGTTTTAAAATGATTCTGATTTTGACATCTGACATTCTTCAGAGATTCATCAAAATATACAGCAGTGTGCAACCGTTTTAGGCAGATGAGAAAAATGCTGTAAACAAAGAATGCTTTCAGAGATATGAATGAAACTATATAGAGGAGTACCCAGAATGCTAATCACACACCTTTTGACTAGGTGTTTCTGTACATATTAGCACATGCCTTTCATTTGTTTTTACAAAAACAAAATATGCATGAAGGGTGGAATGACTGCTGAATGATCAGAATGCGAGAAAAATCTAATCAAGTTCTGTTGATGCAGCCAGGGATGTACTTAAAAATGTAAACTCTGCAATATCACAACTATTTTACAACATACTGGCTCAAACGACACATTTGACCTCTAAAGACGTGTAACAGGAAAGAAGCATGTTACATATTTTAATAGGAGGCGTTGGGCTGCATCCTGCGGGGCCTTGCTGCAGCTTCAGCTGTGTCTGCCTCTGGTTGTGATGTTTTTAAAGAATGTTGTATAAAAAAGCAACATGCATGAGGGCAGAATGAAAAAAGATAAGAAAAGAAAGTGTGCATCACCCAGCAAAGCAGAGGTCCAGAAACACATCTCGCTGAAGGGAAGTCGGGGATTTGTCTGATGTGCGTAAAGCTAGCTTGTGCGCCCCACAAAATTTAACACAGTCCCCAATAATTGATAGTGAATGCATGTTTTTTTTATCTTTTTTACCAGCTCGTTGTGTCTCTGTAAAGCAATGTGTCCTTCATCCAGTTGACAGGCGCTGTTAACTTTACCACACATTGATAGCTTCATACTATTTCCAGTGTGACTTGTGCTGAATTTGTGTTTCCTAATTTTGTCAGATAAATGCTTCAAATCCACAATTCCTTGTTGAGTCCAAGCTGTGTCTCCTCCAAAAAGCAGGCTTGGGAAACAGTAAAGTGAATTCCTACTTACACTTGCCGTTAGCTAGTCCTTTCATTGAAACCACGTAGCACAAAATTAATTCTGTCGTTTGTCCCGTTATTTGAACATCGTTTGGATGATGTGGTCCCAGTCTCTTAACTTTTCCCTTCAAAGATATAGAAGAAAATGTTCGACAAAGTAAATAATCTGCTTTGTTCATGCTAATGCTCGCTGCTGCAATTCAATTTGCCTCCAACAGGACGCTGCTTCTTCCTGGAAGCGGACGCAAGGGGAGATGAGGCTGCAGGAGGCGAGGGTAACATGGCAGCGAACTCCTCGTCATCTGCCCGCATCCTTCTCAGAAATGATGTTTGGAACAACCGACCAGCCATGTTCCTTCAAAAACTGTGTGACAGTGTACCTTGAAAAATTGATGCTGTTCTGAAGGCAAAGGGTGGTCACACCAAATATTGATTTGATTTAGATTTCTCTTTTGCTCATTCACTTTGTAGCCCTGTCTAAAATTATTCGATTCGAGTCTAAAGGAAAACAAGCAGTTCATGGTGATAAAAGTGGTTAAAATATATAGTTGATAGGGTACTTTATTTAGAGCAGTGGTTCTTAACCTTGTTGGCGGTACCGAACCCCACCAGTTTCATATGCGCATTCACTGAACCCCTCTTTAGTGAAAAATAAAATATGATTTTTTTCAAATTCAAGACATAGATATGTTTTTTATTGGTGCACAAAATGAGCGGTGCATGTCACGGTGGAGGCTCTGCCGAACCCCTGAGACCGACTCACCGAACCCCTAGGGTTCGATCGAACCCAGGTTAAGAACCACTGATTTAGAGTTAGAAGTTCAATAAATCTCATGATTTAATGTTCATTTATTGTGCAGGACCAATACGTTGGGGTGTAACCTAGTTTGTTTATCAATCTAATCTCAGTCATCTTAACTCTGTATTGTACGGAGCCCTGCAAGCGACATAAAAAAAAAAAAGATGAACTTTTGCAATATCCCAAGTTACTTTTGTGAGCTCTTGCAAAAGATCCTGCTACTTTTTGATAGCAGTTCTGTTTCTGTCCATTCATGAATCTGAAGGGTCCACAGAGTAGACATGGAGGAGTATTTAGAGCGTTTCCTGCGGTCAAGAGAGGACCCACAAGAGGAAAACATACACATGCAACAAGACAAATTACATATAAAATTCAGTAAGTGAAAGAACAAGATAGCATAAAACACTGGGGTTGAGAAGGCGAGTAACTTGTTGAGAAACAGAAGTGGCATATGCAAGCCTTTAGTGTTAACTCTTGTAATTATGTTCAGGTTCATTAAACACAACTCATTAAGTGCACATATGTTTTGAAATGTCATATTGTTATCTGGCTGTGCCATTACCATGGTAACATGGGTGCCATGGCACGAATCTTACTTCATGAAATAGTTTTTAGTAACGTGATATATAAATATCTACTACTACTACTACTACTACTACTACTATACTACTACAGCAACAGTAAATTAATAAGACAGAAAGTGGCAAAGTAACTTTTGACAGTGATCATGAACAGTAATCAAGAACTATTTCTAATACAGTTAGAAACAGAATTTCTAATACTTGATTTCATTAATGGCATTTGTCTAATGTTTTATGTCTGCAGGTGGATAAGGCAGTGCTATCCGTCATGACCGATGGACAAGTGGCAAAATACGAAGCTACATATGGTGACAGCAGCTGTCCTATCCTTCTATCAACAAACTAAGTACAGCGCAGATAAAGAGACTGTTCTTCAGAACCTAAAAGATAAAACTGCAGCACGGAAAGTAAGATCAAAAACCAAGGAGTGGTCCATCAGGTGCGTTGAAGGGATGGCAAGATGGAGAAATACAGCAGAGAAGACCTGCAGAAAAATTTTAATTGGATGGTTTCATTTAAGCAGTAATGAATACCATCAAGTGAGAACCAGAAATGGTGGAGGAACAATACATGCAACAGTGGAAAAATCTCCAACTGCAGCTCAGATTTTGGAAATGAGAAGGGACCTGTTTTTTCCAGATGGGAACTCACCAAAAGGGAGAGTTGAAGATTTCATCATTGACATAAAAAAATTAAATAAAAATCAAACTTTCTCCAAATGAATCCCAAATACCACTAAATACTGAAAATAAATCCATTAATCTGAAACAATGTACAAAATAATGAAAAATAGTTTCTCTCATTGAACAAAAAGGACATTTATCCAAAACCTCAGTCTTAATGATGGACATGAAAGCATTAACTGCAATGACACCATGTAAAATCGCCAGTGTTCTTAGTCAATGGTGGCTTGTATAGCAATCCCCATACAGGTTTCACATCAAAACCAAGTTTAAAATGATCTCTCCAAGGCATATCATTTTTACCTTTTAACTCTGCTTTGTTCAGAGCCCTAACGGATCTTTTATACAATACCTTCCCATTCACCGAATCCAGTGGTGTCCATTGATATTTCTCCGTCCCCAAAAAAGGACCCGGGCTTTCAAAGTCCTTAAACTGCGGCCTAGTGCACAATCTAAAGAAACTGTCTGTTTTATCAGGTATTCAGTCCAATAGCCCATCCATTTTGTTTCTAATGTCTCTGTAAAGCACTTTGAATCACCTTGTTGTTGAATTGTGCTATACAAATAAACTTGCCTTGCCAACTTGCCTTGCCATTCAAGTCTTTTATCATCTTCTGATAGCACTTGCTTGAATTTTGTCAACATCAAGCCAACAATTCAGAGAGAGCGAACCTCCAGTCTTCGTGCCAAGGAGACAACATCTTCCATTTTGGCTCCAACAGGTTCAAGCAAATGCCTTACAGTGCTAACTCCCTTTTTCATCAGTAGCTCCCATATCATTGCCACATCATCCCAGAATGAACCTAAACGAGACCCGTTGAGAATAGGTTCCATTAATAGCCAATGCAAGGATGTAGATTTTCCAAGTCTCTCTGATTCCATCAACCTCCAAGCTTTTAACACATTGTGACACTCGACCCACAGACACACTTTGGCATTGTCAGTTTAACAGGGGTTTTATTTACAAGTGTGATTTCTCCACGGCTTCTGGTTCCTGCCACGGACGCAGCCACTCCGTCACTCCAGTTTTCTCTCCCAGCTCCTTCTTACTGTAAGACATAAGAAGAGTCTCTCCTCAGTTCCGTGCACCTGTTCCTCCCCGCCTCCGTGCTACCCTGTGAGGTCACTGCGTCCCCCCCTCCTCTGCAGCATGCTCAAGACCACACCTCCACCACACACACTAACATAGAAAGGTGACAAATATTTTACACCATTCCTTGAATGTTCAAAAACAAAGGTTTACCGAACCCCAAAGCAGCCTAAGCAGAGAAGCCCAGACCTCCCTCTCCACAGCCACCTCCTCCAGCTTATCCGTGTCATGGTCCTGAGTCTGAGTTTCCTTATGCTTTTGTTCATTCCGAGTGTGTATTCTGTTGTGATTTTGCCATTTTGTTAGGTTTCTGTTCTTTGCCTGCCTGCTCCCACTTCTCTGTGTTCCCTCTGTCTGTCCATGGTGTTATTGTGTCTACTCATGAGTCTGCCGGTCAAGTTCAGTGTCCTGTCTGGTTCTCTGTCTGTTAGTTTCCCGTTTTATTCTGAAAGTTCATGTCTCATGTCAGTATGTTCAGTTTTACCACTCCCCTGTCTCGTTAGCCTAATTTCTCCCAGCTGTGTCTCCCTCCTGTGGCCCATTCCCTGATTACTCCCTGTCATGGTCCTGGGCCATGTGGGCCCAGTATTCTCAGTTCCTTGTATTTTTGTATTTCGTTCCTTATTTAGGTCATGTTTCCTGAGTTGTCCTGTTATGTTGTTCCTTATTTGACTTCCCCTTGTGACTCTTATCCCCTGTGTGCCCCTCTATGTATCTGTGAGCCCTCATCTCCCCTCGTGTTTCATTTCCATGTTTCCCCAGCCCACTATGCCCGTGCTCTCTCTCTCCTCCTGTTTGCACCTCTGTGTACTTCCTGTTTTACTTTGACAGTCTCCCGTCAGTGTTGTTTACTCCTGCCATGTCTTGTTATGTTTATCTGTGTCAGCTGTGTTCCCATGTGTGGCCACTTCCCCTGATCATCCCTCTTGTGTATTTAGTCATGTAGTCTGTGTCGCGTCGTCTGTGTTTCCACCCTCTATGTTTCCATGCCCGGTCTATTGCATTCTTAGTCATAGCTTTACCTTAGTTATTCCCAGTTTAGGTTTCTGTTTAGCCACGCTATCCCTGCTGTATTTGTATACCTTGTCATCAGCCACAATAAAAGGCTCGCTTTTGTTTAAAGTTCACTCCCGTCTGCTCACCTGTGTTCGCACCTGGGTCCACCATACACACCACCGCACGGTCTGTCACAGCGGACCGTGACAACTCCCCGTGTATTTAAGCCCTGTGTTTTCCTGTGCTCTCTGTCCGTCTGCATCATTCTGTGTAACCCGGTGTTCAGTCTGCGTCTCTCATTGTGCATTTTGTTCCTCCTCCCGTGCGTGTTTGGTTTAAGTTGAGTTCTTTAGTTTTCCCCAGTTTAGGTTGGTTTACTCCCCGCTCTGCTCCTCCTGTTTTTGTCACCTTATCACCTCTCCAAATAAACATTCACTCGCACCCCAGTCAGTGCCTGCATCTTGGATCCTTTTCTCAATACACCACACGACTGCTGTGCAGCCGTGAAAGTACGCATCATTCAATCAATATCAACTCCTGTTACATACTTTGTATGCAAAACACAACTGAGTGGAGAAGGAGTACATAAACCATTACCAGGGAACCAAGCAACTTACCAGATTTGGCATGTCTAAAAACCGTGGGTACTCTCCGAATATTCCAGGCTCTGCGACTGGTGTATGTTTCTTCCATGCCTGACATGATAATTGGAAGGTTCTCAGCTGAGGGCCGCAATCATTTGATCAGGGTGACCCACTCATCTGTGCTGCTGGTATTCCTCTTGCCTGAGCTTCTTGTCTTCACCACAGTCATCTGTCACTTTTCGCTTCTTATAACGTCTCTGCCCCTGGTCGATATTCCGTCTAAGGTTGCGCAGTTTAGTCTCTAGGAATCCACAATGAGTGGATCACATTACATTAAAAAATGTTTTATTTGTTGAAATTAATGAGGAAAGAATTATGGAAAACAAACAATAACTCCATCCATCCATCTTCAGCCACTTTATCCGAGGCCGGGTCGCGGGGGCAGCAGCCTAAGCAAAGAGGCCCAGACCTCCCTCTCCCCAGCCACCTCCTCCAGCTTATCCGGGGGAACACCAAGGCGTTCCCAGGCCAGCCGAGAGGTATAATCTGTCCTGGGTCTGCCCCGGGGCCTCCTCCCGGTGGGACATGTCCGGAACACCTCACCCAGGAGGTGCCCAGGAGGCAGATGCCTGAACCACCTCAGCTGGCTTCTTTCGATGTGGAGGAGCAGCGGCTCTACTCTGAGCCCCTCCCGGATGGCTGAACTTCTCACCCTATCTCTAAGGGAGAGACCAGCCACCCTTCAGAGGAAGCTCATTTCCGCCACTTGAATCCACGATCTCGTTCTTTCGGTCACTACCCACATCACTGCGGCCGCAGCACCAATCTGTCTGTCAATTTCCAGCTCCCTTCTCCCATCACTCGCGAACAAGACCCTGAGATACTTGAACTCCTCCACTTGGGGCAGGTACTCGTCCCCGACCCGGAGTGGGAACTCCACCCTTTTCCAGCTGAGAACCATGGCCTCAGATTTGGAGGTGCTGATCCTCATTCCTGCTTCGGCTGCGAACCGTTCCAGTGCTAGCTGGAGGCCATCACCTGATGACACCAACAGAACCACATCATCCGTGAAAAGCAGAGATGAGATTCTGAGGCCAACGAAGTGAAAGCCCTCCGCCACTTGGCTGCACCTAGAAATCCTGTCCATAAAAATTATGAACAGAATCGGTAACAAAGTGCAGCCCTGGCGGAGCCCATCACCCACCGGGAATGAGTCTGACATATTGCCGGCAATGCGAACCAAGCTCTTGCAACGGTTGTATAGGGATTGAATGGCCCGTAGCAATGGGCCAGACACCCCATACTCCCGCAGCACCTCCCACAGGACACCCCGAAGGACACAGTCGAATGCCTTCTCCAAGTCCACAAAACACATGTAGACTGGTTGGGCAAACTCCCATGCGCCCTTAAGTATCCTTGAGAGGATAAAGAGCTGGTCCAGTGTTCCGCGACCAGGACAAAAACCGCATTGTTCCTCCTGGATCTGAGGTTCGACTAGCGGACGAACTCTCCTTTCCAGCACCCTGGCATAGACTTTCCCAGGGAGGCTGAGGAGTGTGATTCCCCTGTAGTTGGAACACACCCTCCGGTCCCCCTTCTTAAAGATGGAGACCCCCACCCCGGTCTGCCAGTCCAGGGGTACTGCCCCGGATCTCCACGCAACATTTTAGAGGCTTCTCAACCAGGACAGCCCTACAACATCCAGAGCCTTCAGGAACTCGGGGCAGACCCTAACCCTAACCCACACCAGGGGCTCTGCCACCAAGGAGTTGTTTAACTGCCTCAGTGACCTCCCCCCCAGAAATTGGCGGGTCATCCCCCTCATCCCCAGCCTCTGCTTCCTACTCGGAAGACATGTCAGTGGGATCAAGGAGGTCCTCCAAGTATTCCTTCCACCACCCGACAATTTTCTCAGTCGAAGTCAGCAGTGCTCCGCCAGCACTATACACAATGCAGGTAGATCACCGCTTTCCCCTCCTGAGACGTCTGACGGTTTGCCAGAATCTCTCGAGGCAGTCTGAAAGTCTTTTTCCATGGCCTCTCTGAACTCCCACACCCGAGTTTTTGCTTCAGCCACTGCCCGAGCTGCATTCTGCTTGGCCTGTCGGTACCTGTCAGCTGCCTCCAAAGTCCCACAGGCTAACCAAGCCCGATAGGACTCCTTCTTCAGCCTGGTGGCTCCCTTCACCTCTCGTGTCCACCATTTGGTTCGGGGATTACCTCCACGACAGGCACCAACCACTTAAAGAGCACTTAAACCACTATTGACCTTCAAAACACTTTCAATGTCAGAATAGATGGTCTTAATCATGGCAATGAAACCAGAGGAAAAACCAAAAGCCTTCAAAGTATTCCAAAGATATTGGTGCTCCACCCGATCAAATGCCTTTTCTTGGTCAAGGTGTAAGCCCTGTCTGAAATTATTCAGGTTTAAAGGAAAGTGAAAAAACAACAACAACATAGTTCATGGTTAAAAAAGTGGTTAAATATATATAGTCGATAAAAGGTTTAAAAATCATATGTTCGGGTACCAAGGTCATTCATTTACAGTTAAGAGTTCAATAAACAAAAGTGTTCAAAAGAGTTCATTCATTGTGCAGCAGCAATATGTTGGGGCAGGATGCAATGGCCGCCATCTTCTCCACCTGTGGACACACCTGCCCGCCCCCCAAGCGGACCTCCCATCAACTGTTGCAACGCCCCCGCCAGCTGTGCCGCTTGTTGGCAAGGTAACACCAGCTGCTGGTCCTGGGCCACCGCCACAACCTGGCGAGCAGACATAGCTGCCAGATCCTGCATCATCTGCCCCCGTATCTGTAAAGGCTGGACGGGCAGCTGGGCAGCGGGATGATCAGGCGGGGGCCCCGACATTGCCGCTTATTCCTGGGTTTCGGCACCACTAGTGACACACGACTCACACACGGACACTTCGTTGCGTTTGCGTTTCTGTTTCCTGCCCCGGATGCAGCCACTCCATCACTCCTGTTGTGTGTCTCACTGCAAGACATAAGAAAGGTCTCTCTGAGCAAAACAGTTCTTTCCCGCCGCTGAGCCGCCCTGTGAGCCCACTGTGTCAACCCTCGTCTGCAGCAGGCCAAAGACCACGCCCCCACCTCAAGTAGGCTGTCTTGAACAGGGGGGGTTTGAGGGTGGACTTAAAAAGGGGGAATGAAGTGATGTTTCAAATGGCAATACACCATCCTAGCCAATATTGAGTAGTTACCCCAAACGTGTATTTGGTTGTACAACATTAAGATCATTCAATCCTGCCTGGCACCGCACACGATCATGGCTAGAGTACACTGTTGTGCGGAACACATGCTTCTGTTTCCCCTGTCAGAAATATGGCACCACTGTTAATGAGAGGGATGTAGTTTTTACCCTAACTGGATTTAACAACTGGAAAGCAGAACTTGATCGAGACAAGGGGCTACAGAGGCATGTGTCCAGCCACAACCATGTGCATGCTTCAACCATCTGGACTGAGCATAAAAGCAGAGAGGCCACAGAAGCGACTATGGATTCAATGTTGGTTGGTAAAACAACTTGAAAAAAAAAACATTACTACAGTGGGGCAAAAAAGTATTTAGTCAGCCACTGATTGTGCAAGTTCCCCCACTTAAAATGATGACAGAGGTCAGTAATTTGCACCAGAGGTACACTTCAACTGTGAGAGACAGAATGTGAAAAAAAAATCCATGAATCCACATGGTAGGATTTGTAAAGAATTTATTCGTAAATCAGGGTGGAAAATAAGTATTTGGTCAATAACAAAAATACA
Organism: Rhamphochromis sp. 'chilingali'; assembly: GCF_963969265.1. Lineage (NCBI taxonomy): Eukaryota > Metazoa > Chordata > Actinopteri > Cichliformes > Cichlidae > Rhamphochromis > Rhamphochromis sp. 'chilingali'. Next base: position 35,129,889 of record NC_137945.1, on the reverse strand, counting down.
ACTCAATACTTTGTAACATAACCTTTGTTGGCAATAACAGAGGTCAAACGTTTACTATAGGTCTTTACCAGGTTTGCACACACAGTAGCTGGTATTTTGGCCCATTCCTCCATGCAGATCTTCTCGAGAGCAGTGATGTTTTGGGGCAGTCGCCGAGCAACACGGACTTTCAACTCCCGCCACGGATTTTCTATGGGGTTGAGGTCTGGAGACTGGCTAGGCCACTCCAGGACTTTCAAATGCTTCTTACGGAGCCACTCCTTTGTTGCCCGGGCGGTGTGTTTTGGATCATTGTCATGTTGGAAGACCCAGCCTCGTTTCATCTTCAAAGTTCTCACTGATGGAAGGAGGTTTTGGCTCAAAATCTCACGATACATGGCCCCATTCATTCTGTCCTTAACACGGATCAGTCGTCCTGTCCCCTTGGCAGAAAAACAGCCCCATAGCATGATGTTTCCACCCCCATGCTTCACAGTAGGTATGGTGTTCTTGGGATGCAACTCAGTATTCTTCCTCCTCCAAACACGACGAGTTGAGTTGATACCAAAAAGTTCTACTTTGGTTTCATCTGACCACATGACATTCTCCCAATCCTCTGCTGTATCATCCATGTGCTCTCTGGCAAACTTCAGACGGGCCTGGACATGCACTGGCTTCAGCAGCGGAACACGTCTGGCACTGCGGGATTTGATTCCCTGCCGTTGTAGTGTGTTACTGATGGTGACCTTTGTTACTTTGGTCCCAGCTCTCTGCAGGTCATTCACCAGGTCCCCCCGTGTGGTTCTGGGATCTTTGCTCACCGTTCTCATGATCATTTTGACCCCACGGGATGAGATCTTGCGTGGAGCCCCAGATCGAGGGAGATTATCAGTGGTCTTGTATGTCTTCCATTTTCTGATGATTGCTCCCACAGTTGATTTTTTCACACCAAGCTGCTTGCCTATTGTAGATTCACCCTTCCCAGTCTGGTGCAGGTCTACAATACTTTTCCTGGTGTCCTTCGAAAGCTCTTTGGTCTTGGCCATGGCGGAGTTTGGAGTCTGACTGTTTGAGGCTGTGGACAGGTGTCTTTTATACAGATGATGGGTTCAAACAGGTGCCATTCATACAGGTAACGAGTGGGGGACAGAAAAGCTTCTTACAGAAGACGTTACAGGTCTGTGAGAGCCAGAGATTTTCCTTGTTTGAGGTGACCAAATACTTATTTTCCACCCTGATTTACGAATAAATTCTTTACAAATCCTACCATGTGGATCCATGGATTTTTTTTTCACATTCTGTCTCTCACAGTTGAAGTGTACCTCTGGTGCAAATTACTGACCTCTGTCATCATTTTAAGTGGGGGTACTTGCACAATCGGTGGCTGACTAAATACTTTTTTGCCCCAGTGTATGTCAAGAGTAATAGTAGTGCTATAAGGTTTCTCTGTGTAAATGAGCTGGGGCCCCGCGGGACTGCAGAAATGTTGAGACATGATGCAGCAGGTAAAATGATGACATCGCATCAGGTATGTTTCTAAAACTGAAGGAATATACATTAGAGAAGGATGAGAAGCTAGCAAGCATTGCTAAGAGTATCCCAAAAAATGCAAAATGCACATCTATGGATATCCAAAATGAAATGATCCAAACACCGGCTGACATGGTGCTTGGAGAGGTCAGGAAAAAATATGAAAGTGCCGATTTTGCAGGGTGTTGCCTCAAATGTGACGGGACCAGGGATAGGTGCAATGTGGAAAATTTGTCTGTGATAATATGGTTTGTCAGAAATTCCATGCCAGAGGAGCATGTTACTGGGTTGCTTGACTTGCAACAACTTGAGGACGAGTACATCACCTCTGAGATACTGTGTGAGATTATTATATTATCTTATGCCACGTTATACCCCTAATTAAAGATTATGAAATTATTATGTAGTTTTAGTTTGAATTATTCTCCTGAAAAGGTGATAACTATTAGATTTATTAGACTGATTTGTATTACATTAGACTGCTGATTTATTGTGAATTCAATTCAATTCAATCTTTATTGGCAGACTTAATGTCCATAAAAACAAGACAAAAAAACACACACAAAACACCCCCCCAACACAAGGTATAAACCATTAAATATATATATATGTATATAAATAAGTATCTAAAGCATTTGTATAAATATAAAACCATAATATACATAAAACACAATTACTTAAAATAAATCAATAAATACGCAAACACTTTAACCAGTGCTTTCTCAGACTGGATGAGTAACGGGAACCACTCACTGTTGGATCTGTAAGTGCTAAAATTATACTGTTACTCGAACCATCCAGTCGTTCTCTAAAATTGAACATTAGCTTTCTTAAAAGTGCTTTAAAAGTCCAAACACCCACAGCTACAAACATCTGGCTGGCACTACCCCCTCGAGGTATCCTGCAAAGGATTCTCATCGCATCATTATATGCAACATGCAGCTTCTGCATGCTACATTGTTTGTAGGATGACCACAAGGGGGCAGTATATAGCGGTGTGCAATACGCTTTAAACAAAGCCACTTTAACTGGACGTGAACAAAAGCTGAATTTGCGTGCAATAGTATTTGCCTGCACATAGAGCTTACATCGTTGTCTGTATATGTCATCATCATCATTCATTTGCTCAGTAATAAAGTGACCGAGGTATTTCACCTTTTTATGAACTTCAAGAGTTTTTGGGACAGTTTAAACAAAGGGAAATTTAGCTGTTTATCCTGCTTGGTTCTACATATCAAAACAGCACTTTTAGCAGCATTGTACTCAATGTCATATTGCACACCATATTCAGTACAGACATTAAGAAGATCCTGTAACCCAGCACTGCTTGGACTAAAAACAACCAGGTCATCTGCATACATAAGATGATTTATCAGTGCTTTACCTAATATACACCCAGTGTTACAGGCTCTCAGCTGTATGGACAAATCATCAACATACAAATTAAATAAAATTGGAGACAAAATCCCACCCTGTCTAACACCATTGCTGACACCAAAGGGGGCAGAAATACTGCTTCCCCATTTAACCTGCATGTTCTGATGAGCGTACCAGTAAGAGAGAATCCTCACGATGTACTGAGGAACTCCCCGTCTCATTTTATCAAAAGGTTTTCTGTGGTTCACTCGATCAAAAGCCTTAGAGGCATCAATGAAACACATGAGGACAGATGAATTTTTAGCCCTGTACAAACTGACTATTTCCTTGAGTGCATATATGCACATGTCAGTGTCGCGCTTTGGTTTGAAGCCAAACTGATTATCCAGAGAAGAGATGAACACACTAACTCTATCAAACAAGATTCTTTCTAACACCTTAGATAAAATACTGGATGATGAATGAATGATATTGTTTTATGATGCAGTATACTGCTGAGTTATAAGAAATGCTGTTTTCAGAGAATCATGGCCTTATTTGTCTGATTAGAAAAGAACAGAACATACTGCACAGGAAGCCAAGGTCATAACTTAGGGGGAGAGAGAGAAAGAATGTGGATGTTTAGGTTTTATGACTTTGGAGGGGAACTGAAGCTATAGGAATGTGAGAAACGCTCAGACATGTCGAGATCAGGCTGACCCCATCCCACGCTCATCTCCCATCTGGATGGTTTATGCTCAAAAGTGTTTGTATGGAATAAAATTAGATTAGATTAGATAGAACTTTATTAATCCCTCGGGTGGGTTCCTCTGGGAAATTCGATTTCCAAAAAAGCACAGCACCGACAGAAGTTACAGAGTTACAGAATATTATTTATATATATATATATATATATAAGCAGCTGGATAGCGTAGTGGTTAAACTACACGCCTTTGGAACAGAGGATCGCAAGTTCGATTCCTGCCTGGGGCGTCTGTATCCAGTAAGGGTCCTAAGGCTAGACCCCCTATGCTAAGCAAGCCTACCGCAGACATGAGCGAGACAGATAAATATGAAGGCATGCCGGCTCGGACGTCGCCCGGATCAACAAGGTCCGCGTCAGGTGTTGAGGAACCAGGGCACCCTGACGAAAAGTGGGCTACTGGAACAAGAAGGCATCGGTGGGCAAGGGACGAAAACAGGGCGTTGTTGGAATGCTACTACGCAAGTAACCCCGGCGGAAGGGGCTACATGAATAGGATGAGGGACCTATGGATTCTTCGATACCCAACATCCACAATGACGGCGAAACAACTAGTAGCTCAGTGTTCCAACATTCGAAAGAAGGGACTGCTCTCACAGCTAGAGATTGACGAGGTACAACACAAATGCTACGGCAAGGAGGAGTCAGGACGCCAGGTCAGGGGGGAGATATCATCACCCCCACCCGAGATTGGGTACATAGCCCCAAGTGCGATAGGAGAAGGATCGTTGAGTGCGAGAGGAGCTGACCTGAAAAATAGGATCATGGCCAAGCTTGAAACCTGGATCCCCCGTAGCCGGTTACCAAGATTACGTGAAGTACCCTCAGAAGGTCTGCTAGATGATGTTAATGCAGCACTACGGGCAATACCTACAACCACGATTACCGACACTAACAAGCTGATCTACAATACGGCAGCAGTGATCAGTGAGATGCTTGGCTACAAGTTGAACAGCCACAAGGGGCAGTACCCTCCATGGAGAAGGAGGCTAGAGGGCAAGATCAAAGTAGCACGGAGGGAGGTTAGCCAACAGAAAGCAGAAAGGTGCGACAAATAAGGTGCCTAAGAAATACAGCAAGCTGTCCATACCTGAGGCCTTGGAAACTGCCAAGCAAAGACTCACAGCCTTGGCCAGCCGCTTGAGGAGGTACACCAGAGAGATAGAAGGCAGGAGAATAAACCAGCTGTTCTCCACAGAACCAGCAAAGGTGTACTCTCAGTGGCAAGGGAACAATAACAGAACAGCACCACCAAGGCTGGAGACGGAGCAATACTGGAAGAGCATATGGGAGAAGGATGCAACCCATAACGGCAATGCTCAGTGGCTAGTGGATCTGAGGGCAGACCACAGCGACCTCCCTGAACAGGGTCCAGTAACCATCACAGTGGCAGATATCCAAGAAAGGGTCTCCAGTATGAAGAGTTGGACAGCACCAGGGCCCGACATGGTTCATGCCTACTGGCTGAAGAAGCTGACTGCACTCCACGAGCGTCTGGCAGCACAAATGAACCAGCTGCTAGTTAACGAGAGACACCCGGAATGGCTAACTGAAGGCCGGACGGTCCTGATCCCCAAGGACCCCAAGAAGGGACCGGTCCCCTCCAACTACCGACCAATAACCTGCCTCAGTACTACATGGAAGCTCCTGTCAGGCATCATATCGGCTAAGATGAACAGGCACATGGGTCAATACATGAGCGGGACACAGAAAGGAATTGGCAAGAATACCAGAGGTGCAAAACACCAGCTACTGGTAGACAGAACAATCAGCCGAGACTGCAAGACCAGACTGACCAACCTGTGCACTGCCTGGATTGATTACAAGAAGGCCTATGACTCAATGCCCCACAGCTGGATACTGGAATGCCTAGAATTGTACAAGATCAATGGGACCCTAAGAGCCTTCATCAGGAACTCAATGGGGATGTGGCGTACAACACTAGAGGCCAACTCCAAGCCCATAGCACAAGTTACCATCAAGTGCGGGATCTACCAAGGAGATGCTCTGTCCCCACTGCTGTTCTGCATAGGCCTGAACCCCCTCAGTGAGATCATTAACAAGACTGGCTACGGATACCGACTACGGAACGGAACAGTTGTCAGCCACCTCCTGTACATGGATGACATCAAGCTGTATGCCAAGAGTGAACGAGACATCGATTCACTGATCCACACTACCAGGCTATACAGCAATGACATTGGAATGTCGTTCGGACTGGAGAAGTGTAGTCGGATGGTAACAAAGAGAGGGAAGGTAGTCAGAACTGAGGGGATTGAACTACCAGAAGGCAACATTGCAGACATAGAGGACAGTTACAAGTACCTGGGGATCCCGCAGGCAAATGGGAACCATGAAGAGGCCGCTAGAAAGGCTGCAACCACCAAGTACCTGCAGAGGGTCAGGCAAGTCCTGAGGAGTCAGCTGAATGGTAAGAACAAGATCCGGGCCATCAACACGTACGCCCTGCCCGTGATCAGGTACCCTGCTGGGGTAATAGGCTGGCCAAAGGAGGAGATAGAAGCCACTGACATAAAGACAAGAAAGCTCCTTACCATGCATGGAGGGTTTCACCCCAAGTCCAGCACCCTGAGGCTGTACGCTAAGCGGAAGGAAGGGGGCCGGGGACTGGTGAGTGTCAGCACCACAGTCCAGGATGAGACAAGGAACATCCAAGAATACATTGGGAAGATGGCCCCAACTGACCGAGTGCTCAGTGAATACCTCAGGCAGCAGAAACCCAAGAAAGAGGAGGGAGACGAGGAACCATCATGGAAGGACAGGCCCCTGCACGGTATGTACCACCGGCAGATAGAGGAGGTGGCTGATATCCAGAAATCCTACCAGTGGCTGGACAAAGCTGGACTGAAAGACAGCACAGAGGCACTAATCATGGCAGCACAAGAACAAGCTCTGAGTACAAGATCCATAGAGGCTGGGGTCTATCACACCAGGCAAGACCCCAGGTGCAGGCTGTGTAAAGATGCCCCAGAGACAATCCAGCACATAACAGCAGGGTGCAAGATGCTAGCAGGCAAGGCATACATGGAACGCCATAACCAAGTGGCCGGCATAGTGTACAGGAACATCTGTGCCGAGTATAACCTAGAAGTCCCGAGGTCAAAATGGGAGATGCCCCCAAGGGTGGTGGAGAATGACCGAGCTAAGATCCTGTGGGACTTCCAGATACAGACGGACAAAATGGTGGTGGCTAACCAACCGGACATAGTGGTGGTAGACAAACAGAAGAAGACGGCCGTAGTGATCGATGTAGCGGTTCCGAATGACAGCAATATCAGGAAGAAGGAACACGAGAAGCTGGAGAAATACCAAGGGCTCAGAGAAGAGCTCGAGAGGATGTGGAGGGTGAAGGTAACGGTGGTCCCCGTGGTAATCGGAGCACTAGGTGCGGTGACTCCCAAGCTAGGCGAGTGGCTCCAACAGATCCCGGGAATAACATCGGAGATCTCTGTCCAGAAGAGCGCAGTCCTGGGAACAGCTAAGATACTGCGCAGGACCCTCAAGCTCCCAGGCCTCTGGTAGAGGACCCGAGCTTGAAGGATAAACCGCCCGCAGGGGCGCGCTGGGTGTTTTATATATATATATATATATATATATATATATATATATATATACACACACACACACACACACACACACACACACACACACACACACACATATATAAATACAGAGACAATATAAATAAAATATACGAAGGGGATAAATAGAATAAATAGGAATAAAAATAAAAATACAATTGAATTGCACATTTCAAGTATTGAGTCTATTGCACCGTTGACTATTTAAATGATTGTTGATTGAGCATTTATACACAGAGTGTTGTCCTTCCTTCAGCCCAAAGATCAAAGAACTGAGATTACACCTGATGATGGCTACAATGCTGACAGTATACTTAGCCAGTGCTTCTGTGATGAGTGGGGTTAGAGGTGATGTGCAAGCTCTGCTCCAAAAGAGGCATGACAGATATGTCCCATACATCCACTGCTAGGGCGACTGTGGCTCAGGGGGTTGGGAAGCGCATCTGTAACCGGAAGGTCGCTGGTTCGAATCCTGGGCTCTCTGTCCTGGTCGTTGTGTCCTTGGGCAAGACACTTTACCCTACTGCCTACTGGTGTTGGCCAGAGGGGCCGATGGCGCGATATGGCAGCCTCGCTTCTGTCAGTCTGCTACAACTGTAGCTGCCTCCACCAGTGTGTGAATGCCAGAGTGAATGAACAGTGGCATTGTAAAGCGCTTTGGGTGCCTTGACAAGCGCTATATAAATCCAATCCATTATTATTACTGCTACATCCACCAACTGCACTTAGTGGTTGTGCATGCCACGCAGAGTAAGCCGTGTGTGAATAGATATTTTTGTTTATTTTGTTCAACCTAGAACTTTTTTTCACCACCACTATGTCCTCAATAAACATGATGCACCTTGTCTAAAAAGGCTGCTTGAGATCAGATGGACAAGCCACTATGAGGTGAGAATGTGCATTGTGGAAAATTAAGAAGAAATCCTTAGTATCCTGTCTGAGATAACAGAAGATGATGATGATGCTGCAGTTGGCCTGTGCACTGAGGCATCAGGCCTGCTATGACAAATTCAGAGGCATCACTTCTCTGAGAATGGAAAGTTCCTAGTGCGAGTGCTTGGTGTCTTAAAACCAGCAAATGTTATTCTACAGTCTCAGTCAGCTGATCTTTGCAGTGCTTCTGAGGTTGTTAGTGGAGCATTTGATCTCCTGCTGAAGATTAGTCACATCCAACAAAGAGAAGGACAACAATATAGCAAACACCTAGCTCAAAGTGTTATGCTCTCAACTTTGGGCCATACAGGCTCTGGTGCCCCTACCATTTCTCCCCATCAGTCTCTCAAAAGATCCCTGCTCAACATCCTTGACAGGGCCATTTTAGAAATGGAAAGTAGATTTTCACACAAGAATACTGACCTGATGAGAGACATATCTAGTCTTGCAACAAAATCTAGGACATTTCTAGATCTCACCCTGCTGCACCCTCTGGCTGTGATGGCTGATGGCACTGTAGCAGATGTTGTAAGTCTGAAATATGAAGTTCTTGTGGCAAAACAGATGCTGCTCAAAAAATGTTCAAAGGAAACAAACCTGTCCACTGTGTGTAAAGCCCTGCAGGAGTACAAGGAAGCCTTTCCTGAGTAACAGCCCTGGTAAATGGTGTATCTTCAGCATTGTGAGAGAGTTCCTTCTCCACTTTGTCACAGATCCTAACCCCCTATCGTCGCATCATGTTGCATATTAGAAAGAGGAATTTGGTGATCTTGGCCCATGAGAAGTCCATAACAAATAACTTGGACATGAATTTGTGAGAGTTTTTGTAAAGGGAAACAGGATACTGTTGTTATAGAGTTGATTGAGAAGAAAGAAGAGTGGATATGGAGTTCTGTTCATTGTAAAACGAAGGAAAAAACAAACAAACAACAAACCCCCTCAAAAAACAAATAAGCTTAACATACTTAATATGTTCTTTCCTAAATCTGTTGTGTTCTACAAATTAGTTTGAGAATTGAAGGAAGAGACATGGTGAATTGTGTTTTTGTTTTTTTAATTACTATGCTGATCTTTTTAAGAATTAGACCATCGAATTAAGATAAATTTTATGTTGTTGGTTGCAAAGATCTGGATGGATATTTTATTATATGCTTTATTTTTTTATTCTGTTTTTTAGTTTTATTTTACAAGACTTTGTGAACTGACTTGTTTTTATAACTGGGCCTACCGTTTTTAGTTTTGCTAATATTGGCAATAATGAGAAGTGTTATTGTTGCTTTCAAATATATTAGACATAGGCCACCCAATTAAAGTAAATGTCATGTTTTTAGTTGTCAGAATCTGATGAGAAATATTTTATTTTATAATTTGTTGCTTTACTTTTCAGTTTTCCCCCTGGTGATTGGCCACCTTAACATGGTCAGTGTCATGAGTTGCTGTGCGGCAGGAAGGAGTTCTGACCCAAAATGCAGGCACTCAGGCACGAGGTTTAAACACAAAGAACTCAGCTTTATTTGCGGGCAGGAGAAAGTCATACAAAAGCAAACTAAACTAAACTGGAAACTCACAAACTAAACTCACAATGAGACACAGGGAGATCCACACAGCATGAGGGACGACGCAATACTGATTCAGAGAAACACAGGGTTGAAATACACTGGGAAGTGACGAGGGGAATGAGACACAGAAGGAGGGCACAGCTGGGAGAAATCAGGACTGACGAGACAAGCAAAGCAGGATGCATTCACATAAGACACGGACCATCAAAGTAAAACAGGAAGTATCACACAGAGACGCGAACTTGAAACGGTGGAGACAGCAACTAAGAAACACAGAGACAAACCATAAGGCAGAGGACTTACACAGAACAGAGGGGACACAGAGGAACATGAAGGGCAAGGGATCAAAACTAGAAACCATAGAATAACTCACACAAGTACAATAATACAACAATCACAAAGAACTAAACATGCTGGGTCAGGAGACCCAGGACCCTGACAGTCAGGGTGTTTGCTCGCCTCAGTGAACCTAAGAGCTAGAGCAGCAGAAGCTACAGGTGGGAGTTGGTCAGGTGTTAGGGTAGAGGCCTGAAAAAGTGCAATCCAATTACATGACAAAAACAGTTTTCCACAGCGCCACACTCAACCCCCACCCCTTTCCCACCATGCCGCCTTTACATTTCTGTCTGTCCCCTCATATATGCCTGTCCAGAACTGGCCCAGCCACCGATTGTCTTCACTGTGAGAGCTGTTTAGCTGCGACTGCTAACTGCTCTGACTTTCTGACTACCCCTCACTAGACTTGTGAGTACTAACTGGAACTAACGTGCACGTGTTTTTGTTTAATGCTCAGTTTGAGTGAAGTGGCCATAACTTTGAGGCCTCACCACACCCGAACTTCGAAACAGGCCTGCAACGAATACTGTGCTTCAGGTGTAATATGGACAAGTTAGTGTGTGTGCGTGGGCCCAGTGGAACAAATTTGGTTTAAGTTGATGAAAGCTGTTTTAGTTGTAACCAGAGATATTTAAAAGGTCAAAAACATCCCCTTTAAAGGTGTAAGCTTTTATGACTGAAATAACAGTTGACAATTAGCACTTAGACCCCCGGAGAGCAGTCATTTTGGTTTTCTACCTTAGACCCCTGCGGAGTCATCATTTTGCGTTTCTACCTTTAAAAGCCGGAGAGCAGTCAGTCAAATGCTGGAGTCGTTCATATGTATATTAGGTCGTTACCTAGGAATTCTGGAGGGAGGGGAGTGGGGGTGAGTGATTGAGGGGGTTTGGGAGTGGAGTGTTTCAGTTTGCCATCTTAGGGAGAAATCAACACATGTCCTTTGTATGTCCTTTGTTGCTGACATTTATTGATGAAAACAGTACAAAAAACCAACCATTTGTACACATGTTTACAAATAATGATAAAAAGTGAGTGAGTACATTTCAACATTTTCAGCAATCACTCACAATCCTGGCACTGCCACGGTATCTGTCGTCTGCATTTACCACATGTGTACCTGTAGCAGTGAACACATCGCACAGTGGCCTGATTTTTTTTGCATCTGTGTACTTGGATTTTAGGTCGCAAGCCACCCAAAACTTGCTCCATGCACCACTCAGCAGGCCATTTGTAAATATGTGTACAAATGGTTGGTTTTTTGTACTGTTTTTATCAATAAATGTCAGCAACAAAGGACATACACCCATGTGTGTTGATTTCTCCCTAAGATGGCAAACTGAAACACTCCAAGTTGGTGACTTTTGGAGATTTGTTTCCCTGGATGATTGAGAATGCATCAAGATGAAACACAAAAGGAAGCTCACCGCTTTTAGCAGCTCCCCCACCCCCTCAATCACTCACTGAGTGATTGAGGGGGTGGGGGAGTGGAGTGTTTCAGTGTTTCAGTTTGCCATCTTAGGGAGAAATCAACACATGTCCTTTGTATGTCCTTTGTTGCTGACATTTATTGATAAAAACAGTACAAAAAACCAACCATTTGTACACATATTTACAAATGGCCTGCTGAGTGGTGCATGGAGCATGTTCATTGGTTCATGGACCTAAGATGGCAAACTGAAACACTCCACTCCCAAACCCCCTCAATCACTCACCCCCACTCCCCTCCCTCCAGAATTCCTAGGTAACGACCTAATATACATATGAACGACTCCAGCATTTGACTGACTGCTCTCCGGCTTTTAATAGTAGAAACGCAAAATGATGACTCCGCGGTCAATTTAGCCAATTTAGCTTCCACTTCCACCATTTGACTGCTCTCGGGTTTTATAGGTAGAAAGGTAGAAGCCTGGGGATGCTAGTGTTAATTCCCTGCCGCGGCTTTTCACATGTTGCTTTTGTTTGAAGTGGCCGAATTTGGCCACGATAGGACGTGGTCTCCCGGCCGTAGCCCGAATGGGGCCGAGGCGATGTACCCGATCGAAGACGATGTTCTTCACAGTGTCCTCCGGCAGCTTCAGGTGGGTTTTGATGAAGCTTTTTACCGTGGTCTCCGCGTCCTCTCCAGCGGCTTCTGGAATACCAGAAAATACCAGATTATCACGCATGCTACGAGCTTGTAGATCGATAACTGTTTCTTTTATTTTTTTATTTTCTCTATTGAGCTGGGTAACATTATCTGTGAGACATTTCACCGACTCCCTTAGCGTGGCATTTTCAGCAGCAAGCGTTTCCACCTGCTGCTGGCTGTACTCCAGGGATTCTCGCAAGCATTTAAATTCTCGGTGAAGAATCTCCACCAAGGACAGCCTTGCGTCGAAACTGGACAATCGCTTGTCGATTGACTCCAATATGTCGGCAATATCTTTGCCGGCTGGCGATGTTGAGCCGGGGGAATCTGCCGGGCGTTGTCTTTTCGACGACGGCGTCTCAGGTTTGGCCAGGGAAGCTGCACACGGGGTCTTCTTCATCACGAGATCCTGAAAGCACTGATCAATATAATCTTGGAGAGTCTCTAAACTCTCCTCGTTGTTCTCCAGGGTGTTGGAGATTATTTAGACAAATAGTGTTAGTTATAAGACAATTGATAAGTGTATTTGGTAATGCTGAAGCTTAAATGAATTTGTTCAAATCTAAACTACCATTTGCTTTAATTTTCTGCCAAAATCTCCGGCGTCTGACGTCAGTTACAACATGAGTCGCTTACCTTGTCCGTCACTTCCGTCACTTACTCACCTGCTGCCTCAAACCAGGTCTAAATAAAAAGGAGTGAGTATCACTACAAAGGTTAACTCAGTGGTCCTAATGCTACAGTTTGATATCAGCAAACACCGAGCGCATACATTGATGTGACACCACAGCCATGCTATCATTCAAACACTGATAACAGCATAAATCGAATTAAATTGGGGCTTGATGAGAGCTTCTGAGTATCACTAGAAATATTATAAATAGTCGTCTCTGTACCACAGTTTGCTTTCAGTAAACACCGACAGCATTCACTGTTAGCATAGCACATCCATGTTAGCAGTGTATAACTGGATGGTTTAGCATATATTAGCACAGGTATCAATTTGATTGATTGATTGATTGATTGATTGATTGATTGAATCTTTATTTTGAACATGTTGAAAAAGTATAAAAAAAATAGAATTAGGAGACTTGTTATTTTATTTTGAAAATCTTTATTTATAACCCCTGTAGTCCTTTTTTTTTTTTTTTTTTTTTTTTACAGTGGTTACATAGGGAGGTCAGACCAAAGTTTAAGCCCAATAAATTATGAATGTTTTTCAGCGTTTGCTTATGGAGTTCCCTTCACTGATTGTTCCTAATTTCTCGAACACTGCAACGAAGCATGGGGTTGAACATTATATCCTGACGGTCTGTCGTGTTCCCACACGCGCATCCTCAAGCCCACGAAACTCTCCGTCGGGAAGAGTTTGCAGCAATGGAGCACCTCGGCATTGAACAGCGCTCGAATAGAGCCTGGGCCTCTCCGCTACACATGGTGCCCAAATCAGACGGTTGGTGGCAGCCGTTTGAATAATGTCACGGAGAACGACTGTTACCACATTCCCCACATCCATGATTTTTTCCACCCACCTGGCCGGCACCTCGATTTTTTCCAAAATTGACTTGGTGCGGGGGTATCACCAGGCATCCGACGTGGCGGTGGGCCTGGTGTTAGAATAGCGGGTCTCCGATGTCTGGCAGCCGCTCACCTTTTTCAGTCAAACGCTCAGGGACAGTCAGCCAAATATAGTGTTTTTGATGGCCTTGCACCTAGCGACGTGGCATTTTAGTTTTCTTTCTCGTGTTGTCTGTGTTTGCCTCCACAATATAGTTTTATTTATACTTACAGAAAAATGAAGAATAAAACATTGAGAAAATACTGAATGTAGGGTCGTTGTTGACAGTGTCCTAAAATTACAATAAAACAATCATGGAACCAGGACTTACCAGCAGCCGTGGACCCAAAAGAAAATCACTACAGCCAGCGCCCAGTGCTGTACAAAAAAAGAAAGTGGAAAACGACCCACCACCTGAGATCTCAGGGCCACTGGCAGGTCCTCGGTTCACTGAAAATAAAAGCACAAGACACGAATTAAAAGGCTCACTACATATCATAAAAAATAAAACTTCAATCTTTAACAGCTTTTAGAAAATGGATTACACACACAGCAAACTGGAAGGCTTGCACCCCGCAAGCATCAAACCAGCTTGTGCTGGTTGTAATTGTCCAAGCCTTGATCACAGGCCAGTATAGCGCCCCACCAACTGGAACCGGCAACCGAAGTGGTTGAAGGACCCCAGCACGACACTCGGGCAGAGAATTGCTCTAGCCCAACCACAGAGACGTGAGTGCAAGCAACAATCCAGAATAAAACCGAGTAAAACCAGGCAAACCAAGAAAGGGTAAGCCCAATTAATAAAAACAGTCCCACTCTAATAAAAATAAATAGATAAAATAGAACCAAACAAGACGAGACAAGACAAAACAGCAGCTCCACTGAGGAGGAGCCCTCAAAGCAGTGGCTGGGCAGGCGTTTCACTCTTCCAATCAAGGTCAAACAGATTGCCAGGGAGAGATTACGACAGCAATCCAATCCTAAGAAAATAAAATATAAATGTAACCTTAGCCTCGTTTAATTGAGCGTATTAGTGAATTCAATTGAGCGCGACTTACCCCAGGAGCGGAGAAGCTATACTGCACTGCTGATAATAATCGAAGCACCTCTCTCCACAGTGGCTGGAGTAACAGAAAAATAGAAATGGCTACGCTACAAACGGAGCTGCAAAATATTACTATTAGCTCAAATGCTGTGAGGAAATCGAAGGACAAGCGAGAGCCTTCTTGTAGCGTTCATGCAACTAGATCAACCTGCTGGATTAAACCTTAACAGTGTGCCAGCATTTACTGCTGCGTTTTACCAGAAGCACGGAAGGAATAACCCGGAAGGAGAACGGCTTACCGTTATACTGACCGGCGCCACTCTACAATCACATACAGGTGGGTTCCCAATTAACCCAGGCACGAAACAACAAAGAGGGAGCGCGAGTAGTAGAGCCAGAGAGAGAGAGAGAGAAAGGAAAAAGAGAGGCAAGTAGCCCATCCGGCTACACAAACAAGAGCGGAACTTAAAGTAAAGAATCGATCTCACTGGGCTAGTACCGATCCGATACTGATGCCGACTTGGTATCGATACAATACATATTTGGATCGATCCGCCCATCACTGATTTGTATAACTGATTCAATTCAATTTTGACTCAGTCAGTCAGAAATGATCATTTAGTACATAGTATATATCCGTATCTATATTTAAAAACAAAGCTGACACTTGTGAGACTTCATCAGAGGTGTAAGCATTGCAGCAGATACCTTTGTCTCAAAGTAACTGAAGATAAAACAGAAAAACATAAAGGAGATTTTCCTGGCCTGGCTTTTTATAGCAGATAATCCCCCTTAAAAATATTCTGCAGTAGAACAAAAACACAAGAAAATTATGAATTATCACAAGAACATTACCTGATGCTGCTGAACTGAAGCAGAGCAAAGTTACAGGTTTTATTACAGACACAGCTAAGTCTTTTGCAATATAGCATCATTTGTAAAAGTTTTAATTTCTTTGATATTAAACAGCAGACATGAGGCTTTTTGTCGGAGGTCATATTTGAAAAAAAAAAAAATAGCGGCTGACAGTGCTGTAAACAGCGGTAGTAGTAACAGTGTAATAAGCAAGCGAATAATGCAGAAAACAGACCTGAGATGGGAAACTGTTCTTGAAGCACACTGAGAGAGATAGAGCTGTGGAGGAAGTGTGATTTTATCGTGTTGGAAGCAAAACAGCAAAAGTAAGAGGGATGTAATGACAATGTTTATCAAACATGAAGCCTCATTTTGATCGTCTTTTGCTGCTGGTTCATTGAATTTTAGTTGGAGAGTGATGAAACCTGCAGCTTCAGAATCTGTGAGATGTCAGCTTTCAGCCCTGACGGTGTCCATGTACCTGCGGTTGGATGAATGGTCCACACTAGTGATGTGTCAGTTGCGAACGAAAGAGCTCTTAGAGCTAGATCTTTGAAGTGAATGACGTGAGCCGGTTCCTTATTTTTTTTTTGGTAGTTACACTTGCAGTAGCACAGGAACGGAGCAGGAGGGAAAGGGAGAGAAAGAGAGCCAGGGGCAACAACAAGAGACAATATCATCACATTAGAAAGGTATAGTAAAGAAAATGAGTGACAAGAAGAAAAGAAGCAAAATCTGGAACCATTTCAATTTTACTGACAATACAAAGGCAGAGTGTAGAGTCTGCAAGAGAAGACTGCCATATAGAGCCGGCTCCACAAACAACCTGCACAGGCGCCTGAGAACTGTCCACTCATCAGTGCAAAGGGAAGATAAAACGCAGTTAGTTGAGTGTGATATTAATGAAGGTGCCAGCCTGTCTATTGCAACTGTTGCTGCTGCTGCATACAGCATCTTGCAGTATACCACTACAACTACCTAAACCAATCCCAACCCCAGCAAGACAGAACTCAATTGATAAAGACCTGGCAAAAATGATCGCACTTAATTTCCAACCATTTTCAGTCATGGATGATAAAGCATTCAGAAAGTTTATTCATGCACTGAATCCTGTGTATGCAATTCCAAGCAGGAAAACACTCTCCCAAAAAATCATCCCAAGCCCATATGACAGAGAACGCGCATCTTCTTTTTGTTTTGCATATTAATTTATATTTTATTGTGTTGTGGTTTGTAGTGTTTTGTGTTGTTTCACTTTAAATTTGTTTAAAAGGAAAAAGCTGAAAGTTTAAATAGTTAAAAGTAGAATTGTAAACAGTTAGTTTTTGTATTTGATAATTAATTTTTTACATTTTATGTAATAAATAAAAGCATATTTATATAATAAACATATATATAAAAAACACATTTTTTTTTACAAAGTAATTCATTTTGCGCATAATTTTATATTGTTGTTGATAATAAATTAATTAAAGCAACAAAACAAACTGAAGAGCTGGGTGGGAGCTGAAAGTGCCCGTTCTTTTTAATGAGCCGAGCAGAAAGAGCCGGTTCTCTAAAAAGAGATGGAATTCCCATCACTAGTCCGCACTTTGTGTTTACATCTTTTTGTGGAATCCGTGTACCTGCTCTCATTTGCTGTTTTAGCTGTTTATTGTGTGTGTGAATGGAAGGATGACTGAATGTGTAAAGCGCTTTGGGGTCCTTAGGGACTAGTAAAGCCCTATACAAATACAGGCCATTTACCATTTAGTTTTGTGAGCTTTAACCGGAGATTCTGACATTTCTGGTGTCTGTGATAAAGTACATTTATATTTAAAAAACAACTCAGGATTTAATGATTCGACATCACTTTATTCAAGCTAAAATCGATGTGAATCAGAAAATCGATTTTTTAAACCCACCCCTACTATGTGATAGCCACAACATGAAGCTATTTTATTGTTGAATTATGAGTGATACTTTAATGTGTTTGTGTTGAGAAATGTTGATGATGTCATTAAAAGGAATCCTTAAAATAGTGAGAAAAACCACTTCCAGGCAGACGGTCCTCTGTTCTGGGGGATGGATCATATGGTAGTGCAATTTATCCCGATCGGTGATTGGTCAAAACTCTATAGTGAAAGAAGTCTACATGTAGTTCTCCAATCAGGTTGTAGCTCGCGGCATCATGTTTCGCTGTGACCAGGTTTTATTGGAGTGAATGGATTGCTGGAGCCTCTGCTCTAAGCGTCTCTTACCACCGTGAAGTTTATATTGGAATCAGTTGAGAATCAAGAACTTTTCATAAAGACATGGCAGGGTACTTTTTGTGTAAGTATGAGGTGTTTATGGGCGTGACAATTATGGTTATTTAACGCATTGGGAACGGGTTGAGGACCCGAGCTTGAAGGATAAAGATTGAGTGTGGAATTTAATATTTTTTTATACATGTGTATCCTATATATTTTATATATTTTTGGATTCAAAAAAATGTTTTCTTTAAAAAAAGGAATTTTAATATGGTACATGAATATAATCAAAGGGTTTAGGAGTTTTTTTGGCAGATGCTGTAGAGTTGTTGCAATTTGGTGCTATATAAATAAAATTTAATTTAACTGACTTGAATCTTACTGAACTGTGTTAAAAAATATATTTTTGGAAATATTTCTCAAACATGCAATATAAAAATATCTGAACATTACATGTACATTTTATTCATAGCCTATGACATATTTATACAGCAGAAGTTGACCCAAAGTGGTTTAATACGGTGGCTGGGAAGTGCAAATCACATTTATAACATCAACAACAAAATAACATTTCAGAAAACACTTTTCTGTAAAAAAACAAATAAAAAAAATGGCAACAAAATAACATTTAAGAAAACACTTTAACAAGTCCACAACAAATTAACAAATTCACAACAAATTAACAATTCCTATTTGACACAGGGCGGAGGTAAGTGACGGAAGTGAAGGACAAGGTAAGCGACTCATGTTGTAACTGACGTCAGACGCCGGAGATTTTGGCGGAAAATTAAAGCAAATGGTAGTTTAGATTTGAACAAATTCATTTAAGCTTCAGTATTACCAAATACACTTATCAATTGTCTTATAACTAACAATATTTGTCTAAATAATCTCCAACACCCTGGAGAACAACGGGGAGAGTTTAGAAACTCTCCAAGATTATATTGATCAGTGCTTTCAGGATCTCGTGATGAAGAAGACCCAGTGTGCAGCTTCCCCGGCCAAACCTGAGACGCCGTCGTCGAAAAGACAACGCCCGGCAGATTCCCCCGGCTCAACATCCCCAGCCGGCAAAGATGTTGTCGACATACTGGAGTCAATCGACAAGTGATTGTCCAGTTTCGACGCAAGGCTGTCCTTGGTGGAGATTCTTCACCGAGAATTTAAATGCTTGCGAGAATCCCTGGAGTACAGCCAGCAGCAGGTGGAAACGCTTGCTGCTGAAAATGCCACGCTAAGGGAGTCGGTGAAATGTCTCACAGATAATGTTACCCAGCTCAATAGAGAAAATAAAAAAAGAAAAGAAACAGTTATCGATCTACAAGCTCGTAGCATGCGTGATAATCTGATATTTTCTGGTATTCCAGAAGCTGCTGGAGAGGACGTGGAGACCACGGTAAAAAGCTTCATCAAAACCCACCTGAAGCTGCCGGAGGACACTGTGAAGAACATCGTCTTCGATCGGGTACATCGCCTCGGCCCCATTCGGGCTACGGCCGGGAGACCACGTCCTATCGTGGCCAAATTCGGCCACTTCAAACAAAAGCAACATGTGAAAAGCCGCGGCAGGGAATTAAAAGGAACGGACTTCAGCGTGAACGACCAGTTCCCCAAAGAGATCTTGGAACGACGCAGGGTCCTCTTCCCAATCCGACGCGGCTTCATCCAGAAGGGCTCCCGCGCTGTCATCGCTGTGGACCGGCTGTACGTGGACGGACAGCTCCACCGCGACCCCAACATCACTCCGTGGCTGTATTAACCTCACACCAGATAAGAATCAGCTACACCCTTTCCCTATCCACTCACACTAACTTGCATTAACATCTGTTTAACTTACCAGTATCAAATCGCATCTTAAAGTGTGATTTCATAGCAGAATTAACACCGTCACTCTCCGTCAGTGATTTAATTGGAATGTTTACGTTTTGTTTCTGTTTTTTTTTTTCTTCTCGTTTTTTTTTTTCTCCTCTCTTTTCCCCCTCTTCGTTGTATGCTGCTCACCCCTGTCCTTGGTTTCTTTCTTTATTCCTTTCACTGCCTCGATCACCTGCTTTGACACTCATCCACAAACATCCTTTATTTCGACACATACACACCATGCGCTCAACGGCAGCACATTTACATCAGTCAGACAGCGCACACAGTCATATAAGATACACACACACTTAAGCCAAGCCTACTCATATTAGTAACTATGCATACACAAAGTCAGACTCAGGGAGCATCTCGCCACACATTTTTTCTCTCTCTCCTTCTCTTTATTTATGAACAAGTGACGTATTCTCTCCACCTGTCTAAGCGACGCGCACAGCATACATCCCTAGTTATACACAAACATCTATGGGTACACTGAGGTTCATTACATGGAATATAAATGGAGCTGGCTCCAGAGAAAAGAGGTTAAAAATATTTAACCAACTCAAAAAACTACAGGCAGATGTTGTCCTTTTACAAGAGACCCACAGACCTCGTAGAGGTTCGAATGAACTTAAAACACCTGAGTTTCCTAATGTGTTCTCAGCTTGTTATAATTCTAGACAAAGGGGAGTAGCAATTTTAATACATAAAAATATTAATTTCACAGTACTCGATACAGTTATAGATCCAGAGGGCAGATTCTTAATCATTAAACTATCTATACTTGATAAAAAGCTCTGTATTGCAAGTGTATATGGTCCAAATGTTGATGATCCCTCATTCTTTCACAGTTTTTTCAGTGCACTCTCTGAACACTTAGATGGCACACGTGTTCTTGGAGGCGACCTCAACCTTGGACTAAATGAAGACATGGATAGGCTCAATACAGCAGGAACTCAGCGTAATTGGCAGTCCATAAATATAATCAAACAGTGTATGAGCGACTTTGGTCTTCGCGATGCATGGCGCTCCCTTCACCCCACCAGTAAGGAATATACTTTTTTCTCACATGTCCATCACTCCTACTCTCGTCTGGATTATTTTTTGGTCAGCAGCTCACTGCTGAACGACATTTCAGACACTGAGATTCACCCTATAGCTGTCAGCGATCATGGTCCTGTATCTTTAACACTAATGCACAAGAATAATACTACGCCAAGAAAAAACTGGAGATTTAATATATCACTACTTAAAGATGAAGACTTTATTAAATATTTTTAAAAAGAGTGGACTTCATATTTGGACTATAATGACACTCCCGAAACATCAGCTTCTGTTCTATGGGAAGCAGGGAAAGCTGTGATGAGAGGTTAAATAATTTCTTTCTCATCACATAAAAAGAAAGAACAAAACAAAAATATTCAGGAATTAGAAAAAACCATCAAATCCCTAGAAGAAGCCTACACGTCCCACCAAGATCAGGAAACATTGAACAAAATACGCAAAACAAAACTAGAATTAAATGAGATAATTAATAAAAAAACAAAATTCTTAGTACAAAGACTACGCTTACAAAATTATGAACATGGTAATAAATCCGGTCAATTTCTAGCAAACCAGCTAAAAATAAATAAAGAAAAAACAACTATATGTGCTGTTCATGATTTATCTGGGAACACAATATATGATCCGATACAAATAAACAACATTTTCAGGGATTTCTATAAAATGTTGTATTCACCACAAATAAACCCATCTAAAAAAGAAATTGATCAGTTTTTGGACAACATAACTCTTCCAAAATTATTGGACACTCAAGCAATGGCACTGGATTCACCACTGACACCAGGTGAACTCCAGGAAGCCCTGATAAGTATGCCCAATAATAAGGCTCCAGGTGCAGACGGCTTTCCTGCAGAATTCTACAAAGAATTCTGGATGATTTTAGCACCAGTTTTCTACAGAACGTTGTTGGAAATTAAAGAAAAGGGCAGACTTCCACCAAATATGAATTCTGCAAACATTAATCTCCTGCTAAAACCAGGCAAAGACCCTGTATATCCCTCAAGCTATCGTCCAATATCCCTTATAAATGTAGACCTTAAAATAATCTGCAAAGCTCTCTCAAAGAGACTGGAGAAAATAACCCCCCTCTTAATTCATCCTGACCAAACTGGTTTCATAAAAGGTAGGCACTCATCAACAAATACACGTAGATTACTTAATTTGATAGACTACTCATACAGTAAAAACCTAGAAACTACAATATTCTCTTTAGACGCAGAAAAAGCATTTGACAGAGTTAACTGGAAATTTCTATTTGCAACTTTACACAAATTTGGTTTTGGATCCTCTTTCATAAACTGGTTAAAAATATTATATAATTCCCCAACAGCTTGTGTTAGAACAAATGACCAGACATCCTCCAGCTTCTGTCTCTTGAGGGGCACCAGGCAGGGATGCCCACTCTCCCCTTCACTGTTTGCAATTTTTATTGAACCACTAGCAGCAGCAATTAGACAGAATTCAGTAATTAAGGGCATAAAATGCAAGAACGTGGAACATAAAATTAGCCTTTATGCGGATGATGCGTTACTCTTTCTCCAAAATTTACAAACCAATATCTCTGGGGTGATTGAATTGAAAAACTCTTTTGCAAGAATATCAGATTACTCAATTAACTGGTCAAAATCTACAGTCCTACCGATTAATTGCTCCCTCCATAATTCCTCTTCTACACCACTGCAATCGGGAAATATAAAATATTTAGGTATTAATGTTTCTCCCAAGCTTGCAGATCTAACTAAATTAAACCATATCCCACTTTTAAAGAAGGTAGAAGATGATCTGGCTAGATGGAAATGTCTATCCATATCACTCATGGGAAGGGTTGCCACTATAAAAATGATGGTCTTACCAAAAATAAATTATTTATTCTCAATGATCCCAACTAAACCGCCACAAGATTGGTTCAGATCTCTAGATTCATGTATGTCCAAATTCCTTTGGAAAAATAAACCCCCACGTATAAGCTTAAAAACACTACAAATGACCAAGGATAGAGGAGGACTAGAACTGCCTAACTTTCAGCACTACTTCTTAGCCAACAGGCTTCAGTTTATCTCAGGATGGCTAAAACATACCCTCTTAGATGAACCTTGGCTAGATGTAGAACAAGCACTTTGCAATAATCTAGAGATCTCAGACCTACCATTTATCAGCTCAAACATCCAACGACATGAATGCTTCAAAAGCATCAACATCAGCTCTTCTCTGACAGCATGGTGGAGTTTCTAAAATTGACGGCGTCTTCATTAATCCCATGCAAACGTACACCTATCTGGAACAACCCTGACATATTACAAAACAATAATATGATAAACTTTTCAGATTGGAGTGGTAAAGGAATCAAATATTTAGAACATATACTAGAAGGAACAGAATTTATTTCATTTGACGGACTAGTTACACAATATGGGATCAACAAGAAAAGATTTTTAGAATATCAACAAATTAAATCCATAGTAAAAAAGAAATTTAAACCAGGTCAAGTTGAACTACAAACACCACCAAGTGTGGTTCAATTTCTTGCTCTTAAAACCCCCAAATTACTATCCAAAATATACAGAATGCTTTCTAAAACAGATGAATCAATATCACTTCCTATTGCAAAATGGGAAGCGGATTTATCAGTTAACTTAGACCTAAACTTCTGGTCTCAGATTTGCTTAAAAACCTTTCATCTACTTAGAAATCCCAGTCTTCAATTAATTCAATACAAAATATTACATAGAGTGCACTATACAGGTCATCGGATGTTCAAGATGGGCTTTACGCCTACCAACAACTGCTCACACTGCCAAACCAATTCACTGGACATTATGTCCACGCTCTTTGGTTCTGTCCACCAGTTCAGAAGTTTTGGCGCGAGATATGTGAAGACTTATCAAAGTGTCTGAAATGTAACATTCCAACTTCCCCCTTAGTGTGTTTGTTGGGCAGCTTAGATAATGTTACTTCAGAAAAGAATATAGGCCATATGGTTTTCACTGCCCTATGCATAGCCAAGAAAACAGTCCTCATGAACTGGAAAAATAAAAACAATCTTAATTCTAACCAATATAGAAATTATCTATTAGATTACATTAGTCTTGATACAGCCTCTGCCACCACATCAGATCAATTGCTCTGGGCTCCTTTGATCAGCTCCATCACCTAGTGGGGGTGGGGGGTCATAGTTTGGTCCCGCCTTCACTGTTGTGATTGGTGTGGGGGTAGGGACAGGCTTAGGGCGTCGGGGGGTTCCCCGGAGGCATCTTCCTTGGGGGGCTCAATCCGGGGTAGCGGTCATGTCCGGTTAGGGGCTCTGTTGGCTCTTGGGTGACTGTTGCCTCATGGCTGCGTGCAGCGGGGCTAGGGGAAGGTCTGTGCTGACGGACGTGGGTTACTGACCTGGTAGCCTGGCTGCCCCTGGGTGGGTCCGGGATGGGCGTGAGAATTCTGGGGGCGCTCCGTCTCTGGGCTGGGGCCCTGGCCGGGCCTCGGGGCCTTGGGTCCCGGTTGGTGTGTTGCCGGGGTTGTGGGCGGGTGGGTGCATGGGGGCCCAGCCCTGGTGCAGGGTGCCGCCGGTGCGTCGAGCCACCTGGGGGGCTCTTCAACTGGTGGGGGAGATTGTCACATCTTGCAGGAGCTTTCCTCTCTTCAGGAACTCTCTCTGCAGGAGGGGGAGATACAGGAGAGGTGGAGGAAGATCTCAGCCTGGGTGTCTATTATCTTATGTAGTCTGGAAGATAAGTGGATGGTGGGGTGGGTGCAGTTTTTTCTGTGGTGGGGTTGGGTGGACAGTCCCGGGCTCTATGGGGCCGGGAGGCGCTGCTGCACTGGGCCCCGGTCTGGATGGGCCTGGGCCCCCTTTCCCTGGCGGGTCGCGGAGTATTGGGGTGCCTACTGGTAGGGCTGCTCGAATATGGCAAAAATGATAATCACGATTATTTTCACTGAATTTGAGATCTCGATTATGTGACGATATTTATTTAACCCTTACGACCTACTATAGAACCAAGTCCGCCAGAGCTTATATTATTTTTTACATGTTGTAGTGCCATTTATGGGAGCATTTCAAGTTGCTATACAACTGTTATAGCCCATATTTTAATAATATGTATGCATTAAGTCCATAGTAATTACATTAATTGCAAAAAAGTGCAATAAACTACAAAAAAATTGAAAATCGTTTTTTTTTTTTTTTTATATATATATTTCTACTTGGAGAAATTTAAGAGGTTTATCCCTCAAAACTTTAAATACAAAAAAGTTGCAAAAAATAGTTTACAACAACAGGAAATTTATTTTGAGTGTCTTCATAGTTTTATTTTGGAGATACAGCAATTTTTATATACTGCAGGAAAAACAAAAAACAATCCTATGATGCAAATTTGCAAAGAAAACAGCACGTGCATCAAAATAAACTATTTCCAGCAGTGCAATTCGGGTTCTAAGCATCATAGAAACTATTCAGAAAAGTCAAACATGACTTATAAAAACACCAGTATAGGCTTTTAAGGCCTACAAGTAAAAAACTACATTTTCCGCGAAAATGACATCACTTTCGATTTCGGGCAGGAAATGGCGGACATGTGATAGTTCACGCTGACGTCTGTTTCACTGTGGGAAGTGTTACGAACAGCTGATCGGATCGGCAAAGCCTGTTTCTGGAATATTATGTTTTTGTTGCTGCAAGCGCTTTTTATGCAATTTTTGCAAAGCTATATGTGGAAGGAAACCCTGACCGAGGACAAGCTGATGACATAAGATGTAAGTACAACTCCTCTGGTTTCATATGCAAAAAAAATAATATTGCGCTAGCTTACACGGTTCAGGTTCTACAGGGATTTAAAAATAGTTACACAAAACGGAGCGTGCTGCTCTGACCGGCTTTAAAGGGTTAACAATAACAATGTATTGAATAATGACTTTAAAAAATAATATAAAATAGTGTGCAACACCACTGAAGTTTTTTTTACCCCTCTTTTCAACCAACGGCAGTCACTCTCCTCTCCAAATAACTTCTGCTTAGCTTTCCGAGCTTCCCTTGGGTCCTCTTAATCAGCTGTCTCCACCCTTTTTTGCGCCACGGACCGGTTTATGCCCGACAATATTCTCACGGACCGGCCTTTAAGGTGTCGCGGATAAATGAGGGACGGGCTAATAATCAGCTCAGTCATTTTTAATGATCGTTGAAAGCCCAGATCGTAATCGTGATTAAAATTCGATTAATTGAGCAGCCCTACCTACTGGGGTCAGCGGGGGAGCTGGCCCCAGAGAGAGGTCACTTGCCCCTCCCTTCCTTCCCTCCCCATCTCCAGCTGCCTCCCTCTTCCCGCTCCACCACAACCACCCATACATGCAGGGCCTTGGAGTAGGGGTATGTCACCAGGGTGCAGAGGAGGCTACCCCCCCTGTCCCCTTCTGGCTGCCTCTGCCTCAATTTTATCCCACAACTTAGACATTCACATTACTCACACTCTCATTACACATACATATAGGATCTTGGGGTGGGCACGATACACGGAATCCAAATTACCATCAGGGTGTACACCTCACCCCTGGCGTCGTTGCCCACCTCTCAATTTTAAATACACGTAGACATTGAGGGCTAGCAGGAGGGACTATGCGCTTACCTGCTGCTCTCTGGCAGGTAGGTCCATGCCCTCCTGGGTTTTAAATGCACCTTAGAACACACATGCATCAACACTACAATGAGCGGGTGGAGGGAGGTTTGGAGTCTTCTCTCACCCCATTCTCTGCTGCCTGCTGGAGTGGGGGGGCTAGGAGGAGGAGTTGGCTGTCCGACTGCGGTCTGCAGTGTGGGGCCTCCCTGCTGCTGCGGAGTCGGGGCGGTCTGCCTCTCCCCACCGCAGGGAAAAGGGTAACACCACCTGGGTCTGGGTGCAGTTCCCCCCTCCAGGGGCAAGCGTACCTAGACCTGGTTCGTAGAGTACGCTTGGGGAGTGTGATCGTGTGTACAGCGTCTCTTTATGTCTGTCTCCACGTTGGTTGAGTGTGGAGTAAGTGCATATGAGAGCATGAGGGTGGGAATGGATGTTTGTATATGTGTGTGCCTGTATTTCTGTGTCTATATGTCAGGTTGGGTGTCAGACGCCACCTCTCTGGGGACATCTCAGGCCCTCCAAGGTTTGGAGGCCTATCTCCCCCCACCACCACTTCCCCTGCCAGTGGCGGACTCCCTCAGACATCGGTGCGTTGGTGGTTCTTTGAGTCTGGGGATGGGCGTCCGGGTACACACCGGCTCACTCCTTGGCAGCCGGTTATCGGGGCCTGGAGCCTGGGGCTCGCTCGGGCCACTTCGGAGGTGGGGTGCCCCCGGCCTCTCGGCCTGGGGCTCGGTCACTCAGGCACAGCTGGCTGCCGGCGGAGCTCACGGGCGCGTCACTGCAACTCCCCCTGGCTTCTGCTCCGCGGCTGCTGAGTGAGCCCTCATCTGGGACTCTCCTCAGCTCTTTCTGGGACAGTGGCGCGGCTGCCCCTCCGTTGGTCTTCCTTGGTCTCTTGTGTTTTGAGGGTCTCTGGATGTCTGGAGTTTTGATCTCCTCCATACCTGCTTCATGCCCTGGAGGACGGGGCTGTGGCCCCCCCACACCCTCTAGCAGATCATTACATGAAGGAACCTTTTAAAAAAACAAGTGCGTCCATGCTCACAGGTGTACACACGGGTGATCACACCCACAAACTACACCCTTTTTGGCTCCTACCTCAAAGCACACTGTGCGCTGTTGATCTTATGTGCTGCACAATAATGTTTAATATTTAGTATTTACTGTCATATTCCCATATATCATTGTGATGTTGTTTTTCCCCACTCGGCGACACACCCTGGTAATTGGTGATTCTGTTCTCAGACATGTGAAGCTAGAGACACCGGCAACCATAGTCAATTGTCTTCCAGGGGCCAGAGCAGGCGACATTGAAGGAAATTTAAAACTGCTGGCTAAGGGTAAACGTAAATTCAGTAAGATCATAATTCACGTCGGCAGTAATGACACCCGGTTACGCCAATCGGAGGTCACTAAAATCAATATTGAATCAGTGTGCAACTTTGCCAAAACAATGTCGGACTCTGTAGTTTTCTCTGGTCCCCTCCCCAATCAGACCAGGAGTGACATGTTTAGCTGCATGTTCTCCTTAAATTGCTGGCTGTCTGGGTGGTGTCCCAGAAACGATGTGGGCTTCATAGATAATTGGCAAACCTTCTGGAGGAAACCTGGTCTTGTTAGGAGAGACGGCATCCATCCCACTTTGGATGGAGCAGCTCTCATTTCTAGAAATATGGACAAATTTATTAAACCCCCCAAAATATGACTATTTGAGTTGGGACCAGGAAGCAGAGTTGCAGTCTTACACGCCTCTCTGCAGCTTCTCTCCTCCTGCTACCCCCCCAAAACCCATCTCCATAGAGACTGTGTCAGCTCCCAAACAGACAACAAACAAACTAAAAACCAGCAACAAACAACTTAAACATAAACAATTACAAAGAAAGAACAATACAGTATCCACATCTGAACCAAAGAGTAAAACAGTGAAATGTGGATTATTAAATATTAGGTCTCTCTCCTCCAAGTCTCTGTTAGTACATGACTTAATAATTGATCAACAAATTGATTTACTCTGCCTTACAGAAACCTGATTGCAGCAGGATGATTATGTTAGTTTAAATGAATCAACACCCCCGAGTCATTCTAACTACCAGAAACCTCGAAGCACAGGCCGAGGGGGCGGTGTGGCAGCAATTTTTCACACCAGCCTATTAATTAATGAAAGACCAAGACAGACTTTTAATTCATTTGAAAGCCTGATGCTTAACATTGTCCACCCCAGCTGTGAAACTCAGAAACCAGTCTTTTTTTTTTTTTTTTTTTGTGTCCCGTTTGGATTTTTAGCCATCAGAATTGTTGTCTTAAGGCCAAGAAAGATGCCAAGCGGATTTATTTTACCAAGTGGATCGTCATGGCCTTGCCATATTGGTCCATTTGATTGACCTTTATTATAATTATGTATTTATTTTATTTTCAGTTCCTACAAACGGGACAGACATGACTGGGGGACAGGACAGGGAGAAAGAATGAAAGAAAGAGAGGGAGAGAAAGAAAACCAAAGGGGAGAAGAGACGGTGAGAAGGGCGGGAAGAAAGAAAGAAAAACAAACAAAACACCTGGATCACCTGTATGGGGAAAAAAAACAGAAGAGAAAGCAAACAGAAAAGAGCAACATAATAAAAAAAAACAGCACCATCACAATAAACTAGCTAGCAGTAGATATCAGTAGATACTAAGTAATAAACGATATTGTGCAGCACGCAAGATAGACAGCGCACAATGTGCTTTGAGGCAGCAGCCAAGAAAGGTGTAGTCCGCGTCTGTGAACACCCGTGTGTACACCTGTGTGCACACCTGTGTGGATCAGCATGCTTGTATTCCGAAGGTTTCTCCATGTAACGATCTGCTAGGGAGTGTGGGGAGCCATAGCCCCGTCCACCAGGGTATGAAGCAGGTATGGAGGAGATCCAGGCCCCAGACATCCAGAGGCCCCAGAGTACAAGGACCCGAGGAGGACCACCAAAGGGGGGGAACCGTGCCACCCTCCTGGGAAGAGCTGAGTAGAGCCCCAAAGGAGAGGTCACCCCGCAGCTACGGAGCAGAGGCCAGAGGGGGTTGCAGTGGCGTGCCCGCTGTGCCAGAGAGGACCGAGGTTCAGGCCCAGAGGCCTGAGGGCATCCCACCCCCCAGAAGGAGCCCAGCCGACAGAGGTCGATTATCTTGTTAATAATTTCACCTCCTCACTACGTACGACTCTGGATACTCTAGCTCCTGTGAAAACTAAGGTCTCTAATCAGAAGTACCTGACTCCGTGGTATAATTCTCAAACACGTACCCTAAAGCAGATGACTCGTAAGCTGGAGAGGAAATGGCGTGTCACAAATTTAGAGGATCATCATTTAGCCTGGAGAAATAGTTTGCTGCTTTATAAGAAAGCCAGAACATCTTACTATTCATCACTGATTGAAGAAAATAAGAACAACCCCAGGTTTCTCTTCAGCTCTGTAGCCAGGCTGACAAAAAGTCAGAGCTCTGCTGAGCCAACCATCCCTTTAACGTTAACTAGTAATGACTCCATGAACTTCTTCACAAATAAAATTTTTATAATTAGAGAAAAAATTACCAGTAATCATCCCACAGATGTAATATTATCTACAGCTACTCTTAGAACAATTGATGTTAAGTTAGACTCTTTTTCTCCAATTGATCTTTCTAAGTTAACTTCAATAATTACTTCCTCCAAACCATCAACGTGTCTTTTAGACCCCATTCCTACAAAACTGCTCAAAGAAGTCCTGCCATTAATTAATTCTTCGATCTTAAATATGATCAACCTATCTCTAATAATCGGCTATGTACCACAGGCCTTCAAGCTGGCTGTAGTTAAACCTTTACTCAAAAAGCATCTCTAGACCCAGCAGTCTTAGCTAATTATAGGCCAATCTCCAACCTTCCTTTCATATCAAACATCCTTGAAAGAGTAGTTGTCAAACAGCTAACAGATCATCTGCAGAGGAATGGTTTATTTGAAGAGTTTCAGTCAGGTTTCAGAGCTCATCACAGCACAGAAACAGCTTTAGTGAAGGTTACAAATGATCTTCTTATGGCCTCTGACAGTGGACTCATCTCTGTGCTTATCCTGCTAGACCTCAGTGCAGCGTTCGATACTGTCGACCATAATATCCTATTAGAGCGATTAGAACATGCTGTAGGTATTACAGGTACTGCACTGCAGTGGTTTGTATCATATCTATCTAATAGACTCCAGTTTGTGCATGTAAATGGAGAGTCCTCTTCACACACTGAGGTCAATTATGGAGTTCCACAGGGTTCAGTGCTAGGACCAATTCTGTTTACATTATACATGCTTCACTTAGGCAGTATCATTAGAAGACATAGCATACATTTTCACTGCTATGCAGATGACACCCAGCTCTATCTGTCCATGAAGCCAGATAACACACACCAATTAGTTAAACTGCAGGAATGTCTTAAAGAGATAAAGACCTGGATGGCCGCTAACTTTCTGCTTCTTAATTCAGATAAAACTGAGGTTATTGTACTTGGCCCTGAAAAGCCTAGAAATATGGTATCTAAGCAGATTCTTACTCTGGATGGCATTACCTTGGCCTCCAGTAACACTGTGAGGAACCTTGGAGTCATTTTTGACCAGGACATGTCCTTCAATGCACATATTCAACAAATATGTAAGACTGCGTTCTTCCATTTGCGCAACATCTTGTAGAATAAAAAGGGGATGTTTTTTCCTCTTCTAGTTTCATTATTTTAATATGGCACTATTAGTTCATTAGAATCATATAACCAGCTTTGCATTAAATATATATTGAAGTTTTTGACCTTACATTAGCTTTTGTGTTACAGTGATTGTTATAACTCTAGTTTGATTCTTTACTTATAAGTACCAGAATAATAATATGATCTTTCATTGCAGATGTGACCATGATCAACTTATACATATTGCAGTTTGTTGCTCATTATAGAGTCGTGCTCAAGTTAATTAAGGGTTAAAAGCTACAGTCAGCGTGAATGTCTGACTGATCTATGGAGGGGAAAGGCTTCGAGCATAGAGGGCCGCACGCGCTTACATACCACTGATATCATATTATTCTTTGTGGTCTTTTATTCAATTCTGTTTTTTGCTAAGTTTAAAGTGGTAGTTAATTAAACGACATTGATTAAAATATTAAATACCTGAGTCAGTTTCCGGGCTTTTTAGAGAATCAGTGAAAAGCATAAATCATCACTTTTATGTTTAATCATTAATGATTGAAATGAACTGAATAGCGTTTAGAAGATTTTTTAATTTGTTTGTCTTTTGTTAAAAAGAGTGGTTTCAATAATTTCAGACACACCTTGCAATTGTGCTTATGATGAATTGGCACTTGGTCTTTTGAAGGTCATAAGCTTCGTTCGGCGTGATGGTCCGGACTGATATATTGCAGGTTTTGACTTTGAGTGGAGAGGGCTAAATGCAAACATGCTTACACAGCACTTATACGATGTTATTCTTGGTGATCTTGTGCTCAGTTATGTTTTTGTTATGTTTTAAGTAGTGGTAGCTGACCAAGCATTATTCATTTAGTATTATACACTTGTTTTAGAATAATACACACTGATCGTCTTAATCAATGTGGAAGTCCTTGTAGTTGCAATGTTGTGTCTCAGCAGGGGACGGATGGCTCCAGAAGCCGGGGGCAGTCAGCGTCTGCTCTCGGGAAGGCGACAATGTTATTTTTCTGTGTTAAATAAAACTGTCAACACTGATTGTATAACACCTGTCATTACGCATGAAGGGGCGTTCTAATACCCTGATTTTTACAAAACTATGGAGATGTGTTTTTTGTGATGAGATCTGAGGCTGTCTGCATCAGTGTCCATCTCCCACGTGTGTGACCATTAAAATCATCGTTTGACTTGACCCGGCCGGACCAGTGTTGTTATTGTGGTTTTTCTCTTGTCTCCATCCCCAATATTTTGAACCATAACAATCTCTAAAATTAGAAATATCCTGTCTCAGAGTGACGCTGAAAAACTAGTTCATGCATTTATTACTTCCAGGCTGGACGACTGTAATTCATTATTATCAGGATGTCCAAAAAACTCACTGAAAAGCCTTCAGCTAATCCAAAATGCTGCAGCAAGAGTCCTGACAGGGACTAGAAAGAGAGAGCAGATTTCTCCTGTTTTGGCTTCCCTTCATTGGCTTCCTGTTAAATCCAGAATTGAATTCAAAATCCTGCTCCTCACATACAAGGTCTTAAATAATCAGGCCCCATCTTATCTTAATGACCTTGTAGTACCATATCACCCTATTAGAGCACTTCGCTCTCGCTCTACAGGCCTACTTGTTGTTCCTAGAGTATTTAAAAGTAGAATGGGAGGGAGAGCCTTCAGTTTTCAGGCCCCTCTTCTGTGGAACCAGCTTCCAGTTTGGATTCAGGAGACAGACACTATCTCTACTTTTAAGATTAGGCTTAAAACTTTCCTTTTTGCTAAAGCATATAGTTAGGGCTGGACCAGGTGACCCTGAATCCTCCCTTAGTTATGCTGCAATAGATGTAGGCTGCCGGGGGATTCCCATGATGCATTGAGTTTTTCCTTTCCAGTCACCTTTCTCACTCACTATGTGTTAACAGACCTCTCTGCATTGAATCATATCTGTTATTAACCTCTGTCTCTCTTCCACAGCATGTCTTTTATCCTGTCTTCCTTCTCTCACCCCAACCGGTCGCAGCAGATGGCCCCGCCCCTCCCTGAGCCTGGTTCTGCCGGAGGTTTCTTCCTGTTAAAAGGGAGTTTTTCCTTCCCACTGTCACCAAAGTGCTTGCTCATAAGGGGTCATATGATTGTTGGGTTTTTCTCTGTATCTATGAAGCGCCTTGAGGCGACTTATGTTGTGATTTTGGCGCTATATAAATAAAATTGAATTGAATTGAAAATTGAATATTACTCTTGTTCTCTTCTGCTTGTTTTCTTTTTTCTTTCTCAACAGGTGATCCAGGTGATCGATATATGCATTTTCTTTTTCTTTTTTTTCTTCTGCCAATTCTGTTGGTTTTTGTCTTTTGCCCTTCTCCCCCGTCCCTCTTCTCAGCTGTTTCTCTTTCCCTCTTTCTTTCTCCCCTTCTTTCCTCCAGTCAAGTCTGTCCCGTATTCAGCAAGTGAAAATAAAATAAACAATAAAAGGTGAATCAAATGGACCATTATGGCAAGGCTGGGATGGTCAATTTGGTAAAGTAAATCCATTGGGCATCTTTATTTGCCTTTAGACAATAATTCTGATGGCAAAAGAGCCAAACGGGACAGGCAAAAAAAAAAAAATTAATAAAAAAATTAACAAGTCTGCAACAAATTAACAAGTGGCTCTTGACAGAAAGGGATTGTCTGAAATACCGGAGTATGGGTGAGATAATGATGTTCAGATTTTTAAATGTCACGGAGATTTTCTTAAGAAAGTGTTTAGAAAGTAAGAAAATACATGTAATTTTTCATTTTTTATGCATCCATCTATAGAACGCTGCATGTTATATTCTAAATCTACCTGTTCTCTTTCAGAAACCTGCCTGCAGAAAATGAAACTAAAGTATGTAATGCAAGGATATAATCACTTTCAAGATGGAGAAAGCATAAAGCCGTTCGTCTTTATCATATTAGGTGTCCATAACTGTCACTTAAAGAGATTTTGCAGGTCATTAATCAATGTATAAAAGTACAATAAAATTTATTTTTAGTGACACAGGACACAAACACGGAAGCAAGATCTATAATTAGGATTATTTATAATAAACATTAACAAATCATTGCAATTTCTTTAACCATACAGAATAACTAAATCCTTCAGGACAATATCACATCAATGCACTGAACTCAGTATGTTATCCCTCTAACAGAGCCTCCACATGTTCTCACTGTAATTTCCCCTCATGAATGAATTTATGTTTGCACTAATTTGAATGTTCGGGGAAAAATCAAACGCATTTTACTCGCAGTACTCAAGCTGACTTACCTTTGTTTGAATGATGACATACTCACAAATCTTGTGCCCAATCTTTGGTGAATTGGATGTGTCCCTTCAGAGATTTATAATTGCGAAACTGGTTCACCTTGTACGCGCTGACTCCACAGACAAGGTACGAAAATATATCAGGCTATGTCAATAGCGGTAGGTCTTCAGGGTTTCTACTCCACTGCTGTATTTCATACGGGTCCACATTTCCAATGCACATATTTTCTACAAGTACCGTCTCTTTGCATCTCAACGCAACCTGTCTCTGTACCGTCGTTTTTCTTTTAAACTGCTTTTAAGCATGTTTCTAGCAACCGTCCTTCCAACACAGTGTGTTTGTTTTGATTTGTGTTTTCTGAAATGTTATTTTGTTGTAAATTTTTTTATTTGTTTTTTTTTTTAGGTAAAAGTGTTTTCGGAAATTTTATTTTGTTGTTGACGTTGTAAATGTGATTTGCACTTCCCAGCCACCGTAGTTTAGAGACAGAAACATTTACATTCAGCTCAGACCCAGTTTCAAAATAAATAAAAAGCTCATAGGTGCATTGTTTTGGTTGTGCACTACAATGGTCATCATCAGTTGTATTTTTTCCAGCTGTTAATAGTATCAGAGCATTGAATTTAATTCCTGCATTCCCTCTAAGAAATACTTAGTCCCAGGTGAGGAAAATGGGCATTATGTTTCAACGGTATGAGCAGTCTATGTTAAAAGCCCATACTTGTGTTAACATGTGCTTCAGCTTTTTGTTTAAGAGGACAATAAAATCAGCTTTTTGCTGTTAAAGTTAAAGAAAGAAAACTTTAAATTGGTTAGTTTTTAATTTTTAGTTTTAAAGAATCTGCAATTAATTACAAATACAGAAAATGGAAAGCCCTTCAAGCTATAGCTATGTAAAAATTAAAATTTCTGAGAAATGTGAATGTGCTGCTCTAACACTCAGCATGTGTTTTTGTTGTGTGTATGTGTAATCAGTCCATAATTACCAGTTGGGTGTTTGACAGGAAAGAAGGTGAGTATGTAAGACCTTTAGCAGCAGGGTGTCTGCAAATGAGACAGCTTCACAATTAACTAGGATCTTCTTCATCCCAGCTCCGCCAACTACCACAGGATTTGCATCATGTTTTTAGACTGGGTTTAAAGAAGTCAGCAGACAGAAAGACTCAATTAACTCTCTCAGCTGCCTTAAGCATCCCACATACAGCACATCTACTCTGACCTGATGCCAAGTGGTGATGCCAGGAGTTCTTTTTCTCATTACATCTGAGAACAAAATAGTTTTTCCACTAATATTTATTTAGACATCTCATAAGAAGTTCACTTGCTCAACAATAATCACAAATCTAAAGATAACAAATCTATTATACGTTGCTAAGCTTTAAAATCAGGTTACCCCTTTGCATCCATCAGGGTGATTGCAAGATATTTTGGGTTAGGTTCAGTTCATATCTGCCTCTTAAAGTTTTATTGAAGATATCATGCTTCTTCTTTTGGCTGCTCCACAGCAGATTGTGTGTCTCCATCTCACCCAATCTCTGTCACACCAAACGTTTTCATGTGGTCTTTCACTACATCCATAAATCTTCTCTGTGTTTCAATTCAATTCAATTTCAATTCAATTTCTTTATTGTCCCACAAGGGGAAATTAGTTTAGCAGCAGGAGGATAAGAACAAACAGAACAATACTATAAAACAATAATAACAATAATAATGATAGAAAATTCAAGGACAATTATTTGCCATTAAGGAGACAAGACGCAGTAGGGATAAAAGAGACCTGGAGTCTTTTAGTCCTCCTCGGAGGTACTCTAAAACGGCGGCCGGAAGGCAACAACTCAAACTCACTGTGAAGTGGATGGTTCACACAATTAATAATAGAATGAGCCTTTCTAAGCACATTTCTATTGTAAATGGCCAAAAGTCCATCTTGCCAGCGCCCTGAAATTTTGCTAGCAGTTTTTACCAGAAGTCCCAACCGATTCTTATTCTTCACCATCAGGTTACCAAACCAGGCAGCGATACAAAAAGACATCACAGATTCGATAAAACTTCTATAAAACAAGGAAAACATCTCAGATGAGACGTTAAAAGATCTCATTTTCCTTAAAAAGAACAGTCTTTGTTGAACTTTTTTAGTAGTGGCATCAGCATGAGATTCAAAACACAGTTTATGGTCAAGTACCACACCTAGATATTTATAACTCTCAACGATCCCAATATCGGCAGTTTTAATGATAGTGGGTGATGAGCTATAAGAGGACTTCCTAAAATAAATAATCATGTCTTTAGTTTTTGACACGTTAAGTGAAAGGAAGGACTCATCACACCAATTCACAAAATCATCTACAACCTGTCCATGGCCTGACTCGTCCCCCACTAGAAGACTGACGATCACTGTGTCGTCAGCAAACTTCAGGATGTGTCTGTTTGTGAAATTGCTGCGACACTCATTTGTGTACAGAATGAACAGAAGGGGAGAGAGGCAACAACCCTGGGGTGATCCAGTAGAGGAGGAGAGCACATCAGAAAAGACATGATTTACCCTCACACATTGTGACCTATTAGTTAGAAAGTCTGTCACCCAGCCGACCAGACTAGTGTCAAGCTTGAAATGATTGTAAAGCCTGTCAGCAAGTAAGAGGGGTTGAACTGTATTAAATGCAGATGAAAAGTCAGCAAATAATAATCTTGCATGGGTGTGGGGGGCCTCAAGATGCTTATACAAGAGATGCAGGAGTGTGACAGCAGCATCCTCCACACCTCTCCCTGCTCTATAGGCAAACTGGAAGGGGTCAAGATGGTGTTCAACATGCATTAAAATCTCCTTCTTAATTATCTTCTCAAATGTCTTCATCACTAAAGAAGTCAGAGCCACAGGCCTAAAATCATTCAGTGCCTTAGGAGAACTGCCCTTAGCAACAGGAACAATGATCGCATGTTTCCAAATTTTAGGTACAGTCTGTAGCTCTAAAGAAAGTGAGAAGATATAGTGAAAAATCCCACTCAGCTGATCAGCACAAGTTCTCAGTACCTGTCCACAGATGTTGTCAGGTCCAGGACTCTTGCTTTTGGTATGTCTAAAAAGATTAGCTACCCCTGTCTCATCAATACAAATAGATGGGGGAGTGATGGTCTTTTCCCTCAGTGTTCATGGCAAAAAATAAGGAATCTCCCGCTCCCTTTCTCCCGTCACTCGTGAACAAGACCCCAAGATACTTAAACTCTTTCACTTGGAGCAGGAACTTGTCCCCGACCCCGAGTGAGCACTCCACCCTTTTCTGCTGAGGACCATGGCCTCAGATTTTAAGGTGTTTTCCCACCACTTCACACTTGGCCTCGAACCGTTCCAAAGTGAGCTGGAGGTCATTACCCAATGCCAACAGAACCACATCATCTGCGGAAAGCAGAGATGACAGCCTGAGACTACCCAAGTAAAAGCCTTCCGCCCCTTGGCTATGCCTCGAACATAAAATTATTACAAGAATCGGTGACAAAGGGCAGCCCTGGTGGAACCCATCACCCACCAGGAACGAGTCTGACTTATTGTTGGCTATGCGGACCAAGCTCTTGGAACGGTTGTATAAGGATTGAATGGCCCGTAGCAATGGACCAGACACCCCATGCTCCCAGAGCACCCCCCACAGGACACCCAGAGGGACACGGTCGAATGGCTTTTTCAGTCTTCTCAAGTCCACCAGACACATGTAGACTGGTTGAGCAAACTCCCATGCACCCTCAGAGGATAAAGAGCTGGTCCAGTGTTCCATGACCAGGACGAAAACTGCATTGTTCCTCCTGT
Organism: Rhamphochromis sp. 'chilingali'; assembly: GCF_963969265.1. Classification (NCBI taxonomy): domain Eukaryota; kingdom Metazoa; phylum Chordata; class Actinopteri; order Cichliformes; family Cichlidae; genus Rhamphochromis; species Rhamphochromis sp. 'chilingali'. The sequence goes on along the minus strand of NC_137945.1, from coordinate 35,091,720 downwards.
ATCTGAGATTCAACTAACGGGCGGACTCTCCTTTCCAGCACCCTGGCATAGACTTTCTCAGGGAGGCTGAGGAGTGTGATCCCCCTGTAGTTGGAACAAACCCTCCGGTCCCCTTTCTTAAAGATGGGAACCACCACCCCGGTCTGCAAATCCAGATGTATTGCCCCTGATCTTCACTTAACTTTGTACAGGCATGTCAACCAGGACGGCCCTACAACATCGAGAGCCTTCAGGAACTCAGGCCGGACCTCATCCACACCAGTGACCCTGCCCCTAAGGAGCTGTTTAACTGCCTCAGTGACCTCGCCCCCGCAGATTGGCGGGTCATCCCCTACGTCCCTAGACTCCTTCTCCATGGAAGACGTGCCAGTGGGATTGAGGAGGTCCTCAAAGTATTCCTTCCACCGCCCAACAATTTTCTCAGTCGAAGTCAGCATTGCTCCACCCACACTATACACAGTGCAGGTAGAACACCACTTTCCTGAGTCACCTGACAGTTTGCCAGAATCTCTTCGAGGCCGTCTGAAAGTCTTTTTCCATGGCGTCTCCGAATTCCTCCCACACCCGAGTTTTTGCTTCAGCCACTGCCCAAGCCATGTTCCGCTTGGCCTGTTGGTACCTATCAGGTGCCTCCGAAGTCCCACAGGCTAACCAACCTGATAGGAGGCTCAGCCTTCAACACAATAATACAGATTTTGATCACCAAGTTAGCCAACCTGGGGCTCCCGCCACCCATCTGCTCTTGAATAAAGGACTTTTTGGTCGACAGAGCCCAGCGGGTGAAACTGGGTCCTCACTTGTCTTCCTCTCGCACTCTCAGTATTGGCTCTCCACAGGGCTGTGTACTAAGCCCACTACTCTACTCCCTCTACACATCTGAGTGCAGTCCCGCCACCCAGAGAACATCATTGTCAAATTTGCTGATGACACAACGGTGGTGGGGCTGATCACAGGGGGAAATGAGGTGGCCTACAGAGATGAGGCCCTGAAACTGGGAGAATGGTGTGCATTAAACAACCTGGCACTTAACATCACCAAGACCAAGGAGCTCATCCTGGACTTCAGCGGAGCAGAGCTGCCCCCCTGCAGATAAACTGTGAATGTGTAGAGTGAGTGGAGTCCCTCAAATTCCTTGGTGTCCACATCTCTGCAGACCTCTCCTAGTCAGTCAACATCATGGTGCTAGTCAAGAAGACCCACCAGCAGCTACACTTCCTAAGGGTGCTCAGGAAGGAGCCTGCTGACCTATGCAGTGACAGTGTGGCACACCAGCTGCATGGAGGCAGACAGGAAGGGACTGCAGAGGGTGGTAAACACAGCAGAAAAACCCCTCAGCTGCCCTCCTTGTCTGCCATCTAAAACTCCTGTTGTCTCAGCAGGGTCAGAAACATCCTGAAGGACACAAACCACCCCAGCTACCATCATTTTAACCTACTGCCCTCTGGCAGGTGCTTCAGATCCATACGGGCCAGAACAAACAGACTGAGGGACAGCTTCTTTCCCAAAGCTATGATCATATTATATCATCATCATCCTTCTCTGTCACCCGGTGCTGTGTATTTCTATTATGTATTTCTATTATGTGTATAGTTATATTATTGTACAGTTTTTTATGATGTGCTAAGCACATTATAAAAACTGTTTTAAAGCTTGTTATACTGTGTATAATGACAATAAAGGCTTTCAATTTTAATTCAATACTTTCCCATAAGCATGCTGCGTTACTAAACCGTGATTTTGTTTGTGAAAGTGTCTCATGACAATGCGTGCGATGGATGGGCATACAATGGATAATGTGAAGTGCGGGAGAGAGTACGACCATGCAGTGTTTAAAGCATAGAAGTATTCACATTACTCTGAGTTTGATTCTGTAAAAAGTGACAAAAAAATTAACGTCTGCTGCACATTTATGGAACACATGCTGCATGGGAAGAAAACTTCTTTCTACATCAAAAAATTAAACTTCAAATCTGAGCAAGCACTGAGCACGCTGCCATGGGAATGTGACATTCACAGAGAAACCCCCGGATCCCCCCCACTGACATGACCGCTGTGGGCAAACCTCCACCCGCCCCACTCCTGCTAACCAGGTGACAATAGATTTAAGAGCAACAAGACGTAGAACTGCTGAGTCTTGACAATGGGTTTAAATGTTAAATTTCTTCAAATCAGATAAACTTGCATATAAATTCATTTTTGCTTGATGCAATGTGCATGAAGTTAAAAGATTAAGACTTCCAGTCCAGTCACAATGCAGGTGTTCACAACAGATTCATTTCCCATCGTTCGGAGTGAGATTTTCGTAATTCGTCCGTTCAGGTTCAGTTGTTTTATCAGTGACACTGTCACAAAGGTGGCTGAGCTGCCTTGATCCAAGAATGCATATGTTGTTACTGTCTTCGTTCCTTTCTGGGACTTGACACGTACTGGAACGATTGGAAGAATACAATCTTCCTTACCGGCCCCAGTCATGCTGAAAGTTGCTGTTGTTTGTACAAGAGCACTTGATATGAACTGTTGAGCAGCCTCCCTTGCTGTTTCTTCTTGTGAGTCCCTATTGGTGATGTGCAGCAGGGTAGGATGCAGTCGAGAGCATTCTTGACAATGGAGCTTGTCTTTGCAGCTGCTACTCATGTGACCATGTTTCAAACAGGCAAAACACAGTCCTATGCTCCTTAAAAACTCAATCTTGTCCTTATGAGGCTTGTCCTTGAGCTTTCTGCAGATTTGGAGGTTGTGTTGCTCTCCCTTGCAATAAACACAAGGTTTGCTGCTTGAATCCATTGGGACCGTCCGTGTTTTTGATGCCACTTGTTTGGCACTTTCTGTCTTGTTTTCCATTTGAGAGTCAGTGATTGTTGTTGTAAACACTTTCTTTGGTTTGAATGTCTCTGCATATTGTGGCTTTGCTCTTTGTCTGAATGAGTCCTTCACACCTGTTGTAGTTTCCCTTATATTTTCATAAAGTGGGTGTAGCACGTACCTAACTTGCTGATTGATAAAGTTGAAAAAAATCCTTAAACTTGACTCTTTTCTTCGTTTTGTCTTGCAGGTCACAAGCATACTTTCGCCACGATTCTTTAAGTTTGTAAGGAAGCTTGTTAGCTAATGCCCTTAGGTTAGACGTATTATCCAAGTCTTCCATGTAGTTAACATCTGTCATTGCATTGTAGCAGCCGGTAAGAAACAATGCAAAGGACTGTAGTGCAGTGCCGTCTTCTGGCTTAATTGTCTGCCAATCCAGGGCCTCCTTTATGTAGGCTTCAGCTATCTTAAAGTCATCTCCAAAAAACTCTTTGAGCATTTGTGTCACGGCTGGCGGAGTGAGCCGTGTGGTGTGGAGGAAAAGGAGGACCCAAAATGCAGGCAGCCGACTGATGATATGAGTGATGTTTATTTACAAAGGTGGCAGTGGCAAAAACAGGCAACAAAGGGTGAGTAATTACAAACGGAAACCTAAACTGGGAGAAACTAAAGAGCAAACCTGAAATCTTAATGAAACGGAGAGTAGAGCAGAGAGACGCAGACTAAGGAACAGGAACACCGATGAACGCAGAGATACATGGATGAATGCAGATGAACGCAGACGAGCCGACAACGAACACAGACTGACACCCACTAAATATACACACACAAGGTAATCAAGTAATCACACACAGGAGGGAAGAACAGCTGAACCTAATACACATGAGGACCGGAGGAGACAAGCTGAACACAATGACAACAGACACAGACTTTCAGAACAAAACAGGAAATCTAGGACCCGAACCGGACACAAGGGGGGGAGGACACAGAATAACTAGAACAGAGGAAAATAATCACAAAACACAAAACGCTGGGTCAACGACCCAGGACCATGACAATTTGTTTCGCCTTTGTATAATGTCATGATCCTGGGTCTGTTGACCCAGCGTTTTGAGTTTTAGTTTATGTAAGCCCGTCAGGTTTCCTAAGTTCATTTGTTATCATGCCTAGGTGTTTCTAGTTCTTATTATTTTCCCCTCGTGTTTCCAACTATGTTAAATCTCCCCAGCTCTTCATGCGTTTCATGTCTGTGTCTTACGTTGTCAAGTTCGGGTTGTCATGTCTATGTCTCTTTATGTTTCCTGTTTTATTGTGAAGAGGTCTGGTGTTTCTGTGTTCATCGTGTTCAGTTTTACTCTCCCACGGTGACGTCATTATGTTCATGTGTGCCAGCTGTTTCCCCATGTGTTCCCACTTCCCTCATCATCCTGTGTGTATTTAGTCCGTGTGCTTTCAGTCATTTGTTGTCAGGTCGTCTGCTCATCCATGTCTCATCTCCAGGTACCCATGTCAGTTCAATATGGTTAAGGTTTTTCATGTTTTGTTATTAGTTCACCCAGTTTAGGTTATTGTTTAGTTTTCACCGATGCCCTATTATTTTGTACCCTCGTTGCTAGTCTCAATAAACGGCTTGTTTTGTTAATCCACACCACGTTTTGGTCTGCGTTTGAGTCCTCCTCTGCAACACATACGGTCTGCCCCAGCCAGACCGTGACAGTATAACCCACTGAAGGTTCCATGTGGATGTAACTTTTAACCAACTCATGGGGTTGTCCACTCGTGTACTGCAGCAAAGACATGCTGTGGAAGAGAGACAGAGGTTAATAACAGATATGATTCAATGCAGAGAGGTCTATTAATACATAGTGAGTGAGAAAGGTGACTGGAAAGGAAAAACTCAATGCATCATGGGAATCCCCCCGGCAGCCTACATCTATTGCAGCATAACTAAGGGAGGATTCAGGGTCACCTGGTCCAGCCCTAACTATATGCTTTAGCAAAAAGGAAAGTTTTAAGCCTAATCTTAAAAGTAGAGATAGTGTCTGTCTCCCGAATCCAAACTGGAAGCTGGTTCCACAGAAGAGGGGCCTGAAAACTGAAGGCTCTCCCTCCCATTCTACTTTTAAATACTCTAGGAACAACAAGTAGGCCTGCAGAGCGAGAGCGAAGTGCTCTAATAGGGTGATATGGTACTACAAGGTCATTAAGATAAGATGGGGCCTGATTATTTAAGACCTTGTATGTGAGGAGCAGGATTTTGAATTCAATTCTGGACTTAACAGGAAGCCAATGAAGGGAGGCCAAAACAGGAGAAATCTGCTCTGTCTTTCTAGTCCCTGTCAGGACTCTTGCCGCAGCATTTTGGATTAGCTGAAGGCTTTTCAGGGAGTTTTTGGACATCCTGATAAAAATGAATTACAGTAGTCCAGCCTGGAAGTAATAAATGCATGAACTAGTTTTTCAGCGTCACTCTGAGACAGGATATTTCTAATTTTAGAGATGTTGCGCAAATGGAAGAAAGCAGTCTTACATATTTGTTGAATATGTGCATTGAAGGACATGTCCTGGTCAAAAATGACTCCAAGGTTCCTCACAGCGTTACTGGAGGCCAAGGTAATGCCATCCAGAGTAAGAATCTGGTTAGATACCATATTTCTAAGATTTTCAGGGCCGAGTACAATAACCTCAGTTTGATCTGAATTAAGAAGCAGAAAGTTAGCGGCCATCCAGGTCTTTATGTCTTTAAGACATTCCTGCAGTTTAACTAATTGGTGTGTGTTATCTGGCTTCATGGACAGATAGAGCTGGGTGTCATCTGCATAGCAGTGAAAATGTATGCTATGTGTCTGTGAAGGTTCTCAGTCATCCAGGTCATCGTAGTCAAAGGAGCTTGCAAAGAAAAGCGTCTGGACTTCTTTAAGTTACTTGCTATGTCTTCTAATGATGCTGCCTAAGGGAAGCATGTATAATGTAAACAGAATTGGTCCTAGCACTGAACCCTAGGCTTTAGTCCTGCACAGCTTGTATTTGGACATGAAGTCAGAGGACCATTGCATATCCTTAAAGAACAGCTAGTTGTTCCAACTAAAACATTGAAGAGCATCCCTGAGTACGTGGCTAAAATTAGAGAGCGCCTTAAATCAGCTTGCGCTATTGCCAGGGACACCTTAACTGCTAGGCAGATAAGGATGAAAAAACACTATGATCGGAGAGCAGTTGTTCGTCAGTTTAAACCTGGTGATCAGGTTCTAGTTTTGCTCCCCATCCTGGGCTCTTCTCTGAGAACAAAGTTTTCGGGACCATATGTTGTGGAAAAGAAACTTAGTGAGACAAATTATGTTGTTCAAACACCTGATCGTCGTCGCAAGACCAGAGTATGCCATGTCAACATGATGAAACATTATCTTACGAGAGAGAATGAAGATGATCCCCTCACTCCGCACAAGGTTACATCTAGCTCTCCTGTAGCATGCGTAACTTCAGAGATGGCCAATGAAAGCAGTGAGGAGGATGCGATCCGGCGCAAAGATGCGTCACAGGGTATGAGACTAAGTAATGGTGAGATTCTGTCTGACTTGCCCCACTATTTGTCTCACCTGTCACTTGATCAGGCTGAAGACATTCAGAACCTGATTGTGTCGTTCCGGTGTATGTTTGGGGATATTCCTACCCAGACGAGTTTGATATCCCATGACATTGTTCTTACCAATCCTGCACCCGTTAAACAGCATGCATACAGAGTCAATCCCATCAAAAGGGAGGCTATGAAAAAGGAAGTAGAGTATCTAATTAAGAATGGACTTGCCATACCCAGTTGCAGCCCCTGGAGTTCCCCTTGTTTGTTGGACATTAAAGCTGATGTGAGTCCACGGTTCTGTACGGACTTCCGCAGAATGAATGCTGTGACAGTTCCTGATGCATACCCCTTGCCCCTCATCGATGATTGCATCGATGACATCGGACCTGCCACATTTATTACTAAACTGGATATGTTGAAAGGTTACTGGCAGATTCCTTTAACCAAACGTGCGTCAGAGATATCAGCTTTTGTAACTCCAGACAGTTTCCTCCAGTACACAGTCATGCCATTTGGGTTATGTAATGCACCAGCTACATTTCAGAGGCTAGTGAACAAAGTACTGGGTGATGTTCCAAACTGCCGGGTGTATCTGGACGACATAGTCGTGTATTCCAGTGAATGGGCAGAGCATCTTGCTACTTTGTCAGCTGTGTTTGAACGCCTCTCAGCTGCCTCGCTGACTTTGAACCTTGCCAAGTGTGAGTTTGGTAAAAGCACCATTCTCTATCTAGGCCAACAAGTTGGCGGAGGAAAGGTATGCCCAGTGGATGCAAAGATCCATGCCATTTCAACCTTTCCAGTTCCATCTACAAGAAGGGAGCTACGTCGTTTTCTTGTAATGGCTGGATATTATCGCCGGTTCTGTAAGAACTTCTCAACAGTAGCTGCCCCGTTGACTGCCTTGACCAGTCCATCCGTTCCATTTTCCTGGTCTGATGAATGCCAACATGCCTTTGAGAATCTTAAAGGATTGCTTTCATGTTCACCTGTTCTCTCCGCCCCAGACTTCAGCCAACCATTCAAGTTGGAGGTCGATGCTAGCGCTGTTGGGGTAGGTGCTGTCCTTCTACAGGAAGATCAGGATGGACTCGATCACCCTGTGTGCTACTTCTCAAAGAAGTTCACTCTTCCTCAGAGAAGGTATTCAACAATCGAACAAGAAACTCTTGCCGTTCTGTTGGCTCTGCAACATTTTGAGGTTTATCTTGGATTAAGTGTAGAACCCATAAAAGTCTTTACAGACCACAATCCGCTCGTTTTCCTTTCAAGGATGTACAATAACAATCGTCGGCTTATGAGGTGGTCTTTAATCATTCAAGAGTATAACCTTCACATCTGCCATAAAAAAGGGACAGAAAATGTCCTGGCTGATGCACTATCCCGTGCCCTGTAGTCTGTTTAGGGTTTTTGTTTGTGTTTGAAGGATCCAAACTTTTTGTTTGGACTTGTAAGGGTGGGGGTGTTACATGTCTGCAGGCTGTATGTTTTCTTTCCCTCTCCTTTTGTTTGCCGTTCCCTTAGGTCGCAGACTGCAGGCTGATGTCAATCTGGGGATGTCCAACTAATTAGAGGAGGGAGACCCTGATTGGACAATCCAGGAGTGCACACCTTGATAAAGAGACTCACCTGTGGCTCTCTTCCCTCCTTTGAATTGTTTGGCACATGTGTGACAGTTCGCTGCTGTCTTTCTTTTGTTTGATGATTGTGGTGGGAGTAAAGTGGACTAGGTAAATTTGGGGACCCCATACACTTACTCACGTAGAGTCTTTTTGTTAGAAACACTAGGTAAGTAGGTTGGTGCCACCCATGTAATTTTGAGCTTGTTTTGAGTTGAGGTTTAGGGTCTTTCCCTCTTGTTTTTGCTTTTCTAGGATAATAGCTCAGCTAAGTTTTGGTTTTGTCTTTTTGGTGTTTTTTTTGGCACAACCTAACTGTCCCTTTCTCCCCCACATTTGTTGTTTGAATCTGGGTTATTTAATCTGTGAGAGCGCTGCCATTAAACCTTTTTCATAACACCTGTACCGAGTTTCCGGAGTTGTTGTGTTATCCCCTCCTGCCCTCGAGGAGACGTAACAATGGTCAACAGTATCGAACGCTGCACTAAGGTCTAGCAGGACAAGCACAGAGACGAGTCCACTGTCAGAGTCCATAAGAAGATCATTGTAACCTTCACTAAAGCTGTTTCTGTGCTGTGATGAGCTCTGAAACCTGACTGAAACTCTTCAAATAAACCATTCCTCTGCAGATGATCTGTTAGCTGTTTGACAACTACTCTTTCAAGGATTTTTGATATGAAAGGAAGGTTGGAGATTGGCCTATAATTAGCTAAGACTGCTGGGTCTAGAGATGCTTTTTGAGTAAAGGTTTAACTACAGCCAGCTTGAAGACCTGTGGTACATAGCTGATCATTAGAGATAGGTTGATCATATTTAAGATCGAAAAATTAATTAATGGCAGGACTTCTTTGAGCAGTTTTGTAGGAATGGGGTCTAAAAGACACGTTGATGGTTTGGAGGAAGTAATTATTGAAGTTAACTCAGAAAGATCAATTGGAGAAAAAGAGTCTAACTTAACATCAATGGTACTAAGAGTAGCTGTAGATAATATTACATCTGTGGGATGATTACTGGTCATTTTTCCTCTAATGATAAAAATTTTATTTGTGAAGAAGTTCATGGAGTCATTACTAGTTAACGTTAAAGGGATGGTTGGCTCAAAAGAGCTCTGACTTTTTGTCAGCCTGGCTACAGTGCTGAAGAGAAACCTGGGGTTGTTCTTATTTTCTTCAATCAGTGATGAATAGTAAGATGTTCTGGCTTTGTGGAGGGCTTTCTTATAAAGCAGCAAACTATTTCTCCAGGCTAAATGATGATCCTCTAAATTTGTGACACGCCATTTCCTCTCCAGATTACGAGTCATCTGCTTTAGGGTACGTGTTAGAGAATTATACCATGGAGTCAGGTACTTCTGATTTGAGACCTTAGTTTTCACAGGAGCTAGAGTATCCAGAGTCGTACGTAGTGAGGAGGTAAAATTATTAACAAGATAATCGACCTCTGTTGGGGTAGCATTCAGATAGCTGCTCTGCTCTGTGTTGGTACAGGGCATTGAAGATGATAACAGTGGGTGGATTATATTCTTAAACTTAGTCACAGCGCTTTCAGAAAGACATCTACTTTGATAAAGTCTACTCTCCACCGCTGTGTAATCAATTATTGTAAATGTAAATGTTATCAGGAAATGATCAGACAGGAGAGGGCTTTCAGGAAACACTGTTAAATGTTCAGTTTCTATGCCATATGTTAACACAAGATCTAGAGTGTGATTAAAGTGGTGGGTGGGTTCTTTTACATTTTGAGAGAAACCAATTGAGTCTAATAACAGATTAAATGCCATGTTGAGGCTGTCATTTTTAGCATCTACATGGATGTTAAAATCACCCACAATAATTATTTTATCTGAGCTCAGAACTAAATTAGATATAAAGTCTGAGAAATCAGACAGAAACTCTGTGTAAGGCCCAGGTGGACGATAGATGATAACAAGTAAGACTGGTTTCTGAGTTTCACAGCTGGGGTGGACAATGTTAAGCATCAGGCTTTCAAATGAATTAAAAGTCTGTCTTGGTCTTTCATTAATTAATAGGCTGGTGTGAAAAATTGCTGCCACACCGCCCCCTCGGCCTGTGCTTCGAGGTTTCTGGTAGTTAGAATGACTCGGGGGTGTTGATTCATTTAAACTAACATAATCATCCTGCTGCAATCAGGTTTCTGTAAGGCAGAGTAAATCAATTTGTTGATCAATTATTAAGTCATGTACTAACAGAGACTTGGAGGAGAGAGACCTAATATTTAATAATCCACATTTCACTGTTTTACTCTTTGGTTCAGATGTGGATACTTTATTGTTCTTTCTTTGTAATTGTTTATGTTTAAGTTGTTTGTTGCTGGTTTTTAGTTTGTTATTTGTCTTTTTGGAAGCTGACACAGTGTCTATGGAGATGGGTTTTTGGGGGGGTAGCAGGAGGAGAGAAGCTGCAGAGAGGTGCTTCCTGGTCCCAACTCTGGATAGTCATACAGGGAGTGCAGAATTATTAGGCAAGTTGTATATTTGAGGAATAATTTTATTATTGAACAACAACCATGTTCTCAATGAACCCAAAAAACTCATTAATATCAAAGCTGAATGTTTTTGGAAGTAGTTTTTAGTTTGTTTTTAGTTTTAGCTATTTTAGGGGGATATCTGTGTGTGCAGGTGACTATTACTGTGCATAATTCTGATTTATTGATTTTATTGATTAACATTCAAATTCAAATCTCAGTGAAAACAGTGAAAAACAAAACAAAACAAACAAACAGTGAAAACAGAACAAAAATCTACCATAAAGAAAGAAAGCATGAGACAAGGCTAATCAAAAGGTATTGGCTGAAGCATTTGCTTATTATGCCAACCCTTTTCACAAAATATCTTTTTGTATGCAGCTCCTGTACACAGGGCTTGAAGAAAATAATAATTATTAGGCAACTTAACAAAAAACAAATATATACCCATTTCAATTATTTATTTTTACCAGTGAAACCAATATAACATCTCCACATTCACAAATATACATTTCTGACATTCAAAAACAAAACAAAAACAAATCAGCGACCAATATAGCCACCTTTCTTTGCAAGGACACTCAAAAGCCTGCCATCCATGGATTCTGTCAGTGTTTTGATCTGTTCACCATCAACATTGCGTGCAGCAGCAACCACAGCCTCCCAGACACTGTTCAGAGAGGTGTACTGTTTTCCCTCCTTGTAAATCTCACATTTGATGATGGACCACAGGTTCTCAATGGGGTTCAGATCAGGTGAACAAGGAGGCCATGTCATTAGTTTTTCTTCTTTTATACCCTTTCTTGCCAGCCACGCTGTGGAGTACTTGGACGCGTGTGATGGAACATTGTCCTGCATGAAAATCATGTTTTTCGTGAAGGATGCAGACTTCTTCCTGTACCACTGCTTGAAGAAGGTGTCTTCCAGAAACTGGCAGTAGGACTGGGAGTTGAGTTTGACTCCATCCTCAACCTGAAAAGGCCCCACAAGCTCATCTTTGATGATACCAGCCCAAACCAGTACTCCACCTCCACCTTGCTGGCGTCTGAGTCGGACTGGAGCTCTCTGCCCTTTACCAATCCAGCCACGGGCCCATCCATCTGGCCCATCAAGACTCACTCTCATTTCATCAGTCCATAAAACCTTAGAAAAACCAGTCTTGAGATATTTCTTGGCCCAGTCTTGATGTTTCAGCTTGTGTGTCTTGTTCAGTGGTGGTCGTCTTTCAGCCTTTCTTACCTTGGCCATGTCTCTGAGTATTGCACACCTTGTGCTTTTGGGCACTCCAGTGATGTTGCAGCTCTGAAATATGGCCAAACTGGTGGCAAGTGGCATCTTGGCAGCTGCACGCTTGACTTTTCTCAGTTCATGGGCAGTTATTTTGCGCCTTGGTTTTTCCACACGCTTCTTGCGACCCTGTTGACTATTTTGAATGAAACGCTTGATTGTTCGATGATCACGCTTCAGAAGCTTTGCAATTTTGAGACTGCTGCATCCCTCTGCAAGATATCTCACTATTTTTGACTTTTCTGAGCCTGTCAAGTCCTTCTTTTGACCCATTTTGCCAAAGGAAAGGACGTTGCCTAATAATTATGCACACCTGATATAGGGTGTTGATGTCATTAGACCACACCCCTTCTCATTACAGAGATGCACATCACCTAATATGCTTAATTGGTAGTAGGCTTTCGAGCCTATACAGCTTGGAGTAAGACAACATGCATGAAGAGGATGATGTGGACAAAATACTCATTTGCCTAATAATTCTGCACTCCCTGTATTTTTGGGGGGTTTAATAAATTTGTCCATATTTCTAGAAATGAGAGCTGCTCCATCCAAAGTGGGATGGATGCCGTCTCTCCTAACAAGACCAGGTTTCCTCCAGAAGGTTTGCCAATTATCTATGAAGCCCACTTCGTTTCTGGGACACCACTCAGACAGCCAGCAATTTAAGGAGAACATGCGGCTAAACATGTCACTCCTGGTCTGATTGGGGAGGGGACCAGAGAAAACTACAGAGTCCGACATTGTTTTGGCAAAGTTGCACACCGATTCAATATTGATTTTAGTGACCTCCGATTGGCGTAACCGGGTGTCATTACTGCCGACGTGAATTATGATTTTACGGAATTTACGTTTACCCTTAGCCAGCAGTTTTAAATTTCCTTCAGAATTTGACCCCTGGCGGGTGTGTCGCCGAGTGGGGAAAAACGGTTAGACACATTAACGGGTTGGTGGTGTACCTGGGGCTTCTGTTTAGGACTATGCTTCCTCCTCACCGTGACCCAGCCGCCCTCTTTCCCCAGCTGCTTGGGGTCTGCCGGGGAAAAGCTAGCGGGGCCTACGCTATCTTCGGCTGCACCAGCTACAGGGGCCTGGCCAGCTACGGGTGAATGAAGGGTGCGAAGCAGAGTCTCCAATTCAGTAATCCTGGCCTCCAGAGTTGCAAATATGCTACATTTGTTACAGATATCATTACTGCTAAAGGAGGCCGAGGAGTAACTAAACATCTGACATAATGAGCAAGAAAGTGCAGCAGCGACAGGTGAAGTAGCCACGGTGCTAACGAGTCGGCTACGAGCTAAGCTAAGCTAGCGAAACAGTACAGAGACAGTGAGTGAATACTTTGGCTATAAATTAGGTAGTGAGTACACAGAAAGTGTGCTTCGGATGAAGCACGTGAAGATTATACTATGAAAGAAGAATGTATTTAAAAGTTTTTAATTAAATTGCTAAGCAAATAAGCTACTCAGAAACACCACTGTGTTTGAGCAGGAACAGGAAGTGATACTCTACCGCAGAGAGAGCGAACACCAAGTGACAGCACCACCAAGAGTATCAGTACGGTTTTCAATTCCATGTTCAATGGAACCGATAAAAAGAGTTGTATTCAAGTGGATCTCCGTTGAAAGTTGGAATGGAGATGTCAGGTAATAGAGAAGCTTTGTGATTCTTTACCACATACTGTAGGTGTCAAACTCTGGCCCGCGGGCCAAATTTGGCCCGCAGCCTAATTACATTTGGCCCGCGAAGCCATACCAAAAATACTATCAGAGCTGGCCTACTGGTATTATACAGCTAATATATATATTGTTTAGTATTAAGCTTTGCTTGTTCCATATTCAGTTTTTCAGCAAAACGTGTTTGAGTCCATAAGAAAAGATTCATTCTTATATCTGGAGGAATAAATACAGTATATTTCAATAAATATATTTCAATAAATATTAACGTTAGCCCGCAACTTTGTTCCAGTTTTGAATTTTGGCCCACTGTGTATTTGAGTTTGACACCCCTGCTTTACCAGGTACTCAGTGACATTAACTTGCTGAGAAATGGCTTGACACAAACTATCGAGCATAGGTTCACCAGCCCTTTCAGTGCTTGGCGCAGGCACTGTCCTTTCTTGCATTGGTGTCTGAACATCATTGTCGTCGTAGGGTACAGATGAGACGTATTGCAATGTTGGGTGGAATGTGGTTTTAATTTCAGTTTTGCCATTCTGATCATCATCTGCAAAAATGCTCATGCCTGGCTGTGTATCTTCATATTTTTGCAAAACTTCCAGTTTTGTGTCTGACTCAACAAGGGCAGTCTGCATAGCATGCATTTCCTTTTTAGCCTTTATTGCAGCCTCTCTTTGTTTTTCTTCCACCTGCAATTGAGCCTCTTTTCCTTTCATTTCTGCATACCAATCCGCTTCTTCCTTTTCTATTGCCAAACTCTTCTCCAGAGCTGCAGCCTTTGCCTTTAATGCAGCACGCTCCATTTCTACCTTTAATCTAATAGAGGAAGATGTAGAGGAAAGGTTGTGATCCAGATCTACTGGAGCGTTTGCTTGCCGACTTGATGATATGGACCTATTATCTGCCTGCTTTCCTATGCCGTCCTCTCTGTTCTGTTCAGAGTGTTTCATGACTTCATTCATCCACCCTTCACATTTCCAAAATAAATCATTCAGGGACTTGTTCTTTGGATCAAACCAACTATTTTGATCTTCCAAAAATTCATCTTCACTCATAAGTTGTTGCAGTTCAGAATTTAGGCTTGCAAAGTCTTGCTGCAAAGAGCTAAAGTCAACTCGTAATTTAGTTTTAACGAGGTCAACATTTGCATCATCTTCCATTAATTGCTCAATTTCTTTTTTCATGCCTGTTAATTGAGAGAGCTTATGTCTACGTGTGTTGACATTTCTAGTCTTGCAGTCTTCCATAACCTTCTCAGTCATTTTTACAATCCTTTTTCCACTGCTTTGTTCGTCCATGGGCAGCAAAATTCCAAACTCAATCAATACACATGCACCTCAGCAAATTGAAAAAGGGCAAGGCAATTTAAAACTTACGGTTTTCCATCTTCAGTTTTTCCTCGGTTTGGTATTTCCTTCTTACTTACAGTTTTTTCTGAATGCTTAAACCCTAACTGTGATTCCTGTAGCACAATCTCTAAAACTATTCAGACTTATAGCAAAACCACTCACTGAGTTTGCAAAACTAAAAGCACAAAAACTGCTTTGCACTCAGTTTGCAATTTTGTAACACACACTTTGCAAAACTGTAGGCACAATTCACTGCACAACACTCAATTACCAAATTTCCAACACACTCCTAGCAAAAGTATACACATGTATGGCTATCATTAACACTAACTTGCCAACAGTCTGCCAGACTTTCACACGTGAAAACTTTTTTAGATAATTAGTTCACTTTGCAATCAGCCTAAGCACTATAATACAGGTAAGCTGTGTGTGCGGAGTACAATGGAGGGAGCAGAAAGAGTGAGAAGTAGAGGAGGCCGAGGAAGAGGACGAGGAGGTGAAGAAGTAGGATGAAGAGGACGACAAGGACAAGGAGGAGCAAGAGGAAGACGAGGAGGGGGGAGAGGAAGATGAGGAGGGGGGAGAGGAAGGGTAGGAAGAGTAAGAAATAAAATTGCTGATGACATCAGAGCTACAATAGTGGACCATGTAATCAACCGTGGAATGACCCTGAGGGTAGCTGGCCAACGGGTCCAGCCTAACTCGAGCCGCTACACTGTAGCAAGTACCATAGGGACATCTTGAAATGAGAATCGGTTAGTACAGTCACTTCGCACAAAGATTTGTAGCACTGCCATATGCCAATGAGAAACACACCAATACCATTGATGTAAAAATACTGAAATTGTTACTTTACAGAATTGCTAGATGACCAGATGCTGGGGCAGAGGAAGCATGTTCACTGCAGACCAAGTAACCCATATAGTCATTATGTCGATTGCAAATAATCCTATACTTGGAAATAAACACTTGTGTTTGTTTTGATGTGTGTGAATAAACAGCAGTACTTGAAGTTTGGATCCCTCTATGCTTATGGATCTATGACAGAAGTATGAGCTCAAACTGACATAGCCTACCTTGTGCACAGAGAAAGCAAAAGCCAGATGTGTTTTGTATTCATACCATCAGTGTGCAGTTGGCGCATTTTGTGCTTAGTAGATGATGGCTTGTGTGTACTGTTTGATACGGAAACACCATTTTTACGAAGGTGTGAAGAGTTAATCTAGCTGTGTTTGCTTTTGCAAGAGAACTACAATGTTTTGATTATTGGGTGACAGGTTTTCTTATTTGTGTGAAGAGTTTTGCAAAATTAGCCAATAGTTACAAAAAATGTGCTTAAGCAATCAGAAAAAACTGTAATAGTCAGGCATTTTCAAACTCCATTAATCCGTGAAGAGCAGGTTTTTTGACTAATGTAGGTTTCCTTTGAATGGAGCCTTAGCTTGACGCTCCGCTTAGTCCCTCTTTCCATATCCAAAAAACAAAAAACAAAAACAACAGTCCTTGATAGTTTCTCAATATTTATTTCAAAAGTCCAAACAGGTACACAGCAACAGAATTCCAAATTACGAAAACTTATAAAGCTCAATTCAAAATGGATGAAGAGAGATTGCGAGGTCAAAAAACCATGTGGCTCCACTCTCCTCTCGCCCAACTTCCTGTTTTTTCTGCACTATCAAAATAAAAGCATATATTTCAAATTAAACTGCATGTAGGCTTCTACAGTACTCATGGCCAATGATCAGTGGTCTTTGATCAGTGTTGGTGATCAGTGGTCATGACAATTTGCATATTAATGATCAAGATATTGACCTCACAGCCCATTGTTCACCAGTTTCATTCATTGTGCAAATGTTCTGTCTCACTCAGGAGTGGGCACACTTCCATCCTCTCGAAGCCATTCAGTGTGTCCACTCCCAAAGTATGTGGGAAAAAAAAGTATGTGAAAAAGGTATGTGAAAAAAAAATCCATGAATTCACATGGTAGGATTTGTAAAGAATTTATTCGTAAATTAGGGTGGAAAATAAGTATTTGGTCACCTCAAACAAGGAAAATCTCTGGCTCTCACAGACCTGTAACGTCTTCTGTAAGAAGCTTTTCTGTCCCCCACTCGTTACCTGTATGAATGGCACCTGTTTGAACTCATCATCTGTATAAAAGACACCTGTCCACAGCCTCAAACAGTCAGACTCCAAACTCCGCCATGGCCAAGACCAAAGAGCTTTCGAAGGACACCAGGAAAAGTATTGTAGACCTGCACCAGACTGGGAAGAGTGAATCTACAATAGGCAAGCAGCTTGGTGTGAAAAAATCAACTGTGGGAGCAATCATCAGAAAATGGAAGACATACAAGACCGCTGATAATTTCCCTCGATCTGGGGCTCCACGCAAGATCTCATCCCGTGTGGTCAAAATGATCATGAGAACGGTGAGCAAAGATCCCAGAACCACACGGGGGGACCTGGTGAATGACCTGCAGAGAGCTGGGACCAAAGTAACAAAGGTCACCATCAGTAACACACTACAACGGCAGGGAATCAAATCCCGCAGTGCCAGACGTGTTCCGCTGCTGAAGCCAGTGCATGTCCAGGCCCGTCTGAAGTTTGCCAGAGAGCACATGGATGATACAGCAGAGGATTGGGAGAATGTCATGTGGTCAGATGAAACCAAAGTAGAACTTTTTGGTATAAACTCAACTCGTCGTGTTTGGAGGAAGAAGAACACTGAGTTGCATCCCAAGAACACCATACCTACTGTGAAGCATGGGGGTGGAAACATCATGCTATGGGCCTGTTTTTCTGCCAAGGGGACAGGACGACTGATCCGTGTTAAGGACAGAATGAATGGGGCCATGTATCGTGAGATTTTGAGCCAAAACCTCCTTCCATCAGTGAGAACTTTGAAGATGAAACGAGGCTGGGTCTTCCAACATGACAATGATCCAAAACACACCGCCCGGGCAACAAAGGAGTGGCTCCGTAAGAAGCATTTGAAAGTCCTGGAGTGGCCTAGCCAGTCTCCAGACCTCAACCCCATAGGAAATCTGTGGCGGGAGTTGAAAGTCCGTGTTGCTCGGCGACAGCCCCAAAACATCACTGCTCTCGAGAAGATCTGCATGGAGGAATGGGCCAAAATACCAGCTACTGTGTGTTCAAACCTGGTAAAGACCTATAGTAAACGTTTGACCTCTGTTATTGCCAACAAAGGTTATGTTACAAAGTATTGAGTTGTATTTTTGTTATTGACCAAATACTTATTTTCCACCCTGATTTACGAATAAATTCTTTACAAATCCTACCATGTGGATTCATGGATTTTTTTTTTCACATTCTGTCTCTCACAGTTGAAGTGTACCTCTGGTGCAAATTACTGACCTCTGTCATCATTTTAGGTGGGGGAACTTGCACAATCGGTGGCTGACTAAATACTTTTTTGCCCCACTGTATGTGTAATGAGAGTGTGAGTAATGTGAATGTCTAAGTTGTGGGATAAAATTGAGGCAGAGGCAGCCAGAAGGGGACAAAGGGGGGGATGCCTCATCTGCACCCTGGTGACACACCCCTACTCCAAGGCCCTGCAAAGGCAAGGGCCCCCACAGCAGCAGTGCCACCGAGCCCCACAGAGCTCGAGGCAGCCCACCCGACCCCACTGCACAGGGAAAACTACACCCACCGCAGCATTCAGTCAACTCCCACACAACACAAGTTGTGCTGTCAAAATTAATGCGATAATTTATCAGATTAATGTGAAACATTTAATGCGTTAAAAGAATTTAACATAATTATTGATTAACATTCAAATTCAAATCTCAGTGAAAACAGTGAAAAAAAAACAAAAAAAACCCAAACAAACAGTGAAAACAGAACAAAAATCTACCATAAAGAAAGAAAGCATGAGACAAGGCTAATCAAAAGGTATTGGCTGAAGCATTTGCTTATTACGCCAACCCTTTTCACAAAATATCTTTTTGTATGCAGCTCCTGTACACAGGGCTTGAAGAAAATAATAAAACAAAGCAAAAACCAAACAAACAAAGAAAAAAAAACAAAAAAAAAAAACAAAGAAAAAAAAAAACTTTCCACCTTAGATAAGTAACTACATCAAAGCAAAAGAATCAAGAGGTTGTTTTTTTTTTCTCCTTTTTGCTCTTTTCATTCTTGATTTCTATATTTTTCTATTACTCTATTTTTAAACATGTTTTTAAACAAGGAAAATGAACTACACCTTTTTAAATCACTGTCATAACTATTCCACAGGTTAACTCCTCTAACAGAAACACATCTCTGCTTTATTTTTGTCCTTATCTTGTTTTTTTTTAAAGAAATCTGTTCCCCTTAAGTCATATTGACTCTCTCTGACTTTGAACAGCTTCTGAGTACTGGGGCAAAGCAAGTTATTTTGTGCTTTATACATTATCTGTGCCATTTTATATTCAACTAAATCATAAAATTTCAGGGTATTCAGATTAATAAACAAAATGTTAGTTGGTTCTATATAGTTTGATTGGTTTATAATTCTTATAGCTCTTTTTTGTAACTTGAAAATATGAAGAGTGTTCGTTTTATATGCATTACCCCATATCTCCAGACAGTAAGTCATATATGGAAGCAACAGAGTACAATAAAGTGTGTATAATGATTTTTTGTTCAGGACATGCTTTGTTTTATAGAGAATAGCAATGGTTTTTGACATTTTTGTTTTCACATGGTTTATATGAGACTTCCAACTCACCTTATCATCAATTATCACTCCAAGAAATTTATTTTCGTACACTCTTTCAATTTCAATTCCATTAACCCTGATTTTAGATACATTTTTCATTTGTCTAGTGCCAAAAATAATCAATTTTGTTTTCTTTATATTTAATGATAACTTATTTACATCAAACCAGTTTTTTAATATATTTAACTCCTTTTCCGCTGTAGTCAGAAGCTGTTCTAAGTTTTTACCTGAGCAGTACAGAGTGGTATCATCAGCAGACAATACACATTTTAACAGTTTGGAAACATTACATATGTCATTTATATATAATATAAATAATTTAGGGCCCAGCACAGAGCCCTGAGGAACACCACAAGTTACCTTCAACTGCTTAGATTTTACATTATTGAATTCGACATATTGATATCTTTCATCCAGGTAACTTTTCATCCACTTGTATGCTATCCCTCTTATGCCATATCTCTCTAGTTTATTCATTAATATAGAATGATCAATTGTATCAAACGCCTTTTTTAAGTCTATAAAAACACCAACAGTATATTCCTTATTATCTATTGCATTAGATATCCCTTCAACAAGTTCCATCACTGCCATTGAAGTGGACCTTTTCACTCTAAAGCCATATTGGTTATCACTTAGGAGATTATGCTTCTCAATATATTTATCAAGTCTATTAACAAATAACTTTTCTAAAATTTTTGAGAACTGTGGGAGTAGTGACATTGGCCTATAATTGGTAAACTGACATCTCTCTCCGTTTTTATGGATTGGAATAACTTTTGCTATTTTCATTTGTGAGGGAAACACACCAGTTTGAAAGGACAGATTACAAATGTATGCGAAAGGTTGCACTATATATTCTATAATACTTTTAACTAATATCATGTCAATACCAAAACAGTCAGTGGACTTTTTATTTTTAAATGTCTTCACAATGTTAATTATTTCTCTATGAGTTACAGCACCAATAAAGATGGAGGACACATTCTGAGTAATATGTTTATTTAGGTCGTTATTATTTCTTGACTCTGGAATTTCTTTTGCTAAATTAAAGCCAACATTTACAAAGAAATCATTAAATTCATTTGCAATGTCTTTAGTTTTATCAAGCACAATATCTTTATCTTTTTTTAAATAATCTGGATAATTCTTATTTTTTGAGCCCTTTTTGATTATACTGTTTAATATCCTCCATGTTTCTTGTGTGTTACTTCTACTTTGCTCCAATAATTTGTGGTAATATTCTTTCTTACTTGTTCTTATAATATTTACTAATCTATTTTTATATAACTTGTACTTTATTTCAGCATCTTTTGTCCTCTGTTTTATGAATCTCTTATATAGATTATTTTTCTTTTTACATGCATCTTCTATCCCCTTTGTGATCCATGGCTTATTTGATCTGTGATGCTTTCTAGTGATTTTCATTAAAGGACAGTGTTTTTCATATAGTGAAATTACAGTTGATAAGAATGCATCATACGCACTATTTGAATCTTCATTTGCAAAAACCTCATTCCAATTGTGTTCCTTTAAGTCCACCTGGAGGGCAGCAATGGCTCTTGTTGTTCTATGTCGTATCATATCAAATATTTGATTCTTTTGTTTAGTTTTAATCCCAAAATAATTTTGAAAAATTGCAAAAACAGGAAGATGATCGCTTATATCAGTTATAAGAAGTCCACCTACTATTTCATGGTCAATTTTATTTGTGAATATATTATCTATCAATGTAGCTGTATCAATTGTTATTCTACTTGGTTTTATAATTACAGGGAAAAGGGAGTTACTATACATTGTATTTATGAAATCTGTTGTTTTCTGATGTCCATTTGGGTTTAGCAAATCTATATTAAAATCACCACAAATTTTTTGCACTTTTTTATCATTTAGGTTGCTAAACATAGCAGCAAGTTTTTCATTGAATATCTCAAGGCATGAACCTGGTGTCCTATAGATGCAACTTATAATTATATTGTTAGCTTTTTCAACATGAATTTCAATAGTGACACATTCCAATATGTTATCTATGGTGCTTGACATGCATTCAATCAGACTACATTTCAAAACTTTATCTACATATAAAGCAACACCGCCTCCTTTTTTATTCATCCTGTTCATTGTAAATAATTCGTATCCTTCCAGTCCCATTTCACTAACTTTCTCATTATCGAGCCATGTTTCTGATATTGCAATTATGTTAAACTTTTTTAACTTACTTAAACATTCTGTAATTTTAGAAACATTTTTATACAGGCTTCTACTATTGAAATGTATGACCGACAATGCATTTGCCATTTTAATATTCACATTGAATTGGTCATCTGTATAGTACTCACAAGTATTATTGGTGTTATTGTAGAAGTGGGTATCTGGGTCAATGTTACTTTCAGGGTCATTCATGTTGTGCTCTGCATAGTTAAACGTTTTGAAGTTCGTTTTCTCAACGTGTGTGGCAAAATAACCACCTTGACAGTCCTTTTCATAATCAAAGTCTTCCTCTTCAATATCTCCGAATGGAAACCTATAATCTGTGTCCAAACTTGTCATTTATGTGTTTTTGTTGTTGTTGTTGTTTCCATTGTTTTTGAGCCATAAGGCCAGAAACACTTTCCATACCCATTGTTCATTATCCAATCGTCACTTTTCCAATAGATTCCATAGCAGATTCCTGATTATTTATATTGCTCTAAGTCTTTGAGTTCTCTTATCATCACAACTTTCGCTTCTTCGGGATTGCCATTTAGTCTTATCATTACTTTGCAGTTCCTCGTCCATGTCGCTTGTATCTTATTTTGTTTTCTCAGGCTGCGTGCCTGTCTTGCAATTTCAGCAGTCTTTTTCGTTAAATGTTCATTTAAATACACACCAGTCCCTTTTAGCTTCTTACCCTGTTTCAGTAACTCAATCTTTGTTTTGCGACTCACAAACCGAAGAATGATTGCTGGCTTTGTTTTACTGTCTTTTCTGGGGAGCGTGTGGCATGCTGCAATATGATGGCTCTGAATACTTACATTCTTCATTTGAAGGAATTTTATCACTTGCTGTTCAAGCGTTTGCAGCTCCTCTACCGGGGCATCTTCACCGTCTTTACCTCCGCCAGCTGTTACTCTGGCGTAGGTTCGGTGTTGCGTCTCCAGACCACTTATGACTAAATCATCCATTCTTGTGTATTGTTCAATTAATGCAGTTTTCTTGTTTTCCTGTAATCCAAGACCTTTAAACTTGTGAGCAGCTCTGAAGGAGGGGGCAGCATTGCGCTGTACTGGCATTTTGGCTTGCTGGAACAGGTTAGAAGAAGAAGTGATACCATGCTACAGGCTACAGACGCAAGCATGGACAAGAACGGACGGGCTCAGTGGTCCAGCAAGCTTGTGCAAGTGAGGAATGTCGCTCTCAAAGGAGACCACTGGACTTTGGTGAACAACGATAACTACTTGGTAACAATATTGACTCGACTCTACAATCGTTTGCACTAACGGTGAGTAAAACTGAAGAGAGACACTATGCTGAGGCGTGTGCTGGACATTTTTTGACTATTGCAAATGAATGGAAAATCAAGGACAAGTTAACCACCCCTGTCATCGACAGTGCTCGTAACATGGTTGCAGTTGGCAGACTACTTCCATTTGAACACCTGCCCTGCATGGCCCGCATTCTGCAGAGAACAGTCACAGTTTCTCTCATGACAGTGGATTTGAAAGGGTTTTGGCCAAATGTCACAAGACTGTTGGATATTTTAAGCATAGTCCAGCAAACGCTCAGGAATTTAAAGGAACAGCAAGTTGTACATGGACATAAAACAGTGTGAGAGATTATTCTCACTCTCATGTCACATCATTCAAAATAAGCGTACTTCTTTGTCCTCAGATAATGTAAACAAAACAGTCTGCCTCAGTTATTGGCTGAGTGCAAAGGACCAGGTCAAATTACTTCTTTGGAGTGAAAAATTTTCAACATTCTGGGTTTTCAGCTGTGTCTTTTTGTGTTTTAAATATTGACTTTTGTGCATTAGGATGTTACACATTTTGTTGTTTACATTTCTATTGTTGCTAGATTCTATAAGAAAGTATTATTATTAAAACTAAAATCTCATTTTAATGTCCTTTATTGTTATGGTATTCTGCTTCCACTTTTTAGGCGTGGGTTCAGTATTATTTCCTATGAGCAGATACTAGAAAGATGTCTTTAATGTGAGTCACTGTTGATGACCTTGAAGGTTTTTTTTTAAAGTTGTATTTCACAGGAGAGAACCCGTGTTAAAAGATTGAAGAAAACTATTAAAATTCTCTTTGAATTTAAGCGTACATTCTTGTGCGATTAATTAGTTATTTTTTTTCAATTGATTGACAGCCCTATACATAAGACTACAGACACCCAGGTTGAGTTCATCCTCCACCTTTGCTAGATTTCTGCTAGAAGTTTAGAGTCCACCTGCCACTAGGTAACAAAAGGTCAACACTGCCCCCTAGCATCCTGGAGCACTTCCGTTGTGTTTTAGAGTTTGTACGTGTTTTGGAGTTTGTACGTGCTTTGTCTCTAGGGTACGGTAGCCCTGAAGTGCAAATCACACCAACAAATTGCTAAACACAACAAAAAAATTGAGAAGCTCTGAAGCACAAAAACAAATTAAGACGCACAAAAACAAAACTGAGAAGCACAAAAACAAAATTGAGAAGCACAAAAACAAAAGAAGAATCACAAAAACAAATTGAGAAGCACAATTACATTAAGAAAACCGGAAAGGGTAGGTACCAGTCGGCAACAGGAGACATCACTGATTGGATGTCCGATCTGTTCGTCTTTGGAACCGGAAGTTACTCTGCCTGTAGCGCATTTCGTTTGAAGAAGAACGGCGGAATGTTTTGTCCTAGCTGTGGGAAAAAGCTGGTTGAGGAGTCGCCGAACTTTTGCAGCGGCTGTGGCGAGAGGCTTTATCACGCATCTTGCATCGGAGACACTTCACTCCCATTGAGTAAGTTACAGTTTTTTACAGAAGCTAGGACACATTTCCCAATACTTAGGTCACTTTTGCAAAACACTTCACACAATCCTCCTAACTGACCGTCAGCTTGGCAAAGCAGTTCATTTCACATTCAAAATGCACTACAACTACCAAAACACTTCATTCAGGTCTCAAATAAACTCATTCTTCCAGAACACTAGCAAAGGTTGACAGCCGACAAACACACTTTGTCACCCACAAAACAATGACCTAAAAAACACTAACAACATGTAGCATTACACAGTGTTTTCTTGTGTGAAACAAGGACACATCTCTGTTTATAATTTCAATATATGTTACTGGAATGAATCAGACATCATGCAGAATTTGTTAATATTTGTTTCTGTATTTTTATTTTTTTTGCACTAAGTAATCCCAAAATACAAGAATTTGTATACACACCATCCACTGATACACATACAATAGTAATGCTACAGTTTTTTACAGTCGCTAACAAGCGTTTGTCCAAACAGTTGTCACATTTGCAAAACTCTAAACACAATTAGCACAGCATCGGTCTGTTGTGGCCATACCAGTCACACATTTCATGTCGTGTTCACCCAATATGCAGTCAGTGAACACATTTCCACAATGCTTACATTTTCTTAACAGACAAGCTATACCTCCCAGCAAAATCATGAACTGTTTTTGTAGTATCTACGAATGTTAACACACAACATCCCACAATAGCAAAAACAATATCCCAAACCTTAGATACAGTATAAAAACCTCTGCTTCTGCAATGATATGTCGGTGGATCCGACATACCAGGCGGTTTTATCCCAGGTGCATCGACTTGGATAACATCAGATGTGATGTTGATGAAAACATGTGGCCTAACCCTGAAGATCGCAGAGATTAGATGCAAATCTTTTGCCTTTTTATAGCCCCCTCCCCCTCCCCCCCTTTTTATCTTGGCTTTTTGCTGTTGTTTTTTTGTTCAGAATGCTCTTGTGTGTTTCATGGATATTTTGTTCACTGTAAGCAATACTGTAGAACTTTCTCTGTCCTATCATACCGTGTTTCTACTGTACCTCCTGTAGTAAACAGTAAAGAAACAAAAACTTGTTTGCTTATTACTGGAATGCTTTTGAATGTGAACATTACTGTACATGTGGACATACAGTTACCAACCAAGACATTTCTGGTGTCAATATGGTGGATTGCATGTTTCGCATGCAAATACCTGTGAAACTGAAACATAAATGTCTATGCAGTTTTTGTAATGTCAATGATAGCCAGTATTTTGAAACCTGGTGTACTTTGATTGACTGCATGTACCTTGTGAAGTGAAAACAAGTGTTATTCTTTGACAGACTAATTTCATTTTGAGTCAGATTTATAGTGTTTTTGTACAGTTAGTGTGTGCAGAGAAAGATGTGTTCTAATTTTGAAATGAGGAGTTAGTATATATTTAACAAAGTGTATTTTTGGGAAGGATATTATCCATTTGGCCAATTGTGTTTTGTAGGTGTGGGTCTGTGTTAAGAGTTTAGAAAAGGTATCTGAAGTATGGGTAGGCGCTTGTTAGCGACTGTAAAAAACTGTAATCTACTCGGTCTTCTCCATTTGGCCACAGGTTCTCATCCACATCACATCTTATGTCATCTAGGGCAACACACCTAGGAAAGAATCTTCTGGCTGCCAGAATTGAAGGAGTTGAAAAATTGAAGGAGTAACACCTGTGTAGATGTTCATCTACAATGAGAATCAGCTGTGGCTGGTTAAACTGCATTTTTAGATTTAAAATATGTTTCAATAAAATATTGCTGTTGCATTTTGCTGTCTTTTTAAGTTTTGCATTGTGTTATTGTTTTGGCCATACGTTTAACAGTTTTGAAAACAGTATGTAAGCACATGCAAAATGTCCTGTCCGTACAAAGATTTTTGGCAGTTGTTGTGTCTGAGTGAGAAGATAATTCATGAAATTTGAGAGATGTAGTCATTGAATGCATTTTGTGCCAAAACAATGATAACTGGTCCTCAGTTTAGCCCACATAGACTTCTGTTGTGCTCACTGTGTGAGGAGTTTTGCAAACGTGACCTAAGTATTGAGAAATGTGTCCTAGCGTCTGTAAAAAACTGTAATAAGCATAATAAAATGTTTATTATTTATTGATTTATTAGCCTAGCGTTAGCTGTTTCCAGACCATAGCAGACCAGAGGGCTGTTCCACTAAGCGAGCTCAGAAAATCGAGGTTCATTTGAAAATGCACGCAGCTGTCAAAATGACTGCTCAAGACCTTTCTAGTAGTGAAGGTTTGAGGGCAGTTCTGGTGTTAACAAACCTCGCAGCTAGGGTGCCACCGACCAGACTTGTCCACAAGCATATTGCATAATGAATGAGCAGAAAGACTGCAGGTTAGCCTCGTTCCTGGAACCGAATTTGGGGCAATCGAGCCTGGATTTTTCAGAGTGAGCCTGGCTTTTGGGATTAGCTTGCTTCGTGGAACAGTCCTCTGAGCATTTCCACAACTGAAACGATAATAAATTAGTTCATTTATTATGTTTGGTTAACTTTAGGAACTAACACTATTATGTGTCTATACATTAAAACTTACTGGTGTAGAATTGTATTGGTCAATAGTATCAGTTGCATTGTCATTCCTTGGTAGAAATTTTCTAGTGAGATTATTCAGTGTTGTCCTTATTTGCGTGTTGTGTGGACAATGGAATGTCACATGAATGAATGTCTTTAATGTGTGACATTGTAGTACATTTTTCCTTTGTTTCCCTTTAGCATCACAGACTACCTCAAACTGCCCGACTCCAACCTTCAGCACCTTCATAGAATACAGAAAAAAGAAAAATGAAGAGAGGCAAAAGTTTTCTGAAGGGAGGAAGGGCTTAAAGAAAAAGGAAAAAAGAAAGGTTCAGGTAGTTTGGCTAGCTCAGTCTGAAAACAAGTTGAGGTTAATTTTCTATTGACATTCTTTTGTTATTCCTTAGGGGAGTTGTGTAAAAAATGTTCAGTGTAGTAAAGCTATCCAGAATAAGAACAATTGTTTAGGAGTAATTGTACATTTAGGTTGTCAGGAAGATCCCTCTTTTGCAGTTAATAAATATTCAAGTTTGAATAGATCTGCTTAGAGTCATATTAGTATCTACTTGGCCCATTGTTCATGTCTATATCCCAACCCGTTCTCACTCCCGACGCGTAAAATAATGACGATTTGTCACGTCCCTTAACTTCTCATGCTGACGCCTAAGGTACCCTTCCACGTTTTTATGTGACGCTGTGGGTTGTCAATTCATTCCAATATGAACCCGCTCGCAGCGATCAGAGACGCTTCGAGCAGAGGCTCCAGCCATCCATTTACTCCAATAATAACCCCGTCACGGCGAAACATGACGCCGTGAAGCACAATCTAACTGGAGAACCGGGGACCATCTCCGCGAACGGGTTTTTCTCCCTAATTTAATGCTTTCTTTTAATGACATCGTTAACATTTCTCAACAAAAACACGTGAAAGTATCACTGATAATTTAACAATAAAATCACTTCATGTTGTGGCCATCACACAGTGTTTTCCAAACTGATTCACGATCTGAAAGTGCGCAGATTTAACATATACATAATCCTTCGTTAGGTTTATTATTTTCATTTCACACGTAAAACACATTTATAGATTCATTCACCACTCCTGCTAGTTTTGGATGCGCTCGGCTCCAACCAATCAGACCAATTTACACAGACGCACTAATCCCGTAACTGCACACTACCCATAATCCTCAACCACCGTCGCTATGGAAATGAAGATAACAACAGCTTGGTGCTACCCGTTATTCCTTTATTTACTCTAAAATAATAACCAGCGATAATACGAAATTAAACTGGCCCAGTGTTTAATTATGTAATTAAAAAATGCAAATTGTAGTATTTTATTTTTTACAAATTGCAATATTTATCTACAGCGCGCCTTTAGCGACACGTCAACAGATCTTAAGCAAGGCGATTGGATGGTTTTTACTGCAATGCATCTTGGGAGTCGTAGTAAATGTATCTTTCAACTCACGGTCCTGCAGCGAAGTTTTCGACTGGACACGAGGCAGATCCTAGCTAAGTAAGTTGTGATAAACTGTGGGTAATTTGCATGTTCACTGAAATATTAATTTCAGTGATATTAAACTGATATTAAACTTGAAATGTTTTCACAGAGCAGTCTGTGTACCAAGAGAACTACTTCTGCAAAAGTTTATTTAAATTTTTTTGTGATGTATTCTCATGTGTAAGACACTTGCTTGGCCACCCAGCTAATGTTAGTACTGCTCTATTTTAGCAATGTATCTTTTCTGTAATCAATTCAGGGTTTTTTTTTAACCCTATTCACGTAATTAACTCAATATTAATGACTTTAATCTCGTAATTGATTTTTTTTTCTAAATATGGTGTAATACTGCCTCGTAATATAAGTTATTTCTTTGGTCATAAATTATTTTTGTAATCGTTTCACCAAAACAGACCTGAAATAATCCCTACATGTTCCATTTTCATTTGCAGAAATGACAAAGCCAAAAACCAAACCATGCCCTTCCTGTCAGGCCCCAAACACCTGCAACAGGAAGACATGCAGTGGATGCCTGGGCAGCCTGAACCTAAAGGAGGGATTGAAAAAGAAACAAGAACAGTTTAAAAACAGTAACTGGGCTGCTTCTGTTAAAAACAACAGAAATGCGAGCAGGGTGGTTAATTCAGCCCAGTTGTCAGTAAGTTTAAAAGTTCTGATCTAATAAGTGGTTGGTCTGCTAGACAATTCTTTATTAATCACAGTTGTCAATGTTTTCTTGTATATCATGAAGTAAGAAACTAACAAGACATGTATATACACATAAAATATTAATTTATAAAAGAGCATAAATAAAAAAGTTATTCACATCAGAATAACATCATCACACTAAAGACATCCAACTAGAAAAAACTTGTTAAAAACTATTTTTATTCAAGCTACTTCTGATTTTTAATTTAATCGGCTATTAACTGAGAGACAAAACATTTCAAGATGGATTTTATCATACATTTACAGGTTTGGTCACCATAAATACTTTTTAACTATCGACAACAATAAAACAACAAAGATGTGAAACTTAAAGGTTTGTTATACATCAATTTGCTTACATGAAAGACTGGCTGCATGTTTTTCTTTGTTGTTCTTGCAGGTTTCAAAGCTACATGCCCTGGGCTACCAACCAATTCTGTTTCTTGGACAGTTTGACCGTAAGGGCCGTATAGTAGGGGACGTGATCACTCAGATCGAACCAGCGGAAGGTGCTGCACGTGACATCCTCATGAAGATGAGGAAGCTTTATGAACACCTTCTGAGAAGTAAGATATGCTTTGTCCATTATCTGTAACCAGGTGTCCTTATCAGGTAGCCTATCCTAGCTGTCTTTGGGTGATACTCATGGTACACCCTAGATAAGAAGGCAGATCATCACGGGGTACATAGAGACAAACAAGATGGTGAGGATGAGGATAGTTAACAGTCACCAGCTATTCTGTTCTACTCTACTCTATTCTGTTCTGTTCTATTCTATTATTCAGCCAAGGTTCAGACCAGTAACCTTCTTGCTGTGAGGTGACAGCTGCCCTACATGTCCTGTTGCTAACATGAAAATAGTGTTATATCTGCCTTATTACCTCCCCATGTGTCGGTCACATCACCAAAGCTAGCCATACTGAACCTCTGGTGTTACCCACCTGAACAATTTTGTATGTGTGTGTGTATAGTATGGTCTTTCACACTCATGTATATACAAATGTAATTTTAAAAATCTTCACGAAAACCAGACCTGATAATTCTCTTCGAGACTTTCTAGTATAACAAATGTTATAATGTTACCAATATGAACACCAAGATTCTTAAATAATTTATATACTTCTTAAGAGGTTACCTGATTACCTCCCTGAGGTAGTTAGCATCACCATTGTACAAAACTCCTAAGTCACAGTACTAGCTTGAAGTGTCAAATGTTATTCACTACAAAGTCAGGAAAGTAGTGTCATCAGAGGAAAAAGTCATTATCTATCTGGATTTATAGTCACACTCATTAATTTATTAATGTACAATGTAGAAAAGCACTACAGATGTCACACTACCCTAGAGGGCACTTGTACTGAATTATTTGGGTCAGTGAGTGTGCAAGATGACTTATTTGATGCCAATATTTACCAGTTGTATCTTTAGTAAAAACTTAACTGAAAACATGCAAATCACTACTTATTATGTGTTTATGTGCACTGTACATTTTTTCAACCCATTTTAATGAATGTTTAATATTTAAAATTTTTCAGAATTACAAGCTTCACCTCCTGCTAAAAGTTCTACACCAGCAGCTGGACCATCCTCTGCTGACAGTGTCGATGCTGGACCAGTCCCAGACCCAGAGGCTCTAAACGAGGAATTTATTCTTCATTTAGAGCCTGTACCAACATCTTCCCTCTGTCAGCCTCCTGCATCCTCCTCTTCATCTCTGCTTCCTCCTGCATCCTCCTCTCCATCTCTGCTTCCTCCTGCATATTCCTCTCTGTCTCTGCTTCCTCCTGCATCCTCCTCTCCATCTCTGCTTCCTCCTGCATATTCCTCTCTGTCTCTGCTTCCTCCTGCATCCTCCTCTCCATCTCTGCTTCCTCCTGCATCCTCCTCTCCATCTCTGCTTCCTCCTGCATCCTCCTCTCCATCTCTGCTTCCTCCTGCATCCTCCTCTTCATCTCTGCTTTCTCCTGCATCCTCCTCTCCATCTCTGCTTCCTCCTGCATCCTCCTCTCCATCTCTGCTTCCTCCTGCATCCTCCTCTCCATCTCTGCTTCCTCCTGCATCTTCCTCTTCATCTCTGCTTTCTCCTGCATCCTCCTCTCCATCTCCACATCCTGCATCTCCCTCAATTTCTACGGTGTACACCTCGGATGTCCCAAACAAAAAAAAGGACAAGGAAAGGTTAGACGTTATGGTATTGTAAATGTACGAAACATATGACATGTTCGTTAAGTTTGTTAAGATTTCTTTTTCTTAATTTTTGCATTTTTTCCAGTTTTACAGAACTCATGTAAATATTTCATTTGTTATTTTTCAGAATGCCGAAAACACCGTACACAGAAGATTTTCAAATATGAAGAGATAGTAGACAGGAGAGTTGTAAATGTAAGTAATTTAGCCTGCTGTTGTGCAGATTTGTTTGCGTCTTTGGACTTCCCGGATTTGAACTGTGCCTGACTGAATATCCATAAGCTTTTGTATTTGATGAATCTACACTAATTCAGCCACTGAGTCAGGATTTCACTCCAAATAGGACATTAAATAAGAACAGACCACCTGATACGACCTGGTCGTGCTGCCTTCCTGATGTTTACGTTCTTTAAAGTCCTCCTGACATCATGCTCAGAAGGAGTGATTGATGTGGAGGTGCTCCTTCCCATTCAGTAACATCTGCTTCAGTTAGTTTTGCTTGTGAGCCACAATGTAAGCAGTGTTGCTTTGCTGACATGCACTCGATGCTGGCAGTACAAGCATTGTAGTGGTTCTTATGTTTTTGTAAACTAATTGTATAATATATTGAGCCATTCAATAGTACACAAATGTTTATAAGCTCCTTTTTGTATGCAACTTGCATGTCTTTCTTAATTAATTGTTTGTTTATATCATGTTTTTCAGGAAAAAGAAGAAGTTAAAGTCAAGTGGAAGCCTTGCTCAACATGGTATGTAGTAACAACTTTGTTGGACGGGAACAGACATTCATATTGTTGATAAATAGTTATCAACTCAATTTGAATTCATGTATTTGGACTAAAGTAAATTGGGAGCTTTTAGCTGTCAAGCTGCTCTTCTGTGAGGAGCTTGATAGCTGTCCACCTCCAAAGTCCATTATGAGTTTTGGAGGTGGACATGGTCAACACTTTTAAGAGTAGGCATAAGACTTTACTTCTTTATAGAGCTTATAGTTAGGGCTGGTTCAGCTCAGCCCTTAGTTATGCTGTAATAGGACCAGACTGCTGGGGGTTAGTGTCCCCCCCCCCCCCCCCCCCCCCCCCCTCTGTCTCTTTCAGGGTTATGCAGGCTCAGTATTGGTTGGAGATGCAGTCACGTCTCCTTTTACTGAAAACTCTCCCCCTCTCCCTCACCACCATCTGTAAACATACATGTCTCAGTAATGCAGTTCATGCATGTTACTAACTAAACTTCTTCCCTGGAGTTTCTGTGCTCTCTCATCCAGCAGGTTCCAATGGATCGTGGCTGCTGCTGTGGTCCTGCTTGACATCTACTACATATATTAATACTCTCTGACTTGATTTGATTAATTTATATTACAATGAAGGTGTATAAAGCATGACATGAATATAGAAGATATTTCATCCTAAAAAATTGTCATATGTCACAACCTAAATTGTCCTATTTTGTGTGTGGTTGTCGTTGTTGTTTGTTATGTTTTTCTCCTGACAGTGGCAAAGTGTGGGATGACACATGGGAACCTGCGCAGTTTTACACACAGTAAACCAGGCACCACAGGTCACAGAGATCACACAGTTCACAGCTTGCAGTTCAGCATAAAAGTTCAAAATAAAATATTTACTATACATTTCAACCAGTGTCAGTGTCTGTTTCACTCTCTAATTGTGGCTTAAGTACCTAACATATTCATGAATCTGATCGATCAATAATATCTTCCCTGCACTCGACATCTCATAGTTTTACATATCAGCCAACATTATTGTCTACATCCTCATAAATATAGAAGTGACTTGCTTATTATAACATATTACAAGGTAAAGTAATACTGCACTGCACGTATAGTAAGTAACACCTACTGTGTATGGGAGCCTAAAGCAAAGTTAACTGCACCAGTACCAGCTTCAGAACATATTGTATATTATATGTTTCTACCTTTTTGTAATATGTCATGTTTAGATGCAGTGACAATTGCACATTTGGAGTTGTGGTCATACGTGATCTTTATATACAGGGTATTAAAAAAAATTGACATTTTTTGCTATTTTTCTTGTTTGTTTGCACAATATTATTGTGTACATATTACATATGTAACATTATTGTTAATATTATTATTAGATATCAAAGATACAATTTGATTGAGGGTTTTCCTGTCATAATTTCAATAAAAATGCAATTACACACGTAAACAATAGGATCAAAATAAACTTTTAAAAAGTCTGTTGATCAAATGCTGATTTTCAAAACATTCTAGAGGAAAACAGAGATAAAATAATCTGAACAGTAACAGTGATTGTGGATGATGATGGAGGCTTCAATGGATTATTCTGTTTCAATCAATAGGTTCGTATCTATGACAATAATTTGATAAGTTTAACAGGTTGGTTTAGGCCTGGCAATACAGCAAATATTCACAAACTTTTGTTTTTGAAGAATGTTTATCTTTTTTGGGATGAAGCTATCTGGCAAAATGAGACAACCCTTTTAACCTCATCTTTATGTCTTTTTTGTGGCTATGATACTGGATTTTGGTTTGATGCATATGCAGGTTACAGCTGGGGAATGGCAGTATGTTGTGGATTGATTTGGCATGTTCAACCACTGTTACACCAAACTCTCTCACTTATAACATGATAAAGGCCTCTTACTCAGTGTCATGGATTTTCTATACTTTTGGGGACACAGGGCCAAAGTCTGAGGCAATAAGTCAGATCAAAGAAGGCAATGATTCTAAAATGGGAGTTTACTTATGTCATTATATATATCCAGGAATATGTGCCAGAGGATAGTTGTCATGAAATCAATATTAAATCAAAGTATTCCTTAATTACCACAGCTGACACGAGTTCTCCATAGCTGCCTGCTGTCTCAGGATCTGTCTCCAAAAAGGACCAGGGAGCGCTAACATGTTATGTTCTAAAATGATGAAGAAAATGTACATTAAACATAATATAAACTTACTGAGTGAAGTAATGTCAAGAGGATTCCTTTAGCTCCTATTGGGCTGGTTCCTTGATCAATGCAATACAGAATCATTAATCTGGTTTTATGTAATGTCCTCAAAACATGTCAAAATGAGGCTCACTAGTCTGTGTGGCCTCCACATGCCTGTATGACCTCCCTACAACACCTGGGCATGCTCCTGATGAAGTGGCAGATGCTCTCCTGATGGATCTCCTCCCAGACTCCAGGACTAAAGCATCTGCCCACTCATGGACATTTTGTGGTGCAGTTGGTGGATGGAGCGAGACATAATGTCCCAGTTGTCCTCAATTGGATTCAGTTCTGGGGAATGGGCGGGCCAGTCCACAGCATCAATGCCTTCGTCTTGCAGGAACTGCTGACACACTCCAGCCACATGAGGTCTAGGATTGTCTTGCATTAGGAGGAACCCGGGGCCAACCGCACCAGCATATGGTCTCACAAGGGGTCTGAGGATCTCATCTCAGTACCTAATGGCAGTCAGGCTACCTCTGCCGAACACATGGAGGGCTGTGCAGCTCCCCAAAGAAATGCCACCCCACACCAAAACTGACCCACTGCCAAACTCATGCTGGAGGATGTTGCAGGAAGCAGAAGGTTCTCCACGGCGTCTCCAGACTGTCACAAGTGCTCAGTGTGAACCTGCTTTCATCTGTGAGGAGCACAGGGCGCCAGTGGCAAAGTCGCCAATCTTTGTGTTGTCTGGCAAATGCCAAACATCCGGCACTGTGTTGGGCTGTAAGCACAACCCCACCTGTGGACGTCGGGCCCTCATACCACCCTCATGGAGTCCATTTCTGACCGTTTGAGCAGACGTGCACATTTGTGGCCTGCTGGAGGTCATTTTGCACAGCTCTGGCCTTTCTTTCCTACCCCACAGTACCTTCCCTTACCATTTGTTTCATACTCTTTTACTTCTTCTTTGATGACGGTTGTCTTTCTAGATAAGCAATTTCATTTGCTCTGGGGCGAGTCAATGGCTCGGGTGCATTCTGGGACTGTCAGTTCACCAGTGTGCTGGCATGCTTCTTAACAAACACACCACTACAGCAAACATCTCAATTGTACTTGTTGATTTCTTCGACAAAACACTGAACAAAAAATTTACTTGTGAGTGTGCTGCCTGGTGCTTTTAAATTTTGTGATAATTTGAGCAGCCCAGAAAGCATCCCATAAATTAAATTATGTTATCGTATCTGAACATGTACACTAGTCATTAAATTAGATGGGAAATAATGATTCAGGGTAAACAACTGCACCAAGGAAATTCCATTTTTCTTATCAAAATGTAAAATGTCTGTTGAAAAATCACATTGAACAGAGATGTGATTAACTTTTTATTTTACCAAACATAACATCAATGATGACACAATCAGTCTTCATCAGAAGTGCTCAAATCACTCTCAGTGGCATCGTCTGGAATGTCCTCCTCCTCCTCCGAGTCCATTTCCAGGAGTGGTTGGTGGCTGAGGATTCTCTTGTACACGTCCTTTACTTTGAGCATTTCAGCTTTCAGTTCACTTTGTTTTTTTAAAACCAGGCTACATAGTCCCTTCTGTGCATCCTCCGACATGCCAACAAAGGAGGCTGTAAAAAGAACAAAACAAATAAATGAGAAAAGTAAAAAAAACAAACAAAAAAAAACCTCACCTCATAAACACAAGGAATTAGGATGCTGTAATTAAACATTTTTTTAAAAGGGAGAAGGCAGTGTTAGCTAGCAATCTAGATATAGGTAAAAGATCCAGTAAGACTTTAGCATCTGCTCTTATTTTCAATCGATTCATCAAAAAATTAATAAATAAATAAAGTGCTTACAGTCTGAGGAGATTGTCCCCAACACCACAGAACGCATTCGCAACACTGTCCAGTGATGCCGCATCTCCCTGCAAAGGATCATCTCCTCCTCTCTCAGGCGCCTCACAGCCATCACCTTCTCAAAGACCTTTCTCTTTGTCCGGAGGTCAGCAGCAGCTACAGTTTAACAACATCAGATGGGAAAACATAGTAGCATATTATGATTCAAGAACAAAACATTCAACTACTGCTCAGATACTGGGAGTTTGTTTAAAAAGGATATTTATAAATCAAGAGCTTACGTTCACTTGTGCTCTGCCAGGGCCAAATATCGGTCTGCATGAGGGCATCACTGGATACGATTTGCTTTGTTGGTTCAGCGAGCTTGTTGTAGTCGTCAACAGCAGCCGCCAAGCGTTTCTTCTCAACTAAGATGACCTTGCGAATTCTGTGTCGCCTCTTGTTGCTATCTGTAAATAATCATAAAAAATTCACACCTTCACATAATGTATATAGTTTCATTTTAATCTACACTCATCAATTTGTTTGCTAGAACAAATCACATCCAGCTCAAACAAACCTGGATCTGATTTGATTCTGTTTACAAAGTAGCTGCACAAGCTGTACAAACTGAGCATCAAACCGTCCGTTTCAAAGAAACCATTTTGTCTGTAAAGACTTTGTGTTCGCACTCTGATGATGACGACAAGCTCCTCTATTCGTGCCTGCAACGCTCCAAGGCTGCCATCAGTTTGATCACTTTCTAAGTGAGAGGAATATTAATCAGAGCACAGGATGAGTAACAGTCACCAAACTACAGTGGACTCTGTAATCACTGACTTGATGACATTCATTATAAGACATCTGGAGCCTTCATGTGCTGCTATCTCATGATAATCATGAGATAACAAGTATGTTGGTGTTCAGGTTTATAAAACCAACTAGTACGACATCATTTCAACCCAGGTTCTATCCAATTTGATGAAACGCAACAACTCTGCCATAAATTTGCTTTTACAAGGCTTATTTTTCATTGTTTGTTGACACTGTCAGAAAGATCTTAACTCTAAGTTCTTTAATGAGGCCATGGTGGGTCCTATTGTTATACATGAGTGCATTATATTGAGACTCACCTTCAGCCCATTTCTGCACATCGGCCACCCATTGCTGCAGTGTGTCGTCATCCACACCCAGCTCATTTCTGGTCGCATTCAGGCTCTCCACTTGTTCTCTAAGGATCCTTATGATCTAAGAATGCATTCATAAATGTCATTCATATTGACATTAAAAGAGTACTGGTGTTTTCCCCCCATTACCACACACATTAAAATGGGTGTTGAAAAAATGACCTTTAGATATCGCTGGCTCAAAGTGCGGCCCAGTTGTTCCATTTTCCTTTTGTTCCACCCCAAAGCCAGGAGGGTCAGCATGTCTGTTCGCCCTGCATTTCAGTTAGTATACAAATTAGAATTAATGAGCAGGAGACTGAGTGGAATCTCAGACACGGACACACACCTGCTTTAGACATGTACTTCGTTGTGATGGCCGCCCTAGACAGGAAACTGTTTACTTGTTCCACCTCTTCTCCAACTGTTGAACCGGCCCCATCCTGAAACGCACCTCCCCATTTGATCTATAGAAAGGAGGTCACAATACATGACTGCTGAATTCATTCAACCTTATAACAAAATGTCTCAAACTAATCCAAAACTACAAGCTGCAGTATACCTCGCATTTCCAAGTGTGAGCCTTTGCATGCATGACGGAGAGAAAAGGACGCATTGACAAGAGGTTCCTCAGCTCAGGGCACTGCTGAGCCACCTTGGTTAAATAGGGGAAATATTTACAGGCCACATCGGAGCAAAGGAACGTAATACAGTGGGGCAAAAAAGTATTTAGTCAGCCACCGATTGTGCAAGTTCCCCCACCTAAAATGATGACAGCGGTCAGTAATTTGCACCAGAGGTACACTTCAACTGTGAGAGACAGAATGTGAAAAAAAAATCCATGAATCCACATGGTAGGATTTGTAAAGAATTTATTCGTAAATCAGGGTGGAAAATAAGTATTTGGTCAATAACAAAAATACAACTCAATACTTTGTAACATAACCTTTGTTGGCAATAACAGAGGTCAAACGTTTACTATAGGTCTTTACCAGGTTTGCACACACAGTAGCTGGTATTTTGGCCCATTCCTCCATGCAGATCTTCTCGAGAGCAGTGATGTTTTGGGGCAGTCGCCGAGCAACACGGACTTTCAACTCCCGCCACGGATTTTCTATGGGGTTGAGGTCTGGAGACTGGCTAGGCCACTCCAGGACTTTCAAATGCTTCTTACGGAGCCACTCCTTTGTTGCCCGGGCGGTGTGTTTTGGATCATTGTCATGTTGGAAGACCCAGCCTCGTTTCATCTTCAAAGTTCTCACTGATGGAAGGAGGTTTTGGCTCAAAATCTCACGATACATGGCCCCATTCATTCTGTCCTTAACACGGATCAGTCGTCCTGTCCCCTTGGCAGAAAAACAGCCCCATAGCATGATGTTTCCACCCCCATGCTTCACAGTAGGTATGGTGTTCTTGGGATGCAACTCAGTATTCTTCTTCCTCCAAACACGACGAGTTGAGTTTATACCAAAAAGTTCTACTTTGGTTTCATCTGACCACATGACATTCTCCCAATCCTCTGCTGTATCATCCATGTGCTCTCTGGCAAACTTCAGACGGGCCTGGACATGCACTGGCTTCAGCAGCGGAACACGTCTGGCACTGCGGGATTTGATTCCCTGCCGTTGTAGTGTGTTACTGATGGTGACCTTTGTTACTTTGGTCCCAGCTCTCTGCAGGTCATTCACCAGGTCCCCCCGTGTGGTTCTGGGATCTTTGCTCACCGTTCTCATGATCATTTTGACCCCACGGGATGAGATCTTGCGTGGAGCCCCAGATCGAGGGAGATTATCAGTGGTCTTGTATGTCTTCCATTTTCTGATGATTGCTCCCACAGTTGATTTTTTCACACCAAGCTGCTTGCCTATTGTAGATTCACTCTTCCCAGTCTGGTGCAGGTCTACAATACTTTTCCTGGTGTCCTTCGAAAGCTCTTTGGTCTTGGCCATGGCGGAGTTTGGAGTCTGACTGTTTGAGGCTGTGGACAGGTGTCTTTTATACAGATGATGAGTTCAAACAGGTGCCATTCATACAGGTAACGAGTGGGGGACAGAAAAGCTTCTTACAGAAGACGTTACAGGTCTGTGAGAGCCAGAGATTTTCCTTGTTTGAGGTGACCAAATACTTATTTTCCACCCTAATTTACGAATAAATTCTTTACAAATCCTACCATGTGAATTCATGGATTTTTTTTTTCACATTCTGTCTCTCACAGTTGAAGTGTACCTCTGGTGCAAATTACTGACCTCTGTCATCATTTTAGGTGAGGAAACTTGCACAATCGGTGGCTGACTAAATACTTTTTTGCCCCACTGTATGTCCTGGGACGTTAGCTGCCAACTTCCTCTGGAGAAAAAGGGGGTAAGCAAAGATCTCCCCTCGAAACATGTTCAATGCAGCTAAGAGGACTCCGTGGCGACAAACAGCTATTTCCATGCCCTCCTCATCCAACTTCCCAGTGGACTTTTTGGACGACTCCTTTGCTGCAGTCCAAGATGAAGATCCGCACAACCCTTTCCCCGGGACCTATACACTCAAAGATTTTAACATAAAAGATATGACATGATTAAGCCCTATCAGGGACAAACTTTTTAAAACAAATGCATAACAATTAGCTGAATTAGCCTCGAGTCACACAAGACCTCATATCTCCCCAGGACAGCACTGATAACACAAAATAAAAATCATGTTGTTTTTTTTAAATACACATGGTGACAAAATTAAGTACACATTAAGATAAAGTAAAGTAAATAGTATTACGACAACACCAAGAGAAAAATAAAAAAAAATATCGACCCATCCATATATGTCCACACACACACACACACACACACACACACACACACACACACACACACACACACACACACACACACACACACACACACGTATGTGTATATGGTTACGGCATTAACGTCATTTTAACAAGATTAACGCTAACAGCACTAATATATATATGTGTATCTTACATGATTTGTGTGTCTCTAGATGTATTTCACAAACTCAGCAACTTCCTCATCTTTTTCAATGAAGACACCTTCAAAATTCCCCTGCTCTGAAGTGCTGAACGAACACAGTGACAGTTGTTTGAAAAGAAACATTAAAATACATTTTTCTACAAATCCATATTTGACTTATGTACACAATGCATAACGTACCTTGCATTAGACTGAAAGCGATAAAGCTTGCGGTTTCCATCAACTGAGACGGCAAGCATGTCTGGAGTGCAGGCAGGGCAGCTAAAGCATGGCTCCTTGCACATCCTGTCCACCTCAAACTTTACAGCACTCCACTCCAAGAAACTTTTACTGAAGGCATCAGCTGATATTCGGCCATTCTTTTACATAGAGGACATACAACAGAATATTCAAGGACAGTCATCATAAACATTGATTTGCACAATTTCCTTAAACTTAGCAAATTTAGAAACTCACCCTTCCAAAATGGGCTGTTCGTTCATCCAGCATTTTGACAAATGCCTTAAGTGACATCCCTGGTGCAGCCTTCTTAATGTCATAGAAAGACTGAAAGACATCCATTGAAAACAGGGTGCAGAAATTTAAGGTGCCAGGCCAATATCCACTACCCAGGATGTCCTTAACTAACTTAACTGTCCTTAACATTAGGCCACAGCTGGTGCAGCTCACCACTGGCAGTGCAAGGTTATAACGGCCTTTAGAAAGGATAAGGATAAATTCAGTCATGGCTCAAAGCATTCATTTTTTTCATGTTGTTTTCAAATCGGTCTGGTAAATCCAAATGACCTTTGACAGGTTCCCACATATACTGCGGGCCGAGAGTAATTAAAACCAAGATAGCAATGCACAATTTGCAATAAAACCTCCAAACACATCTATTGTGTATGTAGTGTGTGACAAAAGGGCAACTTACCATTTATGGTTACAAGAGCCACAATTGCACCGGGTGAAACCTCAACGTTACCTGCTGGGCAGTCACACACATGGTCTGGCCTTTGCACAGGCAACAGCCGAACTAACATTAAAACACACAATATATATAAAAAGAATTAGAAATTAACTGATACACAATAAATATACAATAACAGCACCCACTCATACTCATACATAGCAAGAAATGCATAAGACTTAAAAACTGTACCTATTGGCTTGTGAAACTCTGATGAAGGCTGCAAAAACCCTCCTGTTACTGCCTCTCTGTTGTGCAGGACAAAGCGTGTGTGAACTGCAATATCACAGTCAGCACAAAGGAATGGAAGAGGCAGGCAGTCCAGACACCTCACAACTACTTGTTTGCCACACTGACACACACGGTGTGACTGTGGATCCAGAGTAGCTAACATATTGTCTATAAGACAAGGCCTGGCCTCTTTCCACTTTTGCGAGGACACCATATTTCTGATCGCCCAGTGAGTAGCAGCTGACTCAGACGACATCTCACAAGTCATGGCTGTGTCCTCTTCTCCATCCTCCAACAACTGAAGGAGCTCCTGACGAAGTTCCATACACTAACAGAAAAAAAATAAAGAAAGGAAGAAACTCTTCCACAAAGTGAAAAACACTCTAGGCAGTATGTTTCTTAGGACTCCACAAAAGCCCTGCATAACTCAACTATAACAACAAATATAAAAGTAAACAGAAATCACAATATATACAAGAAGGTAAAGTACCTTTTGTTGGGTTGACACTGGCAACATAACTAGGTTCTTCACGTGGACATTGATGCTGCTCTCTGGACACTGGGGGGGGGGGGGGGGGGGGGGGGGGGGGAATGAAGAATATTTACTTACTGAAATTCTTTGGTGAAAACAAGTTGTGAGATAAAATCAATGGTTGTGTGAACACTGACCACGTGGCATGCAACTAGTACTTCGACTGGTTGATGGTCTTTGAGGAATAAAATCTCCCTGTCTGTCACGTGTTTTCCAGCGCACTGGTCTTGGCTGAGGTTCACTCTGTGCATCATTCTACGCAATTAACAAGGAAAAAAGGGAACACCTAAAATACAGTCTATGGTTAAAGCAAAGATTATCAAACATCTTAAGTTAACCAACTTAATTTGACATAAACTTTAAAAAAAATTCAAATAACATAACGTTTACTCCGTACAAAATATTAGACAAGCGTGTTCCCTCTTTAACAACTGTTTCCACTAAAAATGTTACCTGCATATCTTGAAGGAGTTCGTCAGCAGCCTGAAGCTCTTCCTCCAGCTCGGGATCCTCTAAATCACTCATTTTCAAGCTAAAGAGGAAAGAGATTTTTGCAGAACTCAGTGACATAAACACATAACTAACGCAATTCAAATGATTTTCAGTCTTGGCGCTCCGGTTAATGTTAGCAATTAACGTTAGCATCATCAGTTTGTAAAGAGCTAGCAGAACTCTTAGCGCAAAAACTGCTTTACGCACCATGTGAGGGTATTTTGCAGCACACAAGTCCTTTAACGTTTGTAATAGATTTAATCCATCATCGTTGGATTAAATGGCTAATGCTGCAGTAGCCACGTGTAGTCGTTACCTAGCAAGCATGCTGACGGTAGCTGTAGCCATTTTTAAATACATTACACCGTTTCCGAGATCAGTCACCTCTGTTTGTTTGAAGCTTTTATGAAAAAACAAACTTTGAAACACACATCAAGGTATTACTTTAAATATATGTATTTTTTACATACCTGCATTAGAATCAATCAGTTCCGCCTCATTTTCTTATTCTTATAAATGGGTCTCTCCGTTCTCCCATCAGGCTTTGCTTACACAGGTTGCGTCTGATTGGCTGGAGCCGAGCGCGTCCAAAACTAACAGGAGTGGTGAATGAATCTATAAATGTGTTTTACGTGTGAAATGAAAATAATAAACCTAACAAAGGATTATGTATACGTTAAATCTGCGCACTTTCAGATCGTGAATCAGTTTGGAAAACACTGTGTGATGGCCACAACATGAAGCGATTTTATTGTTGAATTATCAGTGATACTTTCGTGTTT
The DNA here is from genome assembly GCF_963969265.1 of Rhamphochromis sp. 'chilingali'. Lineage (NCBI taxonomy): Eukaryota > Metazoa > Chordata > Actinopteri > Cichliformes > Cichlidae > Rhamphochromis > Rhamphochromis sp. 'chilingali'. The sequence goes on along the minus strand of NC_137945.1, from coordinate 35,048,345 downwards.
TTGTTGAGAAATGTTAACGATGTCATTAAAAGAAAGCATTAAATTAGGGAGAAAAACCCGTTCGCGGAGAGGGTCCGCGGTTCTCCAGTTAGATTGTGCTTCACGGCGTCATGTTTCGCCGTGACGGGGTTATTATTGGAGTAAATGGATGGCTGGAGCCTCTGCTCGAAGCGTCTCTGATCGCCGCGAGCGGGTTCATATTGGAATGAATTGACAACCCACAGCGTCACATAAAAACGTGGAAGGGTACCTTAGGCGTCAGCATGAGAAGTTAAGGGACGTGACAAATCGTCATTATTTTACGCGTCGGGAGTGAGAACGGGTTGCTTTTTCCTTACAGATAAATGTCGGCTTGATGACCATTAAAAAGGGTGGTTTGAAGCCATACCGTGGAAAAACTATTTTCCTAACAACAGACCCTGACGTTACTGCCACAAGTCTGCTCAATCAAGCTGTTAAAAAAATGAAGGCCTGGGGCTCGGTCACTCAGGCACAGCTGGCTGCCGGCGGAGCTCACGGGCGCGTCACTGCAACTCCCCCTGGCTTCTGCTCCGCGGCTGCTGAGTGAGCCCTCATCTGGGACTCTCCTCAGCTCTTTCTGGGACAGTGGCGCGGCTGCCCCTCTGTTGGTCTTCCTTGGTCTCTTGTGTTCTGGGGGCCTCTGGATGTCTGGAGTTTTGATCTCCTCCATACCTGCTTCATACCCTGGAGGACGGGGCTGTGGCTCCCCACACTCCCTAGCAGATCGTTACATGGAGAAACCTTTGGAATGCAAGCATGCTGATCCACACAGGTGTACACACGGGTATTCACAGACGCGGACTACAGCTTTCTTGGCTGCTGCCTCAAAGCACATTGTGCGCTGTCTATCTTGCGTGCTGCACAATATCGTTTATTACTTAGTATCTACTGATATTTACTGCTAGCTAGTTTATTGTGATGGTGCCGTTTTTTTTATTATGTTGCTCTTTGTTGTTTGCTTTCTCTTCTGTTTTTTTTTCTCCATACAGGTGACCCAGGTGTTTTGTTTTTTTTGTTTGTTTGTTTTTTTCTTTCTTCCACCCCTTCTCACCGTCTCTTCTCCCCTTTGGTTTTCTTTCTCTCCCTCTCTTTCTTTCATTCTTTCTCCCTGTCCTATCCCCCAGTCATGTCTGTCCCGTTTGTAGGAACTGAAAATAAAATAAATTCATAATTATAATAAAGGTCAATCAAATGGACCAATATGGCAAGGCCATGATGATCCACTTGGTAAAATAAATCCGCTTGGCATCTTTCTTGGCCTTAAGACAACAATTCTGATGGCTAAAGATCCAAACGGGACACAAAAAAAAAAAAAAAAATGAAGGACTTTAACAAAGATCTAAAAGATGGACCTTTCCTTCTTCTGTATCCGGATGGCACTGAGGTCATTACTGTCCCTGGAACACAAAGACCATTTGCACTTGAGGCTTATAAGGCTGAAGTTGGCAAGCCTTATCAAAGAATCACTGTTTTCATCTGCTTGAAGAGTGACTTTGAAGATGGTAAGCTGCTAATGTTTGTTTGGATTTTGACACAGATTCCCTTAGTTTCAACAACTGCTAATTTTGAAATTGTGAAATGTTAACATTATGCATAAAGCACCCAAGTCAATAGCATACCTACATTAAAATGGTGAATGGCCTGTATTTGATATAGCACCTTCTAGGGTTCTACAACCCCCAAGGACACTTCACAACAAAAGCAGTCATTCACCCACACACATTCACACACTGCTGGTGATTAGCTACAATGTGGACACAACTGTCCTGGGACTCACTGACTGAAGCAAGGCTGCTGTACACAGATGCCACCTATCCCTCCCACTACCACCACCTGGCATGGAGGGTGAAGTGTCTTGCCCAAGGACACAACAACTGCGACAGACTGAGCAGGGCTCAAACCTTCAACCTTTTGATTACAGGGCGGGCTTTTAACTCCTCTGCCACCATTGCTCCCTAAATTAGCTTGTATATGTTATGTTTCTTCCTGGAAACATGAAATTCAGCCATTTTTGGATCTACTGAGTCATGAGTTTTCAATGCTAACTTTATGCCTTTCGTATTAATCTATTATTGATGATCAAATAAAGTTTCATACATTAGTATGAATTTAGTTAGCTTAGCTTGATTTGTTTTCATGTTTTGTAGTTGGAGAAAACTCAGAGTTGTCTGACTCTGACCCAGAGATTGTTATTAAAAGGCCCTCTGAGTTTGATCTTGCTGATACACTGGTAAGTACAATTTAACATTTTTTATAGAGTTTTCTTGTTGTTTAGCCACCACCATTTGCCTCAGTTCAGTAAAACAGTTAATAGTTATATGTGAAATACATTTTGTGTGTGTGTGTGTGTGCGTGCTTGCGTGCGTGTGTTTGTTTGTTTGTTTGTTTGTTTGTTTGTTTGTTTGTTTGTTTGTTTGTTTGTTTGTTTGTTTGTTTGTTTGTTTGTTTGTTTGTTTGTTTCAGCCATGGGAACTTCAACATGAAAGCAGTCCTTTACAGAAAGCGGCAGAATATGAGTAAGTGATATTTTAAGAACATGTAATCTTTTACTGTTTTTTGCCAACACTTTGTATTAATGAGATATACTCTTTTGTCAAGGTTCAAGGTTCTTTATTTGTCACATGCATAGTTATACAAGTATAACACACAGTCATTCATTCTGTATATGGTTTTTGGAACATGGACTACATAATACTTGTATTGCTTGTTTGTTAATCAAGATGCTTAAATATTTTCAAAGTGTCAATTAATATTTTCACAGTACACAACAATAATGCTTTTCTTTGTTCTCTAAGGAAGGGTGCTGGGGATCTTGTGCTTGCTAATGAAGTACAACAGGTAAAAAACTATTTTATTAGTAAAAGAGTGCAGCAGACAATCTCCACCGCCTTTACTTTGCAATTAGATAACGATTCACTGTTTGCTTATTACATTCATTGTTATTATACAATGCATTTCACATCCTCAATTTTCATACTATCAATAGTTTATAACATTCACCCCTTAAAGGTACAATAAGTCATACCGGTACATGAAATAATCACAAAGCAGTCTAATGTCTCAATCATGTTGGAAGGAAGGTTACATTGAAACTAACTGTGTATGACTCGTCTTTGTCATCTAGAATCTTCTGGCGCTGATCCGTAGCCATGAAACTCATGGAACGGGAGGAGGGAGAGTCACTCGTTTGTTTATAAAGATAGACTGCAGTACACAGATTTGACCACAGGATGTTCTTCTTATTTCATTCTTACTTACTTATTGTACCTTTAGATAATCTATTGGGATAGGGAACCTAAGGTACATCCATCTACTTCCGGACCATGGGTCCCCTACTGCTAAAAAAATAGGAGTCTATGAGCCAATAAAAATTATTTTCTGATCCCGTTTGATGTGTGCCATGGATTTAAAATATGATGTCCGTGAAGTATATAAACACATTTTGATGCCAAAAAGTGCTTAAGCGACAGGTGGCAAAGGTTATTTTAGGTTTTGTTTGAAAAGACGTGGCGAAATGTAAATGTTCGTCTCACAAAATTGACATCATTGAACCAGACACAGAGAAGAGGACAAGCTTAGTTTTGTTTAGCGAGCTTCAAATCCTTCTTCCAGGATGATGTGGAGAAAACCACTATAAATCTGGTCATGTGATAATTTGCAGTTATGCTGGGGGAGAAAAGCTTCTGAGGCGACGTCATATTTGCGACATCTGACTTGTAGTCATTTTAATGACGAATTTTTACAAGCTAACAAATCTCAAATTACATTACAGACATAGTCGAAACACAATTATTTATTATTTAAATTGAAGTACAACATATGTGTGATTCAGAGAGTAAGGCAAAGCAGACCAGAAAATAACTTTTATAGCTCCATTCACTTCCATTCATTTTTCTTTTGTTCAGGGACCCACGAGCAGACCAGAAGGGGAGGAGACTTAGGCTCCCTATATTAAAATAATTATCAATTGGTCAAATATGAATTTTCATTCATCCTCATTTCTGTATTTCCAGGTCATAGATTTGGAAGAAGAAAACGATACAGGCACTACTGAATGCCTCACTGTCGAGAGCTCCTGTTACAGGTGTGTTGTATCTTGAGTAATTATTCCAGAGGGTTGCACAAAATATATACACACAATTATTATAAATGTATGTAGTTTGACTCTTTTACATTTGATTCTTCAGAAAGAAAAATAGTAGAATCGTTCTATAAAACTGGAACTGCATGTTTATGCATTTGTCTTTTTGCATCTACACTTTGTGTACATGTTTTCACTCTGCAGAAACTACACACAGCTGTTTGAACCGATTGTGATTGATGATGAAGATCCTACTCCTAACGAAGCCAAAGCTGAGCCCCCAGAAGAACCTGTGTTAGTAATTTAAACATTTGAATCCAATTAACCGCCATCTTGTTCTGTACAAGACATCATGCAATCATGAGAGAAGTATATACACCCTTTTTTCTTAGAGACACCAATTTGCAGGCACATGAAATTATTGCAAATTTGGCACTGGAACTTGACCACAAGATGGTCAGCAGGTTCAATATATCAAGGTCAGCTGTATGGGATGGAGCTGTTAGAGGATTTCGACGCAGCACATACTCTGACAACTACGACATGTTCATCAAGTTTAATGATGATGCTGGCAGCTTTGAAGAAGGTTTGGATACAGGTGGCCTGGGGTGTGAATTCCTCACACTTCTTATGGGCAGTCTGACAAATCGCCCCATCTTTGATGGACCTCCAGAGAGCCGTTATCTTGTATATAATTCAAGAGGTGGATGTTTTCTCCGTAATTATTACAATGGAAATTTTAATAAAAATTGGCTTATTTTTTTCATTAGCATATTTAATAGCAATTAACCATGATAATTATGTGCCCTGTATAACAGCTGCCAGGCAAGATGAGTACTTTTTAGCAGGAAAGATGATCGCTGTATCCATTGTGCATGGGGGACCAGCACCACATTTCCTCTCCAAGAACCTGGTCAACCACATCACAGGGAATCAGAGTTTCAGCGCCACTGTAGAAGATGTGCAAGATGAGGAGATCACAAAAGTTCTACATCAGGTAGAAAATTACCTAGGCTCAGGGAATGGGTTTACTTAGAAGACACTTGGGGCCAGTTTAAAAGATTTAATCAGGATAAAAGTTATCCGGGTTGGATAATATCTTGAAAGTAGGTTCAAGGCAGATTCTGTAATCTGAAAGGACAGATTTCCACCTCCCAACAACACAAGTGAAATAACAAATTGATTATTTTTTTAATCCAATGTTTGAATGAATCGTAAAAGTAGTGAAAATTATTTTTGCTTTTCTTACAGTAAATCTTTTTTTTTTTTTTTTTTATAGGTCCTGAAAGCTGAATCAGAGGAGTCTTTGCATAATCTTATTTTGCAAAACAGCACAATCTTCCAAACTGCTGGATGCCTCAGAAACGTCAAGCCTTGTGAGAAACAAGCATTTGTGGAGGAGTACCTCAGATGGTACATCCTTGAAAGAAACCAAAGTGTCATTCATTGGTAAACTCATTACTCCTTTTAAATTCAGGATGGCCAGATGCTCATCACAGCAGCCACTGACATTTTCAGACCTTCAGATGTATATGAAAAAACTGATTCGGTAGCATCTGTGTGATCTGATGAACAACAAGTTAATTCCTGAGCCACTGTCGCACGCTATTAACCTTTTGACACTAGAACTCTAATTTAGTATACATTTATTGTTCACAATGACCCATAATAATCATAGTCATGCAACATGATTAATTTTTAGTTATTTATAAAAAGAGGTGATCCCTTGTTTGACACACTTGTTTATTCCAGTGTGAAAGCACTGATTTTTTTTTTAAAAGCTGAAATCCCAATGAGCTCTTCTTTTTTTGCTGTCACAGTTAATTTCTGAGCACTATGAATTGTTTTTGTGTATGCATTTGAAATCTGTCCAAATTTATAATGAAAGATCTAGTAGGTAAAGACATTTAAACACAATTTAGAAGACTGCAATAGTTATAGCTATAAACCAATTATTAGTTATTTGTCTATCCTTTGCAGATTTAAAGATGGACTGGAAAGTCTGAATTTTTTAAGTGCACTGCAAAAACATTCCAGTGTGCTGGCCCCACTCCTATGCTTCTCTGCCAAGGCCCTGACTGCTTCAGAACTGGAGAGCATGTTCAGACCAGATCTCAGCCCAGCAGGAAGCAACAAGCGGCATAAGGAGGTCCTAACACTTGGCTTTTGGGCAGATTATCTCCTTGATTGTGAAGGTTTGAATGGCCGTTTTTAATTGTTTATAGTTTTATGAAAGGAGAGGTAAGGAAATTAATTTTCTGTAATGTACTACAGTGTTTACTTTCTTCTTTCAGAGAAGGCAACAGCAGTGTGTCTGGAAGATTTGATGATGTTTGCCACAGGGCTGATGGCAGTTCCACCGGCAGGAATGACACCACCACCATGCATCCAGTTTTTAAGTGATTCGCCTTTTCCAGTTGCAAACACCTGTGCAAATACTCTGAAGCTACCCATCTGTGACTCATATGGCATCTTTAAGGCCAACATGGACTTTGGAATTCAAAATGCTCCAGGATTTGGATGTTCTTAAATCAGCAAGGTCATCAAGTTACAGTTACTGAGTTACCCTGTTAGGTTCAGCTGCCGTTGGCACACTACTTAACACATTCATGTGACAAGCAACTTCCATATTGTTAAACATTTAGTTGTTTTTTCTGAATATTGTGTATGTTGGAAAAGTGACAGAAATGCTGGACACTATTTGTAAATGGTTTTATTAAAGAAAATTTTAAATGTTTCCTTGTGGTTAAATGTTAATATTTAAATCCATGCCAGTTCCTGTATATTATGAACAATATTATATTCAATTTAGCAAGAGGGAAAGGAAACACTACTAACATTAAAAAATGAAGGAAAAACAGAAGGGCTGGAGCACTCAAGTAAGTCCAAAGGTTTTATTAGGTGCAAAAAAAGGAAAGAAACTAACGTTTCGACACCGTGTGTGTCTTCGTCAGAGTAACTCTGACAAATGTCATTACAAACTGAAGTTCAGTTGGTATCTAAAACCCAGCTATGTCCTTCAGGGCCAAATACAGTTCTGTGGCCGATTCCCAGTCTTGTGGCTGCTGCAGTGTGTTTTGTTGTACAACCTGTTGTAAATATTCCTCAATGTTTGGATCACCACACAATCCAACCAGTAGCCCCTCCTCGGGAAACACATCCAGTTCCCTCTCCTCAACAGCAAATCCACAGTCTCTTGAACCATATCTGCAAAATGAAAATAGAACAGTGAAGGATTTTTTGCTGACAATATGGAACTATATAAATCAACGCATGCAGTGACATGTTATAAACTGCTCTATCATACTTATGTGTAAAATTATGAATATATATTAACCAACTTAAGCAATAACAACACCTTGCATTTAGTTTGATGCAAAAGGTTAATTCATTTTGTTAAGAACTCAAATACCTGTGAGGCAAGAGAGAGTTTGTTTGGAATCCCCCCTGGACACGATGCAAGTCTGCTTGGCCGGATCCTGTGTTTGTTCCAGAGGTCCTTGCATTCATCCAGGTCTTTCTGTAGAACCCCTCTGAAGCAGAATCTCAGCAAGCATTGGTGTTCGTGGCTTCCATTAAGTTTCGAGAGTCTCTTAGGTCTCCAAACAAGTCCATCCAAAACTGAGACCTGGGTATATAATTAATATTTAAGAATCAATTTAGCTTTGTTCTTGGTCATTTTATAGGGTTTGTTACATTTTGGTCCTATTTAAAACATGCCACAAATGGATGTCAAACAAAGTAATGCATATTAGTTTTCCATAAATATTGAAGCGACCCTGCAGTAATGTTCTTGTTAAAAATGCCGTATTCTTTTCACTCTGTTCTGTGTGTTGATTGTGAGGAGTGGAGAGTTTGGTCTGAGTAGTTCATTTTGTATTGGCGTCGTTAAATCTAGGCAAGCATGCTCATTTCGGCACAACAGCTGACGGTGACCATTTTGAGTTCCTGCAATAAAGTGACGGCTGTTAACGTCTATCTCATCCAACTTTTCAACACGTCCAGCAGGACGCTACTCTATTTTCTTAAATGCATGTAAAAAAAAACGATCTGATCAGCTTTCACTGTAGCTTACACCTACCAGACACAAATGTACCCACCTTCCTCTTCTGAAATAAGACCACCATGACTCGATGCGCTGATTCCCAGTAGATGATCCATAACTGTGGCTTGACGATCCAGCATAATAGTCCGTGTGCGCGTGACGGAGGGTACACTGTATTGCTGCCATAGTCCCATTCTCAGTCCCGAAGTCTGTTCGTAATCTCATTGGTATCACACCAAGACTCTTTACACAGTTTATATAATTGTGAGCTATAACAGCCGGGTTGTTGTTTGTTGCTCCACACACAAGCCACATCAGTCTTCTTGAAAAGCCATCTATACATCCTGACAGGGCCAAGCCAAAGGGTTTCAGTTTATCATAGCCATCTACATGCCATATGTAATTGGGCCCCATGGAGTGATACGTGCGTCTTGTGAACCTCCTTCGAGTTCTCAAAGCGATTCCTTGAGGATTTAGTTGTCTCAACAGCCTCATAACTACATCACGCTTGACACGCAGCTTGTGTTTTTGTTTGAGAACTTGCCACATGGTCCGATATCCAAACAATTGTCCTGGTCCTCGAAGCTCGGCCAAAATGGCACGCCTCACCTCAGGAAGTGGAGAATAGTTGCCTCGTCTGTGCAGTCCAGATTCTTTTAAATGCGTTTTCAGTGTACGCATACTAATTGAGATGTCACGATTACACTTGAGCATATCCAGTATCACCTCGTATGTATGTCCTGAATCAAAATATTCTCGCATAGCGACAGCTATGTTTGGGTCACCGCTAATGTTCATGTTTGAAAAAAAATGTGCTACAGGCAGAGTAACTTCCGGTGAACAGCGCGGACGTCCAATCAGTGATGTCTCCTGTTGCCGACTGGTACCTACCCTTTCCGTTTTTTTTAATGTAATTGTGCTTCTCAATTTGTTTTTGTGATTCTTCTTTTGTTTTTGTGCTTCTCAATTTTGTTTTTGTGTTTCTTAATTTGATTTTGTGATTCTCAGTTTTGTTTTTGTGCTTCTCAGTTTTGTTTTTGTGCTTCTCAATTTTGTTTTTGTGTTTCTCAATTTTGTTGTTGTGTTTCTCAATTTTGTTGTTGTGTTTAGCAATTTGTTGGTGTGATTTGCACTTCAGGGCCACCGTACTAGGGGCCTCTGTAAATACATTTTTATTTATTCACCCCGCATAAAATGTAATAAATAAATTATAAAATACAAAAAACAACTATTTACATTTAAGCTTTTAACTATTTACATTTTCAGCTTTTTTCTTTTAAACAAATTTAAAGTGAAACAACACAAAACGCTGCAAACCACAACACAATTAAATATAAATTAAAATATGCAAAACAAAAAGAACATGCACATTCTCTGTCATATGGGCCGGGGATGATTTTTTGGGAGAGTGTTTTCCTGCTTTGAATTGCAACATTGGATTCACTGCATGAATAAACTTTCTGAATCCTTTATCATCTGCAACTTAAAATAGTTGTTGATGATTACTATACCTTTCTAATGTGACGTTGTTGTCCCTGGCTCTCTTTCTCTCTCTTTCCCTCCGGCTCTGTTCCTGTGCTACTGAGAGTGTAACTACTGCCCCTCCCCCCACTGCTCAGCACAAAGCACAAGGCTCGCGTGCTGAGTGAAGCGGAAAGAAAGTGCGAGAGAGAGGGCGAGAGAAAGAAAAAAAACCCGATGCCTCCCAATAAGGAGTCGGTTCGCGTCATTCACTTCAAAGAGCCGGCTCTGATGGACTTCCGGTGTCATGGTGGCGAGAGTAGCAGCATAAACAGGAGCTCCTGCATCGATAGCTAAAATAATCCGCAATTCAAGAATATAATTCATTAAAAGCGACTTTCCCTTTAAGAATAATGAGTGGAGATAAAAATAAGAAGGGACGAGCCCCAGGCCGAAGCTTAGAAACGCGACTTGAGAGTAAGACATATGAAACACGCTCCGAGCAAGAGGGCGAGAAGATGGCAGCGGAGGCCGCAACATCAGCGCTAGGCCCCCTCAGACAAGTGGTGAGTGAAGTAGTGGCGGAGGGCATGCAAGACCTTAAGGCAGAGATGAAGAAGGAGCTATCGCTCGTGAGAACAAGTTTGAAAGAGGACATGAAAGCCCAAATGAGCGAGTTAACACACGAGATAAATCAACAGGTTACCGCCGCCACAAGCAGGATCGAGGAGGCGGGGAAATGTCTGGAAGAAATGGAAAGAAACATGGTAGGGAAGGAGAAATGGGACATTGGAATGAGGGATGCCATTGTTCAGCTGCTGGATAACCAGAGGCAGCTCCAAGAGAAGGTTACGGATTTGGAGGGGCGCTCACGCCGTAATAACATATGGATATATGGCATCCCTGAGAAGATAGAAGGCACCTCCATGCTAAGGTATGTGGAAAGCATGATGATATCGGAGTTGGGGGACGATGTGGACTTGGGCAGCGAGAAGAACCTAGGGATAGAGAGAGCTCACCGGGCGCTGGGAGTGCAGCCGCCGTCGGGGGCGCCCCCTCGATCAACGGTGGTGCGCTTCTTAAAGTTCAATATTAAAGAACAAATCCTACGCGCTGCATGGAAGAAGCCTGTATATATAAAGGAGAAACGGATTTTCTTTGATCACGACTATGCCGAAAACATACAAATGAAGAGAAAAGAGTATGGCCCGGTTAAAAAAGTACTTAAAGAAAACGCCATCCGGTTCCAGACCCTGCTTACTAAAATGCGGGTTCATTTTGACTCGGGAATGGTCTTATACAATAACGCGGAGGAAGCTGCGGCGGATCTAAGAAGACGCGGATACACGGTGGGACCGGTGGCCACAAGAAAGCCCAAAGGCATTACGGCGGAGATGATCAGCAGTATCCTACCGACGAGCGTGGGTGGGCCGCGACGCGCCGGGAATACAGCTGATCTACGCGGGAGCGCACGGGAAAAGCTGAAGGTTTTCCAGCCCACGGAGGACGTCGGTACGGAGGAGTAACACCTGCGCCCCACCCGCCCCGTTTCGCTGTTAAGATGAACATAAGACCAACGGAACAACAGGTGCGCTGGGCTGCTGATCAATACAGGGGGATATATGGTTGGATGGCCTCCTCCCCTGGCCGTGATGGAATATGGCACGTCGATACCCCTTTGAGCATAGAGTGGTGAGGGTCCGATGCAGGTGACTCACATGTTTTTTGTTTTTGTTTTTTAGTTTCCCTTTTTCTTTTAAAATAGGAAACGAGAGGGGCCCCACGCTGTGGCATTTCCCCCAGACTGAGAGGAGAGAAAAAAAACCTCTCTTATGGAAGACCTGGTTTATTTGGTTAAGACAAGTTCTGTCTTTGTTCATGTGTGTTTATTATGTGTTCTGAGGGCTGGGAGTATTGTTATGTTGGTGCAGGAAAATAAGTTGGAAATATATAGAACATATGCGGTATTATAAGGTATTGTCTTTGAATGTAAATGGTATAAAGAATCCCATTAAGAGGAGTAAGATAGTTTCAAAGCTAAAAAGGGAAAAAATTGATATTGCATTTCTACAAGAAACGCATCTCTCAAAGGAAGAACATGAGAAGTGGAAGAGAATGGGATTCAAAAATATCTATTATGCCTCACATAGATCTGGCAAAAAAAGAGGAGTGGCCATCCTGATACCGAACAAGGTTGGTTTTGAATTTACTGGAGAACATAAAGATAAAGAGGGAAGATTTGTGTTGGTGAAAGGGAAAATGGAACAGGAGGACGTCACGCTGTGTAATATATATGCACCCCCTGGTAGTAGTACAGGGTTCTATAAGGAGATATTCAGTCTTATTGCTGCAGAAAGTGTTGGTACATGTATATGTGCAGGAGATTTTAATTTACTTCTCCATCCAAAATGGGATACAACTAGCCGAGACCGGAGGGGAACTAAATTAGAGAAACAAGTAAAAACAATGTTGTCTGAGTTGGGGCTTATAGATATATGGAGATATTTACACAAACATGAACACAAATTTACATTTTATTCAGCGAGACATGATATGTACTCGAGGATTGATTATTTCTTTACTTTTAGTAAAGATCTCCACAGAGTGAAGGATTGTATAATAGGACAAAGAGATTTATCTGATCATTCGGGACTAACTATGAAGATTGGGTTTAAAGCTAGCCCCAAAAACACCTTATGGAGGCTTAACACAGGTCTGTTAAATAATGACTTGTTTAAAAGAGAAATGGGACAGGAGTTAAAAACATATTTAGAACTCAATGACAATGGAACAGTTAATCCTACGATTTTATGGGATGCGGCTAAGGCATACCTTAGGGGTAAAATTATTGCAAAATGTGCAGTCCTAAAGAAGGTCAGAGCAAAAAAGCTGTCAGATTTGCAGGAAAATTTGGGAAAATTGGAACAATTGCACACCGTTACAAGGTGCCCCCAGGTATTGGAGCAGATGAGGCCGGTTAAACAGGAGATCCACAAAATTTTAAGTGAGGAAATTGAAAAAAAATTAAAATATCATAGACAACGGTGGTATGAGGCAGGACCCAAAGCTGCTAGGCTATTATCATGGAGACTCAGGAGGCAACAACAGGAGAACACTATTCATAAAGTTCGAAATTTAAAAACAAATAAGATAACTAATAAACTTGAAGAAATTCAGAGAGCATTTGAAGAATATTACACTGAGCTATACACACAACCGGACAAAGCAGATGAGCATAAGATTCAGAATTTCTTATCCAGCCTAGATCTACCATTTATAGGTAAGCAGCAGAATGAAAAACTCATCAGAGAAATATCAGCAGAAGAGATTAACATTGGGATCTCAAAACTCCAGACTTTTAAAGCCCCAGGATATGATGGATTTCCACCAGAGTGGTATAGGCAGATGAGGGAACCCTTAATCCCGCTACTAAAGGCCTCTTTTAATTACTCTCTGAGTGGGGGGGCACTCCCACCATCGTGGCGGGAGGCGTATATCTCTGTCATACCAAAAGCAGGGAAGGATAAAACTGACCCCAGAGGTTATAGACCTATTAGCGTGTTAAATATAGACTATAAACTATTTGCCGCGATTTTGGCTAGGAGGTTGAGTACATTGATGCCCACGCTGATAGAGGAGGATCAAACAGGCTTCATTGGTAACAGACAAACACACGATAATATCAGAAGGGCCATTCATATTATTGACCGGATACTTAAAGGGAAAACTGGAACAGTTCTCATTGGGCTTGATGCGGAAAAGGCATACGATACAGTCGGGTGGGAATTTCTGTTTCATGTGTTGAAGAGATTTGGGCTATGTGACAGGTTTATTCAGTGTATAAGAATGATTTATATGTCTCCAACAGCGAGGATCAAAGTTAATGGAAGCCTCTCAAATCGGATAACGCTACAACGTGGCTGCAGGCAGGGCTGCCCGTTGAGCCCACGGCTCTTTAACCTTTTCATTGAGCCGTTGGCTCAATGTATCAGGGAAGATACTCGATTGGAGGGGGTTACAACGGGGAATGTGGAAAATAAAATTTGCTTGTATGCAGACGATGTGCTGGTAGCGCTAGGAAACCCGGAAGAGGGAATTCCTCTGCTTATGGAAATACTGGAAGAATATGGCAGACTGTCTGGTTATAGACTGAACATTCAAAAAACTCAAATCTTGACATTCTTCTTTAACCCCTCAAGACAATTGGTAGCAAGATATAGATTCGGATGGCATCAATCTCAAATGGAGTATTTTGGGATCCTGCTGACAAAAGACCCTGCATTGTTATATGAAGTTAATTATAATCGGGTGAACAAGAAGATATATGAAGATCTGGAGAGGTGGGGTCTGCTCCCCCTCGATCTGGGCAGCAGAGTTAGAGCGATAAAGATAAATATCCTCCCAAAGCTGCTATATTTGTTTGCAGCACTTCCAGTTGAGGTTCCAGCAAAACAATTTAGGGAGTGGGATATGCATTGCTCAAGATTCATATGGGGAAATAAAAGGCCGAGAGTGAAATATGCAACAATGCAGCTGCCTGGTGAGTGGGGGGGCATGGCTCTACCGTGCTTTGAGGCTTACTATCTGGCAGCCCAGATCAGACCTGTAGTGTGCTGGTGTAACTCTAAGTTTGAGGCAAAATGGAAGGACATTGAGCTTTCTTTGATGAATTTTCCAATGCAGTCTGTTCTGGGGTCTCTTGAGAGTTTGCCACAGGCATATCAGATGCAAAATTTATGTGTAAGTTTTTCCCTGAAAAAATGGGCAGATGTGATTAAAATTTTTGGTCTTAATAGGGAAATAGGGTTGCTGGGATGGCCAGCGTATCTCCCACGCTTCCTTCCAGCATTGTTAGACCATAAATTCAGGGAGTGGTCCAGGCATGGAATCACTGCGATCTGTAAGATAGTTAAGCATGGGGAGCTGATCAATTTTGAGGACGTGTCAGATTTACGAGATCGGCAGGGAAGATTTTTATCGTTACCTGCAGCTTCGGAGCTTCTTCCGGAAGGAAATTAGAATGCTTGACGCAGATGCTAGTGGGGTGATCCAAATATTTATGGATGCTTATGGTGAGAACATTATAAGAGGTACTATAGGCAAAATATACAGAAGTTTTACAGCCATGAAAAAGACCTCAACAAGATATGTCAGTCATCGATGGGAAAAAGAAGCAGGTATAACTATCTCAGAGGAAGATTGGTTGCGGATGTGGAAGAATGTGTTGTCTACCACAAATTCTTTAACATGGCGAGATTTTGGATGGAAGAATTTAATTAGATTCTTCATCACACCAAAGCAGAAATCCAAAATAAGTGGTTCAGGCGCTTCATGCTGGAGGGAGTGCGGGGAGGTCGCTGCAGGTTGCTTCCATGTCTTCTGGTCATGCCCTAAACTGAAGACCTTTTGGGAGGAGATTAAACAAATGGTGATGGATGTGCTGTAAGTAACACTGGACTTCTCCTTTAGTACCATGTACCTTGAGAATATCCCTGAGGATATAAATAACAGAGACTCATACTTGCTGAAAATAATTATGGTTGCATGCAAAAAGGCAATTACTAAGTGTTGGTTACAGACAAGCCCCCCCACACGGAAGCTGGTCATAGACATTATTAACACAATTCATCATA
This sequence comes from Rhamphochromis sp. 'chilingali', assembly GCF_963969265.1. Classification (NCBI taxonomy): domain Eukaryota; kingdom Metazoa; phylum Chordata; class Actinopteri; order Cichliformes; family Cichlidae; genus Rhamphochromis; species Rhamphochromis sp. 'chilingali'. The sequence goes on along the minus strand of NC_137945.1, from coordinate 35,033,104 downwards.
TGGAACTGATTACCCTCTCACTGCGGCTACAGAAGGAGAAAGGAGAGAGACTTTGGGAATGATGGGATCGTTATATGTCAAGAGACTAGAAACTGATACCTCTGTGATGCAGAGGGACAGCTGCGAATTTGTTTGAATGGAACATGCACCTGTGTAATGTGTAATATGTGTAAGTAAAACAAGGCGTTGTGTATTTTGGAATATGCGAACATATGTGACTGTGTTGGTTTCCCTTGCCCTCTTTAGTTCTGTATGTAAAATAAGATGAAAATCAATAAAGAGAAAGTATTAAAAATAAAATTAAAAAATTAAAAAAAAAGAGCCGGCTCTAAGAGCCATTTCATTTGAGACCGACACATCGCTAGTGACGTGGGCCAAAAGTGGCCCCAGGGATGCGAGTCTGAGACCCGTTTTAGACAATAACTTGGGTGGTTGAGATAAAGGAATTGTACCACAGTTGGTGGTGTTTGTAACTTGATTAAGCCTAAATTTATTTTTTACTATAGATTTAATTTATTGCTATGCTAAGAATCTGTTCTTATTGATCCCATACTCTGTAACTAATCTGTCAAATGGAATATATGTTCCAAGTATTTAATTCCTTTACAACTCCAATCTGTGAAGCTAATCATGTTATTGTTCTGTAATATGTCAGGATTGCTCCACATAGGTGTATGTTTGCATGAGATCAATAAAGACTCGGTCATTTTTAGAAACTCTCACCATGCAGTCAAAGAAGAGCTGATGTTGATGCTTTTAAAGCATTCATGTGGTTTGATGTTTGAGCTGATAAATGGTAGGTCTGAAATCTCTAGATTATTGCATAGTGCCTGTTCTATATCTAGCCAAGGTTCATCTGAGAGGGTGTGTTTTAATCATCCTGAGATAAATTGAAGCCTGTTGGCTAAGAAGTAGTGTTGAAAGTTACGCAGATCTAGTCCTCCTTTATCCTTGGTAGAGTGTTTAACTTAATAAACAGGGTTTGTCTTTCCAAAGGGAAGATTTTAGGCACCTACTTAGTTTCTCTAACTAACATGCCCAAGGGTAAAGAATGCAGACGACAGACTGGATTGGCCAGGCAATAATCAGATGACCCCCTCTGCTCTGCTCTCTCTTTCTAGTTCCTGTCAGTATTCTTGCTGCAGTATTTTGGATCAACTGAAGGCTTTTCAAGAATTATTATGATATCCTGATAGCAACAAATGACAGTAGTCCAGCCTAGAAGTAATAAATGGTTTTAAGCATCACTCTGACACAGGAAGTACATATCGTGGTTAAAAACATCAGATCTATCAGATTTATTCTGATGTGAAAGAGAGTGTAAAAACAGATCATGTTGAAATGAATATTCATGTGTGACGGAGCAAATGTTAAATCTGAGAAAATAATAAAATCATGGTAAAATAGCATAAAACTGAAAGAAATATGAAGGAAACAATATGCATTTGGGTTTTAATAGTTGCAACAGAATTCATTATTAATTCATTAATAATTAATTGTGTTAATGTATAACATAGAAAAAGTGTTCTCTGCAAATGTTAGCCCATATGGAAAAAAATAGAAAAAACTTATAAAAGACTTGCATCAGATTTGGCTTGCTTCATATAGTAAATCATATAAGGCTTATATGATTTACTCATGAAAGTAGCCATGTTCTCATTACTTTCATATATTGTTTTAGGAAGTATCCAAAACATACAAGTTTTATTTATATAGTTTTTCAAGCGATCTTATATCTGTTTTCACTCTTGTATGCTTTTCATACAAGTTTCACACAAGACAGATACAAACTTTGTGGATTTATATATATCTTTTCTATATGGGAAAGTTTAGACTGTCGACTTTGATTTTATGTTTTGTGGCTTTTTTGTGTTCACTTTTGCTGTGTTAGATTGTAAATTCCACTATTTTCCTGTGGATTGAATTTCTAAGGGATGCTGCTTTTCTGTCTCTCTCCTCTCAAGATCAGAACAAAAATCAGCATTGGCTCAGAGTAGGTTAATTAGGTGATATGTTTTAGTATCCAAGTGATTTGTGTCTGTGAATATTAACATTATTTTATTTGGCTTTTGCTTTGCTTCTGTTAAATTCTTTTAGTAAAATGTCGCGTATTCAAAAAGTTGAAATTGTGGACACATGGGCGGTGTGTACAAAGGGCAGGGACTTAATCAACGCGAGCTTATGACCCGTGCTTACTGGGAATTCCTTGTTCATGGGAAATAATTGCAATCCCCAATCCCTTTTAAACCTTTTGTGAAACAGTAAAGCCTATGTAATACCTATGTATTACAATAGCAACACTCATAAGCCCTTTTGTGGATTATTCTAGCCTTAAAAATGAAGGGATCCTTGGAACTTAGTTTTCCAGGCCACTAAATTAAACCCAGTTAGTTACCAAGTGCATGGCTTTAGAATAGACCTGCTGATAATGGGTGTTGCTGAAGAGGGAGAGGACTTGGCCAGAGGGCCACCCTGGTCAAGAGTGCCTTCAGAGGACATTGCATCGACATCTGGAGGGCTGAGTAGCAGTTAGAGCTTTGCAAGTCTCGTCCCTGACTCCATCTAAGCTGTGTTTGCCTACTGGATAATACTTGCAGGATCAGATATAGGACTTTTTTAACAGAGAGGCAGTTCCAGCCTTCCTGTATTGGAGGTACCTGTTTGAACATCAATAACTATTCAGTTTAGTTTGACTTTCCAAAGCTGTATTGAGTTTGTGCTTGCTTTTCCTGGGGGAAGGCTAAAGTAATCCCTCTAAAATGACTTATTGTATTGTGCTTTACAGACAATGTCATCATTTGTTTTAATAGAGAGCAACTCCTATTAACATGCCTCTGTGAAAAGGTCTATATTGCCTCTCTGGTGTGGGCTATATGAGCAAGAGCCCAGGAGGGCTTTGGAGAAATGAAAAGGGAGAGAGGGAGAGAGTCTGCCTATTAGCATTCATGAATAATTGAATTCTGCGTATCTGGCTGAAGTCCAAGTGCATAATTCACTAATTGCAATCAGAGAGGGAAAGCCAGGGAAGCAGAGAGCTCTGTGGTATTGTGTATATGAGTGTATATGTGTGTGTGGCTTGGAGATATGAAGGTAAGGGAATTGGCTTTCTGGATTTAAAAAGGAGAACTGAACCTTCCATGCATGGTAAAACCTCTTCTCACCGGACCTGCTTTGCTATTATACAAGCAAGCAAGGGGCCTGTGTGTGTGTGTGTGTGTGTGTGTGTGTGTGTGTGTGTGTGTGTGTGTGTGTGTGTGTGTGTGTGTGTGTGTCACTGATCCAGTGTTTATTGTAATATTAAGTAAAATACTATCAGAAGCATCATAAATCATTTTAATCGTTTTTGCAGTTTTTAGGGAATATATGGATAAGAATCATGAGCTAACTGAATAGTTTGGTTATCTTTCCATTCAGACAGTGGTGAGGTATGGTTGGAGTGATGGGTTCAATGGGGTGGAATTGCATCAGGGTTAGCAGTCTGAGAGCAAAGTGCTTTAAGATAAGATGGGGCATAGCTGTACAAGACATTGTATGTGAGTAAAAAGACTTTACATTTTATTCTGGATTTAACAGGGAGCCAATGAAGGGAAGCCAATATACTGTAGGAGTCAATACCCTTGATGCAGCATTTTGGATTTTTCAGGGAGTAGTCCAGCCTACAAGCAATAAATTCATGAACTAGTTTTCATAAGACCCTTATGAAAAAGACACCGAGGGAACAGTTTACCCTGCCCGGGATAGGGTTACCGGGGCCCCGCCCTGGAGCCAGGCCGGGGGAGGGTGCCCGAGGGCGAGCGTCTGGTGGCCGGGCCTTAGTCCATGGGGCCCGGCCGGGAACAGCCCGAAGAGGAGACATGGGCCCATCCTCCCGCAGGCCCACCACCCGCAGGAGGCGCCATAGGGGTCGGGTGCATTGTGTGCCGGGTGGCGGCCAGGAGCGGAGGCCCTGGCGGACTGACCCCTGGCTGCCAAGACTGGCAATAGGGACATGGAATGTCACCTCTCTGGTGGGGAAGGAGCCTGAGTTAGTGCGTGAGGTTGAGAGGTACCGGCTAGATATAGTCGGGCTCACCTCTACACATGGCTCGGGCTCTGGAACCAGTCTCCTGGAGAGGGGCTGGACTCTGTCTCAGTCTGGAGTTGCCCCTGGTGAGAGGCGGCGGGCTGGGGTGGGTATCCTAGTATCCCCTCGGCTTGCTGCCGGTACGTTGGGGTTTTTCCCGGTGGACGAGAGGGTTTGTTCCCTGCGCCTTAGGGTCGGGGAACGGGTCCTGACTGTCATCTGCGCGTATGCGCCGAGTGGCAGTTCAGAGTACCCAGCCTTCTTAGAGTCCCTGGGCGGGGTGCTGGAGGGTGCTCCACCTGGAGACTCTGTTGTCCTGCTGGGAGACTTCAATGCTCACGTGGGTAACGACAGCGAGACCTGGAGGGGCGTGATTGGGAGGAACGGCCTCCCTGATCTGAACCCGAGCGGTGCTCTGTTATTGGACTTCTGTGCTAATCACAGTTTGGCCATAACGAACACCCTGTTCGAACATAAGAGTGTCCATAAGTGCATGTGGCACCAGGACGCTCTAGGCCGTAGGTCGATGATCGATTTTGTAATCGTATCAGCAGACCTGCGACCATATGTTCTGGACACTCGGGTAAAGAGAGGGGCTGAGCTGTCAACTGATCACCACCTGGTGGTGAGTTGGATCAGGTGGCGGGGGAAGACGCTGGACAGACCTGGTGCACCTAAACGCGTAGTGAGGGTGTGCTGGGAACGTCTAGCAGAGGCCCCAGTCCGCGAGATCTTCAACGCACACTTCCGGCAGAGCTTCAACAGCATTCTGAGGGAGACTGGGGACATTGAGTCCGAATGGACCATGTTCAGCGTCTCCATTGCCGAAGCTGCTGCATTGAGCTGCGGCCGCAAGGTGGTTGGTGCCTGCCGTGGTGGTAATCCCCGAACCAAATGGTGGACACCAGAGGTGAAGGGAGCCACCAGGCTGAAGAAGGAGTCCTATCGGGCTTGGTTAGCCTGTGGGACTCCGGAGGCAGCCGACAGGTATCGACATGCCAAGCGGAATGCGGCTCGGGCAGTGGCTGAAGCAAAAACTCGGGTGTGGGAGGAGTTCGGAGAGGCCATGGAAAAAGACTTTCGGACTGCCTCTAAGAGATTCTGGCAAACCGTCAGACGTCTCAGGAGGGGAAAGCGGTGCTCTACCTGCACTGTGTATAGTGCTGGCGGAGCGCTGCTGACGTCGACTGAGAAAATTGTCAGGCGGTGGAAGGAATACTTCGAGGACCTCCTTAATCCCACTGACACGTCTTCCGAGGAGGAAGCAGAGTCTGGGAATGAGGGGAATGACCCGCCAATTTCCGGGGGCGAGGTCACTGAGGCAGTTAAACAACTCCTTGGTGGCAGAGCCCCTGGTGTTGATGAGGTCCGCCCCGAGTTCCTGAAGGCTCTGGACGTTGTAGGGCTGTCCTGGTTGACACGCCTCTGCAATGTTGCGTGGAGATCAGGGGCAGTACCTGTGGACTGGCAGACTGGGGTGGTGGTCCCCATCTTTAAGAAAGGGGACCGGAGGGTGTGTTCCAACTACAGGGGGATCACACTCCTCAGCCTCCCTGGGAAAGTCTATGCCAGGGTGCTGGAAAGGAGAGTTCGTCCGTTAGTCGAACCTCGGATACAGGAGGAACAATGCGGTTTTCGTCCTGGTCGCGGAACACTGGACCAGCTCTTTATCCTCTCCAGGATACTTGAGGATGCATGGGAGTTTGCCCAACCAGTCTACATGTGTTTTGTAAATGGCCTGCATTTGTATAGCGCTTTTCTAGTCCATAGGACCCCAAAGCGCTTTACACTACATTCAGTCATTCACCCATTCACACACACATTCACACACTGGCGATAGCAAGCTACATTGTAGCCACGGCTGCCCTGGGGCACACTGACAGAGGCGAGGCTGCCGGACACAGGCGCCACCGGGCCCTCTGACCACCACCAGTAGGCAAACACGGGGTTAGTATCTTGCCCAAGGATATTTGGCATGCAGCCAGGAGGCAGCCTGGGATCGAACCACCGACCTTCTGATTAGTGGCTGACCTGCTCTGCCACCTGAGCTACAGTGGACTTGGAGAAGGCATTCGACCGTGTCCCTCGGGGTGTCCTGTGGGAGGTGTTGCGGGAATATGGGGTGTCTGGCCCATTGCTATGGGCCATTCGATCCCTATACAACCGTTGCAAGAGCTTGGTTCGCATTGCCGGCAATAAGTCGGACTCGTTCCCGGTGGGTGATGGGCTCCGCCAGGGCTGCCCTTTGTCTCCGGTTCTGTTCATAATTTTTATGGACAGGATTTCTAGGCGCAGCCAAGTGGCGGAGGGCTTTCGCTTTGGTGGCCTCAGAATCTCATCTCTGATTTTTGCAGATGATGTGGTTCTGTTGACTTCATCGGGTGAGGGCCTCCAGCTCGCACTGGAACGGTTCGCAGCCGAGTGTGAAGCAGCGGGAATGAGGATCAGCACCTCCAAATCTGAGGCCATGGTTCTCAGCCGGAAAAGGGTGGAGTGCCCACTCCGGGTCAGGGATGAGTTCCTGCCCCAAGTGGAGGAGTTCAAGTATCTCGGGGTCTTGTTCGCGAGTGATGGGAGAAGGGAGCCGGAGATCGACAGACGGATTGGGGCTGCAGCTGCAGTAATGCGGACGCTGCACCGGTCCGTCGTGGTGAAGAGGGAGCTGAGTGTAAAAGCGAAGCTCTCAATTTACCGGTCGATCTACGTCCCTACCCTCACCTATGGCCACGAGCTGTGGGTAGTGACCAAAAGAACGAGATCGCGGATACAAGCGGCAGAAATGATCTTCCTCCGAAGGGTGGCTGGCCTCTCCCTTAGAGATAGGGTGAGAAGTTCGGCCATCCGGGAGGGGCTCAGAGTAGAGCAGCTGCTGCTCCACATCGAAAGGAGCCAGCTGAGGTGGTTCGTAAATCAGGGTGGAAAATAAGTATTTGGTCAATAACAAAAATACAACTCAATACTTTGTAACATAACCTTTGTTGGCAATAACAGAGGTCAAACGTTTACTATAGGTCTTTACCAGGTTTGCACACACAGTAGCTGGTATTTTGTCCCATTCCTCCATGCAGATCTTCTCGAGAGCAGTGATGTTTTGGGGCTGTCGCCGAGCAACACGGACTTTCAACTCCCGCCACAGATTTCCTATGGGGTTGAGGTCTGGAGACTGGCTAGGCCACTCCAGGACTTTCAAATGCTTCTTACGGAGCCACTCCTTTGTTGCCCGGGCGGTGTGTTTTGGATCATTGTCATGTTGGAAGACCCAGCCTCGTTTCATCTTCAAAGTTCTCACTGATGGAAGGAGGTTTTGGCTCAAAATCTCACGATACATGGCCCCATTCATTCTGTCCTTAACACGGATCAGTCGTCCTGTCCCCTTGGCAGAAAAACAGCCCCATAGCATGATGTTTCCACCCCCATGCTTCACAGTAGGTATGGTGTTCTTGGGATGCAACTCAGTATTCTTCTTCCTCCAAACACGACGAGTTGAGTTTATACCAAAAAGTTCTACTTTGGTTTCATCTGACCACATGACATTCTCCCAATCCTCTGCTGTATCATCCATGTGCTCTCTGGCAAACTTCAGACGGGCCTGGACATGCACTGGCTTCAGCAGCGGAACACGTCTGGCACTGCGGGATTTGATTCCCTGCCGTTGTAGTGTGTTACTGATGGTGACCTTTGTTACTTTGGTCCCAGCTCTCTGCAGGTCATTCACCAGGTCCCCCCGTGTGGTTCTGGGATCTTTGCTCACCGTTCTCATGATCATTTTGACCCCACGGGATGAGATCTTGCGTGGAGCCCCAGATCGAGGGAGATTATCAGTGGTCTTGTATGTCTTCCATTTTCTGATGATTGCTCCCACAGTTGATTTTTTCACACCAAGCTGCTTGCCTATTGTAGATTCACTCTTCCCAGTCTGGTGCAGGTCTACAATACTTTTCCTGGTGTCCTTCGAAAGCTCTTTGGTCTTGGCCATGGCGGAGTTTGGAGTCTGACTGTTTGAGGCTGTGGACAGGTGTCTTTTATACAGATGATGAGTTCAAACAGGTGCCATTCATACAGGTAACGAGTGGGGGACAGAAAAGCTTCTTACAGAAGACGTTACAGGTCTGTGAGAGCCAGAGATTTTCCTTGTTTGAGGTGACCAAATACTTATTTTCCACCCTAATTTACGTATAAATTCTTTACAAATCCTACCATGTGAATTCATGGATTTTTTTTTCACATTCTGTCTCTCACAGTTGAAGTGTACCTCTGGTGCAAATTACTGACCTCTGTCATCATTTTAGGTGAGGAAACTTGCACAATCGGTGGCTGACTAAATACTTTTTTGCCCCACTGTATGCAGAAAATGGGAAACAGCAGAAACTCTTGAAATCTACTACATACTAACTATTACCCCTGATAGTACCCCCTAAACCTGAAGATGGTGCTATATGTGTGAAAACTGAAAAGACAAGATATAGGAGTGACAATTGTTCAAATTACTAAGCAAATATGACAATTAATTTCTGAAGACCACCTTAACTAATGTGACCAAATAGAAAAAGTGGCACTTGAAGAAGTGGCATTAGATTCAAGAGAAACTGCATGTTTTGTGTATGAGATTCAGGAGAGGGGAGGATGCAGTTGTTTAAAAGACAACGTGCAAAGAAATAAAGTGTTTTTTTGGCTTCTGAGTTTTACAGCTGGAGTGGACGAGGCTAAGCATCAGGCTTTCAAATGAATTAAAAGTCTGTCTGGGTCTTTGGTTGATTAATAGGCTGGTGTGAAAGATTGCTGCCACACCGCCCCCTCGGCCTGTGCTTCGAGATTTCTGGTAGTTAGAATGACTCGGGGGTGTTGATTCATTTAAACTAACATAATCATCCTGCTGCAACCAGGTTTCTGTAAGGCAGAGTAAATCGATTTGTTGATCAATTATTAAGTCATGTACTAACAGAGACTTGGAGGAGAGAGACCTAATATTTAATAATCCACATTTCATTGTTTTACTCTTTGGTTCAGATGTGGATACTGTATTGTTCTTTCTTTGTGATTTTTTATGTTTAAGTCGATTGTTGCTGGTTTTTAGTTTGTTTGTTGTCTTTTTGGGAGCTCACACAATTACACACCGATTAAATACTGATTTTAGTGACCTCCGAATGGCGTAACTGGGTGTCATTACTGCCGACTTGAATTATGATTTTACTGAATTTACGTTTACCCTTAGCCAGCAGTTTTAAATTTCCCTCAATGTTGCCTGCTCTGGCCCCTGGAAGACAATTGACTATGGTTGCTGGTGTCTCTAGCTTCACATGTCTGAGAACAGAATTACATAGTTATGCTGTGTATTGCTTTGTATAGTTAATATATGTTTTATGAATTAACTATTTCCAGTGGCATAACCCTTTAGACATAGTAGCTATGTCATTTGTATTTCAGTTTTACTCCATGAGAAAAAACATGTACTAATTAAAAGGAGTTGGATGCTACATCCTGACTTTGCGCGGTATTTCAAGAGGAGTTTGGCTACTGCTGAATTGTGTAGCATACACACACACAAGGAGAGCAGGATAGTCTATCTAAATAAAAAAACGTTTCTGGGGGAAAGCTAGAATGACTAGGGATCCAAGAGAAGGGGAAGCAGCTAAAGGCATCTGCATTTGCATTTTCATCCAGTATGCCTCCAAAATCACAGTGTTCCAATAACTGTCTCAGCTCTGCCATGAAAGCAGCCACTGAAATGGGTGTGGAATTTGAAACTGAACAGTCATGGATGGTTTCAGGCAGTGATGATTTTGCACCAACATTACCAGTTCTTTGAAGCTGAAGTCTCTGGGTTTCCAAGACATTGTTATGTTTCAACTTGGACACTCTCGCCCCGCACGCGTTGAGAGGAACTATCCTTTTCTTGCCTTCATTATCAGTGTGGTTTGCCAAAAAAAGTGTTCCAGCCTGGAGCTAGCTGAATACAAAGTGCACCCCGACTGGAAACTCCCTAGAAAACACTCACAACTGTCTTGGTTTGGCTTTTATCATCATTGTCAAAAGGTGTTAACCTCAGGATAAAGATAGTCAACAATTAGAGCCCTTATTAGGACTTTTAATGGTCTTTTTTTAGACAGTTAAGTTGGGTTAAGATAGTTTCAGTAAATAATTCTCAGTCCCTTCTGCTGCATCATTTTACACACCTCCTGCTGTTCTTGTTTTTTCTCTCGCTCTCAGTAAAAGATTTTAAGGCAAAGTTTCTCTATGACATGTATGGAAGCCCGTTTCCGCCACTGAAAAAAAAAAAGGATACTTAACTCGAAATTTCGACTTATTTTCTCAAAATTTCGACTTATTTTCTCGAAATTTCGACTTAGCAACTCGAAATTTTGACTTAATAACTCGAAATTATGAGAAAAATAACTCAAAATTTTGAGTTATTTTCTCAAAATTTCGAGTTAGCTCTGCCAATCAGTAATCTATGTGAATGACGTCATTTCCTTGTTACCCGGAAGCTGAAGCCCTCAGCTACAAATGCTACAGAAATGCTAACAGTATTACAGATACGGATCATGAATTCACAAATTGCTGAGTATTTTAAGCGTGGCTTCACAAATGAGGAGATTCTTGCATTATTAGCTGAATCACATGGCATTACTATCAGCCTCCGTACACTTGAAAGGATTTTACACAACAACCGACTTTGGCGCAGAAAGAACAAAACAGAGGTGGGAGAGGTGGCAGCTTTTATACAAGCACAATTGGCAACCTCAGGACAGTGTCATGGGTATCGTTGGATGCACCAGAAGTGTTGGATGAATGGCATTGTTACTGACAGAGAAACCGTTCGTCTTCTGCTCCGTTTATTCGATGGAGAAGGTGTGGATTTGAGGTCACGTAGACGACTGTGGAGGCGAGTGTATCATAGCAGAGGCCCCAACTATGTGTGGCATATCGACGGCTACGATAAACTGAAGCCATTTGGGATTGCAATCAGTGGATGCATTGACAGATTTTCAAGGAGTGTAATATGGCTAGACGCTTACAAGACAAATAATGACCCGAGAGTAATTGCTGGCTACTTCATGGATGCCGTGATTCAACAAGGTGGTTGCCCTGATCAAGTGAGATTAGATCTAGGAACAGAAAACGTCCATGTTGCTCACATGCAATGATTTTTGCACTTTACAGACAATGAACCAGAAAGAGAGCACGTCATATTTGGAGCAAGTACAGGAAATCAACGCATTGAAAGATGGTGGCTAATCTTACGAAGCCAGTGTATCCAGTACTGGATTGAACTATTTGACAAACTAAGAGAGGATGGCCACTTCTCAGACTCTTTCTTGGACAAATCATTGGTCCAGTTCTGTTTTCTTCACATTATACAGGTGAGTTTACATAGGTGATTGTGTAAACGACATGTATTGTAACTGTTTAATTTGTAACAACTCACACGGCCTTTGTATATTATAGAAACATCAGATATATTAAAGTACACGTGAAAAGTAGTGCTTTTTTTAAAAAAAACTGTTTTGTTAAAAAAAAAATTCCACATATATATCAAGGAACACAATTATACATTATAACACATTGATTATTTATGTGTTTAGGCCTCTCTCTGTACTCGGTTAGCATTTTTGGTGGGGCAAAACTAAGTAAATAAGTATCTGTCTGTTCATGATATATATATGTGTGTGTGTGTGTGTGTGTGTGTAGTGTGTGTGTGTGTATATAGGTATGTGTGTATATATATATATATACAGATAGATATCATTAATGTAGCTCAAAGCTACATTAATGGTGTGTAAGCTAAGAAAATCAATGTTGTGCTTTTGTACATTAACATTTTCATACTGTATGCCTGAAAATGTTTCTTTTGTTCATTTTGTTTTCATCTAGGAAGAATTAAATGAAGTTGCTTTGGCCTGGAATGACCACAGAATGCGCCCAGTCCACAACTCCTGAAGTCCTCATGGCCGACCATCTTTTATGTATGCCCTCCCAGACATTTATGGCGCGAGGGACTGTCTCAAACATCTCAATATGGACAAAGTTGAAGCCTGCCTTGAAGAATGCGTGTTCAAAGACTTTCCATGTGAAGAGGATGTCTTTCATCTCTGTGTAGAACTCATGTCAGAACATAACCTGGACTTCTCAGATGATGTGTTTCATACAGTGGATCTGTATGTAAAGCTAAGGCAGTTGATGCTTACTGAGTTGGAGCTTTTGCCTTAAAGGTTAGACATCGTTATGCATTTTTAATGCTGTATTTTCATATTTAAACTGTAAACTTTTATGAGTTATTAATTTTTGGATGGTTGTCGTTTTTGGGGCACACATACATGGGTTTTGAGGGCCTGAAAATGTATTTCACAAACAGGGCCAATTGAAAAAGGCTATAAAAATTGTATTTAATTTTTGGAGGGTTTTTTTTTTTTTTTTTTTTTTTTGGATGGTTTATTTCAATTAACAAACCAACTTTTTGTTTTAAAAGCCTTATTATTAAAACATATGTAAACATAATGTCTGTTAGACCTGCTATTTGGAGGATATGCAGCGCATGTCACCTTGGAATTATGATTTCAACTTTTTGTAAATATGCTTTTTCATCTTTCTTTTTATTTGAGTAATTATTGATGTTTTGAAATATCTGGTTATGTAGCAGTAAAAAAAATTTTTTTCACTGTCATTTTTTTTCACTGCTGAGACTTTTTATATATACTGACTGTTTTCCTGATTATGGGCAGTATAATTATATATTTTTTAGCATATGGATAACCTAACTAAGTGAGATTTATGGGCCTATGGTTTTTTTTTTTTTGGATTGCGCCTCAGAATAATAAAAACCCAGAAATTACCAAAATGAAAGATGTAACTTGTCTCATTGAACACTTTATTATAAAACACAGATCTTTTGCCATCATCTTATCTTAAAACAAAATAACTGTACTGTATTTACAGTAACATAAAAAACCTTAAAGTATTCTTATAAAAAGCTAATTGCCAGCACAAGACTTGGAAAAAGTACGACAATACACTCAACAAAAATATGCAATATGTTTTGCAAAAATTCAATAATTATTAAAAATACAAAAAGAATGGGACAATAAAAAGAGATTGAGGATAATATGGCAAGATCTGATAACAATATCCTACAATTAAAGAATAAGAACGTGTGGTCTAAAACCACTATGAAGCAAATACATTAGGCTCAAACATGAAAACCAAAATATAGGAAAATATCTTTTAAATAACTACCCCATTGGCTATGCAGTTTTGAAAAAGGGGGCTATGATACACAAGGGTTTTTTTCCATTACAAAAATCAGGAAAAGCCAACCAAAAATCAACCTTCAGCTAAGCAATTGCTGATTTCACAGAAATCCAAAATAAAAGCATATAGGTGTGCCTTATGGCCATTCAATTTAGCAAAAGTCACCATAACCCAGATGGCTAAACAGAACTGTACAAACATAACTGTAATAAAATACAATGATATAGTAAAACCTGACTTGTAAACTGTAAAATGTGTGCACGATGATAAAACATGTAGGAGATATTGCATATATCTCCTACATGTACTATATACTACATATTGCAGGGGTCTCAATCTCTAATTTTCTGGTGAACCACTACAATACATGTCATCTTGTGACATTACATTAATAAAATTTGACAAATTAAAATTAACCTAATGCATTTTTTAAAGTTGATTTTGGATTCAAATAATAGAAAAAATGAATAAAAGGTGGAAAAACTGCTTTCATTGTTCACATGCACACATGCTGACTGAGGAAATGGGAATGCTTATAAATGGTCTCCAGACTCTGAGACCTCTGCAGAAATGCATTTCACAAGTGTTTAGAAAAATATTGCCTCAGTTGTAATAGGAAAACACAGAAACACAAAGAAGTACCTCAAATTGCATTACAGTGGTATTTCACCAAATACTTTTTCTTGGAACTCAGTTTTTAAACACCTGAAACCTTTGCTGTGACATTCACATGGGAACACTTTAGTCTTAGTTCACAACTCAAATATAATCTGTTGTAAAACAACAATGGCTTTTAAGCCATTGTCCGTGAATCAAACCTTTATATAATGTCCATAACCCACACATTTGATTCCAACACACTGTTCATCTCCGATCTGAAGTCAGGATAGCTGTCATAATTTATCGACAGCTCCAGTACACACCCACATGTGTGTGCCACAGGTCGTCTCTGGAAACCTTTCAGTTCGTTAAACCCAATGATGATGTTCTTTCCCAGATGTAAATCTGAACCTGTGCAAAACCTGAGGAACAAACACAAATGTTCCTTCTCAGCATTCTTCACATATGTAGTTAGATATTTCTGAATCAGCTTCTGGTGAGCCGTCATTGTTTCAGGGAAAGTGAGACACTTGAGAACTTTTCTCAGAGTTGGTTGGAGGGTTTCATAAACTGAAGATAGATCACAAAGGCTTTCCCATGCAGTGCTGAGTGTTCTTGCCCACTGTTCAATAACATAGGCAGGCTCTTGGACAAGTGTTTTGTGTGCAAGCTCCAATAGGACTTCAGTGGCATTGCAGGCTGTTGGTATCTTTCTGCAGCTGTGGTTATCAAGTATGTCTATAAGTTCTTCTTGGTCCACGGTGCTAAAGTCTGATCGCCACGCCTCTAACACTGTACGTCAGAGTCAGGCATGAACTTAAGGAAATTCTCCACAATATCACTCTTTACATATCCAAAGGCAGCTTGTTCCAGAATGGCAGGTGCAATTTTCACAGGCAGATATTTCTCTCTAACCCATCCAAATGCAATGATTCTGCCCACACTCTCCCACTCCGGTTGCCCAAGATCATGCCTTAAGAAGGGCACTTTTTAAACGTTTCCAGTGGTGCACTGGCCATAGAATTCTTTCCAGAATTCTGAAAGACAGTCTCTCACAACTCCCCCATCGTCATGGGCCATTTCAGGTGTTCCATCAGGCAGTAAGACCTGGATTTTGATGTCGACATCTTCAAGGTCCTTATCACTAAAATGTGAAATGAGCTCTGACATTACCTGCCCTCTGTGGACCACCACTACTCTCCTCACTCTCTCACTGGATGGACCAGGTTGTGGAGAAAAAATCTGGGTGTCATCCAAATTTATTGGCTCACTGTCAGAAAAGGGGCCAACAAAAATAATGTCACTGCTGTGAGAAGTGTTAGCGCTTAGAGACTGCGTGGAAGATTGTGGAAGGTTATCGTTTGGAGTGTCTTCAATGTATGTCACATCATGGCTGATTGTTTCAAATGGAGCAGATGTTTGGACTGTAGTGACAGTAAAAGAAGAGGTTTGGTTTTGAGGACTCGCTTCAATTTCTAAAGATGGATGCAAACCTGGGTTGGAGCTCTGAAGGCTGTCATTTTGTTTTTTCTTTGTGGTGAGGTAGAACCTGAGGATATTAAGTTTTGTGACATGATAAAGTTCTCCTACTGTCAATGCATCATCGACTATCATCTCTTGATAATCCTTCAGATCACAGTCAAAATCTGTTAAGGGCCCCTGAATGTTTCCTCCATCTGGAAAGAACAGGCCTGTTGCAACCTGTAATATGTCCCTTTTCTTGGCATCCTTGCAAATGTCTATTTTTCTTGTTCCTCCTCCTCGTCTAGCTCTAACCTGCTTGAAAACCTCAGTGTCTTCATCATAATGCATCCATCCTATTTCTATTTTTCTATTTCTCTTCAGAGCATTTCTTTTATGGGTTGTTTGGGAATGTTCTTCTTGCCGTGTGCTACTGCCATCCTCTTCAGATAATTTTCTTTTGGACAGTTTGGATTTCAGCCGTTCAAAAAGCGCTGACTTGCGGCTGCTGCCCCTCCGTCTGCAAAATCCAAATACTGCTAGACGATCACCGTATGATGGCAAATAAGTCTTCAGCTCCTCATCTGTCATTAGACTTATGACACTGGCATCAATCTAAAGATGGAAAAATAATTTAATTTATTGAAACAACCAGCCTTGAAAATACAATCCTATTTTTAACTTAAGAACAATGAGGAAAAGTTGCATTTCAACCAGTATCTTGTTGGAATTAAGTACCTTCTCATTCTCCAAGGTCTGTATAAAGTCTCCCATGCTGTAAGGAAGGATGTAAATTAAAATTACAAAATTAAAATAAAGCCACCATATTATCATCAAAGTATCTGTGCCTACCTACATTATGAGCTCTGACTATGGTGGAGAAGTGGGAACTGCATTTTTAAGTGTCCATTTGCATTGTAACTACAATCAGCATCACAATACAGTCAATCCCACATTTTCTCAGTTGTCTGGTTACAGTTTCATTGGTTTTGTTCCTTTTTTATATAGTTGTCAGTCATATTCCCTGTTTTGGGTGATTTGTGATTTTGTTTTATACAGTGCTGTACACTTATTACGCATGTTTTCAGCAAAACGTCTGTTTCATCAGACATAACAGGTGTCATTAGCGTGTAACAGAAACCTTATAGGTACCTTTGGTTAACCCTGACGTTGCATGCTATTCAACTTTGTACGTAACAATCGCGGTCACACTGTTTTTATATACCTTTTATCCAGTTATCATTTGTAGGAAGGCATTCAAAACTGAAGAACCTGGCGCCATTTGTTGTTAATACAGTAGCTCATGACACGATCCAGTTTTGAGTGCGCACCCCTTTGCGCCATATCCTTCCGGGTAACAAGGAAATGACATCAGCCACGTAGATTTCTTATTGGCAGCGCTAACTCAAAATTTCGAGTTATTTTTTCAAAATTTCGAGTTAATAACTCGAAATTTCGAGTTAATAAGTCCGAATTTCGAGAAAGTAACTCGAAATTTCGAGAAAGTAACTCGAAATTTCGAGAAAATAACTCGAAATTCCGAGTTATGGATCTTTTTTTTTTTTTATGGCGGAAACGGGCTTCCATAGACATGACATAGAGACACTGAAGTCAGTCTGAGTCTTTGAGATTCAGTTACTGTAAATATCACTTTTCCGAATGTATAATGAACTTCGGTAACATGTTAAGATTGAGCAAGGGTTGACGTTATCATAACACGTTCATATCCTAAAGGCTAGCCAGTGTATCCTCTGCTAAAGAAGGCTATTAAGGAAACACTGGAGAATTTTCCTTTGTAAATTTCTCAATAGAGAAATTGATAGCGGTCGTAGGGAAAACTGATACAAAGTCAATATAATATGAGGGGACATCAATGTCAAAAATATACATTTAATGTTGTGTAATATACTGGGATATCTATAATTAGACCTATTTTTTATTACAGGCATTTTGCAAAACATTGTATCCTTGTTGTGTTAATATAGTTTAGTTGGTTACTGTTCTTACTATTTTGGAGCAACTGTGAACACATAAAATAAATAAAATAAAAGTAAACTAGCAAATTCTAATAAACAATGAAGACATAATTCAAACCACAGCATTCCTACAACTTCTAATCTGTTAGAATAATAAAGGCATTAGAAAAAGAATCCTACATCTCAACTTACAAAAGCATTAGAACAAAAGCTCCAAGCAACTCCAAGGATTCCAAGCTCAAAAACAACCCAAAGCCATAGGATCATGTGATAAAACTAAATAAAATAACATAAAAGCAGCACATTGGTGTCATGGTCCTGGGTTGTGTGACCCAGTGTTGAGTTTTATGTATCTTTTGTATTCATTTATGCTTTAGCTTAGTTTGTCTAGTTAATTTCTAGGGTGCTGTTTAGCCCTTTGTTTCTTAGTTGTTTATGTCATCTCCCCCTGTACTCAGTCTCCCTGGTTCGTGCGTCTACCTGTCATGCGTTATGTCTGCGTGGTTATGTTAAGTTCATGTCATGTCTCCATGTTTCCTGTTTTACTTTGAAAGTCTGTATTCACTGTCAGTGTATTCAGTTTCACTTCTCCTGTCCTGTCGTTAGGTTCATGTGTGTCAGCTGTGCTCCCATGTGTGGCCACTTCCCCTGATCATCCCTCATGTGTATTTAGTCTCTGTGTTTCATGCAGTCTGTGTTTCCCACCCTCCATGTTTTCATGCCCAGTCTTTTGTATTCTTAGCCATAGCTTTCTGAGTCTTCATAGTTTAACAGTAGTGATGGGCAGATGAAGCCTCATGAAGCACTGAAGCTTTTCATCCAATTGGTTCACCCCAACGCGAAGCTTCTTGAAGCTTCATTTGCTCTAGCAGAACACCTACTGGACGTAAAAATATTAGTTGGCATGAATTTGAAGAGTGTGGCATTTTGCACACAGCCTGTAAATGTCAACAACAATGGGAGTGTGTAAAACATCTATATTGTAGTGATGGCAGTATACTGTGTATATTTATGCTGGCAGTACGGAAAGACAATAAAAACAAAGCACAAATATAAATATCACACACGTCACTTATTGCATTGTATGATATTGTTATATCATTTAGTAACATTACAGCATGCTATATTATCATGGCATTTGATGGCTCACCTGGTCTTGCTCCACAATCGGTGTCCCCCTTATTCTCATGCAAAGCTCTGTAGTGCCTAAGCATGGATGAGGTGTTGTTGTTATATCCCAGCTCCCTGGCACATAGCAAACACTTCACCTTGTACAAAAGTAAGGACAGCTTAACATAAATTGTATTGCACCATCAGTATTATGAAAATACATCTTCTGTAGAAATTTACACACCTTGTTGGGAGATATAAGCTCAAAATGTTCCCACACAGGGGAGGATATCCTTCTCTTCTTAGCTGGCTCCATTCTCTCCTGACTTTCTCTCCTGACTCTCCTAAACCTCCAAACTCTCTCCAATCTGTCTCTAACTCTCACTAACCGCAACTCTCCATCAAACACCCACATTTTGAATGGGGTCTGAGGGGTTTATATCGCTGTCATAGCTCGCGGCAAAGTTCGAACCGCTTCCTGAACCAGTCACGTGGTACAGCCGGGCAGCGAGGCTTCGGACGTCATCATTTTCAGCTCCTCCCATAAATGAAGCAAGCCTCGATACGCGTTTCGCGGAAACGCCCCCTCCATTACTCGACACACACTTCGAAGCCTCGATACAGAACGTCACATCACTATTTAACAGTATCCGTTTCCCAGTTTAATTTAGTTCAGTTTTGTCACGGTCTTTCTGCTTTGTGTGAGACCTGTCTTCAGCCATAATAAAGGCTCACTTTCAGTTTAAGGTCTACTCTCTTGTGTTTGCACCTGGGTCCACCACACGCACCACCGCACGGTCTGTCTCCTCAGATCGTGACACATTGGTATGTAAGAAGCATAGTAACCTGTCAGTAACCTGAGCAGAAATTGTGCTTCCTTTCTTAAACACTGCCAGTTAAAAATCACGCTCATGCATTTCTTTGCTTGTTTTGGTATTATACTCGTAACCTTACATTAAATAATTGCAAAACATCATAGCCTAACATAAATTTGCTGAACACTCAGTTCAGTTGTTTGTTAGATTTAGTGAACTGAGATACGTTACACAAATAAAGATGTGTTGCTATAGCAACAGCGGAGAAACAGAAGGAATGGTCCACAAAATGAAATTCAGTCACCGCTGGAAATAACTTCAAGTAACAGAATCTTTCTTTCTCTTCACCCCTAACGCCCACCATCACTGAGTCCACAACAAAACGTCTGTCCTTGCATCACCTCTCACATGTAGCTTTGTTGCAACCTGCAGTACAATTTGTTGGCTGTCACTTCTACAAGCTTTTTCTTCAAAGAAGGAAACAAAGGAAACCATGACAACAACATTCAATGATGTGCTCTTTTCAAAAGAGGTGGTGGAGCTGTGGACCAATCTCTCTAGTAGTGAGAGCTTACTCTTCCCTATTCAATATTTCTGCACAATTCCTATCTCTGATTTGTTTAGTTAAAAATTTATGACACCAATTGTGTGGAATGGGTGACATATGCAGTTTTTTGGGCCAAAAATGTTTTGTCTTAGGACAAGGATCATTGCTGCAAATCAGCTGCAGTTTATCAGTACATGGATCATATGTGAAGTGTATGGCATTTGTGATGTATGTGCCTACACATGCCATGGCATTGTAAAGCGCTTTGGGTGCCTTGAAAAGCGCTATATAAATCCAATCCATTATTATTATTATTATTATTATTATTATTATTATTATTATTATTATTATAACCCATGCCAAATCCAACCTCATGGCTTTTGGGCCACGTCTGACGAACACATTTGTCAATGCCATAATTTAGCCATAAGAGCCAAACTAGCTAAGATTAGGAAGCTAAAGAGAATTCTCAGGTACTTTTAAAGGAAGCATACTAGTATATAATTATTTTTTTTTAAATATGTGGCCCCACCTTGTAGCAAGAGGAGGGGTTTGTGTATACGTGGTCCTCCAGTGAATGTGAATAGAGAACAGTGAGATCCCTATGGCATAACAAAGAAGAGCCAACTCCACAGGACAAGACTCAGCCATACATCTGCACCTAAAGGATAAAGGTCACTCTTTCGAGGATGCCAGTGCTCACCTTTGGACAGAAAAGACAGTGGGTTTGAAAGAGGATTAAAAAAAGTAATCTATGTCAACTGTTAAAAACTATCTTTGAACAGAAGGGGTGGCTTACGACACCAATCGCCTGTCTTCTACAATCTGAGTTCTTTGGTTGAAACACCCTGTCTTTGTGTGATGCAGAAAAGGTGAACGGTTGGTCTCTACATGCATGGAGGAGGAGGTGTGATGTTTTGCTGGTGAAACTGGCACACTGAACCAGCATGACTAATACAGCATCTTGTAGCAACATGCCATTCCATCTGGTTTGTCTTTAGCTGACCCATCATTTATTTTTCAACAGGACAATGACCTCAAACACACCTTCAGGCTGTGTAAGGGCTATTTGACCATAAAAGAAAGTGATGGAGTGCTGCACCAGATCACCTGCCCTCTACAGTCACCTGACCTAAACCCAATGGAGATGGTTTGGGATTAGATGGACCGCAGAGTTAAGGCAAAAGGGCCAACACGTGCTCAGCATCTCTGGGAACTCCTTCCAGACTGTTGGAAAACCATTTCAAGTGACGACCTCACGAAGCTCATCCAGAGAATGGCAAGAGTGTGCAAAACAGTAATCAAGCAAAGGGTGGCTATTTTGAATAATCTAAAGTTAGTTAGTTATTTCACCCTTTTTGTTTACTACATAATTCAGTCTGTGTTCATTCATAGTTTTGATGCTTTCAGTGAGAATCTACAATAATAAAGAAAAACTATTAAATGAGAAGCTGTGTTCAAATTTTCGACTTGTACGGTATATATACCGGTTGTACTTGGGTTGTACTAGAAATGATGATATCTCCACCAAGAGACCTGATGTCTTGTCTCCCCCTTGCCATACCATTTGTTGTATCGCATCAATCTCCAGTTGTGATAGCAGTGGAAAACATCAGGAGTTTCACAGAAGGTTCAGTCATTACTGTAGAGAAGGAAGAGAGGGGGGAAACACACCCTCTGGGGGAGGCTGGCGTTGATTGTCTGTTTGTGGGATGTGGTGCTCCTCAGCCTCACCTGCTGCTTCCTGTCCATCATGTGATGGCCACAGTAAGCTTGGTGAGCTTCTGGTGGAGGATGTCTGGGTGACGGTGTTGAAGCCCAAGCTGAAGTCCATGAACAGGATGGCATATGTCCCTGGTTGGTCAATGTGTAGGATGTAGTGCAGACTAATACTGACTGCATCCTGCAACTTCTACCAGGTGGGTCAGCACCAGTCTTTCGTAGGACTTCATGATCACAGACGTCAGGGTGACAGGCCTGTAGTCATTTAATCATGTGATGGTGGACTTTGAGACTGGGATGATAGTGGAGTGTTTAAGCAGGAGGGCACGTCACATAGCTTCAGAGATCTGCTAAAGATCTTGGTGAAGATGGGGCAAGTTGGCTGGCAAAGAATCAGGTCCTGGAGCCTTCTGGCTTTTCTCTTTCTGGATGAGCAGACACACATCCTCACAGATCCAGACCCCTGTAGCTGGTGATGTGCTGCAGGCCTCTCTAAACTGATGTCGAGTCAGAGTTAGCTGAAAAGGCTGTTTTGTAGGTTCTCACTGTAGCTCTTCTTTAAGTTAGATTATCCGGGTTGATGAGAACTAGGGAAAAAATACCTAGAGAGGATTGTCCAATGTTTAAGAGGTCCTCTCTATTGAAAGTAATAAGAGGATAACGAGAAAGAGAGATCCCCATGCTTGATTTCTTGTATCGCTCATCCCTAATTTTATATACTCTGATACAGTGAGCCCTCCAGCAGTGGCTTATGGTCATTGCATATTTTATAAGCTGTCCTTTTAACGTGAACAGTTCTGTATCTAAGAGACACAGAATCTATCTATCTATCTATCTATCTATCTATCTATCTATCTATCTATCTATCTATCTATCTATCTATCTATCTATCTATCTATCTATCTATCTATCTATCTATATAGAGATGTAGATAGAGAAATGTAGATCTATAGATATTTTTTAACAAAACTGTACTATCATAAATGTGTGTTCTGTTGTTAACTGTGGCCAGGGGGCCGCACAGAGTCTAACAAGCTTTGCTCAAATTCACCAGCTTCATTCTGCAGTCAATATCTGGGATCGATATGTTTTATATTCAGTATGTGTATTGGGCTTATTGCATCACCATTTTTGTCTAGAATTTTCTTAAATAGTGAGAAAAGACCATTAGATGCCCTTTTTTCTTGGGTGTATCAAGAAAGTGAAGTGAGTGAAGAAGTAAAATAAAAGATATAAGGGATAAGCATCAAATCATATACAGGCCCTGTTCCCATTTTGATTGTCTGTACGTGACTGGCCCACTGTCAATTAATAAATCTCAGATAAAAAAACAAAACAACCCATTGTGTAAAGACTTTTAGCACTGAAAGCACTGACAGACATTTGGCACTTTGTTATAACTAGCCCATTAATGTGACCTTGTGGATTTGTCTGCATAGGTTCAGTCAACAGATATTACTTTTCAGAGGCCAGCTGCATATTAGCTGAAAACACCAGTTTCACCTCATTTGGGATTGCTGATACTCCCCTGATGCAGACACCACTGCTGATGAGTGTGTGTTTGGCCCAGAGCTCATGGCCAGAACCCCTAGATTCATGCCATCCTTATATTTAATGATGTATTGCCGAACAAAAGCTAACATCCACTCTGGCCAACCCTGCTACAAACTGTTGGCTGTTTTAAATGTCATTCTAATTATCCATGTCTTTGGCACTGAATGCAAAAGTAAATATATGTGGCCTCTCCAGTCACTCTCCGTATCTTCATCACTCCTACTGTGATTAAATATCACACATTTTCAATGAGGTGGACTACCCCAGGTGCCTAGGATTATTGCAGCATAACTAAGGTGGGGGAGCCAACTATAAGCTTTATTAAAGAGGAAACTCTAATCCTAAAAGTAGGATGTCTGTCTCCCAAATCCAAACTGGTATCTGGCTTCACAGAAGAGAGGCCTGAGAACTGAAGGCTCTGCCTCCCATTCAATGTTTAAATACCCAGGGAACCCAGGGAAGTAGGCCTGCAGGCTAAGGGTGAAGTGTTGGAGTGATATGGTAGGTATTTAAGATGAGGTATTTATTTAAGCCTGTTATTCAAAGCCTTGTACAGTGGGGCAAAAAAGTATTTTGTCAGCCACCGATTGTGCAAGTTCCCCCACTTAAAATGATGACAGAGGTCAGTAATTTGCACCAGAGGTACACTTCAACTGTGAGAGACAGAATGTGAAAAAAAATCCATGAATTCACATGGTAGGATTTGTAAAGAATTTATTCGTAAATTAGGGTGGAAAATAAGTATTTGGTCACCTCAAACAAGGAAAATCTCTGGCTCTCACAGACCTGTAACGTCTTCTGTAAGAAGCTTTTCTGTCCCTCACTCGTTACCTGTATGAATGGCACCTGTTTGAACTCATCATCTGTATAAAAGACACCTGTCCACAGCCTCAAACAGTCAGACTCCAAACTCCGCCATGGCCAAGACCAAAGAGCTTTCGAAGGACACCAGGAAAAGTATTGTAGACCTGCACCAGACTGGGAAGAGTGAATCTATAATAGGCAAGCAGCTTGGTGTGAAAAAAATCAACTGTGGGAGCAATCATCAGAAAATGGAAGACATACAAGACCACTGATAATCTCCTTCGATCTGGGGCTCCACGCAAGATCTCATCCTGTAGGGTCAAAATGATCATGAGAACGGTGAGCAAAGATCCCAGAACCACACGGGGGGACCTGGTGAATGACCTGCAGAGAGCTGGGACCAAAGTAACAAAGGTCACCATCAGTAACACACTACAACGGCAGGGAATCAAATCCCGCAGTGCCAGACGTGTTCCGCTGCTGAAGCCAGTGCATGTCCAGGCCCGTCTGAAGTTTGCCAGAGAGCACATGGATGATACAGCAGAGGATTGGGAGAATGTCATGTGGTCAGATGAAACCAAAGTAGAACTTTTGGTATAAACTCAACTCGTCGTGTTTGGAGGAAGAAGAATACTGAGTTGCATCCCAAGAACACCATACCTACTGTGAAGCATGGGGGTGGAAACATCATGTTATGGGGCTGTTTTTCTGCCAAGGGGACAGGACAACTGATCCGTGTTAAGGACAGAATGAATGGGGCCATGTATCGTGAGATTTTGAGCCAAAACCTCCTTCCATCAGTGAGAACTTTGAAGATGAAACGAGGCTGGGTCTTCCAACATGACAATGATCCAAAACACACCGCCCGGGCAACAAAGGAGTGGCTCCGTAAGAAGCATTTGAAAGTCCTGGAGTGGCCTAGCCAGTCTCCAGACCTCAACCCCATAGGAAATCTGTGGCGGGAGTTGAAAGTCCGTGTTGCTCGGCGACAGCCCCAAAACATCACTGCTCTCGAGAAGATCTGCATGGAGGAATGGGCCAAAATACCAGCTACTGTGTGTGCAAACCTGGTAAAGACCTATAGTAAACGTTTGACCTCTGTTATTGCCAACAAAGGTTATGTTACAAAGTATTGAGTTGTATTTTTGTTATTGACCAAATACTTATTTTCCACCCTGATTTACGAATAAATTCTTTACAAATCCTACCATGTGGATTCATGGATTTTTTTTTTCACATTCTGTCTCTCACAGTTGAAGTGTACCTCTGGTGCAAATTACTGACCTCTGTCATCATTTTAAGTGGGGGAACTTGCACAATCGGTGGCTGACTAAATACTTTTTTGCCCCACTGTATATAATGGCTGATCCGACCACTATGACACACAAGGGGTAACTAAACAAAAACACAATTGAAAATAACAAACAATGCAGTATAGTCTAGTTTGTTAATAAATTAAACACCAAAAAAGGAAATCAAAACTACTAAACCCTAAATTCAAATATTTAATTAAGTACAACTACTTTGTTTTTAAATGAAAAAAAACAAACACACATTCTCCCCTTCAGCAGGAAGTGGTAGTGCGGTCCAATTATCCCTTTTTGCATTTAGTGGTTTCAAACCCTGGCTACCATCTGTTGTCCAGCAACTCCCAGGGATGATGGCAGGTAAGAAATAAAAGACAAAGGTTTGTCAAAAATCAAAGAAATGAACTGGTATGAATACGTAAGTAAACTAAATGTGTACGCTTACAAATAGGACAAATGTATCCAAACCAATCAATAATGTTATTGGAAACTAAAGTGTGTTACTGGGTTCAAATAAAGAAATGACAATAAAAGAGTTACCGCCTTTAGAGTTTTGCCATGGGTTTGGCCATCATACACCCCCCCACTTCTGGATCTTCCGTCAGGCAGCGAGAGAGGTAATCAGCAGTAGTGTTGGATGTAGTGAACCTTAAACCGGTATGGCTGCATAGCCAGATACCACCTGTCTTTCATTCTTTACAGCCACTGCAGGGCTTTGTGATCAGTCTGAAGGATGAATTCTCTTCCCAGCAAATAAAATTTGAAAGAGTCAAGTGCTCATTTAATGGCCAAAGCTTCCTTCAAACCCGTTGCGTAGCGGTTCTCCCTTGGTAGCAGCTTTCGCTTGATGTAGGCGACAGGATGACAATCCTCTGGTGGTCCCTGCAGAAGCACTGCTCCCAGACCCCTTTCAGAAGTATCGTCCTGCAACGTAAAGTCTTTTGTAAAATCTGGTGAGTGTAAAACTGGGTCCTTATTCAGGGACTGGCGAATGTCTTTGAAAGCTCCAATAGCTTCAGCTCTCCACCGAATCTTATTGGGACATCTTCAGCCAGTCCTGTCCGTCAATGGGGCTGCTCTTGCTGAGAAGTTGGGAATTAAGCCGTTTCCTGGTTTGTGGAAGAGGACATGATGTAATTGCATTAATTTTGTCGACCTGTGGTTTAATTGTCCCACCTCCAACTGTAAACCCGAGGTACTGGACTTCAGTCCTAGCAAGAGCACACTTTGCTGGATTGATGGTAAGGCCTGCGGAATGCAGTCAATCCAGCATGGCTCAACAGCCAATAAACAATATAAAGAAGAAGAAGAAGAAGAATTCGGAAGTTGGGAGACAGTAATCTGAGAATTTGAAAATGCTCACCGAAGAGAATCGCGCTGCCTTAGTGTGACCAAGTGGTCGGCGGGGTTAGAGAAAAGGAAATAAAAGGACAACGCCACCTAGGGGAATTTCACCCCCAGGAAATATATTTAAGAAAAATAGATAAAAGGAATAAAAGGAGGCCGCACAAATTCAAGGATGCACACTGAGGCAGGTTGGCTCCAATATTAAAACAGTTTTATTTATAGTAAAAATAAAAAAATATTAAAAACAAAGATGTAGCGTCATTGTTGACAGTGTCCTAAAGTGAAAATAAAACAACCATGGAACTTGGACTTACCAGCAGCTGTGGAGCCAAAAGAAAATCACACAAAAAGAATCACTGCAGCCCACCCGGTGCTTTACAAAAGAAAGTGTGAAAACGACCCACCACCTGAGGTCCCAGGGCCACTGGCACGTCCTCCATTCACTGAAATAAAACACAGAAAAATATGTTAAACGAATAAAAGGACACTGAGCGTCAGGCTCACTACAGATCATAAAAAACTAAAACACACTTTAATAACTTTAATAAAAGAAATCACACACACGCACACAGGAAGGCTTATACCCCACAGGTCAAACTACCACTCGTGCTGGTAGTAATTATTCTCAATCACAAGCCGGTCTGGCTCCCCACCGGCTGAGACCGGCAACCAAGGCGATTTAAAATCCCAGCACGACACTCGGGCAGAGGGTCGCTTCAGCCCGATCACAGAAGCGTGAGTCCGAGCACCAGTCCATAATAAAATGGAATAAAACCAGGCGAACCAGAAAAAGGTAAGCCTACTTAATAAAAGATAAGACAAAGCGAGACAAGACAAGACAGCAGGCTCCACCTAGGAGGAGTCCTCACAACAGCGGCTGGGAAGGCGTTTCACTCTTCCAATTTAGGTTGGGCGATTTGCCACGGAGAGGTGAATACAGCAGTCAAACCCTAAAACAACAGATAAATGTAACCTTAAACTCTTATAGCTATAAATGCTAATAAAAGTAGTTTTAACGGCTAACCCCAGGACCGGAGGCGCTATACTCTCAGCTGGTGGGGATAACACGAGCACCTCTCTCCACAACGTCGGAATAAAACAAACTGCCGCGCTACAACAGGCCGCAAAAACTAAATTAACACAAATTCCAGTACTCTGAGGGAATCTAAGGTTAAGCGAGCGCATACCTGTAGCTGTCATATAATCTGCTCTTGCTGATCAGTCCGTCGCAGTGTGCCAGCATTTACTGCTGCTTTGCGCTGAATGCACGGGAGGAATGAGCCAACAAAACACCGGCTTAGCTTTATACGGGCTAACACCACCTTGCAATCAATATGCAGGTGGGTTCCCAATTAACCTAGTTGCGTGGCGAAAAGAATGAGCGCAGGAGAGGGAGAGAGAGAGAGAGAGAGAGAAAAAGAAAGGCGAGTAGCCCATCTGGCTACATCAGCAATGTGTGCTACTCTGTGTGCAGAAAGATCGAAAAAGAAAAGGTGACTGCGTGTATAGACAAGGAAATGGCTGGGCAGACGTCTGCGGTCTGTCAATTCTACAACGAGAACTGGAGGTAAGCAGCAACAGCTAAATTGCACTTACCTACACAGGTACTTTATCTGCACGTATCTTACCCATGTTGATGTAGGCTTTATCTAATGATGGGTACGTTTTTGAAGACATCTGATGCTTCTACGTTAAACATTTAACATTAGCAACATTTAATTTTAGCCTATTAGTGTTTTATTTAATTGGATTACTGGCCATTAACTACAGTACTTTTACACTTTTACTTGAGTAGTATTCTAGGGAATGACATCTACCAAAGTGATTTTTGGGACATCTTTCTGCTTTATACAACATTGGTTAAATATCGGTCCGACTCTTAAATTACCAATAACATCCAACATCTATTATGTTGCTGTGTTATTGGTGTGTTCTTGAGTTTGTTCTGTGTAAACAGGGAGATGAT
This sequence comes from Rhamphochromis sp. 'chilingali', assembly GCF_963969265.1. Classification (NCBI taxonomy): domain Eukaryota; kingdom Metazoa; phylum Chordata; class Actinopteri; order Cichliformes; family Cichlidae; genus Rhamphochromis; species Rhamphochromis sp. 'chilingali'. The sequence continues at coordinate 35,004,586 of NC_137945.1, read as the reverse complement.
ATGAGGGGTTTTCGGGACCTTATCCGAATGTCTGTGGAGGACTTTCACTATCTCCTGGAGAGGGTTAGTCCTGCTATCATCAAGAAGGATACACACCTCAGGAAGGCCATCAGCCCCAGGGAAAGGCTTTCAGTTACCCTACGATGTTTAGCAACAGGCAAGTGTGTGGACATGAAAATTCTGTAAGGCTCCCTATAAAATCCCTTAAACTATAGAATGCTGCGCACGAGGCAAGGTCATCTATCTATATCACATTAAGAAATCAGTTCACCCATGCAAGTACATACATATTTTTGCTTTTCTACATCAGTTACACTGGCCCTATAACTGCAAGTCTATCTATCCACCTACATACTATGACTATGTTCAAGCTACTAATACATTCTATTCTACATCGATCATCTAAAATCTGTCACTCTATGAAGATCAATCCATGTCCACTATCCCTTACATTAACCATCAAAATCCACCTGACACTATTTAAGACGCTTTGTTCTCTTTGACAGGTGAAACCTTCAACTCATTAAGTTTCTAGTATAGGATTGGAAGCACCACACTGAGTAGGATTGTCATGAAAACATGCACAGCTCTTACCTGTGTACTGCATGAAGATTACTTGAAGGTAATTTTGATTAGAAATACATTACCCATGCTCATACTATTGAAAGACTGATTTGCACATTGTCAAAAACGTCCCATCAGTTAATACAGCGAGTTTTCACCAAAAACAATTGTGAGTCACAGATGTATTTGTTCAGTCTTTGTTAAGTGTGTATTTAAAAAAGTAAAGTGAACTCCTAGTCTGACAGTGATTTGAATGTGTGGTTAAGAAAAGAAATCATTAATTCACCAGAGATTATTTTGATGCATCACTTTCTACTTGTGTTTCACAGACACCATCAACTGACTCTGAGTGGAAGGCCATTGCCAGAGACCTTGCAAACAAGTGGCAGTTTCTACACTGCCTGGGGGCTATAGATGGTATTAGATTATTCTGTTATTATATGTTACCTTATATATGTAATCAAAGTAGTTGAATTAGAATACTGCTGTAGATCACATTATACCCTTTAATATAGAGTGTGTGAGCTGTATGTAGTTTAGTTCTCATTATACTTTTAAGTTAACAGAACATATTCACATATTAGTTCATTAGATAAATGTGCATCACTCTGTATCCTTGATCTGCTGGGAATGTGTTACACTGTTTTCTTGACATGCTTAATTGTTGAATCATGAAGAGAAGGTTGTAAGCAGGAGACTCTGTGTCTAAAGACAGGGGAGATAGACAGACCACATTCCACACCCCCACCTTACAGAAAGCAGAGAAACAACTGCCGAGGTCATAACTTAGGCGCTGTAACAGAGAAAAAATGTGATGTTTTGGCTTTTACGACTAGCTGGGGGCCACTAGAGACTATAAAAAGCTGAGCAACCCGTCACCATTTTGAGACATGTGCCTGACCCTCTGGTAGCATCTCTCCCGTCCGGACGTTTTAATGCTCTGACTGTTGAATTGTATGGAAATAAATGATTGTTGATTGAGCATTTATACACCGAGTATTGTCCCTCCTTCAGCCCAAAGATTCAAAGAATTGGGAGATTTCAACAACTTGGTGCCGTGTGACCCGGATCTTTGGTGTGCTGAGGAGGTGCAGATTTGACCTTTGGTGAGATCGTGAGGCGAGGTGAACAGAGGACCGGTCCAAAAATAAAAAGGTAAGCACAGCCTGTTGTATTATAAATACCAAATGTGCATATTGGGCTTTCCAAATTAATCTGTTCACTGAGTTACACGTATTTTCACAGTAAATTTGTCGGTGTCTGGTTTTTGGCGCAAGATACTAACAACATAAGTTGAGGCTGAATTCCAGTGTGTTAAATAAACTGCTTCTACCGAGATACTAATAACATACTACGTTGGACTAGTTGCAGTAAACTGCTTCTACCGAGATACTAATAACATACTACGTTGGACTAGTTGCAGCCACTTTACCTTCCACATTTAATTTTGTCTAATACTGGCTTCTGTAGCAATAATACATTAGAATTTATTCTGAAGACGCGGCCATTAGTCCAGTACATTGAAGTCGAGGTTTGTTTATTTTGTTTATGGTGTCAGTGACGTCCTGGCTTTTGCCGGCTATGAAATAGAAGTTGATTTAAGGAAAAGCAGATGCTGGCTTCACGGTGCAGTTGAACGCTGGCAACGCGAGAGCGAAACACGTCCGTAGGTTTGGTTTATGATACGGCGTGTTCCGGTGGTGCGGCCGTGAAGTGCAGTAGTGGTTGGTGCTAGTTTTAGTACATTGGATAGAGGTTTTGACGGTGGTTTGTGGCGTCAGTCGAGTATAAAGGGCTGCGGTCATAATACAAAGTAAAAATTTAGTACATAGCAACACCTGGTTTATGATGTCAGGTATAACTTCGGGGATGCAAGCATCACTTTTATGATGCGACTTTGCCCCGTGGTGGCGGTCATAAGCGCAGAGAAAGGGGTATTTTGGTCTATGGTGCAGTGTGCTTTAAGAAGATCTAATCGTTGAGCTCAGAGGTTTCTGTGTAAAATTCCCGCTGAGGAAAAGTGTTGTGTGTGAGTGTGAAGGCGCGCTCTGGGTGAGAGAGTGTGTGAAGCTGCGAAGCGCGCTCTGGGTGCTGTCTTGTGGGTAAAGCGCGCACTGAGTGAGAGTGTGAGTGAGGCGCGCTCTGAGTGTGTTTTTTGTGTGGAGTGTGAAGCGTGAACACAGTGACAGTGACGGTTGATGTGTTTGATTAGGAGGACATTAGAGCAAATACACATTTTAGGATCAAAGGTTGATGCCTAGTGTACCTGTGGAACATTTGCCTATGGAGTGGCGACCCTCCTGTTCGTGGACGCGCGGGCAGGACCGGCGGCGTCCGGGTGCCGAGGTGGTGACTTGGGGAGGTGAGGGCCCCCGCATAGCTACGGAAATAACACTGGAACGGCCGTGTAATCACGGGTTCACATTTATTCCGGACTAGAACAAGACACATTTTGCGAACAAACGTTGATTCTAGATTAGTAAAGAAATATAAAAAGGTTGAATTCCTCATTTCAGTGGTTGAAATTGTTGTGTGCCTGTCCCCTGACGAGTGTGAAATTAAAATAAAGAGGGAATTTGGAGCCACATGGAGATAGACGGGCATAATTGGGTGTATTACTCTGTGGTGTAATAAAAATAAAAAGGAGAGATAGTAAGAGGTGTGCAGTGGAGAATTATGGAGGAGTAGAGAGAGGAATGTGTTGGGAGACTGGCGTACAGTTTACGCTGTCAAGGTAGGCGTGTTGCCTGCTTATCGGTTTAAAAGTGATGAAAATGAAATTAAAATAAATCTCTTAGTGTGTTAATACAGGAAGCTGCGGACCTGGACCAACTGCCCCCACAAGCACAGCGGCCGAAGCAAAATTATAGGTAATGGGAACCACACCCAGCACGAATCAGCAGCTGTGAAAAAGACAGCAGCGAGGAGAGAATTAGAGGAGAAATTAAGAGAAGTTTTAACACATAAAATTGGGGCCAACGGACTTGTGGAGGTTGGGAAGGCGTCCGGAGCATCACAACAAAAAGGTGAAACAAAAACACACACAAGCAGAGAAATCTGAGAGAAAGGCTCCTTTTAAGGTAACGCCTAGTTTGAGAAAAGAAAAATTAACCTGCTTTTATACAAATGCACATACACGCAATGAAGAAACAGCTTACACTCATGAACACGTGAAGATTTTCCAGCAAGGTTAAAGAAAAATTAACATACTTAAATGATGAAGTCTATACATTACTGACAAAGAAACCCTCTGGGTTGCAGGACAACAATTTAACTAAAAAAAAAAAAAAAAAAGGAACACTGGTCTAACCAACCAGGCAAGACGCAACAAATTTAGTGGTTAAAAGATTCAAATTGTGACATGTTTTCTGTTGATTGATTAATAAAAGTGATTACTGAATGAAAGAAAGTTCCTTTTTTGGGCTTTTAAACATGATCTTAAAAATTTTAACATATACCGGTGTTGTCCTGTCAACTTGGTGGGTTAGGAGTTGATTATATCGGGAGACAAAAAACAAAAAAAGGGGGAGAGAAGGCTGACACAGGGCCTGACCCCATTGTCTCCCCTCTGAATAACACAGCCAACACAACAACATTTTCCTGTTCGTTTGTTTTTGTTTTTTGTTTTTTGTTTGTTTTTGTTTTGTTTTGTTTTTGTTTTTTCTATACATATTTAATTACAGGCTGCTTTGCCGGCCCTGAAAGCCGAGGCTGACTGGACTCCTGCTCTCCCCCATACGTGACACTGACCAAATGCTGCAACAGCTGGACCCACAACAACGACCTGAGAATGTCAACAGACCTGCAGGAATGTGATCTCATGCAGCCGAGACGGAGAGCACTAAACCTAAGGCCCGTTTCACTACACGGGGGAAAAATTCCCAGACTGCGTCAGCTGACAGAGCTGTGACGAGACGCCCGCCAAGCCCGAATGAAAAGTAAGGCCGAGCGAAAGAATGCTGACCTTGATAACTTTGCATTCACACTGTGCAGGACAGTGATGGACCAACACGGATGATCGGGTGGCGAAAAAGGGCGTGACCGAGACAAGAGGAGTAACTGAGGACAGAAGGCACCTCAGAATGGACAAAAACACAGAAGAAGATGCAGGTTTCACCTGCGGTGAACATCGACACTGGAGAAAGGACTGCCCCAATTGGGGTCAGAACCAGGACGGACTGAATTTTGAGCAGCAGCAGCAGCAATGGTCGCAAACAAACTGAAAAGGAGGGGGGGCAGGACCCCAGGGCATGCTTCAGGCCGTGGTTTACCCAGAACACCAGAACAGGAAAGTGATGAACACACACACACACACAAACACACACACACACACACACACACACACACACGTCTCCAAACACACAGATTCAGAATGAAGTGAAATACACACATGAACACGTGCACTCGTTGAGTGAGTGAGAAATGACACACACACACACACACACACACACACACACACACACACGGGAATGTTGATTCACTGAGAAGTGATGCACACACATACACATGCACACGCTTGTGCAATGAAGAGTGATCCACACGCACACACACATACACGCTGATGCAATGAAGAATGCTTTGCTTATGCTGATATGCAAAATGCTGCACACAAAAATCCCAATGCATAATTTTTATGAGGAGCCATTGATTACCATTAAATACTTAGAATGTGTTATATGTCACCCAGAGGGCATTTATGTAGATTTTAGGAATAAGGTCTAAAAAAAGTTTGGTTATGAAAACAATGTCTGTGCGTGATGTCTGTTTATGGCTCAAGGCCTTGACTGAATTCTTTGCTGTGCTTCACACAGCCCTGATGAGGAACAGTGGCACAGAGTGAAAATGATGAATTAATAGTGTAAGTTTTAGGTCGGAGTACGGCATTTTCTGTGATTGAGTTTTAATTCAAGGAGGAACAAAAGGTGTTACGGCACCTGAGGTTCTCATTCCCACACAATATTGTCCCGGCAGGAAGCAAAATGTTCCTGTGAATTTCTGGTTGATTGTTTGGTTTTGTTTAGCGCTAGCTTGATTTTATCAGTGAGCTTTGGCTTGTGTTCTTTCTCGTAAGCGAGAGAGGGATAGTTTTATGCTTGGACATGTCTGCAACGGGCCCTAGTTTGTGTTATTTTAGTAGTATTTTGTTGGTTATGTCTGTTTTCGTTTTTGTTACAGTGCACTGGAGAAAAAACATCTGAGAGGTGTGATCCACCGGTGGTGATATGTTGATATTTTGTGAGTTCATGATTTAACAATCAGCTCTTTAAACAAGGCCTGAAAGATTGAAATTTAAAGCGCTATAAAATATTATTACTGTAAACAGTTGCAAAGTGTGCTTCTCCATGATTGTAATTGGCTTGGGAGAAATTCACTTATAGGGAACACTGATCTAAAAGGATTGCACCGAGTCAATCCGGCCCAAAAAACAACAAGGAATTGTTTTCCTTTAAAATGATGACGTCATCTTGCTGGTGATGGAGGCTCGAATAGGTTGCGCGGGAGACTCCATTATCAGCAACATCTGGTATGAATGTGTATGGAGGTATGCATGTGAATGGACTGTGATGGACTGACGACTAAAAGTTTTGACTGACTTGATACTGAGACAATGACTGCACCCACTTTAGGATTAGTAAATGCCAATAAACAATTCATAAACAATTCACCCAGCCGACAAGAGAAGGGTGGATGCTTCGCTTTGTTTTGTTTTGTTTTTTCAGGAGCAGGAGGATAAGAGAGACTGGAGGAGGAGACTCTAGCTTCACATAAGTATGAACTGCAGACTTAACACTGTGGTTGCTGATTTTGAGTTACCGATGTTTGCATTAAGAAAACTGTGCTATATTAGCTGTGTTTTGAGTAAGGTATCATGTTATATTATTGGGAATGCCAAATGCTACAGTGGAGAAGACTTTTGATACCACTCATGACTGGAATATGTTACTATTAACCACAGCAGGCCACTGTAAAAAGTCAATTAAATTTTATAGAGGAAAATCGCCAAAATTGAACAATACCTATGAATGACTGGCCACATTCAGAATAGAGATATGCAATAATAAACATTGGTCCACATGATTTAGGTTCTCACTTGAAATAGTAAGTTATTAAATGTAGAATATAATCGACAGGGACATTTGATAGGATGTGGTACTGCAAAAGAACAAGAGCAAAGTAAATAAAGAAAATATTGTGTTTAGTTTGGATAAATTCAAATTAAAATGTACCATTACACTCAGAGGATCAATATGGAATAAAACATATGCAAAATTTGTAGGAAGTACATGACTGATAACTGTTCTGTCCTGAGCGTTTGTTTCTAGAGCACCCACTTGACCACACCAACAGTTTCTCGCCACCGAGGAGGGGTACTTGCAAAAAGAATAAAATAAAAATCTGAGTTTAACAAAACATTTTAAATGTAAATATCAAGCTTACCTTTCTTTTTCCATGAAATGTGCTTGTGGGCACGCCAGCCATTTTGAAAAGGTGGGCAAAACAATTGGCAAGGCCACACCCCCACACATGTGATATAATTTTAAAGGTACTGTTGCCCTCTCTAAGAAACATCAGGACTTAGAGGAGTGGCAAGTAGAGTATGCGAGCTACAAGCAAAAACTAAAATGTGTACTACAGAGTGCAAAAATGAAATACTGGGTCATCAGGGGGTCATGAGGGACATTTATAAAACTAAAAGTCCCACTAACCTTAAAGTGCACTTGAAAAGCTCACACAAGAAGGTTAACCTAGCTTACCTAGAAGACCTCATCAGGGGGAGCACACTCCCCCTCCTTGAAGAGCTCACCCACTCAACCCGCATCCCCAGAAAACAGCTAACCCCAGATAAGGCAGCGTGATGTATCCCGAGACAACAGGACTGGGACATCTAAATAAAGGTGTGAAACAATCGCCTTCAAAAGGTTATCAATTCACTCCAACCAAAATTAGGACCACACGGTGCGGCAAGAGTTAATAGTTATTAGTCTCAACACCCAAGGATAACCAGAAGAGCATGACTGATATGATGGAACTGGGATTTTGTTACACTTAATTTTTGCAAAACACAAATAAAACTAAATTGAAACTAAGGATTTTCAGAAAATAAAAACTACACTAAACTAGCAAAGAATTGGTAAAAACTAATTACAACTGGTAAAAATTGAAAATCTGGAGTCGAAACTAAATAAAAATAACAACTAATGGAAATGGCGAAAAGTTTAAAACCCTGGTGCAGAGATTGGCAAATCTGACCAGGAAACGTTATAAAATGGATTGTCAGGATAGTCAGCGTTAAAGCCACTTTTGACAGTCCATACTAGGATGGCATTGGACATCTTCGGGGCAGAAAAGGGTTGGTGTGACCAAGGTGTGGTTTGGCTTGTTGTATGTACATTTCAAAATGTTACAGCTCTGGATGGACCAGTTACCAGATATGATGTCACTAACCTTCTCTTTTAAGTGTCTAGCTCCAATGAATTGACACATGGGAGTGTGTCAAAAAGGGGGAGTTGAGTCCGAACATCAAACAATGGTGTTATGAACATTTTATGACTTTATTTGTGTGTTTAATAATTTAGCTATGGTAAAACTTAAGCTTATAATGTGGTAGACTTAGAAATGGTTCATTAATTTTTGATTTCTTTTACACACACATAGATTATGATTAGAATAGGTTCTGAACATAATATTTTAAACCAAATTTGAATCATTAGAAGAACAATGGATAACAATATTAGATTATCAAGGCTAGGGAGAGAGGTGTTTTGGTTTTCTGTCTCTTGCAGAGAAAGGAACAGACACCAGACGGGGACCCGGAGATGTGAGGACCCTTCACAGCAGGGACAGATGTAGGGACTGCCGAGACAGCAACTGGGGTCAAGTGTCATGATGTTTGGGCTCCTGGAGAAGATGGATCCCACAAACACAGCAATAACCATGAAGGGGTTGGCGAAAACCAGGAACACCAGACCAACGAGGTTCGAGAGGCTCTTGGCAAAAAGGGGGACACGCCGGTGAACCCAAAACACACAGATCCTTGTTTGAAATCGGGGCAGAATAATCCCCAGAACTGTGCAATGACTAAAGGGTGGTCTAACCCCGGAGGTCGAAGAAAGAAGCTGAGAATCACCCAACTGGAAGACACTGGTAGCTGCAGCAATAAAAATAAAGGTTAAAAGCTCCTTAGACAGAGGTTCTAGTCTAAGTACATTTGAAAGGTATAAGGGGGCATTAAAATGGGAGTGGAAAACTGGAGCACCAAAATAAAGCTGTGGGAGAATTGGGGAGTGATGGGAGAGTCATCTGTAACTGCTGTTATGGTTGTAAATCTAACTTTGCTTGCATCTGAACTGCGTGAACACAGAGGTCATCCCACATATGGTCCACCCGTTAAAGGGGGACAGAGGGCCTCAGGATCAAGAAAACCTGGACCTTGCAACCCTGGAGTGCATGTTGTAAGTGATCTCTTTCAGAGATCAAAAGGGGGAATTATTAGATTATTCTGTTATTATATGTTACCTTATATATGTAATCAAAGTAGTTGAATTAGAATACTGCTGTAGATCACATTATACCCTTTAATATAGAGTGTGTGAGCTGTATGTAGTTTAGTTCTCATTATACTTTTGAGTTAACAGAACATATTCACATATTAGTTCATTAGATAAATGTGCATCACTCTGTATCCTTGATCTGCTGGGAATGTGTTACACTGTTTTCTTGACATGCTTAATTGTTGAATCATGAAGAGAAGGTTGTAAGCAGGAGACTCTGTGTCTAAAGACAGGGGAGATAGACAGACCACATTCCACACCCCCACCTTACAGAAAGCAGAGAAACAACTGCCGAGGTCATAACTTAGGCGCTGTAACAGAGAAAAAATGTGATGTTTTGGCTTTTACGACTAGCTGGGGGCCACTAGAGACTATAAAAAGCTGAGCAACCCGTCACCATTTTGAGACATGTGCCTGACCCTCTGGTAGCATCTCTCCCGTCCGGACGTTGTAATGCTCTGACTGTTGAATTGTATGGAAATAAATGATTGTTGATTGAGCATTTATACACCGAGTATTGTCCCTCCTTCAGCCCAAAGATTCAAAGAATTGGGAGAATTCAACAATGGGAAACACATCTTCATCCAACCCCCTGCCAAGAGTGACAGCATGTATTTTAACCAAATGTCCAGGTTTTCCATCATCCTTATGGCTGTAGTTGGTGCCAATTACAAGTTTGTGTATGCAAGCGCAGGGACACAGGGTAGGGTGTCTGATGCGGGAGTGTTTGCCCATTCATACCCTGCCAGGCACTGATGCTATGATGCCACACATGCTAACTGGAGATGATGCTTATCCCCTCCGACCAGGTCTCATGAAACCATATTCATTTCGAAGCCTCAACACCAATCAGAGAATGTACAACTACTGTCTGTCCAGAGCATACCGCGTTGTGGAGAACGCTTTCGGAATTTTGGCAAATCGCTTCAGAGTTTTCAGAACAACAACTTGCCTGGACCCAGACAAGGTTGTCACCATTATCTTTGCTTGTCTTTTTCTGCACTACTATCTTCCGGACCACAGATCTGACGCCTGTGTACCACCTGGCTATGTGGATTCTGAGGATGCCAACCATCACCTAGTCGACGGTGCATGGAGAAGGGTGGGAGAGCTTCAGTCCATTTCAATGGGCCGTGCACGGAACCCCTCAGTGGAAGCAAATAAACTACGAAATGTCCTTTGCGAGTACTTTGTCTCACCTGCAGGGAGTGTTTCATGGCAAGAAGACATGGTGTAGGTAGACCAAAGGTTTCTTTTTTGGTTTTTGTTTTTAATTTCCTTGTTTACTTTTTAAATTTTATTTAAATAACAAATTCCCTTTGTAAATACTGACAAAAATAAATCTACCTCTGGGAAATTGCAAACCTTTTTTGCTTTATTATATAAATACAAAAATATCTTGCATGAAATTGTGCAAACAGTTCTGCAAGACACCACGAAATTGAGGTAGGGAAGACACGTAGCCATAGTGTCACAAAGAACATCGAAATAAACATTTTGAATTAAGTTTCACAAGGAACATTTAAAACATTTGAATGAAGCTGTAGTTTCAATGCACTGTTTACAGCAGCGACTAGTAAACTCCAAAATATTCTTAGATATATAAGTGTTGTAAATTTATTATTTAACTTACTCAGAGTTTAGCATTTTCAGAAAGGACATTGACTGGGTTGATGGGGCCTGGCAGTCTTAGGGGGTGGGGGGTGGCTGTACCTGATGATGAGGGTGGATAGGATACCAAGGTGGACTATCCTGCGAACCTGCAAATTGCTCTGCCTCCTGTGTGTCATAAATCATGTTCACTATGTTTCTTTTGAGCTGCAGCTGTAGAGCTCTGTCCTTGATGTTTCTCAACTCTGAGGCCACTTGTTGGCCAAACAGCTCCTCAGAATGTGCATTAGATCCTGATAGTGTTTTCTGGACCTCCTGAAGCAGGGGAAGTTTGGCCATCTCAATGCTGTGCTCTGCTGATTTTGGTGTAGGTTTTTGCACTCTAGGTCTTTTAACAAGCTGACCTGTCGACCGACTCTGTGACCGGTGGACTGTTTGAGGTGTTTTCCTCTTCCTGGCTCACTGAAATTGGGCTAGTGGTGTTCGAAGAAATAAGGACATCTGCTTCAATTCCCACAGTGGACTGATCCTCATCTCCCTCCTCTCTTGCGCCTATGTCGTCTGACTCTGTGTCAAGCTGTTGGAAACAGTACAGAAAGCAGACAGAGGGAAAGTGATTTACACAGATATAAAGATCTAAACAGTATTAGTTAGGTCAGATACTAATTTTACACTGTATACTTTGTGGCATTTATTTTACTGAAAACATTTCAACTGAGAATTACCTTTGACATCATTCCCCACAAATATCCCTTCATAAGGTGTGTGTATGTGCATATGCTTTTAAACAACTTGGTTATGAACTTACTCTCAGAGTGGACTCTGTATTTCTATGGACAACATGTGCGTTCAAGAAATCCAAATGTTTTAATATCCAGACCTGTTTGGGAATTGGTGGTTTCTGGCCATTGCCACTGGGTTTCAGTTTGAGCAGTTTGCCAGACTGTGTCGAAATGATGCAACCCGGGTTTTCACTTCATTCACTGAAAAATTAACATTACCATGTACGTTAGGATTTTTATTTAAATAGTTGAGATTCAAAACGCTACTGATATTAATGTTCAAACTGTAGTTGGAAAGAGTTTACTTGGAAATTAATTATAAAATTTAATATTTCTGAAAGTCGATTTAGAGGTTTTTACATCTGAACTCTTCATTTCATGTTTTCATAAAAGAAAGTTCACTTACTCACAGAGATGGGCAGTAACGTGTTACAAGTAACGCGTTACTGAAATCCGATTACTTTTTTCAATTAACGAGTAAAGTAAGGGATCACTATTGGGGAAAAAAAGGTAATTAGATTACTGTTACTTTCCCGTAAGCATGCTGCGTTACTGCGTTACTAAAACTGTGATTTTCTTGCGAGAATGTCTCATGACAATGACGTAAGCGAGTGCGACGTTCGTGGCAACAGCTGTGTGCAGATCAAGAATGGATAATATATCGAGTGCGGGAGAGAGTATGAGCGTGCAGCTTTTAAAGCGTGGAAGTACTGACCTTACTTTGAGTTTGATTCTGTAAAAAGTGAGAAAAACATTAGCGCCCGCTGTTCACTGCGTGGGAAGAAAACTTCTTTTTACAGCGCAAAACCCCTTAACTTCCGAGCAAGCACCGAATACGCTGCCACGGAATTGGAAATTCACAGAAAAACTCGCGGATTCTTCCAATGACCGCTGCGGCACACCTTCATCAGGGCAAACATCCACCTGCTATACAGGTGAAAATAGAGCAACAGGACCGCTGAGTCTTTGACTTTATTTATTTTCTGCCATGTTTCACTTGCATTTATTTGAAAGACTGAGTGTAAACACAAAAAAATATTTTATTTTATGTGATGGAATGTGCAGAAAATAGGTTTAAATGTTAAACAAATTTCTTCCAGTCAGAGAATGTTGCATATAATTAAATTTTTGCTTGATGCAACAAGTTTTAAAAAGAGACTTTTCCATTTGATTACATGTTGTATGATGGATTATGCAGAAAAAGTAGAACTGGGCTGAAAGATCTATCACTTTATCACCTCTTCAGGTTTTAAATCGTGTTTTTAAAAAGTAACTAAGTAACTAAGTAATTACTTTTGAAAATAAGTAATAAGTAAAGCAACAGGATTACTTTTGGGGGAAAGTAATCAGTAATTAGTCACTCACAGGCACTTCACAATCAAATTTTATCTTGATAACATTAATTGTGACAAGAAGCTTATAACAGTAAGCTTATATACAAAATCTGTCTCTTTCTCTGCCTCTCTTTCACACACACAGACACAAACACAACTACCACCATCAAATTTGCTATACTGCTAATGAAAAAAAAAAGACTTACCAGGCAGCTGCAATTGAGCAGCTATCTCCTGTCACGTTTGGTGCGGTCATGATAATTTTGTGAAGCCATATCAAAAAGGCACAGATGAGCTTGCCAAAGTTCAACGAGTTGGGCCTCCATCGCTTGTGTCCAGATAACACGTTGCATTGCCATGCTGCTCTGTCTTTTTCACCTACATTTCTGTATTTGCATGTGCGGAGTGTGAGAAGCTGCAGTGACACCCTCACGACGGACGACAGGATTTCAAACACGTTTGTTTTTCTAACGACCAAACGATTGATGATCGGGAGCTGGTCGTGAGGTGTTAATCTAGGGTGACCATATTTTGAATTAAAAAAGAGGACACTTGGCCCAGTCATAAAGAATTTTAATAATAGAAAATAGAAATTTTAAAAATATTTAAAAGTTGCCTTCTCTGTGCGGTTAATGAATGGTGAAATAAAAAATGTCATATAGGCTTGCAAGTCAACAAGTGCAAAAAAACAACAACTTTAAATTAAATAATGTTACAGAAATAATGCCTCATCTGTATAAGAAAAATTACCAGTGAGGTACCAGTGAGGTATTGTGCAATGGTTTCTGCTGTTTCATTTGGCGTTTCTAACCTCAATTAATTTTGTTTGCGCGCCACCATTCTTCCAGTCAAAGGATGATTGGGAATATTTTCTCTGTTCCATGGTTACTGAAGTCTGAGAAATGCCACAGTACTGGATTTCATTAACTTCAAAAGTGACAATAGCTTCAGTCTTGGTGCGGGCACCGCTGAACTTTTTAGCTGTGTTAAAGTCTGGAAAGCAACACACTAGAGCAATCCATGGATCTGTAGCATTGTGATGCTTCATAGTATGAAATGCCAGTGCCGTTTCTGCTCCAGATACAACAGCATCCTCATTTTTACCATGTGTAACAAAGAACTCAGTCAACTTACTAGATGAATTTTTGCCTCGCGCAGCCTTTTTATGTTTTTCTGTGTCCATGTAAGCAACAATATCTCCGGCACCTTTGTTAGACACACAAACGTATGTGCCAGTGTTACATCCTCCCAATTCTTTTGATCTTTGGGCTGAAGGAAGGACAATACTCGGTGTATAAATGCTCAATAAACAATCATTTTATTCCATACAATTCAACACTTTATGAGCACATCCGGAAGGGAGATGAGCGCGGGAGTGTGTCCGCCTGATCTCGAAGTGTCTGAGCGTTTCTCACATTCTTATAGCTTCAGCCCCCCTCCACCTAGTCATAAAGCCTAAACATTCACATTCTTTCTCTCTTACGGCGCCTAAGTGACGGCCTTGGCTCCCTGTTTTATCTCCTCCTGATGAGATGGGGCAGAAAACCTCTCCGGTATGCTCTGTTCTCTTCTAATCAGACAAATAAGGACAAGACTCTCTGAAAACAGTACTTCTTATAACTCAGCAGTATAATGCATCATAAAACAATATCATTTATTCACAATAAATTAGCAGTCTAACGTAATACAAATCAGTTTAATAAATCTAATAGTTATCAACTCTTCAGGGGAATAATGCAAACTAAAACTATATAATAATTTCACAATATAGGTCCTCTGTAGGCTTGTAGGAAAACCGGGACATTTTCATCCATCTCGAAAATCCCTGTGATTGTCATTTATGCTTAGAAATATTTAACCATATATGCTTAGAAGTATATAATCATTTGTAGATTGAAAGAATGTCTCATCCTAGGAGGTCTGTAACAACTCTGTTTAGCATGAAGAGGGGGGTGCGTTCACTCCTCTAGTGTTCTGGCATAGATCACACACCTCCTAGGAGAGGTCGTATCTTCTCTTGTTGATATATGGCATAGCAAACACACGTATATCTGTTTAAGTATAAGAGCCTTTTGTTCAGATGGACCCGCTAGACTCCTGGCACCAGCTTTGGGGAGTTTTCACAGGGTCACATCTTGACCTCACACACACACACACACACACACACACACACACACACACACACACACAAATCACACACACACACACACACACACACACACACACACAAATCACTCACTCACACACACACACACACACACACACACACACACACACACACACACACACACACACACACACACACACACAAACAAAGCCAAGGTACTCTTTGTGTGTATGTAAACGTCATATGTTAATGAACCTATGCATATTCATGTAACCTCAATAAAAGAGCAGTGTTACGGGAGAACGGACAAGAGCAACTGGGGTCAAGCGAAGGAACGGCGTTTGTCCGGTTCTCTCCCGTGCACGAGAAACATGAAGAACTTTGCCTACTTCGTGTCTTGCTTGCTGTGTAATTATATTGCCTTCAAGGTTCCAGCGAATAGGTTCAAGCTACGAACCTATCATTAATTGGTCCTTCGAGAGCCGGAGCCCTGGAATCGACATTCACCGAGGGGAGAAGAGACACGCTGAAAGACTGACGTCAGCCAGGAAGTTCCTGTGGATTAACTGTCTGTCTTTTCTCCTCAATGAGTGACGATCGGCGGGATTCGAGGCTATATTACACGCTAAGCAACTCCGAGTAAGTTGAGAGAGCGACTCTATAACCGCAGAACTGGGTTAGTGTCCCGAAAAAGAGGTTTTGGTAAAATCGCCCAAAGGCCCAAGCGTCCGGTGAGTGTCCGGTTTTGAAATCGCCCTGGGTTTGTGTCCCGAGCGTCCCTTCATTGGGTTTTGTCGCGTGACTAGGTTAGTGTCCCACAACTGGGTGAGGGTCCCAGAACTGGGTGAGGGTCCCGAAAGATTGGGTTAGTGTCCCGAGCGGTCCGGTGCGAGTCCAGATTAGGCCTATTTTGTGTTGTTGTTGTTGTTGTTGTGTTTGAGTGTGTTTGTGTGAGTGTGTGCGGAGCAGAACACGTGGTCTGTGACGTCAGCAGCTGTTGTTGTTATCATGGGTTCCTAAGCAACCAAGAGTGAGTCAGAGGGTGACAGACGTTTATGCTGGACTTTGCTCCTGGCAGCACAAAGTATTTAAATAAAAAAAAAAAAAAAGAGCGACGGCTCCTTAGCTGCACGGGTTCATGCGAGCACGGTCGCGCGGGTTTCATGTGGACCTGAGCCGTGCGGTTAATCGCAGGCTTATAAATAGAAGAGATTCAAATGTCAGAAGTTTTCAGAAAACACACCAGCCTTGAAGAGCGTGTGGAGAAGGCCAGTCCACATCAGCAGCACTTAAGATATGCTCTGGTGAATGGCTTTCCCCCACCCCTTGCTGACACAAAATGTTTATTCTTTAGCTTGCCCTGATCGACAACAGCCTGTGTGCCAGACCATAGATTTAATTGAGGTGGATAGTTGTTAAAAGTAATCTACATTAAGCTTGTGGTTGCTCAAGTTCAGTACAATGACATATGAGGTGAAGTGATATAATGAAGTGCATAGAGGCACTTGATCTGTGTGAAAGACTGTCGTCTTATTATGAGCCATTGTTGAGATATAGAGCACACCTGTGAAAACAACTAATATGTTGAACCCTGTATGAAACATCTAAAGGTACATGATGGAGAAGCTGAATTGAACATGAAAGTGCAAGACTTTGCCACTGTGTGGGGCAAAGCACGCGACCACTGTGAAGTTGCGTTGCAGTCTCTTCTGAGCTGATGAGCAAGCTACACATCATCAGATCAAGAGCTGTCTGAGAACTCCTCAAAGAGAGGGAAACAGAACTGTGATAACTAGAGTGTGCAGCGTTTCCGTGAGCAGTTTTTCTGCATCTTGACTCATGTGTAGAGTGTTCATAGCATCAGCATTATGTTTTTGTTCATTTGTTTTGTTGGGTGGAAAAATAGTTTAATAAACTGGTGATCATATTTATGGATCACCATGACACATATCATCAGCCATGTGATTTATTTATGCAGATGAAAAAGTGAGTGTGAATGTGTCTGATGTCACAGTGCTTCTGTGCGCTGTGTAAAAGTAATTGCCTTTGATTGTGAGAGCGGTGATTCTGCAGGTCACCAGCTATTTAAAAAAAAAAGAGTGAAGAAGAGACAAAATTTACATTGTAGATGAAAAATAATCATAGGAAAAAGGTCTTGTGTTGATCAGCCAAGAACAACTACAATCTTATTTTCTGCTTTTAAGAAAGGACTGTTCACAAAAACAGAGAGAGAGAGATGTGTGTTGATTAAGCAGTGATGATAATGATGAACATGTCTTAGTTTGTTACTTTCAGGTGAAAAGCAGACCTGAATCAATTTTCCACATGCAGCGGTCGGAAGAAAGTTATAGTTTAACATCATCGGAAACATTCAGGCCAAGTTTCTGGCTAACTTATTTACAGCGCCATGTGTCTCTCAAACTCACAAGCAAGCTCTCACTCCTCCCTGAAGACAAGGAATGCAGCTCCAAAGAGCAATAACATGGCAGATAAAGAGACAGCAGCAAAGTCCTGAGCAAAGAGTCCCAGCAAGCAGCAGCAGTGTGGACAAACAGCATCAGAGAAGAAGAGCAAACCCATCATCCTGACTGATCGGATGAATGGCACTGTGTCTACAACAAGCTGAAACTTCACTATGCATGTGAAGAAAACTTTTGAGAAGAACTGAGGGGACTGTTGGAGTTTGACATTTGCCACCTTTGGAGAAGATGGAAAGAAGAGACAGTGGAACACAGGACAAAGCTGAAGGAGAACTGCCGGCTGATGGACTGTTGAAGTGGGAGAGGACAACAGAGTGAGAGAACAACAGAGTGAGAAGACTAGGTGAGAACACATAGGAATTATTTAATGTGGGAAATCAAAATTTGGGTTAGCAAACCTGGGAAAACAAAACTGACTGCTTAAGTTGGAAAATTGTGAAGGAGTCTGAAACACTGCAAAAAAGAAACATACAAAATCACACACACAAGCAGAACATGCATTAACCCTACTAACACTTCCGAACACAAGAGAGCCTATGAAGATTAGACAACATCTTAAGCATGTGAGTCTGTTTATCATCTTGTCCAAGTCACTTAGTGTAATGCAAAGACCAGTGGACTCATAGCACATTAGTTAAGAAATGATCAAATAATAGTAGAGAAGTGTGTAGGAAAGGCAGCTTAAGAACATGCTCTGCTGGATATGCAGCTCCACAGACATGCATTAAACCTGCCTAATAACACAAACACACATGCAATGAAAATTAGCTTGTTATCTTTCATCAGTGTTAAAATAGTGTAAATTTAGCAGACACTTGTTATCAAATGCTGAATTTATCCAATGCAAAACATTGACTCTCTAGGTTGCAGGACAAGAGTTTAACTTTTGTGGAAAAAAAAAGATTCTGGTTTGACCAACCAGTGATCAGACAATAAATTTAGTTGTTAATATAGTAAATTGGGAGAAGCTTCCTGCTTGATTGATGCAGCACAAGTAATTTACTGTATGAGGGAAATTCTATTTTTGTGATACTATTTTGAACATGCTTTTCTGTTGTCCTGTCATCTTAGTGGGTTAACAGCTGATATGCAAATTAGTTGATCGTTCTTAGATTAAGGAAAGGTGACTGAATTCTAGCACGAGTGAATGGGATGTGTTGGAATTTGTTGTGTGTTGGGTGGAGACTCTAAAACACTATGTTTCCTGTTTTGATGTGCGAGTGAATCCTGTACCCAAATAAACAACTCTGAATACGTCAGAACAAACTTCTTTTGTGAAGTGCATGACAGCATGTCACATGTTTTATGATGAAGGGAAAAAGGAAAACTGAATAAAATGGGTGTGTGGCCTAAATGAGTGAAGAGCACAGACCTGGGGATTAAACTCATAGCTAATAAGACATTGGGGTTATGTTGTGTGTTGTGCAGCTGATGGTTGGTTTGGAGTTAATCTAGCTGATGATTTTTCTTTTGTTGTGAAGTTGAGCCTGCCAATTAGTATGATGGTATGATAAACCATGCTAATGGTATGATTTACCCTCCTGAGATGCTTGTGTCATGACTTAACGAGGCCTTTTTATTTTGATACTTTCACAGTGCACTGAAAGTTTTGTTCGATAATCTCTGTCGTTTGAGCAGATCTGCATGATTAGAACAGAAAGCGCTGTACGACACGTCGTCGAGAAATTTGTTACAAGTGAGTTTCTCCACATTAAAATGGGCTCAGGAGAAAGCCACTTATTTGGGACAATTAGAAAGTAAGTTCCTGTCCAAAAAGGATTCAGCGATGTAATCCGAACTAAAGTTCTTCTTTTTCTTTTTGAAATGACGTCATTTTGCTGAGAGTGGAAACTAAATGCGGTGATGGGTTCCACTATCAGCAAAGAAAGAATGAATGCATGAATGAATGAGTGAAAGAAAAAAAAACTGACTGGTAAAAGCTGACAAAAGCTGAAAAGACTTTACTGATGTAGCACGACTCAAGGTTAACCCCCACCTGACAAAGGTGCAGATGAATCATTGTGTATTTCCTTTTACAGGAGCAGAAAGATGACAGCAACATTCGGGGTTGCGAAATCATTTAACCTTTTAAGTGCCACCTTCTGTGTCGGTGCATCTACCAGGGGTGTTATTCACTACCTTGTGTTGCTCACAGAGGAAACTGTGAGAAAGTGTGTACACACCTGCGCAGCGCTAACATTTGCATTTTCTTTTCTACAGCATTACAGTTCTTCATGTGACTTGATGATGCGATTTATACCAGGACAACTGGTTGATGTTTTTTCCTACTACAGGATTTCTGGGTTTACAGGTTATGAGTGGTGATGCTGCTACACTGTGTTTTTCGGAAAATGTGAAGGTTACTTTGATGATATGAATAACATTCTTTCCACAGCAATGGATGGTTGATTTTATGGTCTTTTTTATGGCACCTCTGGAACCTGTCGACCTGCGTCTGCCCACGGTCAATGTGTATTGCTAATGTTTGTTTTTCTGAGAATGCATGTAGAGGATTCAGCAGAAGCAGACAAGTGACATGAGAAAAACAAATAAGGGATGCAGTGTTTATGGAATAGTTGAAGATGGGCTCATTAGCTGGCCACTTTGAGCCCATAGTAATATATGAGTGGAGTGACTTTGCTTAAGGGAAGTCACCGCTTACATTAATGTTAACTGAGCACATGGGATGATCCATGTCTGAGGCAAATTAGGGTAATAGTTGTAGTTTACTGATTTGAGAAAACCTGCACATGACACTTGTCTTGCTGATGTTGAATGCTTATTGCTCTTATGATACAATTGTTTACAAGTGTGAAGTTTGATTTTACTTCCAGATCTTCTTTTCCAGGCCATGATGGTGTGTATGCAGGCTCCTGGCAGAGCCAGGTGTTAAGCAAACTTAATATGCAAAACACGCTAACATTTTTTATTGCAGGGTTACGGAGCTGCTCTGGCGGAGATGCCCTGATGTTGCCTGGGACATGATTTAGCTAACCTTTTTCTTTAAGACAGGGATCCAGGTTTGATGAGTTGACTCATGGGAGCGTCCATGCGTCAAGAGGTGGGGTCCAGGATTAACATTAAACAATGTTTTCTATTAACATTAAACAATGTTTTTTATTATTGTTGCAGTGATTTGTGTGATTAACAGTTTATTTACAAGTATTAAACCTATGCAAGTGATGCATCCATGTTCAGATGAGGCTTTGATAGCCTATAAGTGAAGTTCACTGAACTAAAGAATGTTGTTTGATGATTGTTGACATGCTCTCCAAATAGAAGTTTTTCCTCCTAGCAAGGAAATACAGGTGCAGCAGTAATCTCCTGAGAAATCTTAAGAGGCCCAGTGAAGAAGCGAGAACCATTCCAGGCACAGCTGACAGCCCAGGCAGTGGTTGAGGTCAAAGGTCAAGCTGGTTGGGGCCCATCATGAGATCAGACTTTGGAGCCACAGCAAGGACCATGAAACGGCGTTGGAATGAGAGCTGTGCCAAGGGGGATTTCCAGAGGCCAACAGAGGAGATTGTGGACAACAGACGGGCACCTGAAGGATGAGGGGAGCGTGCCAAGCTCCATCGACAGCGCAGAGGGAGTCTAAGGATGGCATCATGATTCTGTGAAAAGCACAGGAACCAGAAGCTATGGTGGTGATGACAGCAGTTTCCTATGAACATCACCTAATGCTGTGTCACTGCACTGTGCATACGATGACACTCTGAAGGCTGCTGGGATCATAACAGCAGTAAGATAATTGAACCCAGCACCCTTTTCACAGAGGGGTTTTTCTGCAGAGCGTGGACAGTGGAGGAGTCATAAGTATCCCCCTCGCAGGACGAAGGCCTGAAGTGAGGTAATGGGGGTTGGTAGAGGCCATAAAACTAGAGTGCTGAGAGGTCTGCAGCTTTGGAGATAGCTGAGACCCATGTTGACAAACAACAAAACTAACTGGTATGTTTTAATGTTTATTCTACATACATTTGGACTCTGGTCCTATGGACAGTGATGGAAACAACTGGAAGAGACATTTATGACGCCCTGCAGAACTTAAAACACTCTGCAGAGAGACATGTGATTTGCACACCCGGAGGAAGCACCACCGAGCTGAGCTGTTTTTGAAAATGTTACTTTCTTATTTCAACTATTAAATTAACAATTCATTTGTTTGCTCGTAGGATGCAGGTTGCCATTGGATGAGATCAATGAGGAATGGGATAACTGCTGATACATTTGTTAAACTGTGTACTTTTACAGTAATTTAGGGTGATTTGACATATGCTGTGTATAAAAATGTTTGCATTGAAACTGTCAGACATGAGGTATTCATAACTGGGAGCTTTTCTAGCATAAAGGTCAAAAGGGGGGAATGTTAGGTTTTGTATTGTTGATTGTCATTTATGCTTAGAAATATTTAACCATATATGCTTAGAAGTGTATAATCATTTGTAGATTGAAAGAATGTCTCATCCTAGGAGGTCTGTAACAACTCTGTTTAGCATGAAGAGGGGGGTGCGTTCACTCCTCTACAGAGTGTTCTGGCATAGATCACACACCTCCTAGGAGAGGTCATATCTTCTCTTGTTGATATATGGCATAGCAAACACACGTATATCTGTTTAAGTATAAGAGCCTTTTGTTCAGATGGACCCGCTAGACTCCTAGCACCAGCTTTGGGGAGTCTTCACAGGGTCACATCTTGACCTCACACACACACACACACACACACACACACACACAAATCACTCACACACACACACACACACACACACGCACGCACGCACGCACGCACACACACACACACACACACACACACACACACACAAAGCCGAGGTACTCTTTGTGTGTATGTACACGTCATATGTTAATGAACCTATGCATATTCATGTAACCTCAATAAAAGAGCAGTGTTACGGGAGAACGGACGAGAGCAACTGAGGTCAAGTGAAGGAACGGTGTTTGTCCGGTTCTCTCCCGTGCACGAGAAACATGAAGAACTTTGCCTACTTCGTGTCTTGCTTGCTGTGTAATTATATTGCCTTCAACGTTCCAGCGAATAGGTTCAAGCTACGAACCTATCATAATGTTTCTTAGCTTCAAAACTTCAAAACTATTTGCTGTAAATTTCAAGTTGGTTTCCCATCTTTCCTAATTTTCCATTTTTATGAAAAAGACTCACTTAGCTTGCTTCGTTTTAACAAATACTTTTTCCCGTTGTAAACGTTAGATGATTCATTTTGTTCTAAAATTGAAAGAAAAATATTTTCATTTACATTTCCATAGCTTTCATGACACAATAACTCATTTTCTAGATATTTACAAGCTCTAGACTCATTTTGTAGTGGCAGGGGACAAGGGGCCCCTTGGAACTGAAAAGGATGCTGACCCCTGATCTAAGCCATGAGGTCAACACAAAACAAATACAGATAAATTATACACAAAAAAATTGAACGTTTACTTTCAAGAGGCTATAGGTGAAGGTGAATGGCTGTGTAAAAGCAAATATACATCAGACTGACAAAGAAAAGCGTGTTAAAAGATTTTTAATTTTGAAAATTAACTTTTTATGAAAAACTGAACTTACTGATAACACAAACTAGCCATATTGAACACATGTAAGTATAATGAACCAAATAAAACAGAAAAAGGCAGGCAACACTCTATATACTGTGTATAACACAGCATTGGGTTGTAGTTTTTTTCTTTTCAGATGCTCCTGTCACTCCACACACTCATCATAGAACTCCCACACACACGGAGCTCTCATTCTGTATGCAGTGTAATGGGGCGATCGTGGCTCAAGAGTTGGGAGTTCGGCTTGTAATCGAAAGGTTGCCGGTTCGAGCCCTGGCTTGGACAGTCTCGGTCGTTGTGTCTTTGGGCAAGACACTTCACCCGTTGCCTACTGGTGGTGGTCAGAGGGCCCGGTGGCGCCAGTGTCCGGCAGCCTCGCCTCTGTCAGTGCGCCCCAGGGTGGCTGTGGCTACAATGTAGCTTGCCATCACCAGTGTGTGAATGTGTGTGTGAATGGGTGGATGACTGGATATGTAAAGCGCTTTGGGTCCTTAGGGACTAGTAAAGCGCTATATAAATACAGGCCGTTTACCATTTTAATGCCCCAAACCATCACTGGTCATCTTTCCATGGAAAGCCATTAACGCACTGCTAATGTGAACGACTTTCCTTGAAGAACCAGGTTGGAGGGAAATTCACTCAATGGAAATTCCTTTTAGTTTGCAAGGTCAGTGTCAATCCACACGATATCTCCAATGTTGTAGCTGTGAGTAACTGTCCCTGCATAGAGCTCAGTTGCAAGACTGGGTTTCAGTGTCTTTCAGAACAGCATTTTGAAATGTGGAGTTGTCACAGAAGGCACAACATAAGCACTGAAAAAATGCATCAAATGCACAGGTAATGAGCACAGAGATTGTCGCCTAATCTAATAGGCTGATGAAGGTTTCCATTTTATTAATAATTCCACTTCACTCTTTTGGCCCCAAAAGATTCATCTGCATGGAGCCATTTGGGACATGAAGAGAGGTAGGAAGTCCTCTTCCTTTTTCTGGGTGGAACAGCTAGGCCCCTCCAGTTCTCAACTGCATCTTCATCAGCCAGAGGAACGTTTGTTGCAGCATCAGATCCCACAAACGGGTGAGCATCCATTTTTGTTGTGTCTTCTGCACTGTGAAATGCAGAAGATACAACTGCACAGTTGTGGTATGATCTACCCTTGCATGTTAGGCAGGCCTCTTCTCTCTCTGAATTTAAAAGTCTTCTTAAAACATATTTATTCGCTGAAGCCTTTGGCATTGATTAGAGGGGTTGACTCAATTTGTTAGTTGTTAGTTATTAATAATTTGTTAGTTATTTATTTTATCTTATCTCATTTAAATTTTCTTTACTTATGCTATTAGCATGTACAGCACTTTGTGAACTCTGGTTTTATGTTAAAGTGCTTTATAAATAAAGGTGGTATGGTATGGTAAATCGTCATGGTTCCAGAATTGGCATCTGTGATTTTCTGTGATCCCACTGTTGCCTCATCTTTGGTCTTTTCTTTTGCAGAACATATCCGCATATTTCCCTCGATGAAGGAAAGATGACAAGCAATAAAGCAATTGACACAAACAGGCAAGTTTTCATGTTTAAAAAGGCCATGTTTTATCTTTTTGAACTCAGCTTCAACAGTGGCTGAACTTGCTGTGATGCTGGTGCTTTGGAAGAGAGGGACCATTATTCCTGTCCAGAGTGGCAAGTAACTTGCCAGTCTTATTATATGGGGAATAATGTCAAGGAGAAAGTGAATATTATATCTATCCCAGTTTGCTGCAGCAGGTGACCTGCTCTCCTCACATATTTCTGTTACCCACTGTCGTAGGTCAGTCTGGATCTTATCAACTCTGAGTCCGCTCTCTCACTTTCCTCTATCTGTTCGTCTGGAATGATGATGAGTCTTGAACAATTTGGGCTTTCAGGTATTTCTTGCATCTTTCTGAAGGAAGAGGTGCTCCAGAACTGTCATCACCTTCTGCATTACTGAGGGCCACAACAGTGATAGCACATAGGAGCTGTTTTGCATGGTCCAGGCATTGAGACTGAAGAAGTTTTGCTAATGACCTGACAAAGAAATCTTTAACACGATGTGTTTTCTTCTTCAGGAAGTCCCACTGGCATATCATCTTAATGCAGCGCGCAACATCAACCCTGATAAAACAAGGGGGAGTTTGGCAGACTGGGTTTCAAGAAGGACATGAAAGCATTCATTAAGGTAGGACTTCAGATCAGGATGAGGAGTGAAAACCTTGACCAGAGCTCCCAGAGTTGTCAGAGAAAAGTCCCTCACAGCTTCCTTTGGCATAGGTGCACCTGCACAAATCCATTATGTCAACCAGTTTGCGATGGCATTAACATCGTGCTTTTTTGATAGCATTTGCACCACTGGGACACTGAGGCAATTGTTTTCTCTCAGAATACCTTGATAAAGGAAGATATGGCCAGATTTACCATTTGGTCTCAGCAGTTTTCACACAACTGAACCAGTTGCATCAAAACATACAGTTGGGAGATTTTTTTTCCCACAATGTCTTGTAAACATGCAGCTGAGTTTGACTCTAGTCCAATATCTCGTATGCTACGACTGTGAGGAACACTATATTTTAATAACTGCAGAGATGCAATGAGGTCCATGTCCCCTAATTCCAAGTCCTTTCTCTCTTGTTTGGCATTTCACAGAGTGGCTTGGCTCAGGATCGCCAACATCCATCAGATCTGCTGCCTTCGCTGACCTCCATACAGCTAGTTTCATTCTGCTCGCACACAGCTCTTTAGCGATCTCTTCATGCAGGTTTCCAGACATGAACAGCTTAGAGTGGCCAGTGTGCAAAGAGAGATCTGTATTTCTCATGAAACACTGGAGCACCATTGGACTATTAATTGCTGTCTGTCTGTCACATGACATTTCTAACTGACCATGACACTCCTGACAGTCGCCTCTAATGTCCCGGGTAATTATTGGTGACAGTTGGATGGACCTTTGCTCTGTCTGGATGAAAGTGAATGATGTTAAATATTTTCAAAAGTACAGCAATTACAAATTTGAAAGACAATTAAAAACATCCAGTACACTGGACCAAAGTGCTGTACAGTGTATGTAAATGGGCTAAACACTCAGACTCAAGTCAATAAAATTCACAAATTAAATAGCTCCATCTTAAAAACAAGAAATCCACAAAATATGAATGTGTTGATTGGTGGAGAACATGGAGGGGGGTTGCCCCTGACTGAATATATAGGTGAGAAGTCATCTTTTTTTCTATCCTAATCATAGTGTATTTTTTTATTTAGATACCTCAAAAGCCATTTGTAGACAGGTTTTCTCCTCAAAAAAGGGAATACACAATTTTGAAGCCTGGCACTTGGACTCATATCATTAATGACCTCATATGGAAGAAGATCAAAAATACACGGACACCTGTATATTAACTCAGTAACTAAAACCTCAGTATTTTAAATCTACACTTACCTTGTCCAGAAATCAGATTTTACACACTATTGTAAAAATCCTTCAGACATAGTCATGCCAAATAATACTTTTTTCTGCCAAAATAAATGTGTGTTTGATGGAAAAGACTGCTAGCTTGTTCATTTTTCGAAGTGTTCATGGGAGTGTAAAATGTTCAAATGTAGTTTTCAGTAAAAGGATGTTGTATATGAAACCAAGTGGTCAGCGGGGTAATAAAATTTATAAAATGACAACACCACTTAGGGGAATTTCACCCTCAGGAAATAAAATCTTTTGAGAATACAATAGAATAATAAAAAAAGAGGTTTGCACAGTTTCAGGGACGTACACCGAGGCAGGCTGGCTCAAATATTAATAGAATTTACTTATGGTACGACAATAAGATAATACAACAATTAATAAAAGAGTGCTGAACGTAGGGTCGTCTGTAACAGTGTCCTAAATTACAATAAAATGATGATCTAACTTACTGGGACTTACCAGTAACCACGGGGCCAAAAGAAAAGCACACAACTAACCAATACAACCTACACACCCAGTGCTGCACAAAAAGAAGTGTGGAAAACGACCCCCCACCTGAGGTCCCAGGGCTGCTGGCAAGTCCTCTGCTCTAGAACATAAAAGCATAAAAAAAACACGTTACAAAGAATAAACAGGGACATCGAATATCAGGCTCTATATATATAATAAAAAAAATAAAAGAAAACAACTGAGAACTTTAATAAAACACACATACACACACAAAGCGCAGACTGGAAATACTCGCACTCCTTGAGACACTGAGGAGTCCTGATGGAGGTGAGTTTGAAGTGTTCAACACAGGGCATGCCGCTACATTCTCCCCGACCTCCTGAGAGGGAGATGGCCACCAAAACAACCGTTGTAAAAAGGTGATTGTTCGATTCTTACCCGGATGGCAGGCGAACCTTGCAGTGTGTCCCCAGTGGATAACCTTTCTCCTGGCTGCCAAGGGAACATACATTCTGCCTCTGTTCCGGGGTCGGGCTCTTGTTGCTGGGCAACCTGGACCACTTTTTTAATCTCCCAGGTGAGGGTCCCCATAATGCAGGAGGCAGGCAGAATGGGCCTCTCTTTCTCCTCAGGGTCAGTGTCTGGCGCGGACTGGCGTGACAAGGCGTCCGGTTTCTGTTCCGGGACCCGGGTCTGTAGGGTTATGGTAAGGTTAAACCGTGCAAAAAACAATGCCCATCTGGCTTGTCAGGCATTCAGGAGGTAGGCAAGGTTCTTGTGGTCTGTCCAAACAACAACAGGATGTTCGCTCCCCTCCAGCCAGTGCCATCACTCCACCAGCACCAGCTTGATGGAAAGAAGCTCCCGGTCGCCCACATTGTAATTCCTTTCGGCCTTAGAAAGACGACGGGAGAAAAAGGCAAAGGGGTATAATTTACCTTCTATGCACTGAGAGAGGACTGCCCCAACTCCCAAATTAGAAGTATCCACTTCCACCACGAATGGTAGGGCGAGGTGACAATGGGGGCCGAAGCGAAAAGGTGTTTGAGAAAGTCAAATGCTTGTTGAGCTACTGGAGACCACAGGAAAGGCTGTTTGGGTGATGTGAGTTGTGTGAGAGGCAATGCAACCTTACTGAAGTCCCGGATGAATCGTCTGTAAAAGTTGGCAACATGTTGACCTTGGTCAACATGTTTTTTTCCCTACAAATTAATACACTGTCACAGACCAGTAATTCATATTCATCATTTATTACAATTCTGCAAACTTTTATGATTTTACCAGGTTTCCTAATATGGACCTCACATTCTTGTTAACACTCCATGGCACAAATACTCTTCCCTTTAGGCTCTGTGTGTATGTGTGTCTGTGTATCAATATTTCTCCTATGTTTAAGTATTACTCCTCAATCATAGTATTGAAATCAAGCCATTTCTTCTCTCGTCATATCTCCGCGACGGATATACAAAGAGCTATGTAAATCGCAGTCAAAGTACACCAAAGTCAGCTGATTCACCCAGTGCAAGAATTATGCTTCTAACCCACCTAGTTTTTGAGTTACACGACGTTTTGTAACTCCAAACGGCGTTTTTCGCCTCTCACCGCGATCTAATTCTGACTCCTCATCAGCCTTTTTTTCAAAGTGCCCGCCCCCTTAGAGGTGGCGCGATTGGTAATGACACGGCTCTTCAGACCAAAGGTCGTGGGTTCGATTCCACCTTGGCCCACATGTTTTTTTTTAACTACAAATTTATACACTATCACAGACCGGTAATTCATATTGATAATTTATTACAATTCTGCAAACTTTTATGATTTTACCAGCTTTTCTAATATGGACCTCACATTCTTGTTAACACTCCAATGCACAAATACTCTTCCCTTTAGGCTCTGTGTATGTGTGTGTGTGTATCAATATTTCTCCCATTTTAAAGTATTACTCCTCCATAATTGTATTTCTGTTAAATCAAAGTACTTTTACTACATCTTAGTACTTCTGCTCAATCATAGTATTTTTGACAAATCATGATTTTTGTGCCAAATCATAACATTTGTGTTATGTTAAAGTATTACTACTAATTGGAGGAATTTCTGTCATGTTACAGTATATGTGCTAAATATAGTATTTCAGCCAAATCATACTATTTCTACTATATTATATTTTTCTTTCTAAATACAGCATTTCTGCTATGTTGTACTATTTTTCTAAATCATAGTGTTTATGTAATGTTTAAGTATTTTTGGCTAAATATATTCTTTCTGCTATCTTATACTATTTCTCCTAAATTCTTGTATTTTTGAGAAGTTATCAAGTTTCTGGTAAGTTACAATATTTCTGCTAAGTTCTGCTATGCTATTGTATTTCTGCCAAGTATTATGTTTCCTCTAAGATATTGCAGTTTTGCTAAGTTATTACATTTTCGCAAAGTTCTATTTGCTTCTGCAAAGTTTTTGCAATTTCTGCAACTTTTCAGCTTTTTCAGCTACTTTTTGCATGCAGCTTCAGCTTTAAGCATCCACACTGCATTTTCGCAGGAAATGCAATTTTTCTAGTTATTATTGTGTGGATGCTTTAAGCATCCACACTATTGAGTTCCTGTTTCTCTTTATTCTTTATTGTGTGGATGCTTAAGCATCCACACTATTGAGTTCCTGTTTCTCTTTATTCTTTATTATTATTGTGTGGATGCTTTAAGCATCCACACAATAATAATTTCAGCCGATTTTCACCGTTCAAATTTTAAACTATTCTGCTATTTCTGCTAATTTAGGCTATATCTTTTGGTATTTTTCACTATTATACTTTTTAAAATATTAAGCTTTTTTCCTTTAATTTGTCCCATTGAAATGAATGGGAAACTTCAGCAATTCTGCTAAAATTTGCTTGTTTTTGAAACTTAACTACTTCCTCATATTTTCACCTAGAACAACCATTCAAACTTTAAAATGTTCTCAAATTATTGGGCTATTCAGGTATAAATCAGCTTTTTCAAATCTTTTACCTTTTTACTTTTATGTCTCTTAAAGTTTTGAGTTGCAAAATTGTGATTTTTCACAAAATACATGCGTTGTTATGGTTGCTATGCTCTTGGCTTCCAGTGTGACACTGAAGCTTTTGCAGTCTTCTCTTCATGTCCGAACAACTTTTTGCTACTTGCTCAATTTTCACTCAACTTCCACAAATTATACATCAAAACGTAGGTATTTTTGCTGGCTTTCAGGAAATGTCACTATCATTGTTGTGGGATTTATAGAATTTTCGCAAATCTCCTCAGACCAACACAATGTCAGAAAACTCTCCATATAAAGTGAATGGAGAGCTTGTTCAAAATCACCGCTGGATTTCTGTAATGAGAGGCATATTCGAATCGTCATATCTCCTTAACGAAGCAAAGTTAAGACATGAGGCTTGTCCCGGCATATCTTCAGACACCCCTGACGCTCACAATTCAAGAATTTCTTTCTCACCTATTACCGTTCTGAAATGAGTTGGACTTGTTTGAGGGTAGGAAATTCGTCCTTCGCTCAGATTTCTTCAGATTTCAAACCCTGGAAATGAACCACTTTTTTCTCTCGTCATAACTTTTTTTTTTGGATTTCCAGAGAGACCTGAAAATTTCCATGACTGTTCACCAAAGCCTGCTGTCTCTTACGGTGAAAGAATGATATCGATACTCCAAACAGATTTCAAGTTACAAAGCGTTGTTTGAGGGCAAGTCAAGGCAGTTTTTGCTTCGCTCTACTCAGTTATGGTGCATTAGAAGTCAAATATCTTTAATAATTCATATTTTAATGATAAATTGTAAACACTGGAAGATTCCCCCATCTCTTCTGAACAAAACGGTGTAAGAATGACCGCTCTAGCCCCTACGGTTAGGAAATTATGGTCATTTGTTTGAGGGGAGTCGTCACTATGAGAAATAGACTGCAATAATCCTGTGCCTCTCTGTGCTGCGTGTGTAAAAAGATGCACCTTTTTTGGCGGGAAAACGTAAACAGCCACTCTGATTGGTGGATTTAAATTCGGCAGCTCTCTCCCTCTGTGTCTGTGTGTGTGTGTGTGTGTGTGTGTGTGTGTGTGTTTAGTGGGAGAGAGAGAACCCTACCCTTATTTGGCAGCATGTCATTGTAGGATTTAAATTGAATATAGTTAGACTGGTTGACTGGATTAGAGCCTGTGTTTGTGTGTCCCTCTGTGCATTTCTGTTTCAATATGCCTCCATATTTGTAATTTTGTAAGTTATTGCTATTCTGCTAAATCATAGTATTTCTGGTACTTTTCGGTACTTGTGCTAAATACAGTATTTCTGCTAAATTATAGTATTTCTGCTTTATTATACTATTTGTGCTAAAAGATAGTATTTCTACTAAATGTAGTATTTCTGCTTTTTATAGGATTTGTGCCTAATATAGTATTTCTGCTTTTTATAGGATTTGTGCTTAATATAGTATTTCTGCTTTTTATAGTATTTGTGCTAAAACATAGTATTTCTACTAAATGTAGTATTTATGCTTAATCATAGTATTTCTATATATTTCTGCCAGGTCCCCAGGCAGCCAATCCTCTGTGAGGACTGAGACATTAGAATTTTCAAATCAGGGCCTGCACGGCTTCCCAGCCAATCATATATGTGTCCTGAGGCATTCAAATTTGCATATTGGGGCCTTCATGGCTTCTAAGCCAGCCAATCATATCTGAGGGCTGAGGAATTCAAATCCACAAATCAGGGCCTGCACGGCTTCCCAGGCAGCCAATCATATATGTGTCCTGAGGCATTCAAATTTGCATATTGGGGAATTCGTGGCTTCTAAGTCAACAAGTCATCTATGTCGTATATCTCTAAAAATTCACATTTTAATGATAAATTGTCAACACTTGAAGATTCCACCATCTCTTCTGAACAAAACGGTGTAAGAATGACCGCTCTAGCCCCTACGGTTAGGAAATTATGGTCATTTGTTTGTGGGGAGTCCTCACTATGAGAAATAGGCTGCAATAATCCTGTGCCTCTCTGTGCTGCGTGTGTAAAAAGATGCACCTGTTTTGGCGGGAAAACGTAAACAGCCACTCTGATTGGTGGATTTAAATTCGGCAGCTCTCTCCCTCTGTGTCTGTGTGTGTGTGTGTGTGTGTGTGTGTGTGTGTGTGTGTGTGTGTGTGTGTGTGTGTGTGTGTGTGTTTAGTGGGAGAGAGAGGACCCTGCCCTTATTTGGCAGCATGTCATTGTAGGATTTAAATTGAATATAGTTAGACTGGTTGACTGGATTAGAGCCTGTGTTTGTGTGTCCCTCTGTGCATTTCTGTTTCAATATGCCTCCATATTTGTCATTTTGTAAGTTATTACTATTCTGCTAAATCATAGTATTTCTGGTACTTTTCGGTACTTGTGCTAAATACAGTATTTCTGCTAAATCATACTATTTCTGCTTTTCATAAGATTTGTGCCTAATATAGTATTTCTGCTAAATTATAGTATTTATTCTTTTTATAGGATTTGTGCCTAACATAGTATTTCTGCTAAATTATAGTATTTCTGCTTTTTATACTATTTGTGCCTAATATAGTATTTCTGCTTTTTATAGGATTTGTGCCTAATATAGTATTTCTGCTTTTTATAGGATTTGTGCTTAATATAGTATTTCTGCTTTTTATAGTATTTGTGCTAAAACATAGTATTTCTACTAAATGTAGTATTTATGCTTAATCATAGTATTTCTATATATTTCTGCCAGGTCCCCAGGCAGCCAATCCTCTGTGAGGACTGAGACATTAGAATTTTCAAATCAGGGCCTGCACGGCTTCCCAGCCAATCATATATGTGTCCTGAGGCATTCAAATTTGCATATTGGGGAATTCGTGGCTTCTAAGTCAATAAGTCATCCATGTCATATATCTCTAAAAATTCATATGTTAATGATAAATTGTAAACACTGGAAGATTCCCCCATCTCTTCTGAACAAAACGGTGTAAGAATGACCGCTCTAGCCCCTACGGTTAGGAAATTATGGTCATTTGTTTGAGGGGAGTCGTCACTATGAGAAATAGACTGCAATAATCCTGTGCCTCTCTGTGCTGCGTGTGTAAAAAGATGCACCTTTTTTGGCGGGAAAACGTAAACAGCCACTCTGATTGGTGGATTTAAATTCGGCAGCTCTCTCCCTCTGTGTCTGTCTGTGTGTGTTTGTGTGTGCGTGTGTGTGTGTTTGTGTGTGTGTGTGTGTGTGTGTGTGTGTGTGTGACAGAGAGAGAGAGAGAGAGAGAGAGAGAGAGAGAAAGCCTTTTAATGGGATGATCTCATTGTAAGATTCAAATTCAATATATTTAGACTGTTTGACTGAATTGGATCTTGTGTGTGTGTCTCTCTGTGCATGTGTGTTTCCTCATGTGTGCATATTTGTAATTGTGTGGCTGTCATAAATTTTTTTGCAGATTTTTGTCATTTAACTAGTATATTTGAGGGAACCTCAGCATGTTCAGCATTTTTTCAGCTGTCCATTTTGCTTTTCCAATTTTTCTGTTTAACTTATTACTATTGTGCTAAATCATACTATTTCTGCTATTTTATAAGATTTGTGCTTAATATACTATTTCTGCTTTTATAGGATTTGTGCTTAATATAGTATTTCTGCTTTTTATAAGATTTGTGCTTAATATAGTATTTCTGCTAAATGTAGTATTTATGCTTAATCATA
The DNA here is from genome assembly GCF_963969265.1 of Rhamphochromis sp. 'chilingali'. Classification (NCBI taxonomy): domain Eukaryota; kingdom Metazoa; phylum Chordata; class Actinopteri; order Cichliformes; family Cichlidae; genus Rhamphochromis; species Rhamphochromis sp. 'chilingali'. Next base: position 34,970,976 of record NC_137945.1, on the reverse strand, counting down.
CTATTTCTGCTTTTCATAGGATTTGTGCTTAATATAGTATTTCTGCTAAATGTAGTATTTCTGATTAATTATAGTTTTTCTACTAAATCATAGTACAGTATTTCTGCTTTTTATGGGATTTGTGCTTAATATAGTATTTCTGCTAAATTATAGTATTTCTGCCAAATTATAATATTTGTGCTAAAACATAGTCTTAATTTAAAATTACAATATTCATAGTTCATCACAGTGTCTCTGGTAAATCACAATATTTCTGCTCTGTTGTACTATTTTTCTAAATCATAGTGTTTCTGTAATGTTTAAGTATTTTTGGCTAAATATATTCTTTCTGTTATCTTATACTATTTCTCCTAAATTCTTGTATTTTTGAGAAGTTATCATGTTTCTGGTAAGTTACAATATTTCTGCTAAATTCTGCTATGCTATTGTATTTCTGCCAAGTATTATGTTTCCTCTAAGATATTGCAGTTCTGCTAAGTTATTCCATTTTAGCAAACTTCTTTTGCTTCTGCAAAGTTTTTACAATTTCTGCAACTTTTCAGCTTTTTCAGCTACTTTTTGCATACAGCTTCGGCTTTAAGCATCCACACTGCATTTTCGCAGGAAATGCAAATTTTTCTAGTTGTGTGGATGCTTAAAGCATCCACACTATTGAGTTCCTCTTGGGACTTCCGTACACTTTTTGGCACTTAACTACTTCCGCAATTTTCAGCCGATTTTCACCGTTCAAATTTTAAAATATTCTGCTATTTCTGCTAATTCCTGCTATGTCTTTTGGTATTTTTCACTATTATACTTTTTAAAATATTAAGCTTAATTTGTCCCATTGAAATGAATGGGAAACTTCTGCAATTCTGCTAAAAATTTGCTTGTTTCTGAAACTTAACTACTTCCTCATATTTTCACGTAGAACAACCATTCAAACTTTAAAATGTTCTCAAATTATTGGGCTATTCAGGTATGATTCAGCTTTTTCAAATCTTTTACCGTTTTACCTTTATGCCTCTTAAAGTTTTCAGTTGCAAAATTGTGATTTTTCACAAAATACATGCGTTGTTATGGTTGCTATGCACTTGGCTTCCAGTCTGCCACTGAAGGTTTTGCAGTCTTCTCTTCATGTCCGAACAACTTCTTGCTACTTGCTCAATCTTCACTCAACTTCCACAAATTATACATCAAAACGTAGGTATTTTTGCTGGGTTTCCGAAAATGTCACTATCATTGTTGTGGGATTTATAGAATTTTGGCAAATCTCCTCAGACCAACACAAAGTCGCAAAACTCTCCATAGAAAGTGAATGGAGAGCTTGTTCAAAATCACCGCTTGATTTCTGTAATGAGAGGCATATTCGAATCGTCATATCTCCTTAACGAAGCAAAGTTAAGACATAAGGCTTGTCCCAGTATATCTTCAGACACTCCTGACGCTCACAATTCAAGAATTATTTTCTCACCTATTACCGTTCTGAAATGAGTTAGACTTGTTTGAGGGTAGGAAATTCGTCCTTCGCTCAGATTTCTTCAGATTTCAAACTCTGGAAATGAACCACTTTTTTCTCTCGTCATATCTTTTTAATGAATTTCCACAGAGACCTGAAAATTTCCATGATTGTTCACCAAAGCCTGCTGTCTCTTACGGTGAAAGAATGATATTGATACTCCAAATAGATTTAGAGTTAGAAAGCGTTGTTTGAGGGCAAGTCAAGGCAGTTTTTGCTTTGCTCTACTCAGTTATGGTGCATTAGAAGTCAATTATCTTTAATAATTCATATTTTAATGATAAATTGTCAACACTTTAAGATTCCCCCATCTCTTCTGAACAAAACGGTGTAAGAATGACCGTTCTAGCCCCTACGGTTAGGAAATTATGGTCATTTGTTTGAGGGGAGTCGTCATTATGAGAAATAGACTGCAAAAATCCTGTGTCTCTCTGTGCTGCATGCACCTGTTTTGGCGGGAAAAAGTGCACAGGCTCTCTGATTGGTGGATTCAAATTCAGCAGCTCCAAGGCTGCTTGACTGAGCTAGAAACTTACTTCTCTCTCTGTGTGTGTGTGTGTGTGTGTGTGTGTGTGTGTGAGTGAGAGAGAGAGAGAGAGAGAGAGAGAGAGAGAGAGGAAGCCTTTTTATGGGATGATCTCATTGTAAGATTCAAATTCAATATATTTAGACTGGTTGACTGAATTGGATCTTGTGTGTGTCTCTCTCTGTGCATGTGTGTTTCCATATGTGTCCATATTTGTGATTGTGTGGCTGTTATATTTTTTTTTTGCCAATTTTTTTCATTTAACAAGTATATTTGAGGGACCCTTAGCATGTTCAGCATTTTTTCAGCTGTCCATTTTGCTTTTCCAATTTTTCTGTTTAAGTTATTACTATTGTGCTAAATCATACTATTTCTGCTATTTTATAAGATTTGTGCTAAATATAGTATTTCTGTCAAATTATAGTATTTGTGCTAAAACATAGTATTGATTTAAAATTACAATATTCATAGTTCATCACAGTGTCTCTGGTAAATCACAGTATTTCTGCTCTGTTGTACTATTTTTCTAAATCATAGTGTTTCTGTAATGCTTAAGTATTTTTGGCTAAATATATTCTTTCTGTTATCTTATACTATTTCTCCTAAATTATTGTATTTTTGAGAAGTTATCATGTTTCTGGTAAGTTACAATATTTCTGCTAAGTTCTGCTATACTATTGTATTTCTGCCAAGTATTATGTTTCCTCTAAGATATTGCAGTTCTGCTAAGTTATTCCATTTTAGCAAAGTTCCTTTGCTTCTGCAAAGTTTTTACAATTTCTGCAACTTTTCAGCTTTTTCAGCTAGTTTTTGCATACAGCTTCAGCTTTAAAGCATCCACACTGCATTTTCGCAGGAAATGCAAATCTTTCTAGTTATGTGGATGCTTTAAGCATCCACACTATTGAGTTCCTGTTTCTCTTTATTCTTTATTATTATTGTGTGGATGCTTTAAGCATCCACACTATTGAGTTCCTGTTTCTCTTTATTCTTTATTATTGTGTGGATGCTTTAAGCATCCACACTATTGAGTTCCTGTTTCTCTTTATTCTTTATTGTGTGGATGCTTTAAGCATCCACACTATTGAGTTCCTGTTTCTCTTTATTCTTTATTGTGTGGATGCTTTAAGCATCCACACTATTGAGTTCCTGTTTCTCTTTATTCTTTATTGTGTGGATGCTTTAAGCATCCACACTATTGAGTTCCTGTTTCTCTTTATTCTTTATTATTATTATTATTATTATTATTATTATTCTAGTTGCTTCCGTACACTTTTTGGCACTTAACTACTTCCACAATTTTCAGCCGATTTTCACCGTTCAAATTTTAAACTATTCTGCTATTTTTGCTCTTTCTTGCTATGATTTTTGCTATTTTTAACTATTATACTTTTTAAAATATTCCACTTTTTTCCTTTAATTTGTCCCATTGAAATGAATGGGAAACTTCTGCAATTCTGCTAAAATTTGCTTGTTTTTGAAACTTAACTACTTCCTCATATTTTCACCTAGAACAACCATTCAAACTTTAAAATGTTCATAAAATATTGGGCTATTCAGGTATGATTCAGCTTTTTGAAATCTTTTACTGTTTTACTTTTATGCCTCTTAAAGTTTTGAGTTGCAAAATTGTGATTTTTCACAAAATACATGCGTTGTTATGGTTGCTATGCTCTTGGCTTCCAGTGTGCCACTGAAGGTTTTGCAATTTTCACTTCATGTCCGAACAACTGTTTGCTACTTGCTCAATTTTCACTCAACTTCCACAAATTATACATCAAAACGTAGGTATTTTTGCTGGCTTTCAGAAAATGTCACTATCATTGTTGTGGGATTTATAGAATCTTTGCAAATCTCCTCAGACCAACACAAGGTCTCAAAACTCTCCATATAAAGTCAATGGAGAGCTTGTTCAAAATCATCGCTGGATTTCTGTAATGAGAGGCATATTCGAATCGTCATATCTCCTTAACGAAGCGACTTTAAGACATGAGGCTTGTCCCCGAATATCTTCAGACACCCCTGACGCTCACAATTCAAGAATTTCTTTCTCACCTATTACCGTTCTGAAATGAGTTGGACTTGTTTGAGGGTAGGAAATTCGTCCTTCGCTCAGATTTCTTCAGATTTAAAACTCTGGAAATGAACCACTTTTTTCTCTCGTCATAACTTTTTTTTGGATTTCCACAGAGACCTGAAAATTTCCATGACTGTTCACCAAAGCCTGCTGTCTCTTACGGTGAAAGAATGATATCGATACTCCAAATAGATTTCGAGTTACAAAGCGTTGTTTGAGGGCAAGTCAAGGCAGTTTTTGCTTCGCTCTACTCAGTTATGGTGCATTAGAAGTCAAATATCTTTAATAATTCATATTTTAATGATAAATTGTAAACACTGGAAGATTCCCCCATCTCTTCTGAACAAAACGGTGTAAGAATGACCGCTCTAGCCCCTACGGTTTGGAAATTATGGTCATTTGTTTGAGGGGAGTCCTCACTATGAGAAATAGGCTGCAATAATCCTGTGCCTCTCTGTGCTGCGTGTGTAAAAAGAGGCACATGTTTTGGCGGGAAAAAGTACACAGGCTCTCTGATTGGTGGATTCAAATTCAGCAGCTCCCAGGCTGACCTAGAAACTTACTTCTCTCTCCCTGTGCATTTTTTTGCTGATTTTTTCATTTAACAAGTATATTTGAGGGACCCTCAGCATGTTCAGCATTTTTTCAGCTGTCCATTTTGCTTTTCCAATTTTTCTGTTTAACTTATTACTATTGTGCTAAATCATACTATTTCTGCTATTTTATAAGATTTGTGCCTAATATAGTATTTCTGCTAAATTACAGTATTTCTGCTTTTTATACTATTTGTGCTAAAACATAGTATTTCTACTAAATGTAGTATTTATGCTTAATCATACTATTTCTGCTTTTTATGGGATTTGTGCCTAATATAGTATTTCTGCTTTTTATAGGATTTTTGCTCAAACATAATATTTCTACTAAATGTAGTGTTTATGCTTAATCATCCTATTTCTGCTTTTTATAGGATTTGTGCTTAATATAGTATTTCTGCTAAATTATAGTATTTCTGCTTTTTATACTATTTGTGCTAAAACATAGTATTTCTACTAAATGTAGTATTTATGCTTAATCATAGTATTTCTATATATTTCTGCCAGGTCCCCAGGCAGCCAATCCTCTGTGAGGACTTAGACATTCAAATTTTCAAATCAGGGCCTGCACGGTTTCCCAGCCAATCATATATGTGTCCTGAGGCATTCAAATTTGCATATTGGGGCCTTCATGGCTTCTAAGCCAGCCAATCATATCTGAGGGCTGAGGAATTCAAATCCACAAATCAGGGCCTGCACAGCTTCCCAGCCAGCCAATCATGTATGTGGGCTCCAGGTATTCAAATTTGCATATTGGGGAATTCGTGGCTTCTAAGTCAACAAGTCATCCATGTCATATATCTCTAAAAATTCATATTTTAATGATAAATTGTCAACACTTGAAGATTCCCCCATCTCTTCTGAACAAAACGGTGTAAGAATGACTGCTCTAGCCCCTATGGTTAGGAAATTATGGTCATTTGTTTGAGGGGAATCCTCACTATGTGAAATAAACTGAAAGAAGCAGGTCTATGTCTCTGTGCTGCGTGTGTAAAAAGAGGCACCTGTTTTGGCGGGAAAACGTAAACAGGCTCTCTGATTGGTGGATTCAAATTCAGCAGCTCCCAGGCTGACCTAGAAACTTAGTCCTCTCTCCCTCTGTGTGTGTGTGTGTGTGTGTGTGTGTGTGTGTTTACTGGGAGAGAGAGGACCCTGCCCTTATTTGGCAGCATGTCATTGTAGGATTTAAATTGAACATAGTTAGACTGGTTGACTGGATTAGAGCCTGTGTTTGTGTGTCCCTCTGTGCATTTGTGTTTCAATAAGTTATTACTATTCTGCTAAATCATAGTATTTCTGGTACTTTTCGGTACTTGTGCTAAATACAGTATTTCTGCTAAATCATACTATTTCTGCTTTTCATAGGATTTATGCCTAATATAGTATTTCTGCTAAATTATAGTATTTCTGCTTTTTATAGGATTTGTGCCTAACATAGTATTTCTGCTAAATTATAGTATTTCTGCTTTTTATAGGATTTGTGCCTAACATAGTATTTCTGCTAAATTATAGTATTTCTGCTTTTTATACTATTTGTTCTAAATTATAGTATTTCTGCTTTTTATAGGATTTGTGCTTAATATAGTATTTCTGCTAAATTATAGTTTTTCTTCTTTTTATAGTATTTGTGCTAAAACATAGTATTTCTACTAAATGTAGTATTTATGCTTAATAATAGTATTTCTATATATTTCTGCCAGGTCCCCAGGCAGCCAATCCTCTCTGAGGACTGAGACATTCAAATTTTCAAATCAGGGCCTGCACAGTTTCCCAGCCAATCAAATAAGTGTCCTGAGGCATTCAAATTTGCATATTGGGGCCTTCGTGGCTTCTAAGCCAGCCAATCATATCTGAGGGCTGAGGAATTCAAATCCACAAATCAGGGCCTGCACGGCTTCCCAGCCAGCCAATCACATATGTGGTCTCAGGCATTCAAATTTGCATATTGGGGAATTCGTGGCTTCTAAGTCAACAAGTCATCCATGTCATATATCTCTAAAAATTCATATTTTAATATTAAATTGTCAACACTTGAAGATTCCCCCATCTCTTCTGAACAAAACGGTGTAAGAATGACCGTTCTAGCCCCTACGGTTAGGAAATTACGGTCATTTGTTTGAGGGGAGTCGTCACTATGAGAAATAGACTGCAAAAATCCTGTGTCTCTCTGTGCTGCTGCGTGTGTAAACAGATGCACCTGTTTTGGTGGGGAAAAGTGCACAGCCTCTCTGATTGGTGGATTCAAATTCACCAGCTCCCAGGCTGACCTAGAAACTTACTTCTCTCTCCCTGTGTGTGTGTGTGTGTGTGTGTGTGTGTGTGTGTGTGTGTGTGTGTGTGTGTGTGTGTGTGACAGAGAGAGAGAGAGAGAGAAAGCCTTTTAATGGGATGATCCCATTGTAAGATTCAAATTCAATATATTTAGACTGGTTGACTGAATTGGATCTTGTGTGTGTGTCTCTCTGTGCATGTGTGTTTCCTCATGTGTACATATTTGTAATTGTGTGGCAGTCATAAATTTTTTTGCAGATTTTTGTCATTTAACAAGTATATTTGAGGGAACCTCAGCATGTTCAGCATTTTTTCAGCTGTCCATTTTGCTTTTCCAATTTTTCTGTTTAACTTATTACTATTGTGCTAAATCACACTATTTCTGCTATTTTATAAGATTTGTGCTTAATATACTATTTCTGCTTTTAATAGGATTTGTGCTTAATATAGTATTTCTGCTTTTTATAAGATTTGTGCTTAATATAGTATTTCTGCTTTTTATAGGATTTGTGCTTAATCATACTATTTCTGCTAAATGTAGTATTTATGCTTAATCATACTATTTCTATATATTTCTGCCAGCCAGCCAATCCTCTGTGAGGACTCAGACTCATATCACATATCAGGGCCTGCACGGCTTCCCAGCCAGCCAATCATGTCTGAGGTCTTTTGTTTCCTCTCTCGTCATATCTCAGCGACGGATGTACATAGAGCAATGAAAATCGCAGTCAAAGTACACCAAAGTCCGCTGATTCACCCAGTACAAGGATTATGCTTCTAGTCCACCTAGTGTTTGAGTTACACAACGTTTTGTAACTCCAAAAAACTGCGTTTTTCGCCTCTCACCTCGATCTAATTCTGACTGCTCATCACCCTGTTTTTCCAAGTGGCTGCTCTTTTTCCCAGTGGCGCAGTTGGTAATGACACGGGTCTGCAAGCCAAAGGTCGCCAGTTCGATTCCACCTTGGTCAACATTTTTTTTCCCTACAAATTAATACACTGTCACAGACCAGTAATTCATATTCATCATTTATTACAATTCTGCAAACTTTTGTGATTTTACGAGCTTTTCTAATATGGACCTCACATTCTTGTTAACACTCCATGGCACAAATACTCTTCCCTTTAGGCTCTGTGTATGTGTGTGTGTGTATCAATATTTCTCCCATTTTAAAGTATTACTCCTCCATAATTGTATTTCTGTTAAATCAAAGTACTTTTACTACATCTCAGTACTTCTCCTGTATCATAGTATTTCTGCCAAATGATAGTATTTCTGTCAAATTATAGTATTTGTGCTAAAACATAGTATTAATTTAAAATTACAATATTCATAGTTCATCACAGTGTCTCTGGTAAATCACAGTATTTCTGCTATGTTGTACTATTTTTCTAAATCATAGTGTTTCTGTAATGTTTAAGTATTTTTGGCTAAATATATTCTTTCTGTTATCTTATACTATATCTCCTAAGTTCTTGTATTTTTGAGAAGTTATCATGTTTCTGGTAAGTTACAATATTTCTGCAAAGTTCTGCTATGCTATTGTATTTCTGCCAAGTATTATGTTTCCTCTAAGATATTGCAGTTCTGCTAAGTTATTCCATTTTAGCAAAGTTCTTTTGCTTCTGCAAAGTTTTTACAATTTCTGCAACTTTTCAGCTTTTTCAGCTGGTTTTTGCATGCAGCTTCAGCTTTAAGCATCCACACTGCATTTTCGCAGGAAATGCAAATTTTTCTAGTTATTATTGTGTGGATGCTTTAAGCATCCACACTATTGAGTTCCTGTTTCTCTTTATTCTTTATTGTGTGGATGCTTTAAGCATCCACACTATTGAGTTCCTGTTTCTCTTTATTCTTTATTATTATTATTATTCTAGTTGCTTCCGTACACTTTTCGCCGTTAAACTACTTCCACAATTTTCAGCCGATTTTCACCGTTCAAATTTTAAACTATTCAGTTATTTTTGCTAATTCCTGCTACGATTTTTGCTATTTTTAACTATTATACTTTTTAAAATATTAAGCTTTTTTCCTTTAATTTGTCCCATTGAAATGAATGGGAAACTTCAGCAATTCTGCTAAAATTTGCTTGTTTTTGAAACTTAACTACTTCCTCATATTTTCACCTAGAACAACCATTCAAACTTTAAAATGTTCACAAATTATTGGGCTATTCAGGTATGATTCAGCTTTTTCAAATGTTTTACTGTTTTACTTTTATGCCTCTTAAAGTTTTGAGTTGCAAAATTGTGATTTTTCACAAAATACATGTGTTGTTATGGTTGCTATGCTCTTGGCTTCCAGTGTGCCACTGAAGGTTTTGCAATTTTCACTTCATGTCCGAACAACTTCCTGCTACTTGCTCAATTTTCACTCAACTTCCACAAATTATACATCAAAACGTAGGTATTTTTGCTGGCTTTCAGAAAATGTCACCATCATTGTTGTGGGATTTATAGAATTTTTGCAAATCTCCTCAGACTAACACAAGGTCAGAAAACTCTCCATATAAAGTGAATGGAGAGCTTGTTCAAAATCACCGCTGGATTTCTGTAATGAGAGGCATATTCGAATCGTCATATCTCCTTAACGAAGCAAAGTTAAGACATGAGGCTTGTCCCCGAATATCTTCAGACACCCCTGACGCTCACAATTCAAGAATTTCTTTCTCACCTATTACCGTTCTGAAATGAGTTGGACTTGTTTGAGGGTAGGAAATTCGTCCTTCGCTCAGATTTCTTCAGATTTCAAACTGTGGAAATGAACCACTTTTTTCTCTCGTCATAACTTTTTGTTGGATTTCCACAGAGACCTGAAAATTTCCATGATTGTTCACCAAAGCCTGCTGTCTCTTACGGTGAAAGAATGATATCGATACTCCAAATAGATTTCGAGTTAGAAAGCGTTGTTTGAGGGCAAGTCAAGGCAGTTTTTGCTTCGCTCTACTCAGTTATGGTGCATTAGAAGTCAAATATCTTTAATAATTCATATTTTAATGATAAATTGTAAACACTGGAAGATTCCCCCATCTCTTCTGAACAAAACGGTGTAAGAATGACCGCTCTAGCCCCTACGGTTTGGAAATTATGGTCATTTGTTTGAGGGGAGTCCTCACTATGAGAAATAGGCTGCAATAATCCTGTGCCTCTCTGTGCTGCGTGTGTAAAAAGAGGCACATGTTTTGGCGGGAAAAAGTACACAGGCTCTCTGATTGGTGGATTCAAATTCAGCAGCTCCCAGGCTGACCTAGAAACTTACTTCTCTCTCCCTGTGCATTTTTTTGCTGATTTTTTTCATTTAACAAGTATATTTGAGGGACCCTCAGCATGTTCAGCATTTTTTCAGCTGTCCATTTTGCTTTTCCAATTTTTCTGTTTAACTTATTACTATTGTGCTAAATAATACTATTTCTGCTATTTTATAAGATTTGTGCCTAATATAGTATTTCTGCTAAATTACAGTATTTCTGCTTTTTATACTATTTGTGCTAAAACATAGTATTTCTACTAAATGTAGTATTTATGCTTAATCATACTATTTCTGCTTTTTATAGGATTTTTGCTCAAACATAGTATTTCTACTAAATGTAGTGTTTATGCTTAATCATCCTATTTCTGCTTTTTATAGGATTTGTGCTTAATATAGTATTTCTGCTAAATTATAGTATTTCTGCTTTTTATAGTATTTGTGCTAAAACATAGTATTTCTACTAAATGTAGTATTTATGCTTAATCATAGTATTTCTATATATTTCTGCCAGGTCCCCAGGCAGCCAATCCTCTGTGAGGACTGAGAAATTCAAATTTTCAAATCAGGGCCTGCACGGCTTCCCAGCCAATCATATATGTGTCCTGAGGCATTCAAATTTGCATATTGGGGCCTTCATGGCTTCTAAGCCAGCCAATCATATCTGAGGGCTGAGGAATTCAAATCCACAAATCAGGGCCTGCACGGCTTCCCAGCCAGCCAATCATATATGTGGTCTCAGGCATTCATATTTGCATATTGGGGAATTCGTGGCTTCTAAGTCAATAAGTCATCCATGTCATATATCTCTAAAAATTCACATTTTAATGATAAATTGTTAACACTTGAAGATTCCCCCATCTCTTCTGAACAAAACAGTGTAAGAATGACCGCTCTAGCCCCTACGGTTAGGAAATTATGGTCATTTGTTTGAGGGGAGTCCTCACTATGAGAAATAGGCTGCAATAATCCTGTGCCTCTCTGTGCTGCTGCGTGTGTAAAAAGATGCACCTGTTTTGGCGGGAAAACGTAAACAGCCACTCTGATTGGTGGATTTAAATTCGGCAGCTCTCTCCCTCTGTGTGTGTTTGTGTGTGTGTGTGTGTGTGTGTGTGTGTGTGTGTGTGTTTAGTGGGAGAGAGAGGACCCTGCCCTTATTTGGCAGCATGTCATTGTAGGATTTAAATTGAATATAGTTAGACTGGTTGACTGGATTAGAGCCTGTGTTTGTGTGTCCCTCTGTGCATTTGTGTTTCAATAAGTTATTACTATTCTGCTAAATCATAGTATTTCTGGTACTTTTCGGTACTTGTGCTAAATACAGTATTTCTGCTAAATCATACTATTTCTGCTTTTCATAGGATTTATGCCTAATATAGTATTTCTGCTAAATTATAGTATTTCTGCTTTTTATAGGATTTGTGCCTAACATAGTATTTCTGCTAAATTATAGTATTTCTGCTTTTTATAGGATTTGTGCTTAACATAGTATTTCTGCTAAATTATAGTATTTCTGCTTTTTATACTATTTGTTCTAAATTATAGTATTTCTGCTTTTTATAGGATTTGTGCTTAATTATAGTATTTCTGCTTTTTATAGGATTTGTGCTTAATATAGTATTTCTGCTAAATTATAGTTTTTCTGCTTTTTATAGGATTTGTGCTAAAACATAGTATTTCTACTAAATGTAGTATTTATGCTTAATAATAGTATTTCTATATATTTCTGCCAGGTCCCCAGGCAGCCAATCCTCTGTGAGGACTGAGACATTCAAATTTTCAAATCAGGGCCTGCACAGTTTCCCAGCCAATCAAATAAGTGTCCTGAGGCATTCAAATTTGCATATTGGGGCCTTCGTGGCTTCTAAGCCAGCCAATCATATCTGAGGGCTGAGGAATTCAAATCCACAAATCAGGGCCTGCACAGCTTCCCAGCCAGCCAATCATGTATGTGGGCTCCAGGTATTCAAATTTGCATATTGGGGAATTCGTGGCTTCTAAGTCAACAAGTCATCCGTGTCATATATCTCTAAAAATTCATATTTTAATGATAAATTGTCAACACTTGAAGATTCCCCCATCTCTTCTGAACAAAACGGTGTAAGAATGACCGTTCTAGCTCCTACGGTTAGGAAATTATGGTCATTTGTTTGAGGGGAGTCGTCATTATGAGAAATAGACTGCAATGATCCTGTGTCTCTCTGTGCTGCGTGTGTAAAAAGGATGCACCTGTTTTGGAGGGAAAGAGTGCACAGGCTCTCTGATTGGTGGATTCAAATTCAGCAGCTCCCAGGCTGACCTAGAAACTCACTTTTCTCTCCCTGTGTGTGTGTGTGTGTGTGTGTGTGTGTGTGTGTGTGTGTGTGTGTGTGTGTGTGTGAGACAGAGAGAGAGCGAGAGAGAGAGAAAGGCTTTTAATGGGATGATCTCATTCTAAGATTCAAATTCAATATATTTAGACTGGTTGACTGAATTGGATCTTGTGTGTGTGTCTCTCTGTGCATGTGTGTTTTCTTATGTGTACATATTTGTGATTGTGTGGCTGTTATAGATTTTTTTGCTGATTTTTTTCATTTAACAAGTATAGTTGAGGGACCTTCAGCATGTTCATCATTTTTTCAGCTGTCCATTTTTGCTTTTCCAATTTTTCTGTTTAAGTTATTACTATTGTGCTAAATCATACTATTTCTGCTATTTTATAAGATTTGTGCCAAATACCGTATTTCTGCCAAATATAGTATTTCTGATTAATTATAGTTTTTTCTACCAAATCATAGTACAGTATTTCTGCTTTTTATAGGGTTTGTGCTTAATATAGTATTTCTGCTAAATTATAGTATTTCTGCTTTTTATAGTATTTGTGCTAAATTATAGTATTTCTGCCAAATTATAATATTTGTGCTAAAACATAGTCTTAATTTAAAATTACAATATTCATAGTTCATCACAGTGTCTCTGGTAAATCACAATATTTCTGCTCTGTTGTACTATTTTTCTAAATCATAGTGTTTCTGTAATGTTTAAGTATTTTTGGCTAAATATATTCTTTCTGTTATCTTATACTATTTCTCCTAAATTCTTGTATTTTTGAGAAGTTATCATGTTTCTGGTAAGTTACAATATTTCTGCTAAATTCTGCTATGCTATTGTATTTCTGCCAAGTATTATGTTTCCTCTAAGATATTGCAGTTCTGCTAAGTTATTCCATTTTAGCAAACTTCTTTTGCTTCTGCAAAGTTTTTACAATTTCTGCAACTTTTCAGCTTTTTCAGCTAGTTTTTGCATACAGCTTCAGCTTTAAGCATCCACACTGCATTTTCGCAGGAAATGCAAATTTTTCTAGTTGTGTGGATGCTTTAAGCATCCACACTATAGAGTTCCTGTTTCTCTTTATTCTTTATTATTATTATTATTCCGGGTGTTTCCGTACACTTTTCGCCGTTTAACTACTTCCACAATTTTTGTGCTATTTTCACCGTTCAAACTTTAAACTATTCAGCTATTTTTGCTAATTCCTGCTACGATTTTTGCTATTTTTAACTATTATACTTTTTAAAATATTAAGCTTTTTTCCTTTAATTTGTCCCATTGAAATGAATGGGAAACTTCTGCAATTCTGCTAAATTTTGCCTGTTTTTGAAACTTAACTACTTCCTCATATTTTCACCTAGAACAACCATTCAAATTTTAAAATGTTCACAAATTATTTGGCTATTCAGGTATGATTCAGCTTTTTCAAATCTTCTACTGTTTTACTTTTATGCCTCTTAAAGTTTTGAGTTGCAAAATTGTGATTTTTCACAAAATACATGTGTTGTTATGGTTGCTATGCTCTTGGCTTCCAGTGTGCCACTGAAGGTTTTGCAATTTTCACTTCATGTCCGAACAACTTCCTGCTACTTGCTCAATTTTCACTCAACTTCCACAAATTATACATCAAAACGTAGGTATTTTTGCTGGCTTTCAGAAAATGTCACCATCATTGTTGTGGGATTTATAGAATTTTTGCAAATCTCCTCAGACTAACACAAGGTCAGAAAACTCTCCATATAAAGTGAATGGAGAGCTTGTTCAAAATCACCGCTGGATTTCTGTAATGAGAGGCATATTCGAATCGTCATATCTCCTTAACGAAGCAAAGTTAAGACATGAGGCTTGTCCCCGAATATCTTCAGACACCCCTGACGCTCACAATTCAAGAATTTCTTTCTCACCTATTACCGTTCTGAAATGAGTTGGACTTGTTTGAGGGTAGGAAATTCGTCCTTCGCTCAGATTTCTTCAGATTTCAAACTGTGGAAATGAACCACTTTTTTCTCTCGTCATAACTTTTTGTTGGATTTCCACAGAGACCTGAAAATTTCCATGATTGTTCACCAAAGCCTGCTGTCTCTTACGGTGAAAGAATGATATCGATACTCCAAATAGATTTCGAGTTAGAAAGCGTTGTTTGAGGGCAAGTCAAGGCAGTTTTTGCTTCGCTCTACTCCGTTATGGTGCATTACAAGTCAAATATCTTTAATAATTCATATTTTAATGATAAATTGTAAACACTGGAAGATCCCCCCATCTCTTCTGAACAAAACGGTGTAAGAATGACCGCTCTAGCCCCTACGGTTTGGAAATTATGGTCATTTGTTTGAGGGGAGTCCTCACTATGAGAAATAGGCTGCAATAATCCTGTGCCTCTCTGTGCTGCGTGTGTAAAAAGAGGCACATGTTTTGGCGGGAAAAAGTACACAGGCTCTCTGATTGGTGGATTCAAATTCAGCAGCTCCCAGGCTGACCTAGAAACTTACTTCTCTCTCCCTGTGCATTTTTTTGCTGATTTTTTTCATTTAACAAGTATATTTGAGGGACCCTCAGCATGTTCAGCATTTTTTCAGCTGTCCATTTTGCTTTTCCAATTTTTCTGTTTAACTTATTACTATTGTGCTAAATAATACTATTTCTGCTATTTTATAAGATTTGTGCCTAATATAGTATTTCTGCTAAATTACAATATTTCTGCTTTTTATACTATTTGTGCTAAAACATAGTATTTCTACTAAATGTAGTATTTATGCTTAATCATACTATTTCTGCTTTTTATGGGATTTGTGCCTAATATAGTATTTCTGCTTTTTATAGGATTTTTGCTCAAACATAGTATTTCTACTAAATGTAGTGTTTATGCTTAATCATCCTATTTCTGCTTTTTATAGGATTTGTG
Source organism: Rhamphochromis sp. 'chilingali' (assembly GCF_963969265.1). Classification (NCBI taxonomy): domain Eukaryota; kingdom Metazoa; phylum Chordata; class Actinopteri; order Cichliformes; family Cichlidae; genus Rhamphochromis; species Rhamphochromis sp. 'chilingali'. The sequence goes on along the minus strand of NC_137945.1, from coordinate 34,955,552 downwards.
CTTAATATAGTATTTCTGCTAAATTATAGTATTTCTGCTTTTTATAGTATTTGTGCTAAAACATAGTATTTCTACTAAATGTAGTATTTATGCTTAATCATAGTATTTCTATATATTTCTGCCAGGTCCCCAGGCAGCCAATCCTCTGTGAGGACTGAGAAATTCAAATTTTCAAATCAGGGCCTGCACGGCTTCCCAGCCAATCATATATGTGTCCTGAGGCATTCAAATTTGCATATTGGGGCCTTCATGGCTTCTAAGCCAGCCAATCATATCTGAGGGCTGAGGAATTCAAATCCACAAATCAGGAACTGCACAGCTTCCCAGCCAGCCAATCATGTATGTGGGCTCCAGGTATTCAAATTTGCATATTGGGGAATTCGTGGTTTCTAAGTCAACAAGTCATCCATGTCATATATCTCTAAAAATTCATATTTTAATGATAAATTGTCAACACTTGAAGATTCCCCCATCTCTTCTGAACAAAACGGTGTAAGAATGACCGCTCTAGCCCCTATGGTTAGGAAATTATGGTCATTTGTTTGAGGGGAATCCTCACTATGTGAAATAAACTGAAAGAAGCAGGTCTATGTCTCTGTGCTGCGTGTGTAAAAAGATGCACCTGTTTTGGCGGGAAAACGTAAACAGCCTCTCTGATTGGTGGATTCAAATTCAGCAGCTCCCAGGCTGACCTAGAAACTTAGTCCTCTCTCCCTGTGTGTGTGTGTGTGTGTGTGTGTGTGTGTGTGTGTGTGTGTGTGTGTGTGTGTGTGTGTTTAGTGGGAGAGAGAGGATCCTGCCCTTATTTGACAGCATGTCATTGTAGGATTTAAATTGAACATAGTTAGACTGGTTGACTGGATTAGAGCCTGTGTTTGTGTGTCCCTCTGTGCATTTGTGTTTCAATAAGTTATTACTATTCTGCTAAATCATAGTATTTCTGGTACTTTTCGGTACTTGTGCTAAATACAGTATTTCTGCTAAATCATACTATTTCTGCTTTTCATAGGATTTATGCCTAATATAGTATTTCTGCTAAATTATAGTATTTCTGCTTTTTATAGGATTTGTGCTTAATATAGTATTTCTGCTAAATTATAGTTTTTCTTCTTTTTATAATATTTGTGCTAAAACATAGTATTTCTACTAAATGTAGTATTTATGCTTAATAATAGTATTTCTATATATTTCTGCCAGGTCCCCAGGCAGCCAATCCTCTGTGAGGACTGAGACATTCAAATTTTCAAATCAGGGCCTGCACAGTTTCCCAGCCAATCAAATAAGTGTCCTGAGGCATTCAAATTTGCATATTGGGGCCTTCGTGGCTTCTAAGCCAGCCAATCATATCTGAGGGCTGAGGAATTCAAATCCACAAATCAGGGCCTGCACGGCTTCCCAGCCAGCCAATCACATATGTGGTCTCAGGCATTCAAATTTGCATATTGGGGAATTCGTGGCTTCTAAGTCAACAAGTCATCCATGTCATATATCTCTAAAAATTCATATTTTAATATTAAATTGTCAACACTTGAAGATTCCCCCATCTCTTCTGAACAAAACGGTGTAAGAATGACCGTTCTAGCCCCTACGGTTAGGAAATTACGGTCATTTGTTTGAGGGGAGTCGTCACTATGAGAAATAGACTGCAAAAATCCTGTGTCTCTCTGTGCTGCTGCACCTGTTTTGGTGGGGAAAAGTGCACAGCCTCTCTGATTGGTGGATTCAAATTCACCAGCTCCCAGGCTGACCTAGAAACTTACTTCTCTCTCCCTGTCTGTGTGTGTGTGTGTGTGTGTGTGTGTGTGTGTGTGTGTGTGTGTGTGTGTGTGTGACAGAGAGAGAGAGAGAGAGAAAGGCTTTTAATGGGATGATCTCATTCTAAGATTTAAATTCAATATATTTAGACTGGTTGACTGAATTGGATCTTGTGTGTGGGTCTCTCTGTGCATGTGTGTTTCCTCATGTGTACATATTTGTGATTGTGTGGCTGTAATAAATTTTTTTGCAGATTTTTGTCATTTAACAAGTATATTTGAGGGACCCTCAGCATGTTCAGCATTTTTTCAGCTGTCCATTTTGCTTTTCCAATTTTTCTGTTTAACTTATTACTATTGTGCTAAATCATACTATTTCTGCTATTTTATAAGATTTGTGCTTAATATACTATTTCTGCTTTTATAGGATTTGTGCTTAATATAGTATTTCTGCTAAATGTAGTATTTATGCTTAATCATACTATTTCTGCTTTTCATAGTATTTGTGCTTAATATAGTATTTCTGCTAAATTTAGTATTTCTGATTAATTATAGTTTTTCTACTAAATCATAGTACAGTATTTCTGCTTTTTATGGGATTTGTGCTTAATATAGTATTTCTGCTAAATTATAGTATTTCTGCCAAATTATAATATTTGTGCTAAAACATAGTCTCAATTTAAAATTACAATATTCATAGTTCATCACAGTGTCTCTGGTAAATCACAATATTTCTGCTCTGTTGTACTATTTTTCTAAATCATAGTGTTTCTGTAATGTTTAAGTATTTTTGGCTAAATATATTCTTTCTGTTATCTTATACTATTTCTCCTAAATTCTTGTATTTTTGAGAAGTTATCATGTTTCTGGTAAGTTACAATATTTCTGCTAAATTCTGCTATGCTATTGTATTTCTGCCAAGTATTATGTTTCCTCTAAGATATTGCAGTTCTGCTAAGTTATTCCATTTTAGCAAACTTCCTTTGCTTCTGCAAAGTTTTTACAATTTCTGCAACTTTTCAGCTTTTTCAGCTAGTTTTTGCATACAGCTTCAGCTTTAAGCATCCACACTGCATTTTCGCAGGAAATGCAAATTTTTCTAGTTATTATTGTGTGGATGCTTTAAGCATCCACACTATTGAGTTCCTGTTTCTCTTTATTCTTTATTATTATTATTATTCTAGTTGCTTCCGTACACTTTTCGCCGTTAAACTACTTCCACAATTTTCAGCCGATTTTCACCGTTCAAATTTTAAACTATTCAGCTATTTTTGCTAATTCCTGCTATGATTTTTGCTATTTTTAACTATTATACTTTTTAAAATATTCCACTTTTTTCCTTTAATTTGTCCCATTGAAATGAATGGGAAACTTCAGCAATTCTGCTAAAATTTGCTTGTTTTTGAAACTTAACTACTTCCTCATATTTTCACCTAGAACAACCATTCAAACTTTAAAATGTTCACAAATTATTGGGCTATTCAGGTATGATTCAGCTTTTTCAAATCTTTTACTGTTTTACTTTTATGCCTCTTAAAGTTTTGAGTTGCAAAATTGTGATTTTTCACAAAATACATGTGTTGTTATGGTTGCTATGCTCTTGGCTTCCAGTGTGCCACTGAAGGTTTTGCAATTTTCACTTCATGTCCGAACAACTTCCTGCTACTTGCTCAATTTTCACTCAACTTCCACAAATTATACATCAAAACGTAGGTATTTTTGCTGGCTTTCAGAAAATGTCACCATCATTGTTGTGGGATTTATAGAATTTTTGCAAATCTCCTCAGACTAACACAAGGTCAGAAAACTCTCCATATAAAGTGAATGGAGAGCTTGTTCAAAATCACCGCTGGATTTCTGTAATGAGAGGCATATTCGAATCGTCATATCTCCTTAACGAAGCAAAGTTAAGACATGAGGCTTGTCCCCGAATATCTTCAGACACCCCTGACGCTCACAATTCAAGAATTTCTTTCTCACCTATTACCGTTCTGAAATGAGTTGGACTTGTTTGAGGGTAGGAAATTCGTCCTTCGCTCAGATTTCTTCAGATTTCAAACTGTGGAAATGAACCACTTTTTTCTCTCGTCATAACTTTATTTTGGATTTCCACAGAGACCTGAAAATTTCCATGATTGTTCACCAAAGCCTGCTGTCTCTTACGGTGAAAGAATGATATCGATACTCCAAATAGATTTCGAGTTAGAAAGCGTTGTTTGAGGGCAAGTCAAGGCAGTTTTTGCTTCGCTCTACTCAGTTATGGTGCATTACAAGTCAAATATCTTTAATAATTCATATTTTAATGATAAATTGTAAACACTGGAAGATTCCCCCATCTCTTCTGAACAAAACGGTGTAAGAATGACCGCTCTAGCCCCTACGGTTTGGAAATTATGGTCATTTGTTTGAGGGGAGTCCTCACTATGAGAAATAGGCTGCAATAATCCTGTGCCTCTCTGTGCTGCGTGTGTAAAAAGAGGCACATGTTTTGGCGGGAAAAAGTACACAGGCTCTCTGATTGGTGGATTCAAATTCAGCAGCTCCCAGGCTGACCTAGAAACTTACTTCTCTCTCCCTGTGCATTTTTTTGCTGATTTTTTCATTTAACAAGTATATTTGAGGGACCCTCAGCATGTTCAGCATTTTTTCAGCTGTCCATTTTGCTTTTCCAATTTTTCTGTTTAACTTATTACTATTGTGCTAAATAATACTATTTCTGCTATTTTATAAGATTTGTGCCTAATATAGTATTTCTGCTAAATTACAATATTTCTGCTTTTTATACTATTTGTGCTAAAACATAGTATTTCTACTAAATGTAGTATTTATGCTTAATCATACTATTTCTGCTTTTTATGGGATTTGTGCCTAATATAGTATTTCTGCTTTTTATAGGATTTTTGCTCAAACATAGTATTTCTACTAAATGTAGTGTTTATGCTTAATCATCCTATTTCTGCTTTTTATAGGATTTGTGCTTAATATAGTATTTCTGCTAAATTATAGTATTTCTGCTTTTTATAGTATTTGTGCTAAAACATAGTATTTCTACTAAATGTAGTATTTATGCTTAATCATAGTATTTCTATATATTTCTGCCAGGTCCCCAGGCAGCCAATCCTCTGTGAGGACTGAGAAATTCAAATTTTCAAATCAGGGCCTGCACGGCTTCCCAGCCAATCATATATGTGTCCTGAGGCATTCAAATTTGCATATTGGGGCCTTCATGGCTTCTAAGCCAGCCAATCATATCTGAGGGCTGAGGAATTCAAATCCACAAATCAGGGCCTGCACAGCTTCCCAGCCAGCCAATCATGTATGTGGGCTCCAGGTATTCAAATTTGCATATTGGGGAATTCGTGGCTTCTAAGTCAACAAGTCATCCATGTCATATATCTCTAAAAATTCATATTTTAATGATAAATTGTCAACACTTGAAGATTCCCCCATCTCTTCTGAACAAAACGGTGTAAGAATGACCGCTCTAGCCCCTATGGTTAGGAAATTATGGTCATTTGTTTGAGGGGAATCCTCACTATGTGAAATAAACTGAAAGAAGCAGGTCTATGTCTCTGTGCTGCGTGTGTAAAAAGATGCACCTGTTTTGGCGGGAAAACGTAAACAGCCTCTCTGATTGGTGGATTCAAATTCAGCAGCTCCCAGGCTGACCTAGAAACTTAGTCCTCTCTCCCTGTGTGTGTGTGTGTGTGTGTGTGTGTGTGTGTGTGTGTGTGTGTGTGTGTGTGTGTGTGTTTAGTGGGAGAGAGAGGACCCTGCCCTTATTTGACAGCATGTCATTGTAGGATTTAAATTGAACATAGTTAGACTGGTTGACTGGATTAGAGCCTGTGTTTGTGTGTCCCTCTGTGCATTTGTGTTTCAATAAGTTATTACTATTCTGCTAAAACATAGTATTTCTGGTACTTTTCGGTACTTGTGCTAAATACAGTATTTCTGCTAAATCATACTATTTCTGCTTTTCATAGGATTTATGCCTAATATAGTATTTCTGCTAAATTATAGTATTTCTGCTTTTTATAGGATTTGTGCCTAACATAGTATTTCTGCTAAATTATACTATTTCTGCTTTTTATAGGATTTGTGCCTAACATAGTATTTCTGCTAAATTATAGTATTTCTGCTTTTTATACTATTTGTTCTAAATTATAGTATTTCTGCTTTTTATAGGATTTGTGCTTAATATAGTATTTCTGCTAAATTATAGTTTTTCTTCTTTTTATAATATTTGTGCTAAAACATAGTATTTCTACTAAATGTAGTATTTATGCTTAATAATAGTATTTCTATATATTTCTGCCAGGTCCCCAGGCAGCCAATCCTCTGTGAGGACTGAGACATTCAAATTTTCAAATCAGGGCCTGCACGGTTTCCCAGCCAATCATATATGTGTCCTGAGGCATTCAAATTTGCATATTGGGGCCTTCATGGCTTCTAAGCCAGCCAATCATATCTGAGGGCTGAGGAATTCAAATCCACAAATCAGGGCCTGCACAGCTTCCCAGCCAGCCAATCATGTATGTGGGCTCCAGGTATTCAAATTTGCATATTGGGGAATTCGTGGCTTCTAAGTCAACAAGTCATCCATGTCGTATATCTCTAAAAATTCATATTTTAATGATAAATTGTTAACACTGGAAGATTCCCCCATCTCTTCTGAACAAAACGGTTTAAGAATGACCGCTCTAGCCCCTACGGTTAGGAAATTATGGTCATTTGTTTGTGGGGAGTCCTCACTATGAGAAATAGGCTGCAATAATCCTTTGCCTCTCTGTGCTGCGTGTGTAAAAAGATGCACCTGTTTTGGCGGGAAAACGTAAACAGCCACTCTGATTGGTGGATTTAAATTCGGCAGCTCTCTCCCTCTGTGTGTGTGTGTGTGTGTGTGTGTGTGTGTGTTTAGTGGGAGAGAGAGGACCCTGCCCTTATTTGGCAGCATGTCATTGTAGGATTTAAATTGAATATAGTTAGACTGGTTGACTGGATTAGAGCCTGTGTTTGTGTGTCCCTCTGTGCATTTGTGTTTCAATATGCCTCCATATTTGTAATTTTGTAAGTTATTACTATTCTGCTAAATCATAGTATTTCTGGTACTTTTCGGTACTTGTGCTAAATACAGTATTTCTGCTAAATCATACTATTTCTGCTTTTCATAAGATTTGTGCCTAATATAGTATTTCTGCTAAATTATAGTATTTGTTCTTTTTATAGGATTTGTGCCTAACATAGTATTTCTGCTAAATTATAGTATTTCTGCTTTTTATACTATTTGTGCTTAATATAGTATTTCTGCTTTTTATAGGATTTGTGCCTAATATAGTATTTCTGCTTTTTATAGGATTTGTGCCTAATATAGTATTTCTGCTTTTTATAGGATTTGTACCTAATATAGTATTTCTGCTTTTTATACTATTTGTGCCTAATATAGTATTTCTGCTAAATTATAGTATTTCTGCTTTTTATAGTATTTGTGCAAAAACATAGTATTTCTACTAAATGTAGTATTTATGCTTAATCATAGTATTTCTATATATATATATCTGCCAGGTCCCCAGGCAGCCAATCCTCTCTGAGGACTGAGACATTCAAATTTTCAAATCAGGGCCTGCATGGCTTCCCAGCCAATCATATATGTGTCCTGAGGCATTCAAATTTGCATATTGGGGCCTTCATGGCTTCTAAGCCAGCCAATCATATCAGGGCTGAGGAATTCAAATCCACAAATCAGGGCCTGCACAGCTTCCCAGCCAGCCAATCATATATGTGGGCTCCAGGTATTCAAATTTGCATATTGGGGAATTCGTGGCTTCTAAGTCAACAAGTCATCCGTGTCATATATCTCTAAAAATTCATATTTTAATGATAAATTGTCAACACTTGAAGATTCCCCAATCACTTCTGAACAAAACGGTGTAAGAATGACCGCTCTAGCCCCTACAGTTAGGAAATTATGGTCATTTGTTTGAGGGGAGTCCTCACTATGAGAAATAGACTGCAATAATCCTGTGCCTCTCTGTGCTGCGTGTGTAAAAAGATGCACCTGTTTTGGCGGGAAAACGTAAACAGCCACTCTGATTGGTGGATTTAAATTCGGCAGCTCTCTCCCTCTGTGTCTGTCTGTGTGTGTGTGTGTGTTTAGTGGGAGAGAGAGGACCCTGCCCTTATTTGGCAGCATGTCATTGTAGGATTTAAATTGAATATAGTTAGACTGGTTGACTGAATTGGATCTTGTGTGTGTGTCTCTCTGTGCATGTGTGTTTCCTCATGTGTACATATTTGTAATTGTGTGGCTGTCATAAATTTTTTTTCAGATTTTTGTCATTTAACAAGTATATTTGAGGGACCCTCAGCATGTTCAGCATTTTTTCAGCTGTCCATTTTGCTTTTCCAATTTTTCTGTTTAACTTATTACTATTGTGCTAAATCATACTATTTCTGCTATTTTATAAGATTTGTGCTTAATATACTATTTCTGCTTTTATAGGATTTGTGCTTAATATAGTATTTCTGCTTTTTATAAGATTTGTGCTTAATATAGTATTTCTGCTAAATGTAGTATTTATGCTTAATCATATTATTTCTGCTTTTCATAGGATTTGTGCTTAATATAGTATTTCTGCTAAATTTAGTATTTCTGATTAATTATAGTTTTTCTACTAAATCATAGTACAGTATTTCTGCTTTTTATGGGATTTGTGCTAAAACAAAGTATTTCTACTAAATGTAGTATTTATGCTTAATCATACCATTTCTGCTTTTTATAGGATTTGTGCTTAATATAGTATTTCTGCTAAATTATAGTATTTCTGCCAAATTATAATATTTGTGCTAAAACATAGTCTTAATTTAAAATTACAATATTCATAGTTCATCACAGTGTCTCTGGTAAATCACAATATTTCTGCTCTGTTGTACTATTTTTCTAAATCATAGTGTTTCTGTAATGTTTAAGTATTTTTGGCTAAATATATTCTTTCTGTTATCTTATACTATTTCTCCTAAATTCTTGTATTTTTGAGAAGTTATCATGTTTCTGGTAAGTTACAATATTTCTGCTAAATTCTGCTATGTTATTGTATCTCTGCCAAGTATTATGTTTCCTCTAAGATATTGCAGTTCTGCTAAGTTATTCCATTTTAGCAAACTTCTTTTGCTTCTGCAAAGTTTTTACAATTTCTGCAACTTTTCAGCTTTTTCAGCTACTTTTTGCATACAGCTTCAGCTTTAAGCATCCACACTGCATTTTCGCAGGAAATGCAAATTTTTCTAGTTATTATTCTAGTTGCTTCCGTACACTTTTCGCCGTTAAACTACTTCCACAATTTTCAGCCGATTTTCACCGTTCAAATTTTAAACTATTCAGCTATTTTTGCTAATTCCTGCTATGATTTTTGCTATTTTTAACTATTATACTTTTTAAAATATTCCACTTTTTTCCTTTAATTTGTCCCATTGAAATGAATGGGAAACTTCAGCAATTCTGCTAAAATTTGCTTGTTTTTGAAACTTAACTACTTCCTCATATTTTCACCTAGAACAACCATTCAAACTTTAAAATGTTCACAAATTATTGGGCTATTCAGGTATGATTCAGCTTTTTCAAATCTTTTACTGTTTTACTTTTATGCCTCTTAAAGTTTTGAGTTGCAAAATTGTGATTTTTCACAAAATACATGTGTTGTTATGGTTGCTATGCTCTTGGCTTCCAGTGTGCCACTGAAGCTTTTGCAATTTTCACTTCATGTCCGAACAACTTCCTGCTACTTGCTCAATTTTCACTCAACTTCCACAAATTATACATCAAAACGTAGGTATTTTTGCTGGCTTTCAGAAAATGTCACCATCATTGTTGTGGGATTTATAGAATTTTTGCAAATCTCCTCAGACTAACAAAAGGTCAGAAAACTCTCCATATAAAGTGAATGGAGAGCTTGTTCAAAATCACCGCTGGATTTCTGTAATGAGAGGCATATTCGAATCGTCATATCTCCTTAACGAAGCAAAGTTAAGACATGAGGCTTGTCCCCGAATATCTTCAGACACCCCTGACGCTCACAATTCAAGAATTTCTTTCTCACCTATTACCGTTCTGAAATGAGTTGGACTTGTTTGAGGGTAGGAAATTCGTCCTTCGCTCAGATTTCTTCAGATTTCAAACTGTGGAAATGAACCACTTTTTTCTCTCGTCATAACTTTTTGTTGGATTTCCACAGAGACCTGAAAATTTCCATGATTGTTCACCAAAGCCTGCTGTCTCTTACGGTGAAAGAATGATATCGATACTCCAAATAGATTTCGAGTTAGAAAGCGTTGTTTGAGGGCAAGTCAAGGCAGTTTTTGCTTCGCTCTACTCAGTTATGGTGCATTAGAAGTCAAATATCTTTAATAATTCATATTTTAATGATAAATTGTAAACACTGGAAGATTCCCCCATCTCTTCTGAACAAAACGGTGTAAGAATGACCGCTCTAGCCCCTACGGTTTGGAAATTATGGTCATTTGTTTGAGGGGAGTCCTCACTATGAGAAATAGGCTGCAATAATCCTGTGCCTCTCTGTGCTGCGTGTGTAAAAAGAGGCACATGTTTTGGCGGGAAAAAGTACACAGGCTCTCTGATTGGTGGATTCAAATTCAGCAGCTCCCAGGCTGACCTAGAAACTTACTTCTCTCTCCCTGTGCATTTTTTTGCTGATTTTTTCATTTAACAAGTATATTTGAGGGACCCTCAGCATGTTCAGCATTTTTTCAGCTGTCCATTTTGCTTTTCCAATTTTTCTGTTTAACTTATTACTATTGTGCTAAATAATACTATTTCTGCTATTTTATAAGATTTGTGCCTAATATAGTATTTCTGCTAAATTACAATATTTCTGCTTTTTATACTATTTGTGCTAAAACATAGTATTTCTACTAAATGTAGTATTTATGCTTAATCATACTATTTCTGCTTTTTATGGGATTTGTGCTTAATATAGTATTTCTACTAAATGTAGTGTTTATGCTTAATCATCCTGTTTCTCCTTTTTATAGGATTTGTGCTTAATATAGTATTTCTACTAAATGTAGTATTTATGCTTAATCATACTATTTCTGCTTTTTATAGGATTTTTGCTCAAACATAGTATTTCTACTAAATGTAGTGTTTATGCTTAATCATCCTGTTTCTCCTTTTTATAGGATTTGTGCTTAATATAGTATTTCTGCTAAATTATAGTATTTCTGCTTTTTATAGTATTTGTGCTAAAACATAGTATTTCTACTAAATGTAGTATTTATGCTTAATCATAGTATTTCTATATATTTCTGCCAGGTCCCCAGGCAGCCAATCCTCTGTGAGGACTGAGAAATTCAAATTTTCAAATCAGGGCCTGCACGGCTTCCCAGCCAATCATATATGTGTCCTGAGGCATTCAAATTTGCATATTGGGGCCTTCATGGCTTCTAAGCCAGCCAATCATATCTGAGGGCTGAGGAATTCAAATCCACAAATCAGGGCCTGCACAGCTTCCCAGCCAGCCAATCATGTATGTGGGCTCCAGGTATTCAAATTTGCATATTGGGGAATTCGTGGCTTCTAAGTCAACAAGTCATCCATGTCATATATCTCTAAAAATTCATATTTTAATGATAAATTGTCAACACTTGAAGATTCCCCCATCTCTTCTGAACAAAACGGTGTAAGAATGACCGCTCTAGCCCCTATGGTTAGGAAATTATGGTCATTTGTTTGAGGGGAATCCTCACTAAGTGAAATAAACTGAAAGAAGCAGGTCTATGTCTCTGTGCTGCGTGTGTAAAAAGATGCACCTGTTTTGGCGGGAAAACGTAAACAGCCTCTCTGATTGGTGGATTCAAATTCAGCAGCTCCCAGGCTGACCTAGAAACTTAGTCCTCTCTCCCTGTGTGTGTGTGTGTGTGTGTGTGTGTGTGTGTGTGTGTGTGTGTGTGTGTGTGTGTGTGTGTGTGTGTGTTTAGTGGGAGAGAGAGGACCCTGCCCTTATTTGACAGCATGTCATTGTAGGATTTAAATTGAACATAGTTAGACTGGTTGACTGGATTAGAGCCTGTGTTTGTGTGTCCCTCTGTGCATTTCTGTTTCAATAAGTTATTACTATTCTGCTAAATCATAGTATTTCTGGTACTTTTCGGTACTTGTGCTAAATACAGTATTTCTGCTAAATCATACTATTTCTGCTTTTCATAGGATTTATGCCTAATATAGTATTTCTGCTAAATTATAGTATTTCTGCTTTTTATAGGATTTGTGCCTAACATAGTATTTCTGCTAAATTATAGTATTTCTGCTTTTTATACTATTTGTTATAAATTATAGTATTTCTGCTTTTTATAGGATTTGTGCTTAATATAGTATTTCTGCTAAATTATAGTTTTTCTTCTTTTTATAATATTTGTGCTAAAACATAGTATTTCTACTAAATGTAGTATTTATGCTTAATAATAGTATTTCTATATATTTCTGCCAGGTCCCCAGGCAGCCAATCCTCTGTGAGGACTGAGACATTCAAATTTTCAAATCAGGGCCTGCACAGTTTCCCAGCCAATCAAATAAGTGTCCTGAGGCATTCAAATTTGCATATTGGGGCCTTCGTGGCTTCTAAGCCAGCCAATCATATCTGAGGGCTGAGGAATTCAAATCCACAAATCAGGGCCTGCACGGCTTCCCAGCCAGCCAAACACATATGTGGTCTCAGGCATTCAAATTTGCATATTGGGGAATTCGTGGCTTCTAAGTCAACAAGTCATCCATGTCATATATCTCTAAAAATTCATATTTTAATATTAAATTGTGAACACTTGAAGATTCCCCCATCTCTTCTGAACAAAACGGTGTAAGAATGACCGTTCTAGCCCCTACGGTTAGGAAATTACGGTCATTTGTTTGAGGGGAGTCGTCACTATGAGAAATAGACTGCAAAAATCCTGTGTCTCTCTGTGCTACTGCGTGTGTAAACAGATGCACCTGTTTTGGTGGGGAAAAGTGCACAGCCTCTCTGATTGGTGGATTCAAATTCACCAGCTCCCAGGCTGACCTAGAAACTTACTTCTCTCTCCCTGTCTGTGTGTGTGTGTGTGTGTGTGTGTGTGTGTGTGTGTGTGTGTGTGTGTGTGTGTGTGTGTGTGTGACAGAGAGAGAGAGAGAGAGAGAGAGAGAGAAAGGCTTTTAATGGGATGATCTCATTCTAAGATTTAAATTCAATATATTTAGACTGGTTGACTGAATTGGATCTTGTGTGTGGGTCTCTCTGTGCATGTGTGTTTCCTCATGTGTACATATTTGTGATTGTGTGGCTGTAATAAATTTTTTTGCAGATTTTTGTCATTTAACAAGTATATTTGAGGGACCCTCAGCATGTTCAGCATTTTTTCAGCTGTCCATTTTGCTTTTCCAATTTTTCTGTTTAACTTATTACTATTGTGCTAAATCACACTATTTCTGCTATTTTATAAGATTTGTGCTTAATATACTATTTCTGCTTTTATAGGATTTGTGCTTAATATAGTATTTCTGCTTTTTATAAGATTTGTGCTTAATATAGTATTTCTGCTAAATGTAGTATTTATGCTTAATCATACTATTTCTGCTTTTCATAGGATTTGTGCTTAATATAGTATTTCTGCTAAATTTAGTATTTCTGATTAATTATAGTCTTTCTACTAAATCATAGTACAGTATTTCTGCTTTTTATGGGATTTGTGCTAAAACAAAGTATTTCTACTAAATGTAGTATTTATGCTTAATCATACCATTTCTGCTTTTTATAGGATTTGTGCTTAATATAGTATTTCTGCTAAATTATAGTATTTCTGCCAAATTATAATATTTGTGCTAAAACATAGTCTTAATTTAAAATTACAATATTCATAGTTCATCACAGTGTCTCTGGTAAATCACAATATTTCTGCTCTGTTGTACTATTTTTCTAAATCATAGTGTTTCTGTAATGTTTAAGTATTTTTGGCTAAATATATTCTTTCTGTTATCTTATACTATTTCTCCTAAATTCTTGTATTTTTGAGAAGTTATCATGTTTCTGGTAAGTTACAATATTTCTGCTAAATTCTGCTATGCTATTGTATTTCTGCCAAGTATTATGTTTCCTCTAAGATATTGCAGTTCTGCTAAGTTATTCCATTTTAGCAAACTTCTTTTGCTTCTGCAAAGTTTTTACAATTTCTGCAACTTTTCAGCTTTTTCAGCTACTTTTTGCATACAGCTTCAGCTTTAAGCATCCACACTGCATTTTCGCAGGAAATGCAAATTTTTCTAGTTATTGTGTGGATGCTTTAAGCATCCACACTATTGAGTTCCTGTTTCTCTTTATTCTTTATTATTATTATTATTATTATTCTAGTTGCTTCCGTACACTTTTTGGCACTTAACTACTTCCACAATTTTCAGCCGATTTTCACCGTTCAAATTTTAAACTATTCTGCTATTTCTGCTAATTTACGCTATGATTTTTGCTATTTTTAACTATTATACTTTTTAAAATATTAAGCTTTTTTCCTTTAATTTGTCCCATTGAAATGAATGGGAAACTTCTGCAATTCTGCTAAAATTTGCTTGTTTTTGAAACTTAACTACTTCCTCATATTTTCACCTAGAACAACCATTCAAACTTTAAAATGTTCACAAATTATTGGGCTATTCAGGTATGATTCAGCTTTTTCAAATGTTTTACTGTTTTACTTTTATGCCTCTTAAAGTTTTGAGTTGCAAAATTGTGATTTTTCACAAAATACATGCGTTGTTATGGTTGCTATGCTCTTGGCTTCCAGTGTGCCACTGAAGGTTTTGCAATTTTCACTTCATGTCCGAACAACTTCTTGCTACTTGCTCAATTTTCACTCAATTTCCACAAATTATACATCAAAACGTAGGTATTTTTGCTGGCTTTCAGAAAATGTCACTATCATTGTTGTGGGATTTATAGAATTTTTGCAAATCTCCTCAGACCAACACAAGGTCTCAAAACTCTCCATATAAAGTGAATGGAGAGCTTGTTCAAAATCATCGCTGGATTTCTGTAATGAGAGGCATATTCGAATCGTCATATCTCCTTAACGAAGCGACTTTAAGACATGAGGCTTGTCCCCGAATATCTTCAGACACCCCTGACGCTCACAATTCAAGAATTTCTTTCTCACCTATTACCGTTCTGAAATGAGTTGGACTTGTTTGAGGGTAGGAAATTCGTCCTTCGCTCAGATTTCTTCAGATTTAAAACTCTGGAAATGAACCACTTTTTTCTCTCGTCATAACTTTTTTTTGGATTTCCACAGAGACCTGAAAATTTCCATGACTGTTCACCAAAGCCTGCTGTCTCTTACGGTGAAAGAATGATATCGATACTCCAAATAGAGTTCGAGTTACAAAGCGTTGTTTGAGGGCAAGTCAAGGCAGTTTTTGCTTCGCTCTACTCAGTTATGGTGCATTAGAAGTCAAATATCTTTAATAATTCATATTTTAATGATAAATTGTAAACACTGGAAGATTCCCCCATCTCTTCTGAACAAAACGGTGTAAGAATGACCGCTCTAGCCCCTACGGTTTGGAAATTATGGTCATTTGTTTGAGGGGAGTCCTCACTATGAGAAATAGGCTGCAATAATCCTGTGCCTCTCTGTGCTGCGTGTGTAAAAAGAGGCACATGTTTTGGCGGGAAAAAGTACACAGGCTCTCTGATTGGTGGATTCAAATTCAGCAGCTCCCAGGCTGACCTAGAAACTTACTTCTCTCTCCCTGTGCATTTTTTTGCTGATTTTTTCATTTAACAAGTATATTTGAGGGACCCTCAGCATGTTCAGCATTTTTTCAGCTGTCCATTTTGCTTTTCCAATTTTTCTGTTTAACTTATTACTATTGTGCTAAATCATACTGTTTCTGCTATTTCATAAGATTTGTGCTTAATATAGTATTTCTGCTTTTAATAGGATTTGTGCTTAATATAGTATTTCTGCTTTTTATAGAATTTGTGCTTAATATAGTATTTCTGCTTTTTATAGAATTTGTGCTTAATATAGTATTTCTGCTTTTTATAGGATTTGTGCTTAATATAGTATTTCTGCTAAATTATAGTATTTCTGCTTTTTATAGTATTTGTGCTAAAACATAGTATTTCTACTAAATGTAGTATTTATGCTTAATCATAGTATTTCTATATATTTCTGCCAGGTCCCCAGGCAGCCAATCCTCTGTGAGGACTTAGACATTCAAATTTTCAAATCAGGGCCTGCACGGTTTCCCAGCCAATCATATATGTGTCCTGAGGCATTCAAATTTGCATATTGGGGCCTTCATGGCTTCTAAGCCAGCCAATCATATCAGGGCTGAGGAATTCAAATCCACAAATCAGGGCCTGCATGGCTTCCCAGCCAGCCAATCATATATGTGGCCTCAGCCATTCAAATTTGCATATTGGGGAATTCGTGGCTTCTAAGTCAATAAGTCATCCATGTCATATATCTCTAAAAATTCATATTTGAATGATAAATTGTCAACACTTGAAGATTCCCCAATCACTTCTGAACAAAACGGTGTAAGAATGACCGCTCTAGCCCCTACAGTTAGGAAATTATGGTCATTTGTTTGAGGGGAGTCCTCACTATGAGAAATAGACTGCAATAATCCTGTGCCTCTCTGTGCTGCGTGTGTAAAAAGATGCACCTGTTTTGGCGGGAAAACCTAAACAGCCACTCTGATTGGTGGATTTAAATTCGGCAGCTCTCTCCCTCTGTGTGTGTGTGTGTGTGTGTGTGTGTGTGTGTTTAGTGGGAGAGAGAGGACCCTGCCCTTATTTGGCAGCATGTCATTGTAGGATTTAAATTGAATATAGTTAGACTGGTTGACTGAATTGGATCTTGTGTGTGTGTCTCTCTGTGCATGTGTGTTTCCTCATGTGTACATATTTGTAATTGTGTGGCTGTCATAAATTTTTTTTCCAGATTTTTGTCATTTAACAAGTATATTTGAGGGACCCTCAGCATGTTCAGCATTTTTTCAGCTGTCCATTTTGCTTTTCCAATTTTTCTGTTTAACTTATTACTATTGTGCTAAATCATACTATTTCTGCTATTTTATAAGATTTGTGCTTAATATACTATTTCTGCTTTTATAGGATTTGTGCTTAATATAGTATTTCTGCTTTTTATAAGATTTGTGCTTAATATAGTATTTCTGCTAAATGTAGTATTTATGCTTAATCATATTATTTCTGCTTTTCATAGGATTTGTGCTTAATATAGTATTTCTGCTAAATTTAGTATTTCTGATTAATTATAGTTTTTCTACTAAATCATAGTACAGTATTTCTGCTTTTTATGGGATTTGTGCTAAAACAAAGTATTTCTACTAAATGTAGTATTTATGCTTAATCATACCATTTCTGCTTTTTATAGGATTTGTGCTTAATATAGTATTTCTGCTAAATTATAGTATTTCTGCCAAATTATAATATTTGTGCTAAAACATAGTCTTAATTTAAAATTACAATATTCATAGTTCATCACAGTGTCTCTGGTAAATCACAATATTTCTGCTCTGTTGTATTATTTTTCTAAATCATAGTGTTTCTGTAATGTTTAAGTATTTTTGGCTAAATATATTCTTTCTGTTATCTTATACTATTTCTCCTAAATTCTTGTATTTTTGAGAAGTTATCATGTTTCTGGTAAGTTACAATATTTCTGCTAAATTCTGCTATGCTATTGTATCTCTGCCAAGTATTATGTTTCCTCTAAGATATTGCAGTTCTGCTAAGTTATTCCATTTTAGCAAACTTCTTTTGCTTCTGCAAAGTTTTTACAATTTCTGCAACTTTTCAGCTTTTTCAGCTACTTTTTGCATACAGCTTCAGCTTTAAAGCATCCACACTGCATTTTCGCAGGAAATGCAAATTTTTCTAGTTATTATTATTATTCTAGTTGCTTCCGTACACTTTTTGGCACTTAACTACTTCCACAATTTTCAGCCGATTTTCACCGTTCAAATTTTAAACTATTCTGCTATTTTTGCTCTTTCTTGCTACGATTTTTGCTATTTTTAACTATTATACTTTTTAAAATATTCCACTTTTTTCCTTTAATTTGTCCCATTGAAATGAATGGGAAACTTCTGCAATTCTGCTAAAATTTGCTTGTTTTTGAAACTTAACTACTTCCTCATATTTTCACCTAGAACAACCATTCAAACTTTAAAATGTTCATAAATTATTGGGCTATTCAGGTATGATTCAGCTTTTTGAAATCTTTTACTGTTTTACTTTTATGCCTCTTAAAGTTTTGAGTTGCAAAATTGTGATTTTTCACAAAATACATGCGTTGTTATGGTTGCTATGCTCTTGGCTTCCAGTGTGTCACTGAAGGTTTTGCAATTTTCACTTCATGTCCGAACAACTTCTTGCTACTTGCTCAATTTTCACTCAACTTCCACAAATTATACATCAAAACGTAGGTATTTTTGCTGGCTTTCAGAAAATGTCACTATCATTGTTGTGGGATTTATAGAATTTTGGCAAATCTCCTCAGACCAACAAGAGGTCTCAAAACTCTCCATATAAAGTCAATGGAGAGCTTGTTCAAAATCATCGCTGGATTTCTGTAATGAGAGGCATATTCGAATCGTCATATCTCCTTAACGAAGCGACTTTAAGACATGAGGCTTGTCCCCGAATATCTTCAGACACCCCTGACGCTCACAATTCAAGAATTTCTTTCTCACCTATTACCGTTCTGAAATGAGTTGGACTTGTTTGAGGGTAGGAAATTCGTCCTTCGCTCAGATTTCTTCAGATTTAAAACTCTGGAAATGAACCACTTTTTTCTCTCGTCATAACTTTTTTTTGGATTTCCACAGAGACCTGAAAATTTCCATGACTGTTCACCAAAGCCTGCTGTCTCTTACGGTGAAAGAATGATATCGATACTCCAAATAGATTTCGAGTTACAAAGCGTTGTTTGAGGGCAAGTCAAGGCAGTTTTTGCTTCGCTCTACTCAGTTATGGTGCATTAGAAGTCAAATATCTTTAATAATTCATATTTTAATGATAAATTGTAAACACTGGAAGATTCCCCCATCTCTTCTGAACAAAACGGTGTAAGAATGACCGCTCTAGCCCCTACGGTTTGGAAATTATGGTCATTTGTTTGAGGGGAGTCCTCACTATGAGAAATAGGCTGCAATAATCCTGTGCCTCTCTGTGCTGCGTGTGTAAAAAGAGGCACATGTTTTGGCGGGAAAAAGTACACAGGCTCTCTGATTGGTGGATTCAAATTCAGCAGCTCCCAGGCTGACCTAGAAACTTACTTCTCTCTCTCCCTGTGCATTTTTTTGCTGATTTTTTCATTTAACAAGTATATTTGAGGGACCCTCAGCATGTTCAGCATTTTTTCAGCTGTCCATTTTGCTTTTCCAATTTTTCTGCTTAACTGATTACTATTGTGCTAAATAATACTATTTCTGCTATTTTATAAGATTTGTGCCTAATATATTGTATTTCTGCTAAATTACAGTATTTCTGCTTTTTATACTATTTGTGCTAAAACATAGTATTTCTACTAAATGTAGTATTTATGCTTAATCATACTATTTCTGCTTTTTATGGGATTTGTGCCTAATATAGTATTTCTGCTTTTTATAGGATTTTTGCTCAAACATAATATTTCTACTAAATGTAGTGTTTATGCTTAATCATCCTATTTCTGCTTTTTATAGGATTTGTGCTTAATATAGTATTTCTGCTAAATTATAGTATTTCTGCTTTTTATAGTATTTGTGCTAAAACATAGTATTTCTACTAAATGTAGTATTTATGCTTAATCATAGTATTTCTATATATTTCTGCCAGGTCCCCAGGCAGCCAATCCTCTGTGAGGACTTAGACATTCAAATTTTCAAATCAGGGCCTGCACGGTTTCCCAGCCAATCATATATGTGTCCTGAGGCATTCAAATTTGCATATTGGGGCCTTCATGGCTTCTAAGCCAGCCAATCATATCTGAGGGCTGAGGAATTCAAATCCACAAATCAGGGCCTGCACGGCTTCCCAGGCAGCCAATCATATATGTGGCCTCAGGCATTCAAATTTGCATATTGGGGAATTCGTGGCTTCTAAGTCAACAAGTCATCCATGTCGTATATCTCTAAAAATTCACATTTTAATGATAAATTGTTAACACTGGAAGATTCCCCCATCTCTTCTGAACAAAACGGTGTAAGAATGACCGCTCTAGCCCCTACGGTTAGGAAATTATGGTCATTTGTTTGTGGGGAGTCCTCACTATGAGAAATAGGCTGCAATAATCCTGTGCCTCTCTGTGCTGCGTGTGTAAAAAGATGCACCTGTTTTGGCGGGAAAACGTAAACAGCCACTCTGATTGGTGGATTTAAATTCGGCAGCTCTCTCCCTCTGTGTGTGTGTGTGTGTGTGTGTGTGTGTGTGTGTGTGTTTAGTGGGAGAGAGAGGACCCTGCCCTTATTTGGCAGCATGTCATTGTAGGGTTTAAATTCAATATAGTTAGACTGGTTGACTGGATTAGAGCCTGTGTTTGTGTGTCCTTCTGTGCATTTGTGTTTCAATATGCCTCCATATTTGTAATTTTGTAAGTTATTACTATTCGGCTAAATCATAGTATTTCTGGTACTTTTCGGTACTTGTGCTAAATACAGTATTTCTGCTAAATCATACTATTTCTGCTTTTCATAAGATTTGTGCCTAATATAGTATTTCTGCTAAATTATAGTATTTGTTCTTTTTATAGGATTTGTGCCTAACATAGTATTTCTGCTAAATTATAGTATTTCTGCTTTTTATACTATTTGTGCCTAATATAGTATTTCTGCTTTTTATAGGATTTGTGCCTAATATAGTATTTCTGCTTTTTATAGGATTTGTGCTTAATATAGTATTTCTGCTAAATTATAGTATTTCTGCTTTTTATACTATTTGTGCTAAAACATAGTATTTCTACTAAATGTAGTATTTATGCTTAATCATAGTATTTCTATATATTTCTGCCAGGTCCCCAGGCAGCCAATCCTCTGTGAGGACTGAGAAATTCAAATTTTCAAATCAGGGCCTGCACGGCTTCCCAGCCAATCATATATGTGTCCTGAGGCATTCAAATTTGCATATTGGGGCCTTCATGGCTTCTAAGCCAGCCAATCATATCAGGGCTGAGGAATTCAAATTCACAAATCAGGGCCTGCACGGCTTCCCAGCCAGCCAATCATATATGTGGCCTCAGGCATTCAAATTTGCATATTGGGGAATTCGTGGCTTCTAAGTCAATAAGTCATCCATGTCATATATCTCTAAAAATTCACATTTTCATGATAAATTGTCAACACTTGAAGATTCCCCTATCTCTTCTGATCAAAACGGTGTAAGAATGACTGTTCTAGCCCCTACGGTTAGGAAATTATGGTCATTTGTTTGAGGGGAGTCCTCACTATGAGAAATAGGCTGCAATAATCCTGTGCCTCTCTGTGCTGCGTGTGTAAAAAGATGCACCTGTTTTGGAGGGAAAAAGTGCACAGGCTCTCTGATTGGTGGATTCAAATTCAGCAGCTCCCAGGCTGACCTAGAAACTTACTTCTCTCTCCCTGTGTGTGTGTGTGTGTGTGTGTGTGTGTGTGTGTGTGTGTGTGTGTGTGTGTGTGTGTGTGACAGAGAGAGAGAGAGAGAGAGAGAGAGAGAGAGAGAGAGAGAGAGAAAGCCTTTTAATGGGATGATCTCATTGTAAGATTCAAATTCAATATATTTAGACTGGTTGACTGAATTGGATCTTGTGTGTGTCTCTCTCTGTGCATGTGTGTTTCCTTATGTGTAGATATTTGTGATTGTGTGGCTGTTATATTTTTTTTGCCGATTTTTTTCATTTAACAAGTATATTTGAGGGACCCTCAGCATGTTCAGCATTTTTTCAGCTGTCCATTTTGCTTTTCCAATTTTTCTGTTTAACTTATTACTATTGTGCTAAATCATACAATTTCTGCTATTTCATAAGATTTCTGCTTAATATACTAGTTCTGCTTTTTATAGGATTTGTGCTTAATATACTATTTCTGCTTTTTATAGGATTTGTGCTTAATATACTATTTCTGCTTTTTATAGAATTTATGCTTAATCATACTATTTCTATATATTTCTGCCAGGTCCCCAGGCAGCCAATCCTCTGTGAGGACTCAGACATTCAAGTATACAGATCACAGCCTGCACGGCCTCCCAGCCAGCCAATCATATCTGAGGTCTCCCGTTTCCTCTCTCGTCATATCTCATCGACAGATGTACAGAGAGCAATGAAAATCGCAGTCAAAGTACACCAAAGTCCGCTGATTCAGCCAGTAGAAGAATTATGCTTCTAGTCCACCTAGTTTTTGAGTTACACAACGTTTTGTAACTCCAAAAAACGGTGTTTTTCGCCTCTCACCGCGATCTAATTCTGACTCCTCATCAGCCTGTTTTTCCAAAGCGGCCGCTCTCTTTCCCAGTGGCGCAGTTGGTAATGACACGGCTCTGCAAGCCAAAGATCGTGGGTTCGATTCCACCTTGGTCAACATGTTTTTTTTCCCTACAAATTAATACACTGTCACAGACCAGTAATTCATATTCATCATTTATTACAATTCTGCAAACTTTTATGATTTTACCAGCTTTTGATAATATGGACCTCACATTCTTGTTAACACTCCATGGCACAAATACTCTTCCCTTTAGGCTCTGTGTATGTGTGTGTGTGTATCAATATTTCTCCCATTTTAAAGTATTACTCCTCCATAATTGTATTTCTGTTCAATCAAAGTACTTTTACTACATCTTAGTACTTCTGCTCAATCATAGTATTTCTGCTAAATCATAGTATTTTTGCCAAATCATGATTTTTGTGCCAAATCATAACATTTGTGTTATGTTAAAGTATTACTACTAATTGGAGGAATTTCTGTCATGTTACAGTATATGTGCTAAATATAGTATTTCTGCCAAATCATACTATTTCTACTATGTTATATTTTTCTTTCTAAATACAGCATTTCTGCTATATAATTGTATTTCTGCTTTTTATACTATTTGTGCCTAACATAGTATTTCTGCTAAATTATAGTATTTCTGCTTTTTATACTGTTTGTGCCTAATATAGTATTTCTGCTTTTTATAGGATTTGTGTTTAACCTTCAGAGGTCCTTAGGGACATTTATTGTCTTTTGCATTTTTAATTTTAATATAGTATTTCTGCTAAATTATAGTATTTCTGCTTTTTATACTGTTTGTGCCTAATATAGTATTTCTGCTTTTTATAGGATTTGTGTTTAACCTTCAGAGGTCCTTAGGGACATTTATTGTCTTTTGCATTTTTAATTTTAATATAGTATTTCTGCTAAATTATAGTATTTCTGCTTTTTATACTATTTGTGCTAAAACATAGTATTTCTACTAAATGTAGTATTTATGCTTAATCATACTATTTGCATATTGGGGAATTCGTGGCTTCTAAGTCAACAAGTCATCCATGTCATATATCTCTAAAAATTCACATTTTAATGATAAATTGTCAACACTTGAAGATTCCCCCATCTCTTCTGAACAAAACGGTGCAGTGACCGTTCTAGCCCTTACGGTTAGGAAATTATAGTCATTTGTTTTGAGGGGAATCCTTAATGGATAATGTTTATATATATATATATATATATTTGTCTTTAAAACATCTTTGCAGACTGACTGTCCTGGACTGGTTGTTGTTGTTGTTTTTTTTTTCAGGTCTGGTGAACTCAGCTCTTTGGTGTTGGTGTTCAGGAGTAGAGCCTTCTAATAATATTTATTCAAGTTATAGATTTAAAGTTCTGCGAGTTTTTTCTGTAGCAAATAAATATTGTATAGAATATTTAAAATCACCTACATTTTTGATGTTTACAATGCCCATTGTGTGTAATACTGGAATTTCCTACTACCCGTGAACGCCTCATCTTTTACCTGACTGCCGGACATCCGCCTTTCCGCACACTTCGCTGAGTGCTGCTGCTCTGCTTCTCCTCTTCTCTCCTAAATGTTTATAGTCTGTTTGTGTGATTTAACGAGTTCTTTTAGTGATTTATAAAGCCAACCGAGGTATAACTCATATTAGAGTAACACAGTGGTTGCTTTTTCTTAGTGAAACTTTGTCATTTTTGTATGTAAAAGGAGTGTTTGATGAGCTAACAACCCGATGCTAATGCCTAGCGCTCCTTTGAGCCCAGTGTGAAATGAAAATTTGACTGTGAACCACGGTTATTGTGTTGTTTTATTAATTACATTTGGTGTGTTTGTCAGTCTGTTACATAAGGTGCAGTTAGTTCTCTTCACAAATCAGTTGGTTAAAACAGCCTCATTCTTTATGCTGTAAAGTTTTTAACGAACCGCCATCTTAGATTCAGTGTCAGCTGTCGGCAAGATCAAAGGAGCCATTTTACCGCCTCTGACCGAACACGGGAGAAAAAGAGTCACGTTTGTCCAGGTCTTGTGGGTTAATTAAGACAAAGGAGGGGGGGAGAAACTGAGGATTAAACATAGGCTATGTCCCCACATACACGGGTATTTTTGAAAACGGAGATTTTCCGTTTCTGTTTTAAAAAACAATCCCGTCCACACATAAATGCAGAAATGAAGGAGAACGCTGCTAGGAACATACCAAAGCAGCAGGTGGCGCTATATTCCTAACCGTGTAGAAATGTTGGCCAATCAGAAGTCTAGAAGCCTCGGTGGGAAATGGTAAACAAAGATGGGGCATAGAAGCAGGACCGAGTCATATCTGTGGGGGGACAGTAACTGTGTGCGCATATGTAAGCATTTAAACACTGCAGAGAGAACAATTAACAGTAACCGTATTGTAGAAATGCATTTCACCGAAACAATAACGTGGCGCACAGTGTGACGTCAAAAAAGGCGCTGCGTTTTCTCCGTTTCCCTGTCCACACATAAATGCAAAAACGGAGTTTTCGAAAATATTCTGGCAAGCGTTTTTAGTTTTTCAGTGACCGAAAACGCCGTTTAAGTGTGGACGAAAGGTGCAAACGCATAGAAAAATCTCCATTTTCAAAAGTACCTGTGTACGTGTGGACATAGCCCAAGAATAATAAGAACTCCTAATATGTAGACTTTAATTTTTAAGAACTGTTTAACAAAGGCTTGTTTGTGCCAACCTAAATCTGCAGCACAGTTTAAATTCTCACTTTGTGGGAAATTAATGAAATAAACAACAGCCCACCTTCACATAAATAAAATATGGCAGTATATTATTATTAGTATGGTACATAGATATTTATTTTAAAACTACAGCATATTTACTATGATACTATGTGCAGTTGGTAATATTTTAGGAAGTAGAATTTGAATGCAGACCACCTCAAATATTAAAGCCTTAAAAATATGTCGTGCAGTTTTTCATGTATGAGTGTTTTGCAATCTTAAATGAGATGTAGACCAAAGAAAACAGAGGAGAGTTGTTGTTTGTATTCCAGCTGTAGTAAACAAAGAAGTTTAGTGAATCTTTTTGACAACAGAGAGTGATGCAGTATTGATGCTGATTTGAGTTTTCTGATCCTGTATTTTTGTTCTTTGTCTTTTGTTACACAGAGTGAAATAAAGCTTGGTTTTGCCTTTGCTGGTAAGTAAACAGTGATTGTAACTGAAGCAATATGAAATTGGGATTGTGTAACATGTTTAGCAATTTATATACAATAGTTTGGCTTTCTGTGATATCTTGCCATTTGCTCATGGGCAAAAACACATTTAGGATTTATAAGCAGTAAAGCCCCCCCCCCCCCCCCCCCACTAGATCTCTGAGTGTCCCTAAAAATGTCCCTGAAGTTTAATAGGCCATTTATGTCTAATTTTAAAGGCTTATCAAAGCATTTCTGTAGTAATTATTGTTTTTATTACACATGTTAAGGCCATTTGAGACTCTGCAATTAAATTTTGCCCTCTTTAGACTAAAGTGAGTTCATTTTGTCTGAGGTACAGTGCTGGGAAAAGTCTTTCTTCCTTGCAGATTTATTTTGTTCATGCTTTTTTGTCACATGTTTCAAATCATCTAACAGGGATGATATGAATAAATACAAAAAAGCATTTTAAAGGGATGATTTCACATATGAAGCAGAGAAAACCAAACCAGAGCTATCTGTTCTAATGTGAGAACATGCTGGTCTCTAATACCCAGCTGTGGAAGCCCTGATACGAAGAACTACCATCAAGCATTTATAGTATCAAGTATTATTTGTGATTGTTGCACGCTTTGAAACTGTGATGTTATCATTTGATCAAGTGTGCAGTGCGAGCAAATCCTTGCTTGTGGTATCTGCTGTGTTATGTAATAGCACCAAAGTATTAGAGCTTTACGTTCATGAGGAATTTCTGTGGAATTGCAGATGGATAAAACGACACATCACCTTAATAAAGACAGAAATCTTTAATAAGGTGCAGAAAGAGAAGATGGGGTGTTTATAGTAAAGCTGTTGTAAACAAAGAATTTAACAGATTTTTTTCCCCACTACAGATTGTGATGCAGTATTGACTCTGATGCTGATTTCAGTTGTCTGATTCTGTATTTTTGTTCTTTTGTTACAGAGTGAAACAGAACTTCGGTTTTGCCTTTGCTGGTAAGTAAGCAGCAATTGTAACTGCAGTAATATGACATTGTCACTGTGTAACATGTTTAGCAACTTACCTAACGTAGTTTGGTTTTTGTGACATTACCATTTACTGATGGGCAAAAACAAATGGTCAGAATTTATACCTTGTAGCAGCAAAGGCCCCACACATGACCTCTGACTGTCCCTGAAGTTTAACAGGCCATTTGTGTCTGATTTTTATGTTTGAACACAAACAACTGTTTTTATACAGTTGTTCATGTTCTCCGTTTGTTTATGGATTTACCTAGCAGACATAACTATGAACGCATTTTAGGTGAGTTAGTGTAAGTGGTAGCTTAAACACTTAAGAGCACCACAGTTGTTGATTTATATCTTCACTCATATTCTGCTTATGTATTACATTAAAGTCAGACCACTATAGAAGTATTTTTGCCTGAGTGAACAGAAGTGGTACGTTAAACATTTAAGCAATAATAAAAGACTAAGAGAACCAGAGTTGTGAGTAGGCAATGTTGTGTATGTAAAGCCTGTGTGTAATTTATGTACACTAAGTTTAAATCAGTTTCTTAATAAGTTGCTTGATACAATGTGTTTGAAAATTATATATAAAAGGGAAATATTGCAAAATACAAAAAGATTCCTGCCAACAGGTACAATGGAAGGACTTTTTATTATAATTTTTAAGAAATTAATTGCAAAAATGGCGTGCCACTGTTGTTACTATAACATGTCAGAATTTACATGTATTTTAGGATTTACATATTCAGATCAGAACTAAAACCTAATGAGGTTTTCCGTTGATTCTAACAGTTGTGGTTTTTCCACACTTTATTAAGCACTGACTTGTGATAGAAAATGATGGAGCTAAAAAGCCATAATCTGTACCAACAAATATTGGTGCCTCTTCTTTGCACTTCTGTAGTATGCATGCCTTTATTACACATGTTATCGCCATGTGAGACTCTGTAACTGAAGTTTGTCCTATTCAGACTACAGTGAGTTCATAAAGGCTTGAAGAAATTGAGGATTTTACTAGTTATTTCATGTCACAGTAAATTGGATTGTGTGTGAAGAGGTTCAACAGTGTAAGTCATTAAACAGTGATCTGATGTGTTGTTTCCTTTCTCTAGGATACTGATCTGATCGTCGCAAGTCTGGTAAGTATAGGTTTTGTCTGCAGTACAGTGCTGAGAAAGGTCTTTCTTCCTTGCAGATTTATTTTGTTTATGCTTTTTTTCACATGTTTCAAATCATCTAACAAGGATGACCTGGATAAATACAAAAAGCAGTTTTAAAGTGATGATTTCATTTTTGAACCAGAACAACCTGGTCTAATGTAAAAACATATTGGTCTCTAATACCCAGCTGTGGATGCCCTGATAGCAACAATTACCATCAAGCATTTACAGTAACTGGTAATGACTGGTTTACATCACTGGTTGATTTTGGTCCACTATAATT
Organism: Rhamphochromis sp. 'chilingali'; assembly: GCF_963969265.1. Taxonomy (NCBI): domain Eukaryota; kingdom Metazoa; phylum Chordata; class Actinopteri; order Cichliformes; family Cichlidae; genus Rhamphochromis; species Rhamphochromis sp. 'chilingali'. Next base: position 34,927,676 of record NC_137945.1, on the reverse strand, counting down.
TCAGAATTGTCTTAATTAGATCCAAACAGGACAGGCAAAAAAAGAAAAGAAAAAAGTCTTAATTAAGGCCCAATATAGGGTTTTCAAGTCATACCAAGTACCACGGTGGTTAGCACTGTTGCCGCACAGCAAGAAGGTCCTGAGTTTAATTCCAACATCAGGCCGGGGTCTTTCTGTGTGGAGTTTGCATGTTCTCCCGGTGTTTGCGTGGGTTCCCTCCGGGTACTCCGGCTTCCTCCCACCGTCCAAAGACATGCAGCTTGTGGGGATAGGTTAATTGAATAATCCAAATTGTCACTAGGTGTGTATCTGCGAATGAATGTGAGTGCGAATGGTTGTCTGTCCCTGTGTGTTGGCCCTGCGACAGACTGGCGACCTGTCCAGGGTGTACCCTGCTTCTCGCCCTATGACAGCTGGGATAGGCTCCAGTGCCCCCTGAAAAGGATAAGCGGAAGCGAATGGATGGATGGATGGATGGATGGATGGATAGGGTTTTCAAGTCATACCAAGTATCTTAATTTCATTAAAGTCCAGACTGATTCGTTTACACCAAGTGTTTTGTTTCATTCATTCAATTGGACTTGCTTGTGTGCTTCAGATCCTAAGTGTGATTAAACTTAAGCCCAGGACCTGATGAGTTGATGTAGGTCCTGAAGTAGTAAAGGAACTCTGGGACATCACAGTAACAGCACCATGTTTGACTTTAATGCTGGTGTTTTTCTCTCACTATAGATGATTCAGTTTAGTGCAGTTAGTCAGCACAGCTCTTGGTTATCATCGAGATATTATTAGGCAACTTGTTTTTGCCTGTTCAGCTACAATATCTGGGAGCGTTTTTGTTTTCTGGGGTCTCCAGATCCTTAGAAATCTCTTTGTAAACCTTTACAGAACTATATGTGTTTGTTTCACATTAGAGCAGCTCACGACTGGCAGTTTAGGGACGATTAAATATTCACATAGGGCAGGGGTCTCAAACTCCACTCTTCAGGGGCCGGTGTCCTGAAGCTTTTCCACGTGTCCCTGTTACAAAACACCTGAATAACATTTGTAGGTCATTAGTGAGAGTATAGAATTTGACTGTGTTGAAGTGGCATCCCCGAAGACTGTTCAAATTTAAGTAATTTAAGTGTTTGGAAAAATGTACTTCTAAAAGTACTTTCATTGCATCATGTTCATTCACTCATGAGCTGCTATAACATGAATCAAATGGCTGAATTACCACCTCAGCATGCAGTCACGTTCTGTAGAGTTTTGCTAATGACCTACTAATGTTATTCAGGTGTGTTGCAACAGGGACACATAGAAAAGTTTCTGGACACCAGGCCTTAAGGACCAGAGTTTGAGACCACTGGTGGTAGGGCATGGTGGATTTCAAAAGCTTCTTCCCTTAAATCACTGCCTAAAAAATGCTTTTTGTAATTTGTCATAATGACTTGCAAAATATAGGTGGGATGAAAACATAAACATAAGACATTTTATAGTGGCCTGATATTTTTATCAAGGCTGTTTTTTGAAAATAATCCTGCCCTAATTTACAAAAGATGAACTGTCTGAAAGTCATGTTTGTTTGTTTGTTTGTTTAAGAAATGTGGGAATCTCCAGCAAAGATCTTACATGCAACAGCTCAGATACAGCACTCACTTCTGTTCTTTTTATCATGAAATGATCTACAAAGAAATGATCATCATACTAAATTTTGCTAATTAGGCCTTTATATCAGCTATGATAAGTTTATTATAGATTTAGTGTAGTGCTTATTGCTGTGTATCAAACATGCCCCAAATGTGACTGAAATATGTAGAAACTGCTGTGTAGAAACTAGCTGTCTCCAAATTTCTCATTTTGCCAAAATTCATACAGAGTGACCTGAAACTGTCTGCTCTAACCTCAGTGTGTTGGTTTTGTTGGACCATTTAATATTTACAGTAAGTTACTGTAGCAGCACGTCTTGGTTTGAGTTTATAGACTTAGTTTATTGTTTTAATAGAATGTAAAAATGTCCTTATAACAGTTCCACCATCATTTGTTAAACATTGTCATTCTGTTCAGTCCAATAATTTACTGTAGAAGTCTTTAGTATTTAAAGCCCTACATGTATTGTATTTTTGAGATTATAAGGCATAATGTCAATAAACAAGCCTGTTTTTAAGGCAGATTAAGCCAAACAAACAGTCAGATAAGTCAAACTTTATTCAAGTCATTCACAAACAACTCTCAACACTGTTCAGTTGTAACACATAAAATACAGAACAATACACTCACTTTTTCAGTTCATTCCTCATCCACAAATCCATCAAACTCTTCATGGGTTGATCAGTTTGAAATCTGCTTCTTAAGCATGTCTCTTAGCACGTGCCAGGTCCTTGTACACACACCATAATGTTATGTTGAAGCACCGTACGAATTACTCTGCGAGGGTCCTGACTATGGTAGCCATAATGCTCTGACAATACATCAAGCAGCGCAGCTTTGTAGCTTACGAAGTCTTACTAAAATATTTGACAGAATTTTGAGCGCTGTGTACCACAGAAATCCCGTTTGAGGTCAGTAAGCATAACCAGAATCGATACGCTAGGCACATTGTATGTTTTTGAGATAATGACAGGATTTTAGGTGTGCCATATAGTCTGAAGAATATGGTAAATCCAAGCATGTTGGAAATATGACTAATTCCATGCCTTTTGTGTCTTACAGGTGACCTGCTGCAGAAGATCCTCTCTCTCTCTCTATCATTATAAGCAATTCTGTCTATCCTATCACTCTCCCAACTCTATCTAATTTGAAAGCCATTCTACCTTGTATCCCTCTATCCCTACTGCTCTATCTAATTTGAAAGCCATTCTATCTTGTATCCCTCTATCCCTACTGCTCTATCTAATTTGAAAGCCATTCTATCTTGTATCCCTCTATCTCTACTGCTCTAATTTGAAAGCCATTCTATCTTGTATCCCTCTATCTCTACCGCTCTATCTAATTTGAAAGCCATTCTATCTTGTATCCCTCTATCTCTACTGCTCTATCTAATTTGAGAATCCAAGTTTTGAGAATCCTTTCAGAATCCAATTTTCAGAAATCCAAGTTACCAGAACTTGATCTATCTGTTACAGAATTCTGAGAGATCTCTGCTCTCACTGCTCTTTCTTTCCTGTCATTAAGCTCTCTCACATTCAGTCATTTTGCTTTAAATTACAAGTTGAATATACAGTAGTAGAATTACAGTACAGTAGAACTTATAGTAGAAACTACTTACACAGCCCTACATTTGTCATTTTAATTTTGCATTAGACTTTAGTTTGGACTGCTAGTTTGGCTTACTTTGATCAATTGTATAAAATATCACCTTTTTATAAGTTTATTTGTAATAAGATAATCTGGTTATTTTGTAATACATACATTCAGATAAATAATAAATCAGATCCAGTCTGTTAGTCTGTTTCATTGGCTATAACATTTGACTGCAAGTTTATAGTATTATTATTTAAGGACAAACCCATTTTGTCACTCAGTGTAAGTATTCAGTCAGTATTGTCATCGAGAAGTGCCTGAGGACCCAGACTTCCTGTTTCCTGACTGCTGCAGAACATCCAGCTGAAGAAACCCCGTTTCTAAAAGAGCTACAATAAAACGGACCAAATTGTTTCCAGAGAACTTTGAATTTCCTTTATTTTGAGTTTGGAGTACAAATCAGCTTTTTAACATCTATTCATATATTCATAAAAACATTTTATAGTATAATAGTACATTTCTCAGATTTAACAGTAACTTAAGGAGTTATAAGTTTTTCTGTGTTTCAAGGTTCAGTTTTGTTTATATTTGTGTATAACCACATATAAGCTCCAGATTGTACTTCAGCAAAATGCCAAGAAAAAGTCAAAGGTCGCAGTCCCAGAAGCTTAGATGGCAAAAGCAGAAAGAACAGGTGAATGTTTCTCAGAGCAGTGAGCAGGTAAAGGTGTGTGTTTCAGCTTTTCCCAGCACAGAAGTGCAGAGCAGTGTTCAGACAGCCACAGTGTCTTATGCAGATGTGGTAAAAAGAAGTGTTCCCTCAGTGTCTGTCCCAGAGCCTGGAGTTATGCAGGTAATCCAGACTAAACCCCAGCTAACTGTACAAACACAGCATGATGGAGAGACAGCCACAGTGTCTTATGCAGATGTGGTAAAAAGAAGTGTTCCCTCAGTGTCTGTCCCAGAGCCTGAAGTTATGCAGGTAATCCAGACTAAACCCCAGCTAACTGTACAAACACAGCATGATGGACAAGCTCCAGGACAGTCTCATGTACAGGTTACAAACAGTGAAAGTCCACGAGTGAGTAGCGTCTGTGCTTCCCGAAGCCAGGCCGCTCCTAGGTATGGAAAGTACCGGAATCAGCAATGCATGGCTAACAGTTTGGTTTTCCTGTCATTCTTACACGAGGATGAATTTATTACCAGAGCAGATCTAAACCGTGTGTTGGACAAAGGCCATGCCGTCTATTCAGATGCCAGACTGAGGTTTGTGAACAGTGTGTTTCTAGCCTGCGATGAACTTCCCTCAGTTGTTACCAGCCGCACACACGAGTATCAAGTCGACATGTCTCAGTTTGCTCATTACGGCACATTTGATGGTACAGATCACTTTCCGAGCCTTGAACAGGGATTACAGTGTTTGGCTTCAGACGTTCGCTATGCTTTGCTAGTCATGGGAGGAACAGTCATCGCTGTTAGCAGGCTGACTTCAGGTGAATATGCATATTTTGATCCTCACCCACGTAAGTCTACTGGTATGCCATTGTCGCTAAGTGTAAGTGGTGGAACTGCAGTTATGTTGAAATTCACACGTCTTAATGACATGATTGACAGGATCAAACGTTTGTACAGAATGTTCAGCATCGCACCAAGCTGCACTTATGAGCTACAGCCCATCGAGTTTCACAGTGAAAACGCTGCTGACCAAAGAGATGCTAATCAAACCACCGAATACAGACAAACAGCTACAACTGTTACAGCACCAGCTTTAAATGAAGCCGTTCATGAAATAAACTCCCAAAGATCTACTGACCAGACACAGAAGACTGTGAGAGACACTTTAACGACTGAAGTGATATCATCCAGAGTGGATTATTCAAATGAGACAGCTGCTACTGAAAACAACCATCTTCCTTCTGAGTATTTAGAAAAAGAAACATCTGCATCCTCTGTGAGAGAAACGCAGGTAACATCAGATTCTGTTCCTCAGAATGATTCAAACACTGCCTACTGTTTAACTAATATAACAGAGGAACTCTCAGATAAACTGCTGAAATATAATAAACAGCAAAGGAGAAAAATAAGGAGAAGATTATTAGCCCAAGAAAAAGTACCACAGAGAAAGGAAAATCAGAAGAAGAAAGAAAGGCAGATGTACAGGTTTGATGAAAGCTTCAAGACAAAGAAAAAAAACTCAACTAAGAAGTGTAATGATCCTGATCACAGACAGAAAAAGAGCATGTACAAAAATGAATTGTATAAATTAAATGCTACCTATAAGGAGAAACAGAGAGAACATTTAAGAAAGATGTATAGGGAAAGTGCTAAAATTAGAGAGAGAAAAAGAGAATGTGTCATAAGGACATATAAAGACAATCCCCTATTCAGAGAAAAGCAGAAGGAACGTGTAACAAGAACATATAGAGTGTCTCCCATATTCAGAGAAAAGCAGAAGAAACGTGTAACAAGAACATATAGAGAGTCTCCCATATTCAGAGAAAAGCAGAAGGAACGTGTAACAAGAACATATAGAGTGTCTCCCATATTCAGAGAAAAGCAGAAGAAACGTGTAACAAGAACATATAGAGAGTCTCCCATATTCAGAGAAAAGCAGAAAGAGCGTATAAGAAGAATATACAGAACTTGTGCTGGATTCAGAGAGAAACATAAAGCTTACATGAGGTCATATGTATATAACCTATATAAAAAAAAGCGAAGATTTTAAACAGAAAAAACGATCTTATATGACAAAGCGGTATGGAGAAGAAAAACAATTTCAGCAACAACACAAGGACAATATGAGAGAACGAATGAGAGTAAAATATTGGAACGGTTTTTCTTTCAGACAGATGCATAATATCAGATGTGCAATGAATATAAAACGGAAATATCGCCAGATGCATCGACCAGCTGAGAGTTTACAGTGTCATCCAGAGAACACTTTAATGAATGAGGCCATATCTCGTTTCAGATCAAACATTAAGTCAGCACCATCTTATGTTTGTACTGTTTGTCTAAAAGCTTCTTTTCCTAATCAGGTGAAGATCTGCAAAAGAGAAAATTACTCAAAACACCAGACTGTAGCTCATCAGTGCCTAACTGGTAAATTTGTTCATGTGTGTGATGAAGCATGTCATGATCACTGCAGCTTTCCTGTTGAGAGAAAAAAAGAGTATATCTGTCACACATGTCACAGTTCCCTCAAAAGTGGATGCATGCCCAGGCTTGCTGCTGTTAATGGTTTAGAACTGCAGGATATTCCAGCTGAACTTTGTGATCTCAACATTCTGGAGAGACATCTGATTGCCAAATGCATACCATTTGCTAAGATTATTCCTCTTCCAAAGGGGAGACAGAGACTCATACGTGGTAATGTGGTGTGTGTACCATCTGAGGTCCAACAAACAGTTGACAGTTTACCGAGGATCAGAAGCCAATCACAGATCATGAGGATAAAGCTGAAAAGACGACTGTGCTACAAAGGCCATCAGCTGTTCCAGACTGTCACCTGGTCTAAACTCATTCAAGCTCTGCGTAAACTGAAACAAATTCATCCACAGTACACAGATATTATTATCAGAGATGATGCATTGCTTTGTGATCCAACGTTACCTGATGATGACAGCAGTGATGAAGCCAGCATGGCAAGTGATGATTATAATGAAGCAGATTTAATGGAAATTGACAACTATGAAAAAGATGCCCTTTTGTGTGAAAGTGAGTCTCAAAGTGACCAAGATATTAATATGCAATCCTGTGATGAACAACCAGAGGAACAAAATCCAGATGAACCAGAAAGTGATTTGAACAATGGAGGTTTTGCTCTAGAAAGTTGTCTGCAGCCTGTAGACATTTCAGAAGAGATTCTCTGTTTCACTGATAACACATATTGTGTGGCTCCTGCAGAAAGAAACAATCCTGTTAGCTTCTTCAGAACTCCTCATTTGGAAGCCATGGCATTTCCTGTGCAGTTTCCTACTGGTCAGAATACACTGGATGAAAAGAGACTTCTTAAACTCACACCAAGTGCTTACTTCAAATCAAGGCTTTTCAACATTGATGCAAGATTTGCTAAAGACACAAATTACCTGTTTTTCTCACAGTTTGTCACTGAAATACACTTGGCTAATTCCAGTATGACGATACAGCTAAGGAAAGGTAAAACTATGACCAAAGATGGACGCAAAATCACATCAGGAATGTTACAAAGTAAGACAGAAGTAGAGAAGCTGGTAAGAAATAAAGATGCAATCAGATTTATGCAGCCACTCAGAGGAACTCCAGCTTACTGGCAGAAAACTACCAGAGATCTATTCAGCATGGTTCGCCAAATAGGAACACCTCAGTTCTTTGTCACTTTCTCTGCTGCTGAGATGAGATGGCCTGAAGTGATTCAAGCAATAAAGAGACAGCAAGGTGAAGAGGTTGATTTTGAAGCCCTGGACTGGTCAGAAAAGTGTGAAATTCTAAGATCAAATCCAGTAACCACCATGCGAATGTTTGATAAACGTGTTGAGGCTTTGTTCAGAGATTTGCTTTTTTCTCCTGCACAGCCCCTTGGTGAGATCATTGATTACTTTTACAGAGTTGAGTTCCAGCACAGAGGTAGTCCGCATATACACATGTTGCTGTGGATTCGAGAAAAGGTAGAAGCAGATGTGGATGACGACCAAACTGTCTGTGACTTTGTTGACAGATACATCTCAGCTCAACTCCCTGATCCAGAAAAACAACCTGAACTGCACAAAAAAGTCACTGAGCTACAAAAGCACAGCAAAAACCACACAAAGACATGCTTTAAGAGTGTGAACTCTGGTTGTAGATTTGGGTTTCCCAAACCACCAGCCACAAGAACAATGATTGTGAGACAGGATGAGGATTCAGACACTGAAGCTGCAAAAGCCAAACTCAGACCTTTGTTGAACCTGCTGAAGGAACCTGAAGCTGCTTCCCTCACCATAGAGCAGATTCTGTCACGATGCAACTTAACAATGAATGAGTATGAACAATGCCTCCAAGACATAAACAAGAAAACAGCTCTGATTCTGAAACGTGACCCAAATGAGTGTTGGATCAACAATTACAACCCAGACCTGCTTGAAGCCTGGAACTCTAATTTAGATGTCTCATTCATTTTGAATGCCTATTCATGTATAGAATACCTCTGTAAATATATAACAAAGAAAGAATCTGGCCTCTCTGAATACCTGAAGACAGTTATTGACAACTCTGATAAGAACACCGTCAATGAGTGTGATGAAATGAGAGCTGTGATGCAGGCTTACTCAAAAAAGAGAGAAATCAGCGCACAGGAGTGTGTGACTCGAGTCTGTGGCCTAAAAATGAAAAAATGTTCCCGCAGTGTTGTATTTGTACCAACAGATGATAACCCAGTAAAAATGAGTCGGCCCATGAGCTTCCTGGAAAGCACAACACACGACAGTTGTAATATTTGGATGACAAGTTTGAGTGATAAATACAAATGCAGACCTGAGACCCCAGAATATGAGGAAATGTCACTGGCTGATTTTGCTGCCTTGTGCAGGTTGGTGAGTGGTCCAAATGAAGGAAAAGATGTGCTTCCTCTTCTAAACCAGCTTGGATTTGTACAAAGGCGAAAGAATGATAAACCAGCTATAATCAGATATTACCACTGTTCACAGGAAAAAGATCCTGAGCAATATTATGGTCGACTGTTGAGACTTTACCTTCCACACAGATCAGAGCAGGAACTGAAACCACAAGGGTTCCAAACCTATCAGTCCTTCTACAACTCAGGTTTTGTACGACTTCCATGTTCAGACCACAGTGAGTCTGTGAAAAGGGTTGTGAAAAGAAATAAAGACAAGTATGAGAAGAACTCTGAGGATATTGAGAGTGCACTGGAAGAGTTTGAACAAAATAGGGATGTTGTGATTGATGAATGGTGTAATCTTGCTCCTGAATCTGAAGTTGTGAGGCTGCAATGTGATGAGAATCTTCCTGAGAGACATTCTGATGATGAGAACGAACAGGAGAATGTCCCCGACTACAGTCGTCAGTCTGATGCTGTAACAGAGATCAGAGCCATCAGAGAACAACCTGCAGTAGATCCAGCCGTGGTACGTGTAATGTATCAGAATCTGAACCAGAAGCAGGCCTGCGTGTTCTATGCCATAAGAGACTGGTGTATTCAGCGAGTTTGTGGTTTGAACCCAGATCCATTTTTCTTCTATATCAATGGTGGTGCAGGAACTGGAAAGTCACATCTGATTAAGTGTATTCATTCTGAAGCATCAAAGATCCTGAGCAGACTGCCTGCTAATGCAGAAGAAGCTGACATATCAAATCCAACTGTTTTACTGACTTCATTTACCGGTACAGCAGCTTTTTCTATCAATGGCTCTACATTACATTCTCTACTGAAACTACCCAGGAGTCTGAAACCACCCATTCAAGGACTTGGTAACCAACTGGATGAAGTCAGATCTGAGCTGATGAATGCTGAAATTATTGTTATTGATGAGATTTCAATGGTTTCAAAACCCCTTTTTGCTTATGTGGATGCAAGACTGAAACAAATCAAAGGCACTCAGAGACCTTTTGGTGGAATGTCAGTTTTAGCTGTTGGAGATTTTTACCAGCTGCCACCAGTGCGACAGTCTAAACCTCTCTGTGTTTACGATCCAGAACAGATTGACCTATGGCAGGAACATTTTCAGATGATCACTCTAACCGAGATCATGCGTCAGAAAGATGATGTGGCCTTTGCAGAGATGCTGAACAGGATTAGAGTCAAAGAAAAGACAGATGAGCTTTCTCAGTGCGACAGAGATTTGTTGTCACAGGCTGTGACTGCACCAGAAGAATGTCCAACTGAGGTCTTACACATTTATGCCACCAACAAGAATGTGGAATCCCACAACACAGATACCCTGAAGAAGCTTCATTCAAACATCATAATCATCAATGCAGACGATTTCCAGAAGGATAAATGTACAGGCAGAATGGAACGAAGAGACAAACCATTTACAGGTGGGAGAAATGATTTACCTGACACTCTGAATGTTGCTGAAGGAGCTCGAGTCATGCTGACCAGAAACTTGGACACACTAAACGGTTTGGTCAACGGTGCTTTTGGTATACTGGTAAAGGTGGTGAGATCTGAAAATGATGGACACATAATTAAACTGGGGCTCAGGATGGACAACCGGCAGCCTATGAGACACAACCGCAGTGCTAATGCAGCTTCTGATGATCTGGTTTACATTGAGAGAGCAGAGGAGAGTCTGAAGTTTAAAGGAGCAGTACGCAGACAGTTTCCTGTAAAGCTAGCATTCGCTTGCACAATTCACAAAACTCAGGGTCTTACAACACAGACAGCTGTAGTTTCAATGAAGAACATTTTTGAACCAGGTATGGCTTACGTTGCTCTCAGCAGGGTGACGTCTCTCAGTGGACTCTATTTGCAGGACTTGGATGAGAAAAAGATTTACGCCAATCCCGAGGTAACTGCAGCGCTCCAAACCATGAGACAAGCCAGTGTTGAGGAAATGATGCCTCTTCTTCAGGTCAGAGAAACAGCCAGCAGACTTGACACTCTTACACTGATCCATCACAATACAGAGGGTTTGCCATCTCACATCAGTGACATCAAGAGTCATCATGAAATGTGTTTAGCAGATGTTTTGTGTCTCACTGAGTCTCACCTTCAAGGCTCCTTTGTTGCAGACAGTCTTCATTTGGATGGCTACACCATGTTCAAACGCAACAGACATGTGTCCTACACAAACTTTCCTCACATGGCCAGCAGAAGTGGTGGGGGAGTTGTTGTGTATTTGAGGAATCATTTTCAGGTTCAGGTAAAACAGTATCTACATAATGTCACTGATCTTGAGTTTTTAGTGTTGAAGGTTCAGGCTCCATTCCCTGCACTCATTGCTGTTGTGTACAGACCCCCTGACTACAGTTTGACACCATTCATGCAAAACCTGGTAAGTCTTTTAGATTCACTTGAAATAATGGACTGTCACCCAATAATTGTGTGTGGAGATTTTAATGAGAACCAGTTGCAGAGTGGAAGAAAACAGATTCTGGAGCAGTTTCAGTCGAGAGGGTATTCACAGCTGATCACTTCTGGCACTACAGACAAGAACACCCTGCTTGACCTCATTTTTATTTCTCAGCCACAGAAATGTCTATATTCAGGTGTTCTGAGATCATATTACAGTTACCACAACCCTGTGTTTTGTGTCCTGTCCTCGAGCCAATCATGAAGTCGTCTGGTGAGTTTTGAAACAATTACAGATCATGTTTGTTACAGAGTTTACTGATTGTAGAGCATGAAAAATATTTTTCATTGAAAAAATTGTCTTCCCTACTCTGTCTGTAAGAAGACCCTTTCTTATTGCAATGTTATTAATCATTTCACCAAATCATTGCTGAACTTCATGCAGAGCAGAGAACATCTGCTATCATGCACCTCTGATCTGAAATGTGCTGCAACATTTATTAAACCAACATCATTTCTTTTATTCTCATGTTTTAAATGACTAAATCTTTTTACTGTGACGTATGTAGCTCAACAAACGAGATCTTCCCCTCCAAGGGCTTGAAAATATGAAATAGTAAATAAATAAATCCCACATAAATGCAGGTATTTATTATGGGTCACATGAATAAATACAGACAATTATATTTTCTTGATTATAGTAGCTTTTGTAGAATCAAAAGTTTTTGTGATGAATGAGTTTTTGCTTATCATGTTTTACAGGTAAAAAATGTCAAAAGTTATAAACTATCTTTAGGCTACCAGAGATGTCTATAATGATACATTATGTAGAGAAAAACATTAGTACAGCTTACAGAATATGTATAAAAACTGATTTAGAAGTAAATGGATAGTTTTCTGAAAGTTCCCGACTACAGTTTAACACCACCCACCCAGATCAGCCCCCAAGTGTCTATGTAATGCTGGTATGGTGTGTGAGTTTGACTTGGCCTTTATCCGGGTGGGTTTGGGTTTGGGTGGATAAAGGCCAAGTCAGAATTCTCTGAGCAGCTGGAAAAAGCTGCTAATAAACAAAGACATCAAAAAGTGTGGGCTTTAGGTGTAGCCCCCGCTTTCTGATGCACTAATTAGACTTAGTAACCGACACCCCATACCAGCATTACATAGACACTTGGGGGCTGAGCTGGGTGGGTGGTGTTATAAGCACGTGTTTTGTTAGGTATATTTTTTCAGACACCATCTTCATGAACTGCTGAGCCAAACCTGATCCATCAGTGCTGGACTGCACAGATAACTACATGCCACAAGGAGACTGCTGTTTTATGAACTGCCATACCAGTGTGTCTTCAATGGAGAAGATGACACACCCATCACCTGACCTCCTGCCTGATCTGGAGACCATCATCATGCTACCACACTACACACCTCTGAGACCATCAATGATGACTCATACTGAGGAAACTGTATTTCCTGTCAGAGATGCTCAGTGATCCTCAGAGCAGAGAGAGGTATCATTCTTTATCTTTGATAAAAAAAAAATGTCAGTGTTTTTAATTCAATTAATTAATTAAAATCCTGTTTATTGCATAAATAATTCCACACTCAAATGATTATACTTGTTGACACTTTTTGAGTTTTAATTCACATTATGGATTACAAATCTATGCTTTTTCTACTCTGTCTCTCTGTGCAGGTATTGCTGTCTTCTGAGTTCTTCCGTGTCCCAACTGAGGCCTTCAAACCTCATTGCAGAGCTCATGTCTTTCCTCACCATCATGTGAGTGTGAGATTGCTCTGGATTCTGGTTATGTGGCCCGCAGCACCTATAAGGTATTTCAACATTGTTCATTGTATAACTTATTTGTAGTTTTTAGGGTTTCTACAGACAAAAAAAATGTTCCTTTTTCTGTATTTTTTAGAACAAGCTCGTCCAGTGTGCCTGCATTCCAGCTTCTTAGACTCTACGCAAGTGGACAGAGTATCAGTGTTTGGCCACTCTTACAGACACTGACTTCTGTCAATTCACTTCTACTGATCGGGCACCTCACTCCAGGAAGACAGAGGGCTGCAAGCCTGTCATCATTTCCAGTGTGGCTTTGTATTCTTGGGGTAGCATCAGATTTTTCCCACAAATATTCAAAGGTAACACTTGTTTTAAGCTTAGTTATTAAATCAAAAGTCTTCCCTTGTGTCATGTCTGTGAAGGTTCTCATGATGTCCTTTGATGTAGTCTCTCTCTTCACTTGCATACCCACTACAGAGGCCGTGGAGACTGTCAGAAAACGACTGCAAGAAGACAGCTCCTTGGAAGACAGGACCAACTTCACACCCGATCAGATGTGCACACTGTTAGACCTCTGCCTCACCACTACATATTTCAAATACAACGAGGGTTTCTACAGACAAAAACATGGCTGTGCCATGGGTTCCCCTGTGTCACCTGTTGTAGCCAACCTTTACATGGAGGAAGTGGAAAGGAAGGCTCTTGGCTCTTTCAAAGGAAGAGTACCCAGCCACTGGTAGAGATATGTAGACGACACCTGGGTCAAAATCAAAAGGCAAGAAGTGGAATCCTTCACTGCGCACATTAACGCTGTGGATAAAAACATCAAGTTCACCAGGGAAGACACAAAGGACGACTGTTTGCTTTTCCTGGACTGCGCTGTGCACATTGAAGAGAACGGCAAACTCAACATCGAAGTTTACCGGAAGCCCACACACACGGACCAGTACCTCCTCTTTGACTTCCATCACCCTCTGGAACACAAACTTGGAGTAATTAGGACACATCCCCCCCCCCCCCCCCCCGGGCAGAACATGTTCCCTCTAAGCCTGAAGGGAAAAAGAAGGAACACACACATGTAAAGGAAGCACTCAAAACGTGTGGATATCCTAATTGGGCGTTTATAAAGTCAGCAAAGATGCACAGAAAAGAACATCAGATACCAGCGAGGGAGGATAAGAAAGACAGATGCAACAACATTGTCATCCCCTATGTACTAATTAGACTTAGTAACCGACACCCCATACCAGCATTACATAGACACTTGGGGGCTGAGCTGGGTGGGTGGTATTAAAAGCACTTGTTTTGTAGATATATTTTTTCAGACACGGCACAGTCTCCTTTGTGGCAAAACCTTCAAACTTCACCATCCTCAGCTGAAACAACAACATCTTAACACCATCTTCATGAACTGCTGAGCCAAACTTGATCCATCAGTGCTGGACTGCACAGATAACTACATGCCACAAGGAGACTGCTGTGTTATGAACTGCCATACCAGTGTGTCTTCAGTGGAGAAGATGACACACCCATCACCTGACCTCCTGCCTGATCTGGAGACCATCATCATGCTACCACACTACACACCTCAGAGACCATCAATGATGACTCATACTGAGGAAACTGTATTTCCTGTCAGAGATGCTCAGTGATCCTCAGAGCAGAGAGCGGTATGATTCTTTATCTTTGATTTAAAAAAAAAATGTCAGTGTTTTTAATTCAATTAATTAATTAAAATCCTGTTTATTGCATAAATAATTCCACACTCAAATGATTATACTTGTTGACACTTTTTGAGTTTTAATTCACATTATGGATTACAAATCTATGCTTTTTCTACTCTGTCTCTCTGTGCAGGTATTGCTGTCTTCTGAGTTCTTCCGTGTCCCAACTGAGGCCTTCAAACCTCATTGCAGAGCTCATGTCTTTCCTCACCATCATGTGAGTGTGAGATTGCTCTGGATACTGGTTATATGGCCTGCAGCACCTATAAGGTATTTCAATATTGTTCATTGTATAACTTATTTGTAGTTTTTAGGCCTTAACACAAATAAAATGTTCCTTTTTCTGTATTTTTTAGAATAAGCTCGTCCAGTGTGCCTGCATTCCAGCTTCACAGAAAAGAACATCAGACACCAGCGAGGGAGGATAAGAAAGACAGACACAACAACATTGTCATCCCCTATGTAGCCGGTGTATCAGAAAAACTCAGGAGAGTTTTCTCCAAATACGACATCCCAGTGTACTTCAGACCCAGTAACACACTCAGACAGAAACTGGTTCACCCGAAAGACAAAACTCCTAAACACAAACTTAACAATGTGGTGTACGCTGTACAGTGCAGCGAGGAATGCCCAGACTTCTACATCGGAGAGACCAAACAGCCACTTCACAAGCACATGGCACAACATAGAAGAGCCACCTCCACGGGACAAGACTCAGCAGTTCATCTGCATCTAAAGGACAAAGGTCAGTCTTTGAGGATGCCAATGTTCACATTTTGGACAGATGGAGGAGTGAAAGAAGCCATTTACGTCCACTGTGAGCGACCATCTTTAAACAGAGGCGGTGGTTTATGACACCAACTGTCTGCCATCTATAATCCAGTTTTGAGTTCCCTCCCCAGACACCGTAACGTCCACTCACACCCTGGGAGTGGGCGTGGGTGATTTCCTGACCTCGGGAAATCACATGATAGGGTGGGGCCAGGTTTCACAATGAGCTCACCCGAAACCCTGGCTGATTGGGACCCACACCCACTTTCACACCTTGGCTCATGTGATTAGGTAGAGGATCATCAGGGGGTTCTTTGTCCCTCTTTGGGGGGAAACTCCCACTGGGTTTAAATCTGGGACTCTCCACCATTGACCCTTAGAACTGAAGAAGCTTCTCGGATGAGAGGTGAAACGTCTTCAAGGAACTCAAAGAAGTCCAGACGCTTTTCTTTCCAAGCTCCTTAGACTTCACTTGTGTTAATTACATTTTATTTGTTGTTGTTTTCTTTTAGATTTATATGCAGTGATTGGATGTGGTGGAGCTTTGTTAACCGTGTGGAAAACATCTGTTTGTGATGATATTTACAATGAGGCTTTAAGGTGACAGTTTCCATGTAATTTCAATCCTCTTACTAAGCAAAAACATGTTTGCAATTAACATATTTTTTCAGTTTTGTCTTTTGGATTTATGGTTAACATTCCTCTGTGACAGCAAATACTAAACTGGTCCAAGTAACCAGCATATCATTGGTCAAAGGCAAAAAGGACCACATGTCACACTAGCAATGAATTTTTGACTGTGTTTGTGTTAGTATAGAGTAGGTCTAACAGTGGTTTTCCACATCTGCTCTAATATATATAGATAATGGGTCAGACATATAAAGTCATTTTGAAAAGTTCATAAAGGTCATTTATATGTGTTCCTCTTTATCATTTTATATCAGGTCAAACAGCAGACTTGAGTTTTGATCAGGGTAGAACCATAACATTCATGCTAATGGTTCTACTGTTTACAGTTACTTTATGATGGATTTCACCCTGGTCACAGCACTATCTGAAAAGCTGTTAGAGGTAAAGTTAAGCCAATTAATACCTCATCATAAGTCACTCTCTAACGCAGGGCAGTGATTATTATTCACTGTAATTTATTCCACAACAATGTTCTTTATTTGATTCTTTAAATATGCACATCGATTGTTTAGCTGTGTGACTCTCCACACCTGAAATATATCACAATGTGGACTTCATTTCGACAGTATTTTGTAGATTGGTACCATATTTATCATCGAATCATCTTGTGCATTTATTAACTAAATGTTGTTTGTTTTTTTTTTGTTTGTTTGTTTGGGGTTTTTATGTTGCCATTTTTACATTTCACCAACTGTGTAAATTCTGCAATTTTACCTTGGTTTTGTTTCACATCAGTTTATCTGCTGGCTGGTATTCCTGTCTTCCTTCTCTCACCCCAACCGGTCGCAGCAGATGGCCGCCCCTCCCTGAGCCTGGTTCTGCTGGAGGTTTCTTCCTGTTAAAAGGGAGTTTTTCCTTCCCACTGTCGCCAAAGTGCTTGCTCATAG
Organism: Rhamphochromis sp. 'chilingali'; assembly: GCF_963969265.1. Lineage (NCBI taxonomy): Eukaryota > Metazoa > Chordata > Actinopteri > Cichliformes > Cichlidae > Rhamphochromis > Rhamphochromis sp. 'chilingali'. The sequence continues at coordinate 34,910,606 of NC_137945.1, read as the reverse complement.
GGGTCATATGTCATATGATTGTTGGGTTTTTCTCTGTATCTATGAAGCACCTTAAGGTGACTTTTGTTGTGATTTGGTGCTATATAAATTGAATTGAATTGGTTTTCTTTCTTTTCTAATGTTTCTGGTCATTTTTCACAGTTAAACAAGTAACTTTGAGGTTACTTCATCGTTTTCAGCTGTTATCTGTATAAATTTTTTTCCTAATAATTACATTTCTGCAAAATTATAGCAGTTCTGGTAAGTTGTAATATTTCTGCCAAGTTATTAATTTTTGACTAAATTATTACATTTCTGCTAAGTTGTAGCTTCTGGTAAACTACAACATTTCTGCTGAATTGTTATGTTTCTTCTAAGTTATTGCATTTCTGATAAGTTATTACATTTTTGCTAACTTGATGTTGTTCTGCAAAGTTATTAAAATTTCAACAACTTTTTAAACACTGACTTTGATTTCTTCAGCTTCTTCAGCTATTTTCAACTATTTTCAGCAGACAGCTTCAGCTTTACAGCATGCACACTGCATTTTCGCAGGAAATGCAAATTTTTCTAGTTGTGTGGATGCTTTAAGCATCCACACTATTGAGTTCCTGTTTCTCTTTATTCTTTATTTTTATTATTATTATTCTAGTTGCCACTTTTTCTGCTTTCTTTGGCACTTAACTACTTCCACAATTTTTATGCTATTTTCACCGTTCAAATTTTATACTATTCTGCTATTTCTGCTAAACATCGCTATGATTTTTGCTATTTTTTGCTATTATACTTTTTAAAATATTCCACTTTTTTCCTTTAATTTGTCCCATTGAAATGAATGGGAAACTTCCAAAATTCTGCTAAATTTTGCTTGTTTTTGAAACTTAACTACTTCCTCATACTTTCACCTAGAACAACCATTCAAACTTTAAAATGTTCACAAATTATTGGGCTATTCATGTATGATTCAGCTTTTTCAAATCTTTTACCATTTTACTTTTATGCCTCTTAAAGTTTTGAGTTGCACAATTGTGATTTTTCACAAAATACATGCGTTGTTATGGTTGCTATGCTCTTGGCTTCCAGTGTGTCACTGAAGGTTTTGCAATTTTCACTTCATGTCCGAACAACTTCTTGCTACTTGCTCAATTTTCACTCAACTTCCACAAATTATACATCAAAACGTAGGTATTTTTGCTGGCTTTCAGAAAATGTCACCATCATTGTTGTGGGATTTATAGAATTTTGGCAAATCTCCTCAGACCAACACAAGGTCAGAAAACTCTCCATATAAAGTCAATGGAGAGTTTGTTCAAAATCACCGCTGGATTTCTGTAATGAGAGGCATATTCGAATCGTCATATCTCCTTAACGAAGCAAAGTTAAGACATGAGGCTTGTCCCGGTATATCTTCAGACACTCGTGACGCTCACAATTCAAGAATTTCTTTCTCACCTATTACCGTTCTGAAATGAGTTGGACTTGTTTGAGGGTAGGAAATTTGTCCTTCGCTCAGATTTCTTCAGATTTCAAACTGTGGAAATGAACCACTTTTTTCTCTCGTCATAACTTTTTGTTGGATTTCCACAGAGACCTGAAAATTTCCATGATTGTTCACCAAAGCCTGCTGTCTCTTACGGTGAAAGAATGATATCGATACTCCAAATAGATTTAGAGTTAGAAAGCGTTGTTTGAGGGCAAGTCAAGGCAGTTTTTGCTTCGCTCTACTCAGTTATGGTGCATTACAAGTCAAATATCTTTAATAATTCATATTTTAATGATAAATTGTTAACACTGGAAGATTCCCCCATCTCTTCTGAACAAAACGGTGTAAGAATGACGGCTCTAGCCCCTACGGTTAGGAAATTATGGTCATTTGTTTGAGGGGAGTCCTCACTATGAGAAATAGGCTGCAATAATCCTGTGCCTCTCTGTGCTGCGTGTGTAAAAAGATGCACCTGTTTTGGCGGGAAAACGTAAACAGCCACTCTGATTGGTGGATTTAAATTCGGCAGCTCTCTCCCTCTGTGTCTGTGTCTGTGTGTGTGTGTGTGTGTGTGTGTGTGTGTGTGTGTGTGTGTGTGTGTGTGTGTGTGTGTTTAGTGGGAGAGAGAGGACCCTGCCCTTATTTGGCAGCATGTCATTGTAGGATTTAAATTGAATATAGTTAGACTGGTTGACTGGATTAGAGCCTGTGTTTGTGTGTCCTTCTGTGCATTTGTGTTTCAATATGCCTCCATATTTGTCATTTTGTAAGTTATTACTATTCTGCTAAATTATAGTATTTTTGCTTTTTATACTATTTGTGCTAAAACATAGTATTTCTACTAAATGTAGTATTTATGCTTAATCATAATATTTCTATATATTTCTGCCAGGTCCCCAGGCAGCCAATCCTCTGTGAGGACTGAGAAATTCAAATTTTCAAATCAGGGCCTGCACAGCTTCCCAGCCAGCCAATCATATATGTGGCCTCAGGCATTCAAATTTGCATATTGGGGAATTCGTGGCTTCTAAGTCAATAAGTCATCCATGTCATATATCTCTAAAAATTCATATTTTAATGATAAATTGTCAACACTTGAAGATTCCCCAATCACTTCTGAACAAAACGGTGTAAGAATGACCGCTCTAGCCCCTACAGTTAGGAAATTATGGTCATTTGTTTGAGGGGAGTCCTCACTATGAGAAATAGACTGCAATAATCCTGTGCCTCTCTGTGCTGCGTGTGTAAACAGAAGCACCTGTTTTGGCGGGAAAAAGTACACAGCCACTCTGATTGGTGGATTCAAATTCAGCAGCTCCCAGGCTGACCTAGAAACTTACTTCTCTCTCCCTGTGTGTGTGTGTGTGTGTGTGTGTGTGTGTGTGTGTGTGTGTGTGTGTGTGTGTGTGTGTGTGTGTGTGTTTAGTGGGAGAGAGAGGACCCTGCCCTTATTTGGCAGCATGTCATTGTAGGATTTAAATTGAATATAGTTAGACTGGTTGACTGGATTAGAGCCTGTGTTTGTGTGTCCTTCTGTGCATTTGTGTTTCAATATGCCTCCATATTTGTAATTTTGTAAGTTATTACTATTCGGCTAAATCATAGTATTTCTGGTACTTTTCGGTACTTGTGCTAAATACAGTATTTCTGCTGAATCATACTATTTCTGCTTTTCATAAGATTTGTGCCTAATATAGTATTTCTGCTAAATTATAGTAGTTATTCTTTTTATAGGATTTGTGCCTAACATAGTATTTCTGCTAAATTATAGTATTTCTGCTTTTTATACTATTTGTGCCTAATATAGTATTTCTGCTTTTTATAGGATTTGTGCCTAATATAGTATTTCTGCTTTTTATAGGATTTGTACCTAATATAGTATTTCTGCTTTTTATAGGATTTGTGCTTAATATAGTATTTCTGCTAAATTATAGTATTTCTGCTTTTTATAGTATTTGTGCTAAAACATAGTATTTCTACTAAATGTAGTATTTATGCTTAATCATAGTATTTCTATATATTTCTGCCAGGTCCCCAGGCAGCCAATCCTCTGTGAGGACTGAGAAATTCAAATTTTCAAATCAGGGCCTGCACGGCTTCCCAGCCAATCATATATGTGTCCTGAGGCATTCAAATTTGCATATTGGGGCCTTCATGGCTTCTAAGCCAGCCAATCATATCAGGGCTGAGGAATTCAAATCCACAAATCAGGGCCTGCACGGCTTCCCAGCCAGCCAATCATATATGTGGCCTCAGCCATTCAAATTTGCATATTGGGGAATTCGTGGCTTCTAAGTCAATAAGTCATCCATGTCATATATCTCTAAAAATTCATATTTTAATGATAAATTGTCAACACTTGAAGATTCCCCAATCACTTCTGAACAAAACGGTGTAAGAATGACCGCTCTAGCCCCTACAGTTAGGAAATTATGGTCATTTGTTTGAGGGGAGTCCTTACTATGAGAAATAGACTGCAATAATCCTGTGTCTCTCTGTGCTGCGTGTGTAAAAAGATGCACCTGTTTTGGCGGGAAAACGTAAACAGCCACTCTGATTGGTGGATTTAAATTCGGCAGCTCTCTCCCTCTGTGTGTGTGTGTGTGTGTGTGTGTGTGTGTGTGTGTGTGTGTGTGTGTGTGTGTGTGTGTGTGTGTGTGTGTGTGTGTGTGTTTAGTGGGAGAGAGAGGACCCTGCCCTTATTTGGCAGCATGTCATTGTAGGATTTAAATTGAATATAGTTAGACTGGTTGACTGAATTGGATCTTGTGTGTGTCTCTCTCTGTGCATGTGTGTTTCCTCATGTGTACATATTTGTAATTGTGTGGCTGTCATAAAGTTTTTTTCAGATTTTTGTCATTTAACAAGTATATTTGAGGGACCCTCAGCATGTTCAGCATTTTTTCAGCTGTCCATTTTGCTTTTCCAATTTTTCTGTTTAACTTATTACTATTGTGCTAAATCATACTATTTCTGCTATTTTATAAGATTTGTGCTTAATATACTATTTCTGCTTTTATAGGATTTGTGCTTAATATAGTATTTCTGCTTTTTATAAGATTTGTGCTTAATATAGTATTTCTGCTAAATGTAGTATTTATGCTTAATCATATTATTTCTGCTTTTCATAGGATTTGTGCTTAATATAGTATTTCTGCTAAATTTAGTATTTCTGATTAATTATAGTTTTTCTACTAAATCATAGTACAGTATTTCTGCTTTTTATAGGATTTGTGCTAAAACAAAGTATTTCTACTAAATGTAGTATTTATGCTTAATCATACCATTTCTGCTTTTTATAGGATTTGTGCTTAATATAGTATTTCTGCTAAATTATAGTATTTCTGCCAAATTATAATATTTGTGCTAAAACATAGTCTTAATTTAAAATTACAATATTCATAGTTCATCACAGTGTCTCTGGTAAATCACAATATTTCTGCTCTGTTGTACTATTTTTCTAAATCATAGTGTTTCTGTAATGTTTAAGTATTTTTGGCTAAATATATTCTTTCTGTTATCTTATACTATTTCTCCTAAATTCTTGTATTTTTGAGAAGTTATCATGTTTCTGGTAAGTTACAATATTTCTGCTAAATTCTGCTATGCTATTGTATCTCTGCCAAGTATTATGTTTCCTCTAAGATATTGCAGTTCTGCTAAGTTATTCCATTTTAGCAAACTTCTTTTGCTTCTGCAAAGTTTTTACAATTTCTGCAACTTTTCAGCTTTTTCAGCTACTTTTTGCATACAGCTTCAGCTTTAAGCATCCACACTGCATTTTCGCAGGAAATGCAAATTTTTCTAGTTATTATTCTAGTTGCTTCCGTACACTTTTTGGCACTTAACTACTTCCACAATTTTCAGCCGATTTTCACCGTTCAAATTTTAAACTATTCTGCTATTTTTGCTCTTTCTTGATATGATTTTTGCTATTTTTCACTATTATACTTTTTAAAATATTCCACTTTTTTCCTTTAATTTGTCCCATTGAAATGAATGGGAAACTTCTGCAATTCTGCTAAAATTTGCTTGTTTTTGAAACTTAACTACTTCCTCATATTTTCACCTAGAACAACCATTCAAATTTTAAAATGTTCATAAATTATTGGGCTATTCAGGTATGATTCAGCTTTTTGAAATCTTTTACTGTTTTACTTTTATGCCTCTTAAAGTTTTGAGTTGCAAAATTGTGATTTTTCACAAAATACATGCGTTGTTATGGTTGCTATGCTCTTGGCTTCCAGTGTGCCACTGAAGCTTTTGCAGTCTTCTCTTCATGTCCGAACAACTGTTTGCTACTTGCTCAATTTTCACTCAACTTCCACAAATTATACATCAAAACGTAGGTATTTTTGCTGGCTTTCAGAAAATGTCACTATCATTGTTGTGGTATTCATAGAACTTTCGCAAATCTCCTCAGACCAACACAATGTCGGAAAACTCTCCATATAAAGTCAATGGAGAGTTTGTTCAAAATCACGGCTGGATTTTTGTAATGAGAGGCATATTCGAATCGTCATATCTCCTTAACGAAGCAAAGTTAAGACATGAGGCTTGTCCCCGAATATCTTCAGACACCCCTGACGCTCACAATTCAAGAATTTCTTTCTCACCTATTACCGTTCTGAAATGAGTTGGACTTGTTTGAGGGTAGGAAATTTGTCCTTCGCTCAGATTTCTTCAGATTTCAAACCCTGGAAATGAACCACTTTTTTCTCTCGTCATAACTTTTTGTTGGATTTCCACAGAGACCTGAAAATTTCCATGACTGTTCACCAAAGCCTGCTGTCTCTTACGGTGAAAGAATGATATCGATACTCCAAATAGATTTAGAGTTACAAAGCGTTGTTTGAGGGCAAGTCAAGGCAGTTTTTGCTTCGCTCTACTCAGTTATGGTGCATTAGAAGTCAAATATCTCTAAAAATTCACATTTTAATGATAAATTGTCAACACTGGAAGATTCCCCCATCTCTTCTGAACAGAACGGTATAAGAATGACCGCTCTAGCCCCTACGGTTAGGAAATTATGGTCATTTGTTTGAGGGGAGTCCTCACTATGAGAAATAGGCTGCAATAATCCTGTGCCTCTCTGTGCTGCGTGTGTAAATAGATGCACCTGTTTTGGCGGGAAAAAGTACACAGGCTCTCTGATTGGTGGATTCAAATTCAGCAGCTCCCAGGCTGACCTAGAAACTTACTTCTCTCTCCCTGTGCATTTTTTTGCTGATTTTTTCATTTAACAAGTATATTTGAGGGACCCTCAGCATGTTCAGCATTTTTTCAGCTGTCCATTTTGCTTTTCCAATTTTTCTGTTTAACTTATTACTATTCTGCTAAATCATACTATTTCTGCTTTTAATAGGATTTATGCCTAATATAGTATTTCTGCTAAATTATAGTATTTCTGCTTTTTATAGGATTTATGCCTAATATAGTATTTCTGCTAAATCATACTATTTTTGCTTTTCATAGGATTTATGTCTAATATAGTATTTCTGCTAAATTATAGTATTTCTGCTTTTTATAAGATTTGTGCCTAACATAGTATTTCTGCTTTTTATAGGATTTGTGCCTAACATAGTATTTCTGCTAAATTATAGTATTTCTGCTTTTTATAAGATTTGTGCCTAACATAGTATTTTTGCTAAATTATAGTATTTCTGCTTTTTATACTATTTGTTCTAAATTATAGTATTTCTGCTTTTTATAGGATCTGTGCCTAACATAGTATTTCTGCTAAATTATAGTATTTCTGCTTTTTATACTATTTGTTCTAAATTATAGTATTTCTGCTTTTCATAGGATTTGTGCTTAATATAGTATTTCTGCTAAATTATAGTATTTCTGCTTTTTATAGTATTTGTGCTAAAACATAGTATTTCTACTAAATGTAGTATTTATGCTTAATCATAGTATTTCTATATATTTCTGCCAGGTCCCCAGGCAGCCAATCCTCTGTGAGGACTGAGACATTCAAATTTTCAAATCAGGGCCTGCACGGTTTCCCAGCCAATCATATAAGTGTCCTGAGGCATTCAAATTTGCATATTGGGGCCTTCATGGCTTCTAAGCCAGCCAATCATATCTGAGGGCTGTGGAATTCAAATCCACAAATCAGGGCCTGCACGGCTTCCCAGCCAGCCAATCATATATGTGGTCTGAGACATTCAAATTTTCAAATCCGGGCCTGCACGGCTTCCCAGCCAATCATATATGTGTCCTGAGGCATTCAAATTTGCATATTGGGGAATTCGTGGCTTCTAAGTCAACAAGTCATCCATGTCATATATCTCTAAAAATTCACATTTTAATGATAAATTGTTAACACTGGAAGATTCCCCCATCTCTTCTGAACAAAACGGTGTAAGAATGACCGCTCTAGCCCCTACGGTTAGGAAATTATGGTCATTTGTTTGAGGGGAGTCCTCACTATGAGAAATAGGCTGCAATAATCCTGTGCCTCTCTGTGCTGCGTGTGTAAAAAGATGCACCTGTTTTGGCGGGAAAACGTAAACAGCCACTCTGATTGGTGGATTTAAATTCGGCAGCTCTCTCCCTCTGTGTCTGTCTGTGTGTGTGTGTGTGTGTGTGTGTGTGTGTGTGTGTGTGTGTGTGTGTGTGTGTGTGTGTGCGCAAAGGTGGTTTATGAGGACATTTTGCAAGAATACACGCCACACTGACATTTGGAATTATGAGGACAGGGCCGGTGTCCTCACAATTCATGGAATGAAAACTCGATGTGAGAGTGCTTATATAGGTGTCAAAGGCCTAAATTCTAAGTTTCAGCAAAAACAAAAAAAAGTCCTTAATATTCACAATTACCCAACTTTTGTGTATAATCTGTGTATCAACACAGCGCCCCTGTAGACCGGTTTGGGTACTACACCTGGTCATGAATATTCACACAACGTGTATTTTTTAAGGCTTCTGATTGGCTAACAGCCGGAAGGTCCCTATAATTACGGTTTTTGTCAGATAGTGTGTGTTACATAAAACAATTCTGTGTTCTGATTGGCTGACAGTTGGAAGGTACCCATTGTTGTAGTTTTTATTAAAAATCGTGTGTTTCAAAACATGACCATAGATAAATCCTTAAAACTCCTCTGTTAAATTTAAAACACCACTTTCAGTGATACTGAGATGACTAAACTACTTAATCTAGCACTTAATATATACTGTAGTTATGCTTTATTAACTCTTGACTGTGTGATGGTCAATTTTTTAAGCATTTCTTTTTTCATATTTTGATCTAGGAATCCTGTATATTATAAATGTTGTCGTGATTGTGTGTTTTTGTGTCCTATTTTATTATCTCCACTCTTTGGAGAGCATTCTTTTGTTAAAGAGGCTGTCTAAATTCTTATCACCCATGGAACAATGCCCCTGTGATTAATCTGCTCATCAGTGAGGACTTCTAAAGAGTTGGCTTCCTCCTCTCTGGTGCCAGAATGTCTTATTAGACGGCAGTATTTCACAACCACATGTCTTACAAGTTTAGAATAATGAGTATCTAGTATTACTTAGATGCTCTTTGCTTTTGCAAATAGCTTGCAGCCTCCCTCTTCATGGAAACATACAGTGGCTTGCTAAAGTATTTGGCCCCCTTGAACTCTTCCACATTTTGTCACATTACAGCCACAAACATGAATCAATTTTATTGGAATTCCATGTGAAAGGCCAATACAAAGTGGTGTACATGTGAGAAGTGGAACGAAAATCATACATGATTCCAAACATTTTATACAAATAAATAACTGCAAAGTGGGGTGTGAGTAATTATTCAGCCCCCTTTGGTCTGAGTGCAGTCAGTTGCCCATAGACATTGCCTGATGATTGCTAATGACTAAATAGAGTGTACCTGTGTGTAATCTAATGTCAGTACAAATACAGCTGCTCTGTGACGGCCTCAGAGGTTGTCTAAGAGAATATTGGGAGCAACAACACCATGAAGTCCAAAGAACACACCAGACAGGTCAGGGATAAAGTTATTGAGAAATTTAAAGCAGGCTTAGGCTACAAAAAGATTTCCCAAGCCTTGAACATTCCACGGAGCACTGTTCAAGCGATCATTCAGAAATGGAAGGAGTATGGCACAAGTAAACCTGTGTTTAGGTTCCCGTTTTGCCTAAGTGAGTTTGCGTTTGGGTCCTACCCTGCCTGCACTAAGCTGCTTTATGACACCATCAGTGCATCAGGAAGATAAACCCAAGTGGTTAGGTGCTTAGTAAATAGTTCAAGCAGCTGAAACCTCAGGAGGAGGAGGTGAAGCAGGAACCATCATGGAAGGACAAACCCTTGTAGGATGAAGCACTAATCATGGCTCCAAGAACAAGACCAGTAGAGGCTGGTTTTTACCACACCAGGCGGGACCCTAGGTGCAGTCTGTGCAAAGATGCCCGCCATATAGTCAAAGATATTAAATTGGCCCTCCAGGGAGATGACAGTGCCCGATGTGGCAAACAACTTATTTAAGTTTGAGACCCCTGCTGTAACTTCTTACAAACAACCTCCACTGCTTCAGCAACTGAAGCACAAGTGAAAGATCAAACATTAATGAGACCAATGTTTCACCTGTTCAATAATGACATATCTCACCTTCTCAACAAAATCCAAAGTGTTCTGGATGTGGTGTTTGGAGCTGCTTACAAACGGGTTGTGGACAGAAGACAGAAATGTCGAGGTGTTATCGGTGACCAAGCTGACCATCCACACAATTGGTCTTAAACGTACACCCTGTTTATGTATCATTGGTAACCCATAACACACCTCTTTCACCATCTTATAATGCTGTGATTGCAGTCATTCCCCAAACTCTCTGTGAATGGTATTCATAAGATAAGATAAGATAAGATAAGATAAGATAAGATAAGATAAGATAACCTTTATTAGTCCCACGTGTGGGAAATTTCTTTTGTTACAGCAGTGGACAGTGCAAACTTGCATAGAAAAATTAGAGAAAAAAACACTGGAATAATATATCCATAAGATACTGTACACAATAGAATAGAATAAAATACTACATACAATCAAATAAAATAGAATACAAATGCTATATACAACTGAGTATAATACAACGATACCAGAAAAAAGTATTGCACTTATTGTTATTGCTATTGCACATGTGTGGATGTGTGTGTTTGATCAGTTGAAGTCTTTGTTGTAGAGTCTGACAGCAGTGGGGAGACCTGTTAAATCTCTCCGACTCACATCGTGGGTGCCGCAGGCACTGAAGGAGCTGCTCAGTGCTGTCAGAGTCTCCTGCATGAGGTGGGAGATGTTGTCCAACAGGGATGACAGCTTAGCCACCATTCTCCTGTCACTCACCACCTATACTGTGTCCAGAGGGCATCCTAGAACAGAGCTGGCCCTTCTGATCAGCCTGTTCAGTCTCTTCCTGTCCCCGGCAGAGATGTTGCCGCCCCAGCAGACCACACCATAAAAGATAGCTCAGGCCACCACAGAGTCATAGAAGGTCTTCAGGAGTGGGCCCTTCACTCCAAAAGACCTGAGTCTCCGCAGCAGGTACAGCCTGCTCTGCCCTGAATTATGAGACCAGTCCAGTTTCTTGTTTAGATGAACACCAAGGCACCTGTAGGTGTCCGCAGTCTCAATGTCCATACCTTAGATGTTCAGTGGTTGCAGTGGGGGATGTTTGTGCCTGCGGAAGTCTACCACCAGCTCCTTGGTTTTACTAGTGTTGATCTGGAGGTAGTTCTGCTGGCACCAGTCCACAAAGCCTTGTGTCAGTTCTCTGTACTCCTTGTCGTCCCCATCAGTGATGAGGCCAAGTATTGCAGAGTCGTCAGAGCACTTCTGCAGGAAGCACTGGGTGGAGTTGTGGGAGAAGTCTGCAGTGTAGATGGTGAAGAGGAACGGTCCCAGAACCGTTCCCTGTGGGGCCCCCGTACTGCAGACAACCCTGTCTGACACACAGCCCTGAGTTCTCACATACTGTGGTCGGTCAGAGAGGTAGTCCAGAAACCATGTTGTGAGGTGATGGTCCACTCCTGAGTTCTCCAGCTTGTCCTATAGGACCGTGGGCAGAATGGTGTTAAAGGCACTGGAGAAATCAAAGAACATGATTCTCACAGTGCCCCCAGCGGTCTCCAGGTGAGAGAGGGAACGATGCATGAGGTGAATGACAGCATCATCCGCTTCAATGCCAGGCTGGTAGGCAAACTGAAGTGGGTCCAGTGATGAGCTCACCAGGCGCCGAAGCTGAGCCAGGATCAGCCGCTCCAGGATCTTCATCAGGATTTCAGAGCCACCGAACTATAGCTGTTGAGGTCCTTGGGGCGTAAAGTCTTTGGCACTGGTACGACACAGGAGGTTTTCCAGAGCTGTGGGACTCTCCCCAGCCTCAGGCTCAGGTTGATGAGGTGCTCCATCACCCCATACAGTTGGTCTGCACAGGACCTGACCACCCGTGAGCCAATGCCATTGGACCTGCAGCTTTCCTGGCTTTAATCCTCCTCAGTTCCCTCCTAACCTGGGTGGTTGAGAGAGACAGGCTGGAGCCTTGTGTTGAGAGTGTATTGGATGCTGTTGTTGGAGGTGGGGAGGAGTGAGCAGGGTGAGTAGAGGAGGTGTTAAGTATCTGAGGTGTCAGAGGTGGAACAGCAGCAGTGGGGGTGGGTGAGTCTGCAGCCGATGTTGAAAACTGCCTCATGGATTAATCAAATCTGTTGAAGAAATCATTCAGTTCATTTGCCTACCTCACATCCCCCCCAGGCAGAAAGTTCTGACCTTTGTGGCCCGAGATGGTTCTGAGGCCTCTCCAGACCTTGCCAATGTTGTTTTGTTGAAGCTGGTTCTCCATCTTCTGCCTGTAGCTGTCCTTCTCTTTCCTTATCAGTCCCCTCAGCTGTCTCTGCACCCTTTTCAGCTCCTCCTTGTCTCTAGATTTGAAGGCCCTCATGGCCAATGATCAATGGTCACGACAATTTGGATACTAATGATCATGGAACTGACCTCACAGCCCATTGTTGGTGCTAGATTCTGTCATTATGCAAATGTACTGGTTATAAGATTGCAGAAACCTGCAGTCTGCTGAGACTGAAGAAGTCACCAGTTGGTGATGAAACATTTCTCCCACTAAAAATGGTATGTCCAGATGAACAGATTCAGCATTCTGGTGCTCTTTAAATAATTTATGAGATAAAAGTAAGGTTGGAGATTGGCTTATAATTAGATAAGACAGCAGGAGAGGAACACTCTCTCACTGGCTGATGTATCACACACAGCGAGGTCCAACTGGCGCGTAAACCAGCGAGCCGCAGGCAATACGCCCATCTGGTTGGGGGGAGCTGGCATCCTAGCCCACCAAAAGGCCACATGGGGACTAAACCCGAAGGTTTACCCCAAGGCAGAGTGGCCGCTAAGCACTGTCCGGAGAGAGGGGAGCAGCAAGAGTGAACTCCATAAGAGACACTTGTGCACAGGCGGCGCTGCAGGCTGGAGAACACTCACTCACCGGTTGAAGAATCAGACTAGGTGAGGTCCAGCCTATTAAGCCACTTAAGCATGGCAGGTAGCTAATGCCGTGGATGGCCGAGCAGGATGTGACGCAAGGCCTGTGCTAGGAGCCGAGCATCCAACCTGCACCGTCCCACAAGGGGAGGGGCTGGTGGCTTAGTCCATGGAGAGTGGAGAGCCCAAGTGGGGAGGCGGCCCAAGTGGGGAGGCGACCCAAGGTCCGTCACCAGGGCATAGCAGCCACTCTGCGCTGTCCGCAGACAGGGGACTAGCAAGAGTGGACCCAACGAGACACGTGTGGACACTCAGGTAGTTTCCATGTAAGTCGTAACACATTGGCTAGACAGAGAGCCAGCGCTGTGGGCTGAAGAACACTGGACGTATCAGACCCAGCGAGGTCCAAATGGCGCGTAAACCTGTGCACTGCCTGCAGCAGCAGCACAGCTGCTAATGTGATGGGCTGAGGTAGGGATGCAACCCGAAAGGGGGCTGGCGGTCTAGCCCGCTAAAAGGCGAAGTGGAGACTTAGCCCGAAGGTCTGCTCCAGGGCCGAGTGGCCGCTAGCACCGTCCGCAGAAAGGGGAGCAGCAAGAGTGAACTAGAGAATGAGACACTTGTGCACAGCCGGTGCTGCAGGCTGGAGAACACATACTCGCCGGCTGAGGAATCAGACACAGCGAGGTCCAGCTGGCGTGTAAACCGGTGAATGCAGGTAATACACCGGGGGAACACAGCCTGCAGCTGCAGCAGCTATATGCCAGAGAGAAACCTGGCTAAAATAGGCTGAAGAACGCTCACTCGCCACAGCGAGGTCCAACTGGCGCATAAGCCTGAGAAATGCGGCCAACACGCCAGGGGAACACAGCCTGCAGCTGAAGTGGAGGGCAGAGTCAGGGACATGACTCATCGGCGGGTGTCAGCTCACTGAGCGGGCCCCTGCTGGCTATGTAAACCCGCAACATGTGGGCAATCTCCTAGACAGAGTGCCATCACCGCAGGCTGGAGAACTGTGAACCACTGCCTGAGGTGTAAACGCAGCGTGGCCCGACTGTCATATAAACCTGTGAACCGCGGGCAATATGCCAGGGGAACATAGCCTGCAGCAGGAGCTGGCCACTAGGCCCAACTCAAAGGGTGTCAGGGGGGAGGAGGGCGGCTGGAGGACAGCTGAGTCTTAGCTCCAAGTCCTCCACGTCTCACCTGTATATGGCCGTCTGCGAAGGACTCAAACTGGGGCTGGAGATCTCCAGGGCCCCAAGTTGGAGTCTTGGGGGCCAGAAGCTCTGGGCCCCCCTACCCTGACCATATGCCCGCATAGGCACCTCAACAGTGAGGTGGCTGCAGGGTCGACCGGCAGCCTCATCAGGCAGCCCTCTGACCAGAGCCGGGGCTGACAGCCAGAGGTGGCGACAAAAAAATGAGGTGAAAGAGGAGCCGGTAGTATGGCGTGCTCCCATATAAGCGAGGGCAGCTGCGAGGAAGGAGCCAACAGCCGTCCTGCACCGTCTGTGTCCCCAGCCCGCCTGCAGCTGTCACTCCAAGTGCCGCTGATGGAGAGTCAAATGGTATTATTTAACAGTGCTTACCGCTGTTCTTCATTTTTCTTGTTTTGCCGTATGTTAAGTGGGTGACTGGACATTTCATTTTGGCTAGCTTGTTTATTAGCAATGACTTATGCCACATTCATGTGCTCCTTACTTTTTCATGTTAGTCAAATAAAGAATGGTTAAAATTCTTTGAGCCTTTAAAAAATGCACCTGATTTGTCTGCTAGATGTGGATGAAAGCGGCAAATCTTGCACCACATTTCAGTGCGCTCATTGTTAGCTTCAAGCCATGGCACATCTTGGAGCCACTTTTCTGAAAAAAAGTATTTTCTTCGGCTCTGGCTCCGGTTGGCGTTTCTTAGCTGGTGGCGGCACACCAAAGAAGCTGCTTAATGTCTGGTTTTTTTTTTGACATTTAGCTGGTGACAAGAAACACATGGAAGGTTAACTGACACGGTCAAGTATGCAAAGGCACTTGGTAACGCAAGTGTCACTAGGCATTCCTAATTTTTGTCATGCATGCGTACCTGCGTACCAGTTATGTGCACCCCTGTCTATAACACACAGACAAACAACCACTCACTCAATAACTGCTATCAAATTATCATGTCTGTTCAACCTAACATACATGTTTTAGGTCTGTGGGAGGAAGCTGGAGTACCTGAAGAAAACACACACATGCACAGTTAAAAATGCAAACTCAGCCAAGGCTTTATACTAGGAACCTTCTGGCTGTAAGACAACAGTGCTAACCACCATACCACTGTGCCACCCATAGTAACTCATATAATAATTGATAATATATGGACAGAAGTATATCCTGGAATACAAATAACATATTCATCCATTACTAAAAATGCATTTAGCTGTCAAGTTCTGCAATCTGTATTTACTTACCTAATTCTCTCCCTAACAATCAACAATACAAATTCTCCCAGCCCCCAGAAAGACTGGGTTATCATTTCCACACTGGTTAGCATTTAGTCTATCACGTTTGTTGTTATAGCTAGCAACTACTGCAGGAAAATGGCAAGTTTCTTTAAGGTATTGTTCTGTGTGTTCGTAATGCTTGTAACCCTGGACTATGCTTCTGAAGATGAGATTAAGATGGGAGTCTCTGGGAAATACTAGGTGAGGAGCTATTAATGCCTTCATATACCAGCTGCCATAATTTTGTACAGTTCTATATTGTAAACAAACACTGTAGAGTTTCCATAGAATTTAGAAGTTTCAGATTTCTTTAGTCATATCATATGATCTTATTTGATCATATATTTATTTGAACATCTTATTTGATGTTCCTACTGCTAAACAAAACAAGGTTTGGTTTTTCAAACTATCCATAATTGCTAGTAATAAATGCATCGGTTTGTAGATACACCTTCTGTATCTTCATACAAAAAATCAGAACAAAAATATATGAATAAATACATTTTTCAGAAGAAAGCCACATCTTGATACATGCTGTTTTAACATAAGAAGCTAAAATATGTTCCACTATGTTACTGGTTGAATCTCAGATTTGTTTAACATATGCAGATATAAATTAAGTGTGAAACCATTGCTTTAATGGTGGCCCTTGGCCGGTGGTATGTGAGGAAACATTTATTCCATTGAGTGTACCTTTGCTTCAAATAAATAACTAATACTTTTTTTTAAAAGGAATGTCCTATTAAACAAAAACAACAAAATAACAAATGCAATAAAAACCCAGTCCTTCCTCTCTGTAAATATTTCACTGAAATTCCATTTAAAAGAAAGGGTAAGCACTCTCGTCACCTGACCACTTTTTAGCCAATGAGCTTCAGTTTTCACCCCTCCCCCCTCACTTCGTGACTTGAGTTGAGGAGTATTGACTGCATGGCTGTGAACTGGTGTGGAGACGCTAACAGGTAACTTTAAACTTTTGAATTTTTCCAGCTTTGTAGTCCAGCAACCAGTTAGATTTAGTTTTGTCAAGGTTTTTCTTTGATGTATATTCCTTGATTAAGCTTTGTATTTCAAGCTAATTCAAAGGCTAAACCTAGCTTTTTTTGATGACACGTTGTGTATTTATTAGTCAAGGTTAAATACCTAGTCTAACACATATCTTTTTAGTTAAACTGTGGCATTTGAAATTACTGAGATGTTATTATTTACTCATCCCACTGTCTCCAGATTTTAAGCAATGCTGCAATATACGTGACATGCTAGTAATGAGACATTTCAGATAACCGTGTTAGCTAACATTTAACTCTCTGGAGTGCAGATTACATGGCCAATTTATGGTCTAGCAACAACATGTCTATCAGTTTTTTAAAATGTCTGTTTATTAAAATGCCAAGAAAAACCAGAGTGAAGATGTCAGCACGTTTAGTGCAGGAACAAATAAAAACGTGATTTCCTTTAAAAGAGAGAGAGACAGACAGATAGATTTTTACCTCTCCTTCCCTATTGTGGTGAATAAATGAACAAGAGCCGATCAAACAATTATATGGGTGTTTTGGTTGTTTATTAATAGGGAAACTTGTGGGAGTGATGGCAGGAGAGAGCGGTGTCTATAACAAGTTTTGAGATGTGAGAGATTTGTGACATTAAGTGTGTCTGGAGTGTATTATTAGTTTGTAGTTAAATCTGGGTTTGATTGTTTTGTGTGTCAAAATGGTGAGGTGAATGTCACCCTGACCCTGGCTAAAAAGCTACCAAACGCAGACTGAAATCTAAATGCTGTCTCCAGGTGTGCAACAGGAGGAGTGATACACTAATTGCCTGCATTTTTATGTAAACATTCGTATAGAATGTGGTTTGTAAAATTTGTACATATGTTTTAGAAATTTGAAATTAAGTAATGAGAAAAAAACCATTAAACATGTTTGTGGTTTTCATAGTAAAAAGTATAACATTTTCCCACTCTGATTTTATGTTTTTGTGTAATTTTTTTTAGGTCAATTGTGTTAATACAATATGTCAAAATTACAAAATAAATGTAGTCAGATATGTGAGGTTGTTCTGTAAAGAATGATGCCAAACAAGGCAAGGAAAACATTTTTTTAACAGCGAAATATAGAGGTATAATCAAAAGTAGTCGAAAACAGCCAATTATAGCCTTGACTCAAGAGGGTTAAAGCACCTCCTGTAAAAGATCAGTTTTCACTGTAAACTACATTGAGAAGTATCATACAAATTGTACATTTTTTTCCCTTTTCTGAGACAGTGCATTGCAATGAGGAAGCCAAGAGAAAAGATTAAACCCATAGATGAAGCTGATGTGCCCATGGCATCATCCTCCCTCAAAGATGATGAGCAGGTGACTAATTTTCTGCTGTTGTAATTATTGCAACCTAGTCTAACACATATCTTTTTAGTTCAACTATGACATTTGGAAATACTGAGATGTTATTATTTATTCATCCCACTGTCTCCAGATTTTAAGCAATGCTAAAATATACGGTATGTGACATGCTAGTAATGAGACATTTCAGATAACTGAGGTAGCTAACATTTAACTTTCTGGAGTGCAGATCACATGGCAAATTTACAGTTTATCAGCAATATTTGTATATATCAGTTTTTTAAAATGTGTTGATAGGCAACGTAAAAGCAGAGTTATGATACATAATTTCAAATATTTTCCTAAAAATTGTCATCATGTTTAGTGCAGGAACAAATAAAAATGTGATTTTCTTTAAAAAATATAGATAGATAGATGTAGTATTACCTCTCCTTCTCTATTGTGGTGGATAAATGAACAAGAGCCGATCAAAGAATTATATGGCTGTTTTGGTTGTTTATGAAGAGGGTAAACTTTTGGGAGTGATGGCAGGAGAGAGCGGTGTCTATATCAAGTTTTGAGATGTGAGAGATTTAGGTTTTTGTAGTTAAATCTGGATTTGTTTGATTGTTTTATGTGTCAAAATGGTGAGGTGAATGTTACCCTGACCCTGGCTAAAAAGCTACCAAAGGCAGACTGAAATCTAAACGCTGTCTCCAGGTGTGCAAGACCGTGCAAGAGAGAATTTCAGTAGTCAGTACGAGAGGTAACGAGACTATGGACAAGAATGGACGGAGACTGGGTGGAAGAGAAGGATGTAATCTGTTTATATTGCGTAGATGGAAATAGGCAGAATGGGTGAGATTATTGATGTGAGATTTATAGGAAAGTGAACTATGTTGGATGACACCAAGGCTCTTAACCTGAGGAGAAGGGAAAACCAGTAAATTTGTAAATAACCTTACAAAAACCACCTGAGGAATTTCCTGCATTTTTTTCATGTAAATAGTTGTATATAATGTGGTTTGTAAAATGTGTAAATATGTTTTAGAAATGTGAAATTAAGTAATGAGAATGAATCGCTAAACGTCTTTGTGATTTTCATAGTGAAAAGTATAACCTTAACCTACTCTGATTTTATGTTTTTGGGTCAGTTATGTTAATACAGTATGTCAGAATTAGAGGTTGTTGTGTAAACAATAATGATAAAAAAGGCAAGGAAAACTTTTTTTTAAAAGGGGAAATATAAAGGTAAAATTTTTAAAAAAAAATAGTCGAAAAGAGCCAATTATACCCTTAACTTCAGAGGGTTAGTACCTCCTGTAAAAGATCAGTTTTCACTGTAAACTACAGTGATGAAGTATTACACAAATTTACTATGTTTTCTTTTTCTGAAAAAGTGCATTACAATGAGGCAGCCAAGAGACAAGTTTAAACCCAAAGATGAAGCTTATGCGCCCATGGCATCGTCCTCCCTCAAAGATGATGAGCAGGTAACTAATTTTCTGCTGTTGAAGAGCCACGATCGCCCCATAACTGTATTGTAAAGTCTCAACGTATCTGTGTTGAATGGATGTTAATGCCCTTTTGTGTTTGTTTGCACTACGTTTCAGGGGACACTGATCTTCCTCATGTTGATACACCCATGGCATCGTCCTCCCTCAAAGATGATGAGCAGGTGACCAATTTTCTTCTGTCGTTATTATTGCAACAAGACCACAGCAGTGGTGTTTGGATGTTGATAGTGAGGTTGGTAGACACAGATCTTACAGTGCTGGTTAATGTAAGATATATACATTGTGAGGACTGTGTGTGGAATCTGTCGTGTGTTATCTTGGTTTACACTGAGGAATTAATTTTCTATCAATATTACTGCATTACATTTGGCTCATTTATGTCACTAACCAGTGTAGCTACATAACTGTATTGTAAAGTCTCGATGTATCTGTGTTGAATGGATGTTAATGCCCTTTTGTGTTTGTTTGCACTACGTTTCAGGGCACACCAATCATCCTCATGTTGATACGCCCATGGCATCGTTCTCCCTCAAAGATGATGAGCAGGTGACAAATTTTCTGCTGTTGTTATTATGGCAAAAATAAAACAACATAGTTGTTTGGATGTTGTTAGTGAGGTTGGTAGACACAGTTCTTACAATGCTGGTTAATGTAAGATACATACATTGTGAGGACTGTGTGTGTTTTGCATGTGTACATCTATCGAAAGATGAGCTCCCAAGTCCACATGTAACACAGACCCTACAGTGTATGAAGCTGTCAGGTACAGTATTAAGAGGACTGTGTGTGGATACTGTCGTGTGTTATGTTGGTTTACACTGAGGAATTAATTTTCTATCAATATTACTGCATTACATTTGGCTCATTTATGTCACTAACCAGTGTAGCTACATAACTGTATTGTAAAGTCTCAACTTATCTGTGTTGAATGGATGTTAATGCCCTTTTGTGTTTGTTTGCACTACGTTTCAGGGGACACTGATCTTCCTCATGTTGATACACCCATGGCATCGTCCTCCCTCAAAGATGATGAGCAGGTGACCAATTTTCTGCTGTCGTTATTATTGCAACAAGACCACAGCAGTGGTGTTTGGATGTTGATAGTGAGGTTGGTAGACACAGATCTTACAGTGCTGGTTAATGTAAGATATATACATTGTGAGGACTGTGTGTGGAATCTGTCGTGTGTTATTTAGTTTACACTGAGGAATTAATTTTCTATCAATATTACTGCATTACATTTGGCTCATTTATGTCACTAACCAGTGTAGCTACATAACTGTATTGTAAAGTCTCAACGTATCTGTGTTGAATGGATGTTAATGCCCTTTTGTGTTTGTTTGCACTACGTTTCAGGGGACACTGATCTTCCTCATGTTGATACACCCATGGCATCGTCCTCCCTCAAAGATGATGAGCAGGTGACCAATTTTCTGCTGTCGTTATTATTGCAACAAGACCACAGCAGTGGTGTTTGGATGTTGATAGTGAGGTTGGTAGACACAGATCTTACAGTGCTGGTTAATGTAAGATATATACATTGTGAGGACTGTGTGTGGAATCTGTCGTGTGTTATCTTGGTTTACACTGAGGAATTAATTTTCTATCAATATTACTGCATTACATTTGGCTCATTTATGTCACTAACCAGTGTAGCTACATGACTGTATTGTAAAGTCTCAACGTATCTGTGTTGAATGGATGTTAATGCCCTTTTGTGTTTGTTTGCACTACGTTTTAGGGCACACTGATTGTCCTCATGTTGATACACCCATGGCATTGTCCTCCCTCAAAGATGATGAGCAGGTAACTAATTTTCTGCTGTTGTTATTATGGCAAAAATAACACAACATAGTTGTTTGGATGTTGATAGTGAGGTTGGTAGACACAGTTCTTACAGTGCTGCTTAATGTAAGATACATACATTGTGAGGACTGTGTGTGTTTTGCATGTGTACATCTATCGAAAGATGAGCTCCCAAGTCCACATGTAACACAGACCCTACAGTGTATGAAGCTGTCAGGTACATTATTAAGAGGACTGTGTGTGGAATCTGTCGTGTGTTATCTTGGTTTACACTGAGGAATTAATTTTCTATCAATATTACTGCATTACATTTGGCTCATTTATGTCACTAACCAGTGTAGCTACATAACTGTATTGTAAAGTCTCAACGTATCTGTGTTGAATGGATGTTAATGCCCTTTTGTGTTTGTTTGCACTACGTTTTAGGGCACACTGATCGTCCTCATGTTGATACACCCATGGCATTGTCCTCCCTCAAAGATGATGAGCAGGTGACCAATTTTCTGCTGTCGTTATTATTGCAACAAGACCACAGCAGTGGTGTTTGGATGTTGATAGTGAGGTTGGTAGACATAGTACTTACAGTGCTGGTTAATGTAAGATTCATACATTGTGAGGACTGTGTGTGTTTTGAATGTGTAAATCCATTGAAAGATGGGCTCTTCTTAAAATGAACAATTACAAAATGCTTTCCAGGTTTTAAGGTTTTAAATCAACAGGTAGGTGACTTCCCCAAAAGTTGATTCTGTTCATCTGGACGTATCTTTCTCAGTGGGAGAAACCTTTCGTCAGTCATCCAAGAGACTCTTCAGTCACTATCAACATCCAAACAACACTTGTGTGTTCTTGTTGGATGAGACTGAAGAACTCATTTGGATAAATGACGAAATTTTTCTTCCACTGAAAATGGTATGTCCGTATGAACCGAATCAACTTTTGGGGATTTACTGACCTCGATGATTGAGTATGCATCAAGACGATGCTAGGTGATTTTATTTGGATTTAACTCATACTTCAACTCAAAGTAAATGAAGAGCGGTTATTCAGATGCTCTTTTGCTCAAAAAATAATGTCACTTTATCAGAAAGCATGCTTAAACAATGAATGGGAAACCCTGAAATGTTGGCTCCTACTGGATGTATTCATGCCACAAGGGCTGCAGTGTCTCAAATGAGTGAAGTTTCTGCATTACATGAAATCACTCAAAATTCATGGTACAAACTTAATGAACTTTATTTTTTCAAGAGAACTGTATGCATGATGTAGTGTATTCATCAGAGACGAGACTGAAAAAATGTGCCTTTTGTAATGTTCACTTTTCTGCTTTGAAATTGATTTGCATAAATTGTAAAGGTGAGGATTTTTGTTCATTCATTTTAGATGATTATCTGTCAAGATATAACAAGTGGAAGTTTTTACCCGTAATACTTAATATTTGATGTTTTCATCAAAAGAGAGAGAGGTTCCTCGTGAGTCTTGTTTTGTTGAGTATGCCATTAGAGTAGACTGTCCTACATCGTCTTCGGTACAGATTGATTTGACTTTCAGAGGAATGCAGACAAATGTTTGCCTTCCATCACTGGATCTTGAATGCATCCTCAAAGCATCTTGGTTATCTTTAGAGCTTTAGTTAATGCTGGTTGCATGATGTCTGATCACCCAGAACTTGTGATAATGCAGTTCTGAACTGGCTTACTGTCACAGTAAAAAATCGCATGAGAATAAGAGTGGGGGAAACGACGAATAATTTTCTTGACAAGCTAAGTAAAGGAATCAGGGGACAAAGCGGAAATGGATTCTTTATGATTGAAAGTGGAAAAAAGAAAAACATTAAGTATGACATGTTGAAACTGGATGGAAATAAATGTCAGTTACTGTTTTTCTATAGTTGTGTGGTTTAGAACCTAAATGACATAGTCGTTTTGTATTTCGGTGTCCTGTGGCTTTCACATAGAAGTTTTATCTTTAATAGTTTCCTTTGAGTTTTTTTTTAAATGAGCTTGATGTGCTGATCAGAATGTAGCTTTTAAGAGATTGTCTTCATCTAACATGGCAAAAAGACGAAGCCCAGTGTAAACCTAAAGCCCCACAGCTATTTAAAACCAGTTAAAAAAATGCTGTGTTTATGTACCTGGAGTTCTTGATATGTGTACCATGAAAGGGCTTTGATGTTTACCCCCCTATTGTTCTTAAAGAGTACCTTTTATAATAGCTTTATAGTTAACATATCATAAGTAAGTTGATCTTATTTTCTCTCCTCCTTTTAGCATTTTCTGAAAATGGTGCTGAAGGGGAAAAAAATCCTCAAAGGAAACAAAAATCTCCATGGTGTCCCACAGAGATTGCAGCAGTGATGAGACATTTCAGTGGGCACATTGCTAATGGGAGACTATCCATTGTGATTGAAATCAAACAGTGTAAAAATGCTCAATGTCCTGTATGAGACAGTCGCTCTGTTCAAAATGTAAGAGACTTTGTCATGAATCGTGGTTTAATGCTAAAAAAGAGGAACAGTTACTAAATAATCAGGTTAAAAAAAATCTATAGACACATCTGAGACATATACATGTTTGCAAAAGTCATTCAGTTTGCAGTAGGGCTGGGCTATATCATACCGTTCACAGTAATACCAGTATAATTTTGGGCAACGATAAGAAAATGAAATATCGCAATAGAATATGGGTAAAACGTGCATGCACAGTGCCTTTGTTTTCATACGCACATGACGGATAAAGCATGGCGGAGAATGAGAAGGGCAAAAGCGGATCGTTGAATGAAACGGATGAACCAGAATTGGTTTGCAAAAATGCTGCAACTTCAGTGGTGTGGAACTGGTTTAGCTTTCGTCCATCAGATACTCAACAAAGCACTATTTGGTAGAGCATGCTAGCGGGCCGTCGTTATTACCATGTTTTTTTGGAAAATACGGCACTTAAAATCAATCCTTTGATTTTCCTGAAAATAAACAGTGCCCCTTATAATCCCGTGTGCCTTATGTATGAATTCTGGTTGTGTTTACTGACCTCGAAACGATTTTATGTGGTACACGGCGCTCAAAAATCTGTCAAATGTTTTAGTATGACTTTGCTAAGCTACGAACCCGCACCGCTTGATGGATTGTCGGAGCATTGCGGCTATCGTAGGCAGGAGCCTCGCGGAGTGTTGCGAACTGTGCGTCAACATAGTATTACGGTGTTATATATTGTACATATATTTATTAGTTTCAGATGTAGCCATTCTTGTATTTTGCTTGTTTACATTATTGTATTTGCACAACTCTGTTGCTTGTGAAGCTCGCACACAAGAATTTCACAAGAATTTCACTCACATGTGCTGTACCAATGTACCTGCACATGTGATGTGACAATAAAAGTGATTTGATTTGATTTGTGTGTGTGTATAACCTCTTTTTACGTTTTGTGGACATTATACATGGTTATGCTGAGGATATGTCGGCCAATTTCCACTGGAAATGCCTTTTGGTTAAACTGTCAGCAAGGAATTTGCACTGTTAAATTTTTATGTAACTTTAATGCACATAAAAAAACCAGCTGCTTGATTAAGTGGAAATACATTGATGGGTTGTTGTGGTTTTTTGTTGTTTTTTTTGCACTAATAAAGTTGTGGAGTTGTAAAGTATTTTGTCTAGTGTCAATTATATTGTCAGTTATATCGTTATCGCAAATTTTCAAACGTATATCGTGCTAAATATTTTTAGTCATATCGCCCTGCTCTAGTTTGCAGTATGTGTTCAAAATAAACTTGACCTTTCACGAGCAGGCTGGCTGTGATATTTTTTTTGCCTCTAAAGATCGTACTTAAAGGGAACATGATATGTGAAAAGCACTTTATCTGTGCTTGACAGCATATATTTGGGTATCTTAACTTATTACCAATTACAAAACTAAAGATGCACAACCCTGGAGCTTTTTTGGGCCCCCTAGATCTGAACATTTGTCTTTCAGTGAGGCTTTCTGATATGGAGGGTCCATATTAAGTTACTAAGAGCAAATTCTCATCAGCAGTTGTATAACTCAATTCTGTTACGGAAGATATGAGCTTAATGGCCTATTTCCAAACAAGGAGATCTAACCTCTAATTGCTAACTTTTAACATTTTTCTAGACAAGACTTGTAAATTCATGGTTGAAAAGTTACCTGTGAAACTCTTATCCCTGTACTACTTTGACTTAAGCATTGGGCAATTCGTAAAGACTATAGGGAATTGTGTCAACTTGTGAAGAAAGAAGAGTATATGTCTCCTTTTAATATGGATCTATCAGATCCTTGAATTTACAATATAAATATGTGATGGCTCCAATACAAATCTAAGAATAAGGTTTGTCTTTGCAAATTGCATTGAGCTGGTTCTCAAATTCAGGTCTTTGTGTTTTGTGATGTTTGATTTCTGTCATAAGACCACATGTTTGTTAACTATTAATTTTAATACACATTAGTAGTGTATGAGTTTAGCCATGTCCCACTTATTCGTTTTTGGCCCTATAATATACTTTGGTGACAGGTATGTGTGTTGTATAGCCAGTGTCCTCACAAATCCTGTTGGGTGTTAAAATGTCTAATATTTTCATAGGCGGGGCTTCTCACCTAATTATCTATGTCCTGATAAGGTTGCAAAAAAACAGGTTCTTATATCTCTAGTTGTGTTGCGTGTATAGGAACTTTGAAGTGAGATCTGTGCTCTGTGGCTCAAAACAGATTTTTTTGACGTATTCAGCATCTCTCAGGGACAAGCGGAAAGTGGTGTCCCCATAGACCACCACCTGGGCTGGTTTGGAAAAAGTGTCCTTACAATACATAGAAACCCGTATGTATGTGTGTGTGTGTGTGTGTGTGTGTGTTTAGTGGGAGAGAGAGAGGACCCTGCCCTTATTTGGCAGCATGTCATTGTAGGATTTAAATTGAATATAGTTAGACTGGTTGACTGGATTAGAGCCTGTGTTTGTGTGTCCCTCTGTGCATTTGTGTTTCAATATGCCTCCATATTTGTAATTTTGTAAGTTATTACTATTCTGCTAAATCATAGTATTTCTGGTACTTTTCGGTACTTGTGCTAAATACAGTATTTCTGCTAAATCATACTATTTCTGCTTTTCATAAGATTTGTGCATAATATAGTATTTCTGCTAAATTATAGTATTTATTCTTTTTATAAGATTTGTGCCTAACATAGTATTTCTGCTAAATTATAGTATTTCTGCTTTTTATACTATTTGTGCCTAATATAGTATTTCTGCTTTTTATAGGATTTGTACCTAATATAGTATTTCTGCTTTTTATACTATTTGTGCCTAATATAGTATTTCTGCTAAATTATAGTATTTCTGCTTTTTATAGTATTTGTGCGAAAACATAGTATTTCTACTAAATGTAGTATTTATGCTTAATCATAGTATTTCTATATATATATCTGCCAGGTCCCCAGGCAGCCAATCCTCTGTGAGGACTGAGACATTCAAATTTTCAAATCAGGGCCTGCACGGCTTCCCAGCCAATCATATATGTGTCCTGAGGCATTCAAATTTGCATATTGGGGCCTTCATGGCTTCTAAGCCAGCCAATCATATCAGGGCTGAGGAATTCAAATCCACAAATCAGGGCCTGCATGGCTTCCCAGCCAGCCAATCATATATGTGGCCTCAGCCATTCAAATTTGCATATTGGGGAATTCGTGGCTTCTAAGTCAATAAGTCATCCATGTCATATATCTCTAAAAATTCATATTTGAATGATAAATTGTCAACACTTGAAGATTCCCCAATCACTTCTGAACAAAACGGTGTAAGAATGACCGCTCTAGCCCCTACAGTTAGGAAATTATGGTCATTTGTTTGAGGGGAGTCCTCACTATGAGAAATAGACTGCAATAATCCTGTGCCTCTCTGTGCTGCGTGTGTAAAAAGATGCACCTGTTTTGGCGGGAAAACGTAAACAGCCACTCTGGTGGATTTAAATTCGGCAGCTCTCTCCCTCTGTGTGTGTGTGTGTGTGTGTGTGTGTGTGTGTGTGTGTGTGTGTTTAGTGGGAGAGAGAGGACCCTGCCCTTATTTGGCAGCATGTCATTGTAGGATTTAAATTGAATATAGTTAGACTGGTTGACTGAATTGGATCTTGTGTGTGTGTCTCTCTGTGCATGTGTGTTTCCTCATGTGTACATATTTGTAATTGTGTGGCTGTCATAAAGTTTTTTTTCAGATTTTTGTCATTTAACAAGTATATTTGAGGGACCCTCAGCATGTTCAGCATTTTTTCAGCTGTCCATTTTGCTTTTCCAATTTTTCTGTTTAACTTATTACTATTGTGCTAAATCATACTATTTCTGCTATTTTATAAGATTTGTGCTTAATATACTATTTCTGCTTTTATAGGATTTGTGCTTAATATAGTATTTCTGCTTTTTATAAGATTTGTGCTTAATATAGTATTTCTGCTAAATGTAGTATTTATGCTTAATCATATTATTTCTGCTTTTCATAGGATTTGTGCTTAATATAGTATTTCTGCTAAATTGAGTATTTCTGATTAATTATAGTTTTTCTACTAAATCATAGTACAGTATTTCTGCTTTTTATGGGATTTGTGCTAAAACAAAGTATTTCTACTAAATGTAGTATTTATGCTTAATCATACCATTTCTGCTTTTCATAGGATTTGTGCTTAATATAGTATTTCTGCTAAATTGAGTATTTCTGATTAATTATAGTTTTTCTACTAAATCATAGTACAGTATTTCTGCTTTTTATGGGATTTGTGCTAAAACAAAGTATTTCTACTAAATGTAGTATTTATGCTTAATCATACCATTTCTGCTTTTTATAGGATTTGTGCTTAATATAGTATTTCTGCTAAATTATAGTATTTCTGCCAAATTATAATATTTGTGCTAAAACAGTCTTAATTTAAAATTACAATATTCATAGTTCATCACAGTGTCTCTGGTAAATCACAATATTTCTGCTCTGTTGTACTATTTTTCTAAATCATAGTGTTTCTGTAATGTTTAAGTATTTTTGGCTAAATATATTCTTTCTGTTATTTTATACTATTTCTCCTAAATTCTTGTATTTTTGAGAAGTTATCATGTTTCTGGTAAGTTACAATATTTCTGCTAAATTCTGCTATGCTATTGTATTTCTGCCAAGTATTATGTTTCCTCTAAGATATTGCAGTTCTGCTAAGTTATTCCATTTTAGCAAACTTCTTTTGCTTCTGCAAAGTTTTTACAATTTCTGCAACTTTTCAGCTTTTTCAGCTACTTTTTGCATACAGCTTCAGCTTTAAGCATCCACACTGCATTTTCGCAGGAAATGCAAATTTTTCTAGTTATTATTATTTTCCTTTTTCAGCCTGAAATTTCCGCGCGTAACTCGCCCCACAGTTTTGAGACAAGGTTCACATATGTTATATCATTTTGTGCGGCTGGATCAGGAATGGTGTGCTATGACTTTTGGTGTTTATTACTTCTATAGTTTTTTAAATATTAATATTTTAGTGAAAATTTTCCCACGCTCATGTACCGCACAGTTTTGACACAAGGGTTACATATGTTATATCATTTTGTGCGGCTGGGTCTGGACTACTATGCTATGACTTTTGGTGTTCATAACTTTTATAGTTTTGTAAATAATTACATTTTAGTGCAAATTTGCCTTAAAACTCCACATCCCACAATGCTTTGCCTTAAAACTCAATATCCCACAATGCATAGCACGCCTCTACCGAGTGAAGCAATGGCGGCCACCATTTCGTTTTATATGTGTTTTATTAGTGTTTCTAGGTCGCAAAATAAACTTTTAAGCCATTTTCAGGCGAGGATGTAGGCGTGTAAACTTCAAATATCTGCTCGTTTTATCAAGAAGTCCCATATTAGTTCTCTCACGATGTTACTGCTAGCGCCGGATGGCAGCTAGCCGGCTAGCTGGCTAGCGTGGCTTGTGTGACACCCAGGCCGGGCCGGCTGACACCCGGGCCGGCTGACACCCAGGCCGGCTCACGCTCTCGTTCCACCCCCTAGTCTTTCTTGATGACTCTTGGGTTGGCTGCTGGATTTATTTTTCATTTATGTGGGCTGGTGATTCATTTATTCATTTTAGTAACGGTAAAAACAGTGAAAGGTGGTGGATTGTCCAGATGCTGTTCGATGTGGAAAAAATGACAGAAAGGAGATGGGGAAAAAGAGAGACGCGAGGCGGCCGCCAAGCGACTGGCCCTGGCTTACACCGAGAGCGGTTCTCTGTCTGGTTTCACCCCCCTCACCCTCACGCCGCCGGTACGAGTGTCCGGTGAACTTAATGTCAGGTAAGACGTTATGTATATTTCCGTTGTGCTGACTTTTTACATCAGTTACAATAAGTCATACAGCTGGGTGGGTGCTGTGTTACTGATGGTGAAAACTTTATTGTATTCATAAGGTTAATTATTGGGTTGCCAACCGCCCCGTGCAAACGGAATCGTCCCGCGTTCAGAGAAAATATTACGCGTTTCTTAGCGTTGAATATGGTGTGCAATATGACATTGAGTACAATGCTGCTAAAAGTGCTGTTTTGATATGTAGAACCAAGCAGGATAAACAGCTAAATTTCACTTTGTTTAAACTGGCACAAAAAACTCTTGAAGTTCACAAAAAGGTGAAATACCTCGGTCACTTTATTACTGAGCAAATGAATGATGATGATGACATATACAGACAACGATGTAAGCTCTATGTGCAGGCAAATACTATTGCACGCAAATTCAGCTTTTGTTCACTTCCAGTTAAAGTGGCTTTGTTTAAAGCGTATTGCACACCGCTATATACTGCCCCCATGTGATCATCTTACAAACAATGTAGCATGCAGAAGCTGCATGTTAAATATAATGATGCAATGAGAATCCTTTGCAGGATACCTAGAAGTGGTAGTGCCAGCCAGATGTTTGTAGCTGTGGGTGTCTGGACTTTTAAAGCACTTTTAAGAAAGCTAATGTTCAATTTTAGAGAACGACTGGATGGTTCGAGTAACAGTATAATTTTAGCACTTACAGATCCGACAGTGAGTGGTTCCCGTTACTCATCCAGTCTCAGAAAGCACTGGTTAAAGTGTTTGTGTACTTATTGATTTATTTTAAGTAATTGTGTTTTATGTATATTATGGTTTTATATTTTTACTAATGTTTTATATACTTATTTATATACATATATTTAATGGTTTATACCTTGTGTTGTGTGTGTGTGTGTGTGTGTGTGTGTGTGTGTGTGTGTGTGTGTGTGGGAGTTGTGTGTGTGTTTCTTGTCTTGTTTTTATGGACATGAAGTCTGCCAATAAAGATTGAATTGAATTGAGCTGAAAAGGAACACAGTTGGTCCCGTACTTCAGGTAGAATGGAAGAAGACACAAAGCTGGATTTATTCTGTCGTTACTAAGCCTCCCCTGTCATTCTCTCGCCTGTTGCAACTTCAATCGTGAAACTGATCAATGATCGGCTTTTCTCTCGTGTGTTTATTGCGCTAAACAACAGCAGCAGTTTAAGCTTGATCAGCTGTTGTTAGAATTCATTTGATTTTAATTTCTAGTATCAGCTGATGTTTGCTGGAGCCACAGCTGTAAAAAAGGGCTGGTCGAAACCAGGAGATGTCCTTACTGAATCATCAGAGCTGAATTGGTGATGGAGAAACAGGTTTACCTTTTAGGTGACATGAATGAGTTGAAGGGAAGTTATGAACTGTTTCTGAGAGACAACTAACACCAAGCTCCTTTTTTTGTGTAGCTGACAGCTGGCAACTGTGCAGGGGCGGATCTAGCACAGCTTTTGCCAGGGGGCCAGGTAGGGCATTAACAGGGAGAGGGGGACACAAAGATATACTTTTCTTTCTTACTCTCATATAAAATATTTAGCTTTTATTAAATAGTTATCTGAATCTTACAACCAAAGTTTGTAAAATAATACACAAGATTGGCTGTAGACCATTGTTAATCATTCAGAACACTGTGTAAAAATAACAAAAAACAAAAAGTGAATGCAAAAGTGCATAAATATTTATTTTACGTGTTTGATGTGTGTGGCAGGGCGTGGTCTGCAGTGCCGCTGCAGGGGAGGTGGACCCACCTCAGCGGCATCTGCAATCACGCCTCTCAGGTGTAAAGTCTGTGCTCTCTCTGCTTTTTGTTTTTTTGTATGTGTCGGGCTGTGAGATGAAAAGCTACAGCCAGCTGTTTGGGTACAGCAACTATGTGTGAAAAGTGGTCCATAACGTAATGCTTCAAAGCGTGTTCATGCAAACATTGTCGGGTCTGCTTATGAACCTCTGCGCACAGCGTCTACAAATCGGGGCTGTACGAAGTCACCTCATCTTTACACAAAACCGTAAGCTGTCATCTGTGAGGCGCGAGCGGTGTTTGGTTTTATCATAGTTCATGGTGGAGAATGGCTGCTCTGCTGAGTTTTGCTCTCTGTAGCCGTTTGAATGGCAAACTACACTGATTAGCGGTGGCATAGGCACACTTAAAATTTCTTCAGAAATTTTCGCTTTCTAGTTTTATCTACTGTTCTGATTTTATCTGTTTTGATTTTTTTTTACATACTGTTTTGTTTGTTTGTTTGTTTGTTATTTAGTTAGTTAGTTTGTTTGCTTGTGTTAATCAATTTTAAATCATGCGTTTTATTTGTTTTTGCTTCTAATGTCTCTGTAAAGCACTTTGAACCACCTTGTTGTTGAATTGTGCTATACAAATAAACTTGCCTTGCCTTGCCTAAAGAAAACAAAAAAGGAAAAGGCTATGAATAAGATAGGAAATAAATATGAAAAATTAAAAAGGGTAAATTTAACTTGGAAGGAATAAAATATAAATTAAGGTTAAAAATGAAATAACTGTACAACACAAATTAGAATGAAGGGTAAATTTAACTGGGAAAGAATAAGATAAAATATATAAATTAAAGTTGAAAATAAAATAACTGTACAACACAAATTAGAATGAAGGGTAAATTTAACTGGGAAAGAATAAGATAAAATATATAAATTAAAGTTGAAAATAAAATAACTGTACAACAAAATACACAATATAGAACTATATAAGAATGTATGAAGAAATATAAATAAATATATACACAATAACAGCAGCTGTACAGTATTAACTGGAAATGAAGAATATAGTGACCAGTGTTGTGCAATCCACATTATGTCTTGTGCAGTGCAAATATGCTTAAAGTGATTAAGTGATGAAGTGAAAACAATGTCCAGAAAGTCCAGTGTGTGTGTAAGAACCATATGTGTGGGTCAGTACTGTGTGGTGGTGTGATTGAGAGACCGTATCGCCTGCGGGAAGAAGCTCCTCCTCAGTCTCTCTGTGTTGGTCTTCAGGGAGCGGAATCGCTTTCCTGACCTCAACAGAGAGAACAGTCTGTTGTTGGGATGGCTGAGGTCCTTCACCATCTTCCTGGCCTTGGTCCAGCACCGCCTGCTGTAGATTGAGTGCAGGTCAGGGAGCTCGGAGCAGATGGTGCGCTCAGCTGACCGCACAACTCTCTGTAGAGCTTGACTGTCCTGCATGGTGCTGTTCCCGAACCAGGTTAAGATGTTTCCCGTCAGGATGCTCTCTATGGTGCACGAGTAAAAGTTCCTGAGCACCTCGGAGGGCAGTTGGAAGTCTCCCAAGCGTCTGAGGTGGTAGAGACGCTGACGGGCCTTTTTCATCACGGTGTTGATGTGACAGGACCATGACAGGTCCTGCGTGATGTGAACTCCGAGGTATTTGAAGCTGTCCACTCTCTCCACTGGGCACTCGTTGATGACGGGGGTCTGGTAGTTCCTCTCCTGCTTAGTGCTGAAGTCCACTATCAGCTCCTTTGTCTTACTGATGTTTAGAAGGAGGTTGTTCCTCTGGCACCAGTTCTCCAGATTCCTAATCTCCTTCAGGTAGGCCGTCTCGTTGTTATCAGAGATCAGGCCCACCATGACGGTGTCGTCAGCAAACTTGATGATGGTGGTGGAGCTGGTAGTGGCCACACAGTCATATGTGTACAAAGAGTACTGCAGGGGGCTCAGAACACACCCCTGGGGGGCTCCAGTGCTGAGAGTGGTGGAGGCTGAGACATGTCCGCCCATCCTTACTGCCTGTGGTCTGCCAGTTAGGAAGTTGGAGATCCACTGACACATAGATGAGCTGAGTCCCAGATGCTCCAGCTTGGTGGTGAGTGTGGAGGGAATTATGGTGTTAAATGCAGAGCTGTAGTCTATGAAGAGCATTTTAACATAATTCCCCCTTCTAGTGTCCAAGTGAGTGAGTGATGTGTGGAGGAGATGAGAGATGGCATCGTCTGTGGAACGATTTGGACGGTAAGCGAACTGTAGTGGGTCCAGTGTGTCTGGTAGTGAAGAAATGATGAAGTCTCTGACCAGGCGTTCAAAGCACTTCATCACTACTGAGGTGAGGGCTACAGGGCGATAGTCATTGAGAGAAGCAGGGTGGGGTTTCTTCGGGACAGGAACAATGATGGACTCTTTGAAGCATGTGGGGATCACCGACTGAGATAAAGAGACGTTGAATATCTCAGTGAACACAGGAGCTAGCTGGTATGCGCAGTCTCTGAGGATACGACCTGGGATGCCGTCTGGTCCTGCTGCTTTCCTGGCGTTCACTCTTTTGAAGGCTCACCTTACTTCATGCTCGGAGATGACGAGCACGTTTCCGGTGCTGGCAGTATCTTCCTGTCTGCAGCCGTTAGCGCCGCTACCACTAGCATTGTTGGAGTCCTTAGCTGCCCTTAGCTACATATGCTCAAAGGTGTTATTCTGAGCATTGACTGCAGTCATAAGCGCCTCCAAGCTCTTAACCATGCTGCCTTCAGTGAGCCCTTTCTGAGAAGTCGCACCTGTCGTTCCAATCCCAGCGGGCAGCCTTGGGGGGGTTTGAACAGCCGGTTCCGCTTCCTTAATTCTCCGATAAGCCAGGGCCAAGCCAGCTCCAATCAGCAAGAACCCTGTTATCATGGTTCCGAATAGGTAGATATCTTTAGCATCCTCGATCGACAGTCCCGCCAGGGACACGATCCTCTGCCACCGTCCATCGTGTATCCGACAGGGAAAGTTCCCCCAGGGCACTTCGGTTCTCCCGAGCCCAGACTTCTTGTTAAAGGGTGTCAATAGCATTCAGAGACCAGTTGATCAAATCCATAATTCTCTTTTAGGTTTTAGACACAGACTGTGAGAGAGTGTTCCAGAGAAAGTAATACAAAAAAAGCATGAGACTAGACAAGCACATCAGAACTAGCAGGGAAGATAAGGGAGAGGAGAAAAAGTGCGTCCGCCGCCTCCGAGAGCCAAAGAAAAGTTGAACAGTTTAAGAAAAACTTCATAAAGCTGGAGGGCACAGGTCTTGAGGAGATAGGGACTCGTGTAGTTTGGTCCAGGAGACTTGCCTGAGTGGAGTCTCCTCATTTAGCTCTGGACCTGGTCATGAATGAAAGTAACAGGTGGGGAGGGGTTTGAGGACTTTCACATGTCTTCATGCCACTCCACACCTCTCTCATGCGGTTTCCACTCCAGCTTTCTACTGTAAGCCTCTTTGATCTTGCCCTTCAGTAACACCTCAACCATTCTCACCACCTCTCTATTGCCCACTCTGAAGCCCCTCTTCTTGTCACCGAGGAGGGATTTGATTTCCTTAGTCACCCACAGCTTGTTATTTGGGTAAAAATGGACAGTCCATGCTGGGACAATGGATATGTGAATGCAGAAGCTGCAGAGAGGTGTTTAAGAGTGCAACTCTGCATCCTGATCGCAACTCTGTATAGTCAGGTTTTGGGTGGTTTAATAAATTTGTCCAGATTTCTAGAAATGAGAGCTGCTCCATCCAAAGTGCAATAGATGCCATCTCTACCAACAAGACCAGGTTTTCAGACAGCCAGCAATTTAATGCGGCTAACTGGACTCCTGGTCCAGTTCGGGAGGAGACCAAACATAGTTCCAGTGTTACACTAAGAACTCATTTAATTTACTAAAACATAATCACAAGCTGCTGTCAAGGTGAACTGCAAAAACCTCCCTGTCTATTTCTAGTTTGGATAGCTCTGTGCTGTCACGTAGGATTGCATGAAAAGAGCAGCAGGGCACTAGTTGGGTCCAGCTGGATGAGTGGTGTCTTGTTTTTGAAGTGCCTGGCCTTCTATAGCATCAATGCAGTTGTATGCGTCATTTACACAAAAGAAATTAAATTTTGCCAGTG
The DNA here is from genome assembly GCF_963969265.1 of Rhamphochromis sp. 'chilingali'. Lineage (NCBI taxonomy): Eukaryota > Metazoa > Chordata > Actinopteri > Cichliformes > Cichlidae > Rhamphochromis > Rhamphochromis sp. 'chilingali'. The sequence continues at coordinate 34,875,329 of NC_137945.1, read as the reverse complement.
TCATTGTGACATAACTGTGAAACCAAACTAAAGAAAAAACTGAAGGTTGCTGCCACAGTGACAAAAGTATAATAAGGTATTTTATTTATTCATCTAACTTGTTTTATTCACTAGTCTCACTAATTTCACTGGTTAACATAACAATGTAAGCAGCAACTATCTCTGTCTGTCTTTTTGTCTTTTTCTTATTTCTCTTCCGCTAGATTTGCTCGCATACTGTTTTCCTTCTCACTTTGTCTGCTTCCTCTCAGACAGACAGGGCTTTTGGTCTTATTTCCTCTCATAAGAAAAAACTATTAAGAAAAGACATTGGCTTATGAATAAACAAATAGATGGCAGGAGAAGAAAAGAATGGGGGGGGCGGGGAAGCACAAGCGATGGGTGAGAAGCATAATAATTGTGTGATTCATCCTCAGTGAACCTCCACAGTCATAGCATAATTACACATGAAAAGCTAAATTTATCGTAGTGTGCTGAGCCTCCTCATTAATTTAAAGCTGAGACAGCCATAGTGAAGGCCTTTTCTAATCCACCCACTGTTTTTCTTTTCGTTTTTTTCTTCCTCTTTCTCCTCCTCTGCCATTCTCTATCTCCTCCCATTATGGAGCATTAAAATGTATATTACCCTCAGAGCTCCATTATCATAAACCACAGAGTCCCTGTGGGGTGGGGTAGCTCAGAAGAAGACCACGAGAAAAGGAGAAACAGTGAGTTAGGCTCATTATGGACAAGAAAGGCTCTCATTTACACAGCACTATCTTGGCCCCATGTCCTGCATGATAGCCACCTATTTGTTGCCTAATACCTAATAACCGCTGCAAACTTGGAAGATCCATCTCCTATAATGAGAAGTAGCACGCCTTTCCCACTCAGAAACCTGATTGTGTGGCATCATTAACAATCACACCAACATGCACTAATTGACCGCTGTGTGCTTTTTCTCTCCCTTCCCCCTCTACACCTACTCCTTTTGAATACATATTCACCCTGTAAGACACAAACTTTTCAGTAGTTTGATTTGTTTATATGTTCTATTTGTTTTTCCTTGCTTCCTTAAACTGTAAATCAGAGAAGCAGTGTAGCATGGGGAGCTAATAACCCACCTTCTACATCTGCCTTTATAAATTATGCAGCAAGCCACACTGCAGCTTGTTGTCTGGCAGGACCTATTGGTAAAAGCTGGAAAGATCATTATCAGTTCAGCTCAAACCTGGGTCATAGAGAAGGAAGAGTGGAAACTGTCATTTGTCAGTATTTAAATCTTGAAAAACAGGCAACCAAAGGAGCAACTGTGTGAATTTTGCTTCTTTGTATTAGTCATCATTTCATTTCAATCAGGTTTGGTTTTATGAATGGAAAGAAAGAAAAATGTTATTTACATTAGCTACAACAAAGCAATACTGGTATATTTTTGTCTTTTTTTTCACGTGCTGTAGCAGTAGCAGATTCTGATATAAAAGGCAACAGAAAAAGAAAGTACAAATATTAATAGGAGTTACAATGATAAGTCAGCCTCCTAACAAAGTCACCTGTTTAGGATTATGTATCAAGTTTAGCTTCTTATATAGATACTACTCCATTCTGCTGGTTCCACAGAAGAGGGGCCTGAAAACTGAAGGCTCTGCCTCCCATTCTACTTTTAAATACTCTAGGAACAACAAGTAGGCCTGCAGAGCGAGAGCAAAGTGCTCTAATGGGGTGATATGGTACTACAAGGTCATTAAGATAAGATGGGGCCTGATTATTTAAGACCTTGTATGTGAGGAGCAGGATTTTAAATTCTGGATTTAACAGGAAGCCAAAAAAGGAGAAATCTGCTCTCTCTTTCTAGTCCCTGTCAGGACTCTTGCTGCAGCATTTTGGATTAGCTGAAGGCTTTTCAGGGAATTTTTGGACATCCTGATAATAATGAATTACAGTCGTCCAGCCTGGAAGTAATAAATGCATGAACTAGTTTTTCAGCGTCACTCTGAGACAGGATATTTTCCTAATTTTAGAGATGTTGCACAAATGGAAGAAAACAGTCTTACATATTTGTTTAATATGTGCATTGAAGGACATGTCCTGGTCAAAAATGACTCCAAGGTTCCTCACAGCGTTACTGGAGGCCAAGGTAATGCCATCCAGAGTAAGAGTCTGGTTAGATATCATATTTCTAACAATTTCAGGGCCGAGTACAATAACCTCAGTTTGCTTCCTGCAGTTTAACTCATTGGGGTGTGTTATCTTTTTTCATGGACAGATAGAGCTGGATGTCATCTGCATAGCAGTGTAAATGTATGCTATGTCTTCTGATGATGCTGCCTAAGGGGAGCATGTATAATGTAATGTACAGCATGTTCTAATCGCTCTAATAGGATATTATGGTCGATAGTATCGAACGCTGCACTGAGGTCTAGCAGGACAAGCACAGAGATGAGTCCACTGTCAGAGGCCATAAGAAGATCATTTGTAACCTTCACTAAAGCTGTTTCTGTGCTGTGATGAGCTCTGAAACCTGACTGAAACTCTTCAAATAAACCATTCCTCTGCAGATGATCTGTTAGCTGTTTGACAACTACTCTTTCAAGGATGTTTGATATGAAAGGAAGATTGGAGATTGGCCTATAATTAGCTAAGACTGCTGGGTCTAGAGATGCTTTTTGAGTAAAGGTTTACTACAGCTAGCTTGAAGGCCTGCGGTACATAGCTGATTATTAGAGATAGGTTGATCATATTTAAGATCGAAGAATTAATTAATGGCAGGACTTCTTTGAGCAGTTTTGTAGGAATGGGGTCTAAAAGACACGTTGATGGCTTGGAGGAAGTAATTATTGAAGTTAACTCAGAAAGATCAATTGGAGAAAAAGAGTCTAACTTAACATCAATGGTACTAAGAGTAGCTGTAGATAATATTACATCTGTGGGATGATTATTAGGGCCCGAGCACCGAGAGTGCGAAGGCCCTATTGTATCTGCTCCGTTTCTTATTATTAGGGCCCGAGCACTGATAGTGCGAAGGCCCTATTGTAATTGCTCCGTTTATTAGGGCCCGAGCACTGACAGTGCGAAGGCCCTATTGTAATTGCTCTGTTTATTAGGGCCCGAGCACTGACTGTGCGAAGGCCCTATTGTATCTGCTCTGTTTCTTATTAGGGCCCGAGCACTGACTGTGCGAAGGCCCTATTGTATCTGCTCTGTTTCTTCTTCTTCTTCTTCTTCTTATTATTATTAGGGCCCGAGCACTGACTGTGCGAAGGCCCTATTGTATCTGCTCTGTTTCTTATTAGGGCCCGAGCACTGAGAGTGCGAAGGCCCTATTGTATCTGCTCCGTTTCTTATTAGGGCCCGAGCACTGAGAGTGCGAAGGCCCTATTGTATCTGCTCCGTTTCTTATTATTAGGGCCCGAGCACCGAGAGTGCGAAGGCCCTATTGTATCTGCTCTGTTTCTTATTATTATTATTAGGGCCCGAGCACTGACAGTGCGAAGGCCCTATTGTAATTGCTCTGTTTATTATTATTATTATTATTATTAGGGCCCGAGCACTGAGAGTGCGAAGGCCCTATTGTATCTGCTCCGTTTCTTCTTCTTCTTCTTATTATTATTATTATTATTATTATTATTATTATTATTAGGGCCCGAGCACTGACTGTGCGAAGGCCCTATTGTATCTGCTCCGTTTCTTCTTCTTCTTCTTCTTATTATTATTATTATTATTAGGGCCCGAGCACTGACTGTGCGAAGGCCCTATTGTATCTGCTCTGTTTCTTATTAGGGCCCGAGCACCGAGAGTGCGAAGGCCCTATTGTATCTGCTCCGTTTCTTATTATTATTATTATTATTATTAGGGCCCGAGCACTGATAGTGCGAAGGCCCTATTGTAATTGCTCTGTTTATTATTATTATTATTATTATTATTATTATTATTATTATTATTATTAGGGCCCGAGCACCGAGAGTGCGAAGGTCCTATTGTATCTGCTCCGTTTCTTATTATTATTATTAGGGCCCGAGCACTGATAGTGCGAAGGCCCTATTGTAATTGCTCTGTTTATTATTATTATTATTATTATTATTATTATTATTATTATTATTAGGGCCCGAGCACCGAGAGTGCGAAGGCCCTATTGTATCTGCTCCGTTTCTTATTAGGGCCCGAGCACTGACAGTGCGAAGGCCCTATTGTAATTGCTCTGTTTATTATTAGGGCCCGAGCACTGAGAGTGCGAAGGCCCTATTGTATCTGCTCCGTTTCTTATTATTATTAGGGCCCGAGCACCGAGAGTGCGAAGGCCCTATTGTATCTGCTCCGTTTCTTATTATTAGGGCCCGAGCACTGACAGTGCGAAGGCCCTATTGTAATTGCTCTGTTTATTATTATTATTATTATTATTATTATTATTATTATTAGGGCCCGAGCACTGACAGTGCGAAGGCCCTATTGTAATTGCTCCGTTTATTAGGGCCCGAGCACTGACAGTGCGAAGGCCCTATTGTAATTGCTCTGTTTATTATTATTATTAGGGCCCGAGCACTGACAGTGCGAAGGCCCTATTGTAATTGCTCTGTTTATTAGGGCCCGAGCACTGACAGTGCGAAGGCCCTATTGTAATTGCTCTGTTTATTATTATTATTATTATTATTATTATTATTATTATTATTATTATTATTAGGGCCCGAGCACCGAGAGTGCGAAGGCCCTATTGTATCTGCTCCGTTTCTTATTATTATTATTATTATTATTATTATTATTATTCACCCCAAACAAGGGCCTTTTTGAGGGCCTAAACATGCTCGAAAACTCATGAAATTTTGCACACCCGTCAGGTCTGGTGAAAATTTACGTATTTTAATGTTCTCAGACATGGACTGGGAAAATTAGCTCAGTAGCGCCACCTAGAAAAATGAAAAACGCGAGCCCCCGGTATGGGTATGACCTACATGTTTGAAAGTCGGTACACCTATATAACGTTCAGAGTCGAACAAAAAAGTCTATTATGGCAATGTCCTAAACCCAACAGGAAGTCCGCCATTTTGGATTGAATGTGACATTTTGGCTCTGATTTTGCCATTTCCATGCCTCGAACTTTAACGAACTCCTCCTTGGGATTTGGTCCTATAAACTTCAAATTTGGACAGTGTCAACTACACCCTTGTGCCATGTTAAATTGCGGAGCTTTTGAGTTTTCACAATACTATGAGGCCGTGGCGCCATGGCGAATTTCGATGACTCGCCATGAAAATCTTATTGCCTCTCATTTTGTCATACATTTTCTGACCTTGACCAAAGTGAACACATATGATAAGGCTCCACCCCTGAACATATTTCAACTGCCATATTTGACCTCAAGGACAGCGCCACCTAGTGGGAACAGGAAATGTTATGTTTTACACTTTGGGGTACAGTATAGTGATGGGTGACATCTGCAGCCTCAAATTTCTCCAGGAAAGCCTTAAGGAGTTGGTCTTGGGTTACAGTGAAAACTGTGAGTTTTCGCGAAAGGGTGTGACCCCAGCAGCATGGCGAACTTTGATGTCACGCCATGAAGAAACAAATTAGTATAACTCAATGAAATCCAGTCTGATCAGTACCAGACTTTACAGGCATGATGTCAGACCCGCCCTGAACAGATTGATGTGCCCATTGTCGGAAATACGGACAGCGCCACCTAGTGGCAACAGGAAATGTCATGGCTTTAACTTTGTTGTACTGATTTTCACAGGTTGATCGTGGCCACCTCAAAAGCGGTGAATATCACCATCAGTCCCTCGTGATGCTTCAGTGCAAAAATTGTGACTTTAAACTGAACGGCGCACCCTGGTGGCAACGCGGTTCATCATGAAAGATGAAGTGGCTTTTGAGGGGTTTGGAAAGTTTATAGAGGCTTGAAATTTGGCACACACCTCCAAATGGATGAAGGCATTGTTGTTATGTAACCATTTTCCTTGAATAGCGCAAAATGGCTCCACAGCGCCCCCTACAATATTTCAAAACATCAGCCCCTGCTCTGTGTTTCATCTATGAGTCTGACACTTGGTAAGCTTGTGTAAGATATCAAGATGTACAAAAAAGTCTCTTGGCGCAATATCCCAAATCCAACAGGAAGTCAGCCATTTTAAAATTAATGTGTAATTTTGATGACATTTTCCCCCCTTTTCAGGACTCATACTTTGACGAACTCCTCCAAGGGATTTCATCATATTGAAGCATTCTTCAGTGTGTAGAATCTAAAGACCTTTGTGATGTTAAATTGCGAAGCTTTTTCCGTTCAGGGAAACGGGGTGGTCATGGCGGCACGTAGAGTTTCAATCACTCGCAAAAAGCAGTAATCTGCTGTCACTGACCTACATGTTTGAAAGTCGGTACACCTATATAACGTTCAGAGTCGAACAAAAAAGTCTATTATGGCAATGTCCTAAACCCAACAGGAAGTCCGCCATTTTGGATTGAATGTGACATTTTGGCTCTGATTTTGCCATTTCCATGCCTCGAACTTTAACGAACTCCTCCTTGGGATTTGGTCCTATAAACTTCAAATTTGGACAGTGTCAACTACACCCTTGTGCCATGTTAAATTGCGGAGCTTTTGAGTTTTCACAATACTATGAGGCCGTGGCGCCATGGCGAATTTCGATGACTCGCCATGAAAATCTTATTGCCTCTCATTTTGTCATACATTTTCTGACCTTGACCAAAGTGAACACATATGATAAGGCTCCACCCCTGAACATATTTCAACTGCCATATTTGACCTCAAGGACAGCGCCACCTAGTGGGAACAGGAAATGTTATGTTTTACACTTTGGGGTACAGTATAGTGATGGGTGACATCTGCAGCCTCAAATTTCTCCAGGAAAGCCTTAAGGAGTTGGTCTTGGGTTACAGTGAAAACTGTGAGTTTTCGCGAAAGGGTGTGACCCCAGCAGCATGGCGAACTTTGATGTCACGCCATGAAGAAACAAATTAGTATAACTCAATGAAATCCAGTCTGATCAGTACCAGACTTTACAGGCATGATGTCAGACCCGCCCTGAACAGATTGATGTGCCCATTGTCGGAAATACGGACAGCGCCACCTAGTGGCAACAGGAAATGTCATGGCTTTAACTTTGTTGTACTGATTTTCACAGGTTGATCGTGGCCACCTCAAAAGCGGTGAATATCACCATCAGTCCCTCGTGATGCTTCAGTGCAAAAATTGTGACTTTAAACTGAACGGCGCACCCTGGTGGCAACGCGGTTCATCATGAAAGATGAAGTGGCTTTTGAGGGGTTTGGAAAGTTTATAGAGGCTTGAAATTTGGCACACACCTCCAAATGGATGAAGGCATTGTTGTTATGTAACCATTTTCCTTGAATAGCGCAAAATGGCTCCACAGCGCCCCCTACAATATTTCAAAACATCAGCCCCTGCTCTGTGTTTCATCTATGAGTCTGACACTTGGTAAGCTTGTGTAAGATATCAAGATGTACAAAAAAGTCTCTTGGCGCAATATCCCAAATCCAACAGGAAGTCAGCCATTTTAAAATTAATGTGTAATTTTGATGACATTTTCCCCCCTTTTCAGGACTCATACTTTGACGAACTCCTCCAAGGGATTTCATCATATTGAAGCATTCTTCAGTGTGTAGAATCTAAAGACCTTTGTGATGTTAAATTGCGAAGCTTTTTCCGTTCAGGGAAACGGGGTGGTCATGGCGGCACGTAGAGTTTCAATCACTCGCAAAAAGCAGTAATCTGCTGTCACTAAAAACAAAATGTCCAATCTCTCCCAAAGGTCGCAGGTGTGATGAGACTCGAGCTTGGAAATGTTTGTTATGCTATTTGTCAATAATGGTTAGAGCGCCACCTAGTGGCATGACTATAATCCTGGTTGAATAAGATGAAATGTTAGCTGGTGGTTAAAAGCATGAAATCCATCAATGTGACATCACATCGGACGTGCCGGTTTGAGGTGTTGGCAGTGGCTCGACGTGCCGGGGGTGCGAGGGCCCTCATAACGCTGCTTGCAGCTTTAATTAGGGCCCGAGCACTGACAGTGCGAAGGCCCTATTGTAATTGCTCTGTTTATTATTATTATTATTATTATTATTATTATTTCGGCAAATGAATTGGCCGTTTGAGGGCCTAAACATGCTCGAAAACTCATGAAATTTTGCACACGCGTCAGGTCTGGTGAAAATTTACGTATTTTAATGTTCTCAGACATGGCCAGGGAAAATTAGCTCAGTAGCGCCACCTAGAAAAATGAAAAACGCGAGCCCCCGGTATGGGTATGACCTACATGTTTGAAAGTCGGTACACCTATATAATGTTCAGAGTCGAACAAAAAAGTCTATTATGGCAATGTCCTAAACCCAACAGGAAGTCCGCCATTTTGGATTGAAGGTGACATTTTGGCTCTGATTTTACCATTTCCATGCCTCGAACTTTGACGAACTCCTCCTTGGGGTTTGATTTCATAACCTTCATATTTGGTCAGTGCCAACTACACCCTTGTGCCATGTTAAATTGCGGAGCTTTTGAGTTTTCACAATACTATGAGGCCGTGGCGCCATGGCGAATTTCGATGACTCGCCATGAAAATCTTATTGCCTCTCATTTTGTCATACATGTTCCGATCTGGACCAAAGAGCACACATATGATAAGGCTCCACCCCTGAACATATTTCAACTGCCATATTTGACATCAAGGACAGCGCCACCTAGTGGGAACAGGAAATGTCATGTTTTACACTTTGGGGTACAGTATAGTGATGGGTGACATCTGCAGCCTCAAATTTCTCCAGGAAAGCCTTAAGGAGTTGGTCTTGGGTTACAGTGAAAACTGTGACTTTTCGCAAAAGGGTGTGACCCCAGCAGCATGGCGAACTTTGATGTCACGCCATGAATAAACAAATTAGTATAACTCAATGAAATCCAGTCTGATCAGTACCAGACTTTACAGGCATGATGGCAGACCCGCCCTGAACAGATTGATGTGCCCATTGTCGGAAATACGGACAGCGCCACCTAATGGCAACAGGAAATGTCATGGCTTTAATTTTGTTGTACTGATTTTCACAGGTTGATCGTGGCCACCTCAAAAGCGGTGAATATCAACATCAGTCCCTCGTGATGCTTCAGTGCAAAAATTGTGACTTTAAACTGAACGGCGCACCCTGGTGGCAACGCGGTTCACCATGAAAGATGAAGTGGCTTTTGAGGGGCTTGGAAAGTTTATAGAGGCTTGAAATTTGGCACACACCTCCAAATGGATGAAGGCATTGTTGTTATGTAACCATTTTCCTTGAATAGCGCAAAATGGCTCCACAGCGCCCCCTACAATATTTCAAAACATCAGCCCCTGCTCTGTGTTTCATCTATGAGTCTGACACTTGGTAAGCTTGTGTAAGATATCAAGATGTACAAAAAAGTCTCTTGGAGCAATATCCCAAATCCAACAGGAAGTCAGCCATTTTAAAATTAATGTGTAATTTTGATGACATTTTCCCCCCTTTTCAGGCCTCATACTTTGACGAACTCCTCCAAGGGATTTCATCATATTGAAGCATTCTTCAGTGTGTAGAATCTAAAGACCTTTGTGATGTTAAATTGCGAAGCTTTTTCCGTTCAGGGAAACGGGGTGGTCATGGCGGCACGTAGAGTTTCAATCACTCGCAAAAAGCAGTAATCTGCTGTCACTAAAAAACACAATGTCCAATCTCTCCCAAAGGTCGCAGGTGTGATGAGACTCGAGCTTGGAAATGTTTGTTATGCTATTTGTCAATAATGGTTAGAGCGCCACCTAGTGGCATGACTATAATCCTGGTTGAATAAGATGAAATGTTAGCTTGTGATTAAAAGCATGAAATCCATCAATGTGACATCACATCGGACGTGCCGGTTTGAGGTGTTGGCAGTGGCTCGACGTGCCGGGGGTGCGAGGGCCCTCGTAACGCTGCTTGCAGCTTTAATTATTATTATTATTATTATTATTATTTCGGCAAATGAATTGGCCGTTTGAGGGCCTAAACATGCTCGAAAACTCATGAAATTTTGCACACGCGTCAGGTCTGGTGAAAATTTACGTATTTTAATGTTCTCAGACATGGCCAGGGAAAATTAGCTCAGTAGCGCCACCTAGAAAAATGAAAAACGCGAGCCCCCGATATGGGTATGACCTACATGTTTGAAAGTCGGTACACCTATATAACGTTCAGAGTCGAACAAAAAAGTCTATTATGGCAATGTCCTAAACCCAACAGGAAGTCCGACATTTTGGATTGAAGGTGACATTTTGGCTCTGATTTTACCGTTTCCATGCCTCGAACTTTAACGAACTCCTCCTTGGGGTTTGATTTCATAACCTTCATATTTGGTCAGTGCCAACTACACCCTTGTGCCATGTTAAATTGCGGAGCTTTTGAGTTTTCACAATACCATGAGGCCGTGGCGCCACGGCGAATTTCGATGACTCGCCATGAAAATCTTATTGCCTCTCATTTTGTCATACATTTTCTGACCTTGACCAAAGTGAACACATATGATAAGGCTCCACCCCTGAACATATTTCAACTGCCATATTTGACACCAGGGATAGCGCCACCTAGTGGGAACAGGAAATGTCATGTTTTACACTTTGGGGTACAGTATTGTGATGGGTGACATCTGCAGCCTCAAATTTCTCCAGGAAAGCCTTAAGGAGTTGGTCTTGGGTTACAGTGAAAACTGTGAGTTTTCGCGAAAGGGTGTGACCCCAGCAGCATGGCGAACTTTGATGTCACGCCATGAAGAAACAAATTAGTATAACTCAATGAAATCCAGTCTGATCAGTACCAGACTTTACAGGCATGATGTCAGACCCGCCCTGAACAGATTGATGTGCCCATTGTCGGAAATACGGACAGCGCCACCTAGTGGCAACAGGAAATGTCATGGCTTTAACTTTGTTGTACTGATTTTCACAGGTTGATCGTGGCCACCTCAAAAGCGGTGAATATCACCATCAGTCCCTCGTGATGCTTCAGTGCAAAAATTGTGACTTTAAACTGAACGGCGCACCCTGGTGGCAACGCGGTTCATCATGAAAGATGAAGTGGCTTTTGAGGGGCTTGGAAAGCTTATAGAGGCTTGAAATTTGGCACACACCTCCAAATCGATGAAGGCATTGTTGTTATGTAACCATTTTCCTTGAATAGCGCAAAATGGCTCCACAGCGCCCCCTACAATATTTCAAAACATCAGCCCCTGCTCTGTGTTTCACCTATGAGTCTGACACTTGGTAAGCTTGTGTAAGATATCAAGATGTACAAAAAAGTCTCTTGGAGCAATATCCCAAATCCAACAGGAAGTCAGCCATTTTAAAATTAATGTGTAATTTTGATGACATTTTCCCCCCTTTTCAGGCCTCATACTTTGACGAACTCCTCCAAGGGATTTCATCATATTGAACCATTCTTCAGTGTGTAGAATCTAAAGACCTTTGTGATGTTAAATTGCGAAGCTTTTTCCATTCAGGGAAACGGGGTGGTTATGGTGGCACTTAGAGTTTGAATCACTCGCCAAAAAGCAGTAATCTGCTGTCACTCAAAAACACAATGTCCAATCTCTCCCAAAGCTCATAGGCGTGATGAGACTCGAGCTCGGAAATGTTTGTTATGCCATTTGTACATAATGGTTAGAGCGCCACCTAGTGGAACGACTAACTAATCATGAATGAATGAGTTGAAATGTTAGCTGGTGGTTAAATGCATGAATTCCATCAATGTGACATCAGATCGGAGGTGCTGGTTTTAGGTGTTGGGCTTGGCTCGACGCGCCGGGGGTGCGAGGGCCCTCATAACGCTGCTTGCAGCTTTAATTATTAGGGCCCGAGCACTGACAGTGCGAAGGCCCTATTGTAATTGCTCTGTTTATTATTATTATTATTATTATTATTATTATTATTATTATTATTATTATTCCGGCAAATGAATTGGCCGTTTGAGGGCCTAAACATGCTCGAAAACTCATGAAATTTTGCACACGCATCAGGTCTGGTGAAAATTTACGTATTTTAATGTTCTCAGACATGGCCAGGGAAAATTAGCTCAGTAGCGCCACCTAGAAAAATGAAAAACGCGAGCCCCCGGTATGGGTATGACCTACATGTTTGAAAGTCGGTACACCTATATAACGTTCAGAGTCAAACAAAAAAGTCTATTATGGCAATGTCCTAAACCCAACAGGAAGTCCGCCATTTTGGATTGAAGGTGACATTTTGGGTCTGATTTTACCGTTTCCATGCCTTGTACTTTAACGAACTCCTCCTTGGGATTTGGTCCTATAAACTTCAAATTTGGACAGTGTCAACTACACCCTTGTGCCATGTTAAATTGCGGAGCTTTTGAGTTTTCACAATAGTATGAGGCCGTGGCGCCATGGCGAATTTCGATGACTCGCCATGAAAATCTTATTGCCTCTCATTCTGTCATACATGTTCCGATCTGGACCAAAGAGCACACATATGATAAGGCTCCACCCCTGAACATATTTCAACTGCCATATTTGACATCAAGGACAGCGCCACCTAGTGGGAACAGGAAATGTCATGTTTTACACTTTGGGGTACAGTATAGTGATGGGTGACATCTGCAGCCTCAAATTTCTCCAGGAAAGCCTTAAGGAGTTGGTCTTGGGTTACAGTGAAAACTGTGACTTTTCGCAAAAGGGTGTGACCCCAGCGGCGTGGCGAACTTTGATGTCACGCCATGAAGAAACAAATTAGTATAACTCAATGAAATCCAGTCTGATCAGTACCAGACTTTACAGGCATGATGTCAGACCCGCCCTGAACAGATTGATGTGCCCATTGTCGGAAATACGGACAGCGCCACCTAGTGGCAACAGGAAATGTCATGGCTTTAATTTTGTTGTACTGATTTTCACAGGTTCATCTTGGCCACCTCAAAAGCGGTGAATATCACCATCAGTCCCTCGTGATGCTTCAGTGCAAAAATTGTGAGTTTAAACTGAACGGCGCACCCTGGTGGCAACGCTGTTCAACATGAAAGATGAAGTGGCTTTTGAGGGTCTTGGCAAGTTTATAGAGGCTTGAAATTTGGCACACACCTCCAAATGGATGAAGGCTTTGTTGGCATGTGATCATTTTCATTGAATAGCGCGAAATTGCTCCACAGCGCCCCCTACAAAATTTCAAAACCACAGCCCCTGCTCTGTGTTCTATGTATGATTCTGAAACCTGGTAAGGTTATAGGAGATATCAAGATGTACAAAAAAGTCTCTTGGAGCAATATCCCAAATCCAACAGGAAGTCAGCCATTTTAAAATTAATGTGTAATTTTGGCAACATTTTCCCCTCTTTCCAGGCACCGTTCTTTGACGAACTCCTCCAAGGGATTTCATCATATTGAACCAATCTCCAGTGTGTGGAATCTAAAGACCTTTGTGATGTTAAATTGCGAAGCTTTTTACGTTCAGGGAAAAGGGGTGGTTTTGGCGGCACTTAGAGTTTGAATCACTCGCCAAAAAGCAGTAATCTGCTGTCACTCAAAAACACAATGTCCAATCTCTCCCAAACGTCAGATCGGAGGTGCTGGTTTTAGGTGTTGGGCTTGGCTCGACGCGCCGGGGGTGCGAGGGCCCTCGTAACGCTGCTTGCAGCTTTAATTATTATTATTATTATTATTTCGGCAAATGAATTGGCCGTTTGAGGGCCTAAACATGCTCGAAAACTCATGAAATTTTGCACACGCGTCAGGTCTGGTGAAAATTTACGTATTTTAATGTTCTCAGACATGGCCAGGGAAAATTAGCTCAGTAGCGCCACCTAGAAAAATGAAAAACGCGAGCCCCCGATATGGGTATGACCTACATGTTTGAAAGTCGGTACACCTATATAACGTTCAGAGTCGAACAAAAAAGTCTATTATGGCAATGTCCTAAACCCAACAGGAAGTCCGCCATTTTGGATTGAAGGTGACATTTTGGCTCTGATTTTACCGTTTCCATGCCTCGAACTTTAACGAACTCCTCCTTGGGGTTTGATTTCATAACCTTCATATTTGGTCAGTGCCAACTACACCCTTGTGCCATGTTAAATTGCGGAGCTTTTGAGTTTTCACAATACCATGAGGCCGTGGCGCCACGGCGAATTTCGATGACTCGCCATGAAAATCTTATTGCCTCTCATTTTGTCATACATTTTCTGACCTTGACCAAAGTGAACACATATGATAAGGCTCCACCCCTGAACATATTTCAACTGCCATATTTGACATCAAGGACAGCGCCACCTAGTGGGAACAGGAAATGTCATGTTTTACACTTTGGGGTACAGTATAGTGATGGGTGACATCTGCAGCCTCAAATTTCTCCAGGAAAGCCTTAAGGAGTTGGTCTTGGGTTACAGTGAAAACTGTGGCTTTTCACGAAAGGGTGTGACCTCAGCAGCATGGCGAACTTTGATATCTCGCCATGAAGAAACAAATTAGTATAACTCCATGAAATCCAGTCTGATTAGTACCAGACTTTACAGGCATGATGTCACACCCGCCCTGAACAGATTGATGTGCCCATTGTCAGGAATATGAAGAGCGCCACCTAGTGGGAACAGGAAATGTCATGTCTTACACTTTGTTGTACTGATTTTCACAGGTTCATAGTGGCCACCTCAAAAGCGGTGAATATCACCATCAGTCCTTGATGATGCTTTAGTGCAAAAATTGTGACTTTAAACTGAACGGCGCACCCTGGTGGCAACGCTGTTCACCATGAAAAATGAAGTGGCTTTTGAGGGGCTTGGAAAGTTTATAGAGGCTTGAAATTTGGCGCACACCTCCATTGTGCTTAAGGCTTTGTTGTTATGTGATCATTTTCATTGAATAGCGCAAAATGGCTCCACAGCGCCCCCTACAAAATTTCAAAACCACAGCCCCAGCTCTGTGTTTTATGTATGAGTCTGAAACCTGGTAAGCTTATAGGAGATATCAAGATGTACAAAAAAGTCTCTTGGAGCAATATCCCAAATCCAACAGGAAGTCAGCCATTTTAAAGTTAATGTGTAATTTTGGCAACATTTTCCCCTCTTTCCAGGCACCGTTCTTTGACGAACTCCTCCAAGGGATTTCATCATATTGAACCAATCTCCAGTGTGTGGAATCTAAAGACCTTTGTGATGTTAAATTGCGAAGGTTTTTACGTTCAGGGAAACGGGGTGGTCATGGCGGCATGTGGCGTTTCAGTCACTCGCCAAAAAGCAGTAATCTGCTGTCACTCAAAATCAAAATGTCCAATATGTCCCAAAGGTCGCAGGCGTGATGAGACTCGAGCTCGGAAATGTTTGTTATGCCATTTGTCAGTAATGGTTAGAGCGCCACCTAGTGGGACGACTATAATCATGATTGAATGAGATGAAATGTTAGCTGGTGGTTGAATGCATGAATGTCATTAATGTGACATCAGATCGGAGGTGCTGGTTGTAGGTGTTGGGCGTAGCTCGACGCGATGGGGTGCGAGGGCCCTCATAACGCTGCTTGCAGCTTTAATTATTATTATTATTCACCCCAAACAAGGGCCTTTTTGAGGGCCTAAACATGCTCAAAAACTCATGAAATTTTGCAGACATGCCAGGTCTGGTGAAAAATTTTGTATTTTAATGGTTTTACTTATGAGCACTGGGAAATGGCTCTAGAGCGCCACCTATGCCTTGTTAAATGCAGCCCTACGACCACATAGTTTGAGCTACATGTATGAAATTTGGCACACATGTGTATCATGACGAGCCGAACAAAAAAGTCAGTGGGCCCATTGATGCAAACCCAACAGGAAGTCCGCAATTTAGAAGTGAAGGTGACATTTTGGCTCTAATTTTGTCGTTTCCATGCCTCGAACTTTAACGAACTCCTCCTTGGAAATTGGTCGTATAAGCTTCATATTTGGTCAGTGCCAACTACACCCTTGTGCCATGTTAAATTGCGGAGCTTTTGAGTTTTCACAATACCATGAGGCCATGGCGCCACGGCGAATTTCGATGACTCGCCATGAAAATCTTATTGCCTCTCATTCTGTCATACATTGTCCGATCTGGACCAAAGAGCACACATATGATAAGGCTCCAGCCCTGAACATATTTCAACTGCCATATTTGACGTGAGCGACAGCGCCACCTAGTGGGAACAGGAAATGTCATGTTTTACACTTTGGGGTACAGTATTGTGATGGGTGACATCTGCAGCCTCAAATTTCTCCAGGAAAGGCGTAAGGAGTTGGTCTTGGGGTACAGTGAAAACTGTGACTTTTCACGAAAGGGTGTGACCTCAGCAGCATGGCGAACTTTGATATCTCGCCATGAAGAAACAAATTAGTATAACTCCATGAAATCCAGTCTGATTAGTACCAGACTTTACAGGCATGATATCAGACCCGCCCTGAACAAATTGATGTGCCCATTGTCAGGAATATGAACAGCGCCACCTAGTGGGAACAGGAAATGTCATGTCTTACACTTTGTTGTACTGATTTTCACAGGTTCATTGTGGATACCTCAAAAGCGGTGAATGTCACCGTCAGTCCTTCATGATGCTGCAGTGCGAAAATTGTGACTTTATACTGAACGGTGCACCCTGGTGGCAACGCTGTTCACCATGAAAAATGAAGTGGTTTTTGAGGGGCTTGGAAAGTTTAAAAAGTCTTGAAATTTGGCACACACCTCCAATGTGACGAAGACTTTGTTGTTATGTGATCATTTTCATTGAATATCCCAAAATGGCTCCACAGCGCCCCCTACAAAATTTCAAAACCACAGCCCCAGCTCTGTGTTTTATGTATGAGTCTGAAACCTGGTAAGCTTATAGGAGATATCAAGATGTACAAAAAAGTCTCTTGGAGCAATATCCCAAATCCAACAGGAAGTCAGCCATTTTAAAATTAATGTGCAATTTTGGCAACATTTTCCCCTCTTTCCAGGCACCGTTCTTTGACGAACTCCTCCAAGGGATTTCATCAGATTGGACCGATCTGCAGTTTGTGGAATCTAAAGACCTTTGTGATGTTAAATTGCGAAGCTTTTTACGTCCAGGGAAACGGGGTGGTTATGGCGGCACGTGGAGTTTCAATCACTCGCCAAAAAGCAGTAATCTGCTGTCACTCAAAAACACAATGTCCAATCTCTCCCAAACGTCTCAGGTGTGATGAGACTCGAGCTTGGAAGTGTTTGTTATGCCATTTGTACATAATGGTTAGAGCGCCACCTAGTGGAACGACTAACTAATCATGAATGAATGAGTTGAAATGTTAGCTGATGGTGAAATGCATGAATTCCATCAATGTGACATCAGATCGGAGGTGCTGGTTGTAGGTGTTGGGCGTGGCTCGACGCGATGGGGTGCGAGGGCCCTCATAACGCTGCTTGCAGCTTTAATTAGGGCCCGAGCACTGAGAGTGCGAAGGCCCTATTGTATCTGCTCCGTTTCTTATTAGGGCCCGAGCACTGACAGTGCGAAGGCCCTATTGTAATTGCTCTATTTATTATTAGGGCCCGAGCACTGATAGTGCGAAGGCCCTATTGTAATTGCTCTGTTTATTATTATTATTATTATTATTAGGGCCCGAGCACTGACTGTGCGAAGGCCCTATTGTAATTGCTCTGTTTATTATTATTAGGGCCCGAGCACTGATAGTGCGAAGGACCTATTGTAATTGCTCTGTTTATTATTATTAGGGCCCGAGCACCGAGAGTGCGAAGGCCCTATTGTATCTGCTCCGTTTCTTATTATTATTATTATTATTATTATTATTATTATTATTATTATTATTCAGGCGAAACAAGGGCCTTTTTGAGGGCCTAAACATGCTCAAAAACTCATGAAATTTTGCACACATGCCAGGTCTGGTGAAAAATTTTGTATTTTAATGGTTTTACATATGAGCACTGGGAAATGGCTCTAGAGCGCCACCTATGCCTTGTTAAATGCAGCCCTACGACCACATCGTTTGAGCTACATGTATGAAATTTGGCACACATGTGTATCATGCCAAGACGAACAAAAAAGTCTGTGGGCCCATTGACGCAAACCCAACAGGAAGTCCGCCATTTGGAAGAGAAGGTGACATTTTGGCTCTAATTTTGCCATTTCCATGCCTCGAACTTTTGAGAACTCCTCCTTGGGGTTTGATTTCATAACCTTCATCTTTGGTCAGTGTCAACTACACCCTTGTGCCATGTTAAATTGCGGAGCTTTTGAGTTTTCACAATACTATGAGGCCGTGGCGCCATGGCGAATTTCGATGACTCGCCATGAAAATCTTATTGCCTCTCATTTTGTCATACATTTTCTGACCTTGACCAAAGTGAACACATATGATAAGGCTCCACCCCTGAACATATTTCAACTGCCATATTTGACATCAAGGACAGCGCCACCTAGTGGGAACAGGAAATGTCATGTTTTACACTTTGGGGTACAGTATAGTGATGGGTGACATCTGCAGCCTCAAATTTCTCCAGGAAAGCCTTAAGGAGTTGGTCTTGGGGTACAGTGAAAACTGTGAGTTTTCGCGAAAGGGTGTGACCCCAGCAGCATGGCGAACTTTGATGTCACGCCATGAAGAAACAAATTAGTATAACTCAATGAAATCCAGTCTGATCAGTACCAGACTTTACAGGCATGATGTCAGACCCGCCCTGAACAGATTGATGTGCCCATTGTCGGAAATACGGACAGCGCCACCTAGTGGCAACAGGAAATGTCATGGCTTTAATGTTGTTGTACTGATTTTCACAGGTTCATCGTGGCCACCTCAAAAGCGGTGAATATCACCATCAGTCCCTCGTGATGCTTCAGTGCAAAAATTGTGACTTTAAACTGAACGGCGCACCCTGGTGGCAACGCTGTTCACCATGAAAGATGAAGTGGCTTTTGAGGGTCTTGGCAAGTTTATAGAGTCTTGAAATTTAGCACACACCTCCAATGTGACGAAGGCTTTGTTGTCATGTGATCACTTTCATTGAATAGTGCGAAATTGCTCCACAGCGCCCCCTACAAAATTTCAAAACCACAGCCCCAGCTCTGTGTTTTATGTATGAATCTGAAACCTGGTAAGCTTATAGGAGATATCAAGATGTACAAAAAAGTCTCTTGGAGCAATATCCCAAATCCAACAGGAAGTCAGCCATTTTAAAATTAATGTGCAATTTTGGCAACATTTTCCCCTCTTTTCAGGCATCGTTCTTTGACGAACTCCTCCAAGGGATTTCATCAGATTGCACTATTCTTCAGTGTGTGGAATCCAAAGACCTTTGTGTTGTTAAATTGCGAAGCTTTTTACGTTCAGGGAAACGGGGTGGTTATGGCGGCACGTAGACTCTCAATCACTCGCCAAAGCGCAGTAATCTGCTGTTACTCAAAAACACAATGTCCAATCTAACCCAAAGGTCGCAGGCATAATGAGACTCGAGTTCGGAAATGTTTGTTATGCCATTTGTACATAATGGTTAGAGTGCCACCTAGTGGAACGACTAGCTAATCATGAATGAATGAGTTGAAATGTTAGCTGATGGTTAAATGCATGAATTCCATCAATGTGACATCGATCGGACGTGCTGGTTTTAGGTGTTGGGCGTGGCTCGACGCGCCGGGGGTGCGAGGGCCCTCATAACGCTGCTTGCAGCTTTAATTATTATTATTATTATTATTTCGGCAAATGAATTGGCCGTTTGAGGGCCTAAACATGCTCGAAAACTCATGAAATTTTGCACACGCGTCAGGTCTGGTGAAAATTTACGTATTTTAATGTTCTCAGACATGGCCTGGGAAAATTAGCTCAGTAGCGCCACCTAGAAAAATGAAAAACGCGAGCCCCCGGTATGGGTATGACCTACATGTTTGAAAGTCGGTACACCTATATAACGTTCAGAGTCGAACAAAAAAGTCTATTATGGCAATGTCCTAAACCCAACAGGAAGTCCGCCATTTTGGATTGAATGTGACATTTTGGCTCTGATTTTACCGTTTCGATGCCTCGAACTTTAACGAACTCCTCCTTGGCATTTGGTCCTATAAGCTTCAAATTTGGACAGTGTCAACTACACCCTTGTGCCATGTTAAATTGCGGAGCTTTTGAGTTTTCACAATACTATGAGGCCGTGGCGCCATGGCGAATTTCGATGACTCGCCATGAAAATCTTATTGCCTCTCATTTTGTCATACATTTTCTGACCTTGACCAAAGTGAACACATATGATAAGGCTCCACCCCTGAACATATTTCAACTGCCATATTCTACATCAAGGACAGCGCCACCTAGTGGGAACAGGAAATGTCATGTTTTACACTTTGGGGTACAGTATTGTGATGGGTGACATCTGCAGCCTCAAATTTCTCCAGGAAAGCCTTAAGGAGGTGGTCTTGGGTTACAGTGAAAACTGTGACTTTTCGCCAAAGGGTGTGACACCAGCAGCATGGCGAACTTTGATGTCACGCCATGAAGAAACAAATTAGTATAACTCAATGAAATCCAGTCTGATTAGTACCAGACTTTACAGGCATGATGTCACACCCGCCCTGAACAGATTGATGTGCCCATTGTCAGGAATATGAAGAGCGCCACCTAGTGGGAAGAGGAAATGTCATGTCTTACACTTTGTTGTACTGATTTTCACAGGTTCATCGTGGCCACCTCAAAAGCGGTGAATATCACCATCAGTCCTTGATGATGCTTTAGTGCAAAAATTTTGACTTTAAACTGAACGGCGCACCCTGGTGGCAACGCTGTTCACCGTGAAAAATGAAGTGGCTTTTGAGGGGCTTGGAAAGTTTATAGAGGCTTGAAATTTGGCGCACACCTCCATTGTGCTTAAGGCTTTGTTGTTATGTGATCATTTTCATTGAATAGCGCAAAATGGCTCCACAGCGCCCCCTACAAAATTTCAAAACAACAGCCCCAGCTCTGTGTTTTATCTATGAGTCTGAAACCTGGTAAGCTTATAGGAGATATCAAGATGTACAAAAAAGTCTCTTGGAGCAATATCCCAAATCCAACAGGAAGTCAGCCATTTTAAAATTAATGTGTAATTTTTGTGATATTTTCCACTCTTTCCAGGCACCGTTCTTTGACGAACTCCTCCAAGGGATTTCATCATATTGAAGCATTCTTCAGTGTGTAGAATCTAAAGACCTTTGTGATGTTAAATTGCGAAGCTTTTTCCGTTCAGGGAAACGGGGTTGTCATGGCGGCACGTAGAGTTTCAATCACTCGCAAAAAGCAGTAATCTGCTGTCACTAAAAAACACAATGTCCAATCTCTCCCAAAGGTCGCAGGTGTGATGAGACTCGAGCTTGGAAATGTTTGTTATGCTATTTGTCAATAATGGTTAGAGCGCCACCTAGTGGCATGACTATAATCCTGGTTGAATAAGATGAAATGTTAGCTGGTGATTAAAAGCATGAAATCCATCAATGTGACATCACATCGGACGTGCCGGTTTGAGGTGTTGGCAGTGGCTCGACGTGCCGGGGGTGCGAGGGCCCTCATAACGCTGCTTGCAGCTTTAATTATTATTATTATTATTCCGGCAAATGAATCGGCCTTTTGAGGGCCTAAACATGCTCGAAAACTCTTGAAATTTTGCGCACGCGTCAGGTCTGGTGAAAATTTACGTATTTTAATGGTTTTACATATGAGCACTGGGAAATGGCTCTAGAGCGCCACCTATGCCTTGTTAAATGCAGCCCTACGACCACATCGTTTGAGCTACATGTATGAAATTTGGCACACATGTGTATCATGCCAAGACGAACAAAAAAGTCTGTGGGCCCATTGACGCAAACCTAACAGGAAGTCCGCCATTTGGAAGAGAAGGTGACATTTTGGCTCTAATTTTGCCATTTCCATGCCTCGAACTTTTTCGAACTCCTCCTTGGGATTTGGTCGTATAAGCTTCAAATTTGGACAGTGTCAACTACACCCTTGTGCCATGTTAAATTGCGGAGCTTTTGAGTTTTCACAATACTATGAGGCCGTGGCGCCATGGCGAATTTCGATGACTCGCCATGAAAATCTTATTGCCTCTCATTTTGTCATACATTTTCTGACCTTGACCAAAGAGCACACATATGATAAGGCTCCACCCCTGAACATATTTCAACTGCCATATTTGACATCAAGGACAGCGCCACCTAGTGGGAACAGGAAATGTCATGTTTTACACTTTGGGGTACAGTATAGTGATGGGTGACACCTGCAGCCTCAAATTTCTCCAGGAAAGCCTTAAGGAGTTGGTCTTGGGTTACAGTGAAAACTGTGACTTTTCGCAAAAGGGTGTGACCCCAGCAGCATGGCGAACTTTGATGTCACGCCATGAAGAAACAAATTAGTATAACTCAATGAAATCCAGTCTGATCAGTACCAGACTTTACAGGCATGATGTCACACCCGCCCTGAACAGATTGATGTGCCCATTGTCAGGAATATGAAGAGCGCCACCTAGTGGGAAGAGGAAATGTCATGTCTTACACTTTGTTGTACTGATTTTCACAGGTTCATAGTGGCCACCTCAAAAGCGGTGAATATCACCATCAGTCCCTCGTGATGCTTTAGTGCAAAAATTGTGACTTTAAACTGAACGGCGCACCCTGGTGGCAACGCTGTTCACCATGAAAGATGAAGTGGCTTTTGAGGGTCTTGGCAAGTTTATAGAGGCTTGAAATTTGGCACACACCTCCAATGTGACGAAGGCTTTGTTGTCATGTGATCATTTTCATTGAATAGCGCGAAATTGCTCCACAGCGCCCCCTACAATATTTCAAAACATCAGCCCCTGCTCTGTGTTTCATCTATGAGTCTGACACTTGGTAAGCTTGTGTAAGATATCAAGATGTACAAAAAAGTCTCTTGGAGCAATATCCCAAATCCAACAGGAAGTCAGCCATTTTAAAATTAATGTGTAATTTTGATGACATTTTCCCCCCTTTTCAGGCCTCATACTTTGACGAACTCCTCCAAGGGATTTCATCATATTGAAGCATTCTTCAGTGTGTAGAATCTAAAGACCTTTGTGATGTTAAATTGCGAAGCTTTTTACGTTCAGGGAAACGGGGTGGTCATGGCGGCACGTAGAGTTTCAATCACTCGCAAAAAGCAGTAATCTGCTGTCACTAAAAAACACAATGTCCAATCTCTCCCAAAGGTCGCAGGTGTGATGAGACTCGAGCTTGGAAATGTTTGTTATGCTATTTGTCAATAATGGTTAGAGCGCCACCTAGTGGCATGACTATAATCCTGGTTGAATAAGATGAAATGTTAGCTGGTGATTAAAAGCATGAAATCCATCAATGTGACATCACATCGGACGTGCCAGTTTGAGGTGTTGGCAGTGGCTCGACGTGCCGGGGGTGCGAGGGCCCTCATAACGCTGCTTGCAGCTTTAATTAGGGCCCGAGCACTGACAGTGCGAAGGCCCTATTGTAATTGCTGTGTTTATTATTATTATTATTATTATTATTATTATTTCGGCAAATGAATTGGCCGTTTGAGGGCCTAAACATGCTCGAAAACTCATGAAATTTTGCACACGCGTCAGGTCTGGTGAAAATTTACGTATTTTAATGTTCTCAGACATGGCCAGGGAAAATTAGCTCAGTAGCGCCACCTAGAAAAATGAAAAACGCAAGCCCCCGGTATGGGTATGACCTACATGTTTGAAAGTCGGTACACCTATATAATGTTCAGAGTCGAACAAAAAAGTCTATTATGGCAATGTCCTAAACCCAACAGGAAGTCCGCCATTTTGGATTGAAGGTGACATTTTGGCTCTGATTTTACCATTTCCATGCCTCGAACTTTGACGAACTCCTCCTTGGGGTTTGATTTCATAACCTTCATATTTGGTCAGTGCCAACTACACCCTTATGCCATGTTAAATTGCGGAGCTTTTGAGTTTTCACAATACCATGAGGCCGTGGCGCCATGGCGAATTTCGATGACTCGCCATGAAAATCTTATTGCCTCTCATTCTGTCATAGATTTTCTGACCTTGACCAAAGTGAACACATATGATAAGGCTCCATCCCTGAACATATTTCAACTGCCATATTTTACATCAGGGACAGCGCCACCTAGTGGGAACAGGAAATGTCATGTTTTACACTTTGGGGTACAGTATTGTGATGGGTGACATCTGCAGCCTCAAATTTCTCCAGGAAAGGCGTAAGGAGTTGGTCTTGGGGTACAGTGAAAACTGTGACTTTTCGCAAAAGGGTGTGACACCTGCGGCATGGCGAACTTTGATGTCACGCCATGAAGAAACAAATTAGTATAACTCAATGAAATCCAGTCTGATCAGTACCAGACTTTACAGGCATGATGTCAGACCCGCCCTGAACAGATTGATGTGCCCATTGTCGGGAATACGTACAGCGCCACCTAGTGGCAACAGGAAATGTCATGGCTTTAATTTTGTTGTACTGATTTTCACAGGTTCATCGTGGCCACCTCAAAAGCGGTGAATATCACCATCAGTCCCTCGTGATGCTTCAGTGTAAAAATTGTGACTTTAAACTGAACGGCGCACCCTGGTGGCAACGCGGTCCACCATGAAAGATGAAGTGGCTTTTGAGGGGCTTGGAAAGTTTATAGAGGCTTGAAATTTGGCACACACCTCCAAATGGATGAAGGCATTGTTGTTATGTGATCATTTTCATTGAATAGCGCGAAATGGCTCCACAGCGCCCCCTACAATATTTCAAAATATCAGCCCCTGCTCTGTGTTTTATGTATGATTCTGAAACCTGGTAAGCTTATAGGAGATATCAAGATGTACAAAAAAGTCTCTTGGAGCAATATCCCAAATCCAACAGGAAGTCAGCCATTTTAAAATTAATGTGTAATTTTGGCGACATTTTCCCCTCTTTTCAGGCTTCATACTTTGACGAACTCCTCCAAGGGATTTCATCATATTGAACCATTCTCCAGTGTGTGGAATCTAAAGACCTTTGTGATGTTAAATTGCGAAGCTTTTTACGTTCAAGGAAACGGGGTGGTCATGGCGGCATGTGGAGTTTCAATCACTGGCCAAAAAGCAGTAATATGCTGTCACTCAAAGACACAAAGTCCAATCTCTCCCAAAGGTCGCAGGCGTGATGAGACTCGAGCTCGGAAATGTTTGTTATGCCCTTTGTCTATAATGGTTAGAGCGCCACCTAGTGGGACGACTATACTCATGGTTGAACCAAATGAAATGTTAACTGGTGGTTAAATGCATGAATTCCATCAATGTGACATCAGATCGGACGTGCTGGTTTCAGGTGTTGGGCATGGCTCGACACGCCGGGGGTGCGAGGGCCCTCATAACGCTGCTTGCAGCTTTAATTATTATTATTATTATTATTCCGGCAAATGAATTGGCCGTTTGAGGGCCTAAACATGCTCGAAAACTCATGAAATTTTGCACACGCGTCCGGTCTGGTGAAAATTTACGTATTTTAATGTTCCCAGACATGGCCAGGGAAAATTAGCTCAGTAGCGCCACCTAGAAAAATGAAAAACGCGAGCCCCCGGTATGGGTATGACCTACACGTTTGAAAGTCGGTACACCTATATAACGTTCAGAGTCGAACAAAAAAGTCTATTATGGCAATGTCCTAAACCCAACAGGAAGTCCGCCATTTTGGATTGAAGGTGACATTTTGGGTCTGATTTTACCGTTTCCATGCCTTGTACTTTAACGAACTCCTCCTTGGGATTTGGTCCTATAAACTTCAAATTTGGACAGTGTCAACTACACCCTTGTGCCATGTTAAATTGCGGAGCTTTTGAGTTTTCACAATACTATGAGGCCGTGGCGCCATGGCGAATTTCGATGACTCGCCATGAAAATCTTATTGCCTCTCATTCTGTCATACATGTTCCGATCTGGACCAAAGAGCACACATATGATAAGGCTCCACCCCTGAACATATTTCAACTGCCATATTTGACATCAAGGACAGCGCCACCTAGTGGGAACAGGAAATGTCATGTTTTACACTTTGGGGTACAGTATTGTGATGGGTGACATCTGCAGCCTCAAATTTCTCCAGGAAAGCCTTAAGGAGTTGGTCTTGGGTTACAGTGAAAACTGTGACTTTTCGCAAAAGGGTGTGACACCAGCGGCATGGCGAACTTTGATGTCACGCCATGAAGAAACAAATTAGTATAACTCAATGAAATCCAGTCTGATCAGTACCAGACTTTACAGGCATGATGTCAGACCCGCCCTGAACAGATTGATGTGCCCATTGTCGGAAATACGGACAGCGCCACCTAGTGGCAACAGGAAATGTCATGGCTTTAATTTTGTTGTACTGATTTTCACAGGTTCATCTTGGCCACCTCAAAAGCGGTGAATATCACCATCAGTCCCTCGTGATGCTTCAGTGCAAAAATTGTGAGTTTAAACTGAACGGCGCACCCTGGTGGCAACGCTGTTCAACATGAAAGATGAAGTGGCTTTTGAGGGTCTTGGCAAGTTTATAGAGGCTTGAAATTTGGCACACACCTCCAAATGGATGAACGCTTTGTTGGCATGTGATCATTTTCATTGAATAGCGCGAAGTGGCTCCACAGCGCCCCCTACAAAATTTCAAAACCACAGCCCCTGCTCTGTGTTCTATGTATGATTCTGAAACCTGGTAAGCTTATAGGAGATATCAAGATGTACAAAAAAGTCTCTTGGTGCAATATCCCAAATCCAACAGGAAGTCAGCCATTTTAAAATTAATGTGTAATTTTGGCAACATTTTCCCCTCTTTCCAGGCACCGTTCTTTGACGAACTCCTCCAAGGGATTTCATCATATTGAACCAATCTCCAGTGTGTGGAATCTAAAGACCTTTGTGATGTTAAATTGCGAAGCTTTTTACGTTCAGTGAAACGGGGTGGTTATGGTGGCACTTAGAGTTTGAATCACTCGCCAAAAAGCAGTAATCTGCTGTCACTCAAAAACACAATGTCCAATCTCTCCCAAACGTCAGATCGGAGGTGCTGGTTTTAGGTGTTGGGCTTGGCTCGACGCGCCGGGGGTGCGAGGGCCCTCGTAACGCTGCTTGCAGCTTTAATTAGGGCCCGAGCACTGACAGTGCGAAGGCCCTATTGTATCTGCTCCGTTTCTTATTATTATTATTATTATTATTATTATTATTATTCACCCCAAACAAGGGCCTTTTTGAGGGCCTAAACATGCTCAAAAACTCATGAAATTTTGCACACATGCCAGGTCTGGTGAAAAATTTTGTATTTTAATGGTTTTACATATGAGCACTGGGAAATGGCTCTAGAGCGCCACCTATGCCTTGTTAAATGCAGCCCTACGACCACATCGTTTGAGCTACATGTATGAAATTTGGCACACATGTGTATCATGCCAAGACGAACAAAAAAGTCTGTGGGCCCATTGACGCAAACCCAACAGGAAGTCCGCCATTTGGAAGAGAAGGTGACATTTTGGCTCTAATTTTGCCATTTCCATGCCTCGAACTTTTGCGAACTCCTCCTTGGGGTTTCATTTCATAACCTTCAAATTTGGACAGTGTCAACTACACCCTTGTGCCATGTTAAATTGCGGAGCTTTTGAGTTTTCACAATACTATGAGGCCGTGGCGCCATGGCGAATTTCGATGACTCGCCATGAAAATCTTATTGCCTCTCATTTTGTCATACATTTTCTGACCTTGACCAAAGTGAACACATATGATAAGGCTCCACCCCTGAACATATTTCAACTGCCATATTTGACATCAAGGACAGCGCCACCTAGTGGGAACAGGAAATGTCATGTTTTACACTTTGGGGTACAGTATAGTGATGGGTGACATCTGCAGCCTCAAATTTCTCCAGGAAAGCCTTAAGGAGTTGGTCTTGGGTTACAGTGAAAACTGTGAGTTTTCGCAAAAGGGTGTGACCCCAGCAGCATGGCGAACTTTGATGTCACGCCATGAAGAAACAAATTAGTATAACTCAATGAAATCCAGTCTGATCAGTACGAGACTTTACAGGCATGATGTCAGACCCGTCCTGAACAGATTGATGTGCCCATTGTCGGAAATACGGACAGCGCCACCTAGTGGCAACAGGAAATGTCATGGCTTTAACTTTGTTGTACTGATTTTCACAGGTTGATCGTGGCCACCTCAAAAGCGGTGAATATCACCATCAGTCCCTCGTGATGCTTCAGTGCAAAAATTGTGACTTTAAACTGAATGGCGCACCCTGGTGGCAACGCGGTTCATCATGAAAGATGAAGTGGCTTTTGAGGGGCTTGGAAAGTTTATAGAGGCTTGAAATTTGGCACACACCTCCAAATGCATGAAGGCATTGTTGTTATGTAACCATTTTCCTTGAATAGCGCAAAATGGCTCCACAGCGCCCCCTACAATATTTCAAAACATCAGCCCCTGCTCTGTGTTTCATCTATGAGTCTGACACTTGGTAAGCTTGTGTAAGATATCAAGATGTACAAAAAAGTCTCTTGGAGCAATATCCCAAATCCAACAGGAAGTCAGCCATTTTAAAATTAATGTGTAATTTTGATGACATTTTCCCCCCTTTTCAGGCCTCATACTTTGACGAACTCCTCCAAGGGATTTCATCATATTGAAGCATTCTTCAGTGTGTAGAATCTAAAGACCTTTGTGATGTTAAATTGCGAAGCTTTTTCCGTTCAGGGAAACGGGGTGGTCATGGCGGCACGTAGAGTTTCAATCACTCGCAAAAAGCAGTAATCTGCTGTCACTAAAAAACACAATGTCCAATCTCTCCCAAAGGTCGCAGGTGTGATGAGACTCGAGCTTGGAAATGTTTGTTATGCTATTTGTCAATAATGGTTAGAGCGCCACCTAGTGGCATGACTATAATCCTGGTTGAATAAGATGAAATGTTAGCTGGTGATTAAAAGCATGAAATCCATCAATGTGACATCACATCGGACGTGCCAATTTGAGGTGTTGGCAGTGGCTCGACGTGCCGGGGGTGCGAGGGCCCTCATAACGCTGCTTGCAGCTTTAATTATTATTATTATTATTATTTCGGCAAATGAATTGGCCGTTTGAGGGCCTAAACATGCTCGAAAACTCATGAAATTTTGCACACGCGTCAGGTCTGGTGAAAATTTACGTATTTTAATGTTCTCAGACATGGCCAGGGAAAATTAGCTCAGTAGCGCCACCTAGAAAAATGAAAAACGCGAGCCCCCGGTATGGGTATGACCTACACGTTTGAAAGTCGGTACACCTATATAACGTTCAGAGTCAAACAAAAAAGTCTATTATGGCAATGTCCTAAACCCAACAGGAAGTCCGCCATTTTTGATTGAAGGTGACATTTTGGGTCTGATTTTACCGTTTCCATGCCTTGTACTTTAACGAACTCCTCCTTGGGATTTGGTCCTATAAACTTCAAATTTGGACAGTGTCAACTACACCCTTGTGCCATGTTAAATTGCGGAGCTTTTGAGTTTTCACAATACGGTGAGGCCGTGGCGCCATGGCGAATTTCGATGACTCGCCATGAAAATCTTATTGCCTCTCATTCTGTCATAGATTTTCTGACCTTGACCAAAGTGAACACATATGATAAGGCTCCACCCCTGAACATATTTCAACTGCCATATTTGACATCAAGGACAGCGCCACCTAGTGGGAACAGGAAATGTCATGTTTTACACTTTGGGGTACAGTATAGTGATGGGTGACATCTGCAGCCTCAAATTTCTCCAGAAAAGCCTTAAGGAGTTGGTCTTGGGTTACAGTGAAAACTGTGAGTTTTCGCGAAAGGGTGTGACCCCAGCAGCATGGCGAACTTTGATGTCACGCCATGAAGAAAGAAATTAGTATAACTCAATGAAATCCAGTCTGTTCAGTACCAGACTTTACAGGCATGATGTCAGACCCACCCTGAACAGATTGATGTGCCCATTGTCGGAAATACGGACAGCGCCACCTAGTGGGAACAGGAAATGTCATGTCTTACACTTTGTTGTACTGATTTTCACAGGTTCATCGTGGCCACCTCAAAAGCGGTGAATATCAACATCAGTCCCTCGTGATGCTTCAGTGCAAACATTGTGACTTTAAACTGAACGGCGCACCCTGGTGGCAACGCTGTTCACCATGAAAGATGAAGTGGCTTTTGAGGGGCTTGGAAAGTTTATAGAGGCTTTAAACTTGGCCCACGCCTCCAATGTGATGAAGGCTTTGTTGTTATGTAACCATTTTCCTTGAATAGCGCAAAATGGCTCCACAGCGCCCCCTACAAAATTCCAAAATATCAGCCCCTGCTCTGTGTTTTATCTATGAGTCTGAAACTTGGTAAGCTTATGGAAGATCTTAAGATGTACAAAAAAGTCTCTTGGAGCAATATCCCAAATCCAACAGGAAGTCAGCCATTTTAAAATTAATGTGCAATTTTGGCGACATTTTCCCCTCTTTTCAGGCTTCATACTTTGACGAACTCCTCCAAGGGATTTCATCATATTGAACCATTCTCCAGTGTGTGGAATCTAAAGACCTTTGTGATGTTAAATTGCGAAGCTTTTTACGTCCAGGGAAACGGGGTGGTTATGGCGGCACTTAGAGTTTGAATCACTCGCCAAAAAGCAGTAATCTGCTGTCACTCAAAAACACAATGTCCAATCTCTCCCAAACGTCTCAGGTGTGATGAGACTCGAGCTTGGAAGTGTTTGTTATGCCATTTGTACATAATGGTTAGAGCGCCACCTAGTGGAACGACTAACTAATCATGGATGAATGAGTTGAAATGTTAGCTGGTGGTTAAATGCATGAATTCCATCAATGTGACATCAGATCGGACGTGCTGGTTTGAGGTGTTGGGCGTGGCTCGACGCGCCGGGGGTGCGAGGGCCCTCATAACGCTGCTTGCAGCTTTAATTATTAGGGCCCGAGCACTGACAGTGCGAAGGCCCTATTGTAATTGCTCTGTTTATTATTATTATTATTATTATTATTATTATTATTATTATTATTCCGGCAAATGAATTGGCCGTTTGAGGGCCTAAACATGCTCGAAAACTCATGAAATTTTGCACACGCGTCAGGTCTGGTGAAAATTTATGTATTTTAATGTTGTCAGACATGTCCAGGGAAAATTAGCTCAGTAGCGCCACCTAGAAAAATGAAAAACGCGAGCCCCCGGTATGGGTATGACCTACATGTTTGAAAGTCGGTACACCTATATAACGTTCAGAGTCGAACAAAAAAGTCTATTATGGCAATGTCCTAAACCCAACAGGAAGTCCGCCATTTTGGATTGAAGGTGACATTTTGGGTCTGATTTTACCGTTTCCATGCCTTGTACTTTAACGAACTCCTCCTTGGGATTTGGTCCTATAAACTTCAAATTTGGACAGTGTCAACTACACCCTTGTGCCATGTTAAATTGCGGAGCTTTTGAGTTTTCACAATAGTATGAGGCCGTGGCGCCATGGCGAATTTTGATGACTCGCCATGAAAATCTTATTGCCTCTCATTCTGTCATACATGTTCCGATCTGGACCAAAGAGCACACATATGATAAGGCTCCACCCCTGAACATATTTCAACTGCCATATTTGACATCAAGGACAGCGCCACCTAGTGGGAACAGGAAATGTCATGTTTTACACTTTGGGGTACAGTATAGTGATGGGTGACATCTGCAGCCTCAAATTTCTCCAGGAAAGCCTTAAGGAGTTGGTCTTGGGTTACAGTGAAAACTGTGACTTTTCGCAAAAGGGTGTGACCCCAGCGGCGTGGCGAACTTTGATGTCACGCCATGAAGAAACAAATTAGTATAACTCAATGAAATCCAGTCTGATCAGTACCAGACTTTACAGGCATGATGTCAGACCCGCCCTGAACAGATTGATGTGCCCATTGTCGGAAATACGGACAGCGCCACCTAGTGGCAACAGGAAATGTCATGGCTTTAATTTTGTTGTACTGATTTTCACAGGTTCATCGTGGCCACCTCAAAAGCGGTGAATATCACCATCAGTCCTTGATGATGCTTTAGTGCAAAAATTGTGACTTTAAACTGAACGGCGCACCCTGGTGGCAACGCTGTTCACCATGAAAAATGAAGTGGCTTTTGAGGGGCTTGGAAAGTTTATAGAGGCTTGAAATTTGGCGCACACCTCCATTGTGATGAATGCTTTGTTGTTATGTGATCATTTTCATTGAATAGCGCAAAATGGCTCCACAGCGCCCCCTACAAAATTTCAAAACATCAGCCCCAGCTCTGTGTTTTATGTATGAGTCTGAAACCTGGTAAGCTTATAGGAGATATCAAGATGTACAAAAAAGTCTCTTGGAGCAATATCCCAAATCCAACAGGAAGTCAGCCATTTTAAAATTAATGTGTAATTTTTGTGACATTTTCCCCTCTTTCCAGCCACCGTTCTTTGACGAACTCCTCCAAGGGATTTCATCATATTGAACCAATCTCCAGTGTGTGGAATCTAAAGACCTTTGTGATGTTAAATTGCGAAGCTTTTTACGTTCAGGGAAACGGGTGGTCATGGCGGCACGTGGAGTTTCAGTCACTCGCCAAAAAGCAGTAATCTGCTGTCACTCAAAATCAAAATGTCCAATATGTCCCAAAGGTCGCAGGCGTGATGAGACTCGAGCTGGGAAATGTTTGTTATGCCATTTGTCAGTAATGGTTAGAGCGCCACCTAGTGGGACGACTATAATCATGGTTGAATGAGATGAAATGTTAGCTGGTGGTTGAATGCATGAATTTCATCAATGTGACATCAGATCGGACGTGCTGGTTGTAGGTGTTGGGCGTAGCTCGACGCGATGGGGTGCGAGGGCCCTCATAACGCTGCTTGCAGCTTTAATTATTATTATTAGGGCCCGAGCACTGACAGTGCGAAGGCCCTATTGTAATTGCTCTGTTTATTATTATTATTATTATTATTATTATTATTTCGGCAAATGAATTGGCCGTTTGAGGGCCTAAACATGCTCGAAAACTCATGAAATTTTGCACACGCGTCAGGTCTGGTGAAAATTTACGTATTTTAATGTTCTCAGACATGGCCAGGGAAAATTAGCTCAGTAGCGCCACCTAGAAAAATGAAAAACGCGAGCCCCCGATATGGGTATGACCTACATGTTTGAAAGTCGGTACACCTATATAACGTTCAGAGTCGAACAAAAAAGTCTATTATGGCAATGTCCTAAACCCAACAGGAAGTCCGCCATTTTGGATTGAAGGTGACATTTTGGCTCTGATTTTACCGTTTCCATGCCTCGAACTTTAACGAACTCCTCCTTGGGGTTTGATTTCATAACCTTCATATTTGGTCAGTGCCAACTACACCCTTGTGCCATGTTAAATTGCGGAGCTTTTGAGTTTTCACAATACCATGAGTCCGTGGCGCCACGGCGAATTTCGATGACTCGCCATGAAAATCTTATTGCCTCTCATTTTGTCATACATTTTCTGACCTTGACCAAAGAGCACACATATGATAAGGCTCCACCCCTGAACATATTTCAACTGCCATATTTGACATCAAGGACAGCGCCACCTAGTGGGAACAGGAAATGTCATGTTTTACACTTTGGGGTACAGTATAGTGATGGGTGACATCTGCAGCCTCAAATTTCTCCAGGAAAGCCTTAAGGAGTTGGTCTTGGGGTACAGTGAAAACTGTGGCTTTTCACGAAAGGGTGTGACCTCAGCAGCATGGCGAACTTTGATGTCTCGCCATGAAGAAACAAATTAGTATAACTCCATGAAATCCAGTCTGATTAGTACCAGACTTTACAGGCATGATGTCAGTCCCGCCCTGAACAGATTGATGTGCCCATTGTCGGAAATACAGACAGCGCCACCTAGTGGCAACAGGAAATGTCATGGCTTTAACTTTGTTGTACTGATTTTCACAGGTTGATCGTGGCCACCTCAAAAGCGGTGAATATCACCATCAGTCCCTCGTGATGGTTTAATGCAAAAATTGTGACTTTAAACTGAACGGCGCACCCTAGTGGCAGCGCAGTCCACCATGAAAGATGAAGTGGCTTTTGAGGGGCTTGGAAAGTTTATAGAGGCTTTAAACTTGGCCCACGCCTCCAATGTGATGAAGGCTTTGTTGTTATGTAACCATTTTCCTTGAATAGTGGAAAATGGCTCCACAGCGCCCCCTACAAAATTCCAAAATATCAGCCCCTGCTCTGTGTTTTATCTATGAGTCTGAAACTTGGTAAGCTTATGGAAGATCTTAAGATGTACAAAAAAGTCTCTTGGAGCAATATCCCAAATCCAACAGGAAGCCAGCCATTTTAAAGTTAATGTTTAATTTTGGCGACATTTTCCCATCTTTTCAGGCACCGTACTTTGACGAACTCCTCCAAGGGATTTCATCAGATTGGACCGATCTGCAGTTTGTGGAATCTAAAGACCTTTGTGATGTTAAATTGCGAAGCTTTTTACGTCCAGGGAAACGGGGTGGTTATGGCGGCACTTAGAGTTTGAATCACTCGCCAAAAAGCAGTAATCTGCTGTCACTCAAAAACACAATGTCCAATCTCTCCCAAACGTCTCAGGTGTGATGAGACTCAACCTCGGAAGTGTTTGTTATGCCATTTGTACATAATGGTTAGAGCGCCACCTAGTGGAACGACTAACTAATCATGAATGAATGAGTTGAAATGTTAGCTGGTGGTTAAATGCATGAATTCCATCAATGTGACATCAGATCGGTCGTGCTGGTTTTAGGTGTTGGGCGTGGCTCGACGCGCCGGGGGTGCGAGGGCCCTCATAACGCTGCTTGCAGCTTTAATTATTATTATTTCGGCAAATGAATTGGCCGTTTGAGGGCCTAAACATGCTCGAAAACTCATGAAATTTTGCACACGCGTCAGGTCTGGTGAAAATTTACGTATTTTAATGTTCTCAGACATGGCCAGGGAAAATTAGCTCAGTAGCGCCACCTAGAAAAATGAAAAACGCGAGCCCCCGGTATGGGTATGACCTATAAGTTTGAAAGTCGGTACACCTATATAACGTTCAGAGTTGAACAAAAAAGTCTATTATGGCAATGTCCTAAACCCAACAGGAAGTCCGCCATTTGGAAGAGAAGGTGACATTTTGGCTCTAATTTTGCCATTTCCATGCCTCGAACTTTTGCGAACTCCTCCTTGGGGTTTCATTTCATAACCTTCAAATTTGGACAGTGTCAACTACACCCTTGTGCCATGTTAAATTGCGGAGCTTTTGAGTTTTCACAATACTATGAGGCCGTGGCGCCATGGCGAATTTCGATGACTCGCCATGAAAATCTTATTGCCTCTCATTTTGTCATACATTTTCTGACCTTGACCAAAGTGAAGACATATGATAAGGCTCCACCCCTGAACATATTTCAACTGCCATATTTGACACCAGGGACAGCGCCACCTAGTGGGAACAGGAAATGTCATGTTTTACACTTTGGGGTACAGTATTGTGATGGGTGACATCTGCAGCCTCAAATTTCTCCAGGAAAGCCTTAAGGAGTTGGTCTTGGGTTACAGTGAAAACTGTGACTTTTCACGAAAGGGTGTGACCCCAGCAGCATGGCGAACTTTGATGTCACGCCATGAAGAAACAAATTAGTATAACTCAATGAAATCCAGTCTGATCAGTACCAGACTTTACAGGCATGATGTCAGACCCGCCCTGAACAGATTGATATGCCCATTGTCGGAAATACGGACAGCGCCACCTAGTGGCAACAGGAAATGTCATGGCTTTAACTTTGTTGTACTGATTTTCACAGGTTCATCGTGGCCACCTCAAAAGCGGTGAATATCACCATCAGTCCTTGATGATGCTTTAGTGCAAAAATTGTGACTTTAAACTGAACGGCGCACCCTGGTGGCAACGCTGTTCACCATGAAAAATGAAGTGGCTTTTGAGGGGCTTGGAAAGTTTATAGAGGCTTGAAATTTGGCGCACACCTCCATTGTGATGAATGCTTTGTTGTTATGTGATCATTTTCATTGAATTCCGCAAAATGGCTCCACAGCGCCCCCTACAAAATTTCAAAACATCAGCCCCAGCTCTGTGTTTTATGTATGAGTCTGAAACCTGGTAAGCTTATAGGAGATATCAAGATGTACAAAAAAGTCTCTTGGAGCAATATCCCAAATCCAACAGGAAGTCAGCCATTTTAAAATTAATGTGTAATTTTTGTGACATTTTCCCCTCTTTCCAGCCACCGTTCTTTGACGAACTCCTCCAAGGGATTTCATCATATTGAACCAATCTCCAGTGTGTGGAATCTAAAGACCTTTGTGATGTTAATTTGCGAAGGTTTTTACGTTCAGGGAAACGGGGTGGTCATGGCGGCATGTGGAGTTTCAGTCACTCGCCAAAAAGCAGTAATCTGCTGTCACTCAAAATCAAAATGTCCAATATGTCCCAAAGGTCGCAGGCGTGATGAGACTCGAGCTCGGAAATGTTTGTTATGCCATTTGTCAGTAATGGTTAGAGCGCCACCTAGTGGGACGACTATAATCATGATTGAATGAGATGAAATGTTAGCTGGTGGTTGAATGCATGAATGTCATTAATGTGACATCAGATCGGAGGTGCTGGTTGTAGGTGTTGGGCGTAGCTCGACGCGATGGGGTGCGAGGGCCCTCATAATGCTGCTTGCAGCTTTAATTATTATTATTATTATTATTATTATTATTATTATTATTATTAGGGCCCGAGCACTGAGAGTGCGAAGGCCCTATTGTATCTGCTCCGTTTCTTATTAGGGCCCGAGCACTGACAGTGCGAAGGCCCTATTGTAATTGCTCTGTTTATTATTATTATTATTATTATTATTATTTCGGCAAATGAATTGGCCGTTTGAGGGCCTAAACATGCTCGAAAACTCATGAAATTTTGCACACGCGTCAGGTCTGGTGAAAATTTACGTATTTTAATGTTCTCAGACATGGCCAGGGAAAATTAGCTCAGTAGCGCCACCTAGAAAAATGAAAAACGCGAGCCCCCGGTATGGGTATGACCTACATGTTTGAAAGTCGGTACACCTATATAACGTACAGAGTCGAACAAAAAAGTCTATTATGGCAATGTCCTAAACCCAACAGGAAGTCCGCCATTTTGGATTGAAGGTGACATTTTGGCTCTAATTTTGCCATTTCCATGCCTCGAACTTTTGCGAACTCCTCCTTGGGGTTTGATTTCATAACCTTCATATTTGGTCAGTGTCAACTACACCCTTGTGCCATGTCAAATTGCGGAGCTTTTGAGTTTTCACAATACCATGAGGCCGTGGCGCCACGGCGAATTTCGATGACTCGCCATGAAAATCTTATTGCCTCTCATTCTGTCATAGATTTTCTGACCTTGACCAAAGTGAACACATATGATAAGGCTCCACCCATGAACATATTTCAACTGCCATATTTTACATCAGGGACAGCGCCACCTAGTGGGAACAGGAAATGTCATGTTTTACACTTTGGGGTACAGTATTGTGATGGGTGACATCTGCAGCCTCAAATTTCTCCAGGAAAGCCTTAAGGAGTTGGTCTTGGGTTACAGTGAAAACTGTGAGTTTTCGCAAAAGGGTGTGACCCCAGCGGCATGGCGAACTTTGATGTCACGCCATGAAGAAACAAATTAGTCTAACTCAATGAAATCCAGTCTGATCAGTACCAGACTTTACAGGCATGATGTCAGACCCGCCCTGAACAGATTGATGTGCCCATTGTCGGAAATACGGACAGCGCCACCTAGTGGCAACAGGAAATGTCATGGCTTTAATTTTGTTGTACTGATTTTCACAGGTTCATCGTGGCCACCTCAAAAGCGGTGAATATCAACATCAGTCCCTCGTGATGCTTCAGTGCAAAAATTGTGACTTTAAACTGAACGGCGCACCCTGGTGGCAACGCGGTTCACCATGAAAGATGAAGTGGCTTTTGAGGGGCTTGGAAAGTTTATAGAGGCTTGAAATTTGGCACACACCTCCAAATGGATGTAGGCTTTGTTGTCATGTGATCATTTTCATTGAATAGCGCGAAATTGCTCCACAGCGCCCCCTTCAAAATTTCAAAACAACAGCCCCTGCTCTGTGTTTCATCTATGAGTCTGAAACCTGGTAAGCTTATGGAAAATATCAAGATGTACAAAAAAGTCTCTTGGAGCAATATCCCAAATCCAACAGGAAGTCAGCCATTTTAAAATTAATGTGCAATTTTGGCGACATTTTCCCCTCTTTTCAGGCTTCATACTTTGACGAACTCCTCCAAGGGATTTCATCATATTGAACCATTCTCCAGTGTGTGGAATCTAAAGACCTTTGTGATGTTAAATTGCGAAGCTTTTTACGTTCAAGGAAACGGGGTGGTCATGGCGGCACGTGGAGTTTCAATCACTCGCCAAAAAGCAGTAATATGCTGTCACTCAAAGACACAAAGTCCAATCTCTCCCAAAGGTCGCAGGCGTGATGAGACTCGAGCTCGGAAATGTTTGTTATGCCCTTTGTCTATAATGGTTAGAGCGCCACCTAGTGGGACGACTATACTCATGGTTGAACCAAATGAAATGTTAGCTGGTGGTTAAATGCATGAATTCCATCAATGTGACATCACATCGGACGTGCTGGTTTCAGGTGTTGGGCGTGGCTCGACACGCCGGGGTGCGAGGGCCCTCATAACGCTGCTTGCAGCTTTAATTATTATTATTAGGGCCCGAGCACTGACAGTGCGAAGGCCCTATTGTAATTGCTCTGTTTATTATTATTATTATTATTATTATTATTATTATTATTATTATTATTTCGGCAAATGAATTGGCCGTTTGAGGGCCTAAACATGCTCGAAAACTCATGAAATTTTGCACACGCGTCAGGTCTGGTGAAAATTTACGTATTTTAATGTTCTCAGACATGGCCAGGGAAAATTAGCTCAGTAGCGCCACCTAGAAAAATGAAAAACGCGAGCCCCCGGTATGGGTATGACCTACATGTTTGAAAGTCGGTACACCTATATAATGTTCAGAGTCGAACAAAAAAGTCTATTATGGCAATGTCCTAAACCCAACAGGAAGTCCGCCATTTTGGATTGAAGGTGACATTTTGGCTCTGATTTTACCGTTTCCATGCCTTGTACTTTAACGAACTCCTCCTTGGGATTTGGTCCTATAAACTTCAAATTTGGACAGTGTCAACTACACCCTTGTGCCATGTTAAATTGCGGAGCTTTTGAGTTTTCACAATACTATGAGGCCGTGGCGCCATGGCGAATTTCGATGACTCGCCATGAAAATCTTATTGCCTCTCATTCTGTCATACATGTTCCGATCTGGACCAAAGAGCACACATATGATAAGGCTCCACCCCTGAACATATTTCAACTGCCATATTTGACATCAAGGACAGCGCCACCTAGTGGGAACAGGAAATGTCATGTTTTACACTTTGGGGTACAGTATAGTGATGGGTGACATCTGCAGCCTCAAATTTCTCCAGGAAAGCCTTAAGGAGTTGGTCTTGGGTTACAGTGAAAACTGTGACTTTTCGCAAAAGGGTGTGACCCCAGCGGCGTGGCGAACTTTGATGTCACGCCATGAAGAAACAAATTAGTATAACTCAATGAAATCCAGTCTGATCAGTACCAGACTTTACAGGCATGATGTCAGACCCGCCCTGAACAGATTGATGTGCCCATTGTCGGAAATACGGACAGCGCCACCTAGTGGCAACAGGAAATGTCATGGCTTTAATTTTGTTGTACTGATTTTCACAGGTTCATCGTGGCCACCTCAAAAGCGGTGAATATCACCATCAGTCCCTCGTGATGCTTCAGTGCAAAAATTGTGACTTTAAACTGAACGGCGCACCCTGGTGGCAACGCTGTTCAACATGAAAGATGAAGTGGCTTTTGAGGGTCTTGGCAAGTTTATAGAGGCTTGAAATTTGGCACACACCTCCAAATGGATGAAGGCTTTGTTGGCATGTGATCATTTTCATTGAATAGCGCGAAATTGCTCCACAGCGCCCCCTACAAAATTTCAAAACCACAGCCCCTGCTCTGTGTTTTATGTATGAGTCTGAAACCTGGTAAGCTTATAGGAGATATCAAGATGTACAAAAAAGTCTCTTGGAGCAATATCCCAAATCCAACAGGAAGTCAGCCATTTTAAAATTAATGTGCAATTTTGGCAACATTTTCCCCTCTTTTCAGGCATCGTTCTTTGACGAACTCCTCCAAGGGATTTCATCATATTGAACCAATCTCCAGTGTGTGGAATCTAAAGACCTTTGTGATGTTAAATTGCGAAGCTTTTTACGTTCAGTGAAACGGGGTGGTTATGGTGGCACTTAGAGTTTGAATCACTCGCCAAAAAGCAGTAATCTGCTGTCACTCAAAAACACAATGTCCAATCTCTCCCAAACGTCAGATCGGAGGTGCTGGTTTTAGGTGTTGGGCGTGGCTCGACACGCCAGGGTGCGAGGGCCCTCATAACGCTGCTTGCAGCTTTAATTATTATTATTATTATTATTCAGGCAAAACAAGGGCCTTTTTGAGGGCCTAAACATGCTCAAAAACTCATGAAATTTTGCACACATGCCAGGTCTGGTGAAAAATTTTGTATTTTAATGGTTTTATATATGAGCACTGGGAAATGGCTCTACAGCGCCACCTATGCCTTGTTAAATGCAGCCCTACGACCACATCGTTTGAGCTACATGTATGAAATTTGGCACACATGTGTATCATGCCAAGACGAACAAAAAAGTCTGTGGGCCCATTGACGCAAACCCAACAGGAAGTCCGCCATTTGGAAGAGAAGGTGACATTTTGGCTCTAATTTTGCCATTTCCATGCCTCGAACTTTTGCGAACTCCTCCTTGGGGTTTGATTTCATAACCTTCATATTTGGTCAGTGTCAACTA
This sequence comes from Rhamphochromis sp. 'chilingali', assembly GCF_963969265.1. Lineage (NCBI taxonomy): Eukaryota > Metazoa > Chordata > Actinopteri > Cichliformes > Cichlidae > Rhamphochromis > Rhamphochromis sp. 'chilingali'. The sequence goes on along the minus strand of NC_137945.1, from coordinate 34,834,426 downwards.
CACCCTTGTGCCATGTTAAATTGCGGAGCTTTTGAGTTTTCACAATACTATGAGGCCGTGGCGCCATGGCGAATTTCGATGACTCGCCATCAAAATCTTATTGCCTCTCATTTTGTCATACATTTTCTGACCTTGACCAAAGAGCACACATATGATAAGGCTCAACCCCTGAACATATTTCAAGTGCCATATTTGACATAAGGGCCAGCGCCACCTAGTGGGAACAGGAAATGTCATGTTTTACACTTTGGGGTACAGTATTGTGATGGGTGACATCTGCAGCCTCATATTTCTCCAGGAAAGCCTTAAGGAGTTGGTCTTGGGGTACAGTGAAAACTGTGGGTTTTCGCGAAAGGGTGTGACCCCAGCAGCATGGCGAACTTTGATGTCTCGCCATGAAGAAACAAATTAGTATAACTCAATGAAATCCAGTCTGATCAGTACCAGACTTTACAGGCGTGATGTCAGACCCGCCCTGAACAGATTGATGTGCCCATTGTCAGGAATATGAAGAGCGCCACCTAGTGGGAACAGGAAATGTCATGTCTTACACTTTGTTGTACTGATTTTCACAGGTTCATCGTGGCCACCTCAAAAGCGGTGAATATCAACATCAGTCCCTCGTGATGTTTCAGTGCAAAAATTGTGACTTTAAACTGAACGGCGCACCCTGGTGGCAACGCTGTTCACCATGAAAGATGAAGTGGCTTTTGAGGGTCTTGGCAAGTTTATAGAGGCTTGAAATTTGGCACACACCTCCAATGTGATGAAGGCTTTGTTGTCATGTGATCATTTTCATTGAATAGCGCGAAATGGCTCCACAGCGCCCCCTACAATATTTCAAAACATCAGCCCCAGCTCTGTGTTTTATGTATGAGTCTGAAACCTGGTAAGCTTATAGGAGATAACAAGATGTACAAAAAAGTCTCTTGGAGCAATATCCCAAATCCAACAGGAAGTCAGCCATTTTAAAATTAATGTGTAATTTTGGCGACATTTTCCCCTCTTTTCAGGCTTCATACTTTGACGAACTCCTCCAAGGGATTTCATCAGATTGGACCGATCTGAAGTTTGTGGAATCTAAAGACCTTTGTGATGTTAAATTGCGAAGCTTTTTACATTCAGGGAAACGGGGTTGTCATGGCGGCACATGGAGTTTCAATCACTCGCCAAAAAGCAGTAATCTGCTGTCACTCAAAAACACAATGTCCAATCTCTCCCAAACGTCGCAGGTGTGATGAGACTCGAGCTCGGAAATGTTTGTTATGCCATTTGTCAGTAATGGTTAGAGCGCCACCTAGTGGGACGACTATAATCATGGTTCAATGAGATGAAATGTTAGCTGGTGGTTAAATGCATGAATCCATCAATGTGACATCACATCGGACGTGCTGGTTTTAGGTGTTGGGCATGGCTCGACACGCCAGGGTGCGAGGGCCCTCATAACGCTGCTTGCAGCTTTAATTAGGGCCCGAGCACTGACTGTGCGAAGGCCCTATTGTATCTGCTCCGTTTCTTATTAGGGCCCGAGCACCGAGAGTGCGAAGGCCCTATTGTATCTGCTCCGTTTCTTATTATTATTAGGGCCCGAGCACTGATAGTGCGAAGGCCCTATTGTAATTGCTCTGTTTATTATTATTATTATTAGGGCCCGAGCACTGAGAGTGCGAAGGCCCTATTGTATCTGCTCCGTTTCTTATTATTAGGGCCCGAGCACCGAGAGTGCGAAGGCCCTATTGTATCTGCTCCGTTTCTTATTATTATTATTATTATTATTATTATTATTATTATTCAGGCGAAACAAGGGCCTTTTTGAGGGCCTAAACATGCTCAAAAACTCATGAAATTTTGCACACATGCCAGGTCTGGTGAAAAATTTTGTATTTTAATGGTTTTACATATGAGCACTGGGAAATGGCTCTACAGCGCCACCTATGCCTTGTTAAATGCAGCCCTACGACCATATCGTTTCAGCTACATGTATGAAATTTGGCACACATGTGTATCATGCCGAGTCGAACAAAAAAGTCTGTGGGCCCATTGATGCAAACCCAACAGGAAGTCCGCCATTTGGAAGAGAAGGTGACATTTTGGCTCTAATTTTGCCATTTCCATGCCTCGAACTTTTGCGAACTCCTCCTTGGGATTTGGTTGTATAAGCTTCATCTTTGGTCAGTGTCAACTACACACCTGGGCCATGTTAAATTGCGGAGCTTTTGAGTTTTCACAATACTATGAGGCCGTGGCGCCATGGCGAATTTCGATGACTCGCCATGAAAATCTTATTGCCTCTCATTTTGTCATACATTTTCTGACCTTGACCAAAGTGAACACATATGATAAGGCTCCACCCCTGAACATATTTCAACTGCCATATTTGACATAAGGGCCAGCGCCACCTAGTGGGAACAGGAAATGTCATGTTTTACACTTTGGGGTACAGTATTGTGATGGGTGACATCTGCAGCCTCATATTTCTCCAGGAAAGCCTTAAGGAGTTGGTCTTGGGGTACAGTGAAAACTGTGACTTTTCGCGAAAGGGTGTGACCCCAGCAGCATGGCGAACTTTGATGTCTCGCCATGAAGAAACAAATTAGTATAACTCAATGAAATCCAGTCTGATCAGTACCAGACTTTACAGGCGTGATGTCAGACCCGCCCTGAACAGATTGATGTGCCCATTGTCAGGAATATGAAGAGCGCCACCTAGTGGGAACAGGAAATGTCATGTCTTACACTTTGTTGTACTGATTTTCACAGGTTCATTGTGGACACCTCAAAAGCGGTGAATATCACCGTCAGTCCTTCATGATGCTGCAGTGCGAATATTGTGACTTTATACTGAACGGCGCACCCTGGTGGCAACGCTGTTCACCATGAAAGATGAAGTGGCTTTTGAGGGGCTTGGAAAGTTTATAGAGGCTTGAAATTTGGCACACACCTCCAATGTGATGAAGGCTTTGTTGTCATGTGATCATTTTAATTGAATAGCGCGAAATTGCTCCACAGCGCCCCCTACAAAATTTCAAAACAACAGCCCCTGCTCTGTGTTTCATCTATGAGTCTGAAACCTGGTAAGCTTATGGAAAATATCAAGATGTACAAAAAAGTCTCTTGGAGCAATATCCCAAATCCAACAGGAAGTCAGCCATTTTAAAATTAATGTGTAATTTTGGCGACATTTTCCCCTCTTTTCAGGCTTCATACTTTGACGAACTCCTCCAAGGGATTTCATCATATTGAACCATTCTCCAGTGTGTGGAATCTAAAGACCTTTGTGATGTTAAATTGCGAAGCTTTTTACGTTCAAGGAAACGGGGTGGTCATGGCGGCACGTGGAGTTTCAATCACTCGCCAAAAAGCAGTAATATGCTGTCACTCAAAGACACAAAGTCCAATCTCTCCCAAAGGTCGCAGGCGTGATGAGACTCGAGCTCGGAAATGTTTGTTATTCCCTTTGTCTATAATGGTTAGAGCGCCACCTAGTGGGACGACTATAATGATGACTGAATGAGATGAAATGTTAGCTGGTGGTTAAATGCATGAATTCCATCAATGTGACATCAGATCGGACGTGCTGGTTTCAGGTGTTGGGCGTGGCTCGACACGCCGGGGGTGCGAGGGCCCTCATAACGCTGCTTGCAGCTTTAATTATTATTATTATTATTATTATTATTATTATTATTCCGGCAAATGAATTGGCCGTTTGAGGGCCTAAACATGCTCGAAAACTCATGAAATTTTGCACACGCGTCAGGTCTGGTGAAAATTTACGTATTTTAATGTTCCCAGACATGGCCAGGGAAAATTAGCTCAGTAGCGCCACCTAGAAAAATGAAAAACGCGAGCCCCCGGTATGGGTATGACCTACACATTTGAAAGTCGGTACACCTATATAACGTTCAGAGTCGAACAAAAAAGTCTATTATGGCAATGTCCTAAACCCAACAGGAAGTCCGCCATTTTGGATTGAAGGTGACATTTTGGGTCTGATTTTGCCATTTCCATGCCTCGAACTTTAACGAACTCCTCCTTGGGATTTGGTCCTATAAGCTTCAAATTTGGACAGTGTCAACTACACCCTTGTGCCATGTTAAATTGCGGAGCTTTTGAGTTTTCACAATAGTATGAGGCCGTGGCGCCATGGCGAATTTTGATGACTCGCCATGAAAATCTTATTGCCTCTCATTCTGTCATACATGTTCCGATCTGGACCAAAGAGCACACATATGATAAGGCTCCACCCCTGAACATATTTCAACTGCCATATTTGACATCAAGGACAGCGCCACCTAGTGGGAACAGGAAATGTCATGTTTTACACTTTGGGGTACAGTATTGTGATGGGTGACATCTGCAGCCTCAAATTTCTCCAGGAAAGCCTTAAGGAGTTGGTCTTGGGTTACAGTGAAAACTGTGACTTTTCGCAAAAGGGTGTGACCCCAGCAGCATGGCGAACTTTGATGTCACGCCATGAAGAAACAAATTAGTATAACTCAATGAAATCCAGTCTGATCAGTACCAGACTTTACAGGCATGATGTCAGACCCGCCCTGAACAGATTGATATGCCCATTGTCGGAAATACGGACAGCGCCACCTAGTGGCAACAGGAAATGTCATGGCTTTAACTTTGTTGTACTGATTTTCACAGGTTGATCGTGGCCACCTCAAAAGCGGTGAATATCACCATCAGTCCCTCGTGATGCTTCAGTGCAAAAATTGTGAGTTTAAACTGAACGGCGCACCCTGGTGGCAACGCGGTTCATCATGAAAGATGAAGTGGCTTTTGAGGGGCTTGGAAAGTTTATAGAGGCTTGAAATTTGGCACACACCTCCAAATGGATGAAGGCATTGTTGTTATGTAACCATTTTCCTTGAATAGCGCAAAATGGCTCCACAGCGCCCCCTACAATACTTCAAAACATCAGCCCCTGCTCTGTGTTTCATCTATGAGTCTGACACTTGGTAAGCTTGTGTAAGATATCAAGGTGTACAAAAAAGTCTCTTGGAGCAATATCCCAAATCCAACAGGAAGTCAGCCATTTTAAAATTAATGTGTAATTTTGATGACATTTTCCCCCCTTTTCAGGCCTCATACTTTGACGAACTCCTCCAAGGGATTTCATCATATTGAAGCATTCTTCAGTGTGTAGAATCTAAAGACCTTTGTGATGTTAAATTGCGAAGCTTTTTACATTCAGGGAAACGGGGTGGTCATGGCGGCACGTAGAGTTTCAATCACTCGCAAAAAGCAGTAATCTGCTGTCACTAAAAACAAAATGTCCAATCTCTCCCAAAGGTCGCAGGTGTGATGAGACTCGAGCTTGGAAATGTTTGTTATGCTATTTGTCAATAATGGTTAGAGCGCCACCTAGTGGCATGACTATAATCCTGGTTGAATAAGATGAAATGTTAGCTGGTGGTTAAAAGCATGAAATCCATCAATGTGACATCACATCGGACGTGCCGGTTTGAGGTGTTGGCAGTGGCTCGACGTGCCGGGGGTGCGAGGGCCCTCATAACGCTGCTTGCAGCTTTAATTAGGGCCCGAGCACCGAGAGTGCGAAGGCCCTATTGTATCTGCTCCGTTTCTTATTATTAGGGCCCGAGCACTGAGAGTGCGAAGGCCCTATTGTATATGCTCCGTTTCTTATTATTATTATTATTATTATTATTATTATTATTATTATTATTATTATTCACCCCAAACAAGGGCCTTTTTGAGGGCCTAAACATGCTCAAAAACTCATGAAATTTTGCACACATGCCAGGTTTGGTGAAAAATTTTGTATTTTAATGGTTTTACATATGAGCACTGGGAAATGGCTCTAGAGCGCCACCTATGCCTTGTTAAATGCAGCCCTACGACCACACGGTTTGAGCTACATGTATGAAATTTGGCACACATGTGTATCATGCCAAGACGAACAAAAAAGTCTGTGGGCCCATTGACGCAAACCCAACAGGAAGTCCGCCATTTTCGATTGAAGGTGACATTTTGGCTCTGATTTTACCGTTTCCATGCCTTGTACTTTAACGAACTCCTCCTTGGGATTTGGTCCTATAAACTTCAAATTTGGACAGTGTCAACTACACCCTTGTGCCATGTTAAATTGCGGAGCTTTTGAGTTTTCACAATACTATGAGGCCGTGGCGCCATGGCGAATTTCGATGACTCGCCATGAAAATCTTATTGCCTCTCATTTTGTCATACATTTTCTGACCTTGACCAAAGTGAACACACATGATAAGGCTCCACCCCTGAACATATTTCAACTGCCATATTTGACATCAAGGACAGCGCCACCTAGTGGGAACAGGAAATGTCATGTTTTACACTTTGGGGTACAGTATAGTGATGGGTGACATCTGCAGCCTCAAATTTCTCCAGGAAAGGCATAAGGAGTTGGTCTTGGGTTACAGTGAAAACTGTGACTTTTCGCCAAAGGGTGTGACCCCAGCAGCATGGCGAACTTTGATGTCACGCCATGAAGAAACAAATTAGTATAACTCAATGAAATCCAGTCTGATCAGTACCAGACTTTACAGGCATGATGTCAGACCCGCCCTGAACAGATTGATGTGCCCATTGTCGGAAATACGGACAGCGCCACCTAGTGGCAACAGGAAATGTCATGGCTTTAACTTTGTTGTACTGATTTTCACAGGTTGATCGTGGCCACCTCAAAAGCGGTGAATATCACCATCAGTCCCTCGTGATGCTTCAGTGCAAAAATTGTGACTTTAAACTGAACGGCGCACCCTGGTGGCAACGCGGTTCATCATGAAAGATGAAGTGGCTTTTGAGGGGCTTGGAAAGTTTATAGAGGCTTGAAATTTGGCACACACCTCCAAATGGATGAAGGCATTATTGTTATGTAACCATTTTCCTTGAATAGCGCAAAATGGCTCCACAGCGCCCCCTACAATATTTCAAAACATCAGCCCCTGCTCTGTGTTTCATCTATGAGTCTGACACTTGGTAAGCTTGTGTAAGATATCATGATGTACAAAAAAGTCTCTTGGAGCAATATCCCAAATCCAACAGGAAGTCAGCCATTTTAAAATTAATGTGTAATTTTGATGACATTTTCCCCCCTTTTCAGGCCTCATACTTTGACGAACTCCTCCAAGGGATTTCATCATATTGAAGCATTCTTCAGTGTGTAGAATCTAAAGACCTTTGTGATGTTAAATTGCGAAGCTTTTTCCGTTCAGGGAAACGGGGTGGTTATGGCGGCACTTAGAGTTTGAATCACTCTCCAAAAAGCAGTAATCTGCTGTCACTAAAAAACACAATGTCCAATCTCTCCCAAACGTCTCAGGTGTGATGAGACTCGAGCTTGGAAGTGTTTGTTATGCCATTTGTACATAATGGTTAGAGCGCCACCTAGTGGAACGACTAACTAATCATGAATGAATGAGTTGAAATGTTAGCTGGTGGTTAAATGCATGAATTCCATCAATGTGACATCAGATCGGACGTGCTGGTTTTAGGTGTTGGGCGTGGCTCGACGCGCCGGGGGTGCGAGGGCCCTCATAACGCTGCTTGCAGCTTTAATTATTATTATTAGGGCCCGAGCACTGACAGTGCGAAGGCCCTATTGTAATTGCTCTGTTTATTATTAGGGCCCGAGCACTGACAGTGCGAAGGCCCTATTGTAATTGCTCTGTTTATTATTATTATTATTAGGGCCCGAGCACTGAGAGTGCGAAGGCCCTATTGTATCTGCTCCGTTTCTTATTATTAGGGCCCGAGCACTGAGAGTGCGAAGGCCCTATTGTATCTGCTCCGTTTCTTATTATTATTATTATTATTAGGGCCCGAGCACTGATAGTGCGAAGGCCCTATTGTAATTGCTCTGTTTATTATTATTATTAGGGCCCGAGCACTGACAGTGCGAAGGCCCTATTGTAATTGCTCTGTTTATTATTATTATTATTATTATTATTATTATTATTATTTCGGCAAATGAATTGGCCGTTTGAGGGCCTAAACATGCTCGAAAACTCATGAAATTTTGCACACGCGTCAGGTCTGGTGAAAATTTACGTATTTTAATGTTCTCAGACATGGCCAGGGAAAATTAGCTCAGTAGCGCCACCTAGAAAAATGAAAAACGCGAGCCCCCGGTATGGGTATGACCTACATGTTTGAAAGTCGGTACACCTATATAATGTTCAGAGTCGAACAAAAAAGTCTATTATGGCAATGTCCTAAACCCAACAGGAAGTCCGCCATTTTGGATTGAAGGTGACATTTTGGCTCTGATTTTACCATTTCCATGCCTCGAACTTTGACGAACTCCTCCTTGGGGTTTGATTTCATAACCTTCATATTTGGTCAGTGCCAACTACACCCTTATGCCATGTTAAATTGCGGAGCTTTTGAGTTTTCACAATACCATGAGGCCGTGGCGCCATGGCGAATTTCGATGACTCGCCATGAAAATCTTATTGCCTCTCATTCTGTCATAGATTTTCTGACCTTGACCAAAGTGAACACATATGATAAGGCTCCATCCCTGAACATATTTCAACTGCCATATTTTACATCAGGGACAGCGCCACCTAGTGGGAACAGGAAATGTCATGTTTTACACTTTGGGGTACAGTATGGTGATGGGTGACATCTGCAGCCTCAAATTTCTCCAGGAAAGCCTTAAGGAGTTGGTCTTGGGTTACAGTGAAAACTGTGACTTTTCGCAAAAGGGTGTGACACCAGCGGCATGGCGAACTTTGATGTCACGCCATGAAGAAACAAATTAGTATAACTCAATGAAATCCAGTCTGATCAGTACCAGACTTTACAGGCGTGATGTCAGACCCGCCCTGAACAGATTGATGTGCCCATTTTCAGGAATATGAAGAGCGCCACCTAGTGGGAACAGGAAATGTCATGTCTTACACTGTGTTGTACTGATTTTCACAGGTTCATCGTGGCCACCTGAAAAGCGGTGAATATCAACATCAGTCCCTCGTGATGTTTCAGTGCAAAAATTGTGACTTTAAACTGAACGGCGCACCCTGGTGGCAACGCTGTTCACCATGAAAGATGAAGTGGCTTTTGAGGGTCTTGGCAAGTTTATAGAGGCTTGAAATTTGGCACACACCTCCAATGTGATGAAGGCTTTGTTGTCATGCGATCATTTTCATTGAATATCCCAAAATGGCTCCACAGCGCCCCCTACAAATTTTCAAAACCACAGCCCCAGCTCTGTGTTTTATGTATGAATCTGAAACCTGGTAGGCTTATAGGAGATATCAAGATGTACAAAAAAGTCTCTTGGAGCAATATCCCAAATCCAACAGGAAGTCAGCCATTTTAAAATTAATGTGCAATTTTGGCGACATTTTCCCCTCTTTTCAGGCTTCATACTTTGACGAACTCCTCCAAGGGATTTCATCATATTGAACCATTCTCCAGTGTGTGGAATCTAAAGACCTTTGTGATGTTAAATTGCGAAGCTTTTTACGTTCAGGGAAACGGGGTGGTCATGGCGGCACGTAGAGTTTCAATCACTCGCCAAAAAGCAGTAATCTGCTGTCACTCAAAAACACAATGTCCAATCTCTCCCAAAGCTCATAGGCGGGATGAGACTCGAGCTCGGAAATGTTTGTTATGCCATTTGTACATAATGGTTAGAGCCCCACCTAGTGGAACGACTAACTAATCATGAATGAATGAGTTGAAATGTTAGCTGGTGGTTAAATGCATGAATTCCATCAATGTGACATCAGATCGGACGTGCTGGTTTTAGGTGTTGGGCGTGGCTCGACGCGCCGGGGGTGCGAGGGCCCTCATAACGCTGCTTGCAGCTTTAATTATTATTATTATTATTATTATTCAGGCAAAACAAGGGCCTTTTTGAGGGCCTAAACATGCTCAAAAACTCATGAAATTTTGCACACATGCCAGGTCTGGTGAAAAATTTTGTATTTTAATGGTTTTACATATGAGCACTGGGAAATGGCTCTACAGCGCCACCTATGCCTTGTTAAATGCAGCCCTACGACCACATCGTTTGAGCTACATGTATGAAATTTGGCACACATGTGTATCATGCCGAGTCGAACAAAAAAGTCTGTGGGCCCATTGATGCAAACCCAACAGGAAGTCCGCCATTTGGATGAGAAGGTGACATTTTGGCTCTAATTTTGCCATTTCCATGCCTCGAACTTTTGCGAACTCCTCCTTGGGATTTGGTTGTATAAGCTTCATCTTTGGTCAGTGTCAACTACACACCTGGGCCATGTTAAATTGCGGAGCTTTTGAGTTTTCACAATACTATGAGGCCGTGGCGCCATGGCGAATTTCGATGACTCGCCATGAAAATCTTATTGCCTCTCATTTTGTCATACATTTTCTGACCTTGACCAAAGTGAACACATATGATAAGGCTCCACCCCTGAACATATTTCAACTGCCATATTTGACACCAGGGACAGCGCCACCTAGTGGGAACAGGAAATGTCATGTTTTACACTTTGGGGTACAGTATAGTGATGGGTGACACCTGCAGCCTCAAATTTCTCCAGGAAAGCCTTAAGGAGTTGGTCTTGGGTTACAGTGAAAACTGTGACTTTTCGCAAAAGGGTGTGACCCCAGCAGCATGGCGAACTTTGATGTCACGCCATGAAGAAACAAATTAGTATAACTCAATGAAATCCAGTCTGTTCAGTACCAGACTTTACAGGCATGATGTCAGACCCGCCCTGAACAGATTGATGTGCCCATTGTCGGGAATACGTACAGCGCCACCTAGTGGCAACAGGAAATGTCATGGCTTTAATTTTGTTGTACTGATTTTCACAGGTTCATCGTGGCCACCTCAAAAGCGGTGAATATCAACATCAGTCCCTCGTGATGCTTCAGTGCAAAAATTGTGACTTTAAACTGAACGGCGCACCCTGGTGGCAACGCAGTCCACCATGAAAGATGAAGTGGCTTTTGAGGGGCTTGGAAAGTATATAGAGGCTTTAAATTTAGCACACCCCTCCAAATGCATGAAGGCTTTGTTGTCATGTGATCATTTTTATTGAATAGCGCGAAATGGCTCCACAGCGCCCCCTACAAAATTTCAAAACCACAGCCCCAGCTCTGTGTTTTATGTATGAGTCTGAAACCTGGTAAGCTTATAGGAGATATCAAGATGTACAAAAAAGTCTCTTGGAGCAATATCCAAAATCCAACAGGAAGTCAGCCATTTTAAAATTAATGTGCAATTTTGGCAACATTTTCCCCTCTTTCCAGGCACCGTTCTTTGACGAACTCCTCCAAGGGATTTCATCAGATTGATGCGATCTCCTGTGTGTGGAATCTAAAGACCTTTGTGATGTTAAATTGCGACGCTTTTTACATTCAGGGAAACGGGGTGGTCATGGCGGCACGTGGAGTTTCAATCACTCGCCAAAAAGCAGTAATCTGCTGTCACTCAAAAACACAATGTCCAATCTCTCCCAAAGCTCATAGGCGTGATGAGACTCGAGCTCGGAAATGTTTGTTATGCCATTTGTGCATAATGGTTAGAGCGCCACCTAGTGGAACGACTAACTAATCATGAATGAATGAGTTGAAATGTTAGCTGGTGGTTAAATGCATGAATTCCATCAATGTGACATCACATCGGACGTGCTGGTTTTAGGTGTTGGGTGTGGCTCGACACGCCGGGGTGCGAGGGCCCTCATAACGCTGCTTGCAGCTTTAATTATTATTATTATTAGGGCCCGAGCACTGACAGTGCGAAGGCCCTATTGTAATTGCTCTGTTTATTATTATTAGGGCCCGAGCACTGACAGTGCGAAGGCCCTATTGTAATTGCTCTGTTTATTATTATTATTATTATTATTTCGGCAAATGAATCGGCCTTTTGAGGGCCTAAACATGCTCGAAAACTCTGGAAATTTTGCGCACGCGTCAGGTCTGGTGAAAATTTACGTATTTTAATGGTTTTACATATGAGCACTGGGAAATGGCTCTAGAGCGCCACCTATGCCTTGTTAAATGCAGCCCTACGACCACATCGTTTCAGCTACATGTATGAAATTTGGCACACATGTGTATCATGCCAAGACGAACAAAAAAGTCTGTGGGCCCATTGACGCAAACCCAACAGGAAGTCCGCCATTTTGGATTGAAGGTGACATTTTGGCTCTGATTTTACCGTTTCCATGCCTTGTACTTTAACGAACTCCTCCTTGGGATTTGGTCGTATAAGCTTCAAATTTGGACAGTGTCAACTACACCCTTGTGCCATGTTAAATTGCGGAGCTTTTGAGTTTTCACAATACTATGAGGCCGTGGCGCCATGGCGAATTTCGATGACTCGCCATGAAAATCTTATTGCCTCTCATTCTGTCATACATGTTCCAATCTGGACCAAAGAGCACACATATGATAAGGCTCCACCCCTGAACATATTTCAACTGCCATATTTGACCTCAAGGACAGCGCCACCTAGTGGGAACAGGAAATGTCATGTTTTACACTTTGGGGTACAGTATAGTGAAGGGTGACATCTGCAGCCTCAAATTTCTCCAGGAAAGCCTTAAGGAGTTGGTCTTGGGTAACAGTGAAAACTGTGAGTTTTCGCGAAAGGGTGTGACCCCAGCAGCATGGCGAACTTTGATGTCACGCCATGAAGAAACAAATTAGTATAACTCAATGAAATCCAGTCTGATCAGTACCAGACTTTACAGGCATGATGTCAGACCCGCCCTGAACAGATTGATGTGCCCATTGTCGGAAATACGGACAGCGCCACCTAGTGGCAACAGGAAATGTCATGGCTTTAATTTTGTTGTACTGATTTTCACAGGTTCATCTTGGCCACCTCAAAAGCGGTGAATATCACCATCAGTCCCTCGTGATGCTTCAGTGCAAAAATTGTGAGTTTAAACTGAACGGCGCACCCTGGTGGCAACGCTGTTCAACATGAAAGATGAAGTGGCTTTTGAGGGTCTTGGCAAGTTTATAGAGGCTTGAAATTTGGCACACACCTCCAAATGGATGAAGGCTTTGTTGGCATGTGATCATTTTCATTGAATAGCGCGAAATTGCTCCACAGCGCCCCCTACAAAATTTCAAAACCACAGCCCCTGCTCTGTGTTTTATGTATGAATCTGAAACCTGGTAGGCTTATAGGAGATATCAAGATGTACAAAAAAGTCTCTTGGAGCAATATCCCAAATCCAACAGGAAGTCAGCCATTTTAAAATTAATGTGTAATTTTGGCAACATTTTCCCCTCTTTTCAGGCTTCATACTTTGACGAACTCCTCCAAGGGATTTCATCATATTGAACCATTCTCCAGTGTGTGGAATCTAAAGACCTTTGTGATGTTAAATTGCGAAGCTTTTTACGTTCAAGGAAACGGGGTGGTCATGGCGGCACGTGGAGTTTCAATCACTCGCCAAAAAGCAGTAATATGCTGTCACTCAAAGACACAAAGTCCAATCTCTCCCAAAGGTCACAGGCGTGATGAGACTCGAGCTCGGAAATGTTTGTTATGCCCTTTGTCTATAATGGTTAGAGAGCCACCTAGTGGGACGACTATACTCATGGTTGAACCAAATGAAATGTTAACTGGTGGTTAAATGCATGAATTCCATCAATGTGACATCAGATCGGACATGCTGGTTTCAGGTGTTGGGCATGGCTCGACACGCCGGGGGTGCGAGGGCCCTCATAACGCTGCTTGCAGCTTTAATTATTATTATTATTATTATTTCGGCAAATGAATTGGCCGTTTGAGGGCCTAAACATGCTCGAAAACTCATGAAATTTTGCACACGCGTCAGGTCTGGTGAAAATTTACGTATTTTAATGTTCTCAGACATGGCCAGGGAAAATTAGCTCAGTAGCGCCACCTAGAAAAATGAAAAACGCGAGCCCCCGATATGGGTATGACCTACATGTTTGAAAGTCGGTACACCTATATAACGTTCAGAGTCGAACAAAAAAGTCTATTATGGCAATGTCCTAAACCCAACAGGAAGTCCGCCATTTTGGATTGAAGGTGACATTTTGGCTCTGATTTTACCGTTTCCATGCCTCGAACTTTAACGAACTCCTCCTTGGGGTTTGATTTCATAACCTTCATATTTGGTCAGTGCCAACTACACCCTTGTGCCATGTTAAATTGCGGAGCTTTTGAGTTTTCACAATACTATGAGGCCGTGGCGCCATGGCGAATTTCGATGACTCGCCATGAAAATCTTATTGCCTCTCATTTTGTCATACATTTTCTGACCTTGACCAAAGTGAACACATATGATAAGGCTCCACCCCTGAACATATTTCAAATGCCATATTTTACATCAAGGACAGCGCCACCTAGTGGGAACAGGAAATGTCATGTTTTACACTTTGGGGTACAGTATAGTGATGGGTGACATCTGTAGCCTCAAATTTCTCCAGGAAAGCCTTAAGGAGTTGGTCTTGAGGTACAGTGAAAACTGTGGCTTTTCACGAAAGGGTGTGACCTCAGCAGCATGGCGAACTTTGATATCTCGCCATGAAGAAACAAATTAGTATAACTCCATGAAATCCAGTCTGATTAGTACCAGACTTTACAGGCATGATGTCACACCCGCCCTGAACAGATCGATGTGCCCATTGTCAGGAATATGAAGAGCGCCACCTAGTGGGAACAGGAAATGTCATGTCTTACACTTTGTTGTACTGATTTTCACAGGTTCATAGTGGCCACCTCAAAAGCGGTGAATATCACCATCAGTCCTTGATGATGCTTTAGTGCAAAAATTGTGACTTTAAACTGAACGGCGCACCCTGGTGGCAACGCTGTTCACCATGAAAAATGAAGTGGCTTTTGAGGGGCTTGGAAAGTTTATAGAGGCTTGAAATTTGGCGCACACCTCCATTGTGCTTAAGGCTTTGTTGTTATGTGATCATTTTCATTGAATAGCGCAAAATGGCTCCACAGCGCCCCCTACAATATTTCAAAACATCAGCCCCAGCTCTGTGTTTTATGTATGAGTCTGAAACCTGGTAAGCTTATAGGAGATATCAAGATGTACAAAAAAGTCTCTTGGAGCAATATCCCAAATCCAACAGGAAGTCAGCCATTTTAAAATTAATGTGTAATTTTTGTGACATTTTCCCCTCTTTCCAGGCACCGTTCTTTGACGAACTCCTCCAAGGGATTTCATCATATTGAACCAATCTCCAGTGTGTGGAATTTAAAGACCTTTGTGATGTTAAATTGCGAAGGTTTTTACGTTCAGGGAAACGGGGTGGTCATGGCGGCATGTGGAGTTTCAGTCACTCGCCAAAAAGCAGTAATCTGCTGTCACTCAAAGACACAATGTCCAATCTCTCCCAAACATCGCAGGCATGAGTCGAGAGTCAAGCTCAGAAATATTTGATATGCCATTTGTCAGTAATGTTAGAGCGCCACCTAGTGGGACAAAAATAATCATTGTTGAATGAGATTAAATGTTAGCTAGTGGTTTGGCCATGGTGCCACAGTGAGTTTTGATATATTGCCATAAAAATTATCTGTTTTCCTATTTTATTCATGTTTTATGGTCAATGTCATGGATCAATGCAAACATTTTTGCATGTTTTTGACTTTAAATTGTGATTCTTGCAGCATTCTGTTTCACATTTTAGGCCTTCCATTTGGAATTATTTTGGTCATTATGACACATTTTTGCAATTTCCAGGTTGTATACTTTTGTACTCATTGTAGAGGTCTGCGAGTCACATGGAATTCCTTTCCCTTTCAGCTGTGGCTTCTACAAGAATTGGGTGAAAAACATAAAAACAAATAAAAAACAAATTAATTAATAGCCTTGAAACATAATATAATCTGTGCCACAGGTTCAATGTGGTAGAGAAGACAAGGACAACCTCTCTTTGTGTGGTGTTTGCACATTAGCGAGTGAGAGTTTGCAGTTAAAGTTTACAGAGAGTGACAAAAAGAAAAGGTACTGTAGAGTTTCTCAAGAGCCCGTTTTGGGTGAAATATTAGTGTTCAGCTGTATATTGTGTTCACTGCCTCCAGAGGAATAAAGTTCTGCTGGTGCATTCTTACGTCATCCCTCTCCATCTGTCTGCTAAGGTTCGCAATTCGATGATATGGGCGATTTATTTATTTGCCCATAAGTAAGTTTGCTAATAATGATGGAACTAATAGAAGCAGTTAAGAGGATAGAAATTACAGCACTGTTTGAACACCACCTTTTTTGCACTCTCCTCAGAGTGTGCCGAAGTGCAGTGATTCAATTACTGAAATTCAAAACAGACACAAAGAAAGGCACGAGCCTATGTTAGAAAAAATGTTTGGATGGTGGACACATACATGCTCATGCAAGTTAGTCGTGTTTGATTCCTTTGCTTGCATTATACATCTGCACAAGTAGCACACTGTTTTGGTAGTCAAATAAAATCCTAAATTGGTGACTTTATTTTTTATGGCAATTAGTTTGGACTTCTTTGTTGTAAACGTTCAAATCAGTCTGTGCATGATTACATTGCCCCGCCCATCAAAAAGTATGCACATGCATGTATATATATTTTATATTGTTGATTGTTGGACTTAAAATTGTTGGTTGGCAAATCTTTACATATCACTTAACCCTACTTTACACTTTGCTATTAGACTTTATTTGCCCAGACCAGAAAGCTAATTACAAGCTACAAACCAAACTTGAAGCACTAATCATCAATCAGAAGCACCCTCGATATAGATGTAACTGGATCGACATGGTTGTTTATTACTTTAATGTAAATGTAATGGTCAATAGCATGTATTAGTCCGTTATAGCCATAAGCAAGGACACCACAGGGAGTCGAACCCTATCCCAGTAAACCAGGAGTACCATTACCAGTGTCTTTTTGCTTTTTAAGGCTAAGTGGATAAAGCAAAACCTGCATTAACAACATGTGAGCATGACTACTCTGTTTGATAGCACAACTGTACTATGTGCTATTTAAAAGTGAATACTTACTGCTATCTTTAGCAAATTGTACATTTTATTTTTCTATGTGTGATGCATACATTGTATCTGAAAGATGAATGAAAAAACAGTTACAGTTATTTAGAAGTCTATGGACAGAATTTCCTCATGTGCACAAGAACCCAGTAAATTATTGTGAAATACCCAAAGATATCTACAAAAAACTTTAAAATATTGCGTTTATTAATTAATGGTAAAGTCACTTAATGCAGGAAAAAAAAACCACTGTAATAGCAATTGGCTGAGGTTAGTCATTAAGAATGAGTGTGCACAGAATTGGGCTGACTAACATATAAAGCATAGCTAGAAGTGAGGTGTAACCTTTCCACTTCCCTCCCTTACTCAGCCATTGTGATTCAGTTAAAGGACTAGATATTACAGTCCCTGATAATGCATTGCTTTAGGATAGGAGAGAGCAGAGAGGAGAGCTAGAAGGGGGGCTGCACCAAGACACTAGACGTTCAACCTCCCTCCTGTAGGCAGACTCGTCCCCGTCCGAGATGAGTCCAATAACGGTGGTGTCATCTGCAAACTTGATTAGCTTGACAGACTGGTGGGTGGAGGTGCAGCAGTTGGTGTACAGGGAGAAGAGCAGAGGAGAAAGAACACAGCCCTGAGGGGAGCCGGTGCTGATGGTCCGGGAGTCCGAGACATTCTTTCCCAGCCTCACATGCTGCTTCCTGTCCGTCAGGAAGTCAGTGATCCACCGGCAGATGGGATCAGGCACATTCATCTGGGAAAGCTTGTCTCGGAGATGGTCTGGAAGGATGGTGTTGAAGGCAGAGCTGAAGTCCACAAACAGGATCCTGGCGTAGGTTCCTGGGGAGTCCAGATGCTGCAGGATGAAGTGTAGGGCCATGTTGATGGCGTCGTCTACAGACCTGTTGGCTCTATATGCAAACTGCAGGGGGTCCAGGAGGGGGGCCGTGAGGGTCTTGAGATGGGAGAGAACTAGGCGCTCAAATGACTTCATGACCACAGATGTCAGAGCCACGGGTCTGTAGTCATTTAGTCCAGTGATCCTAGGTTTCTTGGGGACAGGGATTATGGTAGAGGACTTGAAGCAGGCAGGCACATGACATGCCTGCAGTGAGGAGTTGAAGATGCCATGAGTCCACAGAGGTGATGGGGGTGTCAGTCAGGATGATGGGGGGGAGTGGGGCTGTGTGCTTCCTGAAGTCCACAATAATCTCCACTGTCTTCTGGGCATTCAGCACCAGGTTGTTGTGGCTGCACCAAGACACCAGACGTTCAACCTCCCTCCTGTAGGCAGACTCGTCCCCGTCCGAGATGAGTCCAATAACGGTGGTGTCATCTGCAAACTTGATTAGCTTGACAGACTGGTGGGTGGTGGTGTCATCTGCAAACTTGATTAGCTTGACAGACTGGTGGGTGGAGGTGCAGCAGTTGGTGTACAGGGAGAAGAGCAGAGGAGAAAGAACACAGCCCTGAGGGGAGCCGGTGCTGATGGTCCGGGAGTCCGAGACATTCTTTCCCAGCCTCACATGCTGCTTCCTGTCCGTCAGGAAGTCAGTGATCCACCGGCAGATGGGATCAGGCACATTCATCTGGGAAAGCTTGTCTCGGAGATGGTCTGGAAGGATGGTGTTGAAGGCAGAGCTGAAGTCCACAAACAGGATCCTGGCGTAGGTTCCTGGGGAGTCCAGATGCTGCAGGATGAAGTGTAGGGCCATGTTGATGGCGTCGTCTACAGACCTGTTGGCTCTATATGCAAACTGCAGGGGGTCCAGGAGGGGGGCGTCCGAGATGAGTCCAATAACGGTGGTGTCATCTGCAAACTTGATTAGCTTGACAGACTGGTGGGTGGTGGTGTCATCTGCAAACTTGATTAGCTTGACAGACTGGTGGGTGGAGGTGCAGCAGTTGGTGTACAGGGAGAAGAGCAGAGGAGAAAGAACACAGCCCTGAGGGGAGCCGGTGCTGATGGTCCGGGAGTCCGAGACATTCTTTCCCAGCCTCACATGCTGCTTCCTGTCCGTCAGGAAGTCAGTGATCCACCGGCAGATGGGATCAGGCACATTCATCTGGGAAAGCTTGTCTCGGAGATGGTCTGGAAGGATGGTGTTGAAGGCAGAGCTGAAGTCCACAAACAGGATCCTGGCGTAGGTTCCTGGGGAGTCCAGATGCTGCAGGATGAAGTGTAGGGCCATGTTGATGGCGTCGTCTACAGACCTGTTGGCTCTATATGCAAACTGCAGGGGGTCCAGGAGGGGGGCGTCCGAGATGAGTCCAATAACGGTGGTGTCATCTGCAAACTTGATTAGCTTGACAGACTGGTGGGTGGTGGTGTCATCTGCAAACTTGATTAGCTTGACAGACTGGTGGGTGGAGGTGCAGCAGTTGGTGTACAGGGAGAAGAGCAGAGGAGAAAGAACACAGCCCTGAGGGGAGCCGGTGCTGATGGTCCGGGAGTCCGAGACATTCTTTCCCAGCCTCACATGCTGCTTCCTGTCCGTCAGGAAGTCAGTGATCCACCGGCAGATGGGATCAGGCACATTCATCTGGGAAAGCTTGTCTCGGAGATGGTCTGGAAGGATGGTGTTGAAGGCAGAGCTGAAGTCCACAAACAGGATCCTGGCGTAGGTTCCTGGGGAGTCCAGATGCTGCAGGATGAAGTGTAGGGCCATGTTGATGGCGTCGTCTACAGACCTGTTGGCTCTATATGCAAACTGCAGGGGGTCCAGGAGGGGGGCCGTGAGGGTCTTGAGATGGGAGAGAACTAGGCGCTCAAATGACTTCATGACCACAGATGTCAGAGCCACGGGTCTGTAGTCATTTAGTCCAGTGATCCTAGGTTTCTTGGGGACAGGGATTATGGTAGAGGACTTGAAGCAGGCAGGCACATGACATGCCTGCAGTGAGGAGTTGAAGATGCCAGAAAACACTGGGGCCAGCTCGTTTGCACAGTGTCTGAGGGTGGCAGGAGACACACCGTCTGGGCCGGGAGCTTTCCGAGCATTCAGACTCTTAAACTGCTTCCTCACATCTGCTTCATGATTTACGGAGGATTTACGGAGGATAACTTCTTCAACGGGATAGAATAGGTGATAGAGAGAAGTAAGACAAAAGGGACAAGATAGGAGAGAGCAGAGAGGAGAGCTAGAAGGGGGGCGCCTGGTCTGGCTTCCCACACCTCCCCGCCGGTTTAGGCTGTACGCTCTACCTCCCCACTGCGTTCCAGAAAAGGGAAGAAGAGTAGAGGGGAGAAGAGCGGAATATTTCTTTTCTCTTTAGCATTTACGGAGGATAACTTCTTCAACGGGATAGAATAGGTGATAGAGAGAAGTAAGACAAAAGGGACAAGATAGGAGAGAGCAGAGAGGAGAGCTAGAAGGGGGGCGCCTGGTCTGGCTTCCCACACCTCCCCGCCGGTTTAGGCTGTACGCTCTACCTCCCCACTGCGTTCCAGAAAAGGGAAGAAGAGAAGAGAGGAGAAGAGCGGAATATTTCTTTTCTCTCATGGTTAGCTGTGCTTTTTGTACTTTTAGGTCATTATTTACATAAATTTACACACACACACACACACACACACACACACACACACACACACACACTGCTGCTCACTGCCCTTTTGTCATGTAGGAGTCTTGGATTTAAACGTACAAAAAATCCCTTCATGGTCACTAAAATATGTTGGAAAGACTACAGCTTTTACATTATAATGTGTTGTTTTAACATACACATGATCAATTAATGTGCCCTTCTCTGTGGTGGGCTGTGTTACATGTTGAATGAATCCTTTGTCTGTGACAAACTTGCAAATACTTGAAGATTTTAGAACATTGTCATTAAAATCTCCCATTACTACTACTGTATTACTTTTTTTATCTAGCCAATCAAGTAACTTTCCTAGGTTTTGTTTAAACAGTGCCATGGTATAAGAAGGAGGCCGATAAATAACTGCTATTAAAATGTTCAATGTACAATAGTTGCAAAGTAAACATTCTAAATTGGCATCTGGTATAGCTATAATTTCAGATGTCAAACTGTCTGCAGTATACATGCCAACGCCACCATGCTGTTGGCTTTGTATTTCAATAAATGTTGGGTTACTTCTAGTGTAAGATGCACTTCGTGGATTATGCTGAAACCCATAACCGTCAATTTTTACAGTGTCTAATGAAGAATCGGCAGACATCCATGTCTCTGTAACAGCAATACAGTTAGGCTGCAAATGCTGTGTGCACAATACCAGATCAGCTACATGTAGAGTTAAATTCTGCACATTCATTAACACTACTGTGAAATCACGTGTCTTAGTACATGCTGTATTTTCAGACAAAAATTGGGGCATTCTTTCGATTACATCCTTTACACCACCTTTAGAGTAAATAGCTTTTTCATTGAAATCTTGAATTATTAAACCTGACAGACTCCTAACACGACTTAAGGCAACATATGCCTGTCCTGGAGCAAACACATTTTTAAGAGACACTACTGCATCATCAACAGTAACTCCTTGTACCTTATGTACTGTACAAGCCCATGCAAGTTTCAGTGGAAACTGCCGTCGCAATCCACCTTTCTCAGTTACCTTTTCTTCTTCTGCTTCAATACCTGTAGAGCCTATTTCAACTGCTGGGTAATACACACAGTTTTTCCTCCTTTGTGCACCTATATGATTGTCATCAAATTTTACATAAATGGTTTTGGGAAGCTTCTTGTCCTCAGTAACATAAACTATGTGTGTTACCGTACCACATACACCATTAACAAGACCATCCATTACATCTACATTTTTACACAACATTACACGGGCACCTTTCCCCAAGAGAAGCTTTTCATTCAAACACGTGTTATATGTTTTGGCATGATGTCCAGTTTTTAACTCCAGTTTCCCTGTTTTCTTACTATTGACAAAATCCTGAGCAGGTATCTCAACATAATCAGGACACAACTTAAACAACTGCTGCATATTATGCTCATTTACTTGTTTGTTTGTTGGAAAAATGTGTAAAGCTGAGCTAACTTCACCAGTTTCACAATGCTTCAAGCTTTTAATGTCCTTTTCTAATAATGGAGCCCCTTTAATGTGAGTTCTTAACCTGTTTAATAATTCTGCAAACCCAACATCGCTCTGCCTTACTATTTTATTTAGTTCAACAACCCTAAATAGACTAGACCACAAGTTCATACCAACATCCTCAACATACAGGGGTTTTCCTTTTACTGGAGGCAACTGAAAAAAGTCTCCAACAGTAATAACACTAACATTTCCAAAAGGCGAAAAATCTCCAATTTGTTTAATCTGTCTTAATCTACCATGGATGTAAGCCATTAGTCTCTGATCAACCATGGAGATTTCATCAATTATCAGGATCTGCAGATCACAATATTTAGCACGTAGGCAATTTAACTTTTCTTCACCCAGAGGGGTGTAAGGTAAGCGGACATCTTTACCAATGCTAAATGTGTTGTGGATTGTTGTTGCATGTAAGTTATATGCAGCAATCCCAGTAGGCGCAGTTAATAAAACACAAACATTTTCAGGATGACGACACATTGGTGACAATAACCTTGCTGCTTCATAGTGAATTGCTTTAATCAAATGGCTTTTCCCTGTTCCTGCACCTCCAGTAATAAATACATGCAATGGATCTGGGTTTTTGCCTACTGTCTTATCCAAGCACCACTGCCTAATCTGATAAAAGACTGAAAGCTGTGTCTCATTTAGAGATCTAATTAAAGCCAAACCGTCTCTTCTGGGCATAATGTCATTTCTCTTTTCTAAATGTGAAACCTGTTGGCTGCACACAGCTAAATCTGGAATATTCTCATTGTCTTCTTCCCCTATTTGCTCTTTATCTTTCCATTCCTGCTCACACTCTAAACGCTCCAACTCCTGTTCTGGACAAAGCTCACACCAGGCATCTTCTGTTACACCATCCAAATCAATTGTATTTTGAATGTTATCCAGTTTATCTGCGTTTATTTCAAACTTACGTCTATTTGCATCAACAACTGATTTCACTGAATGCAGAAATCCATCGCTAAACTTCACAATGCCATTCTTGTAAAACTGTTCAAATGTTGTATAGTTTGAAGGCTTTAGTTCCTGATCTACACGATATGGCAAAAACAACTGCATGATACTATGATAAAACAATTCAGCATTTTTAGTCTCTGAAAATCGCGCATAACGAACAACTGCAGGTTGTGATCGTGTTCTCTTAGTAACAAAACCACATCTATTGTTCAACTGTATTGGCTTAATGGATTTTTCACTTTTACTCAAAACACGATATTCGGAGGCAAATGTGGCCATACACATATCATTAAAATCAATGTTTTTTGGTCTATTCTTATACCGGTCTACAATACTAGTCATCCACATGTCCTCTGCTGTTAAATCCTGTGATGTTGCTTTTTGTCTTAACACTTTTAAGGGCAAACTCATTTTAACTACATTGTCCCCTGTTGGCACAAACACAACTTTCCTAGAACATTCTTTTAGATGCATATTTGTTAATCTATACACAGCCTCCTGAGCACTAACATCTCTGTTATGAAGGTATACACTGCCTAATGACTTCAAAGCCTCCCTTGCACTAACATTTCCATCTTTATATGCTTCCTTCTGAGTATTACTTAACAACAAACCCATCTCTTTTTCAGATTTTGACATGTAAGAAATTATATAAACACAGCAGGCATAAGCATCAATTACAAATTGAATATCCAAATTAGCATTGTAACATTTCAACAGTGGCTTATTATATTGATTTATCCAAACCTCGTTTAACTTCCTTTTCAACACAACATGTGTATTTCGACTAAAGCATTTGTATGCCTCCTCAAAAGTTGCCTGATTCATACCTAAACTCTGAAACAAATGCTCCACACTTTCAAAACTCCTACTCTCATCTGAAAGAGCCTTCTTGATTGTTGTTAAGATATCACTTGCCTGCTTTCTTCTCATCTTAATAGAGTCTTGCTGACGCTGACTTTCACAGGCACATTGTTGTAAATCATCTTCTCTCTTATCGACTTGACACTTGCATTTTTGCTCGGAAACATCACTTTTCCTACGACATATAAATGTTCGACTAGATGGTGGCCTGGGAAAATTAAACCGGCAAACTGTGTTCTTTTTTTTGCAAGTTTTAGAATGCCGCTTTGAATGCTGTTGTACAGATGAGACAATGTCCAATAAAGTCTCATCTTGTGAAGGTAATTCACATGTTACATATTCATCTATAAACTGAATCACCTCTTCATCTGTATTTTTATCAATCTGTGGAGCATTCTCTATCCAAAACAGACAGTGCACATGTGGTGAACCTCGCTGTTGAAATTCCACTCTGTAAAAGTAATCCTTAATCTTACCAATCGGATGCAATGGAGACATGAGTACCTCCTTCAGAAAACAATGCCACCGAAAGTCAAACATCCTTGCTGCAGTCACAGGATTTCGACGCAGCAAATCACACCTGTCTGCCCACTCTAACTGTTCAACTGTTTCTGTTCTACCTTGCTGATTCAAAATACTATAAAGAAGATTTGTCCATCGCATGTCAGCTGACGAAAATGAACAAAACCATGTGGGGATACCAAGCTGACGAACACAAGCTAAGAGGTCACGCTGTGCTGCCTGCCAAAAAGCTGGAGTACCTCTAATAGGCTTAAGAAAACGGTACCCATCATCAAACTCCAACAACTTCTTCAAAGACTCTTCATCTTTCAACAACTCATGGCTAACATTCTGATATGTACAATCACCTTTTCCTTTTCGCAATGCTATTGAAACATTTGAGATAACCTGTTCAATCTCAGACATATACTGAGCAAAAAAGATATATTCGACATTTTGTGCAAACCTACCATCAGCATGTAAAATCCGGTTATTAAAATAACGGGACAATGTCAAACGCTTCTCTCTGTTTTCATGATACGCATTCAACCCATTTGGAAACAACACTGGGAAACATTTGGCTTCATTTGCATGATCTGAAAGTAATTTTACAGGATTATTCCCTTCTGCTGGAGCTAGATTTAATATGTTAGTAAAATATTGATCTAGTGCTTCCTGTCCAATATCAACAGGCATGAGACATGTGTCCTGAAACATACAGTGCTGCTGTCTGTCATGCAAAAGCTCATCATCAACATTTGAAGATGCAACACCGCTTACTGCATTTTTATCACTCTCCTCTTCCACAGCTTCCTCTTGCTGCATACAAAACTGATTTTGCCAACTTTCATTGAACTCTACATCTTTATAATGCACATTTGACCCTTTTAAATATTGCAAAGCCTGTCTTATGTGGATAGTGTCAACAAACTGGTATTGATAATGGCCTTTATAAGTTAACTTGCGCTTTAGTTTTACTGGTAATAAAGAGCCTTCCATGCTAGAACGGGGTAAGACATTGGTGGTTTCTACAATGTTTGCTGGAACACATGTCACGGGTCCATGTACTCCATTTTGTCCACCCTTAGGTAAGGCTAGCATTTTCATAAATGGTATGTGTAAAGCTATTAAATGTTGTTCTAAGCTATTTAAACATGCCAATTCAGGTGGAATTGGATGCAATTCTAAATTATTTTTTACAGACTCTGGAGGCACTTCATTTTTATTAATTTTATAATGGCATGTATAACAGATCCACAGTTTAGCTTTAGCTGTGTCCAACCAGTGACATGGATTTATACAATCTTTATTACATTTGTGTAAATAGTCTTCAGTTATACATTTTTCTGCAATCATTACTGCAGTTTTAGTTTTGTTATAATAGTTTTTTTGACAATGTAACACCTGATGTCTAAATAACAACCTATGGCAGACACAGCAAACAAAATCTGGTCCATCTTTTACTTTATCTAAAAAAAATTCCATCACAAAATCAGACTGCTCTGCCTTTTCTTTCATTTGCTGCCTTTTTAATTTGACACCAGCAATAACACGCATCTTATGTTCTGGATTTCCATGATACTTTCTAGCTGCCATTGCATTTATTTTTTTCCTGTGCAACTCATTTGATCTGTATTTACTAATGCTCATTTGTTTTACCTTTTCTTTATGCGACACATTTTGTTGATATTTACTAATGCTCATTTGCCTTACCTTTTCTTTATGCGACACATTTTGTTGATATTTACTAATGCTCATTTGCCTTACCTTTTCTTTATGCGACATGTTTTGTTGATATTTACTAATGCTCATTTGTTTGACCTTTTCTTTATGCGACACATTTTGTTGATATTTACTAATGCTCATTTGCCTTACCTTTTCTTTATGCGACATGTTTTGTTGATATTTACTAATGCTCATTTGTTTGACCTTTTCTTTATGCGACATGTTTTGTTTATATTTACTAATGCTTATTTGTTTTAATCTTGCTTTACGCATGACATGTTCATTATAGGTCATTTGACTGTGTAAACATCGTTTAGTTTTTAAATACTTTGAAAAACAATAGTTAGTATTTGAACTAAAGGTATCTGAATTATCCTTTGCTTGTTCTTTTGTTTTTATTCTACACATATTCTGTTGTGCAGATGAATTAGTCTTGCTACATAAACCAAAACAAACAGCCTTATGAACATCTTGCACACAAATTACTGGCTCAAAATGACCATTTTGACACGTTAAATATATCCCTTCATTTATGACAACAGGAGTCGTGCAGCTGTACTTTTTCCATTTGTCACCATTATATATTAATATGTCCAATCCACAAGCATTTGCTGCAGCCTGAAATTCTGTGTCAGTAGCAGAATGTCCAACATACTTTATCTTTGACTTTAAAATATACTCTGATATTGAAGCATAATCTTTTCCCACAAACTTCATGTACTTTTCACCATTATTCTCTATATACTTTACAACAGCAAGCCTTATCTTCCTGTGACTCTTCTGAGAACCACTGATTATATGAGACAAAGCCCTGAAGAAACTATTTCCATCCTCTACAACCTTATCTGTTTCACAAACAACACCTAAAGGACCATACACAGAATGAACGTTTTTATCCTGCTTCTCAAATTCAACATTAAATTTGCAGCATAAAGTATGTGCAACTCCATTAGAAAGAGGACTAAAGCTAATCTTTTTCTGACCTTCATCATTCAAAACCTCAACATCAGCATCTGTATCTAGTACTACTGCATCTGCACAAAATGTGTGATCCTGTGTTTTCTCAAAAGTACTTTTATCCTTACTATGAGACCTAGTGCTGTATCTTCCGATAACAGATGGACTGGTTTTGCAGTAGCCATAACAGGTCTGCTCTTCGGGCTTAAGAACACAAACCACCGTCTCATAATGATTCCCATGACGATTTTCTAAATAGATTCCCTTTTCTGACAAAAGCTTGCCATTACAGCCGTATTTTAGCCAACGCTCATCATGAAATGTAAATACATCAACTCCTAAACAATTAGCAGTTGCTTGGATTTCAACTTCTGTAGCCCAGCTGTTAACATTTCTCATTTTAGATTTCTGAATGTAGTCTGCAACTGTTGAATACTCTGATCTTAAAATATTTCTATATATTGCAGCATTCCTCTCCAACTCTTTCACAATGGCAAGTCTTATCTTGCGATGGTGCTTTTGTGTGCCAGTCACAACCTGAGAAATAGCTCTGAAGAAACAGTTCCCATCAGCCACTATACTTTCATTTTTGCATGGAACACCTAACAAACCAACACATGTAGACGCTGGTACACTAATTTTTTCAAACTCCACATTTAACTGTGTGCACAAAGCCTGACAAACCCACTCAGAAATGGGACTAAACACCAGCTTGTTGTTTGTCACTTCACTAACAAATTCAACATCTGAATTCACCTGAGACACATCATACTGTTTTAACTTCTTAGCTTCACTGTGACCCACTGAAATCTTGCGCTTTCTTGTTGCATCATTACATAATAACCCCAAATTATACTCAGAACAACTCAAGGTCTTTCCAGACATTTTGCAACTCTCTGCCTCTATTAAAGACTCCACGATGATAACATCACTGATGTTTGGTTCATTCTGGATTGAATCACAACTTGATTCTGGTGTAAAGGTTTTGCACGTTTTTTCACAACTGTCTTTGGGTGTGGCACTATCAGACACCATAAGGTACCTAACACAAACACCAGCTACTTCAAAAGGCTTTTGCTTCTGACTCAGGCCCGTTGCCAGCTGGCAGATGTGTCTGACCACATCTTCAAGTGACCTGAAGCACAAAACAACACTTCTTCCCTGCTCACTGACCAAACCCACAGCACTGCGTGCATGAGAATCAACTAGTGCATATTGTCCATTCTCAGAAATGACTGCACATGTACTGCCACACAATGTCAGAAGACATGTATTATACATGGCACAGATCTTTTGCAGCCCAGTCTGCAGGGTAGTGTAGACACCATTCTCAATGAGTTCCCCTTCAAGCACATCAACATCCCCACTGACAAAATCTCCATACTCAAACTCAAAGTTTTGCCCATCAATACAATACTTTTTAGGCAAATCAGGGACACACAACACACTGGATGAGTTGCTTATCATGTTGCCGTCTCTCAAATTGGTGTACAAAAGGTCACCTAAAACTACAACTCTGTCAAGAACTTTTGTCTCCCATGAAAAGACGCTATCAACTTTATGTTTTGCCAGGCTAACCAGACCTATAGCCATACACTGAACTCCTCCATATTTAAATCGATCATCAGCCTGGTGAAATGATCCTCTCACACTCTTTATAATGCAACAGCTATCCTCTGCTCCAACTCCCGTGACAGCATTAACAGTTTCAAGGTTGACAGAAGTGTTATCAACTTTAGCTGTAAGATTCGTGTCAACATCCCTGTCCACAAACACTGCACTGCTCTCCACGTCAACATCAACTTGACCTGCCTGCACAGAAATGCTGCTAACAGCATACCATTGTGCATCTAAAGACGTCTGTAAATTTCTGATGTGAAGCATCAGGTCGTCAAGGCATGTGTTAAAAACAGCCACAGCTGTGCCAATCTCAGATGCCAGCCCAGCTGCATTACGTGTGCCACAATCAACAACAACAAAATAATTCTTGTGATGAATGATGACACTAACTGCAGTGTGAAGATCCAACAGACACATGCCATCCCTCAACAGATGTTCCTGCAGCTTTTCATACAACACAGCTTCCCCTTCCGACAGCCCAAAAGCTATGTAAACTGGCGGGCCAATATCAACTTTCCATCTTTGGCCAAACACAGTGTGCTGCCCAATCAGCCTGCAAACGCTATGCTTGCTGCCAATGTCCTGTCTTGCCTTAGCTATATACCTACCTAACTGGCACCCCTCTACACATATATCATCAACATCCTCTGGTTTCCATGTACACACTGGAGCTATCATATGCTTGATTGCAGCCACAACACTGCAGGCAATTAAGGCATTCACATCTGAAGTGGATGGTGCACATTGAACAGCAGTCCCAGCAACAATGGATGCTTGCAACTTCTCTGCACAAATGCAAACATTTGGGTTAGCATTGGACTTACCAGAGGTGATTCTTGGTGTGCGCCGCATGCGAAAACCCTTTTTTCTTGGCATCTACAATAAAAAGAGAAAAAAAATATATTAAACAAACATCCACACTCCAGCTCACATGTTAGTTTGCTCCAAGCATTTACACAAAGGTCAGTGTTTTGTAGTAGCTAATATGTCATTCTTCATAACAGAATTGTTGATATAGGTTACAAGCAAGTCTGGCGCTGAACAGAAATTGTCGCGCTATGCGCCTGTGTTTATTGTGCATAAATACTGAATTGTCCTGACACAATATTGCGTTTCGTTTCTTTTATTACCATGGTACATTAACAAAAACATATACTTTTATTCACAGGATAAAACTTTTTTTTTGTATCACTAATTGCGCAGTACGATTACAGCATACAATATTATTGTCACTGCTACATTTCTGTAATGAACCAGAAAATATTTCCACTACTAATTAATTACCGTTGAGCTTAAAGGTCCTATTAATAAACGGTTAACGAATGTGTATTTATGAAGACGATTTGTGAGACTGGTAAACTTATGATAGGTACGATGGTCTTTCATTCTACACGGTGCATTTCAAGGTCCTGTACCCATCTGTCGGTAAACTAGACCTGGGCTTGTTAAAGTGACCTGAAGTTACTAAAAACTTCATGAGTGTATGCACTCACTCCAAGAACCGTATGATTATCAATTTGAGCGTGGTGAAAGTTGGGCTCTCGCTAACTCTTTTGTCCACTCTGTGTGCTCGTAAGGGTCTAACCCTTTCACTCTTTTGATTTTTTTCCTCGTATCTTTTCTTTGACTTTTCATCAAGTTTGTCTTTGTACGGAGCGGTATTGTTCTCCTTCGTTTTTGTACATACCTCTTTTGGGGGGCAAAGTAAAAGCAAGAAGGTATTAGAACCGGAGAATGAACGTTTTGCGGTGCTGCAAATGCTTGCATTTGATGCATTGCTTTAATTGTTTTGCCACTAGTGCCCGGCATGCAATGCATGAAAGTCATGTGGTCTGTCAATCTCTATTATGACTACGAACACTAAAGTAAGGGGGTGGAACATGACCTTCCAGTCATGTTCAAATCAAACCTGACCATTTTAAAACTTAAGACACTCATAAATATTGTCATTTACATTTGATTGCCTAAAGGCTTTATGAGATTCTCCACACTATTAACTTATACAAGTGATGTGGGGGGGGGGGGGGGGGGGGTGAGTGCATTGAGATTAGAATCTCACCCCCCCTGCCATTGACTGAACAAACGACTGAATAGCCCACTGAACGACTACTTAACGACCCACTGAACAATACTGGAGAACATTTTTTAAACCTTCTCTTTCCACTTTTTGCTCTTAACAGGAAGCATCAAAAAACGTCAAAAAACCCTTGTTAAAACCTCAAGCATGTAAGGCTATAGTCAGCATTTTTAATAACTTACCTTGGTTCACACCAAATCCAGCTGTTCTGCTGAAAGTTCACAGCAAGCCTTCTGAAGTATCTGTACGTGATGTCCCTTAGGAAGTTTGATCTCCTAATACAAAAAAGATATTGTACAATTAAACATTATTGACATAAGATCAGAAAAAGGTCATTTTCAGACTGAAACAGAAATAAAGAAACCTTAACCCTAGCAATTAAAATTGTGACAAAGACAAAACCCCACCCATAAATGGCATGGTTTTTTTAATGACCAGTTATGCTCAGGTTAAAATCTATACCTGTGCACCTACCAAAAATAATTAAACATCAGATTCACAAGGCTAAAATAAATGTGAGACAATAACAAAATTTTCTCAATACCTGCATAATTAGCATGATGCAAATTTAACAACTCACAATGAACGCACAACAAATCACAGCTATGTGAAAAATTACAATTATCCTCTTACGCTCTATAGCCACCAGTACTGTGGCTCAAGAGTTATGCAAAAACCTCCATGTATCACACCTTTCATGCAAATATCACGTAGTATCCACAGAAGCCTTATAATTTTAGCTAAATGGTCATATAAACCATTTCTAAAACTACCAAAGACAGCAGAAACAAGCATGATTGAAATAGCAGTTACTAAATTGCTTAAAATCTGCTAAACACACATAAACCAGCCAAAAATGTTCCACACTTCATGTATTTCATTATATTCATGTTGTGCTTTACTTGAAATAAGAAATCAGTGGCTAATTACCCGGCCTAGCTTTCACAGATTTCAGTCTTTCAAAAAAGACCACAAAATGGCTTAATGGCCCAAATTCACTAAAACAGAAAACCAAACCAAAGACTTTTCACCGGTAACCCTCCCACAAACAATAAAAAAATAACTTAAATACAAAGTAAATTCTGTTACTGAAATTTAAAATGTGGTTTTACACCAAAAATAAAATTCAATTTACAACAAATAAAACTTACCAAGAATTGCACAAGGGCAGGGTTTTTCAAAAATAATCTCTTGTGATGTTTGTTATAGTGGTCTAAAATGATGTCCTCGAATCCTCAGAATGTTAAAATCCAAAGCTCTCCTCTTCTCGTTTGCTAAAAGCAAAGTGGCTTAAAAACCAGTAGCACAGGTATTTATTGAAATCATGAGGGACATTCAAAAAACTTCAAATGATCCAATCACAGAAGCCAACAGGGGAGGGACTGTCACAAAGTAACCAGTGAAGTTACAATGCAATAAACAGTACTCAACACCTTTTTTCCCTTGACTAGTTAAAACCTTTATTCAGCAGTACACTAATTTTCATAGCTGTTGTCCACACCCTTGGCTTTGCCAAAAGACACAATTCAATCTTTTGCCTCAGACTCAGTCTCACCTTCGTTTCACAGCCTTACAACTTATTCATTTCAACAGTGTGACCTCAAGTTTGCCCCCCGCTTCCCCTTCACACATGAAAACAAAAGACAGCCATTGATAGTCTCTACCACTAACTGTCTCACCACACCTATTTCTGAATTAAAAATTACCCAAAGTGACCTAAAACATGCCACTTTGGGTCAAATGTGAAAAAATATATTAATCTAAGAAAACTTAGCATTATTATAAAACATCTGTCACAAGTCTTCGTCTGTCTGAGTGGTGGCCTCTGTCACATCTGAACAACACAAAAACAAAGGGGGAAAGGTGAGGGGTTATACTTTTCTACATCACTGGTTGTTTGTTGTTGGCTTTAAACAAAATAACCAATAATTATTACAACAATTAAGCAGCATTACTCAATTTCTTCCTATTATATAAAAATGAAGCCAATATCTGGATGAGCTCTAATTACATGGATTAGCCGTGATATATGCCAATATGTCAATATGTATGAGAAATACAATATGTCAACATAATTTAAAAAACACAATCAATGAAGATTATTCCAGAGTCTCGGGCATGCCAGGGCATGTCAGGGTAAACTTCATTCAACTACAGAGGATACTTGCAGTCAAACTAAAAGAAGCTGTCAAAATGGACAGCAAAGTTGCTTTCATGTTTTAATTAAAAACAGTCTGGAAACACAACAAACAGTAGTCAAGACCTTTTTTCCCCTTTAGTAGTTAAAAGCTTTAATCGGCAGGGCACTAATTTCCACATCTGTAGTCCACATCTTGACCTTCTCAATAGACAGTTTTAACAGCTTCTCCCCCCCCCCGCTTCCCCTTCACACATGAAAACAAAAGACAGCCATTGATAGTCTCTACCACTAACTGTCTCACCACACCTATTTCTGAATTAAAAATTACCCAAAGTGACCTAAAACATGCCACTTTGGGTCAAATGTGAAAAAATATATTAATCTAAGAAAACTTAGCATTATTATAAAACATCTGTCACAAGTCTTCGTCTGTCTGAGTGGTGGCCTCTGTCACATCTGAACAAAACAAAAACAAATAATATTTTTTGACAGTTAGTATTTATAAACAACTTTAACAAATATACATGGGTAAAACAGACATTTGCATATATCTAATCCTTATAAAATCACAAATGAAGAAAACAAAACATGATACTAATCATGGATTTAATATTTTCTCCAAATGATTTATCATAAACTAAAATAAATAATTCGCATTCATGTTTATTTGTATGTAGACAGTCGTTCAATAGTAATTCATAGAGTATTTTTTCTAAGTCCCATTTCTTAAAATAAGACACTGAAGCCAACATTCACTGTTTATACCATCCAAACAATACATTAAGACTTACCATCACGTGCGAATGTAATCGAAGCTTGCAATGCATCCAGCTCCTGGGCAGTGTTATTCAGCATTTCTTTTTCAGCATCCAGCTGTTCTTTTAAAACAGAAATCTTTCTTTCGGCTGCACGCCTGAGCCGCACCTGCCGAACCAAGAGGTCCATTGCCTTGGCATGAAGTTGCAAGCACCTTGTATATAGATCCTCTCTGCTGACCCCTGGGTCCAAGCAGGCATACTGAAATTACAAAATATTTTGGATCATAACAAAATTAGAAAACAGTTATTCGCTTCAATCTATGCTGCCGCTACAATGTAATGTTTGTAGTGCCAGATCACAACAACAGCTGTATAAAAGTCTCAGCTTAACCTTGTGCCATCCTTTAAAAAACTTACGTTGATCACCCTGGGGACCCAAAAAGGCCCCAGTATGGCACAAGGGTTAACAGTGACTTATATGAAAGAGCAAACAAACAAACAAACAAACACAAGAAACACTAAACACAGCATCCTGCCCAGCTCTGTAACAGGTAATGTAGCGTAAAAACAAATTTTTCTACACTATAAATAAAATTTAAGAAATATTTGTTACTTACAGTTGATAGTTGAAATTCTTGACGCAATGATTCAACTTCAGGATCATTAATCCCAGCAAACTTCGTTGGGGAAGCATATGCCATTCTCTATTTATGATAAAGTATGAGGTTAATTAGTTACATTTTACACAACATTCAAACAATATACAAACATGAGAGCATCAAAGAGACTTTACTTACACATAAACATGTAGTTAGTTCACAATAATGATCAGTAATGCAATTACATTCATTCAAAAAACACAAAACATATATATAAATGGTAAATGGCCTGTATTTCTATATCGCTTTACTAGTCCCTAAGGACCCCAAAGCGCTTTACACATCCAGAATGAAGGTGTAAATTAATCAATGTATGACATTAAGATAATGCTCACCAACTCTTGCTGTCTGCTGCTCAAATTTGCTTAAAGAAAAGGATTGAACGCACAACAAATCACAGCTATGTGAAAAATTACAATTATCCTCTTACGCTCTATAGCCACCAGTACTGTGGCTCAAGAGGTATTTATTGAAATCATGAGGGACATTCAAAAAACTTCAAATGATCCAATCACAGAAGCCAACAGGGGAGGGACTGTCACAAAGTAACCAGTGAAGTTACAATGCAATAAACAGTACTCAACACCTTTTTTCCCTTGACTAGTTAAAACCTTTATTCAGCAGTACACTAATTTTCATAGCTGTTGTCCACACCCTTGGCTTTGCCAAAAGACACAATTCAATCTTTTGCCTCAGACTCAGTCTCACCTTCGTTTCACAGCCTTACAACTTATTCATTTCAACAGTGTGACCTCAAGTTTGCCCCCCGCTTCCCCTTCACACATGAAAACAAAAGACAGCCATTGATAGTCTCTACCACTAACTGTCTCACCACACCTATTTCTGAATTAAAAATTACCCAAAGTGACCTAAAACATGCCACTTTGGGTCAAATGTGAAAAAATATATTAATCTAAGAAAACTTAGCATTATTATAAAACATCTGTCACAAGTCTTCGTCTGTCTGAGTGGTGGCCTCTGTCACATCTGAACAACACAAAAACAAAGGGGGAAAGGTGAGGGGTTATACTTTTCTACATCACTGGTTGTTTGTTGTTGGCTTTAAACAAAATAACCAATAATTATTACAACAATTAAGCAGCATTACTCAATTTCTTCCTATTATATAAAAATGAAGCCAATATCTGGATGAGCTCTAATTACATGGATTAGCCGTGATATATGCCAATATGTCAATATGTATGAGAAATACAATATGTCAACATAATTTAAAAAACACAATCAATGAAGATTATTCCAGAGTCTCGGGCATGCCAGGGCATGTCAGGGTAAACTTCATTCAACTACAGAGGATACTTGCAGTCAAACTAAAAGAAGCTGTCAAAATGGACAGCAAAGTTGCTTTCATGTTTTAATTAAAAACAGTCTGGAAACACAACAAACAGTAGTCAAGACCTTTTTTCCCCTTTAGTAGTTAAAAGCTTTAATCGGCAGGGCACTAATTTCCACATCTGTAGTCCACATCTTGACCTTCTCAATAGACAGTTTTAACAGCTTCTCCCCCCCCCCGCTTCCCCTTCACACATGAAAACAAAAGACAGCCATTGATAGTCTCTACCACTAACTGTCTCACCACACCTATTTCTGAATTAAAAATTACCCAAAGTGACCTAAAACATGCCACTTTGGGTCAAATGTGAAAAAATATATTAATCTAAGAAAACTTAGCATTATTATAAAACATCTGTCACAAGTCTTCGTCTGTCTGAGTGGTGGCCTCTGTCACATCTGAACAAAACAAAAACAAATAATATTTTTTGACAGTTAGTATTTATAAACAACTTTAACAAATATACATGGGTAAAACAGACATTTGCATATATCTAATCCTTATAAAATCACAAATGAAGAAAACAAAACATGATACTAATCATGGATTTAATATTTTCTCCAAATGATTTATCATAAACTAAAATAAATAATTCGCATTCATGTTTATTTGTATGTAGACAGTCGTTCAATAGTAATTCATAGAGTATTTTTTCTAAGTCCCATTTCTTAAAATAAGACACTGAAGCCAACATTCACTGTTTATACCATCCAAACAATACATTAAGACTTACCATCACGTGCGAATGTAATCGAAGCTTGCAATGCATCCAGCTCCTGGGCAGTGTTATTCAGCATTTCTTTTTCAGCATCCAGCTGTTCTTTTAAAACAGAAATCTTTCTTTCGGCTGCACGCCTGAGCCGCACCTGCCGAACCAAGAGGTCCATTGCCTTGGCATGAAGTTGCAAGCACCTTGTATATAGATCCTCTCTGCTGACCCCTGGGTCCAAGCAGGCATACTGAAATTACAAAATATTTTGGATCATAACAAAATTAGAAAACAGTTATTCGCTTCAATCTATGCTGCCGCTACAATGTAATGTTTGTAGTGCCAGATCACAACAACAGCTGTATAAAAGTCTCAGCTTAACCTTGTGCCATCCTTTAAAAAACTTACGTTGATCACCCTGGGGACCCAAAAAGGCCCCAGTATGGCACAAGGGTTAACAGTGACTTATATGAAAGAGCAAACAAACAAACAAACAAACACAAGAAACACTAAACACAGCATCCTGCCCAGCTCTGTAACAGGTAATGTAGCGTAAAAACAAATTTTTCTACACTATAAATAAAATTTAAGAAATATTTGTTACTTACAGTTGATAGTTGAAATTCTTGACGCAATGATTCAACTTCAGGATCATTAATCCCAGCAAACTTCGTTGGGGAAGCATATGCCATTCTCTATTTATGATAAAGTATGAGGTTAATTAGTTACATTTTACACAACATTCAAACAATATACAAACATGAGAGCATCAAAGAGACTTTACTTACACATAAACATGTAGTTAGTTCACAATAATGATCAGTAATGCAATTACATTCATTCAAAAAACACAAAACATATATATAAATGGTAAATGGCCTGTATTTCTATATCGCTTTACTAGTCCCTAAGGACCCCAAAGCGCTTTACACATCCAGAATGAAGGTGTAAATTAGTCAATGTATGACATTAAGATAATGCTCACCAACTCTTGCTGTCTGCTGCTCAAATTTGCTTAAAGAAAAGGATTGAACGCACAACAAATCACAGCTATGTGAAAAATTACAATTATCCTCTTACGCTCTATAGCCACCAGTACTGTGGCTCAAGAGTTATGCAAAAACCTCCATGTATCACACCTTTCATGCAAATATCACGTAGTATCCACAGAAGCCTTATAATTTTAGCTAAATGGTCATATAAACCATTTCTAAAACTACCAAAGACAGCAGAAACAAGCATGATTGAAATAGCAGTTACTAAACTGCTTAAAATCTGCTAAACACACATAAACCAGCCAAAAATGTTCCACACTTCATGTATTTCATTATATTCATGTTGTGCTTTACTTGTAATAAGAAATCAGTGGCTAATTACCCGGCCTAGCTTTCACAGATTTCAGTCTTTCAAAAAAGACCACAAAATGGCTTAATGGCCCAAATTCACTAAAACAGAAAACCAAACCAAAGACTTTTCACCAGTACCCCTCCCACAAACAATAAAAAAATAACTTAAATACAAAGTAAATTCTGTTACTGAAATTTAAAATGTGGTTTTACACCAAAAATAAAATTCAATTTACAACAAATAAAACTTACCAAGAATTGCACAAGGGCAGGGTTTTTCAAAAATAATCTCTTGTGATGTTTGTTATAGTGGTCTAAAATAATGTCCTCGAATCCTCAGAATGTTAAAATCCAAAGCTCTCCTCTTCTCGTTTGCTAAAAGCAAAGTGGCTTAAAAACCAGTAGCACAGGTATTTATTGAAATCATGAGGGACATTCAAAAAACTTCAAATGATCTTTTGTCTCAGTCTAACCTTTTCAACAGTGTCACTTGCCCCCCCCTTGCTTGCCCTTCACACATGAAAACAAAAGACAGCCATTGATAGTCTCTGCCACCAACTGTCTCACCACACCTAATTCTGAATTAACAATTACCCAAAGTGACCTAAAACATGCCACTTTTGGGTCACTTTAGGTCACAGTCCCAGTGGGTGACAGCATATAAAAGTAAGAAAGCTTAGCAAGTACCTGATGCTGTCAAATCATAAGAAATTAGCAGAAATATCGTAAAACCAAAACAGTCAAATGAAAAAGCAGCATAAGCCAAAGTTCCTTCAGAAGTACAGTATCAGAGAATGGTGAAAGACTGTTGGAATAATTGGCAGTGGAGTTTATCGTGTGGTCTCTGTGTTTTTCTGTCAGTTAATCAGGCTGAATCTGCCAAACTGCGAGATCATTGAAAGGCCCACAACGAATAGACACAACGAAGGTTAAATCAATTTGGTAGCAAAAGACTGTTATTTAGCATCTTCATTGATGTCAATGACAAACAAAGAAGAATAGTTCATTCTGGTGAAAAACCAGCACGAGTTATCTACACAAATCTTCCATAGCTCTAAGGATTAACGGCAAGTCTTGTTCCTTACTGTTCATATTGAGCTTCTGTTTAATACATTGGCAGTGCAATAGCATAGTGTTTAGGTTTATATCAACAAAATACAGGAATCTTAATAGAACAACTAGAGAATGAGAAGAATACATAAATATGAAAAAATATATTTCAGCTTCTCCTCTCTGTTGTGTTGCAACATAGCCATTCGACATGGAAAATGAAGTAGCTTTCAAGAAAGAGAAAGCTTGAAAAACTTACAAACACTGACAATCAACTAGTGTACAGCTTTCAAGTGTAATTTATACATTTTAATAGTAATGTCTTTAAAACTATCAGTGACATTGAAAGGAGTTATTAGTTATTATCAAAACATCAAATTGTTCATAAAACATAAGTTCGCTTTTTTTTATTTTAAAGCCAAAATGACACCAGTGACACCACTAGTGTTTTATAAATCTTGATTCATAAACAATTATGTTAGAAACTTATTTCCTATTCACAATACTTGTTATTATTAAACATTTAATGTGAAAAAGTTTCATCCTCCTCTTAGTCTTCATACATCTCTTTTTTTAAACTTGTAGAGTTGTAGAATTTAAACTAATAACACATATACCATAAGGATGAATAAACAGTCAAAGAAAACCAAAATTTAAAACAGGAACATTTATTATAAAATATTTACACATCTGTCACAACACTTTGTCTGTCTGACTGGAGTCCTCTGTCACATATGTACAAAACAAACCAAAACAATATTTTTCACAGTTGAGTATTCACAGTATTTATAAAGCAATTGTAAAAAAATTGAGTAGTTAAAATCTTTATTCAGCAGTACACTAATTTCCATAGCTGTTGTCACCTTGGTTTCACAGCCTTACAACTTATTCATTTCAACAGTGTGACCTCAAGTTTGCCCCCCCCCGCTTCCCCTTCACACATGAAAACAAAAGACAGCCATTGATAGTCTCTACCACTAACTGTCTCACCACACCTATTTCTGAATTAAAAATTACCCAAAGTGACCTAAAACATGCCACTTTGGGTCAAATGTGAAAAAATATATTAATCTAAGAAAACTTAGCATTATTATAAAACATCTGTCACAAGTCTTCGTCTGTCTGAGTGGTGGCCTCTGTCACATCTGAACAAAACAAAAACAAATAATATTTTTTGACAGTTAGTATTTATAAACAACTTTAACAAATATACATGGGTAAAACAGACATTTGCATATATCTAATCCTTATAAAATCACAAATGAAGAAAACAAAACATGATACTAATCATGGATTTAATATTTTCTCCAAATGATTTATCATAAACTAAAATAAATAATTCGCATTCATGTTTATTTGTATGTAGACAGTCGTTCAATAGTAATTCATAGAGTATTTTTTCTAAGTCCCATTTCTTAAAATAAGACACTGAAGCCAACATTCACTGTTTATACCATCCAAACAATACATTAAGACTTACCATCACGTGCGAATGTAATCGAAGCTTGCAATGCATCCAGCTCCTGGGCAGTGTTATTCAGCATTTCTTTTTCAGCATCCAGCTGTTCTTTTAAAACAGAAATCTTTCTTTCGGCTGCACGCCTGAGCCGCACCTGCCGAACCAAGAGGTCCATTGCCTTGGCATGAAGTTGCAAGCACCTTGTATATAGATCCTCTCTGCTGACCCCTGGGTCCAAGCAGGCATACTGAAATTACAAAATATTTTGGATCATAACAAAATTAGAAAACAGTTATTCGCTTCAATCTATGCTGCCGCTACAATGTAATGTTTGTAGTGCCAGATCACAACAACAGCTGTATAAAAGTCTCAGCTTAACCTTGTGCCATCCTTTAAAAAACTTACGTTGATCACCCTGGGGACCCAAAAAGGCCCCAGTATGGCACAAGGGTTAACAGTGACTTATATGAAAGAGCAAACAAACAAACAAACAAACACAAGAAACACTAAACACAGCATCCTGCCCAGCTCTGTAACAGGTAATGTAGCGTAAAAACAAATTTTTCTACACTATAAATAAAATTTAAGAAATATTTGTTACTTACAGTTGATAGTTGAAATTCTTGACGCAATGATTCAACTTCAGGATCATTAATCCCAGCAAACTTCGTTGGGGAAGCATATGCCATTCTCTATTTATGATAAAGTATGAGGTTAATTAGTTACATTTTACACAACATTCAAACAATATACAA
The DNA here is from genome assembly GCF_963969265.1 of Rhamphochromis sp. 'chilingali'. Lineage (NCBI taxonomy): Eukaryota > Metazoa > Chordata > Actinopteri > Cichliformes > Cichlidae > Rhamphochromis > Rhamphochromis sp. 'chilingali'. The sequence goes on along the minus strand of NC_137945.1, from coordinate 34,793,463 downwards.
ACATGAGAGCATCAAAGAGACTTTACTTACACATAAACATGTAGTTAGTTCACAATAATGATCAGTAATGCAATTACATTCATTCAAAAAACACAAAACATATATATAAATGGTAAATGGCCTGTATTTCTATATCGCTTTACTAGTCCCTAAGGACCCCAAAGCGCTTTACACATCCAGAATGAAGGTGTAAATTAGTCAATGTATGACATTAAGATAATGCTCACCAACTCTTGCTGTCTGCTGCTCAAATTTGCTTAAAGAAAAGGATTGAACGCACAACAAATCACAGCTATGTGAAAAATTACAATTATCCTCTTACGCTCTATAGCCACCAGTACTGTGGCTCAAGAGTTATGCAAAAACCTCCATGTATCACACCTTTCATGCAAATATCACGTAGTATCCACAGAAGCCTTATAATTTTAGCTAAATGGTCATATAAACCATTTCTAAAACTACCAAAGACAGCAGAAACAAGCATGATTGAAATAGCAGTTACTAAATTGCTTAAAATCTGCTAAACACACATAAACCAGCCAAAAATGTTCCACACTTCATGTATTTCATTATATTCATGTTGTGCTTTACTTGAAATAAGAAATCAGTGGCTAATTACCCGGCCTAGCTTTCACAGATTTCAGTCTTTCAAAAAAGACCACAAAATGGCTTAATGGCCCAAATTCACTAAAACAGAAAACCAAACCAAAGACTTTTCACGGGTAACCCTCCCACAAACAATAAAAAAATAACTTAAATACAAAGTAAATTCTGTTACTGAAATTTAAAATGTGGTTTTACACCAAAAATAAAATTCAATTTACAACAAATAAAACTTACCAAGAATTGCACAAGGGCAGGGTTTTTCAAAAATAATCTCTTGTGATGTTTGTTATAGTGGTCTAAAATGATGTCCTCGAATCCTCAGAATGTTAAAATCCAAAGCTCTCCTCTTCTCGTTTGCTAAAAGCAAAGTGGCTTAAAAACCAGTAGCACAGGTATTTATTGAAATCATGAGGGACATTCAAAAAACTTCAAATGATCCAATCACAGAAGCCAACAGGGGAGGGACTGTCACAAAGTAACCAGTGAAGTTACAATGCAATAAACAGTACTCAACACCTTTTTTCCCTTGACTAGTTAAAACCTTTATTCAGCAGTACACTAATTTCCATAGCTGTTGTCCACACCCTTGGCCTTGCCAAAAGACACAATCCAATCTTTTGTCTCAGACTCAGTCTCACCTTCGTTTCACAGCCTTACAACTTATTCATTTCAACAGTGTGACCTCAAGTTTGCCCCCCGCTTCCCCTTCACACATGAAAACAAAAGACAGCCATTGATAGTCTCTACCACTAACTGTCTCACCACACCTATTTCTGAATTAAAAATTACCCAAAGTGACCTAAAACATGCCACTTTGGGTCAAATGTGAAAAAATATATTAATCTAAGAAAACTTAGCATTATTATAAAACATCTGTCACAAGTCTTCGTCTGTCTGAGTGGTGGCCTCTGTCACATCTGAACAAAACAAAAACAAAGGGGGAAAGGTGAGGGGTTATACTTTTCTACATCACTGGTTGTTTGTTGTTGGCTTTAAACAAAATAACCAATAATTATTACAACAATTAAGCAGCATTACTCAATTTCTTCCTATTATATAAAAATGAAGCCAATATCTGGATGAGCTCTAATTACATGAATTAGCCGTGATATATGCCAATATGTCAATATGTATGAGAAATACAATATGTCAACATAATTTAAAAAACACAATCAATGAAGATTATTCCAGAGTCTCGGGCATGCCAGGGCATGTCAGGGTAAACTTCATTCAACTACAGAGGATACTTGCAGTCAAACTAAAAGAAGCTGTCAAAATGGACAGCAAAGTTGCTTTCATGTTTTAATTAAAAACAGTCTGGAAACACAACAAACAGTAGTCAAGACCTTTTTTCCCCTTTAGTAGTTAAAAGCTTTAATCGGCAGGGCACTAATTTCCACATCTGTAGTCCACATCTTGACCTTCTCAATAGACAGTTTTAACAGCTTCTCCCCCCCCCCCCCCGCTTCCCCTTCACACATGAAAACAAAAGACAGCCATTGATAGTCTCTACCACTAACTGTCTCACCACACCTATTTCTGAATTAAAAATTACCCAAAGTGACCTAAAACATGCCACTTTGGGTCAAATGTGAAAAAATATATTAATCTAAGAAAACTTAGCATTATTATAAAACATCTGTCACAAGTCTTCGTCTGTCTGAGTGGTGGCCTCTGTCACATCTGAACAACACAAAAACAAAGGGGGAAAGGTGAGGGGTTATACTTTTCTACATCACTGGTTGTTTGTTGTTGGCTTTAAACAAAATAACCAATAATTATTACAACAATTAAGCAGCATTACTCAATTTCTTCCTATTATATAAAAATGAAGCCAATATCTGGATGAGCTCTAATTACATGGATTAGCCGTGATATATGCCAATATGTCAATATGTATGAGAAATACAATATGTCAACATAATTTAAAAAACACAATCAATGAAGATTATTCCAGAGTCTCGGGCATGCCAGGGCATGTCAGGGTAAACTTCATTCAACTACAGAGGATACTTGCAGTCAAACTAAAAGAAGCTGTCAAAATGGACAGCAAAGTTGCTTTCATGTTTTAATTAAAAACAGTCTGGAAACACAACAAACGGTAGTCAAGACCTTTTTTCCCCTTTAGTAGTTAAAAGCTTTAATCGGCAGGGCACTAATTTCCACATCTGTAGTCCACATCTTGACCTTCTCAATAGACAGTTTTAACAGCTTCTCCCCCCCCCCCCCCCCCCCCCCGCTTCCCCTTCACACATGAAAACAAAAGACAGCCATTGATAGTCTCTACCACTAACTGTCTCACCACACCTATTTCTGAATTAAAAATTACCCAAAGTGACCTAAAACATGCCACTTTGGGTCAAATGTGAAAAAATATATTAATCTAAGAAAACTTAGCATTATTATAAAACATCTGTCACAAGTCTTCGTCTGTCTGAGTGGTGGCCTCTGTCACATCTGAACAAAACAAAAACAAATAATATTTTTTGACAGTTAGTATTTATAAACAACTTTAACAAATATACATGGGTAAAACAGACATTTGCATATATCTAATCCTTATAAAATCACAAATGAAGAAAACAAAACATGATACTAATCATGGATTTAATATTTTCTCCAAATGATTTATCATAAACTAAAATAAATAATTCGCATTCATGTTTATTTGTATGTAGACAGTCGTTCAATAGTAATTCATAGAGTATTTTTTCTAAGTCCCATTTCTTAAAATAAGACACTGAAGCCAACATTCACTGTTTATACCATCCAAACAATACATTAAGACTTACCATCACGTGCGAATGTAATCGAAGCTTGCAATGCATCCAGCTCCTGGGCAGTGTTATTCAGCATTTCTTTTTCAGCATCCAGCTGTTCTTTTAAAACAGAAATCTTTCTTTCGGCTGCACGCCTGAGCCGCACCTGCCGAACCAAGAGGTCCATTGCCTTGGCATGAAGTTGCAAGCACCTTGTATATAGATCCTCTCTGCTGACCCCTGGGTCCAAGCAGGCATACTGAAATTACAAAATATTTTGGATCATAACAAAATTAGAAAACAGTTATTCGCTTCAATCTATGCTGCCGCTACAATGTAATGTTTGTAGTGCCAGATCACAACAACAGCTGTATAAAAGTCTCAGCTTAACCTTGTGCCATCCTTTAAAAAACTTACGTTGATCACCCTGGGGACCCAAAAAGGCCCCAGTATGGCACAAGGGTTAACAGTGACTTATATGAAAGAGCAAACAAACAAACAAACAAACACAAGAAACACTAAACACAGCATCCTGCCCAGCTCTGTAACAGGTAATGTAGCGTAAAAACAAATTTTTCTACACTATAAATAAAATTTAAGAAATATTTGTTACTTACAGTTGATAGTTGAAATTCTTGACGCAATGATTCAACTTCAGGATCATTAATCCCAGCAAACTTCGTTGGGGAAGCATATGCCATTCTCTATTTATGATAAAGTATGAGGTTAATTAGTTACATTTTACACAACATTCAAACAATATACAAACATGAGAGCATCAAAGAGACTTTACTTACACATAAACATGTAGTTAGTTCACAATAATGATCAGTAATGCAATTACATTCATTCAAAAAACACAAAACATATATATAAATGGTAAATGGCCTGTATTTCTATATCGCTTTACTAGTCCCTAAGGACCCCAAAGCGCTTTACACATCCAGAATGAAGGTGTAAATTAGTCAATGTATGACATTAAGATAATGCTCACCAACTCTTGCTGTCTGCTGCTCAAATTTGCTTAAAGAAAAGGATTGAACGCACAACAAATCACAGCTATGTGAAAAATTACAATTATCCTCTTACGCTCTATAGCCACCAGTACTGTGGCTCAAGAGTTATGCAAAAACCTCCATGTATCACACCTTTCATGCAAATATCACGTAGTATCCACAGAAGCCTTATAATTTTAGCTAAATGGTCATATAAACCATTTCTAAAACTACCAAAGACAGCAGAAACAAGCATGATTGAAATAGCAGTTACTAAACTGCTTAAAATCTGCTAAACACACATAAACCAGCCAAAAATGTTCCACACTTCATGTATTTCATTATATTCATGTTGTGCTTTACTTGTAATAAGAAATCAGTGGCTAATTACCCGGCCTAGCTTTCACAGATTTCAGTCTTTCAAAAAAGACCACAAAATGGCTTAATGGCCCAAATTCACTAAAACAGAAAACCAAACCAAAGACTTTTCACCGGTACCCCTCCCACAAACAATAAAAAAATAACTTAAATACAAAGTAAATTCTGTTACTGAAATTTAAAATGTGGTTTTACACCAAAAATAAAATTCAATTTACAACAAATAAAACTTACCAAGAATTGCACAAGGGCAGGGTTTTTCAAAAATAATCTCTTGTGATGTTTGTTATAGTGGTCTAAAATAATGTCCTCGAATCCTCAGAATGTTAAAATCCAAAGCTCTCCTCTTCTCGTTTGCTAAAAGCAAAGTGGCTTAAAAACCAGTAGCACAGGTATTTATTGAAATCATGAGGGACATTCAAAAAACTTCAAATGATCTTTTGTCTCAGTCTAACCTTTTCAACAGTGTCACTTGCCCCCCCCGTTCAGGGAAACGGGGTTGTCATGGTGGCACGTGGAGTTTCAATCACTCGCCAAAAAGCAGTAATCTGCTGTCACTCAAAATCAAAATGTCCAATATGTCCCAAAGGTCGCAGGCGTGATGAGACTCGAGCTCGGAAATGTTTGTTATGCCATTTGTCAGTAATGGTTAGAGTGCCACCTAGTGGAACGACTATAATCATGATTGAATGAGATGAAATGTTAGCTGGTGGTTGAATGCATGAATTCCATCAATGTGACATCAGATCGGACGTGCTGGTTGTAGGTGTTGGGCGTAGCTCGACGCGATGGGGTGCGAGGGCCCTCATAACGCTGCTTGCAGCTTTAATTAGGGCCCGAGCACTGACAGTGCGAAGGCCCTATTGTAATTGCTCCGTTTATTATTATTATTATTATTATTATTATTATTATTTCGGCAAATGAATCGGCCTTTTGAGGACCTAAACATGCTCGAAAACTCATGAAATTTTGCACACGCGTCAGGTCTGGTGAAAATTTACGTATTTTAATGTTCTCAGACATGGCCAGGGAAAATTAGCTCAGTAGCGCCACCTAGAAAAATGAAAAACGCGAGCCCCCGGTATGGGTATGACCTACATGTTTGAAAGTCAGTACACCTATATAACGTTCAGAGTCGAACAAAAAAGTCTATTATGGCAATGTCCTAAACCCAACAGGAAGTCCGCCATTTTGGATTGAATGTGACATTTTGGCTCTGATTTTACCGTTTCCATGCCTCGAACTTTAACGAACTCCTCCTTGGGGTTTGATTTCATAACCTTCATATTTGGTCAGTGCCAACTACACCCTTATGCCATGTTAAATTGCGGAGCTTTTGAGTTTTCACAATACCATGAGGCCGTGGCGCCACGGCGAATTTCGATGACTCGCCATGAAAATCTTATTGCCTCTCATTCTGTCATAGATTTTCTGACCTTGACCAAAGTGAACACATATGATAAGGCTCCACCCCTGAACATATTTCAACTGCCATATTTGACACCAGGGACAGCGCCACCTAGTGGGAACAGGAAATGTCATGTTTTACACTTTGGGGTACAGTATAGTGATGGGTGACACCTGCAGCCTCAAATTTCTCCAGGAAAGCCTTAAGGAGTTGGTCTTGGGTTACAGTGAAAACTGTGACTTTTCGCAAAAGGGTGTGACCCCAGCAGCATGGCGAACTTTGATGTCACGCCATGAAGAAACAAATTAGTATAACTCAATGAAATCCAGTCTGTTCAGTACCAGACTTTACAGGCATGATGTCAGACCCGCCCTGAACAGATTGATGTGCCCATTGTCGGAAATACGGACAGCGCCACCTAGTGGCAACAGGAAATGTCATGGCTTTAACTTTGTTGTACTGATTTTCACAGGTTGATCGTGGCCACCTCAAAAGCGGTGAATATCACCATCAGTCCCTCGTGATGCTTCAGTGCAAAAATTGTGACTTTAAACTGAACGGCGCACCCTGGTGGCAACGCGGTTCATCATGAAAGATGAAGTGGCTTTTGAGGGGCTTGGAAAGTTTATAGAGGCTTGAAATTTGGCACACACCTCCAAATGGATGAAGGCTTTGTTGGCATGTGATCATTTTCATTAAATAGCGCGAAATTGCTCCACAGCGCCCCCTACAATATTTCAAAACATCAGCCCCTGCTCTGTGTTTCATCTATGAGTCTGACACTTGGTAAGCTTGTGTAAGATATCAAGATGTACAAAAAAGTCTCTTGGAGCAATATCCCAAATCCAACAGGAAGTCAGCCATTTTAAAATTAATGTGTAATTTTGATGACATTTTCCCCCCTTTTCAGGCCTCATACTTTGACGAACTCCTCCAAGGGATTTCATCATATTGAAGCATTCTTCAGTGTGTAGAATCTAAAGACCTTTGTGATGTTAAATTGCGAAGCTTTTTCCGTTCAGGGAAACGGGGTGGTCATGGCGGCACGTAGAGTTTCAATCACTCGCAAAAAGCAGTAATCTGCTGTCACTAAAAAACACAATGTCCAATCTCTCCCAAAGGTCGCAGGCGTGATGAGACTCGAGCTTGGAAATGTTTGTTATGCTATTTGTCAATAATGGTTAGAGCGCCACCTAGTGGCATGACTATAATCCTGGTTGAATAAGATGAAATGTTAGCTGGTGATTAAAAGCATGAAATCCATCAATGTGACATCACATCGGACGTGCCGGTTTGAGGTGTTGGCAGTGGCTTGACGTGCCGGGGGTGCGAGGGCCCTCATAACGCTGCTTGCAGCTTTAATTATTATTATTATTATTATTATTCAGGCGAAACAAGGGCCTTTTTGAGGGCCTAAACATGCTCAAAAACTCATGAAATTTTGCACACATGCCAGGTCTGGTGAAAAATTTTGTATTTTAATGGTTTTACATATGAGCACTGGGAAATGGCTCTACAGCGCCACCTATGCCTTGTTAAATGCAGCCCTACGACCACATCGTTTGAGCTACACGTATGAAATTTGGCACACATGTGTATCATGCCAAGACGAACAAAAAAGTCTGTGGGCCCATTGACGCAAACCCAACAGGAAGTCCGCCATTTGGAAGAGAAGGTGACATTTTGGCTCTAATTTTGCCATTTCCATGCCTCGAACTTTTGCGAACTCCTCCTTGGGGTTTGATTTCATAACCTTCATATTTGGTCAGTGTCAACTACACCCTTGTGCCATGTTAAATTGCGGAGCTTTTGAGTTTTCACAATACGGTGACGCCGTGGCGCCATGGCGAATTTCGATGACTCGCCATGAAAATCTTATTGCCTCTCATTTTGTCATACATTTTCTGACCTTGACCAAAGTGAACACATATGATAAGACTCCACCCCTGAACATATTTCAACTGCCATATTTGACATCAAGGACAGCGCCACCTAGTGGGAACAGGAAATGTCATGTTTTACACTTTGGGGTACAGTATAGTGATGGGTGACACCTGCAGCCTCAAATTTCTCCAGGAAAGCCTTAAGGAGTTGGTCTTGGGTTACAGTGAAAACTGTGACTTTTCGCAAAAGGGTGTGACCCCAGCAGCATGGCGAACTTTGATGTCACGCCATGAAGAAACAAATTAGTATAACTCAATGAAATCCAGTCTGTTCAGTACCAGACTTTACAGGCATGATGTCAGACCCGCCCTGAACAGATTGATGTGCCCATTGTCGGAAATACGGACAGCGCCACCTAGTGGGAACAGGAAATGTCATGGCTTTCATTTTGTTGTACTGATTTTCACAGGTTCATCGTGGCCACCTGAAAAGCGGTGAATATCACCATCAGTCCCTCGTGATGCTTCAGTGCAAAAATTGTGACTTTAAACTGAACGGCGCACCCTGGTGGCAACGCTGTTCACCATGAAAGATGAAGTGGCTTTTGAGGGGCTTGGAAAGTTTATAGAGGCTTGAAATTTGGCACACACCTCCAAATGGATGTAGGCTTTGTTGTCATGTGATCATTTTCATTGAATAGTGCGAAATTGCTCCACAGCGCCCCCTACAAAATTTCAAAACCACAGCCCCTGCTCTGTGTTCTATGTATGATTCTGAAACCTGGTAAGCTTATAGGAGATATCAAGATGTACAAAAAAGTCTCTTGGTGCAATATCCCAAATCCAACAGGAAGTCAGCCATTTTAAAATGAATGTGCAATTTTGGCAACATTTTGCCCTCTTTCCAGGCACCGTTCTTTGACGAACTCCTCCAAGGGATTTCATCAGATTGATGCAATCTCCTGTGTGTGGAATCTAAAGACCTTTGTGATGTTAAATTGCGAAGCTTTTTACATTCAGGGAAACGGGGTGGTCATGGCGGCACGTAGAGTTTCAATCACTCGCCAAAAAGCAGTAATCTGCTGTCACTCAAAAACACAATGTCCAATCTCTCCCAAAGCTCATAGGCGTGATGAGACTCGAGCTAGGAAATGTTTGTTATGCCATTTGTCAGTGATGGTTAGAGCACCACCTAGTGGGACAACTATAATCATGATTGAATGAGATGAATTGTTAGCTGGTGGTTAAATGCATGAATTCCATCAATGTGACATCAGATCGGAGGTGCTGGTTTTAGGTGTTGGGCGTGGTTCGACGCGCCGGGGGTGCGAGGGCCCTCATAACGCTGCTTGCAGCTTTAATTAGGGCCCGAGCACTGAGAGTGCGAAGGCCCTATTGTATCTGCTCCGTTTCTTATTATTATTATTATTATTATTATTATTATTAGGGCCCGAGCACCGAGAGTGCGAAGGCCCTATTGTATCTGCTCCGTTTCTTATTATTATTATTATTATTATTAGGGCCCGAGCACTGATAGTGCGAAGGCCCTATTGTAATTGCTCTGTTTATTATTATTATTATTATTATTATTATTATTATTATTTCGGCAAATGAATTGGCCGTTTGAGGGCCTAAACATGCTCGAAAACTCATGAAATTTTGCACACGCGTCAGGTCTGGTGAAAATTTACGTATTTTAATGTTCTCAGACATGGCCAGGGAAAATTAGCTCAGTAGCGCCACCTAGAAAAATGAAAAACGCGAGCCCCCGGTATGGGTATGACCTACATGTTTGAAAGTCGGTACACCTATATAATGTTCAGAGTCGAACAAAAAAGTCTATTATGGCAATGTCCTAAACCCAACAGGAAGTCCGCCATTTTGGATTGAAGGTGACATTTTGGCTCTGATTTTACCATTTCCATGCCTCGAACTTTGACGAACTCCTCCTTGGGGTTTGATTTCATAACCTTCATATTTGGTCAGTGCCAACTACACCCTTGTGCCATGTTAAATTGCGGAGCTTTTGAGTTTTCACAATACTATGAGGCCGTGGCGCCATGGCGAATTTCAATGACTCGCCATGAAAATCTTATTGCCTCTCATTTTGTCATACATGTTCCGATCTGGACCAAAGAGCACACATATGATAAGGCTCCACCCCTGAACATATTTCAACTGCCATATTTGACATCAAGGACAGCGCCACCTAGTGGGAACAGGAAATGTCATGTTTTACACTTTGGGGTACAGTATAGTGATGGGTGACATCTGCAGCCTCAAATTTCTCCAGGAAAGCCTTAAGGAGTTGGTCTTGGGTTACAGTGAAAACTGTGACTTTTCGCAAAAGGGTGTGACCCCAGCAGCATGGCGAACTTTGATGTCACGCCATGAATAAACAAATTAGTATAACTCAATGAAATCCAGTCTGATCAGTACCAGACTTTACAGGCATGATGGCAGACCCGCCCTGAACAGATTGATGTGCCCATTGTCGGAAATACGGACAGCGCCACCTAATGGCAACAGGAAATGTCATGGCTTTAATTTTGTTGTACTGATTTTCACAGGTTCATCGTGGCCACCTCAAAAGCGGTGAATATCAACATCAGTCCCTCGTGATGCTTCAGTGCAAAAATTGTGACTTTAAACTGAACGGCGCACCCTGGTGGCAACGCGGTTCACCATGAAAGATGAAGTGGCTTTTGAGGGGCTTGGAAAGTTTATAGAGGCTTGAAATTTGGCACACACCTCCAAATGGATGAAGGCATTGTTGTTATGTAACCATTTTCCTTGAATAGCGCAAAATGGCTCCACAGCGCCCCCTACAATATTTCAAAACATCAGCCCCTGCTCTGTGTTTCATCTATGAGTCTGACACTTGGTAAGCTTGTGTAAGATATCAAGATGTACAAAAAAGTCTCTTGGAGCAATATCCCAAATCCAACAGGAAGTCAGCCATTTTAAAATTAATGTGTAATTTTGGCGACATTTTCCCCTCTTTTCAGGCTTCATACTTTGACGAACTCCTCCAAGGGATTTCATCATATTGAACCATTCTCCAGTGTGTGGAATCTAAAGACCTTTGTGATGTTAAATTGCGAAGCTTTTTACGTCCAGGGAAATGGGGTGGTTATGGTGGCACTTAGAGTTTGAATCACTCGCCAAAAAGCAGTAATCTGCTGTCACTCAAAAACACAATGTCCAATCTCTCCCAAACGTCTCAGGTGTGATGAGACTCGAGCTTGGAAGTGTTTGTTATGCCATTTGTACATAATGGTTAGAGCGCCACCTAGTGGAACGACTAACTAATCATGAATGAATGAGTTGAATTGTTAGCTGGTGGTTAAATGCATGAATTCCATCAATGTGACATCACATCGGACGTGCTGGTTTTAGGTGTTGGGCGTGGCTCGACACGCCGGGGTGCGAGGGCCCTCATAACGCTGCTTGCAGCTTTAATTATTATTATTATTATTCACCCCAAACAAGGGCCTTTTTGAGGGCCTAAACATGCTCAAAAACTCATGAAATTTTGCACACATGCCAGGTCTGGTGAAAAATTTTGGATTTTAATGGTTTTACATATGAGCACTGGGAAATGGCTCTACAGCGCCACCTATGCCTTGTTAAATGCAGCCCTACGACCACATGGTTTGAGCTACATGTATGAAATTTGGCACACATGTGTATCATGCCAAGACGAACAAAAAAGTCTGTGGGCCCATTGACGCAAACCCAACAGGAAGTCCGCCATTTGGAAGAGAAGGTGACATTTTGGCTCTAATTTTGCCATTTCCATGCCTCGAACTTTTGCGAACTCCTCCTTGGGGTTTCATTTCATAACCTTCAAATTTGGACAGTGTCAACTACACCCTTGTGCCATGTTAAATTGCGGAGCTTTTGAGTTTTCACAATACTATGAGGCCGTGGCGCCATGGCGAATTTCGATGACTCGCCATGAAAATCTTATTGCCTCTCATTCTGTCATACATGTTCCGATCTGGACCAAAGAGCACACATATGATAAGGCTCCACCCCTGAACCTATTTCAACTGCCATATTTGACATCAATGACAGCGCCACCTAGTGGGAACAGGAAATGTCATGTTTTACACTTTGGGGTACAGTATTGTGATGGGTGACATCTGCAGCCTCAAATTTCTCCAGGAAAGGCGTAAGGAGTTGTTCTTGGGGTACAGTGAAAACTGTGACTTTTCACGAAAGGGTGTGACCTCAGCAGCATGGCGAACTTTGATATCTCGCCATGAAGAAACAAATTAGTATAACTCCATGAAATCCAGTCTGATTAGTACCAGACTTTACAGGCATGATATCAGACCTGCCCTGAACAAATTGATGTGCCCATTGTCGGAAATACGGACAGCGCCACCTAGTGGCAACAGGAAATGTCATGGCTTTAATTTTGTTGTACTGATTTTCACAGGTTCATTGTGGATACCTCAAAAGCGGTGAATGTCACCGTCAGTCCTTCATGATGCTGCAGTGCGAAAATTGTGACTTTATACTGAACGGTGCACCCTGGTGGCAACGCTGTTCACCATGAAAAATGAAGTGGTTTTTGAGGGGCTTGGAAAGTTTAAAAAGTCTTGAAATTTGGCCCACACCTCCAATGTGCTTAAGGCTTTGTTGTTATGTGATCATTTTCATTGAATATCCCAAAATGGCTCCACAGCGCCCCCTACAAAATTTCAAAACCACAGCCCCAGCTCTGTGTTTTATGTATGAATCTGAAACGTGGTAGGCTTATAGGAGATATCAAGATGTACAAAAAAGTCTCTTGGAGCAATATCCCAAATCCAACAGGAAGTCAGCCATTTTAAAATTAATGTGCAATTTTGGCAACATTTTCCCCTCTTTTCAGGCACCGTGCTTTGACGTACTCCTCCAAGGGATTTCATCAGATTGATGCAATCTCCTGTGTGTGGAATCTAAAGACCTTTGTGATGTTAAATTGCGAAGCTTTTAACATTCAGGGAAACGGGGTGGTCATGGCGGCACGTAGAGTTTCAGTCACTCGCCAAAAAGCACTAATCTGCTGTCACTCAAAAACACAATGTCCAATCTCTCCCAAAGCTCATAGGCGTGATGAGACTCGAGCTCGGAAATGTTTGTTATGCCATTTGTACATAATGGTTAGAGCGCCACCTAGTGGGACGACTATACTCATGGTTGAACCAAATGAAATGTTAACTGGTGGTTAAATGCATGAATTCCATCAATGTGACATCAGATCGGAGGTGCTGGTTTCAGGTGTTGGGCATGGCTCGACACGCCGGGGGTGCGAGGGCCCTCATAACGCTGCTTGCAGCTTTAATTATTATTATTATTATTCAGGCGAAACAAGGGCCTTTTTGAGGGCCTAAACATGCTCAAAAACTCATGAAATTTTGCACACATGCCAGGTCTGGTGAAAAATTTTGTATTTTAATGGTTTTATATATGAGCACTGGGAAATGGCTCTAGAGCGCCACCTATGCCTTGTTAAATGCAGCCCTACGACCACATCGTTTGAGCTACATGTATGAAATTTGGCACACATGTGTATCATGCCAAGACGAACAAAAAAGTCTGTGGGCCCATTGACGCAAACCCAACAGGAAGTCCGCCATTTGGAAGAGAAGGTGACATTTTGGCTCTAATTTTGCCATTTCCATGCCTCGAACTTTTGCGAACTCCTCCTTGGGGTTTGATTTCATAACCTTCATATTTGGTCAGTGTCAACTACACCCTTGTGCCATGTTAAATTGCGGAGCTTTTGAGTTTTCACAATACTATGAGGCCGTGGCGCCATGGCGAATTTCGATGACTCGCCATGAAAATCTTATTGCCTCTCATTCTGTCATACATTTTCCGATCTGGACCAAAGAGCACACATATGATAAGGCTCCACCCCTGAACATATTTCAAGTGCCATGTTTGACATAAGGGCCAGCGCCACCTAGTGGGAACAGGAAATGTCATGTTTTACACTTTGGGGTACAGTATTGTGATGGGTGACATCTGCAGCCTCATATTTCTCCAGGAAAGCCTTAAGGAGTTGGTCTTGGGGTACAGTGAAAACTGTGAGTTTTCACGAAAGGGTGTGACCCCAGCAGCATGGCGAACTTTGATGTCTCGCCATGAAGAAACAAATTAGTATAACTCAATGAAATCCAGTCTGATCAGTACCAGACTTTACAGGCGTGATGTCAGACCCGCCCTGAACAGATTGATGTGCCCATTGTCAGGAATATGAAGAGCGCCACCTAGTGGGAACAGGAAATGTCATGGCTTACACTTTGTTGTACTGATTTTCACAGGTTCATCGTGGCCACCTCAAAAGCGGTGAATATCAACATCAGTCCCTCGTGATGTTTCAGTGCAAAAATTGTGACTTTAAACTGAACGGCGCACCCTGGTGGCAACGCTGTTCACCATGAAAGATGAAGTGGCTTTTGAGGGTCTTGGAAAGTTTATAGAGGCTTGAAATTTGGCGCACACCTCCATTGTGCTTAAGGCTTTGTTGTTATGTGATCATTTTCATTGAATAGCGCAAAATGGCTCCACAGCGCCCCCTACAAAATTTCAAAACATAAGCCCCAGCTCTGTGTTTTATGTATGAGTCTGAAACCTGGTAAGCTTATAGGAGATATCAAGATGTACAAAAAAGTCTCTTGGAGCAATATCCCAAATCTAACAGGAAGTCAGCCATTTTAAAATTAATGTGTAATTTTTGTGACATTTTCCCCTCTTTTCAGGCACCGTTCTTTGACGAACTCCTCCAAGGGATTTCATCATATTGAACCAATCTCCAGTGTGTGGAATCTAAAGACCTTTGTGATGTTAAATTGCGAAGGTTTTTACGTTGAGGGAAACGGGGTGGTCATGGCGGCACGTGGAGTTTCAGTCACTCGCCAAAAAGCAGTAATCTGCTGTCACTCAAAATCAAAATGTCCAATATGTCCCAAAGGTCGCAGGCGTGATGAGACTCGAGCTCGGAAATGTTTGTTATGCCATTTGTCAGTAATGGTTAGAGCGCCACCTAGTGGGACAACTATAATCATGATTGAATGAGATGAAATGTTAGCTGGTGGTTGAATGCATGAATTTCATCAATGTGACATCACATCGGAGGTGCTGGTTGTAGGTGTTGGGCGTAGCTCGACGCGATGGGGTGCGAGGGCCCTCATAACGCTGCTTGCAGCTTTAATTAGGGCCCGAGCACTGACAGTGCGAAGGCCCTATTGTAATTGCTCTGTTTATTATTATTATTATTATTATTATTTCGGCAAATGAATTGGCCGTTTGAGGGCCTAAACATGCTCGAAAACTCATGAAATTTTGCACACGCGTCAGGTCTGGTGAAAATTTACGTATTTTAATGTTCCCAGACATGGCCAGGGAAAATTAGCTCAGTAGCGCCACCTAGAAAAATGAAAAACGCGAGCCCCCGGTATGGGTATGACCTACACATTTGAAAGTCGGTACACCTATATAACGTTCAGAGTCGAACAAAAAAGTCTATTATGGCAATGTCCTAAACCCAACAGGAAGTCCGCCATTTTGGATTGAAGGTGACATTTTGGCTCTGATTTTACCGTTTCCATGCCTCGAACTTTAACGAACTCCTCCTTGGGGTTTGATTTCATAACCTTCATATTTGGTCAGTGCCAACTACACCCTTGTGCCATGTTAAATTGCGGAGCTTTTGAGTTTTCACAATACCATGAGGCCGTGGCGCCACGGCGAATTTCGATGACTCGCCATGAAAATCTTATTGCCTCTCATTTTGTCATACATTTTCTGACCTTGACCAAAGTGAACACATATGATAAGGCTCCACCCCTGAACATATTTCAACTGCCATATTTGACATCAAGGACAGCGCCACCTAGTGGGAACAGGAAATGTCATGTTTTACACTTTGGGGTACAGTATAGTGATGGGTGACATCTGCAGCCTCAAATTTCTCCAGGAAAGCCTTAAGGAGTTGGTCTTGGGGTACAGTGAAAACTGTGGCTTTTCACGAAAGGGTGTGACCTCAGCAGCATGGCGAACTTTGATATCTTGCCATGAAGAAACAAATTAGTATAACTCCATGAAATCCAGTCTGATTAGTACCAGACTTTACAGGCATGATGTCACACCCGCCCTGAACAGATTGATGTGCCCATTGTCAGGAATATGAAGAGCGCCACCTAGTGGGAACAGGAAATGTCATGTCTTACACTTTGTTGTACTGATTTTCACAGGTTCATAGTGGCCACCTCAAAAGCGGTGAATATCACCATCAGTCCTTGATGATGCTTTAGTGCAAAAATTGTGACTTTAAACTGAACGGCGCACCCTGGTGGCAACGCTGTTCACCGTGAAAAATGAAGTGGCTTTTGAGGGGCTTGGAAAGTTTATAGAGGCTTGAAATTTGGCGCACACCTCCATTGTGCTTAAGGCTTTGTTGTTATGTGATCATTTTCATTGAATAGCGCAAAATGGCTCCACAGCGCCCCCTACAAAATTTCAAAACATCAGCCCCAGCTCTGTGTTTTATGTATGAGTCTGAAACCTGGTAAGCTTATAGGAGATATCAAGATGTACAAAAAAGTCTCTTGGAGCAATATCCCAAATCTAACAGGAAGTCAGCCATTTTAAAATTAATGTGTAATTTTTGTGACATTTTCCCCTCTTTCCAGGCACCGTTCTTTGACGAACTCCTCCAAGGGATTTCATCATATTGAACCAATCTCCAGTGTGTGGAATCTAAAGACCTTTGTGATGTTAAATTGCGAAGCTTTTTACGTCCAGGGAAACGGGGTGGTTATGGCGGCACTTAGAGTTTGAATCACTCGCCAAAAAGCAGTAATCTGCTGTCACTCAAAAACACAATGTCCAATCTCTCCCAAACGTCTCAGATGTGATGAGACTCGAGCTCGGAAATGTTTGTTATGCCATTTGTACATAATGGTTAGAGCGCCACCTAGTGGAACGACTAACTAATCATGAATGAATGAGTTGAAATGTTAGCTGGTGGTTAAATGCATGAATTCCATCAATGTGACATCAGATCGGACGTGCTGGTTTTAGGTGTTGGGCGTGGCTCGACGCGCCGGGGGTGCGAGGGCCCTCATAACGCTGCTTGCAGCTTTAATTATTATTATTATTATTATTCACCCCAAACAAGGGCCTTTTTGAGGGCCTAAACATGCTCAAAAACTCATGAAATTTTGCACACATGCCAGGTCTGGTGAAAAATTTTGTATTTTAATGGTTTTACTTATGAGCACTGGGAAATGGCTCTAGAGCGCCACCTATGGCTTGTTAAATGCAGCCCTACGACCACATGGTTTGAGCTACATGTATGAAATTTGGCACACATGTGTATCATTCCAAGACGAACAAAAAAGTCTGTGGGCCCATTGACGCAAACCCAACAGGAAGTCCGCCATTTGGAAGAGAAGGTGACATTTTGGCTCTAATTTTGCCATTTCCATGTCTCGAACTTTAACGAACTCCTCCTTGGGATTTGGTCCTATAAACTTCAAATTTGGACAGTGTCAACTACACCCTTGTGCCATGTTAAATTGCGGAGCTTTTGAGTTTTCACAATACTATGAGGCCGTGGCGCCATGGCGAATTTCGATGACTCGCCAAGAAAATCTTATTGCCTCTCATTTTGTCATACATTTTCTGACCTTGACCAAAGAGCACACATATGATAAGGCTCCACCCCTGAACATATTTCAAGTGCCATATTTGACATAAGGGCCAGCGCCACCTAGTGGGAACAGGAAATGTCATGTTTTACACTTTGGGGTACAGTATTGTGATGAGTGACATCTGCAGCCTCATATTTCTCCAGGAAAGCCTTAAGGAGTTGGTCTTGGGGTACAGTGAAAACTGTGAGTTTTCGCGAAAGGGTGTGACCCCAGCAGCATGGCGAACTTTGATGTCTCGCCATGAAGAAACAAATTAGTATAACTCAATGAAATCCAGTCTGATCAGTACCAGACTTTACAGGCGTGATGTCAGACCCGCCCTGAACAGATTGATGTGCCCATTGTCAGGAATATGAAGAGCGCCACCTAGTGGGAACAGGAAATGTCATGTCTTACACTTTGTTGTACTGATTTTCACAGGTTCATCGTGGCCACCTCAAAAGCGGTGAATATCAACATCAGTCCCTCGTGATGTTTCAGTGCAAAAATTGTGACTTTAAACTGAACGGCGCACCCTGGTGGCAACGCTGTTCACCATGAAAAATGAAGTGGCTTTTGAGGGTCTTGGCAAGTTTATAGAGGCTTGAAATTTGGCACACACCTCCAATGTGATGAAGGCTTTGTTGTCATGTGATCATTTTCATTGAATATCCCAAAATGGCTCCACAGCGCCCCCTACAAAATTTCAAAACCACAGCCCCAGCTCTGTGTTTTATGTATGAATCTGAAACCTGGTAGGCTTATAGGAGATATCAAGATGTACAAAAAAGTCTCTTGGAGCAATATCCCAAATCCAACAGGAAGTCAGCCATTTTAAAATTAATGTGCAATTTTGGCAACATTTTCCCCTCTTTCCAGGCACCGTGCTTTGACGTACTCCTCCAAGGGATTTCATCAGATTGATGCAATCTCCTGTGTGTGGAATCTAAAGACCTTTGTGATGTTAAATTGCGAAGCTTTTTACATTCAGGGAAACGGGGTGGTCATGGCGGCACGTAGAGTGTCAGTCACTCGCCAAAAAGCACTAATCTGCTGTCACTCAAAAACACAATGTCCAATCTCTCCCAAACCTCATAGGCGTGATGAGACTCGAGCTCGGAAATGTTTGTTATGTCATTTGTACATAATGGTTAGAGCGCCACCTAGTGGAATGACTAACTAATCACGAATGAATGAGTTGAAATGTTAGCTGGTGGTTAAATGCATGAATTCCATCAATGTGACATCACATCGGACGTGCTGGTTTTAGGTGTTGGGCGTGGCTCGACGCGCCGGGGGTGCGAGGGCCCTCATAACGCTGCTTGCAGCTTTAATTAGGGCCCGAGCACTGACAGTGCGAAGGCCCTATTGTAATTGCTCTGTTTATTATTAGGGCCCGAGCACCGAGAGTGCGAAGGCCCTATTGTATCTGCTCCGTTTCTTATTATTATTATTATTATTAGGGCCCGAGCACTGACAGTGCGAAGGCCCTATTGTAATTGCTCTGTTTATTATTATTATTATTATTATTATTATTATTATTCCGGCAAATGAATTGGCCGTTTGAGGGCCTAAACATGCTCGAAAACTCATGAAATTTTGCACACACGTCAGGTCTGGTGAAAATTTACGTATTTTAATGTTCTCAGACATGGCCAGGGAAAATTAGCTCAGTAGCGCCACCTAGAATAATGAAAAACGCGAGCCCCCGGTATGGGTATGACCTACATGTTTGAAAGTCGGTACACCTATAAAATGTTCAGAGTCGAACAAAAAAGTCTATTATGGCAATGTCCTAAACCCAACAGGAAGTCCGCCATTTTGGATTGAAGGTGACATTTTGGCTCTGATTTTACCATTTCCATGCCTCGAACTTTAACGAACTCCTCCTTGGGATTTGGTCCTATAAACTTTAAATTTGGACAGTGTCAACTATACCCTTGTGCCATGTTAAATTGCGGAGCTTTTGAGTTTTCACAATACTATGAGGCCGTGGCGCCATGGCGAATTTCGATGACTCGCCATGAAAATCTTATTGCCTCTCATTCTGTCATACATGTTCCGATCTGGACCAAAGAGCACACATATGATAAGGCTCCACCCCTGAACATATTTCAACTGCCATATTTGACATCAAGGACAGCGCCACCTAGTGGGAACAGGAAATGTCATGTTTTACACTTTGGGGTACAGTATAGTGATGGGTGACATCTGCAGCCTCAAATTTCTCCAGGAAAGCCTTAAGGAGTTGGTCTTGGGTTACAGTGAAAACTGTGACTTTTCGCGAAAGGGTGTGACCCCAGCAGCATGGCGAACTTTGATGTCACGCCATGAAGAAACAAATTAGTATAACTCAATGAAATCCAGTCTGATTAGTACCAGACTTTACAGGCATGATGTCTCACCCGCCCTGAACAGATTGATGTGCCCATTGTCAGGAATATGAAGAGCGCCACCTAGTGGGAAGAGGAAATGTCATGTCTTACACTTTGTTGTACTGATTTTCACAGGTTCATAGTGGCCACCTCAAAAGCGGTGAATATCACCATCAGTCCTTGATGATGCTTTAGTGCAAAAATTGTGACTTTAAACTGAACGGCGCACCCTGGTGGCAACGCTGTTCACCATGAAAGATGAAGTGGCTTTTGAGGGTCTTGGCAAGTTTATAGAGGCTTGAAATTTGGCACACACCTCCAATGTGACGATGGCTTTGTTGTCATGTGATCATTTTCATTGAATATCCCAAAATGGCTCCACAGCGCCCCCTACAAAATTTCAAAACCACAGCCCCAGCTCTGTGTTTTATGTATGAATCTGAAACCTGGTAGGCTTATAGGAGATATCAAGATGTACAAAAAAGTCTCTTGGAGCAATATCCCAAATCCAACAGGAAGTCAGCCATTTTAAAATTAATGTGCAATTTTGGCAACATTTTCCCCTCTTTTCAGGCATCGTTCTTTGACGAACTCCTCCAAGGGATTTCATCAGATTGGACCGATCTGCAGTTTGTGGAATCTAAAGACCTTTGTGATGTTAAATTGCGAAGCTTTTTACGTCCAGGGAAACGGGGTGGTTATGGCGGCACGTGGAGTTTCAATCACTCGCCAAAAAGCAGTAATCTGCTGTCACTCAAAAACACCATGTCCAATCTCTCCCAAACGTCTCAGGTGTGATTAGACTCGAGCTCGGAAGTGTTTGTTATACCATTTGTACATAATGGTTAGAGCGCCACCTAGTGGGACGACTAACTAATCATGAATGAATGAGTTGAAATGTTAGCTGGTGGTTAAATGCATGAATTCCATCAATGTGACATCAGATCGGACGTGCTGGTTTTAGGTGTTGGGCGGGGCTCGACGCGCCGGGGGTGCGAGGGCCCTCATAACGCTGCTTGCAGCTTTAATTATTATTATTATTATTATTATTCAGGCGAAACAAGGGCCTTTTTGAGGGCCTAAACATGCTCAAAAACTCATGAAATTTTGCACACATGCCAGGTCTGGTGAAAAATTTTGTATTTTAATGGTTTTACATATGAGCACTGGGAAATGGCTCTAGAGCGCCACCTATGCCTTGTTAAATGCAGCCCTACGACCACATGGTTTGAGCTACATGTATGAAATTTGGCACACATGTGTATCATGCCAAGACGAACAAAAAAGTCAGTGGGCCCATTGACGCAAACCCAACAGGAAGTCCGCCATTTGGAAGAGAAGGTGACATTTTGGCTCTAATTTTGCCATTTCCATGCCTCGAACTTTTGCGAACTCCTCCTTGGGGTTTGATTTCATAACCTTCATATTTGGTCAGTGTCAACTACACCCTTGTGCCATGTTAAATTGCGGAGCTTTTGAGTTTTCACAATACTATGAGGCCGTGGCGCCATGGCGAATTTCGATGACTCGCCATGAAAATCTTATTGCCTCTCATTTTGTCATACATTTTCTGACCTTGACCAAAGTGAACACATATGATAAGGCTCCACCCCTGAACATATTTCAACTGCCATATTTGACCTCAAGGACAGCGCCACCTAGTGGGAACAGGAAATGTTATGTTTTACACTTTGGGGTACAGTATAGTGATGGGTGACATCTGCAGCCTCAAATTTCTCCAGAAAAGCCTTAAGGAGTTGGTCTTGGGTTACAGTGAAAACTGTGAGTTTTCGCGAAAGGGTGTGACCCCAGCAGCATGGCGAACTTTGATGTCACGCCATGAAGAAACAAATTAGTATAACTCAATGAAATCCAGTCTGATCAGTACCAGACTTTACAGGCATGATGTCAGACCCGCCCTGAACAGATTGATGTGCCCATTGTCGGAAATACGGACAGCGCCACCTAGTGGCAACAGGAAATGTCATGGCTTTAATTTTGTTGTACTGATTTTCACAGGTTCATCGTGGCCACCTCAAAAGCGGTGAATATCACCATCAGTCCCTCGTGATGCTTCAGTGCAAAAATTGTGACTTTAAACTGAACGGCGCACCCTGGTGGCAACACGGTTCAACATGAAAGATGAAGTGGCTTTTGAGGGGCTTGGAAAGTTTATAGAGGCTTTAAATTTGGCACACACCTCCAATGTGATGAAGGCTTTGCTGTCATGTGATCATTTTCATTGAATAGCGCGAAATGGCTCCACAGCGCCCCCTACAATATTTCAAAATATCAGCCCCTGCTCTGTGTTTTATGTATGAGTCTGAAACCTGCTAAGCTTATAGGAGATATCAAGATGTACAAAAAAGTCTCTTGGAGCAATATCCCAAATCCAACAGGAAGTCAGCCATTTTAAAATTAATGTGTAATTTTGGCGACATTTTCCCCTCTTTTCAGGCTTCATACTTTGACGAACTCCTCCAAGGGATTTCATCATATTGAACCATTCTCCAGTGTGTGGAATCTAAAGACCTTTGTGATGTTAAATTGCGAAGCTTTTTACGTTCAAGGAAACGGGGTGGTCATGGCGGCACGTGGAGTTTCAATCACTGGCCAAAAAGCAGTAATATGCTGTCACTCAAAGACACAAAGTCCAATCTCTCCCAAAGGTCGCAGGCGTGATGAGACTCGAGCTCGGAAATGTTTGTTATTCCCTTTGTCTATAATGGTTAGAGCGCCACCTAGTGGGACGACTATAATGATGACTGAATGAGATGAAATGTTAGCTGGTGGTTAAATGCATGAATTCCATCAATGTGACATCAGATCGGACGTGCTGGTTTCAGGTGTTGGGCGTGGCTCGACACGCCGGGGGTGCGAGGGCCCTCATAACGCTGCTTGCAGCTTTAATTATTATTATTAGGGCCCGAGCACTGAGAGTGCGAAGGCCCTATTGTATCTGCTCCGTTTCTTATTATTATTATTAGGGCCCGAGCACTGATAGTGCGAAGGCCCTATTGTAATTGCTCTGTTTATTATTATTAGGGCCCGAGCACTGAGAGTGCGAAGGCCCTATTGTAATTGCTCTGTTTATTATTATTATTAGGGCCCGAGCACCGAGAGTGCGAAGGCCCTATTGTATCTGCTCCGTTTCTTATTATTATTATTATTATTATTCAGGCGAAACAAGGGCCTTTTTGAGGGCCTAAACATGCTCAAAAACTCATGAAATTTTGCACACATGCCAGGTCTGGTGAAAAATTTTGTATTTTAATGGTTTTACATATGAGCACTGGGAAATGGCTCTAGAGCGCCACCTATGCCTTGTTAAATGCAGCCCTACGACCACATGGTTTGAGCTACATGTATGAAATTTGGCACACATGTGTATCATGCCAAGACGAACAAAAAAGTCAGTGGGCCCATTGACGCAAACCCAACAGGAAGTCCGCCATTTGGAAGAGAAGGTGACATTTTGGCTCTAATTTTGCCATTTCCATGCCTCGAACTTTTGCGAACTCCTCCTTGGGGTTTGATTTCATAACCTTCATATTTGGTCAGTGTCAACTACACCCTTGTGCCATGTTAAATTGCGGAGCTTTTGAGTTTTCACAATACTATGAGGCCGTGGCGCCATGGCGAATTTCGATGACTCGCCATGAAAATCTTATTGCCTCTCATTTTGTCATACATTTTCTGACCTTGACCAAAGTGAACACATATGATAAGGCTCCACCCCTGAACATATTTCAACTGCCATATTTGACCTCAAGGACAGCGCCACCTAGTGGGAACAGGAAATGTTATGTTTTACACTTTGGGGTACAGTATAGTGATGGGTGACATCTGCAGCCTCAAATTTCTCCAGAAAAGCCTTAAGGAGTTGGTCTTGGGTTACAGTGAAAACTGTGAGTTTTCGCGAAAGGGTGTGACCCCAGCAGCATGGCGAACTTTGATGTCACGCCATGAAGAAACAAATTAGTATAACTCAATGAAATCCAGTCTGATCAGTACCAGACTTTACAGGCATGATGTCAGACCCGCCCTGAACAGATTGATGTGCCCATTGTCGGAAATACGGACAGCGCCACCTAGTGGCAACAGGAAATGTCATGGCTTTAATTTTGTTGTACTGATTTTCACAGGTTCATCGTGGCCACCTCAAAAGCGGTGAATATCACCATCAGTCCCTCGTGATGCTTCAGTGCAAAAATTGTGACTTTAAACTGAACGGCGCACCCTGGTGGCAACACGGTTCAACATGAAAGATGAAGTGGCTTTTGAGGGGCTTGGAAAGTTTATAGAGGCTTTAAATTTGGCACACACCTCCAATGTGATGAAGGCTTTGCTGTCATGTGATCATTTTCATTGAATAGCGCGAAATGGCTCCACAGCGCCCCCTACAATATTTCAAAATATCAGCCCCTGCTCTGTGTTTTATGTATGAGTCTGAAACCTGCTAAGCTTATAGGAGATATCAAGATGTACAAAAAAGTCTCTTGGAGCAATATCCCAAATCCAACAGGAAGTCAGCCATTTTAAAATTAATGTGTAATTTTGGCGACATTTTCCCCTCTTTTCAGGCTTCATACTTTGACGAACTCCTCCAAGGGATTTCATCATATTGAACCATTCTCCAGTGTGTGGAATCTAAAGACCTTTGTGATGTTAAATTGCGAAGCTTTTTACGTTCAAGGAAACGGGGTGGTCATGGCGGCACGTGGAGTTTCAATCACTGGCCAAAAAGCAGTAATATGCTGTCACTCAAAGACACAAAGTCCAATCTCTCCCAAAGGTCGCAGGCGTGATGAGACTCGAGCTCGGAAATGTTTGTTATTCCCTTTGTCTATAATGGTTAGAGCGCCACCTAGTGGGACGACTATAATGATGACTGAATGAGATGAAATGTTAGCTGGTGGTTAAATGCATGAATTCCATCAATGTGACATCAGATCGGACGTGCTGGTTTCAGGTGTTGGGCGTGGCTCGACACGCCGGGGGTGCGAGGGCCCTCATAACGCTGCTTGCAGCTTTAATTATTATTATTAGGGCCCGAGCACTGAGAGTGCGAAGGCCCTATTGTATCTGCTCCGTTTCTTATTATTATTATTAGGGCCCGAGCACTGATAGTGCGAAGGCCCTATTGTAATTGCTCTGTTTATTATTATTAGGGCCCGAGCACTGAGAGTGCGAAGGCCCTATTGTAATTGCTCTGTTTATTATTATTATTAGGGCCCGAGCACCGAGAGTGCGAAGGCCCTATTGTATCTGCTCCGTTTCTTATTATTATTATTATTATTATTCAGGCGAAACAAGGGCCTTTTTGAGGGCCTAAACATGCTCAAAAACTCATGAAATTTTGCACACATGCCAGGTCTGGTGAAAAATTTTGTATTTTAATGGTTTTACATATGAGCACTGGGAAATGGCTCTAGAGCGCCACCTATGCCTTGTTAAATGCAGCCCTACGACCACATGGTTTGAGCTACATGTATGAAATTTGGCACACATGTGTATCATGCCAAGACGAACAAAAAAGTCAGTGGGCCCATTGACGCAAACCCAACAGGAAGTCCGCCATTTGGAAGAGAAGGTGACATTTTGGCTCTAATTTTGCCATTTCCATGCCTCGAACTTTTGCGAACTCCTCCTTGGGGTTTGATTTCATAACCTTCATATTTGGTCAGTGTCAACTACACCCTTGTGCCATGTTAAATTGCGGAGCTTTTGAGTTTTCACAATACTATGAGGCCGTGGCGCCATGGCGAATTTCGATGACTCGCCATGAAAATCTTATTGCCTCTCATTTTGTCATACATTTTCTGACCTTGACCAAAGTGAACACATATGATAAGGCTCCACCCCTGAACATATTTCAACTGCCATATTTGACCTCAAGGACAGCGCCACCTAGTGGGAACAGGAAATGTTATGTTTTACACTTTGGGGTACAGTATAGTGATGGGTGACATCTGCAGCCTCAAATTTCTCCAGAAAAGCCTTAAGGAGTTGGTCTTGGGTTACAGTGAAAACTGTGAGTTTTCGCGAAAGGGTGTGACCCCAGCAGCATGGCGAACTTTGATGTCACGCCATGAAGAAACAAATTAGTATAACTCAATGAAATCCAGTCTGATCAGTACCAGACTTTACAGGCATGATGTCAGACCCGCCCTGAACAGATTGATGTGCCCATTGTCGGAAATACGGACAGCGCCACCTAGTGGCAACAGGAAATGTCATGGCTTTAATTTTGTTGTACTGATTTTCACAGGTTCATCGTGGCCACCTCAAAAGCGGTGAATATCACCATCAGTCCCTCGTGATGCTTCAGTGCAAAAATTGTGACTTTAAACTGAACGGCGCACCCTGGTGGCAACACGGTTCAACATGAAAGATGAAGTGGCTTTTGAGGGGCTTGGAAAGTTTATAGAGGCTTTAAATTTGGCACACACCTCCAATGTGATGAAGGCTTTGCTGTCATGTGATCATTTTCATTGAATAGCGCGAAATGGCTCCACAGCGCCCCCTACAATATTTCAAAATATCAGCCCCTGCTCTGTGTTTTATGTATGAGTCTGAAACCTGCTAAGCTTATAGGAGATATCAAGATGTACAAAAAAGTCTCTTGGAGCAATATCCCAAATCCAACAGGAAGTCAGCCATTTTAAAATTAATGTGTAATTTTGGCGACATTTTCCCCTCTTTTCAGGCTTCATACTTTGACGAACTCCTCCAAGGGATTTCATCATATTGAACCATTCTCCAGTGTGTGGAATCTAAAGACCTTTGTGATGTTAAATTGCGAAGCTTTTTACGTTCAAGGAAACGGGGTGGTCATGGCGGCACGTGGAGTTTCAATCACTGGCCAAAAAGCAGTAATATGCTGTCACTCAAAGACACAAAGTCCAATCTCTCCCAAAGGTCGCAGGCGTGATGAGACTCGAGCTCGGAAATGTTTGTTATTCCCTTTGTCTATAATGGTTAGAGCGCCACCTAGTGGGACGACTATAATGATGACTGAATGAGATGAAATGTTAGCTGGTGGTTAAATGCATGAATTCCATCAATGTGACATCAGATCGGACGTGCTGGTTTCAGGTGTTGGGCGTGGCTCGACACGCCGGGGGTGCGAGGGCCCTCATAACGCTGCTTGCAGCTTTAATTATTATTATTAGGGCCCGAGCACTGAGAGTGCGAAGGCCCTATTGTATCTGCTCCGTTTCTTATTATTATTATTAGGGCCCGAGCACTGATAGTGCGAAGGCCCTATTGTAATTGCTCTGTTTATTATTATTAGGGCCCGAGCACTGAGAGTGCGAAGGCCCTATTGTAATTGCTCTGTTTATTATTATTATTAGGGCCCGAGCACCGAGAGTGCGAAGGCCCTATTGTATCTGCTCCGTTTCTTATTATTATTATTATTATTATTCAGGCGAAACAAGGGCCTTTTTGAGGGCCTAAACATGCTCAAAAACTCATGAAATTTTGCACACATGCCAGGTCTGGTGAAAAATTTTGTATTTTAATGGTTTTACATATGAGCACTGGGAAATGGCTCTAGAGCGCCACCTATGCCTTGTTAAATGCAGCCCTACGACCACATCGTTTGAGCTACATGTATGAAATTTGGCACACATGTGTATCATGCCAAGACGAACAAAAAAGTCTGTGGGCCCATTGACGCAAACCCAACAGGAAGTCCGCCATTTGGAAGAGAAGGTGACATTTTGGCTCTAATTTTGCCATTTCCATGCCTCGAACTTTTGCGAACTCCTCCTTGGGGTTTCATTTCATAACCTTCATATTTGGTCAGTGTCAACTACACCCTTGTGCCATGTTAAATTGCGGAGCTTTTGAGTTTTCACAATACTATGAGGCCGTGGCGCCATGGCGAATTTCGATGACTCGCCATGAAAATCTTATTGCCTCTCATTTTGTCATACATTTTCTGACCTTGACCAAAGTGAACACATATGATAAGGCTCCACCCCTGAACATATTTCAACTGCCATATTTGACCTCAAGGACAGCGCCACCTAGTGGGAACAGGAAATGTTATGTTTTACACTTTGGGGTACAGTATAGTGATGGGTGACATCTGCAGCCTCAAATTTCTCCAGAAAAGCCTTAAGGAGTTGGTCTTGGGTTACAGTGAAAACTGTGACTTTTCGCAAAAGGGTGTGACCCCAGCAGCATGGCGAACTTTGATGTCACGCCATGAAGAAACAAATTAGTATAACTCAATGAAATCCAGTCTGATCAGTACCAGACTTTACAGGCATGATGTCAGACCCGCCCTGAACAGATTGATGTGCCCATTGTCGGAAATACGGACAGCGCCACCTAGTGGCAACAGGAAATGTCATGGCTTTAATTTTGTTGTACTGATTTTCACAGGTTCATCGTGGCCACCTCAAAAGCGGTGAATATCACCATCAGTCCTTCGTGATGCTTCAGTGCAAAAATTGTGACTTTAAACTGAACGGCGCACCCTGGTGGCAACACGGTTCAACATGAAAGATGAAGTGGCTTTTGAGGGGCTTGGAAAGTTTATAGAGGCTTGGAATTTGGCACACACCCCCAAATGGAGGAAAGCTTTGTTGTCATGTGATCATTTTCATTGAATAGCGCGAAATTGCTCCACAGCGCCCCCTACAAAATTTCAAAACCACAGCCCCAGCTCTGTGTTTTATGTATGAGTCTGAAACCTGGTAAGCTTATAGGAGATATCAAGATGTACAAAAAAGTCTCTTGGAGCAATATCCCAAATCCAACAGGAAGTCAGCCATTTTAAAATTAATGTGCAATTTTGGCAACATTTTCCCCGCTTTTCAGGCACCGTTCTTTGACGAACTCCTCCAAGGGATTTCATCACATTGATGCGATTTCCTGTGTGTGGAATCTAAAGACCTTTGTGATGTTAAATTGCGAAGCTTTTTACATTCAGGGAAACGGGGTGGTCATGGCGGCACATAGAGTTTCAATCACTCGCCAAAAAGCAGTAATCTGCTGTCACTCAAAAACACAATGTCCAATCTCTCCCAAAGCTCATAGGCGTGATGAGACTCGAGCTCGGAAATGTTTGTTATGCCATTTGTGCATAATGGTTTGAGCGCCACCTAGTGGAACGACTAACTAATCATAAATGAATGAGTTGAAATGTTAGCTGGTGGTTAAATGCATGAATTCCATCAATGTGACATCAGATCGGAGGTGCTGGTTTTAGGTGTTGGGCGTGGCTCGACGCGCCGGGGGTGCGAGGGCCCTCATAACGCTGCTTGCAGCTTTAATTATTATTATTATTATTCACCCCAAACAAGGGCCTTTTTGAGGGCCTAAACATGCTCAAAAACTCATGAAATTTTGCACACATGCCAGGTTTGGTGAAAAATTTTGTATTTTAATGGTTTTACATATGAGCACTGGGAAATGGCTCTACAGCGCCACCTATGCCTTGTTAAATGCAGCCCTACGACCACATCGTTTGAGCTACATGTATGAAATTTGGCACACATGTGTATCATGCCAAGACGAACAAAAAAGTCTGGGGGCCCATTGACGCAAACCCAACAGGAAGTCCGGCATTTGGAAGAGAAGGTGACATTTTGGCTCTAATTTTGCCATTTCCATGCCTCGAACTTTTGCGAACTCCTCCTTGGGGTTTGATTTCATAACCTTCATATTTGGTCAGTGTCAACTACACATCTGGGCCATGTTAAATTGCGGAGCTTTTGAGTTTTCACGATACGGTGACGCCGTGGCGCCATGGCGAATTTCGATGACTCGCCATGAAAATCTTATTGCCTCTCATTTTGTCATACATTTTCTGACCTTGACCAAAGTGAACACATATGATAAGACTCCACCCCTGAACATATTTCAACTGCCATATTTGACATCAAGGACAGCGCCACCTAGTGGGAACAGGAAATGTCATGTTTTACACTTTGGGGTACAGTATTGTGATGGGTGACACCTGCAGCCTCAAATTTCTCCAGGAAAGCCTTAAGGAGTTGGTCTTGGGTTACAGTGAAAACTGTGACTTTTCGCAAAAGGGTGTGACCCCAGCAGCATGGCGAACTTTGATGTCACGCCATGAAGAAACAAATTAGTATAACTCAATGAAATCCAGTCTGTTCAGTACCAGACTTTACAGGCATGATGTCAGACCCACCCTGAACAGATTGATGTGCCCATTGTCGGGAATACGTACAGCGCCACCTAGTGGCAACAGGAAATGTCATGGCTTTAATTTTGTTGTACTGATTTTCACAGGTTCATCGTGGCCACCTCAAAAGCGGTGAATATCACCATCAGTCCCTCGTGATGCTTCAGTGCAAAAATTGTGACTTTAAACTGAACGGCGCACCCTGGTGGCAACGCGGTTCACCATGAAAGATGAAGTGGCTTTTGAGGGACTTGGAAAGCTTATAGAGGCTTGAAATTTGGCACACACCTCCAAATGGATGTAGGTTTTGTTGGGATGTGATCATTTTCATTATATAGCTCGAAATTGCTCCACAGCGCCCCCTACAAAATTTCAAAACAACAGCCCCTGCTCTGTGTTTCATCTATGAGTCTGAAACCTGGTAAGCTTATGGAAAATATCAAGATGTACAAAAAAGTCTCTTGGAGCAATATCCCAAATCCAACAGGAAGTCAGCCATTTTAAAATTAATGTGTAATTTTGGCAACATTTTCCCCGCTTTTCAGGCTTCATACTTTGACGAACTCCTCCAAGGGATTTCATCATATTGAACCATTCTCCAGTGTGTGGAATCTAAAGACCTTTGTGATGTTAAATTGCGAAGCTTTTTACGTTCAAGGAAACGGGGTGGTCATGGCGGCACGTGGAGTTTCAATCACTGGCCAAAAAGCAGTAATATGCTGTCACTCAAAGACACAAAGTCCAATCTCTCCCAAAGGTCGCAGGCGTGATGAGACTCGAGCTCGGAAATGTTTGTTATGCCCTTTGTCTATAATGGTTAGAGCGCCACCTAGTGGGACGACTATACTCATGGTTGAACCAAATGAAATGTTAACTGGTGGTTAAATGCATGAATTCCATCAATGTGACATCAGATCGGACGTGCTGGTTTCAGGTGTTGGGCATGGCTCGACACGCCGGGGGTGCGAGGGCCCTCATAACGCTGCTTGCAGCTTTAATTATTATTATTATTATTATTCACCCCAAACAAGGGCCTTTTTGAGGGCCTAAACATGCTCAAAAACTCATGAAATTTTGCACACATGCCAGGTCTGGTGAAAAATTTTGTATTTTAATGGTTTTACATATGAGCACTGGGAAATGGCTCTACAGCGCCACCTATGCCTTGTTAAATGCAGCCCTACGACCACATCGTTTGAGCTACATGTATGAAATTTGGCACACATGTGTATCATGCCAAGACGAACAAAAAAGTCTGTGGGCCCATTGACGCAAACCCAACAGGAAGTCCGCCATTTGGAAGAGAAGGTGACATTTTGGCTCTAATTTTGCCATTTCCATGCCTCGAACTTTTGCGAACTCCTCCTTGGGGTTTCATTTCATAACCTTCAAATTTGGACAGTGTCAACTACACCCTTGTGCCATGTTAAATTGCGGAGCTTTTGAGTTTTCACAATACTATGAGGCCGTGGCGCCATGGCGAATTTCGATGACTCGCCATGAAAATCTTATTGCCTCTCATTTTGTCATACATTTTCTGACCTTGACCAAAGTGAACACATATGATAAGGCTCCACCCCTGAACATATTTCAACTGCCATATTTGACCTCAAGGACAGCGCCACCTAGTGGGAACAGGAAATGTTATGTTTTACACTTTGGGGTACAGTATAGTGATGGGTGACATCTGCAGCCTCAAATTTCTCCAGGAAAGCCTTAAGGAGTTGGTCTTGGGTTACAGTGAAAACTGTGAGTTTTCGCGAAAGGGTGTGACCCCAGCAGCATGGCGAACTTTGATGTCACGCCATGAAGAAACAAATTAGTATAACTCAATGAAATCCAGTCTGATCAGTACCAGACTTTACAGGCATGATGTCAGACCCGCCCTGAACAGATTGATGTGCCCATTGTCGGAAATACGGACAGCGCCACCTAGTGGCAACAGGAAATGTCATGGCTTTAACTTTGTTGTACTGATTTTCACAGGTTGATCGTGGCCACCTCAAAAGCGGTGAATATCACCATCAGTCCCTTGTGATGCTTCAGTGCAAAAATTGTGACTTTAAACTGAACGGCGCACCCTGGTGGCAACGCGGTTCATCATGAAAGATGAAGTGGCTTTTGAGGGGCTTGGAAAGTATATAGAGGCTTGAAATTTGGCACACACCTCCAAATGGATGAAGGCATTGTTGTTATGTAACCATTTTCCTTGAATAGCGCAAAATGGCTCCACAGCGCCCCCTACAATATTTCAAAACATCAGCCCCTGCTCTGTGTTTCATCTATGAGTCTTACACTTGGTAAGCTTGTGTAAGATATCAAGATGTACAAAAAAGTCTCTTGGAGCAATATCCCAAATCCAACAGGAAGTCAGCCATTATAAAATTAATGTGTAATTTTGATGACATTTTCCCCCCTTTTCAGGCCTCATACTTTGACGAACTCCTCCAAGGGATTTCATCATATTGAAGCATTCTTCAGTGTGTAGAATCTAAAGACCTTTGTGATGTTAAATTGCGAAGATTTTTCCGTTCAGGGAAACGGGGTGGTCATGGCGGCACGTAGAGTTTCAATCACTCGCAAAAAGCAGTAATCTGCTGTCACTAAAAAACACAATGTCCAATCTCTCCCAAAGGTCGCAGGTGTGATGAGACTCGAGCTTGGAAATGTTTGTTATGCTATTTGTCAATAATGGTTAGAGCGCCACCTAGTGGCATGACTATAATCCTGGTTGAATAAGATGAAATGTTAGCTGGTGATTAAAAGCATGAAATCCATCAATGTGACATCATATCGGACGTGCTGGTTTGAGGTGTTGGCAGTGGCTCGACGTGCCGGGGGTGCGAGGGCCCTCATAACGCTGCTTGCAGCTTTAATTAGGGCCCGAGCACTGACAGTGCGAAGGCCCTATTGTAATTGCTCTGTTTATTATTATTATTAGGGCCCGAGCACTGATAGTGCGAAGGCCCTATTGTAATTGCTCTGTTTATTATTATTATTATTATTATTATTATTATTATTATTATTATTATTTCGGCAAATGAATTGGCCGTTTGAGGGCCTAAACATGCTCGAAAACTCATGAAATTTTGCACACGCGTCAGGTCTGGTGAAAATTTACGTATTTTAATGTTCTCAGACATGGCCAGGGAAAATTAGCTCAGTAGCGCCACCTAGAAAAATGAAAAACGCGAGCCCCCGGTATGGGTATGACCTACATGTTTGAAAGTCGGTACACCTATATAATGTTCAGAGTCGAACAAAAAAGTCTATTATGGCAATGTCCTAAACCCAACAGGAAGTCCGCCATTTTGGATTGAAGGTGACATTTTGGCTCTGATTTTACCATTTCCATGCCTCGAACTTTGACGAACTCCTCCTTGGGGTTTGATTTCATAACCTTCATATTTGGTCAGTGCCAACTACACCCTTGTGCCATGTTAAATTGCGGAGCTTTTGAGTTTTCACAATACTATGAGGCCGTGGCGCCATGGCGAATTTCGATGACTCGCCATGAAAATCTTATTGCCTCTCATTTTGTCATACATGTTCCGATCTGGACCAAAGAGCACACATATGATAAGGCTCCACCCCTGAACATATTTCAACTGCCATATTTGACATCAAGGACAGCGCCACCTAGTGGGAACAGGAAATGTCATGTTTTACACTTTGGGGTACAGTATAGTGATGGGTGACATCTGCAGCCTCAAATTTCTCCAGGAAAGCCTTAAGGAGTTGGTCTTGGGTTACAGTGAAAACTGTGACTTTTCGCAAAAGGGTGTGACCCCAGCAGCATGGCGAACTTTGATGTCACGCCATGAATAAACAAATTAGTATAACTCAATGAAATCCAGTCTGATCAGTACCAGACTTTACAGGCATGATGGCAGACCCGCCCTGAACAGATTGATGTGCCCATTGTCGGAAATACGGACAGCGCCACCTAATGGCAACAGGAAATGTCATGGCTTTAATTTTGTTGTACTGATTTTCACAGGTTCATCGTGGCCACCTCAAAAGCGGTGAATATCAACATCAGTCCCTCGTGATGCTTCAGTGCAAAAATTGTGACTTTAAACTGAACGGCGCACCCTGGTGGCAACGCGGTTCACCATGAAAGATGAAGTGGCTTTTGAGGGGCTTGGAAAGTTTATAGAGGCTTGAAATTTGGCACACACCTCCAAATGGATGAAGGCATTGTTGTTATGTAACCATTTTCCTTGAATAGCGCAAAATGGCTCCACAGCGCCCCCTACAATATTTCAAAACATCAACCCCTGCTCTGTGTTTCATCTATGAGTCTGACACTTGGTAAGCTTGTGTAAGATATCAAGATGTACAAAAAAGTCTCTTGGAGCAATATCCCAAATCCAACAGGAAGTCAGCCATTTTAAAATTAATGTGTAATTTTGATGACATTTTCCCCCCTTTTCAGGCCTCATACTTTGACGAACTCCTCCAAGGGATTTCATCATATTGAAGCATTCTTCAGTGTGTAGAATCTAAAGACCTTTGTGATGTTAAATTGCGAAGCTTTTTCCGTTCAGGGAAACGGGGTGGTCATGGCGGCACGTAGAGTTTCAATCACTCGCAAAAAGCAGTAATCTGCTGTCACTAAAAAACACAATGTCCAATCTCTCCCAAAGGTCGCAGGTGTGATGAGACTCTAGCTTGGAAATGTTTGTTATGCTATTTGTCAATAATGGTTAGAGCGCCACCTAGTGGCATGACTATAATCCTGGTTGAATAAGATGAAATGTTAGCTGGTGATTAAAAGCATGAAATCCATCAATGTGACATCACATCGGACGTGCCGGTTTGAGGTGTTGGCAGTGGCTCGACGTGCCGGGGGTGCGAGGGCCCTCGTAACGCTGCTTGCAGCTTTAATTATTATTATTATTATTATTTCGGCAAATGAATTGGCCGTTTGAGGGCCTAAACATGCTCGAAAACTCATGAAATTTTGCACACGCGTCAGGTCTGGTGAAAATTTACGTATTTTAATGTTCTCAGACATGGCCAGGGAAAATTAGCTCAGTAGCGCCACCTAGAAAAATGAAAAACGCGAGCCCCCGGTATGGGTATGACCTACACGTTTGAAAGTCGGTACACCTATATAACGTTCAGAGTCGAACAAAAAAGTCTATTATGGCAATGTCCTAAACCCAACAGGAAGTCCGCCATTTTGGATTGAAGGTGACATTTTGGCTCTGATTTTACCGTTTCCATGCCTTGTACTTTAACGAACTCCTCCTTGGGATTTGGTCCTATAAACTTCAAATTTGGACAGTGTCAACTACACCCTTGTGCCATGTTAAATTGCGGAGCTTTTGAGTTTTCACAATACTATGAGGCCGTGGCGCCATGGCGAATTTCGATGACTCGCCATGAAAATCTTATTGCCTCTCATTTTGTCATACATGTTCCGATCTGGACCAAAGTGAACACATATGATAAGGCTCCACCCCTGAACATATTTCAACTGCCATATTTGACATCAAGGACAGCGCCACCTAGTGGGAACAGGAAATGTCATGTTTTACACTTTGGGGTACAGTATAGTGATGGGTGACATCTGCAGCCTCAAATTTCTCCAGGAAAGCCTTAAGGAGTTGGTCTTGGGTTACAGTGAAAACTGTGAGTTTTCGCAAAAGGGTGTGACCCCAGCAGCATGGCGAACTTTGATGTCACGCCATGAAGAAAGAAATTAGTATAACTCAATGAAATCCAGTCTGATCAGTACCAGACTTTACAGGCATGATGTCAGACCCGCCCTGAACAGATTGATGTGCCCATTGTCGGAAATACGGACAGCGCCACCTAGTGGCCACAGGAAATGTCATGGCTTTAATTTTGTTGTACTGATTTTCACAGGTTCATCGTGGCCACCTCAAAAGCGGTGAATATCAACATCAGTCCCTCGTGATGCTTCAGTGCAAAAATTGTGACTTTAAACTGAACGGCGCACCCTGGTGGCAACGCGGTTCACCATGAAAGATGAAGTGGCTTTTGAGGGGCTTGGAAAGTTTATAGAGGCTTGAAATTTGGCACACACCTCCAAATGGATGAAGGCATTGTTGTTATGTAACCATTTTCCTTGAATAGCGCAAAATGGCTCCACAGCGCCCCCTACAATATTTCAAAACATCAGCCCCTGCTCTGTGTTTCATCTATGAGTCTGACACTTGGTAAGCTTGTGTAAGATATCAAGATGTACAAAAAAGTCTCTTGGAGCAATATCCCAAATCCAACAGGAAGTCAGCCATTTCAAAATTAATGTGTAATTTTGATGACATTTTCCCCCCTTTTCAGGCCTCATACTTTGACGAACTCCTCCAAGGGATTTCATCATATTGAAGCATTCTTCAGTGTGTAGAATCTAAAGACCTTTGTGATGTTAAATTGCGAAGCTTTTTCCGTTTAGGGAAACGGGGTGGTCATGGCGGCACGTAGAGTTTCAATCACTCGCAAAAAGCAGTAATCTGCTGTCACTAAAAAACACAATGTCCAATCTCTCCCAAAGGTCGCAGGTGTGATGAGACTCGAGCTTGGAAATGTTTGTTATGCTATTTGTCAATAATGGTTAGAGCGCCACCTAGTGGCATGACTATAATCCTGGTTGAATAAGATGAAATGTTAGCTGGTGATTAAAAGCATGAATTCCATCAATGTGACATCACATCGGACGTGCTGGTTTCAGGTGTTGGGCATGGCTCGACACGCCGGGGGTGCGAGGGCCCTCATAACGCTGCTTGCAGCTTTAATTATTATTATTATTATTATTCAGGCGAAACAAGGGCCTTTTTGAGGGCCTAAACATGCTCAAAAACTCATGAAATTTTGCACACATGCCAGGTCTGGTGAAAAATTTTGTATTTTAATGGTTTTACATATGAGCACTGGGAAATGGCTCTACAGCGCCACCTATGCCTTGTTAAATGCAGCCCTACGACCACATCGTTTGAGCTACACGTATGAAATTTGGCACACATGTGTATCATGCCAAGACGAACAAAAAAGTCTGTGGGCCCATTGACGCAAACCCAACAGGAAGTCCGCCATTTGGAAGAGAAGGTGACATTTTGGCTCTAATTTTGCCATTTCCATGCCTCGAACTTTTGCGAACTCCTCCTTGGGGTTTGATTTCATAACCTTCATATTTGGTCAGTGTCAACTACACCCTTGTGCCATGTTAAATTGCGGAGCTTTTGAGTTTTCACAATACGGTGACGCCGTGGCGCCATGGCGAATTTCGATGACTCGCCATGAAAATCTTATTGCCTCTCATTTTGTCATACATTTTCTGACCTTGACCAAAGTGAACACATATGATAAGACTCCACCCCTGAACATATTTCAACTGCCATATTTGACATCAAGGACAGCGCCACCTAGTGGGAACAGGAAATGTCATGTTTTACACTTTGGGGTACAGTATAGTGATGGGTGACACCTGCAGCCTCAAATTTCTCCAGGAAAGCCTTAAGGAGTTGGTCTTGGGTTACAGTGAAAACTGTGACTTTTCGCAAAAGGGTGTGACCCCAGCAGCATGGCGAACTTTGATGTCACGCCATGAAGAAACAAATTAGTATAACTCAATGAAATCTAGTCTGTTCAGTACCAGACTTTACAGGCATGATGTCAGACCCACCCTGAACAGATTGATGTGCCCATTGTCGGGAATACGTACAGCGCCACCTAGTGGCAACAGGAAATGTCATGGCTTTAATTTTGTTGTACTGATTTTCACAGGTTCATCGTGGCCACCTCAAAAGCGGTGAATATCAACATCAGTCCCTCGTGATGCTTCAGTGCAAAAATTGTGACTTTAAACTGAACGGCGCACCCTGGTGGCAACGCGGTTCACCATGAAAGATGAAGTGGCTTTTGAGGGACTTGGAAAGTTTATAGAGGCTTGAAATTTGGCACACACCTCCAAATGGATGTAGCGTTTGTTGTCATGTGATCATTTTCATTGAATAGCTCGAAATTGCTCCACAGCGCCCCCTACAAAATTTCAAAACAACAGCCCCTGCTCTGTGTTTCATCTATGAGTCTGAAACCTGGTAAGCTTATGGAAAATATCAAGATGTACAAAAAAGTCTCTTGGAGCAATATCCCAAATCCAACAGGAAGTCAGCCATTTTAAAATTAATGTGTAATTTTTGTGATATTTTCCACTCTTTCCAGGCACCGTTCTTTGACGAACTCCTCCAAGGGATTTCATCATATTGAACCAATCTCCAGTGTGTGGAATCTAAAGACCTTTGTGATGTTAAATTGCGAAGCTTTTTACGTTCAGGGAAACGGGGTGGTCATGGCGGCATGTGGAGTTTCAGTCACTCGCCAAAAAGCAGTAATCTGCTGTCACTCAAAATCAAAATGTCCAATATGTCCCAAAGGTCGCAGGCGTGATGAGACTCGAGCTCGGAAATGTTTGTTATGCCATTTGTCAGTAATGGTTAGAGCGCCACCTAGTGGGACGACTATAATCATGATTGAATGAGATGAAATGTTAGCTGGTGGTTGAATGCATGAATTTCATCAATGTGACATCAGATCGGAGGTGCTGGTTGTAGGTGTTGGGCGTAGCTCGACGCGATGGGGTGCGAGGGCCCTCATAACGCTGCTTGCAGCTTTAATTATTATTATTATTATTATTCCGGCAAATGAATTGGCCGTTTGAGGGCCTAAACATGCTCGAAAACTCATGAAATTTTGCACACGCGTCAGGTCTGGTGAAAATTTACGTATTTTAATGTTCCCAGACATGGCCAGGGAAAATTAGCTCAGTAGCGCCACCTAGAAAAATTAAAAACGCGAGCCCCCGGTATGGGTATGACCTACACGTTTGAAAGTCGGTACACCTATATAACGTTCAGAGTCGAACAAAAAAGTCTATTATGGCAATGTCCTAAACCCAACAGGAAGTCCGCCATTTTGGATTGAAGGTGACATTTTGGGTCTGATTTTACCGTTTCCATGCCTTGTACTTTAACGAACTCCTCCTTGGGATTTGGTCCTATAAACTTCAAATTTGGACAGTGTCAACTACACCCTTGTGCCATGTTAAATTGCGGAGCTTTTGAGTTTTCACAATACTATGAGGCCGTGGCGCCATGGCGAATTTCGATGACTCGCCATGAAAATCTTATTGCCTCTCATTCTGTCATACATGTTCCGATCTGGACCAAAGAGCACACATATGATAAGGCTCCAACCCTGAACATATTTCAACTGCCATATTTGACATCAAGGACAGCGCCACCTAGTGGGAACAGGAAATGTCATGTTTTACACTTTGGGGTACAGTATAGTGATGGGTGACATCTGCAGCCTCAAATTTCTCCAGGAAAGCCTTAAGGAGTTGGTCTTGGGTTACAGTGAAAACTGTGACTTTTTGCAAGAGGGTGTGACCCCAGCAGCATGGCGAACTTTGATGTCACGCCATGAAGAAACAAATTAGTATAACTCAATGAAATCCAGTCTGATCAGTACCAGACTTTACAGGCATGATGTCAGACCCGCCCTGAACAGATTGATGTGCCCATTGTCAGGAATATGAAGAGCGCCACCTAGTGGGAACAGGAAATGTCATGTCTTACACTTTGTTGTACTGATTTTCACAGGTTCATTGTGGACACCTCAAAAGCGCTGAATATCACCGTCAGTCCCTCGTGATGCTTTAGTGCAAAAATTGTGACTTTATACTGAACGGCGCGCCCTGGTGGCAACGCTGTTCACCATGAAAAATGAAGTGGCTTTTGAGGGGCTTGGAAAGTTTAAAAAGTCTTGAAATTTGGCGCACACCTCCAATGTGCATAAGGCTTTGTTGTTATGTGATCATTTTCATTGAATAGCGCAAAATGGCTCCACAGCGCCCCCTACGAAATTTCAAAACATCAGCCCCAGCTCTGTGTTTTATGTATGAGTCTTAAACCTGGTAAGCTTATAGGAGATATCAAGATGTACAAAAAAGTCTCTTGGAGCAATATCCCAAATCCAACAGGAAGTCAGCCATTTTAAAATTAATGTGTAATTTTGGCAACATTTTCCCCTCTTTCCAGGCACCGTTCTTTGACGTACTCCTCCAAGGGATTTCATCATATTGAACCAATCTCCAGTGTGTGGAATCTAAAGACCTTTGTCATGTTAAATTGCGAAGCTTTTTACGTTCAGTGAAACGGGGTTGTCATGGTGGCACGTGGAGTTTCAATCACTCGCCAAAAAGCAGTAATCTGCTGTCACTCAAAATCTAAATGTCCAAATTCTCCCAAAGGTCGCAGGCGTGATGAGACTCGAGCTCGGAAATGTTTGTTATGCCATTTGTCAGTAATGGTTAGAGCGCCACCTAGTGGAACGACTAACTAATCATGAATGAATGAGTTGAAATGTTAGCTGGTGGTTAAATGCATGAATTCCATCAATGTGACATCAGATCGGACGTGCTGGTTTTAGGTGTTGGGCGTGGCTCGACGTGCCGGGGGTGCGAGGGCCCTCATAACGCTGCTTGCAGCTTTAATTATTATTATTATTATTCCGGCAAATGAATTGGCCGTTTGAGGGCCTAAACATGCTCGAAAACTCATGAAATTTTGCACACGCGTCAGGTCTGGTGAAAATTTACGTATTTTAATGTTCTCAGACATGGCCAGGGAAAATTAGCTCAGTAGCGCCACCTAGAAAAATGAAAAACGCGAGCCCCCGGTATGGGTATGGCCTACAAGTTTGAAAGTCGGTACACCTATATAACGTTCAGAGTCGAACAAAAAAGTCTATTATGGCAATGTCCTAAACCCAACAGGAAGTCCGCCATTTGGAAGAGAAGGTGACATTTTGGCTCTAATTTTGCCATTTCCATGCCTCGAACTTTTGCGAACTCCTCCTTGGGATTTGGTTGTATAAGCTTCATCTTTGGTCAGTGTCAACTACACACCTGGGCCATGTTAAATTGCGGAGCTTTTGAGTTTTCACAATACTATGAGGCCGTGGCGCCATGGCGAATTTCGATGACTCGCCATGAAAATCTTATTGCCTCTCATTTTGTCATACATTTTCTGACCTTGACCAAAGTGAACACATATGATAAGGCTCCACCCCTGAACATATTTCAACTGCCATATTTGACACCAGGGACAGCGCCACCTAGTGGGAACAGGAAATGTCATGTTTTACACTTTGGGGTACAGTATAGTGATGGGTGACACCTGCAGCCTCAAATTTCTCCAGGAAAGCCTTAAGGAGTTGGTCTTGGGTTACAGTGAAAACTGTGACTTTTCGCAAAAGGGTGTGACCCCAGCAGCATGGCGAACTTTGATGTCACGCCATGAAGAAACAAATTAGTATAACTCAATGAAATCCAGTCTGATCAGTACCAGACTTTACAGGCATGATGTCAGACCCGCCCTGAACAGATTGATGTGCCCATTGTCGGAAATACGGACAGCGCCACCTAGTGGCAACAGGAAATGTCATGGCTTTAATTTTGTTGTACTGATTTTCACAGGTTCATCGTGGCCACCTCAAAAGCGGTGAATATCACCATCAGTCCCTCGTGATGCTTCAGTGCAAAAATTGTGACTTTAAACTGAACGGCGCACCCTGGTGGCAACGCTGTTCACCATGAAAGATGAAGTGGCTTTTGAGGGTCTTGGCAAGTTTATAGAGGCTTGAAATTTGGCACACACCTCCAATGTGACGAAGGCTTTGTTGTCATGTGATAATTTTCATTGAATATCCCAAAATGGCTCCACAGCGCCCCCTACAAAATTTCAAAACCACAGCCCCAGCTCTGTGTTTTATGTATGAATCTGAAACCTGGTAAGCTTATAGGAGATATCAAGATGTACAAAAAAGTCTCTTGGAGCAATATCCCAAATCCAACAGGAAGTCAGCCATTTTAAAATTAATGTGTAATTTTGGCGACATTTTCCCCTCTTTTCAGGCTTCATACTTTGACGAACTCCTCCAAGGGATTTCATCAGATTGGACCGATCTGCAGTTTGTGGAATCTAAAGACCTTTGTGATGTTAAATTGCGAAGCTTTTTACGTCCAGGGAAACGGGGTGGTTATGGCGGCACTTAGAGTTTGAATCACTCGCCAAAAAGCAGTAATCTGCTGTCACTCAAAAACACAATGTCCAATCTCTCCCAAACGTCTCAGGTGTGATGAGACTCGAGCTTGGAAGTGTTTGTTATGCCATTTGTACATAATGGTTAGAGCGCCACCTAGTGGAACGACTAACTAATCATGAATGAATGAGTTGAAATGTTAGCTGGTGGTTAAATGCATGAATTCCATCAATGTGAGATCAGATCGGACGTGCTGGTTTTAGGTGTTGGGCGTGGCTCGACGCGCCGGGGGTGCTCGGGCCCTCGTAACGCTGCTTGCAGCTTTAATTAGGGCCCGAGCACAGAGAGTGCGAAGGCCCTATTGTAATTGCTCTGTTTATTATTATTATTATTATTATTAGGGCCCGAGCACTGACAGTGCGAAGGCCCTATTGTAATTGCTCTGTTTATTATTATTATTATTATTATTATTATTATTATTATTATTATTCCGGCAAATGAATCGGCCTTTTGAGGGCCTAAACATGCTCGAAAACTCATGAAATTTTGCACACGCGTCAGGTCTGGTGAAAATTTACGTATTTTAATGTTCTCAGACATGGCCAGGGAAAATTAGCTCAGTAGCGCCACCTAGAAAAATGAAAAAGGCGAGCCCCCGGTATGAGTATGGCCTACATGTTTGAAAGTAGGTACACTTATATAACGTTCAGAGTCGAACAAAAAAGTCTATTATGGCAATGTCCTAAACCCAACAGGAAGTCCGCCATTTTGGATTGAAGGTGACATTTTGGCTCTAATTTTACCGTTTCCATGCCTTGTACTTTAACGAACTCCTCCTTGGGATTTGGTCCTATAAACTTCAAATTTGGACAGTGTCAACTACACCCTGGTGCCATGTTAAATTGCGGAGCTTTTGAGTTTTCACAATACTATGAGGCCGTGGCGCCATGGCGAATTTCGATGACTCGCCATGAAAATCTTATTGCCTCTCATTTTGTCATACATTTTCTGACCTTGACCAAAGTGAACACATATGATAAGGCTCCACCCCTGAACATATTTCAACTGCCATATTTGACATCAAGGACAGCGCCACCTAGTGGGAACAGGAAATGTCATGTTTTACACTTTGGGGTACAGTATTGTGATGGGTGACATCTGCAGCCTCAAATTTCTCAAGGAAAGCCTTAAGGAGTTGGTCTTGGGTTACAGTGAAAACTGTGACTTTTCGCAAAAGGGTGTGACCCCAGCAGCATGGCGAACTTTGATGTCACGCCATGAAGAAACAAATTAGTATAACTCAATGAAATCCAGTCTGATCAGTACCAGACTTTACAGGCATGATGTCAGACCCGCCCTGAACAGATTGATGTGCCCATTGTCGGAAATACGGACAGCGCCACCTAGTGGCAACAGGAAATGTCATGGCTTTAATTTTGTTGTACTGATTTTCACAGGTTCATCGTGGCCACCTCAAAAGCGGTGAATATCACCATCAGTCCCTCGTGATGCTTCAGTGCAAAAATTGTGACTTTAAACTGAACGGCGCACCCTGGTGGCAACGCTGTTCACCATGAAAGATGAAGTGACTTTTGAGGGTCTTGGCAAGTTTATAGAGATTTGAAATTTGGCACACACCTCCAAATGGATGAAGGCTTTGTTGGCATGTGATCATTTTCATTGAATAGTGCGAAATTGCTCCACAGCGCCCCCTACAAAATTTCAAAACCACAGCCCCTGCTCTGTGTTCTATGTATGATTCTGAAACCTGGTAAGCTTATAGGAGATATCAAGATGTACAAAAAAGTCTCTTGGTGCAATATCCCAAATCCAACAGGAAGTCAGCCATTTTAAAATGAATGTGCAATTTTGGCAACATTTTGCCCTCTTTCCAGGCACCGTTCTTTGACGAACTCCTCCAAGGGATTTCATCAGATTGATGCAATCTCCTGTGTGTGGAATCTAAAGACCTTTGTGATGTTAAATTGCGAAGCTTTTTACATTCAGGGAAACGGGGTGGTCATGGCGGCACGTAGAGTTTCAATCACTCGCCAAAAAGCAGTAATCTGCTGTCACTCAAAAACACAATGTCCAATCTCTCCCAAAGCTCATAGGCGTGATGAGACTCGAGCTAGGAAATGTTTGTTATGCCATTTGTCAGTGATGATTAGAGCACCACCTAGTGGGACAACTATAATCATGATTGAATGAGATGAATTGTTAGCTGGTGGTTAAATGCATGAATTCCATCAATGTGACATCAGATCGGAGGTGCTGGTTTTAGGTGTTGGGCGTGGTTCGACGCGCCGGGGGTGCGAGGGCCCTCATAACGCTGCTTGCAGCTTTAATTAGGGCCCGAGCACTGAGAGTGCGAAGGCCCTATTGTATCTGCTCCGTTTCTTATTATTATTATTATTATTATTATTATTATTAGGGCCCGAGCACCGAGAGTGCGAAGGCCCTATTGTATCTGCTCCGTTTCTTATTATTATTATTATTATTATTATTATTATTATTATTCAGGCGAAACAAGGGCCTTTTTGAGGGCCTAAACATGCTCAAAAACTCATGAAATTTTGCACACATGCCAGGTCTGGTGAAAAATTTTGTATTTTAATGGTTTTATATATGAGCACTGGGAAATGGCTCT
Organism: Rhamphochromis sp. 'chilingali'; assembly: GCF_963969265.1. Taxonomy (NCBI): domain Eukaryota; kingdom Metazoa; phylum Chordata; class Actinopteri; order Cichliformes; family Cichlidae; genus Rhamphochromis; species Rhamphochromis sp. 'chilingali'. Next base: position 34,748,471 of record NC_137945.1, on the reverse strand, counting down.
AGAGCGCCACCTATGCCTTGTTAAATGCAGCCCTACGACCACATCGTTTGAGCTACATGTATGAAATTTGGCACACATGTGTATCATGCCAAGACGAACAAAAAAGTCTGTGGGCCCATTGACGCAAACCCAACAGGAAGTCCGCCATTTGGAAGAGAAGGTGACATTTTGGCTCTAATTTTGCCATTTCCATGCCTCGAACTTTTGCGAACTCCTCCTTGGGGTTTGATTTCATAACCTTCATATTTGGTCAGTGTCAACTACACCCTTGTGCCATGTTAAATTGCGGAGCTTTTGAGTTTTCACAATACTATGAGGCCGTGGCGCCATGGCGAATTTCGATGACTCGCCATGAAAATCTTATTGCCTCTCATTCTGTCATACATTTTCCGATCTGGACCAAAGAGCACACATATGATAAGGCTCCACCCCTGAACATATTTCAAGTGCCATGTTTGACATAAGGGCCAGCGCCACCTAGTGGGAACAGGAAATGTCATGTTTTACACTTTGGGGTACAGTATTGTGATGGGTGACATCTGCAGCCTCATATTTCTCCAGGAAAGCCTTAAGGAGTTGGTCTTGGGGTACAGTGAAAACTGTGAGTTTTCACGAAAGGGTGTGACCCCAGCAGCATGGCGAACTTTGATGTCTCGCCATGAAGAAACAAATTAGTATAACTCAATGAAATCCAGTCTGATCAGTACCAGACTTTACAGGCGTGATGTCAGACCCGCCCTGAACAGATTGATGTGCCCATTGTCAGGAATATGAAGAGCGCCACCTAGTGGGAACAGGAAATGTCATGGCTTACACTTTGTTGTACTGATTTTCACAGGTTCATCGTGGCCACCTCAAAAGCGGTGAATATCAACATCAGTCCCTCGTGATGTTTCAGTGCAAAAATTGTGACTTTAAACTGAACGGCGCACCCTGGTGGCAACGCTGTTCACCATGAAAGATGAAGTGGCTTTTGAGGGTCTTGGAAAGTTTATAGAGGCTTGAAATTTGGCGCACACCTCCATTGTGCTTAAGGCTTTGTTGTTATGTGATCATTTTCATTGAATAGCGCAAAATGGCTCCACAGCGCCCCCTACAAAATTTCAAAACATAAGCCCCAGCTCTGTGTTTTATGTATGAGTCTGAAACCTGGTAAGCTTATAGGAGATATCAAGATGTACAAAAAAGTCTCTTGGAGCAATATCCCAAATCTAACAGGAAGTCAGCCATTTTAAAATTAATGTGTAATTTTTGTGACATTTTCCCCTCTTTTCAGGCACCGTTCTTTGACGAACTCCTCCAAGGGATTTCATCATATTGAACCAATCTCCAGTGTGTGGAATCTAAAGACCTTTGTGATGTTAAATTGCGAAGGTTTTTACGTTGAGGGAAACGGGGTGGTCATGGCGGCACGTGGAGTTTCAGTCACTCGCCAAAAAGCAGTAATCTGCTGTCACTCAAAATCAAAATGTCCAATATGTCCCAAAGGTCGCAGGCGTGATGAGACTCGAGCTCGGAAATGTTTGTTATGCCATTTGTCAGTAATGGTTAGAGCGCCACCTAGTGGGACAACTATAATCATGATTGAATGAGATGAAATGTTAGCTGGTGGTTGAATGCATGAATTTCATCAATGTGACATCACATCGGAGGTGCTGGTTGTAGGTGTTGGGCGTAGCTCGACGCGATGGGGTGCGAGGGCCCTCATAACGCTGCTTGCAGCTTTAATTAGGGCCCGAGCACTGACAGTGCGAAGGCCCTATTGTAATTGCTCTGTTTATTAGGGCCCGAGCACTGACAGTGCGAAGGCCCTATTGTAATTGCTCTGTTTATTATTATTATTATTATTATTATTATTATTATTATTCCGGCAAATGAATTGGCCGTTTGAGGGCCTAAACATGCTCGAAAACTCATGAAATTTTGCACACGCGTCAGGTCTGGTGAAAATTTACGTATTTTAATGTTCTCAGACATGGCCAGGGAAAATTAGCTCAGTAGCGCCACCTAGAAAAATGAAAAACGCGAGCCCCCGGTATGCGTATGACCTACATGTTTGAAAGTTGGTACACCTATAAAATGTTCAGAGTCGAACAAAAAAGTCTATTATGGCAATGTCCTAAACCCAACAGGAAGTCCGCCATTTTGGATTGAAGGTGACATTTTGGCTCTGATTTTACCATTTCCATGCCTCGAACTTTAACGAACTCCTCCTTGGGATTTGGTCCTATAAACTTCAAATTTGGACAGTGTCAACTACACCCTTGTGCCATGTTAAATTGCGGAGCTTTTGAGTTTTCACAATACTATGAGGCCGTGGCGCCATGGCGAATTTCGATGACTCGCCATGAAAATCTTATTGCCTCTCATTTTGTCATACATTTTCTGACCTTGACCAAAGTGAACACATATGATAAGGCTCCACCCCTGAACATATTTCAACTGCCATATTTGACACCAGGGACAGCGCCACCTAGTGGGAACAGGAAATGTCATGTTTTACACTTTGGGGTACAGTATAGTGATGGGTGACACCTGCAGCCTCAAATTTCTCCAGGAAAGCCTTAAGGAGTTGGTCTTGGGTTACAGTGAAAACTGTGAGTTTTCGCAAAAGGGTGTGACCCCAGCAGCATGGCGAACTTTGATGTCACGCCATGAAGAAACAAATTAGTATAACTCAATGAAATCCAGTCTGTTCAGTACCAGACTTTACAGGCATGATGTCAGACCCGCCCTGAACAGATTGATGTGCCCATTGTCGGGAATACGTACAGCGCCACCTAGTGGCAACAGTAAATGTCATGGCTTTAATTTTGTTGTACTGATTTTCACAGGTTCATCGTGGCCACCTCAAAAGCGGTGAATATCAACATCAGTCCCTCGTGATGCTTCAGTGCAAAAATTGTGACTTTAAACTGAACGGCGCACCCTGGTGGCAACGCAGTCCACCATGAAAGATGAAGTGGCTTTTGAGGGGCTTGGAAAGTATATAGAGGCTTTAAATTTAGCACACCCCTCCAAATGCATGAAGGCTTTGTTGTCATGTGATCATTTTTATTGAATAGCGCGAAATGGCTCCACAGCGCCCCCTACAAAATTTCAAAACCACAGCCCCAGCTCTGTGTTTTATGTATGAGTCTGAAACCTGGTAAGCTTATAGGAGATATCAAGATGTACAAAAAAGTCTCTTGGAGCAATATCCCAAATCCAACAGGAAGTCAGCCATTTTAAAATTAATGTGCAATTTTGGCAACATTTTCCCCTCTTTCCAGGCACCGTTCTTTGACGAACTCCTCCAAGGGATTTCATCAGATTGATGCGATCTCCTGTGTGTGGAATCTAAAGACCTTTGTGATGTTAAATTGCGAAGCTTTTTACATTCAGGGAAACGGGGTGGTCATGGCGGCACGTGGAGTTTCAATCACTCGCCAAAAAGAAGTAATCTGCTGTCACTCAAAAACACAATGTCCAATCTCTCCCAAAGCTCATAGGCGTGATGAGACTCGAGCTCGGAAATGTTTGTTATGCCATTTGTGCATAAGGGTTAGAGCGCCACCTAGTGGAACGACTAACAAATCATGAATGAATGAGTTGAAATCTTAGCTGGTGGTTAAATGCATGAATTCCATCAATGTGACATCAGATCGGACGTGCTGGTTTTAGGTGTTGGGCGTGGCTCGACGCGCCGGGGGTGCGAGGGCCCTCATAACGCTGCTTGCAGCTTTAATTATTATTATTATTATTATTATTATTTCGGCAAATGAATTGGCCGTTTGAGGGCCTAAACATGCTCGAAAACTCATGAAATTTTGCACACGCGTCAGGTCTGGTGAAAATTTACGTATTTTAATGTTCCCAGACATGGCCAGGGAAAATTAGCTCAGTAGCGCCACCTAGAAAAATGAAAAACGCGAGCCCCCGGTATGGGTATGACCTACACGTTTGAAAGTCGGTACACCTATATAACGTTCAGAGTCGAACAAAAAAGTCTATTATGGCAATGTCCTAAACCCAACAGGAAGTCCGCCATTTTGGATTGAAGGTGACATTTTGGCTCTAATTTTGCCGTTTCCATGCCTCGAACTTTTTCGAACTCCTCCTTGGGATTTGGTCGTATAAGCTTCATCTTTGGTCAGTGTCAACTACACACCTGGGCCATGTTAAATTGCGGAGCTTTTGAGTTTTCACAATACCATGAGGCCGTGGCGCCACGGCGAATTTCGATGACTCGCCATGAAAATCTTATTGCCTCTCATTTTGTCATACATTTTCTGACCTTGACCAAAGTGAACACATATGATAAGGCTCCACCCCTGAACATATTTCAACTGCCATATTTGACACCAGGGACAGCGCCACCTAGTGGGAACAGGAAATGTCATGTTTTACACTTTGGGGTACAGTATAGTGATGGGTGACATCTGCAGCCTCAAATTTCTCCAGGAAAGCCTTAAGGAGTTGGTCTTGGGTTACAGTGAAAACTGTGAGTTTTCGCGAAAGGGTGTGACCCCAGCAGCATGGCGAACTTTGATGTCACGCCATGAAGAAACAAATTAGTATAACTCAATGAAATCCAGTCTGATCAGTACCAGACTTTACAGGCATGATGTCAGACGCGCCCTGAACAGATTGATGTGCCCATTGTCGGAAATACGGACAGCGCCACCTAGTGGCAACAGGAAATGTCATGGCTTTAATTTTGTTGTACTGATTTTCACAGGTTCATCGTGGCCACCTCAAAAGCGGTGAATATCACCATCAGTCCCTCGTGATGCTTCAGTGCAAAAATTGTGACTTTAAACTGAACGGCGCACCCTGGTGGCAACGCTGTTCACGATGAAAGATGAAGTGGCTTTTGAGGGTCTTGGCAAGTTTATAGAGGCTTGAAATTTGGCACACACCTCCAATGTAACGAAGGCTTTGTTGTTATGTGATCATTTTCATTGAATATCCCAAAATGGCTCCACAGCGCCCCCTACAAATTTTCAAAACCACAGCCCCAGCTCTGTGTTTTATGTATGAATCTGAAACCTGGTAGGCTTATAGGAGATATCAAAATGTACAAAAAAGTCTCTTGGAGCAATATCCCAAATCCAACAGGAAGTCAGCCATTTTAAAATTAATGTGCAATTTTGGCAACATTTTCCCCTCTTTTCAGGCACCCTTCTTTGACGAACTCCTCCAAGGGATTTCATCAGATTGGACCGATCTGCAGTTTGTGGAATCTAAAGACCTTTGTGATGTTAAATTGCGAAGCTTTTTACGTCCAGGGAAACGGGGTGGTTATGGCGGCACTTAGAGTTTCAATCACTCGCCAAAAAGCAGTAATCTGCTGTCACTCAAAAACACAATGTCCAATCTCTCCCAAACGTCTCAGGTGTGATGAGACTCGAGCTTGGAAGTGTTTGTTATGCCATTTGTACATAATGGTTAGAGCGCCACCTAGTGGAACGACTAACTAATCATGAATGAATGAGTTGAAATGTTAGCTGGTGGTTAAATGCATGAATTCCATCAATGTGACATCAGATCGGACGTGCTGGTTTTAGGTGTTGGGCGTGGCTCGACGCGCCTGGGGTGCGAGGGCCCTCATAACGCTGCTTGCAGCTTTAATTATTATTATTATTATTATTCACCCCAAACAAGGGCCTTTTTGAGGGCCTAAACATGCTCAAAAACTCATGAAATTTTGCACACATGCCAGGTCTGGTGAAAAATTTTGTATTTTAATGGTTTTACTTATGAGCACTGGGAAATGGCTCTAGAGCGCCACCTATGGCTTGTTAAATGCAGCCCTACGACCACATGGTTTGAGCTACATGTATGAAATTTGGCACACATGTGTATCATTCCAAGACGAACAAAAAAGTCTGTGGGCCCATTGACGCAAACCCAACAGGAAGTCCGCCATTTGGAAGAGAAGGTGACATTTTGGCTCTAATTTTGCCATTTCCATGTCTCGAACTTTAACGAACTCCTCCTTGGGATTTGGTCCTATAAACTTCAAATTTGGACAGTGTCAACTACACCCTTGTGCCATGTTAAATTGCGGAGCTTTTGAGTTTTCACAATACTATGAGGCCGTGGCGCCATGGCGAATTTCGATGACTCGCCAAGAAAATCTTATTGCCTCTCATTTTGTCATACATTTTCTGACCTTGACCAAAGAGCACACATATGATAAGGCTCCACCCCTGAACATATTTCAAGTGCCATATTTGACATAAGGGCCAGCGCCACCTAGTGGGAACAGGAAATGTCATGTTTTACACTTTGGGGTACAGTATTGTGATGAGTGACATCTGCAGCCTCATATTTCTCCAGGAAAGCCTTAAGGAGTTGGTCTTGGGGTACAGTGAAAACTGTGAGTTTTCGCGAAAGGGTGTGACCCCAGCAGCATGGCGAACTTTGATGTCTCGCCATGAAGAAACAAATTAGTATAACTCAATGAAATCCAGTCTGATCAGTACCAGACTTTACAGGCGTGATGTCAGACCCGCCCTGAACAGATTGATGTGCCCATTGTCAGGAATATGAAGAGCGCCACCTAGTGGGAACAGGAAATGTCATGTCTTACACTTTGTTGTACTGATTTTCACAGGTTCATCGTGGCCACCTCAAAAGCGGTGAATATCAACATCAGTCCCTCGTGATGTTTCAGTGCAAAAATTGTGACTTTAAACTGAACGGCGCACCCTGGTGGCAACGCTGTTCACCATGAAAAATGAAGTGGCTTTTGAGGGTCTTGGCAAGTTTATAGAGGCTTGAAATTTGGCACACACCTCCAATGTGATGAAGGCTTTGTTGTCATGTGATCATTTTCATTGAATATCCCAAAATGGCTCCACAGCGCCCCCTACAAAATTTCAAAACCACAGCCCCAGCTCTGTGTTTTATGTATGAATCTGAAACCTGGTAGGCTTATAGGAGATATCAAGATGTACAAAAAAGTCTCTTGGAGCAATATCCCAAATCCAACAGGAAGTCAGCCATTTTAAAATTAATGTGCAATTTTGGCAACATTTTCCCCTCTTTTCAGGCACCGTGCTTTGACGTACTCCTCCAAGGGATTTCATCAGATTGATGCAATCTCCTGTGTGTGGAATCTAAAGACCTTTGTGATGTTAAATTGCGAAGCTTTTTACATTCAGGGAAACGGGGTGGTCATGGCGGCACGTAGAGTGTCAGTCACTCGCCAAAAAGCACTAATCTGCTGTCACTCAAAAACACAATGTCCAATCTCTCCCAAACCTCATAGGCGTGATGAGACTCGAGCTCGGAAATGTTTGTTATGTCATTTGTACATAATGGTTAGAGCGCCACCTAGTGGAATGACTAACTAATCACGAATGAATGAGTTGAAATGTTAGCTGGTGGTTAAATGCATGAATTCCATCAATGTGACATCACATCGGACGTGCTGGTTTTAGGTGTTGGGCGTGGCTCGACGCGCCGGGGGTGCGAGGGCCCTCATAACGCTGCTTGCAGCTTTAATTAGGGCCCGAGCACTGACAGTGCGAAGGCCCTATTGTAATTGCTCTGTTTATTATTAGGGCCCGAGCACTGACAGTGCGAAGGCCCTATTGTAATTGCTCTGTTTATTATTATTATTATTATTATTATTATTATTATTATTATTATTATTATTATTATTATTATTATTATTCCGGCAAATGAATTGGCCGTTTGAGGGCCTAAACATGCTCGAAAACTCATGAAATTTCGCACACGCGTCAGGTCTGGTGAAAATTTACGTATTTTAATGTTCTCAGACATGGCCAGGGAAAATTAGCTCAGTAGCGCCACCTAGAAAAATGAAAAACGCGAGCCCCCGGTATGGGTATGACCTACATGTTTGAAAGTCGGTACACCTATATAACGTTCAGAGTCGAACAAAAAAGTCTATTATGGCAATGTCCTAAACCCAACAGGAAGTCCGCCATTTTGGATTGAAGGTGACATTTTGGGTCTGATTTTACCGTTTCCATGCCTTGTACTTTAACGAACTCCTCCTTGGGATTTGGTCCTATAAACTTCAAATTTGGACAGTGTCAAGTACACCCTTGTGCCATGTTAAATTGCGGAGCTTTTGAGTTTTCACAATAGTATGAGGCCGTGGCGCCATGGCGAATTTTGATGACTCGCCATGAAAATCTTATTGCCTCTCATTCTGTCATACATGTTCCGATCTGGACCAAAGAGCACACATATGATAAGGCTCCACCCCTGAACATATTTCAACTGCCATATTTGACATCAAGGACAGCGCCACCTAGTGGGAACAGGAAATGTCATGTTTTACACTTTGGGGTACAGTATAGTGATGGGTGACATCTGCAGCCTCAAATTTCTCCAGAAAACCCTTAAGGAGTTGGTCTTGGGTTACAGTGAAAACTGTGACTTTTCGCAAAAGGGTGTGACCCCAGCGGCGTGGCGAACTTTGATGTCACGCCATGAAGAAACAAATTAGTATAACTCAATGAAATCCAGTCTGATCAGTACCAGACTTTACAGGCATGATGTCAGACCCGCCCTGAACAGATTGATGTGCCCATTGTCGGAAATACGGACAGCGCCACCTAGTGGCAACAGGAAATGTCATGGCTTTAATTTTGTTGTACTGATTTTCACAGGTTCATCTTGGCCACCTCAAAAGCGGTGAATATCACCATCAGTCCCTCGTGATGCTTCAGTGCAAAAATTGTGAGTTTAAACTGAACGGCGCACCCTGGTGGCAACGCTGTTCAACATGAAAGATGAAGTGGCTTTTGAGGGTCTTGGCAAGTTTATAGAGGCTTGAAATTTGGCACACACGTCCAAATGGATGAAGGCTTTGTTGGCATGTGATCATTTTCATTGAATAGCGCGAAATTGCTCCACAGCGCCCCCTACAAAATTTCAAAACCACAGCCCCTGCTCTGTGTTCTATGTATGATTCTGAAACCTGGTAAGCTTATAGGAGATATCAAGATGTACAAAAAAGTCTCTTGGTGCAATATCCCAAATCCAACAGGAAGTCAGCCATTTTAAAATTAATGTGTAATTTTGGCAACATTTTCCCCTCTTTCCAGGCACCATTCTTTGACGAACTCCTCCAAGGGATTTCATCAGATTGAACCAATCTCCAGTGTGTGGAATCTAAAGACCTTTGTGATGTTAAATTGCGAAGCTTTTTACGTTCAGTGAAACGGGGTGGTTATGGTGGCACTTAGAGTTTGAATCACTCGCCAAAAAGCAGTAATCTGCTGTCACTCAAAAACACAATGTCCAATCTCTCCCAAAGCTCATAGGCGTGATGAGACTCGAGCTCGGAAATGTTTGTTATGCCATTTGTACATAATGGTTAGAGCGCCACCTAGTGGAACGACTAACTAATCATGAATGAATGAGTTGAAATGTTAGCTGGTGGTTAAATGCATGAATTCCATCAATGTGACATCAGATCGGAGGTGCTGGTTTTAGGTGTTGGGCTTGGCTCGACGCGCCGGGGGTGCGAGGGCCCTCGTAACGCTGCTTGCAGCTTTAATTATTATTATTATTATTATTCCGGCAAATGAATTGGCCGTTTGAGGGCCTAAACATGCTCGAAAACTCATGAAATTTTGCACACGCGTCAGGTCTGGTGAAAATTTACGTATTTTAATGTTCCCAGACATGGCCAGGGAAAATTAGCTCAGTAGCGCCACCTAGAAAAATTAAAAACGCGAGCCCCCGGTATGGGTATGACCTACACGTTTGAAAGTCGGTACACCTATATAACGTTCAGAGTCGAACAAAAAAGTCTATTATGGCAATGTCCTAAACCCAACAGGAAGTCCGCCATTTTGGATTGAAGGTGACATTTTGGGTCTGATTTTACCGTTTCCATGCCTTGTACTTTAACGAACTCCTCCTTGGGATTTGGTCCTATAAACTTCAAATTTGGACAGTGTCAACTACACCCTTGTGCCATGTTAAATTGCGGAGCTTTTGAGTTTTCACAATACTATGAGGCCGTGGCGCCATGGCGAATTTCGATGACTCGCCATGAAAATCTTATTGCCTCTCATTCTGTCATACATGTTCCGATCTGGACCAAAGAGCACACATATGATAAGGCTCCAACCCTGAACATATTTCAACTGCCATATTTGACATCAAGGACAGCGCCACCTAGTGGGAACAGGAAATGTCATGTTTTACACTTTGGGGTACAGTATAGTGATGGGTGACATCTGCAGCCTCAAATTTCTCCAGGAAAGCCTTAAGGAGTTGGTCTTGGGTTACAGTGAAAACTGTGACTTTTTGCAAGAGGGTGTGACCCCAGCAGCATGGCGAACTTTGATGTCACGCCATGAAGAAACAAATTAGTATAACTCAATGAAATCCAGTCTGATCAGTACCAGACTTTACAGGCATGATGTCAGACCCGCCCTGAACAGATTGATGTGCCCATTGTCAGGAATATGAAGAGCGCCACCTAGTGGGAACAGGAAATGTCATGTCTTACACTTTGTTGTACTGATTTTCACAGGTTCATTGTGGACACCTCAAAAGCGCTGAATATCACCGTCAGTCCCTCGTGATGCTTTAGTGCAAAAATTGTGACTTTATACTGAACGGCGCGCCCTGGTGGCAACGCTGTTCACCATGAAAAATGAAGTGGCTTTTGAGGGGCTTGGAAAGTTTAAAAAGTCTTGAAATTTGGCGCACACCTCCAATGTGCATAAGGCTTTGTTGTTATGTGATCATTTTCATTGAATAGCGCAAAATGGCTCCACAGCGCCCCCTACGAAATTTCAAAACATCAGCCCCAGCTCTGTGTTTTATGTATGAGTCTTAAACCTGGTAAGCTTATAGGAGATATCAAGATGTACAAAAAAGTCTCTTGGAGCAATATCCCAAATCCAACAGGAAGTCAGCCATTTTAAAATTAATGTGTAATTTTGGCAACATTTTCCCCTCTTTCCAGGCACCGTTCTTTGACGTACTCCTCCAAGGGATTTCATCATATTGAACCAATCTCCAGTGTGTGGAATCTAAAGACCTTTGTCATGTTAAATTGCGAAGCTTTTTACGTTCAGTGAAACGGGGTTGTCATGGTGGCACGTGGAGTTTCAATCACTCGCCAAAAAGCAGTAATCTGCTGTCACTCAAAATCTAAATGTCCAAATTCTCCCAAAGGTCGCAGGCGTGATGAGACTCGAGCTTGGAAATGTTTGTTATGCCATTTGTCAGTAATGGTTAGAGCGCCACCTAGTGGGACGACTATAATGATGATTGAATGAGATGAAATGTTAGCTGGTGGTTAAATGCATGAATTCCATCAATGTGACATCAGATCGGAGGTGCTGGTTGTAGGTGTTGGGCGTGGCTCGACGCGCCGGGGTGCGAGGGCCCTCATAACGCTGCTTGCAGCTTTAATTATTATTATTATTATTATTATTATTATTTCGGCAAATGAATTGGCCGTTTGAGGGCCTAAACATGCTCGAAAACTCATGAAATTTTGCACACGCGTCAGGTCTGGTGAAAATTTACGTATTTTAATGTTCTCAGACATGGCCAGGGAAAATTAGCTCAGTAGCGCCACCTAGAAAAATGAAAAACGCGAGCCCCCGGTATGGGTATGACCTACATGTTTGAAAGTCGGTACACCTATATAATGTTCAGAGTCGAACAAAAAAGTCTATTATGGCAATGTCCTAAACCCAACAGGAAGTCCGCCATTTTGGATTGAAGGTGACATTTTGGCTCTGATTTTACCATTTCCATGCCTCGAACTTTGACGAACTCCTCCTTGGGGTTTGATTTCATAACCTTCATATTTGGTCAGTGCCAACTACACCCTTATGCCATGTTAAATTGCGGAGCTTTTGAGTTTTCACAATACCATGAGGCCGTGGCGCCATGGCGAATTTCGATGACTCGCCATGAAAATCTTATTGCCTCTCATTCGGTCATAGATTTTCTGACCTTGACCAAAGTGAACACATATGATAAGGCTCCATCCCTGAACATATTTCAACTGCCATATTTTACATCAGGGACAGCGCCACCTAGTGGGAACAGGAAATGTCATGTTTTACACTTTGGGGTACAGTATAGTGATGGGTGACATCTGCAGCCTCAAATTTCTCCAGGAAAGCCTTAAGGAGTTGGTCTTGGGTTACAGTGAAAACTGTGACTTTTCGCAAAAGGGTGTGACACCAGCGGCATGGCGAACTTTGATGTCACGCCATGAAGAAACAAATTAGTATAACTCAATGAAATCCAGTCTGATCAGTACCAGACTTTACAGGCATGATGTCAGACCCGCCCTGAACAGATTGATGTGCCCATTGTCGGGAATACGGACAGCGCCACCTAGTGGCAACAGGAAATGTCATGGCTTTAATTTTGTTGTACTGATTTTCACAGGTTCATTGCGGACACCTCAAAAGCGGTGAATATCACCATCAGTCCTTCATGATGCTGCAGTGCGAATATTGTGACTTTATACTGAACGGCGCACCCTGGTGGCAACGCTGTTCACCATGAAAAATGAAGTGGCTTTTGAGGGGCTTGGAAAGTTTAAAAAGTCTTGAAATTTGGCGCACACCTCCAATGTGCATAAGGCTTTGTTGTTATGTGATCATTTTCATTGAATAGCGCAAAATGGCTCCACAGCGCCCCCTACGAAATTTCAAAACATCAGCCCCAGCTCTGTGTTTTATGTATGAGTCTTAAACCTGGTAAGCTTATAGGAGATATCAAGATGTACAAAAAAGTCTCTTGGAGCAATATCCCAAATCCAACAGGAAGTCAGCCATTTTAATAATAATGTGTAATTTTGGCAACATTTTCCCCTCTTTCCAGGCACCGTTCTTTGACGAACTCCTCCAAGGGATTTCATCATATTGAACCAATCTCCAGTGTGTGGAATCTAAAGACCTTTGTGATGTTAAATTGCGAAGCTTTTTACGTTCAGTGAAACGGGGTGGTTATGGCGGCACGTGGAGTTTCAATCACTCGCCAAAAAGCAGTAATCTGCTGTCACTCAAAATCTAAATGTCCAAATTCTCCCAAAGGTCGCAGGCGTGATGAGACTCGAGCTTGGAAATGTTTGTTATGCCATTTGTCAGTAATGGTTAGAGCGCCACCTAGTGGAACGACTAACTAATCATAAATGAATGAGTTGAAATGTTAGCTGGTGGTTAAATGCATGAATTCCATCAATGTGACATCAGATCGGAGGTGCTGGTTTTAGGTGTTGGGCGTGGCTCGACGCGCCGGGGGTGCGAGGGCCCTCATAACGCTGCTTGCAGCTTTAATTATTATTATTATTATTATTATTCACCCCAAACAAGGGCTTTTTTGAGGGCCTAAACATGCTCAAAAACTCATGAAATTTTGCACACATGCCAGGTCTGGTGAAAAATTTTGTATTTTAATGGTTTTACATATGAGCACTGGGAAATGGCTCTACAGCGCCACCTATGCCTTGTTAAATGCAGCCCTACGACCACATGGTTTGAGCTACATGTATGAAATTTGGCACACATGTGTATCATTCCAAGACGAACAAAAAAGTCTGTGGGCCCATTGACGCAAACCCAACAGGAAGTCCGCCATTTGGAAGAGAATGTGACATTTTGGCTCTAATTTTGCCATTTCCATGCCTCGAACTTTAACGAACTCCTCCTTGGGATTTGGGCCTATAAACTTCAAATTTGGACAGTGTCAACTACACCCTTGTGCCATGTTAAATTGCGGAGCTTTTGAGTTTTCACAATACCATGAGGCCGTGGCGCCATGGCGAATTTCGATGACTCGCCATGAAAATCTTATTGCCTCTCATTTTGTCATACATTTTCTGACCTTGACCAAAGAGCACACATATGATAAGGCTCCACCCCTGAACATATTTCAAGTGCCATATTTGACATAAGGGCCAGCGCCACCTAGTGGGAACAGGAAATGTCATGTTTTACACTTTGGGGTACAGTATTGTGATGGGTGACATCTGCAGCCTCATATTTCTCCAGGAAAGCCTTAAGGAGTTGGTCTTGGGGTACAGTGAAAACTGTGAGTTTTCGCGAAAGGGTGTGACCCCAGCAGCATGGCGAACTTTGATGTCTCGCAATGAAGAAACAAATTAGTATAACTCAATGAAATCCAGTCTGATCAGTACCAGACTTTACAGGCATGATGTCAGACCCGCCCTGAACAGATTGATGTGCCCATTGTCGGGAATACGGACAGCGCCACCTAGTGGCAACAGGACATGTCATGTCTTACACTTTGTTGTACTGATTTTCACAGGTTCATCGTGGCCACCTCAAAAGCGGTGAATATCACCATCAGTCCCTCGTGATGCTTCAGTGCAAAAATTGTGACTTTAAACTGAACGGCGCACCCTGGTGGCAACGCGGTCCACCATGAAAGATGAAGTGGCTTTTGAGGGGCTTGGAAAGTCTATAGAGGCTTGAAATTTGGCACACACCTCCAATGTGATGAAGGCTTTGTTGTCATGTGATCATTTTCATTGAATAGCGCGAAATGGCTCCACAGCGCCCCCTACAATATTTCAAAACATCAGCCCTTGCTCTGTGTTTTATCTATGAGTCTGAAACCTGGTAAGCTTATGGAAGATATTAAGATGTACAAAAAAGTCTCTTGGAGCAATATCCCAAATCCAACAGGAAGTCAGCCATTTTAAAATTAATGTGTAATTTTGGCGACATTTTCCCCTCTTTTCAGGCACCGTACTTTGACGAACTCCTCCAAGGGATTTCATCAGATTGGACCGATCTGAAGTTTGTGGAATCTAAAGACCTTTGTGATGTTAAATTGCGAAGCTTTTTACGTTCAGGGAAAAGGGGTGGTTATGGCGGCACTTAGAGTTTGAATCACTCGCCAAAAAGCAGTAATCTGCTGTCACTCAAAAACACAATATCCAATCTCTCCCAAAGGTCGCAGGCGTGATGAGACTCGAGCTCGGAAATGTTTGTTATGCCATTTGTACATAATGGTTAGAGCGCCACCTAGTGGAACGACTAACTAATCATGAATGAATGAGTTGAAATGTTAGCTGGTGGTTAAATGCATGAATTCCATCAATGTGACATCAGATCGGAGGTGCTGGTTTTAGGTGTTGGGCGTGGCTCGACGTGCCGGGGGTGCGAGGGCCCTCATAACGCTGCTTGCAGCTTTAATTATTATTATTAGGGCCCGAGCACTGAGAGTGCGAAGGCCCTATTGTATCTGCTCCGTTTCTTATTATTATTATTAGGGCCCGAGCACTGACAGTGCGAAGGCCCTATTGTAATTGCTCTGTTTATTATTATTATTATTATTATTATTTCGGCAAATGAATTGGCCGTTTGAGGGCCTAAACATGCTCGAAAACTCATGAAATTTTGCACACGCGTCAGGTCTGGTGAAAATTTACGTATTTTAATGTTCTCAGACATGGCCAGGGAAAATTAGCTCAGTAGCGCCACCTAGAAAAATGAAAAACGCAAGCCCCCGGTATGGGTATGACCTACATGTTTGAAAGTCGGTACACCTATATAATGTTCAGAGTCGAACAAAAAAGTCTATTATGGCAATGTCCTAAACCCAACAGGAAGTCCGCCAATTTGGATTGAAGGTGACATTTTGGCTCTGATTTTACCATTTCCATGCCTCGAACTTTGACGAACTCCTCCTTGGGGTTTGATTTCATAACCTTCATATTTGGTCAGTGCCAACTACACCCTTATGCCATGTTAAATTGCGGAGCTTTTGAGTTTTCACAATACCATGAGGCCGTGGCGCCATGGCGAATTTCGATGACTCGCCATGAAAATCTTATTGCCTCTCATTCTGTCATAGATTTTCTGACCTTGACCAAAGTGAACACATATGATAAGGCTCCATCCCTGAACATATTTCAACTGCCATATTTTACATCAGGGACAGCGCCACCTAGTGGGAACAGGAAATGTCATGTTTTACACTTTGGGGTACAGTATTGTGATGGGTGACATCTGCAGCCTCAAATTTCTCCAGGAAAGCCTTAAGGAGTTGGTCTTGGGTTACAGTGAAAACTGTGACTTTTCGCAAAAGGGTGTGACACCTGCGGCATGGCGAACTTTGATGTCACGCCATGAAGAAACAAATTAGTATAACTCAATGAAATCCAGTCTGATCAGTACCAGACTTTACAGGCATGATGTCAGACCCGCCCTGAACAGATTGATGTGCCCATTGTCAGGAATATGAAGAGCGCCACCTAGTGGCAACAGGAAATGTCATGGCTTTAATTTTGTTGTACTGATTTTCACAGGTTCATCGTGGCCACCTCAAAAGCGGTGAATATCACCATCAGACCCTCGTGATGCTTCAGTGTAAAAATTGTGACTTTAAACTGAACGGCGCACCCTGGTGGCAACGCGGTCCACCATGAAAGATGAAGTGGCTTTTGAGGGGCTTGGAAAGTTTATAGAGGCTTGAAATTTGGCACACACCTCCAAATGGATGAAGGCATTGTTGTTATGTGATCATTTTCATTGAATAGCGCGAAATGGCTCCACAGCGCCCCCTACAATATTTCAAAATATCAGCCCCTGCTCTGTGTTTTATGTATGATTCTGAAACCTGGTAAGCTTATAGGAGATATCAAGATGTACAAAAAAGTCTCTTGGAGCAATATCCCAAATCCAACAGGAAGTCAGCCATTTTAAAATTAATGTGTAATTTTGGCGACATTTTCCCCTCTTTTCAGGCTTCATACTTTGACGAACTCCTCCAAGGGATTTCATCATATTGAACCATTCTCCAGTGTGTGGAATCTAAAGACCTTTGTGATGTTAAATTGCGAAGCTTTTTACGTTCAAGGAAACGGGGTGGTCATGGCGGCATGTGGAGTTTCAATCACTGGCCAAAAAGCAGTAATATGCTGTCACTCAAAGACACAAAGTCCAATCTCTCCCAAAGGTCGCAGGCGTGATGAGACTCGAGCTCGGAAATGTTTGTTATGCCCTTTGTCTATAATGGTTAGAGCGCCACCTAGTGGGACGACTATACTCATGGTTGAACCAAATGAAATGTTAACTGGTGGTTAAATGCATGAATTCCATCAATGTGACATCAGATCGGACGTGCTGGTTTCAGGTGTTGGGCATGGCTCGACACGCCGGGGGTGCGAGGGCCCTCATAACGCTGCTTGTTATTATTATTATTATTATTCCGGCAAATGAATTGGCCGTTTGAGGGCCTAAACATGCTCGAAAACTCATGAAATTTTGCACACGCGTCAGGTCTGGTGAAAATTTACGTATTTTAATGTTCCCAGACATGGCCAGGGAAAATTAGCTCAGTAGCGCCACCTAGAAAAATGAAAAACGCGAGCCCCCGGTATGGGTATGACCTACACATTTGAAAGTCGGTACACCTATATAACGTTCAGAGTCGAACAAAAAAGTCTATTATGGCAATGTCCTAAACCCAACAGGAAGTCCGCCATTTTGGATTGAAGGTGACATTTTGGGTCTGATTTTACCGTTTCCATGCCTTGTACTTTAACGAACTCCTCCTTGGGATTTGGTCCTATAAACTTCAAATTTGGACAGTGTCAACTACACCCTTGTGCCATGTTAAATTGCGGAGCTTTTGAGTTTTCACAATACTATGAGGCCGTGGCGCCATGGCGAATTTCGATGACTCGCCATGAAAATCTTATTGCCTCTCATTCTGTCATACATGTTCCGATCTGGACCAAAGAGCACACATATGATAAGGCTCCACCCCTGAACATATTTCAACTGCCATATTTGACATCAAGGACAGCGCCACCTAGTGGGAACAGGAAATGTCATGTTTTACACTTTGGGGTACAGTATAGTGATGGGTGACATCTGCAGCCTCAAATTTCTCCAGAAAAGCCTTAAGGAGTTGGTCTTGGGTTACAGTGAAAACTGTGAGTTTTCGCAAAAGGGTGTGACCCCAGCAGCATGGCGAACTTTGATGTCACGCCATGAAGAAACAAATTAGTATAACTCAATGAAATCCAGTCTGATCAGTACCAGACTTTACAGGCATGATGTCAGACCCGCCCTGAACAGATTGATGTGCCCATTGTCGGAAATACGGACAGCGCCACCTAGTGGCAACAGGAAATGTCATGTCTTACACTTTGTTGTACTGATTTTCACAGGTTCATTGTGGACACCTCAAAAGCGGTGAATATCACCGTCAGTCCTTCATGATGCTGCAGTGCGAATATTGTGACTTTATACTGAACGGCGCACCCTGGTGGCAACGCTGTTCACCATGAAAGATGAAGTGGCTTTTGAGGGGCTTGGAAAGTTTATAGAGGCTTGAAATTTGGCACACACCTCCAATGTGATGAAGGCTTTGTTGTCATGTGATCATTTTAATTGAATAGCGCGAAATTGCTCCACAGCGCCCCCTACAATATTTCAAAACATCAGCCCTTGCTCTGTGTTTTATCTATGAGTCTGAAACCTGGTAAGCTTATGGAAAATATCAAGATGTACAAAAAAGTCTCTTGGAGCAATATCCCAAATCCAACAGGAAGTCAGCCATTTTAAAATTAATGTGTAATTTTGGCGACATTTTCCCCTCTTTTCAGGCTTCATACTTTGACGAACTCCTCCAAGGGATTTCATCAGATTGGACCGATCTGAAGTTTGTGGAATCTAAAGACCTTTGTGATGTTAAATTGCGAAGCTTTTTACGTTCAAGGAAACGGGGTGGTCATGGCGGCACGTGGAGTTTCAATCACTCGCCAAAAAGCAGTAATATGCTGTCACTCAAAGACACAAAGTCGGTACACCTATATAACGTTCAGAGTCGAACAAAAAAGTCTATTATGGCAATGTCCTAAACCCAACAGGAAGTCCGCCATTTTGGATTGAAGGTGACATTTTGGGTCTGATTTTACCGTTTCCATGCCTTGTACTTTAACGAACTCCTCCTTGGGATTTGGTCCTATAAACTTCAAATTTGGACAGTGTCAACTACACCCTTGTGCCATGTTAAATTGCGGAGCTTTTGAGTTTTCACAATACTATGAGGCCGTGGCGCCATGGCGAATTTCGATGACTCGCCATGAAAATCTTATTGCCTCTCATTCTGTCATACATGTTCCGATCTGGACCAAAGAGCACACATATGATAAGGCTCCACCCCTGAACATATTTCAACTGCCATATTTGACATCAAGGACAGCGCCACCTAGTGGGAACAGGAAATGTCATGTTTTACACTTTGGGGTACAGTATAGTGATGGGTGACATCTGCAGCCTCAAATTTCTCCAGAAAAGCCTTAAGGAGTTGGTCTTGGGTTACAGTGAAAACTGTGAGTTTTCGCAAAAGGGTGTGACCCCAGCAGCATGGCGAACTTTGATGTCACGCCATGAAGAAACAAATTAGTATAACTCAATGAAATCCAGTCTGATCAGTACCAGACTTTACAGGCATGATGTCAGACCCGCCCTGAACAGATTGATGTGCCCATTGTCGGAAATACGGACAGCGCCACCTAGTGGCAACAGGAAATGTCATGTCTTACACTTTGTTGTACTGATTTTCACAGGTTCATTGTGGACACCTCAAAAGCGGTGAATATCACCGTCAGTCCTTCATGATGCTGCAGTGCGAATATTGTGACTTTATACTGAACGGCGCACCCTGGTGGCAACGCTGTTCACCATGAAAGATGAAGTGGCTTTTGAGGGGCTTGGAAAGTTTATAGAGGCTTGAAATTTGGCACACACCTCCAATGTGATGAAGGCTTTGTTGTCATGTGATCATTTTAATTGAATAGCGCGAAATTGCTCCACAGCGCCCCCTACAATATTTCAAAACATCAGCCCTTGCTCTGTGTTTTATCTATGAGTCTGAAACCTGGTAAGCTTATGGAAAATATCAAGATGTACAAAAAAGTCTCTTGGAGCAATATCCCAAATCCAACAGGAAGTCAGCCATTTTAAAATTAATGTGTAATTTTGGCGACATTTTCCCCTCTTTTCAGGCTTCATACTTTGACGAACTCCTCCAAGGGATTTCATCAGATTGGACCGATCTGAAGTTTGTGGAATCTAAAGACCTTTGTGATGTTAAATTGCGAAGCTTTTTACGTTCAAGGAAACGGGGTGGTCATGGCGGCACGTGGAGTTTCAATCACTCGCCAAAAAGCAGTAATATGCTGTCACTCAAAGACACAAAGTCCAATCTCTCCCAAAGGTCGCAGGCGTGATGAGACTCGAGCTCGGAAATGTTTGTTATGCCCTTTGTCTATAATGGTTAGAGCGCCACCTAGTGGGATGACTATACTCACGGTTCAATGAGATGAAATGTTAGCTGGTGGTTAAATGCATGAATTCCATCAATGTGACATCAGATCGGACGTGGTGGTTTCAGGTGTTGGGCATGGCTCGACACGCCGGGGGTGCGAGGGCCCTCATAACGCTGCTTGCAGCTTTAATTATTATTATTATTATTCAGGCAAAACAAGGGCCTTTTTGAGGGCCTAAACATGCTCAAAAACTCATGAAATTTTGCACACATGCCAGGTCTGGTGAAAAATTTTGTATTTTAATGGTTTTACATATGAGCACTGGGAAATGGCTCTACAGCGCCACCTATGCCTTGTAAAATGCAGCCCTACGACCACATCGTTTGTGCTACATGTATGAAATTTGGCACACATGTGTATCATGCCAAGACGAACAAAAAAGTCAGTGGGCCCATTGACGCAAACCCAACAGGAAGTCCGCCATTTGGAAGAGAAGGTGACATTTTGGCTCTAATTTTGCCGTTTCCATGCCTCGAACTTTTTCGAACTCCTCCTTGGGATTTGGTCGTATAAGCTTCATCTTTGGTCAGTGTCAACTACACACCTGGGCCATGTTAAATTGCGGAGCTTTTGAGTTTTCACAATACCATGAGGCCGTGGCGCCACGGCGAATTTCGATGACTCGCCATGAAAATCTTATTGCCTCTCATTTTGTCATACATTTTCTGACCTTGACCAAAGTGAACACATATGATAAGGCTCCACCCCTGAACATATTTCAACTGCCATATTTGACACCAGGGACAGCGCCACCTAGTGAGAACAGGAAATGTCATGTTTTACACTTTGGGGTACAGTATAGTGATGGGTGACATCTGCAGCCTCAAATTTCTCCAGGAAAGCCTTAAGGAGTTGGTCTTGGGTTACAGTGAAAACTGTGAGTTTTCGCGAAAGGGTGTGACCCCAGCAGCATGGCGAACTTTGATGTCACGCCATGAAGAAACAAATTAGTATAACTCAATGAAATCCAGTCTGATCAGTAGCAGACTTTACAGGCATGATGTCAGACGTGCCCTGAACAGATTGATGTGCCCATTGTCGGAAATACGGACAGCGCCACCTAGTGGCAACAGGAAATGTCATGGCTTTAATTTTGTTGTACTGATTTTCACAGGTTCATCGTGGCCACCTCAAAAGCGGTGAATATCACCATCAGTCCCTCGTGATGCTTCAGTGCAAAAATTGTGACTTTAAACTGAACGGCGCACCCTGGTGGCAACGCTGTTCACGATGAAAGATGAAGTGGCTTTTGAGGGTCTTGGCAAGTTTATAGAGGCTTGAAATTTGGCACACACCTCCAATGTGACGAAGGCTTTGTTGTTATGTGATCATTTTCATTGAATATCCCAAAATGGCTCCACAGCGCCCCCTACAAATTTTCAAAACCACAGCCCCTGCTCTGTGTTTTATGTATGAATCTGAAACCTGGTAGGCTTATAGGAGATATCAAAATGTACAAAAAAGTCTCTTGGAGCAATATCCCAAATCCAACAGGAAGTCAGCCATTTTAAAATTAATGTGCAATTTTGGCAACATTTTCCCCTCTTTTCAGGCATCGTTCTTTGACGAACTCCTCCAAGGGATTTCATCATATTGCACTATTCTTCAGTTTGTGGAATCCAAAGACCTTTGTGATGTTATATTGCGAAGCTTTTTACGTTCAGGGAAACGGGGTGGTTATGGCGGCACGTAGACTCTCAATCACTCGCCAAAACGCAGTAATCTGCTGTTACTCAAAAACACAATGTCCAATCTCACCCAAAGGTCGCAGGCATAATGAGACTCGAGTTCGGAAATGTTTGTTATGCCATTTGTACATAATGGTTAGAGTGCCACCTAGTGGAACGACTAGCTAATCATGAATGAATGAGTTGAAATGTTAGCTGGTGGTTAAATGCATGAATTCCATCAATGTGACATCGATCGGACGTGCTGGTTTTAGGTGTTGGGCGTGGGTCGACGCGCCGGGGGTGCGAGGGCCCTCATAACGCTGCTTGCAGCTTTAATTATTATTATTATTATTCCGGCAAATGAATTGGCCGTTTGAGGGCCTAAACATGCTCGAAAACTCATGAAATTTTGCACACGCGTCAGGTCTGGTGAAAATTTACGTATTTTAATGTTCTCAGACATGGCCAGGGAAAATTAGCTCAGTAGCGCCACCTAGAAAAATGAAAAACGCGAGCCCCCGGTATGGGTATGACCTAAATGTTTGAAAGTCGGTACACCTATATAACGTTCAGAGTCGAACAAAAAAGTCTATTATGGCAATGTCCTAAACCCAACAGGAAGTCCGCCATTTTGGATTGAAGGTGACATTTTGGGTCTGATTTTACCGTTTCCATGCCTTGTACTTTAACGAACTCCTCCTTGGGATTTGGTCCTATAAGCTTCAAATTTGGACAGTGTCAACTACACCCTTGTGCCATGTTAAATTGCGGAGCTTTTGAGTTTTCACAATAGTATGAGGCCGTGGCGCCATGGCGAATTTTGATGACTCGCCATGAAAATCTTATTGCCTCTCATTCTGTCATACATGTTCCGATCTGGACCAAAGAGCACACATATGATAAGGCTCCACCCCTGAACATATTTCAACTGCCATATTTGACATCAAGGACAGCGCCACCTAGTGGGAACAGGAAATGTCATGTTTTACACTTTGGGGTACAGTATAGTGATGGGTGACATCTGCAGCCTCAAATTTCTCCAGGAAAGCCTTAAGGAGTTGGTCTTGGGTTACAGTGAAAACTGTGACTTTTCGCAAAAGGGTGTTACCCCAGCGGCGTGGCGAACTTTGATGTCACGCCATGAAGAAACAAATTAGTATAACTCAATGAAATCCAGTCTGATCAGTACCAGACTTTACAGGCATGATGTCAGACCCGCCCTGAACAGATTGATGTGCCCATTGTCGGAAATACGGACAGCGCCACCTAGTGGCAACAGGAAATGTCATGGCTTTAATTTTGTTGTACTGATTTTCACAGGTTCATCTTGGCCACCTCAAAAGCGGTGAATATCACCATCAGTCCCTCGTGATGCTTCAGTGCAAAAATTGTGAGTTTAAACTGAACGGCGCACCCTGGTGGCAACGCTGTTCAACATGAAAGATGAAGTGGCTTTTGAGGGTCTTGGCAAGTTTATAGAGGCTTGAAATTTGGCACACACCTCCAAATGGATGAAGGCTTTGTTGGCATGTGATCATTTTCATTGAATAGCGCGAAATTGCTCCACAGCGCCCCCTACAAAATTTCAAAACCACAGCCCCTGCTCTGTGTTCTATGTATGATTCTGAAACCTGGTAAGCTTATAGGAGATATCAAGATGTACAAAAAAGTCTCTTGGTGCAATATCCCAAATCCAACAGGAAGTCAGCCATTTTAAAATTAATGTGTAATTTTGGCAACATTTTCCCCTCTTTCCAGGCACCGTTCTTTGACGAACTCCTCCAAGGGATTTCATCATATTGAACCAATCTCCAGTGTGTGGAATCTAAAGACCTTTGTGATGTTAAATTGCGAAGCTTTTTACGTTCAGTGAAACGGGGTGGTTATGGTGGCACTTAGAGTTTGAATCACTCGCCAAAAAGCAGTAATCTGCTGTCACTCAAAAACACAATGTCCAATCTCTCCCAAAGCTCATAGGAGTGATGAGACTCGAGCTCAGAAATGTTTATTATGTCATTTGTACATAATGGTTAGAGCGCCACCTAGTGGAACGACTAACTAATCATGAATGAATGAGTTGAAATGTTAGCTGGTGGTTAAATGCATGAATTCCATCAATGTGACATCAGATCGGAGGTGCTGGTTTTAGGTGTTGGGCGTGGCTCGACGTGCCGGGGGTGCGAGGGCCCTCATAACGCTGCTTGCAGCTTTAATTATTATTATTATTATTATTATTATTCCGGCAAATGAATTGGCCGTTTGAGGGCCTAAACATGCTCGAAAACTCATTAAATTTTGCACACGCGTCAGGTCTGGTGAAAATTTACGTATTTTAATGTTCTCAGACATGGCCAGGGAAAATTAGCTCAGTAGCGCCACCTAGAAAAATGAAAAACGCGAGCCCCCGGTATGGGTATGACCTACATGTTTGAAAGTCGGTACACCTATATAATGTTCAGAGTCGAACAAAAAAGTCTATTATGGCAATGTCCTAAATCCAACAGGAAGTCCGCCATTTTGGATTGAAGGTGACATTTTGGGTCTGATTTTACCGTTTCCATGCCTTGTACTTTAACGAACTCCTCCTTGGGATTTGGTCCTATAAGCTTCAAATTTGGACAGTGTCAACTACACCCTTGTGCCATGTTAAATTGCGGAGCTTTTGAGTTTTCACAATAGTATGAGGCCGTGGCGCCATGGCGAATTTTGATGACTCGCCATGAAAATCTTATTGCCTCTCATTCTGTCATACATGTTCCGATCTGGACCAAAGAGCACACATATGATAAGGCTCCACCCCTGAACATATTTCAACTGCCATATTTGACATCAAGGACAGCGCCACCTAGTGGGAACAGGAAATGTCATGTTTTACACTTTGGGGTACAGTATAGTGATGGGTGACATCTGCAGCCTCAAATTTCTCCAGGAAAGCCTTAAGGAGTTGGTCTTGGGTTACAGTGAAAACTGTGACTTTTCGCAAAAGGGTGTTACCCCAGCGGCGTGGCGAACTTTGATGTCACGCCATGAAGAAACAAATTAGTATAACTCAATGAAATCCAGTCTGATCAGTACCAGACTTTACAGGCATGATGTCAGACCCGCCCTGAACAGATTGATGTGCCCATTGTCGGAAATACGGACAGCGCCACCTAGTGGCAACAGGAAATGTCATGGCTTTAATTTTGTTGTACTGATTTTCACAGGTTCATCTTGGCCACCTCAAAAGCGGTGAATATCACCATCAGTCCCTCGTGATGCTTCAGTGCAAAAATTGTGACTTTAAACTGAACGGCGCACCCTGGTGGCAACGCTGTTCAACATGAAAGATGAAGTGGCTTTTGAGGGTCTTGGCAAGTTTATAGAGGCTTGAAATTTGGCACACACCTCCAATGTGATGAAGGCTTTGTTGTTATGTGATCATTTTCATTGAATAGCGCGAAATGGCTCCACAGCGCCCCCTACAATATTTCAAAATATCAGCCCCTGCTCTGTGTTTTATGTATGATTCTGAAACCTGGTAAGCTTATAGGAGATATCAAGATGTACAAAAAAGTCTCTTGGAGCAATATCCCAAATCCAACAGGAAGTCAGCCATTTTAAAATTAATGTGCAATTTTGGCAACATTTTCCCCTCTTTTCAGGCACCGTTCTTTGACGAACTCCTCCAAGGGATTTCATCAGATTGATGCGATCTCCTGTGTGTGGAATCTAAAGACCTTTGTGATGTTAAATTGCGAAGCTTTTTACGTTCAGTGAAACGGGGTGGTTATGGTGGCACTTAGAGTTTGAATCACTCGCCAAAAAGCAGTAATCTGCTGTCACTCAAAAACACAATGTCCAATCTCTCCCAAACGTCTCAGGTGTGATGAGACTCGAGCTAGGAAATGTTTGTTATGCCATTTGTACATAATGGTTAGAGCTCCACCTAGTGGGACAACTATAATCATGATTGAATGAGATGAATTGTTAGCTGGTGGTTAAATGCATGAATTCCATCAATGTGACATCAGATCGGAGGTGCTGGTTTTAGGTGTTGGGCGTGGCTCGACGCGCCGGGGGTGCGAGGGCCCTCATAACGCTGCTTGCAGCTTTAATTATTATTATTATTCACCCCAAACAAGGGCCTTTTTGAGGGCCTAAACATGCTCAAAAACTCATGAAATTTTGCACACATGCCAGGTCTGGTGAAAAATTTTGTATTTTAATGGTTTTACATATGAGCACTGGGAAATGGCTCTACAGCGCCACCTATGCCTTGTAAAATGCAGCCCTACGACCACATCGTTTGGGCTACATGTATGAAATTTGGCACACATGTGTATCATTCCAAGACGAACAAAAAAGTCAGTGGGCCCATTGACGCAAACCCAACAGGAAGTCCGCCATTTGAACGTGAAGGTGACATTTTGGCTCTAATTTTGCCGTTTCCATGCCTCGAACTTTTTCGAACTCCTCCTTGGGATTTGGTCGTATAAGCTTCATCTTTGGTCAGTGTCAACTACACACCTGGGCCATGTTAAATTGCGGAGCTTTTGAGTTTTCACAATACTATGAGGCCGTGGCGCCACGGCGAATTTCGATGACTCGCCATGAAAATCTTATTGCCTCTCATTTTGTCATACATTTTCTGACCTTGACCAAAGTGAACACATATGATAAGGCTCCACCCCTGAACATATTTCAACTGCCATATTTGACACCAGGGACAGCGCCACCTAGTGGGAACAGGAAATGTCATGTTTTACACTTTGGGGTACAGTATAGTGATGGGTGACATCTGCAGCCTCAAATTTCTCCAGGAAAGCCTTAAGGAGTTGGTCTTGGGTTACAGTGAAAACTGTGAGTTTTCGCAAAAGGGTGTGACCCCAGCGGCATGGCGAACTTTGATGTCACGCCATGAAGAAACAAATTAGTATAACTCAATGAAATCCAGTCTGATCAGTACCAGACTTTACAGGCATGATGTCAGACCCGCCCTGAACAGATTGATGTGCCCATTGTCGGAAATACGGACAGCGCCACCTAGTGGCAACAGGAAATGTCATGGCTTTAATTTTGTTGTACTGATTTTCACAGGTTCATCGTGGCCACCTCAAAAGCGGTGAATATCACCATCAGTCCCTCGTGATGCTTCAGTGCAAAAATTGTGACTTTAAACTGAACGGCGCACCCTGGTGGCAACGCGGTCCACCATGAAAGATGAAGTGGCTTTTGAGGGGCTTGGAAAGTATATAGAGGCTTTAAATTTAGCACACACCTCCAAATGGATGAAGGCTTTGTTGTCATGTGATCATTTTCATTGAATAGCGCGAAATGGCTCCACAGCGCCCCCTAAAAAAATTAAAAATCACAGCCCCAGCTCTGTGTTTTATGTATGAGTCTGAAACCTGGTAAGCTTATAGGAGATATCAAGATGTACAAAAAAGTCTCTTGGAGCAATATCCCAAATCCAACAGGAAGTCAGCCATTTTAAAATTAATGTGCAATTTTGGCAACATTTTCCCCTCTTTCCAGGCATCGTTCTTTGACGAACTCCTCCAAGGGATTTCATCAGATTGCACTATTCTTCAGTGTGTGGAATCCAAAGACCTTTGTGTTGTTAAATTGCGAAGCTTTTTACGTTCAGGGAAACGGGGTGGTTATGGCGGCACGTAGACTCTCAATCACTCGCCAAAACGCAGTAATCTGCTGTTACTCAAAAACACAATGTCCAATCTCACCCAAAGGTCGCAGGCATAATGAGACTCGAGTTCGGAAATGTTTGTTATGCCATTTGTACATAATGGTTAGAGTGCCACCTAGTGGAATGACTAGCTAATCATGAATGAATGAGTTGAAATGTTAGCTGGTGGTTAAATGCATGAATTCCATCAATGTGACATCGATCGGACGTGCTGGTTTTAGGTGTTGGGCGTGGCTCGACGCGCCGGGGGTGCGAGGGCCCTCATAACGCTGCTTGCAGCTTTAATTAGGGCCCGAGCACCGAGAGTGCGAAGGCCCTATTGTATCTGCTCCGTTTCTTATTATTATTATTCACCCCAAACAAGGGCCTTTTTGAGGGCCTAAACATGCTCAAAACCTCATGAAATTTTGCACACATGCCAGGTCTGGTGAAAAATTTTGTATTTTAATGGTTTTACATATGAGCACTGGGAAATGGCTCTACAGCGCCACCTATGCCTTGTTAAATGCAGCCCTACGACCACATCGTTTGAGCTACATGTATGAAATTTGGCACACATGTGTAACATGCCAAGACGAACAAAAAAGTCTGTGGGCCCATTGACGCAAACCCAACAGGAAGTCCGCCATTTGGACGTGAAGGTGACATTTTGGCTCTAATTTTGCCATTTCCATGCCTCGAACTTTTTCGAACTCCTCCTTGGGATTTGGTCGTATAAGCTTCATCTTTGGTCAGTGTCAACTACACACCCTTGTGCCATGTTAAATTGCGGAGCTTTTGAGTATTCACAATACGGTGAGGCCGTGGCGCCACGGCGAATTTCGATGACTCGCCATGAAAATCTTATTGCCTCTCATTTTGTCATACATTTTCTGACCTTGACCAAAGTGAACACATATGATAAGGCTCCACCCCTGAACATATTTCAACTGCCATATTTGACATCAGAGACAGCGCCACCTAGTGGGAACAGGAAATGTCATGTTTTACACTTTGGGGTACAGTATTGTGATGGGTGACATCTGCAGCCTCAAATTTCTCCAGGAAAGCCTTAAGGAGTTGGTCTTGGGTTACAGTGAAAACTGTGACTTTTCGCAAAAGGGTGTGACCCCAGCAGCATGGCGAACTTTGATGTCACGCCATGATGAAACAAATTAGTATAACTCAATGAAATCCAGTCTGATCAGTACCAGACTTTACAGGCATGATGTCAGACCCGCCCTGAACAGATTGATGTGCCCATTGTCGGGAATACGCAGAGCGCCACCTAGTGGCAACAGGAAATGTCATGGCTTTAATTTTGTTGTACTGATTTTCACAGGTTCATCGTGGCCACCTCAAAAGCGGTGAATATCACCATCAGTCCTTCATGATGCTTTAGTGCGAAAATTGTGAGTTTAAACTGAATGGCGCACCCTGTTGGCAACGCGGTTAACCATGAACAATGAAGTTGCTTTTGAGGGGCTTGGAAAGTTTAAAAAGTCTTGAAATTTGGTGCATACCTCCAATGTGATGAGGGCTTTTTTGTTATGTGATCATTTTCATTGAATATCCCAAAATGGCTCCACAGCGCCCCCTACAAAATTTCAAAACATCAGCCCCTGCTCTGTGTTTTATGTATGAGTCTGAAACCTGGTAAGCTTATAGGAGATATCAAGATGTACAAAAAAGTCTCTTGGAGCAATATCCCAAATCCAACAGGAAGTCAGCCATTTTAAAATTAATGTGCAATTTTGACGACATTTTCCCCTCTTTTCAGGCACCGTACTTTGACGAACTCCTCCAAGGGATTTCATCAGATTGACGCGATCTCCAGTGCGTGGCATCTAACGACCTTTGTGATGTTAAATTGCGAAGCTTTTTACGTTCAGGGAAACGAGGTGGTCATGGCGGCACGTTGAGTTTCAATCACTCGCCAAAAAGCAGTAATCTGCTGTCACTCAAAAACACCATGTCCAATCTCTCCCAAAGTTCGCAGGTGTGATGAGACTCGAGCTTGGAAATGTTTGTTATGCCATTTGTCAGTAATGGTTAGAGCGCCACCTAGTGGTACGACTAACTAATCATGATTGAATGAGATGAAATGTTTGCTGGTGGTTAAATGCATGAATTCCATCAATGTGACATCAGATCGGACGTGCTGGTTTGAGGTGTTGGGTGTGGCTCGACGTGCAGGGGATGCGAGGGCCCTCAGAACGCTGCTTGCAGCTTTAATTGGTAATTTTTTCTCTAATGATAAAAATTTTATTTGTGAAGAAGTTCATGAAGTCATTACTAGTTAACGTTAAAGGGATGGTTGGCTCAACAGAGCTCTGACTGTTTGTCAGCCTGGCTACAGTGCTGAAGAGAAACCTGGGGTTGTTCTTATTTTCTTCAATCAGTGATGAATAGTAAGATGTTCTGGCTTTGCGAAGGGCTTTCTTATAAAGCAGCAAACTATTTCTCCAGGCTAAATGATGATCCTCTAAATTTGTGACACGCCATTTCCTCTCCAGCTTACGAATCATCTGCTTTAGGCTACGTGTTTGAGAATTATACCACGGAGTCAGGTACTTCTGATTTGAGATCTTAGTTTTCACAGGAGCTACAGTATCCAGAGTCGTACGTAGTGGGGAGGTGAAATTATTAACAAGATAATCGACCTCTGTTGGAGTAGCGTTCAGATAGCTGCTCTGCTCTGTGTTGGTACAGGGCATTGAAGATGATAACAGTGGGTGGATTATATTCTTAAACTTAGTTACAGCGCTTTCAGAAAGACATCTACTGTGATAAAGTCTACTCTCCACCGCTGTGTAATCAATTATTGTAAATGTAAATGTTATCAGGAAATGATCAGACAGGAGAGGGTTTTCAGGAAACACTGTTAAATGTTCAGTTTCTATGCCATATGTTAAAACAAGATCTAGAGTGTGATTAAAGTGGTGGGTGGGTTCTTTTACATTTTGAGAGAAGCCAGTTGAGTCTAATAACAGATTAAATGCCATGTTGAGGCTGTCATTTTTAGCATCTACATGGATGTTAAAATCACCCACAATAATTATTTTATCTGAGCTCAGAACTAAATTAGATATAAAGTCTGAGCAATCAGACAGAAACTCTGTGTAAGGCCCAGTTGGATGATAGATGATAACAATAACATAATAGACTTCAGAAGGAAAAAGGCAGAGATCCAACCACTATTCATTAATGGGGACTGTGTAGAAAGGGTGGCAAGCTTCCGCTTCCTCGGAGTCAACATAGAGGAGAACCTTTCCTGGAGTGTGAACACCTCCGAGCTGCTGAAAAAGGCCCAACAGAGACTGTACCCCCTGAGAATTCTCAGGAGGAATAACATCACACAGAGACTGTCCTTCTACAGAGCCACCATTGAGAGTGTTCTAACCTACTGCATATGTATTTGGTACACTAGCTGCACAGGGGCTCAGAGTAAAGCACTCCAAGGGATCATTAACACCGCCCAAAAGATCACTGGCTGCCCTCTCCCCACACTGGAAGTTCTACACAACATCCACTGTTGTAAAAAGGCCCAAAACATCATAAAAGACACCTCACATCCTGGCCACTCCCTGTTTGAACTGTTGCCCTCAGGCAGACGGTTCAGGGCAATCAGCGCAAGGACTAATAGACTCAAATACAGCTGTTATCCAACTGCAATAACACATCTGAATACTACAAAAAAAAATGTCCATCACGCCACTCTTGTGTTAATCTATGCACGGTCTGAAGCATGTATGGGGGAATGTATGTGAATGTTTTACTGTTACGTCTTATTAGTATTTTAAGTACCGAATTTCCCGGACTACAGAGTGCACCTGAATATTAGCCGCACAAGCTAAAATCAGGGGAAATCCTGTTTTGTACATACATTAGCCGCACCTGACTAAAAGCCGCAGGTGTTTCAATGTTGACTTATCATATGTAAGAGAATATGCACAAAGCGAATTGTCAGGAAAGAGATGGCTGTTTGGAGACACACCCCTTTTTTTAATATTTTGAAAAACAAGTTATGGGTACATATTTGCATAACTTTTTAGGTATATGTACAAGTAGCGGTAATTACAAGTACGAAACATGTACTCTGCTTCATAAATGAGTCGAACACCCTCAGAAGGGCCGTGGCGGTGTCCTCCTCTCCATCATGCAGCAGTCCAGCCCTTCGAAATCCGTTGGTGATCGTGGATGTTTTCAAACTTTTCCACGCTGTCAGAATCCACTGGTGGAGTTGGGCATAACTTGCTTTTCGCAAGTTTATCGCCGCTCATCATCCACGCCTCCCACTGAACGTGTAGCGCTACTTTGAAGTTTGTTTTTCACACTACTAGTACGGCACTACGTTGCCTGGTGGACGGAAATGTGACCAACATACCACTCTTGAACCCCGATCCTTCCGCCAGGCAACGTAGTGCCGTACAACAGCGGAACAAACAAAACAAATCCTCTTACGATATCACAAAAATCATGGACAATCCATAAAAAAGCCGCACCTGACTAAAAGCCGCAGGGTTCAAAGCTTGTGCAAAAAGTAGCGGCTTATAGCCCGACAATTACGGTATTCTATCTATTTTATATATTGAATTTTATTGTTTTAATTATATTTTGATATTGCTAGGGATGATGCAATGATCGGGGACCATTCTTAATTTTGTTGTACCTGTGACAATGACAATAAAGTTTCTGATTCTGATTCTGATTCTGAAGTAAGACTGGTTTCCGAGTTTTACAGCTGGGGTGGACAAGGCTAAGCATCAGGCTTTCAAATGAATTAAAAGTCTGTCTTGGTCTTTCATTAATTAATAGGCTGGTGTGCCGCCATGGTCACCACCCATCTTGAGGAGTTTGCCCCCTCACATATACTAATGTGCCACAAACAGGACTTTAATACCACCAACCATTCCCATTTTATTACAGTGTATCCATATAAATGGCCCACCCCGTAGAAAGCAGGAGCACTAGATGCAAGACAAGGAACACAAAGGAGGCCCAATGACAAAACGGGCCTGAAGCATGCTGTTGGGGAATTATATAATATTCTTAACCACTTTATGAAAGAAGTTTCCAAAACCAAATTTGTTTTAAGTTGCAAATAAAAATTTCCAGTTAACTCACTCAAATACTTTTTCTGCATCTAGAGACAGTACAACGGAGTTCATTTCCACCACTGAGCATCTTAAAAACGTATATATAGTTTAGATAATAAAGTATAATGTAAGTGTTGGGGTGGCTGTAGAGCAGGTCATCTACTGATCGGAAGGTTGGTGGTTCGATTCCTGGCTTCCCCTAGTCTGCATGCCAAATATCCTTGGGCAAGATACTAACCCCAAATTGCTCTCCGATGCATCCATCGGAATATGAATGTGTGTGAATGTTAGCTATGAAGCACTTAGAAAAATGTGCTTGTGCGAATGGGTGTGAATGTTGTGTAAAGTGCTTTGAGTGCTCAGATGAGTAGAAAAACACTATATAAGAACCAGTCCATTTACCATGAAGTGAAATGACACTAGTCAATTGAGCAACATTTGCAAATTAGTTTACTAGCTAAAGTTAGCATTACTAGCGGCCAATAGCTGTGTATTTATCACACACAGATGAAATATCTCAATTTTCTCCAATAAAAGTCAAACAAATGACATAAAATAAAGATTTTCTCTATTTCAGTCACTTAGCTGCTACTGTCATGGTTACCGTATTTTCACGACCATAAGGCGCACTTAAAAGTCTTAGATTTTCTTCAAAAAGTACGGCGCGCCCTATAGCGCAGTGCGCCCTGTGTGTTGTAAGGAGGACGTAGTAGAGAACACCATGAGAATGCTAAAGGGTGAAGTGTGGGCGTTGATCGTATATACCGGACAATCGCACATACCTGTATAAAAGGAAAGGTATGTGCATTATGTGGAACATCGTTGTTTTAACAACCCTGAAAATGGCAAAGAGACACGCTTATGAAGCACAGTTTAAACTGAAGGCCATCAGCTATGCGGAGGAACATTGAAATCGAGCAGCGGCGAGAGAATTTAAGAGTAACGAATCGATGGTTCGCAAATGGAGGAAGCTAGAAAACAAGCTCCGGCAGGTCAAGAAAACGCAGCTGAATTTCCGCGGACATAAGGCGAGGTGGCCCGAGTTGGAGGAAAGACTCGAGCGGTGGATCATCGAGCAAAGAACGAGCGGGAGAAGCGTTTCGACGGTCACCATTCGGCTAAAAGCAGTTTCGCTAGCTGAAGAGATGAACATTGAACATTTCCAAGGAGGTCCGTCTTGGTGCTTTCGTTTTATGAAACGGTGCCATTTTTCCATCCGGACCAGGACTACGGTAGCGCAGCAACTTCCAGCGGATTATAAGGAAAAGCTGGCCATCTTCCGCTCCTACTGCAGCAAACACATCGGCGACAAAAACATCCAGCCCAGCCACATCACAAACATGGACGAGGTCCCGCTCACTTTTGACATCCCGGTGAGTCACACTGTGGAGAAGAAGGGGACCAGCACGGTAGCGATACGCACAATGGGGTATGAAAAGTCTTCTTTTACTGTTGTGCTTGGCTGCCATGCTAATGGACAGAAACTGCCGCCTATGGTGATTTCTAAGCGAAAGACTTTGCCTAAAGAGAAGTTTCCAGCAGGAATCATCATTAAGGCAAATGAAAAGGGCTGGATGGATGAGGAAATGATGAAAGAGTGGCTGAGGGAGGTGTATGTAAGGAGACCAGGTGGTTTTTTCCACGCATCACCATCGCTCTTAATCTGTGACTCTATGCGTGCCCATCTCACAGCCGATGTGAAAAAACTAGTGAAACAAATGAACTGTGAGCTTGCTGTCATTCCGGGAGGCCTGACAAAGGAACTCCAGCCGCTGGACATCGGTGTGAACCGGCCGTTCAAAGTAAGGCTGCGAGCGGCCTGGGAGTGATGGATGACCAATGGAGACCACAGTTTCACCAAGAGTGGAAGGCAGCGGCGGGCGAGTTACGCCACAATTTGCCAATGGATTGTAGATGCTTGGGCTAACATGTCTGCTGGCACTGTTGTTCGAGCTTTCGCAAAAGCCGGCATCATTTCCGAGGAGCCGCACGGCACGGAAAGTGACTCTGACAGTGAAGAAAGTGAACTTGGCATGTTTGATGGAGATTTAGCGCAGCTGTTCAATTCAGACACAGAGGGTGAGGACTTCGATGGGTTTGATGATAAAAATGTGAGTACCAAACTTTGTTTTGCTCCTGCTTTATTTTTAAATACGCACACTTGTATGCTTGTGTGTTGTTGATGATGACGATTACTGGTAATAAAAATGTGAGTACCAAACTTTGTTTTGCTCCTGCTTTATTTTTAAATATGCACACTTGTATGCTTGTGTGTTGTTGATGATGACGATTACCGGTAATAGAAATGTGAGTAAGGTACCGAACTCAGGTTTGCTCCTGCTTTCTTTTTAAATACGCATACGGTACTTGTATGCGCCCTATAATCTAGTGCGCCTTATGTGTGTGTTAAATACAGTAATGGCACACATAACTGAGACTGCGCCTTTTAGTACAGTGCGTCTTATGGTCGTGAAAATACGGTACTAGGCAGCAGCAGCAGCAGCAGTGTTTTGTAGGCTTGATCGTTCAATCTAACAGCGCCTCACTTAGGGTCTTAGCGGCCTTCATGGTAGACTGTGTCCTTCAAAGGATGCAGCCCCATTTAGACACAGTCTACGTATCATTGATTAAAAAGCACATTACCTTGAATCCTTTTTTCACAACACAGATTAATCCTTTGCTTGTTTTCCACAGGTCTCGGTACAATCCTTTACCTGTTTTGGTTTTTGTCACTTCTGCAGTGATTCCATTTTTTTCTGTTTCCATTTTGTTTGAGTCCACTTCCTTTGTGTTTCATGTGTCTTGTAGTGTTTTTATATTTTCTGGTGCTTTTTTGAGTTACTGTGCAGTTGGCCACTGAGGGCCAACATACTTTCACAAATCATAGTGATTATTTATAAAACATTATAAAACATAAAATTATCAAATGTGTAATATTATCAGCCTAGAAATAAAAACATTTTAAAAGAGTTGTGTTTCGTAAGACATTTATTTTCTAATCTTGGCTTATGACCACGAAATCATCCTGGTTATCAA
This sequence comes from Rhamphochromis sp. 'chilingali', assembly GCF_963969265.1. NCBI lineage: Eukaryota > Metazoa > Chordata > Actinopteri > Cichliformes > Cichlidae > Rhamphochromis > Rhamphochromis sp. 'chilingali'. The sequence continues at coordinate 34,712,675 of NC_137945.1, read as the reverse complement.
CTGTGGAGCATTTTGTTTTGATGGCAGTTTTCTGTTGCACGTCACATTTGATCCCAAAGTCTGTACTGTTTGATGGTTATCAGAGGCGTTAGTGTTTCATATTAGCCTTATAATTACATATTTTGGTCATTTATGTGAAAAATGTTTATTTACTAATACATAACAATATAACATTTCATATATTTCTACAAGCTCTGATACTTGTGTTTCTGTGTTTAAATGTATATGATATGTATGAACCTAATATGGTGGATGAACATGTCGACAGCTTTGCTTTTAAATGGAATGATTTGTGTATCTGGGTCTGCAGAGTTCTGAAATCATATGGATGTTATTTACAGTGGGGCAAAAAAGTATTTAGTCAGCCACCGATTGTGCAAGTTCCCCCACTTAAAATGATGACAGAGGTCAGTAATTTGCACCAGAGGTACACTTCAACTGTGAGAGACAGAATGTGAAAAAAATCCATGAATCCACATGGTAGGATTTGTAAAGAATTTATTCGTAAATTAGGGTGGAAAATAAGTATTTGGTCACCTCAAACAAGGAAAATCTCTGGCTCTCACAGACCTGTAACGTCTTCTGTAAGAAGCTTTTCTGTCCCCCACTCGTTACCTGTATGAATGGCACCTGTTTGAACTCATCATCTGTATAAAAGACACCTGTCCACAGCCTCAAACAGTCAGACTCCAAACTCCGCCATGGCCAAGACCAAAGAGCTTTCGAAGGACACCAGGAAAAGTATTGTAGACCTGCACCAGACTGGGAAGAGTGAATCTACAATAGGCAAGCAGCTTGGTGTGAAAAAATCAACTGTGGGAGCAATCATCAGAAAATGGAAGACATACAAGACCACTGATAATCTCCCTCGATCTGGGGCTCCACGCAAGATCTCATCCCGTGGGGTCAAAATGATCATGAGAACGGTGAGCAAAGATCCCAGGACCACACGGGGGGACCTGGTGAATGACCTGCAGAGAGCTTTGACCAAAGTAACAAAGGTCACCATCAGTAACACACTACAACGGCAGGGAATCAAATCCCGCAGTGCCAGACGTGTTCCGCTGCTGAAGCCAGTGCATGTCCAGGCCCGTCTGAAGTTTGCCAGAGAGCACATGGATGATACAGCAGAGGATTGGGAGAATGTCATGTGGTCAGATGAAACCAAAGTAGAACTTTTTGGTATAAACTCAACTCGGCGTGTTTGGAGGAAGAAGAATACTGAGTTGCATCCCAAGAACACCATACCTACTGTGAAGCATGGGGGTGGAAACATCATGCTATGGGGCTGTTTTTCTGCCAAGGGGACAGGACGACTGATCCGTGTTAAGGACAGAATGAATGGGGCCATGTATCGTGAGATTTTGAGCCAAAACCTCCTTCCATCAGTGAGAACTTTGAAGATGAAATGAGGCTGGGTCTTCCAACATGACAATGATCCAAAACACACCGCCCGGGCAACAAAGGAGTGGCTCCGTAAGAAGCATTTGAAAGTCCTGGAGTGGCCTAGACAGTCTCCAGACCTCAACCCCATAGAAAATCTGTGGCGGGAGTTGAAAGTCCGTGTTGCTCGGCAACAGCCCCAAAACATCACTGCTCTCGAGAAGATCTGCATGGAGGAATGGGCCAAAATACCAGCTACTGTGTGTGCAAACCTGGTAAAGACCTATAGTAAACGTTTGACCTCTGTTATTGCCAACAAAGGTTATGTTACAAAGTATTGAGTTGTATTTTTGTTATTGACCAAATACTTATTTTCCACCCTGATTTACGAATAAATTCTTTACAAATCCTACCATGTGGATTCATGGATTTTTTTTTTCCACATTCTGTCTCTCACAGTTGAAGTGTACCCCTGGTGCAAATTACTGACCTCTGTCATCATTTTAGGTGGGGGAACTTGCACAATCGGTGGCTGACTAAATACTTTTTTGCCCCACTGTAAGATGAATGTTCTGATCCCAATAGTCCTCTGCTTTGGCGTTGGGATAATTGAGGCAGATCACAAGAATGTGGCAATGCAATTAGACCGACATGTTGACATTTAATGTCAATTTAATTCCAAGAATAATCAAAATAGTCTGATGGAATTTAATTTTAATGTGTAAATTTATGTGCTTGTAAAGTAGTCCATTATTTTAAAAGAAGGATGAATGTTCTATTTCTTTGAACACCACTTGCTATATTATTATATTATATGAAGGGTTACTGTATTGCGTTATATTTCAAGTCTTCACACAAGAACCATAGTGCAAAGGAAATTAACAGGGTTCATGTACAGCTAGACACTAACTGAGCATTCAGGCAGTTAGCTTCACTGTAAAACTGCCACCTCTTTGTTATTCGATGTAGTTCTCTCTGTCTCTGGTCTCCCACAGTGTTGGACAGTCTGTCTGCCCTGAAGTCTTTATTAGTGCTGCTGGCTTGCCAAGCAACAGCAGGGGTAAGCAGAATCCTGCACTGCTCCTATTCTTTTCTCCCTACCATCTGAAATCCTCTTTTCTGCAAACTCCTCCATCTTCCTCGACCTGCCCTCAGTTAGCCAGTTCCTTCTGCTGTCCATCATTTGTTCTGCCCTCCATGCATCTCTATTGACTACCTGCAGGTACATGCTCAGCAGGAAAACATGTTGCTCTCACCTCTTCAGACACCAGAAACACCTGTGGGTCTGTGTGGGTCGCTACAGTGCCTCACAGCAGGGCCTCCTGGATAAAATACTTGTGTTTGGTTCATGTGCATCACACTGTGAGATATAGACAGAAACATGGCTACTCTCACCCTATCTTTGAGCTTCATCCACTGACAATAATCATCTCTTGGAGCCCCTGATATATAAACAATATCACTGGTTTATGAATACCTTTTTTTTGTTTAGAAATAAAAAACATAAAAAAATGTTTGGCCTTAAATGTCGGCATATGATGCACACCTAATACATATAATTTGTACTGTAGAGTTAGTCTGAATGTGCATTTTTGTTTGCATGTGTGTGTGTGTGTGTGCATATTTGTAAATGCTATTAATAAATGAAAAAAGAAAACAGATCTTGCTCCTCCATTTGGTGTGAGGAATGTAAAGAAGCTTTACAGTTTGTGAGTCAGTATTCAGATACATAGACCTACACAGATTTCAGTTCAATTCAATTCAATTCAATTCAATTTTATTTATATAGCGCCAAATCACAAAAAAAGTCGCCTCAAGGCACTTCAGTTCAGGGCAGAATTTTCGAAGGATGAAGGTGAGGGTGTCCCCACAGCAATCACCCAACATTTAGCAATGAGATGAGACTGCAAGAAAATATTTTGCTTTCTAATGTCAATTTATCCATCCATCTAAAAGTAAATCAGCTGACTGGTGAACATTGGTGGACATTGTTCTAATTGTGCTATTAATTTATGCAAATTATCACTGTCCTGCTATCCTACCAGTCCATTGGCCAGTCCATGCTTGTAAAACTTTGTGGACAATTTTTTTAAAGCCGTATCTGTGCCAGTAAATTGACAACTTTTAATCAACTCTACCAATTCTGTAAGGAGAGTGGTCAAATATCCAGCAACAATGATGCTATAAGCTGATAGCTAATAAAAGCATCTGGCTGAGACTGTATGCATACTTTGTGGGGGATTCATTTAATGGTTAAAAAAACTGAATTAGGTGCAAAAGTTTTTAAAATGTATGCTATATAACAATTCCATCCTGGAAAAAGAACAGCCCAAAATTCCCATGATATTAATGCCCATTCTGACCACTACTATATGATTAGATTTTGTTCAAATAAAAAATAAAACAAGATTATCTCTTCACAGTGACAAACCCAGGAGTTTTTATGGACTGTAAACCTTCCTTTGAAATACATAAAATTTCAGTTTTCCTTGATATCCTCCCTCTCAGCAGAGACATGTGTCTGGTCATCTAAGCAGGCCTACTCTGTGTCAGCTGGCAACTACCCTTCCCCAAACCTAGCCTTCCATTCTTTTTCATCAAAGGCAATACACACTGTTCCCGCTAACCCCCACTGTGTTTGTCTACATGGGTGAGTCATACTGGGTTTGTGTCATCGCCACCCCATTCCCTTTCCCTCCCTCCTCCCTTAGTCTGACTACAGGCCAGCAGTACCCTTTACACTGCAGGTGAGCTGTCACTGCCTATCTGAGCTGACAAACTAACCTGCCACGAATAGACTGAACTCCACTGTTTGTGCGGGCAGGTGTGAATGTCCACCTGAGTGTATGTATCATTAAATAAAATCCATATAGACTCAGTATTTAAGCTCTCCAAATTTTGCATTAATATTCCAAAAGACAGAAAACAACAACAAACCTATTATTATTACTTGTTGTTATTAAAAACTTCTTACTACAACAACTCTCATTCACCCAATCAAATCTCTCTCTCTCTCTCTCTCTCTCTCTCTCTCCCCACACAGGACCCCCAGAGGGACACGGTCGAATGCCTTCTCCAAGTCCACAAAACACATGTAGACTGGTTGGGCAAACCCCCATGCACCCTGAAGTATCCTCGAGAGGATAAAGAGCTGATCCAGTGTTCCACGACTAGGATGAAAACCACATTGTTCCTCCTGGATCTGAGGTTCGACTAACGGACAAAAGCTCCTTTCCAGCACCCTGGCATAGACTTTCCCAGGTAGGCTGAGGAGTGTGATTCCCCTGTAGTTGGAACACACCCTCCGGTCCCCTTTCTTAAAAATGGGGACCACCACCCCGGTCTGCAAGTCCAGGGGTACTGCCCCTGATCTCCACGCAACTTTGTAAAGACGTGTTAACCAAGCCCTACAACATCAGTCTTCAAGAAGCCTTCAGGAACTCGGGTGGATCTCGTCCACCCCAGGGCCTCTGCCACCAAGGAGTTGTTTAACTGCCTCAGTGACCTCGCCCCAGGAGATTGGCGGGTCATCCCCTTCGTCCCCAGACTCTGCTTCCACCACGGAAGGCATTCCAGTGGGATTGAGGAGGTCCTTGAAGTATTCCTTTCACTGCCCGACAATTTTCTCCATCGAAGTCAGCTGCACTCTCCCCGCACTATACACAGTGCAGGTAGAACACCGCTTCCCCCTCCTGAGTCACCTGACGGTTTGCCAGAATGTCTTCCAGGCAGTCCAAAAGTCCTTTTCCATGCCCTCCCATACCCGAGTTTTTGCTTCAGCCACCACCCGCACCGCGTTCCGCTTGGGCTGTCGGTACCTATCAGCTGCCTATGGAGTCCCACAGGCTAACTATGCCCAGTAGGACTCCTTCTTTAGCTTGTTGGCTCCCCTCACCTCTGGTGTCCACCATTTGGTTTAGGGATTACCTCCACGACAAGCCCAACTACCTTGCGGCTGCATCTCAGTGCAGCAGCTTAGGCAATGGAGGTGCTGAACATGGACCATTTGGACACAATGTCCCCAGTGTCTTTCGGAATGCTGTTGAAGCTCTGCTAGGGGTGTGAGTTGAAGATCTCACGGACTGGGGCCTCTGCTAGACATTCCCAGCACACCCTCACTGTACGTTTGGGCGTGCCAGGTCTGTCCAGCGTCCTCCCCGGCCACCTGATCCAACTCACCACTGGATGTTATCAGTTGAAAGTTCAGTCCCTCTCTTTACCTGAGTGTCCAAAACATATAGCCTCAAGTTTGGTGATATGATTACAAAATCGATCATCGACCTGTGGCCTAGAGTGTCCTGGTGCCACGTGCACTTATGGACACTCTTATGTTTGAACAGTCCAATAACAAAACACTGCTCGGATTCAGGCCGTTCCTCCCAATCACGCCCCTCCAGGTCTCGCTGTCATTGCCGATGTGAGCATTGAAGTCTCCCAGTAGGACAACAGAGTACCCAGTTCTTTTTATTCTTTTACTGGACAGAGAAAACGCAACTCAGTTGGTAAAAATATTTATAATTATTTTATTCAATCATTACTTTCTGGAAAGGGATGTGCACGAGGCTAAACCCTCTGCAGATCTGAAGCAAACAAATTTCCCACGTGTGGGACTAATAAAGGTTATCTTATCTTATTTAGCCGGATGTTATTTCGGCACTCTTACGTCACACACAGTTTCGATCAAATAAAACTTCTTTACCTCTGCCCTTACGTGATGTGTGTGTTTGTGTGTTGCTTAGTTTTTTCTTCCGGGCCGTTTTTTCTTCTGGCTTGAGTGAACGCTGGTGCGCCAGGCTGCCACGCCTGGCTGCCGCTACTCATCGGTACATTTTCTATTATTTGGATTATTTGGATTCAGATTTGAATGAACAGGGACATTGACACTCAGGACCAGATGGATCTCTGATCGACGTCAGAGCTGAATGTGTTCTCACGTCTTCTTCTCAGTGAGCTGTACTAGCTTAACTGTTTGAGCTATTTTAGCCTACCTGTTCGTCGCTCCGGCCGGCTCGGCTCCTTTTCCTCCACATAATCGAAGATGTGGGCCAAGATATTCCTGAACTGGTCGGCACTATTTTGGATTCTCCTGACGCTCATCTACCATCCTACGGCTGGAGTGCTCCGCTATACAGCCACTGAGCTCCTGCGCCTTCGCGGGTAGCTGTCGCTCCTGTCACCGGCGGAGCTCCACTACCACCCAGACATCACTTTCCAGCCTCGCCAGAAATACATCCATCGCGGGTCCCGCAGGATTTTCCATAACTCCATTGGAACGAAATCGTTTTGGTCTGCTACTCGACGCCCTTGCAGGAACACTGATCAGGCTGTCAACCACCGATCTCTAGCCCACCTGCCCAGGGCACCCACCACGATTAGCAAAAAAAAAAATACTCCACTCAACTTCGGTCTTCTAAACATCCGTTCATTGACAAATAAGGGACCTCTCATCCAAGACCTCCTATCTGACCGTAAGTTTGACTTTTTCTGCTTAACTGAAACCTGGCAACAACCTGATGACTTTTCTCAGCTAAATGAATCTACTCCTCTGGGGTTTGTTTACTTTTCAACACCCCGCTGCTCAGGTCGTGGGGGTGGTCTCGCGATCTTCTTTCGCCAGCACTTGAAAGTCCATCCATCCATCCATCTTCATCCGCTTTGTCCGGGGCCGGGTCGCGGGGGCAGCAGCCTAAGCAAAGAGGCCCAGACCTCCCTCTCCCCAGCCACCTCCTCCAGCTTATCCGGGGGAATACCAAGGCGTTCCCAGGCCAGCCGAGAGATATAATCTCTCCAGCGTGTCCTGGGTCTGCCCCGGGGCCTCCTCCCGGTGGGACATGCCTGGAACACCTCACCCAGGAGGCGCCCAGGGGGCATCCTTGTCAGATGCCCGAACCACCTCAGCTGGCTCCTTTCGATGTGGAGCAGCAGCTGCTCTACTCTGAGCCCCTCCCGGATGGCCGAACTTCTCACCCTATCTCTAAGGGAGAGGCCAGCCACCCTTCGGAGGAAGATCATTTCTGCCGCTTGTATCCGCGATCTCGTTCTTTCGGTCACTACCCACAGCTCGTGGCCATAGGTGAGGGTAGGGACGTAGATCGACCGGTAAATTGAGAGCTTCGCTTTTACACTCAGCTCCCTCTTCACCACGACGGACCGGTGCAGCGTCCGCATTACTGCAGCTGCAGCCCCAATCCGTCTGTCGATCTCCGGCTCCCTTCTCCCATCACTCGCGAACAAGACCCCGAGATACTTGAACTCCTCCACTTGGGGCAGGAACTCATCCCTGACCCGGAGTGGGCACTCCACCCTTTTCCGGCTGAGAACCATGGCCTCAGATTTGGAGGTGCTGATCCTCATTCCCGCTGCTTCACACTCGGCTGCGAACCGTTCCAGTGCGAGCTGGAGGCCCTCACCCGATGAAGTCAACAGAACCACATCATCTGCAAAAATCAGAGATGAGATTCTGAGGCCACCAAAGCGAAAGCCCTCCGCCACTTGGCTGCGCCTAGAAATCCTGTCCATAAAAATTATGAACAGAACCGGAGACAAAGGGCAGCCCTGGCGGAGCCCATCACCCACCAGGAACGAGTCCGACTTATTGCCGGCAATGCGAACCAAGCTCTTGCAACGGTTGTATAGGGATCGAATGGCCCATAGCAATGGTCCAGACACCCCATATTCCCGCAACACCTCCCACAGGACACCCCGAGGGACACGGTTGAATGCCTTCTCCAAGTCCACAAAACACATGTAGACTGGTTGGGCAAACTCCCATGCACCCTCAAGTATCCTGGAGAGGATAAAGAGCTGGTCCAGTGTTCCGCGACCAGGACGAAAACCGCATTGTTCCTCCTGTATCCGAGGTTCGACTAACGGACGAACTCTCCTTTCCAGCACCCTGGCATAGACTTTCCCAGGGAGGCTGAGGAGTGTGATCCCCCTGTAGTTGGAACACACCCTCCGGTCCCCTTTCTTAAAGATGGGGACCACCACCCCGGTCTGCCAGTCCACAGGTACTGCCCCTGATCTCCACGCAACATTGCAGAGGCGTGTCAACCAGGACAGCCCTACAACGTCCAGAGCCTTCAGGAACTCGGGGCGGACCTCATCAACACCAGGGGCTCTGCCACCAAGGAGTTGTTTAACTGCCTCAGTGACCTCGCCCCCGGAAATTGGCGGGTCATTCCCCTCATCCCCAGACTCTGCTTCCTCCTTGGAAGACGTGTCAGTGGGATTAAGGAGGTCCTCGAAGTATTCCTTCCACCGCCTGACAATTTTCTCAGTCGACGTCAGCAGCGCTCCGCCAGCACTATTCACAGTGCAGGTAGAGCACCGCTTTCCCCTCCTGAGACGTCTGACGGTTTGCCAGAATCTCTTCAAGGCAGTCCGAAAGTCTTTTTCCATGGCCTCTCCGAACTCCTCCCACACCCGAGTTTTTGCTTCAGCCACTGCCCGAGCCGCATTCCGCTTGGCCTGTCGATACCTGTCGGCTGCCTCCGGAGTCCCACAGGCTAACCAAGCCCGATAGTTCTCCTTCTTCAGCCTGGTGGCTCCCTTCACCTCTGGTGTCCACCATTTGGTTCGGGGATTACCACCACGGCAGGCACCAACCACCTTGCGGCCGCAGCTCAATGCAGCAGCTTCGGCAATGGAGACGCTGAACATGGTCCATTCGGACTCAATGTCCCCAGTCTCCCTCGGAATGCTGTTGAAGCTCTGCCGGAGGTGTGCGTTGAAGATCTCGCGGACTGGGGCCTCTGCTAGACGTTCCCAGCACACCCTCACTACGCGTTTAGGTGCACCAGGTCTGTCCAGCGTCTTCCCCCGCCACCTGATCCAACTCACCACCAGGTGGTGATCAGTTGACAGCTCAGCCCCTCTCTTTACCCGAGTGTCCAGAACATATGGTCGCAGATCTGCTGATACGATTACAAAATCGATCATCGACCTACGGCCTAGAGTGTCCTGGTGCCACGTGCACTTATGGACACTCTTATGTTCGAACAGGGTGTTCGTTATGGCCAAACTGTGATTAGCACAGAAGTCCAATAACAGAGCACCGCTCGGGTTCAGATCAGGGAGGCCGTTCCTCCCAATCACGCCCCTCCAGGTCTTGCTGTCATTACCCACGTGAGCATTGAAGTCTCCCAGCAGGACAACAGAGTCTCCAGGTGGAGCACCTTCCAGCACCCCACCCAGGGACTCTAAGAAGGCTTGAAAGTCCTGCCAGTTAATGTTGATACCTTTAGTTCTCTAGAGGTCCTTGCATGTGAGCTGATTGGACCCATTCCCACAATCATAATAATAATAATAATGGATTGTATTTATATAGCGCTTTTCGGGGCCCTCAAAGCGCTTTACAATTCCACTATTCATTCACTCTCACATTCACACACTGGTGGAGGCAGCTACAGTTGTAGCCACAGCTGCCCTGGGGCAGACTGACAGAAGTGAGGCTGCCATATCGCGCCATCGGCCCCTCTGGCCATCACCAGTAGGTGGTAGGTGAAATGTCTTGCCCAAGGAAACAATGACCGAGACTGTCCGAGCCAGGGCTCTAACCGGCAACCTTCCGGTTACAAGACGAACTGACAACTCTTTGAGCCACGATCACCCATAGCTACTGTATATCGCCCCCCCAAACCTAACCCTGTCTTCCTCAGTGACTTTGCTAATCTACTAACCCATCTTTCGTCTCTCTCCCCAAATGTTAACTTGGTGGGAGATTTCAACATTCACATGGATAATAATGACCTTCTGCTCATCAGAGACTTTTCCTCCTGTCTCGAAGGTTCTGAATTTAAACAATTTATCGACTTTCCCACTCACTTTAAAGGACACATCCTGGACTTGGTCTGCTGTTCTGGTCTTACTCCCTCGAATCTTTCTGCTACTGAAATCCCCACAACTGACCACTTCCTCCTTTCATTTAACCTCACTCTCTGCTGCTTTTTCACCAAGCCAACCCGTCTCATCTCGTTCCGCAACACGAAGAACATTGATATGGACATTCTCAATACCAGTTTGGACAATGATCAGATTCCGGACTTCCATTCTACTCCTGATGATTTGTTGTTATATTATAATAATTGTCTACGCAATGTCCTTGATTCTCTGGCTCCTGTAAAAACCCACTCTGTTTCCTTCGCTCGCTCTGCTCCCTGGTTTACCTCTGACCTCCGAGCTTTGAAGGCCAAAGCTCGGCAGCTAGAGAGTAAATATAAGAAATCTGGTTTAACTGTTGATTCAGAAATCTATAAATACCATGTACTTCAGTATAAAGACTCCATCAGCAAGGCCAAACAAAGCTTCTACTCTGGTATTATCAGTTCTTATGAGGGTAATGCAAGTACTCTGTTTTCAGTTCTCAACAAACTAATTCAACCCCCCAATGCTTTACCACCACACTTCTATTTGTCTGAAACCTGCAACTCCTTGATGCTGTTCTGGACTACAAAAATCAATAACATCCACCAGCAACACAGATCAAATGTTGTGTCTATCCCCTCTCCAGAACCTTTTCTCATTTTTGAGCCGTTTTCCACTTTTCATCTTCCTGATTTATCCGATATTTCCGAGTTCATATGTAAATCAAAGCCTGCCACATGTCATCTTCACCATGCCCACAGGGCTTGTGAAATCCTGCCTCTCTACTCTACTCCCACTCATCTCGGCTATCATTCACTCTTCTCTCAACACCGGTATCGTTCCCTTCTTATTCAAAACTGCTCTAGTCACTCCTATATTGAAAAAACCTTCTTTAGATCCTAACAACTTTAACAACCTCCGTCCGATTTCCAATCTACCCTTCATTTCTGAAAATGCTCGAAAAAGTGGTTGCAGCTCAACTTCATGTACACCTGGTTAATAATAATATTAAAGAGAGATTTCAATCTGGTTTTTGCTCATGTCACAGTACAAAAACTGCTTTACTTAAAGTCACTAACGATCTTCTAATCGGAGCTGACTCTGGTCTTCTCACCATTCTCGTCCTTTTAGATCTGAGCTCAGCCTTTGACACCATCTCTCACTCTGTACTTCTAAAAAGACTTTCCTCTCTCAGCATCTCTGACACACCCCTCGCCTGGTTTCAATCATATCTCCTCGACCGCTCACAGTTTGTTCAACTAACATCATTCCGCTCTCGTTTATTCCCCGTCACCTCTGGTATACTCCAAGGCTCAGTTTTAGGCCCTCTTCTCTTCATAATATACATCCTCCCTCTAGGTACCATTTTCCGCAAATTTGATCTTCAGTTTCACTGTTTTGCTGATGACACCCAGTTATATCTCTCTTGCAGACCTGATTCCTCCCTCCCACCTTCCTCCCTTTCAGAATATCTATCTAAAGCTCAATGAGGATAAAACTGAGATCCTCCTTATTGGCATCAAATCCAACCTTTTGAAGGCGAACCATTTCTCACTCACCATCGATAACTCCCCAGTTTTCCCTTCTCCTCAGGTTAAGAGCCTTGGTGTCATCCTAGACAGTTCACTTTCCTATAAATCTCACATCAATAATCTCACCCGTTCTGCCTACTTCCATCTACACAACATTAACAGATTGCTTCCTTCTCTTTCCACCCAGTCTACGTCCATTCTTGTCCACAGTCTTGTTACCTCCCATATTGACTACTGCAACTCTCTTCTGCATGGTCTCCCCCAAAAATACCTCCATATGCTTCAACTGGTTCAGAACTCTGCTGCTCGCATTATCACCAGAACCCCTCCTACCAGCACATCGCCCCTGTTCTTCAGGAACTTCACTGGCTCACCGTGAAATTCTGGATAATATTCAAACTTCTTCTGCTCACCTTCAAGGCCATTCATAACCTCGCTCCTCCTTACCTTTCTGACCTGTTAACCACCACCTGTTCTGCCCGTTCACTTCGTTCTTCTTCTTCTATCCAGCTTGCTGTACCTTCCTTCCGCCTCACCACCATGGGAAGCAGAGCTTTCAGCTGCTCTGCTCCCAGGCTGTGGAGCTCTCTGCCCCCAGAAATAAGAAACACTGGTTCTCTCCCCCAGTTTAAATCCCAACTCAAAACCCATCAGTTCAAATCTGCATATTCACTGTGAATCCACTGTTTGTTAATTTTATCTTGTGCTTTTTGTTTTATTGTTCTTATTTTGTCATTGTTTTATTATGTGTTTGATCCTATTGTAAAGTGTCTTTGGGTGACTTGAAAGGCGCTCATAAATAAAATTTGTTATTATTATTATTATTGTTATTATTATTATTACTTCCGCTTTTTCTGTCTGCATCTGTTTCCTGTTCTTAATATACTGCACAAGACTTCCAGCTCCAGTCTGGCTAAGCAATTGGCTTGTGAGTCAAAGCTGGCCTGTTATTAAAATACATAAACAAAATAATCAGAAAATAAGCACTAAGAATATCTATCTATCTATCTATCTATCTATCTATCTATCTATCTATCTATCTATCTATCTATCTATCTATCTATCTATCTATCTATCTATCTATCTCTCTCTCTCTCTCTCTCTCTCTCTATATATATATATATATATATATATATATATATATATATATATATATATATATATATATATATATCAGGACCGGTTCCCTGACCGGAAGTCGAAGGGAACAAACCCTCTTGTCCACTGGGAGAAACCCCAACATACCAGCAGCAATCCGAGGGGATACCTAGATACCCACCCCAGCCTGCCGCCTCTCACCAGAAGCAACTCCAGACTGATAAAGATCTCTAATTTGGATGGTTGAAAGAGTTTTCATACTTCATTTTCTTTCATTCCATTGCTTTTCTTTAGCTTTCTATTTAAATATAGCTTCCCTCTGCTGTTGGAAACTGGCAGCTAGGTTTTCACTATGCAGACTAAGCCAAAGACACAAGAAGAAAATATTTTGACAATAGGCTTTGTCAAATTTGGCTTGAGATTCCTTCATCGCCTTGCGCAGCAGACCATTAAATTAAAGCTGTGCTTGTGTAAATCCTTTTCACTGCTCATGTGATTGACGTTCTGTTTGAAAGTAAAGCAACAATAAAAACACACAGACCACGATGTGGGCTTCATAGATAATTGGCAAACTTTCTGGAGGAAAACTGGTCTTGTTAGGAGAGACAGCATCCATCCCACTTTGGATGGAGCAGCTCTCATTTCTAGAAATATGGACAAATTTATTAAACCCCACAAAAATATGACTATCCAGAGTTGGGACCAGGAAGCAGAGTTGCAGTCTTACACGCCTCTCTGCAGCTTCTCTCCTGTTACCCCCCAAAAACCCATCTTCACAGAGACTGTGTCAGCTTCCAAAAAGACAACAAACAAACTAAAAACCAGCAACAAACAACTTAAACATAAAAAATCACAAAGAAAGAACAATACAGTATCCACATCTGAACCAAAGAGTAAAACAGTGAAATGTGGATTAATAAATATTAGGTCTCTCTCATCAAAGTCTCTGTTAGTACATGACTTAATAATTGATCAACAATTCCATTTACTCTGCCTTACAGAAACTTGGTTGCAGCAGGGTGATTATGTTAGTTTAACTGAATGAGCACCCCCGAGTCATTCTAACTACCAGAAGCCTCGTCCACCCCAGCTGTAAAACTCAGAAACCAGTCTTCCTTGTTATCATCTTTCGTCCACCTGGGCCTTACACAGAGTTTCTGTCTGATTTCTGAGACTTTTATCTGATTTAGTTCTGGACCTGTATTACTTTGTACTTTAAGTTCTGCAGTAAAGCTGTGTTTTAATTTAAATTTAATTCACGAGTCCTGCATTTGTGTCCAACTCCTGCCTGCTACACAGCCAGCTTTGACATTTTTTGGCTCCAGACATCTAAAAGATACACTGATAAAAGCTATTTTGGAGAGAGGTATATATAATCTATGCAAATCATGTAAAATTTACTCTATTATTGCACTCAGCCAAGGAATTATAAAGTAATGGGTTAATTATACCCTTTTCCTAACAGTAACAACATTACATTAAAAAATGCAGTAAAATATACCCCCAAACAATGAGTCTTATGTTCCTAATTGCGCATGCGCCAGACCGCGCTTTTTGACCAAGCGGGACAGCAAGCAAATTCTAGGTCCTCTTTCCGGGTTCCAACGAACCCGATCGAACCACAGAAGTGAAGGTAAGCTATTTACACAGGGTGAATAATATATAATAGCATATGCAAATGGTAATTTTTGAAGTAATGAGCTATAACACTTCACTTGTATTGCTTACGTCTGTGTAATGCACCATTACTTGAAATAAAACTTTGAATCTGCTGCTGTCTGTTAACCGTCTAGACAACTGCCGGTAAGTTGCAATGGTGCGCCTTTTATCAGTCAGCATGCATGACCAGTCCTGGACAGGTAATTGGAACGCTGAGGTTGTGTCCAAATTCATGGGCTGAATCGTCCTGAGGACCCGGCTTTCGCGGGCTATGTGGGCCGGTCCTCAGAAGGTTAGATAGGCCGGATGTAAACCTATGTTTAACCAGAGTAGCGTAAGATCTGAAAATGATGTGCCGGGATTGTGCCATTCTCGGCGGCTCTAGTGACCCTCGAGCTCTCGGCTAGCTATCGAACTGGTGGGTAACAGACATCTCCGAAAATGTCGAAGCACTTTTGCAAATATGCGATGTCTCGATAAACGGAGCAGATAGTTGCAGTTTACATACCCACATTCTCTCCTGAAAATATGTTAAAAGTTTATTTTGTGACCCAGAAAGAGTCATTTTAAAAGTTAGTAGCGGCCGCCATTGCCGTAAACTGGAGTTTGGCTGGGCCACGCTATGAATTCTGGGATATGGTGGGCCACGAAGGACACACCCGACCCATCCTTAAAATTCGAGCAAAAGGAGGACGCATTTGTCGGCTACATTCGGAGGAGTCCACGAATTTAAACAGCCTTCGGCACGTCGCTGTGACGTAATCGGTCTACAAATGCGTCCCCAGGAGGATGAAGCCCATGAATTTGAATCACAGTCTTTGCAAACTACTTTCCTGCCTTGATGAAAAAGAAAATGGACGTCAGACAATTTATTTTGAGAAATGAGAGGGGCAATCCTTAAGTTGTGGTGGCTCTGCTTCTGGGTCAACACATAAAACAGGTAAACAAACTTAAATCCTGTATGTCTTTGAGGTTCTATGAACATTGGGCAGATCATTCCCAACAGTCGTGTTTTAAACTCTTAAAAATCAGCTGTTGCTTCTGTCTGCATCTCTCCATTGATCTGTAGCTCCTCATCATCGTGGAGCGCTCACTGAAGATCATCGTAGAGTTCAGACGCATCACCAGTTTCGTTGGTGGAGACATTCGTGCTGAAACTTGATGAGTACACACCAGGTCTTTTGCAGCTTATGCCTGCTAAAGAAGGAGCTGCTGGTTCGAAGATGGTACCTCAGCTGGACAAATTGAAGGACGCATGTCATTTGACTTTTTTCACAAATATGTAATCATGGAGGGCCGCAGTGGGTAGCAAGAAGGTCCTGGGTTCAAATCCTGGCCCAGGGTCTTTATGTATGGAGTTCGCATGTTCTCCCTGTGCATGTGTGGGTTCCCCCCAGGTATTCCTCCCACAGTCAGAAAACATGACTGTTAATTGGTTAATTGGTCTCTCCAAATGTTGGTGTTAGTGTTCTGTTCTATGTATCCATATTTTTGATAATGTACATGCACAGAAACAAGCTCTTAGAGTTTCTGTATGTGCTTTTGGCTTTTAAAATGGACTAAGTGGCCTTTGAAAGTGTTGTCTGCATTAGCTGTTGTGTTGCACTTTATTCTGTGTTTTTATGGAATAAAACCATTGTGATGATGAACCATCTGAATGTCTTTTTTGGGGGGTACATTTTACCTTATATGAATAGGTAATGTTTATCAATATAATATCAATGATAATAATAAAATTTTATTAGTAATTATATAATTAATTTTACCTAATTTCAATGAGTAAGTAGCTGTTGAATATATGCGTAAATATGGGGTAAATTTTACCCAATTTAATTAAGTATTTCATAGCTTTTTATTGAAGCTATTTTATACACAATATATTGACTTAAATCTACCCCAAAAAAGTCAAATTGTTACCTCAGATTTATTGGGTAAATTCTATAGATGACTTCTTACACAGTGAACACACAGGAAATAATTACGCATGTTAAATTCACATTTGTGTGGAATGTATACATTTTTAGCACATAGGGAAAAAGACATGATAATAAAAACAGTATAGAGTGGTTCTATAGTGTAATGGTTTATATATTCACCTAACAAGTGAAATATCAAAATAAACAGTACATACTTCAAATTTGACATAAAGGCCACACATGTTGTGTCTCCCTAAAGGCTTTATCCTTTTGCTTGTTGTTGCAAAGAAAATCCAACTTTTGAATAACAGTCAGTGCAAAGGCAGCACCATTGTTTTACATTGCTAACCAACAGTCACAACAAATTGCTTTCCTTTGCAGAAAAGTTTTGTGTATTTAAAAACAGATTTTTCCCAGTGCTACGGCCCCCATGCTGAGTTAAATGTAGGCATTTATTCTCCAACTGAATTGGGCCTGGAGATACGCTTTCATTAGGACTGTGATTAGCATAGTGCTTGTTACTACTGGGCCTGTTAGCAAAACAGAGCTGTCTGTCTGTCTCTACATGTTCCCTCATTACAAGCAACACAGAAAACAGCCGTAGAGTGGAGTTATATGAATCACAGGCAGGACACACAGGTTATAGCTCAAACTGTTTAATGGCTTGAGAAAAGAGTGATTGCTGATTTTAATGCACCTCAGCTAATAAACAACTAGGAGAAAGACTGGCTGATGTGTGGTATTTTTATCTCCTGTGTCGAGTAGCTGGTAACAAGAGTGAGAAAGAGAAAATAGTTCAAAACGTTTACTGGAAATGATTCACACGAAAAATCTAAATAGAAAGCTGGAGGAATCTGAAGAAAGGTTGTGGTGCTACATGGTGTTTCCTGGGTTTAATCATTTTTATCTGTCATTGGTTTGTGCAACAAAGTTAAGCATGGTTTAAAGAGGTCATACATGATAACGATGCCGTCTACTGAAGTAGCTTTTAATAAGTTTCCTATTTTCGTTCACCGAAAGATACTGAAACACCTGAAATTAAGTGGAAAAAATTGCTTGCTTGCACATAGTTAGGATTAGGGATGGGTACCGGTGTCCGGTGCCATGATGGCACCGGTTCTGACATGAACGGTAGTAACCAGACCGAAAAGCAGCGCACATTTCGGTGCTTTATTTCGGTGCTTTTTTTCCTGAGCTGTGATACACTTCTAGCCAATCATTTTACGTTTCCGAGGATAGTAGGCGGGGCCAGGTACGTACGTTCTGTTAGAGCAGAGCTACAGATTAAAAATGCCCAAGGCGAAGCGGTCAAAAGTCTGGCTGTACTTCATAGCAAAATATGCAAACTCAGCAGCCTGCAACAAGTGCTTTAAGCTGATACTGTGATACTGTCAAAGGAGGTAACACCAAGAATCCGATTAAACAGCTGGCGACGCATAGCGTTTTTTTTAAAAGCCCAGAAATGCGCCGTATTTGATAGCTTGCTGCGAGACCTCACACCGTGCACGTCGGGTGGGTTGCCAGTTATCGGACCCGGAGCAACATCCCCCTGTGGCGTGAATAAGGCACGGCGGGACCACGGAGCAACGTTCAGAACCAACTTTATTTTAATTCACGTCACACCACACACCAACCCCTGAATCCCCGTGTTTTAACACGGCGGGCGTGATTGCGGATGCCGTGCAGGTGCGTCCGCACGGCACCGCAAACCACGCCCCACCACATACCCCCATCGCCCGATTGAGGCCGGGGAGCAATCTGGCCGAACCTACTCCCCGCCCCCCCCCCCCCCCCCCCCCCGCGAACTGGGGCGAGACTCGGCCCAAAACATCGGCGCCCCAGCCCAAGCGACGGGGAAGCGTCCATTCTGGTGGCCGCCCGCGCATCCAGCGGCAACGGCGAAGCTGGTCCGGAGGTCGGCCGCGTAGCAAGCGGACACGGCCCCACAGGCATGGCCGTGAGCTCCTGTACACAGGCGGCTGGGCAGACGTCAGGCGCGCAGAATCGACTGGTGGCAGCGAGGCTGGACTAGCCAGCCCGCCGACCCCCGGCTTAGCGGGGCTGTCCCGCTCCTCTGCCTCCAACTCCGGCTGCGCAGGCTGCTCTGGAGCAGGGACCTCCGTCTCCTCGCACGGCTGCTCCGCCACCGCCTCCGCCACTCCCGTTTGGAGCGGCTCCCCGCACTGCGCCTCCAGCAGGCACAGCCCCTCGTCCACCTCTGGGTGGAGCGACTCCTCTTCCTCCGGCAGGTGTAGACCCTCGCCCGCCTCGTCCTCCGCCTCCGATTGGAGCGGCTCCTCCACCGCTCCCGGCAGGAGCAGCCCTTCACCCGGCTGCTCCTCCTCCTCCGGCAGGCTCGGACCCCCGCGTGACTCGTCCACCACCTCCGGCTGCCGAGGTGCCCCACACGGCTCCTCCACCGCTTCACTGTCCTCGGGACACACTTGTGGGGGTGGCGCCCAGGCCCAGAGCAGCGCCACCAGCTCCCCAATCCTTTCCAGGTGGCGCTCGGACCGGTCCTGCAGCTCTTCCTGCTGGCGACGCACCTCCGCCGCCTGCTCCCGCTGGGCGGCCGCCATTTCGGCCACCCTCCGGGCCAGCTCCTCCATTCCCTGGCTCCGATACGGACCCGCCGTGCCGCCTCCTGGGTTTCGGCACCAATGTGGCGTGAATAAGGCACGGCGGGACCACGGAGCAACGTTCAGAACCAACTTTATTTTAATTCACGTCACACCACACACCAACCCCTGAATCCCCGTGTTTTAACACGGCGGGCGTGATTGCGGATGCCGTGCAGGTGCGTCCGCACGGCACCGCAAACCACGCCCCACCACACCCCCAAAAACCCGAAGAATAGAGTCCTGGCCCCTAGCCCTGCCAGTGTAGCAGAAATGATGAGGATGATGATGCAGCAGCAGCCGTTCTTCTCTGCGTGAGTAGCTTAATGTTGTTCGTGTGTAATTTACGTTGAGTAGGCTAACCACGTTATTACATTAATGCATGTAAGGTGAACTAGCAAACATCATCATAGCTACATGCGGCTGTCTTCTTGTTTGATGGCAGATACTCCCTTCACCCTGGCCAATAGGGCTAAAATGACCAAAGAAAAAGTGGGAAACAGTTAAACATGAGAGGGTTTAAGTTTGTGTTTTTTCCATTGTTTAAGCACTGCTTCCAGCCAAGAGTGATGCCATATATGCCACATAGCTGCAGAAAAGGCACACATTGTTATCTTTTTACAAAAAAACCCAGCTGAACATGAGAGGTTTTTGGACAAAGTTTGTGTTCTCCATTCTTTAAGCACCGGTTCGAGCACCGTTTAAGCACCGGCACCGTTTCAAAAGTACCGATTTGGCACCGGTATCGGATAAAACCTAAACGATACCCATCCCTAGTTAGGATACTGGAAAAAAGGAATGTTCTGTTGTGTTTGCAATCAGTGATAAGATCAGATCAATGTCACACATGGTGGATAATGCTGTGGTTCTTGAGACATACAGAGTTTTAGGTCATTGATATGAGGTCATGTACGATAATGATGCCGTCAACTGAAAGTATCTTTCAATAAGTTTCCCATTTTCATTTTTTTAAACTCTTCTGCTGTTCTGAGGTACGTTAACTTTGATCTGACATTAATATGCCTGTGATGATAGACAAAATGCAGAATCAGTAGCCTTGGAAGAAGTTTGTGCTTGGAGAGTGCTGCTTTCAGGAGTTATGCCAGTCTATGACCAATTTCAAATCCCCTTTATCCATCACTTTTTCCCAGTAGACCGCATTTGTTCATCATAAACCCAAAGGCTGGGAATTGAAAAAGGACAAATCTTAAATACATTATGATCAATTAATACAATTAAAAATCTTTATTAGAGTGCTTCTGTAACACTTCTGGAGTCGTTACAGTATACTAGGACCAGTTAGGTTCGACTACTAGAGCAGTAATGAGCGTAGCATGTAATAAAGACCACAGACCAGTAAATACGTTTAAATTGCCGGCTTATTATTTTGTGAAGACAGAGAATAGACAGTTATAGACACATTACATAAAACATTCAACATCACACATTTAAGGAAAACAAGATATTTTCTTTCCCCTTTTTGTTCAGTATGTTCTGTTAGTTCATCCTATTTATCTCAAAACCTTTTATTTGGCTTTAGAAGGATGTTATCTTCAACCTAGGTTATTGTTTTATTTATTTCAAGTTCTAAGTTCAAGTTTATCCTTTGATCTATTTGCATTAACACTGTGTTATTTTAAATCAAGTTCAGTTCTTTAGGCCCAAGATTTAATTTAATCTTGGTCTAGGTTCACTATTAATCCTGGAATTGCTCTGAATGATTATCCAGTGCTTTGAAAGTCCGCTGTTCTTTTGCAGAGGTGTATGAATTAATCCTACCAGTTTTTTTTAGCGAAAGAGCTCAACGTCCAGCAGGATCAAACTCCGATTCTAGCTTGGCATTTCCCGATCCAAACCATAATGGCCTACCATAACAACAAGATAAAGTGCATAAACATTCGAAAATAACACACGGGTAGCCCTTAAATAACAGTAAAAGTCAGTTTTTTCCAGCTTATTTAGCCGTAAATGAAGTGACGCCAATATCGCGCCCTGAAACACCGTCAAAGGCCTTTGAAGTACAGCCTGTGTGTCGGTTAAGCACGAATCCACCGTTTTTAACATAAAACAACATAAATCTGCTACCTTGGCTCTCCATTTGCATGAAATGAGCAATATAATACAACAAAACATTTCTTGCATGAAATAAAGTACAATTTCTGAACTCACCAAGTCCCGTTCGGTTATGTTTACAACGTCACCAAGGCAAGGACAGGTCGGAAAAACAAAAATACATTCTCCAGAGCACAAAAATGGCTTTATGTAGATTTCTGGCTTGTTTTTACTATTTTTTCACTCATTTAAGCAGCAGCTCTGCAAGGACTGTCTGCATTTCTCTCTCTCCAGCATCAAAAAGAAGGAACAACTCGACTGGGTGTGGCTATCACAGGAGTCACGCTGCAGCGTGCCCTTTCACAATAAGAGTCTTAACACATATTTTAGCCATTTTACCTGAATTAACATAAAACACCATGAATTAGCAAGTTCTGTACCCTTTTAACATGTTTTTAAACACAAACGAAATCCTATAACATGAATTATATCATTGCTGATGTTTTTAATGAATTTTCTAACCATTATGATCTATTTATTGACTATTTATCACCTGTAATATTTTTCTTATGACTGTTTTTACTAACAGGCTTTTATTTATTGATAGCTGTGTTAACCAGGGTTACACTTATATAAGTCTACAGTCTGCACATAAACATTTTACTACGTTCATACTTCAGGTGTGGATTGAACAGACTTAGGGTATATAACATATTAGCAGGTTCTGGCTGAGACTAGCCGGTAACATGTTTATTTTTAACATTTGCATCATCTGCATCATTTTGTTTTGTTGACTCATTTCAGAACATTCACATATTGTGTTGCTACAAAGGGAATTATGGGATTATCTTCTTTCCTTTCATAAACAATAGTCCAGTGTATCCTCTGCTAAATCATAATGCCATAACATAATAAAGTTAGCTTTTATACTGTTATTTAGAGAATTCGAATAGCTCTTTTTATGGCTGCCATGCAGATACTTCCATGTCTACTAGCTTTATCTAAAGTAAAATGTGCTTTAAAAAAACTCATCAGACTTAGAGACTGTCTTGAAAACTGCACCATTTTAAATTTTGAATTGTGGCCTTTCAAAAGTGCAATCATAACAGTATATATGGCAGCTCTGGTACTCATGTGTAGGCTACATGTCAAAGATTTCTGTTAATAGGAAAATTGTACTTAGTAGTCAGTATAATCTTTTAATGATATAAGTTTGCATATGGTAGAATGCTGCATGTAATCATTTGTGTGTAGAAGTATATAGTTGGTGGCATATTGAAAGAATGTCTCATCCTAGGAGGTCTGTAACATTCTAGGGTGTTCACCCCCACATCCTAGGAGCATGAGAGAGGTCGTACCTTGTCTTATTGTTTTACGGTAGGATTAACGTAGCTATGTCAGTTTCAGTTTAAGTGCTTTTTTACATATAGATGAACTGTTGGATTTTCCAGACCAGCAGGTTAAGGGAAGTCGTTTATGGGGCCACACTCTGCCCCCCCCCCACACACACACACACGTACGTATACATCCACATTCCAATGTAAGGAACAAATGCTCACTGAAGTATAAATAAAGACAGGGGCAGTTTCTCAGCGCGAGTCTCAGTCTGGAGACTGCCCTTGCTAGCAAGAAGTTCTGTGTGTTTCTCTTCTCTGAGTCTTTACTGAAGAAGTGTTTTAGAATATATTTCTTAACAATTTCTACCATTCTCTTGTAGGACACGCATCTTTCAGCTACTTAAGTCACTCACATGTTGTTGAGAGAAACACTGGAGACTGTTGAGTAATTAGCTCCTAATTTACTCTTTTTGTTGTGCTGTCTCTTGCTGCTTCTTCTCCCTTTTACTTTCTAAGCACACAAGCTATTGCTGCCCCTCTATGAAACCATATGTACGACAGGATTGGCATCCAAATTCAATATCTCAGAGACCATTTATTTAAAAGGAGAAAAAAAAAAGAAAATAAACAGCTTTAATGTTCCACACATACAAAACACTAAACAAAGGCTGAAACGAGGAATACTAAAAAACATGCACAACCATGACAAATGAGGGATGGCAATGAGACAGCTTGAGGGTGTTGATGAGGTGAAGCAAACCAATAAAAGTCACCAGTGAGGACAGCTGAATCTAGGTTACAGATATAAAATTAAACACTTGATTATGTTAGTGCAGTTTGGTGAGTCATTAAGATATACTAATGAAATGATACTTATATCACCGACATTTCTTTAAAAGGGACAATATTACACAGTGAAATGAAAAGTTTCTGTTCCATTCTAAATAGCACCAAATGACAACAACAGTTGGCTCTGCCCTTTATATTTAGTGATAGTAAAGACCACATAAGAAATTCTGATGTTATGCATTTAGAGATGGGAATTGATGAGAATTTAGAAAAACTACATTTAAGGAAATGAATTGCATGCTGTGGGTCAAATGTTTGTGCGTGTCTATGCATCTTTGTTGTGATCAGTGTTGGAGACATTACTTTAAAAAGCAATCATTACACATAGTACATAGAACACTTTTCTTAAAATTAATGCAGTACATTACTTAATTACTCCCAGGAAAACATAATTCATGTCACGCCGAGTCACCCTGCGACAGACTGGCTGTCATGGTCCTGGGTCTTTTGACCCAGCGTTTTAAGTTTGAGTTTATTTTGTTCATTAGGTTATCTAAGTTCATTTGGTTATTAGACTCCTTGTGTTTTCTTCCCCTGTATTTAAGCTTCCCCTCACCCTTCGTGTTTCATGCTGCGTGTCTTATGTTATCAAGTTTGTATTATTATGCCTAAGTGTTTCTAGTTCTTATTATTTCCCCCTCGTGTTTCCAACCATGTTAAATCTCCCCTGCTCTTCATGCGTTTCATGTCTGTGTCTTCCATTGTCAAGTTCTGGTTGTCGTGTCTAAGTCTGCATGTTTCCTGTTTTATTTTGAAAAGGGGTCTTGTGTTCTGTGCTCATGCGGTTAGTTTTACTCTTGCCTGTGCATCATTATGTTTATCCTAGTCAGCTGTTTCCTCATGTGTCTCCACTTCCCCTAATCACCTGCTGTGTATTTAAGTCCTCTATTTTCAGTGTGTGATTGTCAGGTCGTCTGTTGTCCATGCCATGCTTCCAAGTTTCTTGTCTAGGTTTTTCTTATTTGTTTGTTTAGATTCCCCAGTTTAGGTTTGTGTTAATTTTGCTTCAGTTTGCCTTGCCCTTTGTTTGTACCTTTTCTACCAGCCATATTAAACGGCTCACCTTTTGTTAACATTCAAGTTTTGTTCCCTGTTCCTTGGAGTCTGCATTTTGGGTCCTTTTTTCAATTCATACAGTCTGCCCTCGCCAGATTGTGACAGAACGACCTGACCATGCTGGACCCAGCGGACATTTATTTCAGTGACTTTGTTGAATTCATATGATACCGATACCGATACTTTTGAATAAATAAGGTGGGTGCGTCATTAAATTGCTAAATCTCGATGAAGTTTCATGACCTTACGTGTTTTTTATGGAACGCCAGGACTGCCATAATGAATTAATTAAATACACCTTTAAATAATTAATTAAATGTGGCAATAATTAATTACAATGGGAAATAATTAATTAAAATGGGAAATAATTCATTAATGTTTTTGACACATTTAATTAATTAATTATTGCCACATTTAACTAATTATTTAATGGTATATTTAATTAATTCATTTTGGCACAGTGTACTCCTTCAGGTCTCACCATGAAATAATTTTATCTGTCAACCTCACCCATCAAACTCAGGGGGCGGGGTTAACGCTGATCGAGTCAAAACCATTGCTTTGGTCTGGTGGCCATTGCTTTTAGCACGCAACAACCGGCATGTGGAAGCTAACAGAACTAAACTTTGAAAAACTCTGTTTGTGTGTCACCAAATACCGTTTTAATATTTTTTTAGTAGTGGTTTATTTTTCAGATTTCTGGTCGGTTTGTCAAGATACAGCCTCTTTGCAAAAGTGCTTCAATGATTTCAGAGATGTCTGCCCAGTCTCATGGCAAAGCGTGGGATAGACCCGTTCGTGTCAGAGGTTGTGTGTGGAGGCGTGGAAGAGATGACCCAAACGCAGGACTCACGGTGCAGAAATGATGAGGATTTATTGGAGTGGGTGAATGAACAACGCAGGAACGGCAGAACTGACTAGCTGACTGAAAGACTGAGTGGCTGGCTCAATAACTGAGCACTATTCTGATTCTGATTCTAACGGGAACGACGACATAACATCAATGAAACGACAAAGAACTGGTGAAACCGAGGAACTTAAATACACAGGTTGAATGATGATAATGATTTGAAACAGGTGAGTACAGGGCTGAACATAATCTGACTAATGACACGGGAGACAAGCTGACACGGGGAAAAAACAGGAAGTGAGAACATTAATGTGGCGAACTAAACTGAACATGAACAAACTGAAATCACTGGGTCAACGACCCAGGAACCCTGACAGTTCGCCTCGCAAGCAATCGAGCTGTTATTACCACCAATGACACTGACTCATTTTACTGAGGTTATATTTATCAGGTTTTTATTTCCTGATGTTCTTATGTGTCCTATGTGTTTCAGTTGCCAATTTTGAATTAAAGCTAACATTAAAAACATGTTTAAGGAGGAGAGAGAGCAAATAAATTGGATTAACATCTGATCTTTGGGTTTTTGTTCAGTAATCAGCGTGACCTGTGTATAAACGCATAAACGAGATAACGTTGGTGTTTCCATCATGTAGTAACTAACATCCAGAAGTCTGCATGATGTGTTTCATAGTTTGTAACAAGCCTTTGACGGGTAAACATAACATGACCGAAACACCAATAAAAAAAAAGAGAGAGAAAAAAAATCACACAAATCATGTGTTAACCTCATTTATTTTTACATTTATTTTTAATTTTAAAATTCTAACAGATAGCTGGTGCTTACAATACACTTGAATAACTATTCAAAAACAGATGATGTAATGTTTGTGTCCAGGTTGCAGACTTCATGATGAACACGCTGTTGCAAACTCTGCTCCTCTCGGTTGAAATGCGCCTTCTCTTTCCTCTTTGTATAAAACATTTTAAAAGTCAGTTTAATCTCAAAATTCACTGTTAAATCCAAAACACACCAGATAAAGAAACGCGAATGGTTCAGTATAAGACACATGTGCCAGTGAACCATTAAACTTCAGTAAAACTATGCAGTTATGAAACGTAACTTTAACCTCAGCCAAACCGATTTGCTCAGTTGTAAATAAAACAGCGAAGTAAACGTGACCCGACAGACAGAACCTGAGTGAATGAAGTCCAGTGGAATATGTAAACAAACCGGTTAATGTGACCCCCCCCTAAAAACTAACAAACAAACTAAAACAAAACAAAACAAAAAAAACAGTTAAGCTGGAACACCGGGGCTGTGAGCTCAGTGCACTCTGTCAGCTGACTGTTAGCAGAGCTAGTGACATCTCTGAAAACATCTGAGCACAAACATGTTCTGTTGACAACCTGACCAGACATGTGAAGATTACGCCATGACATTTGTAGCTAAAACACTGTTAAAAGTGTAGTTGGTGACAGAAAAACGGGATATTTTACTTTTGCACCACCATTGCTGCCTGTGATTTAGAATTCATTCTGGGATACCTGGCTGCCCCAAGTCCACACAAGCAATCGATTATCTAGGATCGACGTGTCTTGACTTACTTTGCACAACAACCAATCAAATGTTAGAGAAGCTGCATGGGCAGCGTGAACCCCGCCCACTTAGTTTGATGGGTGAGGCTGACAGATAAAATTATTTCAAGGAGAAAAATGAAGGGGACAAAAAGTAGTGGATCCTGATCCCGAGGACTTGGCCTTTCCTCAGTGTACCTGCGCATCTCAATTAGAGCATCAGTGAAAGTTGTCTGATGGTGCTGAGATGCTAGGACTTTAGAGTCAAATTCTTCCCATATCCAACCTTTTGCTGCCAGTGAGGATGAAGCAGCCCCTCCAGATGAGCTTGAGGTAGTTTCAGGAGTTGGGCAGAGCTGGTGGCAGGGCTGTGGGCAGGGCTGTGGGCAGGGCTGTGGGCAGAGCTGGGGGCAGAGCTGGAGGCAGAGCTGGTGGCAGAGCTGGGGGCAGAGCTGGAGGCAGAGCTGGGGGCAGAGCTGGTGGCAGAGCAGGTGGCAGAGCTGGGTGCAGAGCTGGTGGCAGAGCTGGGTGCAGAACAGGTGGCAGAGCTGGGGGCAGAGCTGGTGGCAGAACAGGTGGCAGAGCTGGTGGCAGAACAGGTGGCAGAGCTGGATGCAGAACAGGTGGCAGAGCTGGATGCAGAGCTGGGGGCAGAGCTGGAGGCAGAGCTGTGGGCAGAGCTGGTGGCAGAGCAGGTGGCAGAGCTGGTGGCAGAGCAGGTGGCAGAGCTGGGTGCAGAGCTGGTGGCAGAGCTGGGTGCAGAACAGGTGGCAGAGCTGGATGCAGAACAGGTGGCAGAGCTGGGGGCAGAGCTGGTGGCAGAACAGGTGGCAGAGCTGGGGGCAGAGCTGGTGGCAGAGCTGGGGGCAGAGCTGAGGCAGAGCTGAGGCAGAGCTGTGGGCAAAGCTGGATCGATCCGCCCACCACTAGAAGAAGGGGCTGTGGCATGTGCAGAGGTGTGTAGAGTCACTATAATGAAAGGAGACAGGGATTCAGCTGGGTTCCAGTGATTTACAGTAAGTATGATTGAAGGAAGGAATACTTCAAGGGCGTCCTTAATCCTGTGGTGGAGTAGTTGTCCCTCTCCGTTTCCTCTATTGAAGACGTGTCAGTGGCATTCAGGTCACTGAGGTAGTTAAACAACTCCTTGGTGGCAGGGCCCCTGGGTTGGATGAGGTTCGGCCCGATTTCCTGAAGGCTCTGGAGGCTGTAGGGCTGTCTTGGCTGACATGCCTCTACAATGTTGTGTTAAGATCAGGGGTAGTATCTCTGGATTGGTGGTTCCCATCTTCAAGAAGGGAGACCAGAGTGTGTGCTCACACTATGGGGGGATAAGACTCTGCAGCTTCTCCGAGAAAGTCTATGCTAAGTTGCTGGAAAGGATGAAGAACAATGCAGTTTCTGCCTCAGTCGCAGGACACTGAACTCTTTGCCCTCTTTAATAATTAATGGTGCATGGGAGTTCACCCAAACAGTCTACATGTGTCTTGTGGACTTGGAGAATGCATTCGACTGCGTCCCTTGGGGTGGGCATGTCCCACCAGAAGGAGGCCTCAGGGCAGACACAGGAAAAGCTGGAGAGATTATATCACGCGGCTGGCCTGGAAAAGCCTCTGTTCCCCCGGGTAAGCTAGAGGAGGTATTTATTCTTCTTTCTTTAGTAGCAATATGGATCAGCATTACCATTTGGTTGTACTATTGTAAAAAGTATGACTGTGCAACCACAATAAAGAATTAAGGGTTAGGGTTAGTTAATCATTATTGGCTTCTCTTCACTGGCTCCCTGTTAGCTCCAGATTCATATTTAAATCCTTATCCTCAGGCCACACCTTAGCTAAAGACCTCATGATGCCGCATCATCCCAGTAGAGCACTTCCCTCTCAGACTGTAGGCTTACTTGTGGTTCCTCCCAGGATATTAAAAGGTACAATGGGAGGCAGATGGCTGCTCCTCCCTGAGGCTGGTTCTGCAGGTGGTTATTAAAAGGGCGTTTTCCCCTTCCCACTGTTGCCAAAGTACTTGTTCCCAGGGGTTTGACAGGTTATTGGAGGATTATTGTAGGGTCTTTACATTGAAATATAAAGTGCCTTGAGGAGACTGTTGTGATCTAGCACTATATAAATAAAACTGAACAGAAAAAAAAATGAATTGTTGAAACGTTATTACATTTTACACAGCAAGCCAAAAAGTTTCAGAATTGGATTTACATCACAGAGCATGATAGCATGAAAGGTTTCCTTATCTTTCTTTGGAGCAGCAAAACTGAATCACTCTGTTAGGGAACTAAGTGCTGCAAAGGCTGGCCAGTACTGTCCATGATGGAGAACAGTTTGTTCAGCGACTTCCTCTCCACAACAGTTTCAGAAGTGTAGCCAATCATGGGGCCAGATTTCCTGATCAGTTTTTCTGCTTCAGGAGCCACGTCCAAGGCTCCTGAAGAACACCAAAGCAAAGTACAGCGCACTCACCCCAACTTCTTTTTTTATATAAATACAGGAAGGTTGGCAGATATGCTGGAGAAAGAAGTGCTGTACATGGAGAAAACACCGGTCCCCCATCTGGACTCACTGAACAACAAAAAAGGGAGAACAAGCAAATAAAACATGACCACTTTTTAAATTCCATTCTTTCGCTTAGTTGACATGTGGGTGCCCTCCAGAGGCCAAAATATGTATCAGTCATACAGGTCTGATTCCAGGCTGCATCTTTGGTTTTTATATGTGTATGTGGAAAGAGCAAAAGTAATGTTCTTGACACCCTGTAAACATGTAAATGTATGATGCATTTCCATGTTGACGAAACCATGTCTCGATTTTTCCACTATTGTGGAAAAATCTCTTGGCTTTAGCCAATTTACAGGCTTTAATTAATGTGATTAGTTGATTGATTGATTGATCATACTTTATTCATCCCGAGGGAAATTGGGTTAAGGCTGCCAGCCGTGCCAGCACCGTAGTTCAGTTAGTTTATACCTAAGTGTTGGTGCGCAGAAAGAAATGGTATCTTGTTCTGTGATTTTGCACTATATGAATAAAATTGAATTGAAATAAAATTGAAAATCAGAAAATCAACTAAACTGAATCAATTTTATGGCATACGTTTTCATGACCGTTGTCATATGTACAAAGACGGTGCAACTAAAATTTTGTTTGTTTGTTTGCTTCAGACAAAGGTGTCATGGGACTCACGAGGAAATAGTAACCAACCAGACATTTCTCATATTTCTGGTGGCCTGATGTTACTAATCACTCACTTTCTTATAACGTAACTGTTAATAAAATTCCTATATTGGGTTTCAAATGTCCTCGTACAAAAAAACATTAAAATACAGGCAAAAACAAAAAACAAAACTGGCATTGCTCAGGAGTGTTTCAAGACAGGTGGTGGACCCCCAAATGTCAGCAGTGTTGAGGAGTAACGGAATACATGTACATGTATTTGAAATTCAAAATATGAGTAACTGTATTCCGTTATGGTTACCGTTTAAAAAGGTGGTATTCCGAATACAGTTATTTTGTTGAAATAAATGGACTGCACCGCGGTCTTTCCCTGTTTCATATGTTAGGCTATGCCCTCTCTGTAGCATCCCTGGCTGAATGATGGTCTCTTATACTGATGCTTCAGAGAGGTTTTATTGGAAAAGTTTTCATTGAAACATTCAGTGAAGACACTGTAAGAGCTAGGAGCAAAACAAAACCAACAATATTACTACCATAACATCAGAATATAAAGGAAACAAATTTCTCCTGCTCACATATAGCATGCACATCTAATTCATATCACTCAATTTACTATCTCTCACTATTCACTGGAGAGGCATCTCATAGTGACCATGGCGTTCATGTAAATGCTTTCCTTTAGCATACTCAGGAAGAGGATGTCATCTTGAGACACTGTTCTGCTGTCCTTGCTGATGTCCTTAAAGTCAGACTCAAGTACTTTAATGACATCAGATGGAGTCACTGGAGGAAGCTCTTTGACAGTTACTCTAAGGCATATCTTGGCAACTGGAGGAGATTCAAGGTGAGGTGGTGAGCAGCCTATGATGCTCCATCCTAGGTCTGTGCGGACTGCATAAGGTTCATTATCCCTTCCTAGGATGACCTGTCTTGGTCCTAGTGCCTGTGAGCAGTTATAGCCTATTAGAAGACCAACTTCACAGATAATGTGGCAGAATGTCATCTGCTATTGCTTTGAGGTGATTCCAGTGCCTTGCCGTTTCACTGGTAGGAATGTGCCTTCGATTCACTGGTATGAAGTCTTTGGTATAGGTGGGAGGGAGATCAATGAGAATTGTGGAGATATAGCCTCGCATTCTAAAACCTGAGACTCTTCCACTGTGTGTTACTGTGTCCTTTCCAATAATGGTGGTTAGCTTTAGCCTTACAGGATGCGTCTTGGTAGTCAAGCTAGAACTCTTCGTCAATAAACACAGTGTCACTCTGGGTGTCAAGCAGAGCATAGACAAGCCTTTCTATCCCTGGGTTGTTGGAAGAAGAAACCCAGATTGGCAAAATCATGGATGTAGTTGTAGATGTGTGCTCAGTCTCTGTATTGAGAGACAATGTGGTAACTGCTTCATCTGTGTTCTGATTAGGGGCTAACACAGCATTCATGTTGGAATATCTGTCGCCATGAAGGCAAGTTGGGTGTCGTCCCTTACAGATATCACATAAGTGTCTGTGGTGACTAGGGATGGGTACCGGTATCCGGTGCCATGATGGCACCGGTTCTGACATAAACGGTAGTAACCAGACCAAAAAGCAGCGCACATTTCGGTGCTTTATTTCGGTGCTTTTTTTCCTGAGCTGTGATACACTTTCTTCTTCCTTACATTTGTATTGGCGGTTGGCAAACAACTGAAAGGTACATTTAGCAAGTGGCGCCGAGTATGGCAGCCTCGTCGCGAGCTCCCCCAAGCAACAGCTTTTTTCTGTGTTTAATTTTACTTTTCCTTCATTTTTTCGCGAGTAGCACATGTCTCCTTTTGTACGACCGACAAACCTTACTGGACATAAAAGACGGTCTTTCTTATAACTTTCCGGAGTTCAAGTTTTGCAACACGGACGCTCCGTTTGCAGACCCCCCATTCATCTCACCTGAGACGCCTTTGTTCTCTGGCCCTGGAGGCCGCAAACGCCGACGCAGAGGGAGAAGATCTGGCGTTCTGGTTCGACTGAGACGGCGCACTAACAGACCACCGTTACCCAGTTTATTACTGGCTAATGTGCAGTCTCTGGAGAACAAGCTGTGCGAGCTTCGGGCACGGATCTCATTCCAGCGAGAGATGCGGGACTGCTGCGTGATCTGCCTCACAGAAACCTGGCTATCGGACAAGGTACCGGACTCCGCAATACAACTACCGGGGTTCTCCGTGCATCGCGCGGACAGGTCACAGGATCTTACTGGGAAAAGCAGAGGCGGTGGTGTGTGTTTCATGATCAACAACAGCTGGTGTGGTTATGCGAACGTGCACCCGGTCAAATCCTTCTGCTCACCGGACCTGGAGTGCCTGATGATTAAGTGCCGGCCATTTTGGCTACCGAGGGAATTTACAGCAGTGATTATTATGGCTGTTTACATACCCCCACAAGCCGACACTGACCGAGCACTCAGGGAACTGTACAGCACGATCAGCAGTGAGGAAACCGCACACCCAGAGGCGGCGTTTATCACAGCCGGAGACTTTAATAAGGGAAACCTGAAGAAAGTCTCACCCAAACTCCACCAACACATCCATTTTAACACCCGTGGAGATCGGCTACTCAACCACTGCTACACCTCTTTCCGGGATGCGTACAAAGCCCTCCCCCGTGCCCCATTCGGCCAATCAGATCACCGCTCCATCCTGCTCCTGCCCGCCTACAGGCAGAAGCTGAAACAGGAAGCTCCAACCCGGAGGGCGGTGCACTGTTGGACGGACCAATCGGAGTCTGCGCTGCGGGACTGTTTTGATCACGCGGACTGGGAAATGTTTCACGTGGCTGCTAGGGACATTGATGAGTACACAGACTCAGTCTGTGGATTTATCAGGAAATGCGTGGAAGATGTCGTCCCATCCAGAACAGTTAAATCCTTCCCAAATCAAAAACCCTGGATTAACGGAGATGTTCGCGCGGCACGGAGCACCGCCTTTGCCTCCGCGAACACATCGGACTACAAACACGCACATTACCAACTCCGGAAGACGATCAAAGCAGCCAAACGTGAGTACAGGGACAGGGTGGAGCAACAGTTTAACAACCCTCGGAGTATGTGGCAGGGACTAAACACGATCGCAGACTTTAGAGGGAAAACCAGCACACCGCAGACCACGGCCTCTCTGTGTGAGGATCTAAACGTATTCTACGCTAGATTCGACACAGCGAACACCATGAGACCGGACAGTGTGTGCACCGCGGATGACGTCAGTGCGCACACTGTGTCTGAGGAGGATGTGCGGAGGTGCTTCGGGAAGGTGAACGCACGCAAAGCTACTGGTCCGGACGGGATTCCCGGCCGCGTCCTCAAGTCATGCGCGGCTCAGCTGGCTGGAGTGTTCACGCACATCTTCAACCTTTCCCTCTCTCTGTCTGTAGTCCCAGCCTGCTTCAAAATGGCCACCGTCGTCCCTGTACCCAAATTCTCCACCATCTCCTCACTGAACGACTGGCGACCTGTAGCCCTGACCCCCATCGTAAGCAAATGCTTCGAGAAGCTGGTCAGGGACTTCATCTGCTCTGCACTACCCGACTCACTGGACCCTCTACAGTTAGCATACCGCCACAACAGGTCCACTGATGATGCCATAGCCTTGACACTACACACTGCCCTGTCAAACCTGGAGAAGAGAGACACGTATGTGAGAATGCTGTTTGTAGATTACAGCTCAGCATTCAATACCATCGTTCCCTCGAAGCTGGACAGGAAACTGCAGGATCTAGGACTGAGCAGGTCCCTCTGCAGCTGGATCCTTAGCTTCCTGTCTGACAGACGCCAAGTGGTCAGACTGGGCAGCATCACCTCATCCCCCGTCACACTGAACACTGGTGCTCCACAGGGGTGTGTACTGAGCCCTCTCCTGTACTCACTCTACACCTACGACTGCACAGCCACTAACAACTCCAACATCATTGTGAAGTTTGCGGACGACACTACAGTGGTGGGTCTTATCACCAACAGTGATGAGACAGCTTACAGGGAGGAGGTCAGCGCCCTGACCCACTGGTGTCAAGACAACCATCTCACCCTCAACGTCGCAAAGACAAAGGAGTTGATAGTGGAATTCCGGAGGTCCAGAGAAGTACACACCCCCATCACCATCAACGGCGCTGCTGTGGAGAGAGTGAGCAGCTTCCGGTTCCTTGGTGTACATCTGGCTGAGGATCTTACGTGGTCAGTACACACAAACAAAACAGTGAAGAAGGCGCAGCAGCGCCTCTTCTTTCTCAGGAGACTGAAAAGATTCGGCATGAGCCCCCGCATCCTCAGGACCTTCTATCACTGTGCCATTGAGAGCATCCTCACTGGATGCATCACCACCTGGTATGGCAACAGCACCGCCTACAACTGCAAAGCTCTCCAGCGAGTAGTGCGGTGCTCTGAACGGATAATTGGAGGTGAGCTTCCCTCCCTCCAAGACATCTACAGGAAGCGCTGCCTGAGGAAAGCGGGTTGGATCATCAAGGACTCCAGTCACCCCAGCCATAAACTGTTCAGACTGCTTCCATCAGGAAGGAGGTTCTGCAGCATCCGGTCCTGAACCAGCAGACTGAGAGACAGCTTCTTCCATCAGGCCATCAGACTGCTGAACACTTCATAGACACCTCAGCTTCACTACTGGAACTTTAACATTATGCACTCCATACTGTACAGTAATGCCACTGTTTTGCACATGTCTGACTCTGTATATTTTTATATATTTTATTTATTGTTTACTCTATTTAATTTGTAAAATATGTGTACACACACACACACACACACACACACACACACACACACACACACACACACACACGTAGAAAAATATTTAGTATACACATCCAGAAATGCATCTACTATTATATATTGTACATATATTTATTAGTTTCAGATGTAGCCATTCTTGTATTTTGCTTGTTTACATTATTGTATTTTGCACAACTCTGTTGCTTGTGAAGCTCGCACACAAGAATTTCACTCACATGTGCTGTACCAATGTACCTGCACATGTGATGTGACAATAAAAATGATTTGATTTGATTTACCGCCACCAACTGGTATGGAATGATACACTTTGGATTCTAGCCAATCATTTTACGTTTCCGGGGATAGTAGGCGGGCCCAGGTACGTATGTTCTTTTAGAGTGGAGCTACAGATTAAAAATGCCCAAGGCGAAGCGGTCAAAAGTCTGGCTGTACTTCACAGCAAAAGATGCAAACTCAGCAGCCTGCAACAAGTGCTTTAAGGTGATACTGTGATACTGTGCAAAGGAGGTAACATCTCGAATCTGATGAAACACCTGGCGATGCATAGCGTTTTTTTTTTAAAGCCGAGAAATGCGCCGTATTTGATAGCTTGCTGCGAGACCTCACACCATGCACATCTACTGCGGGTGTGGTGCCTGTTATCGGACCCGGAGTTAGCAACATCCCCCAAAAACCCGAAGAGGAGAGTCCTGGCCCCTAGCCCTGCCAGTGTAGCAGAAATGATGAGGATGATGATGGCAGCAGCAGCCGTTCTTCTCTGTGTGAGTAGCTTAATGTTGTTGGTGTGTAATTTACGTTGAGTAAGCTAACCACGTTATTACATTAATGCATGTAAGGTGAACTAGCAAACATCATCATAGTTACATGCGGCTGTCTTCTTGTTTGATGGCAGACACTCCCTTCACCCTGGCCAAAAAGGCTAAAATGACCAAAGAAAAAGTGGAAAACAGCTAAACATGAGAGGTTTTTGGACAAAGTTTGTGTTTTTTCCATTGTTTAAGCACTGCTTCCAGCTAAGAGTGATACCATATATGCCCCATAACTGCAGAAAAAGCTAACATTGTTATCTTTTAAAAAAAAAACAAAAACAGCTAAACATGAGAGGTTTTTGGACCAATTTTGTGTTCTCCATTCTTTAAGCACCGGTTTGAGCACCGTTTAAGCACCGGCACCGTTTCAAAAGTACCGGTTTGGCACCGGTATCGGATAAAACCTAAAGGATACCCATCCCTAGCGGTGACAGTCTTTAACATTACGGCCTGGTTTCAGACAACCATAGCAGAGTTTGTTTTCCCTTACATACTTTCTTTTCTCATCCAGAGGCATTCCTTTAAACTCTGGACAACTATGTAGGCAGTGTTTGTTATCATGACAGAACATACAAGGGGGCTTTAAGCTGGTCTTGATTGGTACGTTTTTCCCATTCTCTGTAAGTGTCTGTGTATGGATAACAGTAGATTTATTTTTCTTTCTTTCAGATGATGTTTCTCTGCAGGTAAGTCTGATGAACGTAATGCATGGAGGGAAGTTACTGGGATTACAGGCAATCTCTGCTTTTAGTGACATGAAAAAGTCCTGAAAAGCTGGAAATTCCAGTCTATCCTTCATAAACTGGGTCACCTTGCGGTTCCACCTTGAAGCTGCCCACTCAGGTAACTTTTGGACCAGCTTTTGATTCAAATCAAATTCAAATCAAATTCAAATTCAAATTTTATTTGTCACGTACACAGTCATACACAGTACGATATGTAGTGAAATGCTTGGACAACTGCTCGTGACCTAAAGAGAACAAAAAAGGAAAAGGCTATGAATAAGATAGGAAATAAATATGAAAAATTAAAAAGGGTAAATTTAACTAGGAAGGAATAAAATATAAATTAAGGTTAAAAATGAAATAACTGTACAACACAAATTAGAATGAAGGGTAAATTTAACTGGGAAGAATAAGATAAAGATAAATATATAAATTAAAGTTGAAAATAAAATAACTGTACAACAAAATACACAATACACAATATAGAACTATATAAGAATGTATGAAGAAATCTAAATATAAATAAATATATACACAATAACAGCAGCTGTACAAGTATTAACCGGAAATGAAGAATATAGTGACCAGTGTTGTGCAAAACCAAAGTCCAGAAAGTCCAGTGTGTGTGTAAGAACCATATGTGTGGGTCAGTACTGTGTGGTGGTGTGATTGAGAGACCGTATCGCCTGCGGGAAGAAGCTCCTCCTCAGTCTCTCTGTGTTGGTCTTCAGGGAGCGGAATCGCTTTCCTGACCTCAACAGAGAGAACAGTCTGTTGTTGGGATGGCTGAGGTCCTTCACGATCTTCCTGGCCTTGGTCCAGCACCGCCTGCTGTAGATTGAGTGCAGGTCAGGGAGCTCGGAGCGGATGGTGCGCTCAGCTGACCGCACAACCCTCTGTAGAGCTCGTCTGTCCTGCATGGTGCTGTTCCCGAACCAGGTTAAGATGTTTCCCGCCAGGATGCTCTCTATGGTGCACGAGTAAAAGTTCCTGAGCACCTTGGAGGGCAGTTGGAAGTCTCTCAAGCGTCTGAGGTGGTAGAGACACTGTCGGGCCTTTTTCACCACGGTGTTGATGTGACAGGACCATGACAGGTCCTGCGTGATGTGAACTCCGAGGTATTTGAAGCTGTCCACTCTCTCCACTGGGCACTCGTTGATGACGGGGGTCTGGTAGTTCCTCTCCTGCTTAGTGCTGAAGTCCACTATCAGCTCCTTTGTCTTACTGACGTTTAGAAGGAGGTTGTTCCTCTGGCACCAGTTCTCCAGATTCCTAATCTCCTTCAGGTAGGCCGTCTCGTTGTTATCAGAGATCAGGCCCACCACAACGGTGTCGTCAGCAAACTTGATGATGGTGGTGGAGCTGGTAGTGGCCACACAGTCATATGTGTACAAAGAGTACAGCAGGGGGCTCAGAACACACCCCTGGGGGGCTCCAGTGCTGAGAGTGGTGGAGGCTGAGACATGTCCGCCCATCCTTACTGCCTGTGGTCTGCCAGTTAGGAAGTTGGAGATCCACTGACACATAGATGAGCTGAGTCCCAGATGCTCCAGCTTGGTGGTGAGTGTGGAGGGAATTATGGTGTTAAATGCAGAGCTGTAGTCTATGAAGAGCATTTTAACATAATTCCCCCTTCTAGTGTCCAAGTGAGTGAGTGATGTGAGTGATGTGAGTGAGTGATTCTCCTCACAGTCATTCAGAATGTCCAGCCCTTTAATATGAGGCATGGCTTGCTGTGGCATGCATGTAGGAAGTCGGTGAATGCTGTGAGTGTTTGCATCCTTTGAGTGGATCTTTGACCGGCTAGCTAGTTTTTCTCTGAAAGCTCTCTGCAAGACAAATGGTTGACCGTACCTGCTATTAAGGCGATCCCATGCATCCTTATACACTTCATCATCCTCTCTGTAAAAGATATCATCAAGTGTCTTTTGTGCAGGGCCTCCCACATATCTTCTCAAATAATGCAGTTGGCATTGGAAGTCTGTTAATGGCTATGCTGTCTTGTACTGCTTGAGCTAAGTGGGACACATTTGTCTGTGGAGGTGAAGCTGGAAATCTCGTGAGATGCTGAACTGGGGCCGGAGACACAGCTTGATGTGGGTAAGATAAGATAAGATAAGATAGAACTTTATTAATCCCTCGGGTGGGTTCCTCTGGGAAATTCGACTTCCAAAAAGCACAGCAACGACCGAAGTTACAGTTACAGAATTGTTATATATATATATATATATATATATATATATATATATATATATATATATATATATATACACACACACACACACACACACATATATAAATACAGAGACAAATATAAATAAAATATACAAAGGGGATAAATAGAATAAATAGGAATAAAAAATAAAATAAAAGTGAATTGCACATTTCAAGTATTGAGTCTATTGCACTGTTGACTATTTACAAAAAGTATTGCACAAGGTATTGTACAGTGAGGTGAAGAGGCACTACAGCTTAGTTGTTCCCCCCTCCTTTGTCCTCCTGTTTCCCCTCCCTCTCCCCTCCAGAGAGGAGTTAAACAGTTTGATGGCGTGTGGGACAAAGGAGTTTTTAAGTCTGTTAGTTCTGTGCATATGGTCCTGGTTCCTTAGTTTGCTGTTAGCAGAGTACAAGCTGCCCTCCTGCATTACTTCATGGTTGTAAATTGACAATCTTGCTTGTGCTGCTCTTATATCCTTTTCAGCTCTTAGTCTTTCTAGTTCATGTTTTTGAGCTTCAAGATCCCTTTTCTGTTGCTCTACCTAGAGCTGGATCCTTTCTCTTTTTTTTCCTTCCTCCAATAACTCATATTCCGCTTCCTTTGCTGTTAATTCTGCTGCAGCATCTGCTCTTTTTACTACGACAATGGAGTCTATAGTGTGTTTACTTAGAAGTGAGACTGGGGATCCATATATGGAATGAACATAGTCTCTGTTAAGGAGCTCGCGAAGGCGTTCTTTGACTGCTTCACTGTCACAGTCTTCATCTATGCCTGATATTCGTTCATATGCAATTTTAATAATTTCCTTTGTCACAGCCTCACATGCATCAACACGAAGTCTCATTTCACTGGATGGTGTGAGGTGATCTTTGATTTGTACATAAATGTCCGTAACATCATTCATGCATTTCAAGATATCAATGAGAGCTGCGGTTTCACTCTCTGGGATGTCCAGCTTTAGCTGATTTCTTGCCTTACGTGCCTGGATCTTCCATTGATCATAAAGGTGCATGAGTTGCTTTTCCTTTTTGTGTGCCTCCTCTCTCTGAAAGGCAAGCATCTTCCCCCTAGGGTTTCGTGCACGATCAGATCTTCAAAGTTCCTCATTCTCGCTTGCTTGACAGACATCCTTTATCTGATCTGAGCCTTCTGCTTCTGTAGGTAATATCTGAGATGCTTCCATTGTGAGTGTCACATTTAGATCATCACAATGAATCCTTCTTCTCTCATCATAGACTTTAGCAGTCAGGGGAAACTCATGAGGCTGAAGCTCTTACTGTAGCATCACTGGCTGAATGATGGTCTCTTATAATGATGCTTCAGAGAGGTTTTATTGGAAACGTTTTCATTGAAACATTCAGTGAAGACACTGTAAGAGCTAGGAGCAAAACAAAACCAACAATATTACTACCATAACATCAGAATATAAAGGAAAAAAATTTCTCCTGCTCACACATAGCATGCACATCTAATTCATATAACTCAATTCACTATCTCTCCTCACTAGCTTACAACTACACATAAACTCTATTACACAACATTTTGATTGCACATAACTTATTCCATTAAAGGAAACACTAACAAACCTTGTGCCACTGTTAGCCAGTTACTAATTTGCACAGGAAACGTACATATTTTTCACTTTAAGGCACACCATTTACCATATCGTAAATCGAGCGTTACTAACAAGCCCTTTAACGGTTTATTGCACTAGTTTCCTGTTTCAAAATAAAAGCACGGATTTCAAAATAAAACTGAAGTACCTTTCAAACAAACATACGTTAAAATTTTACCAAATTTAAATGTCATTTACACTCTCTATTTTTCATAATTCCACGCCGGTGGAAACCCAAACAAAACACGCATTAAGTATGGAGGACCACAAGAGCCACGCGCATCGAAATAAAAAATTCTGCGCTTGATTAATTAATTGTAGAATAAAATCTGCATTTGTAAATTCATTTTTGAATTCAAATTTAATGAACTGATTTTTAAAATGCTTTTTAAGTCTTCATTTCAAAAATCTTTTTTTAATTGCACTTTAATAAACTGCATTTCAAAAATCTTTTTCGAATTGCACTTTAATAAACTGCATTTCAAAATCCATTTCCCTTTCCTGTTCGCTCAGGGATTAACATGTGGATTAGCAGTTGGATTAACAACTTCATTTTAAATATCCTGCTGCTATTCAAATTAGCCAAACCGTGGGATGTAAGGAGCTCTCTGATTGGTTGGTCAGACACAGGCTGTCTGCCAGCCTGGATTTTTCTAGCTCATAGCTTCGCCCTGCTAAGAAGCCTGTATGCTTGTACAAAGGCGGTTCAGCCTCGGGATTTACACTCGGCTCGACACGGATATGTGAAGAATGAAGGGACCCTGCAGCGAAACGGAGAGCCCAACCTCTGACTTAGTCCCTGTTTATGCAGTCTGACCACCTGTGAAGGTAACGTGCTAACGTGGCTAACACTAGCATCACAGCACGTAGCCCTGTTATTTTAAGGTCATCTTAGCTTATGGAAATTTTACGTCGCAGCTGTACGAGCTAGCTACGTGTTTTGTAAGCTGCTGTGCTCTTCACAAATAAAGCTGGAAGCAGCTCAGACTATTAGAACCAACACTGAGTCCTGTTACATTTATACAGCGTTAGAGCAACGGCTGCAGCCTACAGCCTTTAAACTAGCAATTAAAATGCTGACAGTAAACTCGTCAGTCCAGATGTTACCACATTACTTTGTGATACTTAAGAGTTAAAACAACTGAGACAGGCTGATTAAAATAACAGCTGTCAGTTCTCTCATTCCTTATATCAAGACTGGAGATCACACTACTGATTTCAGTTCATTTAATATGTGAGTGCACAGATTCATTCTCAACTGGACATAAACGATGATCAAAGGTTGTATATATGATGAAGTCAAATCCCAGCCTCTAACACAGTGCGCTGAATCTTAGCTTTGAATGTCTAGTATATTCTAATCTGATTTTCACAGAGGTCTTAAAGTAGTTAAATCACTGCTGATAGTCTGGTTCTTTATATTTTCACGTTTTTGTGTCTGTAGGGCTGTTTGATGACGATTTGGACTCCTGGGAGATGAGGACACACCCACATCTGTTCCATACTGCAGCCATGGATGGTGTTACGGCTCTGAGTCAGCTTTGGGCCATCAGACGCACACACTGGAAAACCAGCACCTGGACTTCATGCAGGAGAGACGGCCTCAGTGATTTAGGTTCATAAGCAAGTTCAAACATTTCTGGCCTCTTATCAAACAGACATCAAGATGGCGCGGCCACGTCCAGACGCCTTCCTGACCGCTCCGCTCCGACTATCCACTTTTCTTGTTTTTTACTTATTTTTTGCTCTGGTTTACATCCCAAAATCCTCTAGTCTTATAGTATACGACAGTGGATCACTTGTAAACATCGGTGCCAAGGTTGCACATCTAATCTTGGACACTTTTAAACCTGACCCTTCCTGGCCGCCACAGATTCTACGCGGCGCGGAGAGCAACAAAGGACGGGCCGCTCATCCGAGGCGCAGAACAAAGAAGCGCCGGGGAAAACGCGCTGGTATTAGGAACAGACTGAGACAGCAGGCGCATCGCGCACCACTGCCCAGTATCCTACTGGCCAATGTACAATCCATGGAGAAAAAGCTCGATGACCTAAGAGCAAGGGTCACCTTCCAACGTGACATGAGGGACTGCAACATTCTGTGCTTCACGGAGACATGGCTGACCCCCACCGTGCCGGACCAGGCCGTAACTCCGTCGGATTCATTCTTTGTGCTCCGCGCGGACAGAACGGCAGAGTCGAACAAAACCAAAGGTGGAGGAGTGTGTTTCATGGTAAACAGAAAGTGGTGTGATGCCAGGAGCATTTCTACTCTCTCCAGCGGCTGCTCGCCACATCTGGAGTTCCTGA
Organism: Rhamphochromis sp. 'chilingali'; assembly: GCF_963969265.1. Classification (NCBI taxonomy): domain Eukaryota; kingdom Metazoa; phylum Chordata; class Actinopteri; order Cichliformes; family Cichlidae; genus Rhamphochromis; species Rhamphochromis sp. 'chilingali'. The sequence goes on along the minus strand of NC_137945.1, from coordinate 34,670,262 downwards.
GCATTAAGTGCCGCCCTTTCTATCTGCCCCGTGAGTTCACCTCAGTCATCGCCACGGTGGTCTACATCCCACCCCAAGTGGACACAGGTATGGCTTTGTCCGAATTACATGATGTGCTGAGCTCGCTTCAAAACAAGGACCCGGGCGCAGCCCTCATTGTAGCAGGAGACTTTAACAAAGCGAACCTCAGACAAGTCATGCCAAACTTTTACCAGCATGTCTCGTGTCCAACGAGAGGGGATCGGATTTTGGATCACTGCTACACGCCATACAAGCAGGGTGTCAAGGGTCGCTGTGTGGCAGGCAGGATCATGACACAGGGCTACAAAGCGGTCTCACACCCGGCTTTTGGGAAGTGTGACCACAACGCCATCTTCCTCATTCCCCAGTATAAACAAAGCATACGGAGGGAAGAAGTAACCACGAGGGAGGTAAAACGGTGGACTGCCCAATCAGAAGCTACGCTACAAGACGCACTCAACGACGTAGACTGGGACATGTTCAGAGCATGCGCAGTCGACATCAACGAGTTTACGGAAGTAGCAGTATGCTTCGTCAACATGCTAGCGGAGGAGATTATCCCCACTGCGAGAGTCACCACATTCCCAAACCAGAAACCGTGGATGGACAGATCGATCCGCACTGCAGTAAACGCCAGGACCGCCTCCTACAACGCGGGTCTCGCCACTGGCGATATGAGCGCCTACAAAGCGGCCTCATACGGCGTGCGGCGCGCGGTGAGAGATGCCAAACGCCAGTACCGGGAACGTGTGGAGTCCCGCTTCCACCAGGGCGACACACGGAGTATGTGGCACGGACTACGCACCATTACGGACTACAAAGCCAGGGACACTGCGCCGATCAACGCCGACTCTGCATTCACCAACGAGCTGAATCGGTTCTACGCCCGTTTCGAGGTTAGCCAGGCGGCTAATGCTATCTACCGCCTGACTACCGAGGACAGTGACGTCATCAGCGAGAGACCGGTGACCAGCATCGCGGAGCATGACGTCCGAGCGGCACTGAGGAGAGTGAACACAAGGAAAGCGGCGGGGCCAGACGGCATCACCGGCCGTCTGCTGCGCTGCTGTGCTGACCAGCTAGCAGGTGTGTTCACTTACATCTTCAACGAGTCCCTGGCGAAGTCTGTGGTCCCCACATGCTTCAAAAGATCCACCATCATCCCTGTGCCCAAGAACAGCAAACCCTCATCCCTGAACGATTACCGGCCAGTTGCACTGACCTCAGTAGTAATGAAGGTGTTTGAGAGGCTGCTGAAGAACATCATCTCCTCCTCCATCCCAGACACCACAGATCCGCTGCAGTTTGCCTACAGATCCAACAGATCCACAGAGGATGCCATCGCCCACGTCCTACACACCACTCTCAGCCATGTGGACAAGAAACAGGGTAACTATGTGCGAATGCTGTTTGTTGATTACAGTTCAGCGTTTAACACAATAGTGCCCTGCAGACTGTTCACAAAGCTGAGGGATCTGGGACTTAACAGCCATCTGTGTGCATGGGTGTTGGACTTCCTCACTGGCAGAACTCAGGTGGTGAGGGTGGGCAGGTGCTTCTCCAACAGCATCACCATCAACACAGGAGCTGGTGGTGGACTTCAGAAGGGGTCAGCACAGAGACTACAAGCCCATCATCATCAATGGAGCTCCAGTGGAGAGTGTGCAGTCCTTCAAGTATCTTGGTGTCCACATCTCCTCAGACCTGACATGGGCTGCCCACATTCAGGTCCAGACCAAAAAGGCTAGGCAGCGCCTGTATCACCTACGACAAATGAGGAAGTTCAGGGTCTCTCCAAAGATCCTCAGGATTTTCTATACAGGCGCTGTGGAGAGCATCCTCACACAGAACATGACATCGTGGTTCGGGAACAGCTGTGTGAAGGACCAAAAAGCTCTCCAGAGAGTGATCCGTACAGCAGAACGCTGCTGCAGGATTGCTCTCCCCCCGCTTCAGGACACCTACACCAGGAGATGCCGGACTAGAGCAGCACAGATACTGAAGGACCCGTCCCATCCTGGCAACAAACTGTTCCAACTTCTGCAATCTGGTAGAAGGTTCCGCATCTTCCGGGCAAGGACAGAGAGACTCAAGAGGAGCTTCTATCCCCAAGCCATCCGTGCCCTAAACACACACACCCGCCCTCTCACATCATCTATAATTGACTGAGACAGGACTCTCTTCCAAACATTCTAAACCAAGGCACAATGTACATTTCAAATTCCTTTAATTTTAAATATGTTTATATTGTCTATCCTGTAAAATAGTCAGATGTCTATTCATATTAATGTACAGAATTCACCTGCTTGCTGCTACTACTGCACATTCACCCAGTGTATATACTATATGTAGATATATATAATGTTCTTCCTCTACACCCCCCCCCCCCCCCCCCCCCCAATTTTTGCACATGTCGAGGAGCGTGTCGGGCTACATTTCACTGTGTGTTATACTTGTATAACTATGCATGTGACAAATAAAGAACCTTGAACCTTGAACCTTGAACTTAGATTTCTTAATCTTAAAAGTAAATGCATTTAAAGCAGGAACTGCACACCTAGCCGTCAAAAGTTTGGCAGCATGAGTACTGTAAAGTTTTGTAGGGTCCTTGTTTAAAAATTCCACAAGCACCACATTTGTCATATAAAGTTCCATTTTGTACAGTACATTGTTGAAATTATAAACTATATATTCTAGTTGTCCACTTCTCAGTAATTTTTGAGTAAATGGATGTCAGTGATAAATCAGTGGTGATTCACCTGCAAATGTTTTTAACAAACTTTATTTTTGTCATGGTCCGTGGTCCTGTGTCTGTGGAATGCGTGATGCTCGGGTAGCCACACCCCGGGCTGGGCCATCACCGGCACACCTGCTCTCCATCACGGTGACTACACAAGGATCTACTTAACCCAGCGCTGACGGATGCTCCACGCCAGTCCGTTAGTCACCCCCACAGTGGTAACTAGACTTCCACGAAAGCGTGCATTCACTTCTGGTTAGAACTGTGTTTAATCCGCCTACTTGTGTCCAGGTTTCGACTCGGCGTCTGCCACCTGCCTGTCCTCCGGCTCAACTGGATCACTCGGTGCATCTTCTGGCCCATTCGCTATCCCCACGGACTTCCTGCTCACGGACTGCCACACTTCCCTCCCGAGCTCCCACGGTCCGTTCTATCGTAAGCCCCCTACTCTAACTCCGTCCTGATGTGTTTTCCCCGCTTCCCGGCTCCCTAGTAATCATTTTCCCTTTCTATTGCAGCCTCCCACGGTCCCAATCCTGGCTTCCTCATGTCATTGTTTCCCCGGGTTTTTAGTTTCTTGTTTTTGCTCCCTAGTTTTCCCGGGTCGCCTTTCGTAATTACAATAAAGTGTCTTTTTCTGTTAGCGTGGAGTCTGCGTCTGGATCCTTTTGTGCACGCACACCGCGGCGCATGACAGTACGGACTGGCCAGAATGGATCCAGCAGACCCAATACGTTCAGCTATTAATAAGCAGGGTGCCATGCTCGGCCGACACGATCAGTTACTTTCATCGCTTCAGGATCAGTATCACGAGCTTAGCGAGAAACAGGGAGAGATGCGCGCTAAACAGCCCGACCCGGCATACCGCTGCGTGACGTCTCCACCGCCGGAACCCTTCCACGGCGGATTGGACCAGTGTGGGGGGTTCCTTTTTCAGTGTACCCTTTTCTTCAGTCGCTCGCCACTCGCCTTCCCCACTGACGCGGCCAAGATTTCCGACTTCGTGGGACTGCTGAAGGGAAGGGCGTTGGCGTGGGCTGAAGCCTATTTATCTTCTAACCCGATACAAAGCTGTGACTTCGATGACTTCCTCGAAGAATTCAAAGCAACTTTCTCTCCGCCGGTTTCCGAGGATGATGCCGCTCAAAAGCTACTGGCGCTCCGCCAGGGCCGGCGTAGCGTTGTTGAGTATTTAGTGGAGTTTCGCACCGCTGTTGGCTGTCCCGATTCGGCCCTAAGGGGAATTTTCCTGCGCTCCCTGAACGATCAAATGAAAGATCAGCTCGCGTTTCACGAGGCAGCTAAATCATTCGAGGATTTGATGTCACTCGCCGTAGAATTGATAAGCGTCTACGGGAGAGAGAGGCCGAATGGCGGTCCAAGCCACCGAAACCCGTGTTGCACCCAGAACTCCGCGTGTCACCGCCCCTGTCCCCATTTAGCTCTCCAGCGGCGTGTGCTCGCTCACCGTCTCCTCCTCCGCCGGAGCCCATGCAGATCGGGCGCTCTCGGCTCTCGCCGGAGGAAAGGGAACGCCGTTTTCGGGCTGGGGACTGCTTATACTGTGGGAAGCCGGGACACCGCATCGCCAGCTGCCCGGTTCGCCCAAACGGACCAGCTCACCGGTAGGTTCGGGGATACGGGTGGGCAGCACATTGAATGCTATTAGACCCCGATTGGTTGTGTCCGTTGCCATAGTAACCAACAAAAAGACTGTTACATGCTGCGCATTAGTGGATTCTGGGGCGGAGCAGAATCTCATAGATGAGAAGCTGGCTAAAGAGCTGGAAGTACCACTCACTCTGTTGGAACCTCCCCTCCCTGCGTCAGCGCTGAATAAACAAGTGTTTGCTTACATCATTCATCAGACTGCGCCTGGGAAATTAGTCACTTCCGGGAATCATAACGAATCGCTTTCATTCTTTACCTTCCCGTCTCCCGACACGCCGCTCGTGTTAGGTTACCCGTGGCTGCAAAGACATAATCCCCACATTGATTGGGCAGGAAGCAAGATCGCCAGTTGGAGTTTGTTCTGCCTAGCTAATTGCCTGAGATCAGCAGTTCCCGCTCCACCAGCTAACCTGACCCCACCTGTTACACAAGCACCTGACCTTTCCTCCATCCCACCCGAGTACCATGACTTACAGGAAGTGTTTAACAAGGACAAGGCTTGTTCTCTGCCACCTCACCGCCCCTATGACTGCGCCATTGACCTGCTATCTGGAGCCCCGCTGCCCTCCGGCCGGTTGTACAACCTGTCTCGCCCCAAGAGGGAGTCGATGGAAAACTATATCCAAGAATCACTCGCGGCCGGTATCATTCGACCCTCTTCTTCCCCAGTAGCTGCAGGCTTCTTCTTCGTGGGGAAAAAGGACGGTTCGTTGCAGCCGTGCATTGACTACCGAGGCTTAAATGACATCACTGTAAAGAACAAATACCCTCTTCCTTTTTTTTTTTTTTTTTTTTTTTTTGCCTGTCCCGTTTGGCTCTTTTGCCATCAGAATTGTTGTCTAAAGGCAAAGAAAGATGCCCAACAGATTTAATTTACCAAATTGACCATCCCAGCCTTGCCGTAATGGTCCATTTGATTGACCTTTTATTGTTTATTTTATTTTCACTTACTGAATACGGGACAGACTTGACTGGGGGAAAGAAGGGGAGAAAGAAAGAGGGAAAGAGAAACAGCTGAGAAGAGGGACGGGGGAGAAGGGCAAAAAACATAAACCAACAGAATGAGCAGAAAAAATAAAAAGAAATAAAAAATGCATATATCAATCACCTGGATCACCTGCTGAGAAAGAAAAAAGAAAACAAGCAGAAGAGAACAAGAGTAATAGAATAAACAGCATCACAATGATATATGGGAATATGACAGTAAATACTAAATATTAAACATTATTGTGCAGCACATAAGATCAACAGAACACAGTGTGCTTTGAGGTAGGAGCCAAAAAGGGTGTAGTTTGTGGGTGTGATCACCCGTGTGTACACCTGTGAGCATGGACGCAGCCGCGGAGCAGAAGCCAGGGGGAGTTGCAGTGACGCGCCCGTGAGCTCCGCCGGCAGCCAGCCGTGCCTGAGTGACCGAGCCCCAGGCCGAGAGGCCGGGGGCACCCCACCTCCGAAGTGGCCCGAGCGAGCCCCAGGCTCCAGGCCCCGATAAGCGGCCGTCAAGGAGTGAGCCGGTGTGTACCTGGACGCCCACCCCCGGACACAAAGAACCACCAACGCACCGATGTCTGAGGGAGTCCGCCACTGGCAGGGGAAGTGGTGGTAGGGGGAGATAGGCCTCCAAACCTTGGAGGGCCTGAGATGTCCCCAGAGAGGTGGCGCCTGACACCCAACCTGACATATAGACACAGAAATACAGGCACACACATATACAAACATCCATTCCCACCCTCATGCTCTCATATGGACTTACTCCACACTCAACCAACGTGGAGACAGACATAAAGAGACGCTGTACACACGATCACACTCCCCAAGCGTACTCTACAAACCGGGTCTAGGTACCCTTGCCCCTGGAGGGGTGAACTGCACCCAGACCCAGGTGGTGTTACCCTTTTCCCTGCGGTGGGGGGAGGCAGACCGCCCCGACTCCGCAGCAGCAGGGAGGCCCCACACTCCAGACCGCAGTCGGACGGCCAACTCCTCCTCCTAGCCCCCCCGCTCCAGCAGGTCGCAGAGAACGGGGGGGAGAGAAGACTCCAAACCTCCCTCCACCCGCTCATTGTAGTGTTGATGCATGTGTGTTCTAAGGTGCATTTAAAACCCAGGAGGGCATGGAGCTACCTGCCAGAGAGCAGCAGGTAAGCGCATGGTCCCTCCTGCTAGCCCTCAATGTCTACGTGTATTTAACCTTGAGAGGTGGGCAACGACGCCAGGGGTGGGGTGTACACCCTGATGGTACTTTGGATTCCGTGTATCGTGCCCATCCCCAAGATCCTATATGTATGTGTAATGAGAGTGTGAGTAATGTGAATGTCTAAGTTGTGGGATAAAATTGAGGCAGAGGCAGCCAGAAGGGGGCAGGGGGGGGGGGGGAGGGTAGCCTCCTCTGCACCCTGGTGACATACCCCTACTCCAAGGTCCTGCATGTGTGGGTGGTTGTGGTGGAGCGGGAAGAGGGAGGCAGCTGGAGATGGGGAGGGAAGGAAGGGAGGGGCAGGTGACCCCTCCCTGGGGCCAGCTCCCCCGCTGACCCCAGTAGGCACCTCCATACTCCGCGACCCGCCAGGGAAAGGGGGCCCAGGCCCATCCAGACCGGGGCCCAGTGCAGCAGCGCCTCCTGGCCCCACAGAGCCCGGGACAGTCCACCCAACCCCACCACAGAGAAAACTGCACCCACCCCACCATCCACTCATCTTCCAGACTACATAAGACAATAAACACCCAGGCTGAGATCTTCCTCCACCTCTCCTGTATCTCCCCCTCCTGCAGAGAGAGCTCCCGAGGAGAGGAAAGCTCCTGCAAGATGTGACAATCTCCCCCACCAGTTGAAGAGCCCCCCAGGTGGCTCGATGCACCGGCGGCACCCTGCTCCAGGGGTGGGCCCCCATGCACCCACCCGCCCACAACCCCGGCAACACACCAACCAGGACCCAAGCCCCCGAGGCTCGGCCCGGGCCCCAGCCCAGAGACGGAGTGCCCCCAGAACCTCACGCCCATCCCGGACCCACCCAGGGGCAGCCAGGCTACCAGGTCAGTAACCCACGTCCGTCAGCACAGACCCTCCCCTAGCCCCGCTGCACGCAGCCGCGAGGAAACAGTCACCTGAGAGCCAACAGAGCCCCTAACCGGACATGACCGCTACCCCGGGTTGAGCCCCCCAAGGAAGATGCCTCCGGGGAACCCCCCCGACGCCCTAAGCCTGTCCCTACCCCCACACCATTCACAACAGTGAAGGCGGGACCAAACTATGACCCCCCACCCCCACTAGGTGATGGAGCTGATCAAAGGAGCCCAGAGCAATTGATCTGATGTGGTGGCAGAGGCTGTATCAAGACTAATGTAATCTAATAGATAATTTCTATATTGGTTAGAATTAAGATTATTTTTATTTTTCCAGTTCATGAGGACTGTTTTCTTGGCTATGCATAGGGCAGTGAAAACCATATGGGCGATATTCTTTTCTGAAGTGACATTATCTAAGCTGCCCAACAAACACACTAAGGGGGAAGTTGGAATGTTACATTTCAGACACTTCGATAAGTCTTCACATATCTCGTGCCAAAACTTCTGAACTGGTGGACAGAACCAAAGAGCGTGGATATAATTGTCCGGTGAATTGGTTTGGCAGTGTGAGCAGTTGTTGGTAGACGTAAAGCCCATCTTGAACATCCAATGACCTGTATAGTGCACTCTATGTAATATTTTGTATTGAATTAATTGAAGACTGGGATTTCTAATTTAGATGAAAGGTTTTTAAGCAAATCTGAGACCAGAAGTTTAGGTCTAAGTTAGCTGATAAATCCGCTTCCCATTTTGCAATAGGAAGTGATATTGATTCACCTGTTTTAGAAAGCATTCTGTATATTTTGGATAGTAATTTGGGGGTTTTAAGAGTAAGAAATTGAACCGCACTTGGTGGTGTTTGTAGTTCAACTTGACCCGGTTTAAATTTCTTTTTTACTATGGATTTAATTTGTTGATATTCTAAAAATCTTTTCTTGTTGATCCCATATTGTGTAACTAGTCTGTCAAATGAAATAAATTCTGTTCCTTCTAGTATATGTTCTAAATATTTGATTCCTTTACCACTCCAATCTGAAAAGTTTATCATATTATTGTTTTGTAATATGTCAGGGTTGTTCCAGATAGGTGTACGTTTGCATGGGATTAATGAAGACGCCGTCAATTTTAGAAACTCCCACCATGCTGTCAGAGAAGAGCTGATGTTGATGCTTTTAAAGCATTCATGTCGTTGGATGTTTGAGCTGATAAATGTTAGGTCTGAGATCTCTAGATTATTGCAAAGTGCTTGTTCTACATCTAGCCAAGGTTCATCTAAGAGGGTATGTTTTAGCCATCCTGAGATAAACTGAAGCCTGTTGGCTAAGAAGTAGTGCTGAAAGTTAGGCAGTTCTAGTCCTCCTCTATCCTTGGTCATTTGTAGTGTTTTTAAGCTTATACGTGGGGGTTTATTTTTCCAAAGGAATTTGGACATACATGAATCTAGAGATCTGAGCCAATCTTGTGGCGGTTTAGTTGGGATCATTGAGAATAAATAATAAATTATTTTTGGTAAGACCATCATTTTTATAGCGGCAACCCTTCCCATTAATGATATGGGTAGACATTTCCATCTAGCCAGATCATCTTCTACCTTCTTTAAAAGTGGGATATGGTTTAATTTAGTTAGATCTGCAAGCTTGGGAGAAACATTAATACCTAAATATTTTATATTTCCCGATTGCAATGGTGTAGAAGAGGAATTATGGAGGGAGCAATTAATCGGTAGAACTGTAGATTTTGACCAGTTAATTGAGTAATCTGATATTCTTGCAAAAGAGTTTATCAATTCAATCACCCCAGAGATATTGGTTTGTGAATTTTGGAGAAAGAGTAACACATCATCCGCATAAAGGCTGATTTTATGTTCCACGTTCTTGCATTTTATGCCCTTAATTACTGAATTCTGTCTAATTGCTGCTGCTAGTGGTTCAATAAAAATTGCAAACAGTGAAGGGGAGAGTGGGCATCCCTGCCTGGTGCCCCTCAAGAGACAGAAGCTGGAGGATGTCTGGTCATTTGTTCTAACACAAGCTGTTGGGGAATTATATAATATTTTTAACCAGTTTATGAAAGAGGATCCAAAACCAAATTTGTATAAAGTTGCAAATAGAAATTTCCAGTTAACTCTGTCAAATGCTTTTTCTGCGTCTAAAGAGAATATTGTAGTTTCTAGGTTTTTACTGTATGAGTAGTCTATCAAATTAAGTAATCTACGTGTATTTGTTGATGGGTGCCTACCTTTTATGAAACCAGTTTGGTCAGGATGAATTAAGAGGGGGGTTATTTTCTCCAGTCTCTTTGAGAGAGCTTTGCAGATTATTTTAAGGTCTACATTTATAAGGGATATTGGACGATAGCTTGAGGGATATACAGGGTCTTTGCCTGGTTTTAGCAGGAGATTAATGTTTGCAGAATTCATATTTGATGGAAGTCTGCCCTTTTCTTTAATTTCCAACAATGTTCTGTAGAAAACTGGTGCTAGAATCGACCAGAATTCTTTGTAGAATTCTGCAGGAAAGCCGTCTGGACCTGGAGCCTTATTATTGGGCATACTTATCAGGGCTTCCTGGAGTTCACCTGGTTTCAGTGGTGAATCCAGTGCCATTGCTTGAGTGTCTAATAATTTTGGAAGAGTTATGTTGTCCAAAAACTGATCAATTTCTTTTTTAGATGGGTTTATTTGTGGTGAATACAACGTTTTATAGAAATCCCTGAAAATGTTGTTTATTTGTATCGGATCATATATTGTGTTCCCAGATGAATCTTGAACAGCACATATAGTTGTTTTTTCTTTATTTATTTTTAGCTGGTTTGCTAGAAATTGACCGGATTTATTACCATGTTCATAATTTTGTAGGCGTAGTCTTTGTACTAAGAATTTTGTTTTTTTATCAATTATCTCATTCAATTCTAGTTTTGTTTTGCGTATTTTGTTCAATGTTTCCTGATCTTGGTGGGACGCGTAGGCTTCTTCTAGTGATTTGATGTTTTTTTCTAATTCCTGAATATTTTTGCTTTCTTTTTCTTTTTATGTGATGAGAAAGAAATTATTTTACCTCTCATCACAGCTTTCCCTGCTTCCCATAGAACAGAAGCTGATGTTTCGGGAGTGTCATTATAGTCCAAATATGAAGTCCACTCTTTTTAAAAATATTTAATAGTCTTCATCTTTAAGTAGTGATATATTAAATCTCTCATCTTTGGGGAACTGGTCATTCACGCTGAAGTCCGTTCCTTTTAATTCCCTGCCGCGGCTTTTCACATGTTGCTTTTGTTTGAAGTGGCCAAATTTGGCCACGATAGGACGTGGTCTCCCGGCCGTAGCCCGAATGGGGCCGAGGCGATGTACCCGATCGAAGACGATGTTCTTCACAGTGTCCTCCGGCAGCTTCAGGTGGGTTTTGATGAAGCTTTTTACCGTGGTCTCCGCGTCATCTCCAGCGGCTTCTGGAATACCAGAAAATACCAGATTATCACGCATGCTACGAGCTTGTAGATCGATAACTGTTTCTTTTATTTTTTTATTTTCTCTATTGAGCTGGGTAACATTATCTGTGAGACATTTCAACGACTCCCTTAGTGTGGCATTTTCAGCAGCAAGCGTTTCCACCTGCTGCTGGCTGTACTCCAGGGATTCTTGCAAGCATTTAAATTCTCGGTGAAGAATCTCCACCAAGGACAGCCTTGCATCGAAACTGGACAATCGCTTGTCGATTGACTCCAGTATGTCAGCAATATCTTTGCCGGCTGGCGATGTTGAGCCGGGGGAATCTGCCGGGCGTTGTCTTTTCGACGACGGCGTCTCAGGTTTGGCCGGGGAAGCTGCACACTGGGTCTTCTTCATCACGAGATCCTGAAAGCACTGATCAATATAATCTTGGAGAGTCTCTAAACTCTCCTCATTGTTCTCCAGGGTGTTGGAGATTATTTAGACAAATAGTGTTAGTTATAAGACAATTGATAAGTGTATTTGGTAATACTGAAGTTTAAATGAATTTGTTCAAATCTAAACTACCATTTGCTTTAATTTTCCGCCAAAATCTCCGGCGTCTGACGTCAGTTACAACATGAGTCGCTTACCTTGTCCGTCACTTCCGTCACTTACCTCTACCGCCGTCACTTACCTCTACCGCCTCATATGTTCTAAGTCTGTTCCTGTTCCAAATACCCTCTTCCGCTGATTAACTCTGTTTTTGGCTCTCTCCAGGAAGCCACCGTTTTCACGAAACTGGATCTGCGAAATGCGTACCATCTGGTCCGAATAAGGGAGGGGGACAAGTGGAAGACCGCTTTTAACACACCACTGGGCCACTTTGAGTATTTGGTTATGCCATTCGGCTTAACAAATGCCCCTGCGGTTTTTCAAACTCTAGTGAACGACGTGCTTCGAGACTTCCTGAACGTGTTTGTTTTTGTATACTTGGATGACATCCTCGTTTTTTCCAGGACCGTGGAGGAGCATCGCATTCACGTCCGGAGCGTCCTGCAACGGTTACTGGAGAACAGACTGTTTGTCAAAGCAGAGAAATGAGAGTTCCACGCCTCATCAGTTTCCTTTTTGGGCTATGTCTTAGCAGGAGGACAGGTGAAGATGGACCCAGCTAAGATCAAGGCGGTTCTGGAGTGGCCCGTCCCGGATTCGCGGAAGAAGCTTCAATGCTTTCTCGGGTTTGCGAACTTCTACCGACGTTTCATCCGAAACTACAGCCACGTTGCCGCGCCTCTCACACGCCTCACTTCTTCTAAGGTACCTTTCACCTGGCCCCCGGAGGCCCACACAGCATTATTTGATTTATTATTTATTAATTAATATTCACCAAATTAAAAGCATTGTTCACTACGGCGCCCATTCTACTCCACCCCGACACCACCAAACAATTCATCGTTGAGGTGGACGCGTCCGACACCGGAGTCGGGGCTGTTCCTCTCAGCGGTCTGGGCCTCAAGGTAAGCTCCAGCCATGTGCCTACTTCTCTCGCCGGCTCACTCCTACTGAAAGAAATTATGACGTAGGTGATAGGGAGCTCTTGGCCATAAAACTTGCCTTGGAGGAGTGGCGCCACTGGCTGGAGGGAGCCGAGCAGCCTTTTCTCATATGGACGGACCATAAGAATCTGATTTATCTTAGGACGGCTAAAAGGTTAAACTCCCGCCAAGCCCGCTGGTCCCTGTTTTTTACCCGCTTTAACTTCACTCTCTCGTATCGCCCAGGTTCACGGAATGTCAAGCCAGATGCGCTCTCTCGTCAGTACTCCCCAGACACGGAAACATCGTCACCAACCACCATTCTCCCCCCAACCTGTGTGGTGGGCGCCCTCTCCTGGGATGTTGAGGAGGTTATCTGCCAGGCCCTCCCGGGAGACCCTGATCCTGGTACCGGACCGCCTGGACGGCGTTTTGTCGCCGCTGCCGCACGTGGAGCGGTAATTCATTGGATCCACACTACACGTTTTTCATGTCACCCTGGCGTGAGTAGAACCATTGATCTTCTCAAACGACATTTCTGGTGGAAGACTTTAAGACAAGATGCGAGGGAGTACGTGGCTGCCTGCACCGTTTGCGCCCGCAATAAATTATCCACTAAGCACCCAGCGGGCCTGCTCCACCCGCTCAGCACGCCTCACCGGCCTTGGTCTCATATCTCATTAGATTTCGTTACAGGTCTTCCTCGTTCCTCGGGAAAGAGCGTCATCCTCACCATCATCGACCAGTTCTCTAAAGCCACTCACTTCATCCCACTAACGAAACTACCCTCTGCCTCTGACACAGCCCAAGCCCTAATTGAGAACGTGTTCCAGCTCCACGGTATTCCCCTTGACATCGTCTCAGACCGAGGCCCACAGTTTACTTCGCAAGTATGGAGGACCTTTTGTTCCATTCTGGGCGCGAGAGTTAGTTTAAGCTCGGGTTTCCATCCGCAATCTAATGGCCAGACTGAGCGGGTTAACCAGGAGCTTGAGGCTGCGCTACGATGCGTAGCGTCCCAAAACCCCACCTCCTGGGTCACCTATCTGCCCTGGGTTGAATACGCACACAACTCACTTGCCTCGTCTGCCACTGGTTTGTCCCCGTTCAAGGCCTCCCTCGGTTATCAGCCTCCACTTTTCCCTGAAAATGAACTCGATCTCGCAGTCCCCTCCGCACAGCATCATCTCCGGCGCTGCCAGCGGGTCTGGCTCAGGGCACGCCAAGCTCTCCTGTGGACGAAGGAACAGCACACACGCCATGCCAACCGCCGTCGCACCCCCGCCCCCGAATATCGGCCGGGGCAGAAGGTCTGGCTAGCTGCCAAAAACATTCCGCTGCGTGTGTCCTCCCGAAAACTGGCCCCCCGCTTCATCGGCCCGTATGAAGTTGATGCGGTTGTTAACCCAGCAGCAGTTCGGCTCAAGCTCCCTGTTTCCTGGCGCATACATCCCACGTTCCACGTTTCCCAGGTCAAACCTGTCCGCCACAGCCCGTTGTGCCCTCCGTCTGGGCCCCCTCCTCCCGCCCGGCTTATCGCCGGTCACCCGGCCTATACGGTCCGGCGGATCTTGGCTGAGCGCCGGCGTGGGTGGGGGTGGCAATTCTTGGTGGACTGGGAGGGGTACGGTCCTGAGGACCGCCTCTGGGTTCCGTGTTCCTTCATTCTGGTTCCGTCCCTCGTCGCTGACTTCCGCGCTTCTCTCCGCAGGCCGCAGTCCAGTCGGTCGCCTGGGGGCGACCGTTGGGGGGGGGGGGGGGGTGCGCTGTCATGGTCCTGTGTCTGTGGAATGCGTGATGCTCGGGTAGTCACACCCCCGGGCTGGGCCATCACCGGCACACCTGCTCTCCATCACGGTGACTAGGATCTACTTAACCCGGCGCTGACGGATGCAGTTCGTTAGTCACCCCCACAGTGGTAACTAGACTTCCACGAAAGCGTGCCTTCACTTCTGGTTGGAACTGTGTTTCATCCGCCTACTTGTGTCCAGGTTGCGACTCGGCATCTCCCACCTGCCTGTCCTCCGGCTCAACTGGATCACTCGGTGCATCTTCTGGCCCATTCGCTATCCCCACGGACTTCCTGCTCACGGACTGCCACACTTTCCTCCCGAGCTCCCACGGTCCCGTTCTATCGTAAGCCCCCTACTCTAACTCCGTCCTGATGTGTTTCCCCCGCTTTCCAGCTCCCTAGTAATCATTTCCCCTTTCTATTGCAGCCTCCCACGGTCCCGATCCCGGCTTCCTCGTGTCATTGTTTCCCCGGGTTTTTAGTTTCTTGTTTTTGCTCCCTAGTTTTCCCGGGTCGCCTTTCGTTATTACAATAAAGTGTCTTTTTCTGTTAGCGCGGAGTCTGCGTCTGGATCCTTTTGTGCACGCGTGACAGTTTTTTGTAGAATTTATCAGCAGCTGTGGAGAGATGCATTTGAATATCTTCTGGTTCCACTTTTCCTAACCTGGAAGCTGAGGATGGCTGATTCCTGACAAAGACACACACCTCCGCGCTTATCATGGGTGTTTCATCCTCCGTGAGCAATTCGAAAACGAGAGAGCAACGACCACTCATTAAGACCAGCCAGAAATCTGGCCCTTTTTGGCAGCTGTGGAAACTTCCAATAAGAAAGTTTGCATTCTTAGAACAATGCTGGTCATGTGTGATGTGTCATCATATGAGGATATTACATTTTGACTTAATTCTGCTCAATTACGTGTTTTGATCGTTGATCCAGTATGGCAGCTTTGTGTTGTGCTGCAAGTTAAAACCCATTGTCCTCATGAGGACAGCATCTAACAACTCTCCTTAAAAAAGTCGATGGACTTTAACTGGACACAATGGTTTCCAGTGGGAGATACATTCATCACTCATCCGTCACACTGGAGAAGTCACCTGGATGAGTGATAAAACAATTTTCCATGGAAAATCCAGAGGAACTAAACTTTGTTGTTGTTTCTTTGGGCTCAATTTCAGCCTCAGGAGCATCTGTCAGAAGAAAACTGTTTTGCCAATAATCAGATAAAAAGATTGTTGAACCAGGTGGTATTCTCTGGAGACCAAAACTGAACTCAAACAGTGAATTGACATTAGACTGGAATTCATAAGATGAATAGAAATACTGCTGAAGCTGAATGATTCATGCATATATGATTTTTTTTCTCCAATTCACCAGGTCTCTAAAGTTCAGTATGACTGTGGCACATGATGCAAAATAATAAATACAGAAGAATAAAAACTTTATGTGAATAACTTTACTCTTCTTAAAAATAACTCATAAAACAAGTGAAATAATAATAATAATAATAATAATAATAATAATAATAATAATAATGGATACTTTATTGATCCCCATGGGGAAATTACTTGTTTTTCTCTGCATTTGACCCATTCACTCAGTGAAGCAGTGGGCAGCCCACTAAGCAGGCGCCCGGGGAGCAGTGTGTAGGGACGGTACCTTGCTCAGGGGTACCTCAGGGTAGCCGTTAAGTGGATTCGAACCGCCGACCTTCCGATCATGGGGCGAAAAGTACAAATGTGTACAAGTTAGAGACTTTCTCACTAGGTTTACACTCTTTTGGAGTGATTTTAATTGTGTGTTAAAGAGAAAAAGATTAGAGGTAAAGTAGAGGATGCAGAGTCCATCATCACTGAGGGTGTCTCTCCTGCATGAAGTCCAGGGGCCCGTTCTTCGTACCTCGCTAAGTAAGTTAGCTGGATTTGATTGTTGACGATTTCGCGTGATCTTGGATCGTTCGGTTCCCCGAAGCTCATCCGGGACTTGCTGTCATAGCAACAGAGCCGTAAGCGTAAACCTGCTCGGGAGCAGGTTTACTTTATGTAAACAGGATTAGATCGCGGCCACGCAGGTATGTCCGCTTCATTTATACGAAAGCAACAGCGATATTCCACCACTGTTTCACCATAAATAAATAACATCAATGTAACTAAAGACAATGCAGCACTTGATCCTTTTATTGATGTCACACAGATACATACAGGTCATTTCCTAAAAAAGGGAAATGTACTATTAACATTCTATCACATGTATGTGATTATTACAGATGTAATTCATATTTCAGAGTAGCAATTGCAAATTACTTTGTGTAATCAAGATGAGAGACCACGGCTATAAAAGCGAAGGTGGATTTGGGAAGCCTGTCGCAGCCATGTCCTGTCCGTATACGCGAGCCACCCATTGCGGAAGGTGCAAGATTGATAAGGAGAGTTTTCAGAATTCAGCGTATATTGCGGGATAGACAGGATCCTTTAGCTCAGCGCGACAGTGTGCTCATAGAGAGATATCGATTTTCCCGTGAGGATATTATTTACTTAACCAACTTGTTGACGAGGGGGTGCAGGACCACCACCTGTCTTTTTTTTGCTCTGCCCTTTTCTTGGTTGCTGTTATAAACAAACAGATCATTCCAGGGTCTCTTTTCAAGAGACGAAAAGCAATATAAGTGATAAATATTACCATTCTGTAGAATATTCTTATATTTCACTTTTACCTGTTCCCATGTTCTAGTGGGTCCTGTTGTGTCTCTAATGTGAAAGGGGATATAATATAACATATTATAATATAATATAATGTAATATAATATTGGATAATATAGTGTGATATGATAAATCTACCCTACCGCCTACTGGTGTTGGCCAGAGGGGCCGATGGCGCGATATGGCAGCCTGGCTTCTGTCAGTCTGCCGCAGGGCAGCTGTGGCTACAACTGTAGCTGCCTCCACCAGTGTGTGAATGTGAGAGTGAATGAATAGTGGCATTGTAAAGCGCTTTGGGTGCCTTGAAAAGCGCTATATAAATCCACTCCATTATTATTGTTATTATTAAATTACTTACGAGTTTAATTTGTCAGCAACTTTCTGCCAGCCCTCTCTCCTTGCTTTTGCAGCCTTTGCAGTGTTCCCTTGCGTTCTGATTAAACTCTGAAACTCCTGAAATCCCTCACTCAAGAGTTCTTGCTCTGCTGCCGAAAAATACTGAGCCGAGCGCGCTCCGTCGACATTTTCGCCGACCAATCAGAGGGTTGCCGATCAATGTTTCCACTATCGATGCGTAGCCCCTTTTACGACACCCAGTGATGTCACATTACTGCGTCCAGCTGTACTAATCGTCAACAGCAGGTGTGTTCGGGGAACCGGATTAGC
The DNA here is from genome assembly GCF_963969265.1 of Rhamphochromis sp. 'chilingali'. Lineage (NCBI taxonomy): Eukaryota > Metazoa > Chordata > Actinopteri > Cichliformes > Cichlidae > Rhamphochromis > Rhamphochromis sp. 'chilingali'. The sequence continues at coordinate 34,652,644 of NC_137945.1, read as the reverse complement.
GAGCTCACGGTTAGCGCGATGGTTTGGTCTTGGATGTGTCATTTGATCTTGGATGTAGTGAGCGACGTTCGAAGAACGGGCCCCAGGTGCTGGTTTTCCAGTGTGTGCGTCTGATGGCCCAAAGCTGCCTCAGAGCTGTAACACCATCAATGGCTGCAGTATGGAAGAGATGTGGGTGTGTCCTCATCTCCCAGAGGAGTCCAAATCGTCATCAAACAGCCCTACAGACACAAAAACGTGAAAATATAAACAACCAGACTATCAGCAGTGATTTAACTACTTTAAGACCTCTGTGAAAATCATTTACAGTATATATCACAGAATTTAAGGCCTTTAAAATCACAGAGCACACAGAGAAAAGTACTAAACTGAATCAATTTCAGCTTTTGTTTTTCATGATGTATATTGTATTATTAATTAATTTTCATTATCTGTATCTTTACCACACATTTGCCACACAGGTGTAGATACTGTAGGTTCGGTGAATGCTGAAATTGCACTGATTAGAATATAATGGACATTCAAAGCTAAGATTCAGCGCACTGTGTTAGAGGCTGGGATTTGATGAATTCATCATATATACAACCTTTGATCATCGTTTATGTCCAGTTGAGAATGAATCTGTGCACTCACATATTAAATGAACTGAAATCAGTAGTGTGATCTCCAGTCTTGATATAAGGAATGAGAGAACTGACAGCTGTTATTTTAATCAGCCTGTCTCAGTTGTTTTAACTCTTAAGTATCACAAAGTAATGTGGTAACATCTGGACTGACGAGTTTACTGTCAGCATTTTAATTGCTAGTTTAAAGGCTGTAGGCTGCAGCCTTTGCTCTAACACTGTATGAATGTAACAGGACTCAGTGTTGGTTCTAATAGTCTGAGCTGCTTCCAGCTTTATTTGTGAAGAGCACAGCAGCTTACAAAACACGTAGCTAGCTCGTACAGCTGCGACGTAAAATTTTCATAAGCTAAGATGATCTTAAAATAACGGGGCTACGTGCGGTGATGCTAGCGTTAGCAATGTTAGCACGTTACCTTCACAGGTGGTCAGACTGCATGAACAGGCACTCAGTCAGAGGTTGGGCTCTCCGTTTCGCTGCAGGGTCCCTTCATTCTTCACATATCCGTGTCGAGCCGAATGTAAATCCCGAGGCTGAACCGCCTTTGTACAAGCATACAGGCTTCTTAGCAGGGCGAAGCTATGAGCTAGAAAAATCCAGGCAGACAGCCTGTGTCTGACCAACCAATCAGAGAGCTCCTTACATCCCACGGTGTGGCTAATTTGAATAGCAGCAGGATTTTTAAAATGAAGTTGTTAATCCAACTGCTAATCCACATGTTAATCCCTGAGCGAACAGGAAAGGGAAATGGATTTTGAAATGCAGTTTATTAAAGTGCAATTCGAAAAGGGTTTTTGAAATGCAGTTTATTAAATTGGAATTCAAAAATAAATTTACAAATGCACATTATATTCTACAATTCATTATTCAAGCACAGAATTTTTTATTTTGATGGGCGTGGCTCTTGTGGTCCTCCATAATTAAAAGGCTCTAATGCCTGGGTCTCAATCTCGCAGCCCATGTCACCCCTACTTGCGGTACGCATAATGACGTGATGAAATATTTTTTTAATTAGTATTCAAAAATGATTTAATATGAAGGCAATAAGCAGAGTGTTACAAGGCATAGTCCTATAGAATGTAGTCTCATGGGCAGTGTAGTCCGTGCTGCAGGGAGAGTGGACTGCCATACCCATTATGTGTCTGCAGTATTGCCAACTCACACCTCTGGTGTGGATAAAAATGTTGTGGTAGTGTTGTTGCTCAGGTATGATTGGATGAAGATGTTTTTCCATTCATACCAACTATCACCTGTCAAGGTCTGTGTGGAGGGAGGCATGAAAGGACCCAAAATACAGACTCAAACGTAGAGGCCAGGCTGAAACTCAAAATGGTGGCTTTATTGCTGCACACTGGAAAAACTAAACTAAACTAAACTTGACAATACAAAATAAACTTGGCAAGCTTTGCAAACAGAACACACAGACATATATGAGGGAGGACGCCACACTGAGCACAGGAAGACAAAGGACTTAAATACACACATGAGGTGATCAGGAGAAGTGGCAACACATGGGGAAACAGCTGACACACATGAACATAACGACATCACAGGGGAAACGTAAAACTAATCACAATGAACACAGGACTTCTTTCAAAATAAAACAGGAAACATAATGAAACGCAGACCTGACAACACGAACTTAACAAAAGACACGCAGACATGAAACACATGAAGGGCAAGGGAGACTTAAGGGTTAGGAAGACACAAGGGGAATCTAATAACAAAGAACTGAAATAACAACCCAGGCATAATAGGAATGAACTTAGAAAACATAAAGGACTTAAACATAAAAATAAACTAAAACTCAAAATGCTGGGTCAGAAGACCCAGAATCGTGGCATCACCAGAGAGTTCCACTGTGTTGCTGCTTCAAAATAAGCATACAAAACGGAGTTCTGATAAATTCTGAGTTGAACCTTTCCAGTGTGCCAAGAATGTTGGAGAATTCAACGATGGGAGTCCCTGTGCATTTATTAAGAACTGTTATGATGATTCTTCTACACCTCAGCATTTTCTTCAGAAGTACACTGGGAATATGACATCTATCCATCTATCCAATTTCCTCAGGGAAGTTCCCAAATTCCAAGACAACACGTTCTCACTCCCGAGGCAGTTCAGCCTGTGTCATTCAGTACCTCTCACTCTTGGACTGCAACAGGTTGCACAGGCTGCTGGAGGGAATAGGGGCACCAGAAAGGTGGAGGCAGACGTGAAGGTTTATCTTTACTAAATACTTCCTGTAAATCTTGATATCAGGAGGAGGTGAGAGCTGAGGAATATGAGTGAGGGTTAGACTGGACCGACAATAATATTAAGTCCTTGAGTTTGTTCTATCTGGCTATGTGAGGGGTGTTTTTCCAACCATGGGAAGCCAAGAATCAAAGGTGTGTCAGGAGAAGTGAAGGTGTAGAATGTGATGGTTTCCTAATGATTCCTGGAGGCAACTAAATGGACAGGTTCAGTCTGAGCATGCATGACCATGGCAAACACTTGATTATTTAAAGGCGTGGAAGGAATGGTAGGGTCAAGAGGTTACAGGGGCAGGGCCAGTTGTTTTGCTAATTTTAAATTAATGAGATTCTGCTCTGCTCCAGAGGGCGATGAGGGTGTAAAGGGGCTGAGAGACTTGGTTATAACAAAGCATGAGTGGGAGCAATAGTCTTAGCGAGAGAAGAGGAGTCGCCCACCCACACCCCAAAACTACTGCTGGGGAGACTTTGGTCGCATGAGACAACAAGTGAGAAATTACATTAGGCATATTTGGGCTTTCAATGTCGCCCTTGTCCATTCTGTCACCTCCTTGAGATGATAGCCTCAATGAAATACACCCAGGGTTATGTGGTCCCTGGAATGGTTCACTTTCTCTGTTAAGGCTCAGCTGTGGGGGGAAGTGTCTTTTGCACATATTCCATGTTCTTTGCGGGGCCTTGGAAGTCTTTATCTTTATCTCCATATGTTATCCGTAACCTCGATGGGTACAGTAACCCGTAGCGGATTCCCTTTCGGCCTCTTAACAAACACAGGTATCATCTGATCTACAGGTTCATTTCATGGACACTCTGTGAAGAGAGGAGCTGAGCTCTCAACTGATCAAAACATGGTGGTGAGTTGGATCAGGTACCACGGGAGGACGCTGGACATACCTGGCATGCCCACATTTATTGTGAGGGTGTGATAGGAATATCTGGCAGAGGCATGAGATCTTCTATCACCACCTCAACAGAAATTCCAGATCATTTCAAGAGAGACTGGACACACTGAGTCTGAATGGACACTGTTCTGCACGTCCATTGCCAGAGCAGCTTCACAGAGCTGGGGCTGCAACGTTGAGTGCCTGTTTTCAGGCTATGCTCTCAGCCAGAGAAGGATGGAGTTCTCCACATGAAGAAGCAACTCATCCCTGGCACAGAGTGGGGAGTTAATCTAACTCAGGGTCCTACTCATGAGTGAAAGCAGAGCAGTGGGAGACTGACAAACGATTGGTGCCACATCTGCAATGATGTAGGCACTGCTGTTATGAACAGGGAGCTGAGTGTAAAAGCGAAATTGTCAGTTTACAAGTTGACCTATATTGTCAACCTTACCTCACCAAAAGCTGTGGATAGTGAAAAAGAATGGAATCGGCAACATGCGTGTTATGAAAGAATTTTCTATGACTTGTGGCTAGGCTTGCTTTTGGTGATAGAATGAGTTCACTATTTGGAACCAGTTGAAGTGGCTGCGCTATAAGATTACTCAGTGTCGACTACCACCAATCACATTGTACGTTATATTGCGCTGATCACTTGCTCCTTACATTGCACCTGCTCCTTTATATGGCTTATATTGTATGTACTGTATCTCACAAAAATGAGTACACCCTTCACATTTTAAATATTTTTTTATATCTTTTCATGGGACAAGATTGAAGATATGACACTTTGTTATATAAGCTGTAGACTGACTACTTTACATTGTATCAGTGTAAATTTGCTGTCCCCTCTAAATAACTCAACACACAGCTATTATTGCCTAAACCAGCGGTCCCCAACCCCCGGGCCTTGGACCGGTACGTGAGTCGTTTGGTACCGGGCCGCGAGAGTTGAGGCACAGGTGTGAAATGTTTAGTTTTCAGGGTTTTTATCAGTTTTCAGCGTTATTTTGTTATTGTTTTTATCGTTAACTCTGTTTTCCTGGGTCTTTTCACGTTTGTTATGAATAAATCTTCTTTTTTTCAGTACCGGTATTAGTTTTATTTTGTTGTATTTATCCGCGACACCTTAAAGGTCGGTCCATGAAAATAATGTCGGGCATAAACCGGTCCGTGGCGCAAAAAAGGTTGGGGACCGCTGGCCTAAACCACTGGCAACAAAAGAGAGTGAAAATGTCCAAATTGGGAGGGAAATCAGGGAGGGAAAATGGAAAATTGTGCCCAATTTTCCATTTTCCCTCCCTGATGTCATGTGACACATTAGTGTTACAAGGTCTTAGGTGCAAATGGGGAACAGGTGTGTTGAATTTGGTGTTATTGCTCTCACACATACTCATACTGGTCAGTGGAAGTTTAACATGGCACATCATGGCAAAGAATTCTCTGAGGATCTGAAACAAACAATTGTTACTCTGCATAAAGATGGCCAAGGCTATAGGAATACTGCCAACACCCTGAAACTGAGCTGCAGAACGGTGGCCAAGACCATACAGCAGTTTAAAAGGACAGGTTCCACTCAGAACAAACCTCGCCATGATCGACCAAAGAAGTTGACTGCACATGTTCAGCGTCATATCCAGAGGCTGTCTTTTGAAAACAGATGTGTGAATGCTGCCATATATCGTACACTGCATCACATGGCTGTCACCCAGAAGGAAGCCTCTTCTAGAGATAATGCACAAGAAATCCCACAAACAGTTGCTGAAGACAAGCAGACTAAGTTCATGGATTACCTCTGGTCTGATGAGACCAAGAGAAACTTGTTTGGTTCAGATTGTGTCAAAGACGTGTGGCAGCAACCAGGTGAGGAGTACAAAGACAAGTGTGTCTTGCCTACAGTCAAACATGGTGGTGGGATGTCATTGTTTGGGGCTGCATCAGTGCTGCTGGCACCAGGGAGCTACAGTTAACTGAGGGAACCAAGAACGCCAACATGTACTGTGACATACTGAAGCAGAGCATGATCCCTCCCTTCAGAAACTGGGCCACAGGACAGTATTCCAACATGATAACAACCCCAAACACACCTCCAGTGCTTTGCTAAATAAACTGAGGGTAAAGGTACTTGACCGGGCAAACATGTCTCCAGACTTAAACCCTAATGAGCATTAGTAGGGTATCCACAAATGGAAGGTGGAGGAGCGTGAGGTCTCTAACATCCACCAGCTCCATGATGTCATCATGGAGGAGTGGAAGAGGATTCAGTGGCACCCTGTGAAGCTCTAGTCAACTCCATGCTCAATAGAGTTAAGGCAGTGTTGGAAAATAATGGTTGCCCCACAAAATATTGACACTTTGGGCACAACTTGGACATTTTCACTTAGGGGTGTACTCACTTTTGTTGCCAGCAGTTTACAAATTAATGGCTGTATGTTGAGTTATTTTGAGGTGACAGCAAGTTCACGTTGTTATAAAAGTATGTTATGCAATATGTTTAAAGTAGCAAGTGAATAAGTATAAGCGAACCCGTTGTAAATACTAGCAATTCTACATCAATTACTCTCATGTCACACAGTGCAAGTGTCTGTGAAAACTGAATACTGAAAACAGGAAACTTCAAGAACTCCAGTCCTCAACCGTGGCTATGCTCCCATGTAAACAACATTCCACTCCTGATACCTAATGAAGACAAAAACACACTGAGATGACTAGGCTATCCTTCTTATAGCGAAGGTTTTCCAAACAGCAGATGACGACTGTACTGACAAATTTGACTCAAGAATCCAGCGCCAACTATAGCTCAACCACACTACTAAATAGGGAGCTCCTGACGAGGCCGCAGGTGGTGATGGCTGACAACTGGCAGGTGTGGCTGCCTCCAGTGTGGGGACACTTCTGGGTTGCAATCCCTCGGTGACCAAAACATTCGGGAGTGCAAACGTAACTCACACCCACACCCACAGGGAGACAGGGAAAAAGGCGGGAGAACAACAAAACACCACACATGGAAATTGACCTTATTTACACAGACCCCCAGGCAGGAAGATCAGTGAGGATTGCCAGCCCGGGTAAACACAAAACATCTACACAAAGCACCCTTGGTCCCCACACCCAGGCCCATGACAGAAACCATTGCAATCAAAAGTTTAAAATGACTTCTGCTTGACTTCACCTACATAAAAGTATTAAGCAACTTTTCATCAGAGTAATCTGTGTGACAACTTCATGTGACTGAAAAAAATGCTCCAGCATTAAAAAAACAAAAACTAAACAAACTTCTATCTATGTTCCTTCTTCCTCCTTTTTCCTTCTAATAACTTTTGCTTAGACATTTATTTCATCAACTTCAGGAGGAAAAAAAACCCCTTTTTTTCCCTTCAAGTATGTTATTTTCAGCTTTCATGTGTCACAACATGTAATATAATAAATGTCACTGACAACAGATGTAGTCAGGACGTTTAGAAGAAAAATTACTTTCTTAGCCGTGCTGTCGCTAAGGTAACTGGCTCATGATAAATGTTGAAAACCTTTAAGCACATCTCAGGCATCAATTTAGCTCTCAGAGTCTCACTGGATTAAAAAAAAAAAAAAAGCTTTACCCACGCTTTCAAGTTACAGCACTGTCTTGTTCTTCTTCATATCCCAGCACTTTTAACATAACTTATAACATCAAATAAAAACTTGATATCTACTGCGTCTTATCAGTCATAACACAAAACTGCATGCTAGTGTAAAGAGAAAATTCTTTCTAAAAGAACATTACCTATTTCATCACCAATCAGATTCTTTTATAATTTAGCAATAAACAAAGTACAATTACAATGTTTGTTTTGTTTTTTATAAACAAGAACAAAAACTAGGGGGGAGATCATCCATTGATCCAGAAATCCATTTTCTGCCATTTATCCAATTCAGGGTCAGGAAGGTGGGGAGGGTGGTTGAAATAAAGGGAATACTCATTTAATCACTTTTAAGTTATTGCATACTCATTCTGTGATCTTTGCAGCTACTGACAAAATTTAGATTGAGGACTGTGCGTGCAGGACACTAACGAGATGAATGTTAGAGGTGTGAAGGACCTCATATTTTGTAGCTGGAATGTGGATGAAGTAACTAATCTGGTCAGAAGAGAGGGAGGGTTCTGGCTCATTTAAAGTCCTTAACATCAGAGATCATAGTCCTACAAGAGACCTAACTTGTAAATAGCCAGGATGCCAGGTTACAAGCACGGCGGATAGGTGACATTTATCATTCTTTTCAATTAAAGCAAAAGGTGTGGTGATTTTATCACAAAAAGATGTGTAATTTTAACAAAAGAAATTGATTGTTAATGGCATTATCGTATGTGGAGATCTCCACAAACTCTCTCTGAAAAATATGCTCCCAACATATTTGTCTTACAGCTGTAGTGTACATAGTATGTATGAATTAGGTAGTAGGTGAGTAATACCTAAGAAAATAACATGCTCTGAAATAACAGACTGTTCCTTGAGTTATGCATGGAAAAATGTATGTGTGCAAGCCTTTGTGTGTTGTGTGCTGCTATACTCAGGCAGTGGTGTCTGTGATCGGACCTGAGTGGATTAATAGGTGGCAGAGGGGGCGACAGATGTGTGTTTTGTGAGTAGCTGCAGTACTCCAGAAAAGGCCTCACCTGATAAAGCTGTCTCTGACAAGGAAGGAGAGGGAAAATGAGAAGAAGCCAAAAGTGGGAGGTGGAGTAATATGGATGGATGGACTGAGGAAAAGATGAGTGCTCGGAGGGGATTAAGATGGAGTGAGAAGGAGGAGAGAGGATGCCAGAGGGCAGAGTAGACAGCAGTAGACATAAAGGCTAAGCAAAATTGGGAGAGAAGTGAAAAAGAAGAGCCAATTACACATTAAAGGAAGTACAAAGGTGAGGTGGAAAAGAGCAGTATAAGGTAGAACACCTTTGTATTTTCCCTTGTTTAACTGGGGATTGAAGGGTTTCAAAAGTCATCATGTTTTCCTGTTTCTTACTTTGAATTTGCCGAGAAAAGTTCAGCATTTTTAAATTTGGCCAGTTCACATAATTTTAGTATTTACAAGTACTTCAAGTAAAGCAAGTTCAGCACTTCTTGCCTTCACTGTGAGAAAGTTAGGAAACTTTTCAGTTAAATTTGAAGGTCAAATCTGACCTTTGAGCTTGCTATGAAGAGTGTCTGGGAGGAGCTCATAATAGCCTGTTTTATTTTTTCCTCTCATTCCTTCTAACTGAAAAGCAGTGTTGGTTTTCTCGTCACCCACGACAGGGATTCCTATGGTTTCCTGACCTTCAGCTACCCCAGCCGTTGCCCATAAAACTAATTTTCTCACAATCTCCAGTCTCTGACAGATAATCTGTCTCCTCAGTGTGATAATCAGGCCTAACCTAGTGTCTGAATAATTCCTTGATGCGCTGTGTACCAATCCTGCTCTGCTGTTCTTAGTTCCTCCTTTGTCAGCTGAAGCATTCCCATTGTTTCTTCCAGTCAATTCTCATTCACCTCTCATTCTCATTCATCCTCCAATGACACTGCTCCTCAGATTCAGACCAGTGCCTTATCCATCCCTCTGGAAGAGTTTCTCACTGATGACAACTAAGTCTCCCATTCTCACTCTTTTTTCACATTGCTCTGTGGGAACTGTGGATGCTGAATTTGTTTTTCTTCTTTGCTCTCAGTGGACAAATTCTGAAGACACCCAGGAGAAACCAATGTGCCCTTCCCCCAGATACTCCAGCAATCACATCATATCTCTTGTGTAAAAATAAACTCTGTCAAAACTTTTATTGTGTGTTTGTTTATTCTGCAATTGGGTCCATTTTGCCTATTGACCTCCTCTACATGGATTACATCAATCTGCATGCCAGGAGTGAATGAGTAATTGATTCAATACCACTAAGATCGACAGCAATGACATCAGAATGTCATTTGGACTGTAGAAGTTACATTGGATGGTAACAAAGAGAGGGAAGGTAGTCAGAAGTGAGGGTATTTTGCTACCAATTGTTATGGTTATGTTATGGTAATTGTTTTTTCAAGATGGCGCCGAGTATGGCAGCCTCGTCGCGAGCTCCCCCAAGCAACAGCTGTTTTCTGTGTTTAATTTTACTTTTCCTTTATTTTTTCACGACTAGCACATGTCTCCTTGTGTACGACCGACAAACCTTACTGGACATAAAAGACGGTCTTTCTTATAACTTTCCGGAGTTAGAGTTTTGCAACACGGACCCTCCGTTCGCAGACCCCCCATTCATCTCACCTGAGACGCCTTTGTTCTCTGGCCCTGGAGGCCGCAAACGCCGACGCAGAGGGAGAAGATCTGGCGTTCTGGTTCGACTGAGACGGCGCACTAACAGACCACCGTTACCCAGTTTATTACTGGCTAATGTGCAGTCTCTGGAGAACAAGCTGTGCGAGCTTCGGGCACGGATCTCATTCCAGCGAGAGATGCGGGCCTGCTGCGTGATCTGCCTCACAGAAACCTGGCTATCGGACAAGGTACCGGACTCCGCAATACAACTACCGGGGTTCTCCGTGCATCGCGCGGACAGGTCACAGGATCTTACTGGGAAAAGCAGAGGCGGTGATGTATGCTTCATGATCAACAACAGTTGGTGTGATTATGCGAACGTGCACCCGGTCAAATCCTTCTGCTCACCGGACCTGGAGTACCTGATGATTAAGTGCCGGCCATTCTGGCTACCGAGGGAATTTACAGCAGTGTGTATTACGGCTGTTTACATTCCCCCACAAGCCAACACTGACCGAGCACTCAGGGAATTGTATAGCGCGATCAGCAGCGAGGAAACCGCACACCCAGAGGCAGCGTTTATCACAGCCGGAGACTTTAATAAGGGAAACCTGAAGAAAGTCTCACCCAAACTCCACCAACACATCCATTTTAACACTCGTGGAGATCGGCTACTCGACCACTGCTACACCTCTTTCCGGGATCCGTACAAAGCCCTCCCCCGCGCCCCATTCGACCAATCAGATCACCGCTCCATCCTGCTCCTGCCCGCCTACAGGCAGAAGCTGAAACAGGAAGCTCCAACCCGGAGGGCGGTGCACTGTTGGACGGACCAACCGGAGTCTACGCTGCGGGACTGTTTTGATCACGCGGACTGGGAAATGTTTCACGTGGCTGCTAGGGACATTGATGAATACACAGACTCCGTCTGCGGATTTATCAGGAAATGCGTGGAAGATGTCGTCCCATCCAGAACAGTTAAATCCTTCCCAAATCAAAAACCCTGGATTAACGGAGATGTTCGCGCGGCACGGAGCACCGCCTTTGCCTCCGCGAACACATCGGACTACAAACACGCACATTACCAACTCCGGAAGACGATCAAAGCAGCCAAACGTGAGTACAGGGACAGGGTGGAGCAACAGTTTGACAACCCTCGGAGTATGTGGCAGGGACTAAACACGATCGCAGACTTTAGAGGGAAAACCAGCACACCGCAGACCACGGCCTCTCTGTGTGAGGATCTAAACGTATTCTACGCTAGATTTGACACAGCAAACACCATGAGACCGGACAGTGTGCGCACCGCGGATGACATCACTGCGCACACTGTGTCTGAGGAGGATGTGCGGAGGTGCTTCAGGAAGGTGAACGCACGCAAAGCTACTGGTCCGGACGGGATTCCCGGCCGCGTCCTCAAGTCATGCGCGGCTCAGCTGGCTGGAGTGTTCACGCACATCTTCAACCTTTCCCTCTCTCTGTCTGTAGTCCCAGCCTGCTTCAAAATGGCCACCGTCGTCCCTGTACCCAAATCCTCCACCATCTCCTCATTGAACGACTGGCGACCTGTAGCCCTGACCCCCATCGTGAGCAAATGCTTCGAGAAGCTGGTCAGGGACTTCATCCGCTCTGCACTACCCGACTCACTGGACCCTCAATAGTTCGCATACCGCCACAACAGGTCCACTGATGATGCCATAGCCCTGACACTACATACTGCCCTGTCACACCTGGAGAAGAGAGACACGTATGTAAGAATGCTGTTTGTAGATTACAGCTCAGCATTCAATACCATCGTTCCCTCGAAGCTGGACAGGAAACTGCAGGATCTAGGACTGAGCAGCTCCCTCTGCAGCTGGATCCTTAGCTTCCTGTCTGACAGACGCCAAGTGGTCAGACTGGGCAGCATCACCTCATCCCCCATCACACTGAACACTGGTGCTCCACAGGGGTGTGTACTGAGCCCTCTCCTGTACTCACTCTACACCTACGACTGCACGGCCACTGACAACTCCAACATCATTGTGAAGTTTGCGGACGACACTACAGTGGTGGGTCTTATCACCAACAGTGATGAGACAGCTTACAGGGAGGAGGTCAGCGCCCTGACCCACTGGTGTCAAGACAACCATCTCACCCTCAACGTCGCAAAGACAAAGGAGTTGATAGTGGACTTCCGGAGGTGCAGAGAAGTACATACCCCCATCACCATCAACGGCGCTGCTGTGGAGAGAGTGAGCAGCTTCCGGTTCCTTGGTGTACATCTGGCTGAGGATCTTACGTGGTCACTACACACAAACAAAACAGTGAAGAAGGCGCAGCAGCGCCTCTTCTTCCTCAGGAGACTGAAAAGATTTGACATGAATCCCCGCATCCTCAGGACCTTCTATCACTGTGCCATTGAGAGCATCCTCACTGGATGCATCACCACCTGGTATGGCAACAGCACCGCCTACAACTGCAAAGCTCTCCAGCGAGTAGTGCGGTGCTCTGAACGGATAATTGGAGGTGAGCTTCCCTCCAAGACATCTACAGGAAGCGCTGCCTGAGGAAAGCGGGGAGGAGCATCAAGGACTCCAGTCACCCCAGCCATAAACTGTTCAGACTACTTCCATCAGGAAGGAGGTTCTGCAGCATCCGGTCCCGTACCAGCAGACTGAGAGACAGCTTCTTCCACCAGGCCATCAGACTGCTGAACACGTCATAGACACCTCAGCTTCACTACTGGAACTTTAACATTATGCACTCCATACTGTACAATAATGCCACTGTTTTGCACATGTCTCAACTCTGTATATTTTTATATATTTTATTTATTGTTGACTCTATTTAATTTGTAAAATATGTGTATACACACACACACACACACACACACACACACACACACACACACACACACACACGTAGAAAAACATTTAGTATACACATCCAGAAAAAATTTTTTTTTTGAATATACTATTATATATTGTACATATATTTATTAGTTTCAGAATTAGCCATTCGTATATTTTGCCTGTTTATGTTATTGTATTTTGCACAACTCTGTTGCTTGTGAAGCTCGCACACAAGAATTTCACTCGCATGTGCTGTACCAATGTACCTGCACATGTGATGTGACAATAAAAGTGATTTGATTTGATTTGACCAGAAGGCAACATGTAGACATTGAGGACAGCTACAAGTACCTTGCAATACTACAGGAAAATGGGAAACATGGAAGGGTGGCTAGCAAAGCCATAATCAACAAATGGAAAATAAGACCTGGCAATCAACACTTACACCCTGCCGCTTGTCTCATAGCTTGCTCGGATACTAAGGAAACAGAAGCCACTGACATCAGGACAAGACAGCTCCTTACCATGTATGGAGGGTTTTGTCCCAAGTCCAGCACAAGTTCATCATATAGAAGAAAAAAGAACTGAAGTTGTGCGCTATTTGAACACCTTGCCTGCCTGCAGCACTAAAGGACTCTGTGAGAGACGTCTGTCTCGCCCTAGCATCACCTGTCCCTGTCCACTCCTCCTCTTCAGTTCACCTCAACATTAGGGATGTGTACTGGTATCCGGTGCCATTATGGCACATAAACGGTAGTAACCAGACCGAAAAGCAGCGCATATGTTGGTGCTTTATTTCTGTGCTTTTTTTTCCTGAGATGTCACACACTTTGGATTCTAGCCAATCATTTTACCTTTCCAAAGTTTGTGTTCTCCATTCTTTAAGCACCAGTTTGAGCACCGTTTAAGCACCGGAACTCTTTCAAAAGTACCGGTTTGGCACCGGTATCGGATAAAACCTAAACGATACCCATCCCTACTCAACATACGCTCGTCATATTCTTGTCTATGATTTACTCTGAGATGTTTGGTTTTTTGGTGTTGCCACAACACCTCACTGTCTTGCCACATGTATCACAAACCATGTCGCACATAAATCCATTTGCGCTCAGCCATTGTTATGAGTGCGCACGCTAAGTGGCTGCTACAAATAATCTCCACATTATTTAAGCTATGCCAAGGAGGAAATAATGTCTCTTTAAGACATGCACTCCAAATATCCTCTCCTTGTGCACATCCTTTCTTTCTTTCCTATTTGCTTCCCTTTCTCTCTCCATCTCTGTCTAGTTCCATGTTGTTTTCCTGGTAAAGGGTTTTAGTTAAATACCAGAAAACTAAATGAGTGTTGACAGTGTCTGACTGTGATCAATGAAGGCAGAGACTGGTAACTTGGCCAGGTTACATCTAATTGAATCAGGTACTGAACACACACACACACACACACACACACACACACACACACACACACACACACACACACACACACAGTGTTTTAACCCTTTGTGACCATATGGGTGTTATAATGGGCGGTGCTTGTATTCACTGAATAAAAGGCTGCAGGGGGGGTTGTTTCTTTGAAGTTGGCTAGGAAACAGGTGAGAAGCGTTCAGCTTCAAGAGCCTGGTTCCGGCCAACCTTCCCTTGCTAGCAAGTTTACGTCATTGTCTTGCTGTCTTAATGGCTGATGAGTCTCTGAACTATCGGGCCTGCTGAAGCGCAGACCTAACAGTATTCACTCTGCATCTCTTCACACATAACTGTTTTTCATGTTTCCAGAGGCTGGAGGATATATTTTCTGTTTCAGATCATTTTACAATACCTTCATTTGATTTTTTCAGCAGCAGATGATAACTGGAAATGCAAATAAAGGTGTAAACGAAGCTAATGAAAAAATAACTGGTAGCCTATAGAAAACATTTTCATCCACCTTCTGGAAACATGGGACTAGAGAACCAATAGAAGCAATATAAAAACAACATCTAAAGTTAGTCTAAGTTTGACATTGAAAAGATCTCCTCAATAATCACATTTGGACTATAAATGGCCCGTACACATAGGTCTTATGAAGGTCAATACTAGATGTTCAGTAGACACAAAAAATACATCAATTTAATTTATTTAGGACAATGCATGTTAATGAACATAAATGTAAAAAAATTACATGAATGTAAACATACCAGATTATAGCCAAGAGCTAATTTCCATCTGTTGTCCATAAAACATAAAAAATAGACATAATAATTCATAAAAGATTCATAATTCATTCATAATAAAAACTCCATCACCAAACTCACACATACACACCATTCTATTCCCAAATAAAAATGGCATGGCGGGGGTTTCCGGTATGGAGGCAATGTGGGTTGACGTGTAAGGTGAGAGCTCCCAGGCTCACTAACCAAAACTCCCCAAATTTACTCGAATTATTACTCTGACAGCATTTCACACTAATGGAGGGGAAAACTGGTCGTGAACAGAGAGGCAAGACACCAATGAAAACGGGAAAAGTTGAAAAACAAACGATGGAAAGAGACACAGATGACGATAGCGACGAGGGTATGGACGGCCTGCAAGCTAGAATCCGTGCCATCCATGAAGAGCTAAAAGCTACCAGGTTGGACATGAAAACAGACCTGAAAAATTTTAAAGACACCTTCTCGACGGAACTTACGTGTTTCAGAAAAGATATTGATAACAAATTAAACGAAATTGCCAGAGACTTAAAGGACACGATAAGTAGAGTGGATGGGGCAGAAGGGGGGGTGGCGGAGGTGGAGGAGTGGGCTACCGCAGCTAACGAGACTCTGCTTCAAGCTATTCTAGTACAAGAAAATATACAAGCTAAACTGACAGACCTGGAAGCCCGATCACAAAGAAACAACATTCGTGTTTATGGAATCCCAGAAGACACAGAAGGGGACAATCTACGGGAGTTCTTGGAAACGTTTATTAAATCGGAGTTGTCCCTAAGTGATACTGAGCTGGGAATGCAAAGATGTCATAGGGCTCTCGGCCCCAAGCCACCGCCAAATGCCAGCCCCCGGTCAATAGTGATTCACTTTCTGGAGTACAGAATTAAAGAACTAGTGCTCCGCTATGTTTGGAAAAAGAAAGAGGTCGTTCTGAACGGAGTGAGAATCTACTTTGACCAGGACTATCCGACTGAAATTCAACGGAAAAGAAAGGCTTTTGCCCCCATCAAGAAAGTCCTTAAAGAAAAAGGAATTTGCTTCCAGACCCCCGCACGAGCTAAACTCCGTGTCTTCCTCAGTGACGGCACCGTAACTTATGATAGCGCAGCGGAGGCCACGGAGGATTTGAAGAAAAGGAAGGTTCTGAGCTTCGTGGGAGAACAGACCCAATCCACGGACGCAACACGGGAAAAGCTGAAGAATCTTTCCTGGGAGACAGCGGGATGCCGGAAACGTGATGCATATCAAGAGAGAGCTAAGATGATGCTCCAGGCATTTCGACATGAACCAAGGGACACAGTTTGATCATGTCCTGAACTGAATACTTGAGAAATTCAGTTTCTTTACCAATTTGACTTTTTCTGGGTAAGGATTGACACTTTAGCTTTACTTTGAATAAAATTTAGGGTAAACGTTTAGGTTTCATTTTACATTTAAATATATACTGAAAGTTATATGTCGGCCTTAGAGTACTTAGAGATTAAGACATTGTTCTGGGAGCGTACTTTCCTGGTTAGTTTGATTGTTTGATTACTTCTTATTTTGTGGTATTTAGTTTATGCATAACCTCAGGAGACGTCAATTTACACAGGAGAGGACCCTTGTGAAACGAGAGCTTTCCTCTCCAAAAGGTTTTTTGGAGCAGGGGGAGCAGGCCCCAGGGAGGGACCGCTTGCCCCTTCCTTTCTTCCCTCCCCATCCTCAGCTGCCTCCCTATTCCCGCTCTACCACACCCACCCACACACGCAGGGCTTGGGGTGCAGGTATGTCACCAGGGTGCAGGGGAGGCACTCCCCCTCTGTCCCCTTCTGGCCGCCTGTGCCTCAATTTTATTCTGCAACCTACCCTCAATTTTAAATGCATGTAGACACTGAGGGTTTTCGGGAAGAGCCATGCTGCTCTCTGAGAGGAAGCTAGTACCATGCTCTCCTGAGTTTTAAATGCACTTTAGAACAGCACACAGCAACACTACATATGAGCGGGCGTAGGGAGGTTTGAGGTCTTCACTCACCCCGGTTCTGTTAGCCGTCAGGGCTGGGGGGCTGGGAGGAGGTGCTGGCTGTCAGACTGGGGTCTGGGATGCGGGGCCTCCCTGCTACTGCAGATAAGGAGGTGGTCCGCTTGCCTCCACCCCAGAGAGAAGGGTTACATCTCCTGGGTCTAGGTGCGACTTGCCCCTCTGAGGGCGGGGGTACCTGGACCTGGGATATAGAGTATGTTTGGGGAGTGTGACTGTCTGTGCAGTGTCTATTTGTGTCTGTCTACACGTTGGGTGAGTGCCGAGTATTTGGTTGTGCATATGGGGTGGGAATGCACGTCTGTGTCCGCGTGTGCCTGTTCATCTGTGTCTATATGTCAGGTTGGGTCTTAGACTCGACCTCTCTCGGTACATCTCAGGTCCTCTAAAGTACGGAGGCCTATCTCCCCTCACCACACTCCCTGCCGGTGGCTGATGCCCTCAGACGTTGGTGTGTTGGTGGTACTTGTCGTCTGGGGCTGGGCGCTCATGTATGTTCTGGCTCACTCCTGGTGGCTGATTGGCAGGGCCAGGCGCCTGTGGCCCGGCTGGGCTCCTTCCGGGGGGTGGGATGCCCTCAGACCTCTGGGCCTGAAGCTCGGTCCTCTCTGGCACAGCTGGCTGCCGGCAGAGCCCGCGGGCACGCCACCGCAACCCCCTCTGGCCTCTGCTCCGTAGCTGCGGGGTGACCTCTCCTTTGGGGCTCTACTCAGCTCTTCCCAGGAGGGTGGCACGGTTCCCCCCCTTTGGTGGTCCTCCTCGGGTCATTGTACTCTCGGGCCTCTGGATATCTGGGGCCTGGATCTCCTCCATACCTGCTTCATACCCTGGAGGACGGGGCTGTGGCTCCCCACACTCCCTAGCAGATCATTACATGGAGAAACCTTTGGAATACAAGCATGCTGATCCACACAGGTATGCACACAGGTGTACACACGGGTGTTCACAGACGCGGACTACAGCTTTCTTGGCTGCTGCCTCAAAGCACATTGTGCGCTGTCTATCTTGCGTGCTGCACAATATCGTTTATTATTTAGTATCTACTGATATCTACTGCTAGCTAGTCTATTGTGATGGTGCCGTTTTTTTTTATTATGTTGCTCTTTGTTGTTTGCTTTCTCTTCTGTATTTTTTCTCCATACAGTTGATCCAGGTGTTTTTTTTTGTTTTTGTTTTTTTCTCTCTTTCTTCCCCCCCTTCTCACCGTCTCTTCTCCCCTTTGGTTTTCATTCTCTCCCTCTCTTTCTTTCATTCTTTCTCCCTGTCCTGTCCCCCAGTCATGTCTGTCCCGTTTGTAGGAACTGAAAATAAAATAAATTCATAATTATAATAAAGGTCAATCAAATGGACCAATATGGCAAGGCCATGATCATCCATTTGGTAAAATAAATCCGCTTGGCATCTTTCTTGGCCTCAAGACAACAATTCTGATGGCTAAAGATCCAAACGGGACACAAAAAAAAAAAAAGAAATTATCTAAAAATGCATTAAGTGAAAATGTAATGTTGCATCTATAGAGAAGGAAGAAGAAGTATTTAGCTACTTAAAAATAGGCATTACAGACAGATACAGTTTTAGCACTGCCTGACTATGATAAGCCTTTCTACTTACGTGTAGATAGAGGAGCAGGTTATATGAAAGCTGTGATAACACAGGCATTTGGAGAAAAGCAACGCCCGCTTGCATTTTGCTCTGACTCTGTTGCGTCAGGCCTGCCTGCATGTGCAGGCCTGTGCAGCCGCAGCAGAGGCAGTAAAAAAGTCAGCTGCACGTATGCAGTCATATGTGCATATGAATTGCACGCAGGCCAAAATATAAATATATACACTGACAGCCAGTTTGTTTTTTCAGCAGTGCACCACTTTGCAAAAATTTGGCATAACAGAGGTATGGTCACCTCTACGGGTAACCCAATGCAACACGGCAGCTTATTAAAAAATCTTATTGGAAGTGATCACCTTACCAAAACAATTGGGACTTTGCAAATGCGCAGCACATCAAAAAGACAATTCTATTGTCACAAAAGGAAATAACTTTGCAGACCAAACAGCAAAAAAGGCTGCACAACAAACAACAACGCTTCGGACACTGTGCACAAATACCACTTGACGTACTAAAAACTGAACAAAAAGCTGCAACAACCACTGAACAGAACAAGTGGCTGAAATGTGGAGCACAACTGAAAGATGACTTAATGGTCTGTGATGGAAAACCAATATTATCAAAGTCTCTACACAAAACAGCACCCTTAGTGACACATGAAGTAACACATGTGTCAACAGGAGGAAAATATGGTACAGATAATCAATACACACTTTTACACTATAAATTTTGAAACTTCAGCTAAAAAAATTTGTAAGAACATGCCTATTCTGTCAAAAACACAACTCACAAGGAAACTTAAGACCTAAGAGAGGCCAGTTCCCCACACCACCTCATTCATTCCACACCATCCATATGGATTTTATTGAATTGAATGAATGTCAAGGATCAAAATATGCCTTAGTGATCATAGATGTGTTTTCAAATTGGCCAGAGATTTATCCAGTGAAAAAAAGCAGATGCAATCTCAGCTGCAAAATGTCTATGTAATCATTTTATTACAACATATGGTATCCCTTCTCTGATTAGATCAGACAATGGGACACATTTTGTCAATGATGTGATCAGTAAGGTCTCTGAAGCACTAGGATTCAGCATAAGAAATCATTGTGCTTATCACCCATGGAGTGCAGGGTTAGTAGAGAGAACTAACGGCACCATAAAACAGAGACTCAGAAAATGCCTGAAATAGATAAAAATGCAAAGAGTTTAGTTTGTTTAAAAGGCAGTGTGTGTGAGAGGATTATGAAATTATTGTGTGAATGATGCTACATTTTAGATCAAAAGTTAGTAGAATTACAGAGGGTTTGTAGTTTGTAAATACAAAATGAGTTTGATTAGCCTGTAGAAACACAAAAGAGAGCAACAGGAAGTGTGTGTGTGACAGGAACTTTGCATGCCCATAAAAGGAGACTCACTGTCAAGTGAGCACCCAGAGAGAAAAACAGAAGAAACAGACTAGCCAGATGAAGCAAATGGAGGTTTTAAGAAAAGAAATGAAAATGGTATTAATGGTATGGTTTAGTGTGTCATTACAGGTCACAAATAAATAAAGGTGGACTTTTCTCAAACCATAGATTAACATAATTGGGTTGAAATTGAAGCCTGAACTCATGATGGTGTTTAGAGATGTCCACCAGATCACAACAAAGAGGTAAACAAAAATAGAAAACACACATATATAAATTGTTACATGTGAAATTATTTTTGGAAAGAATCAGAAGTAAGATAGTTTGAATCAGACCTCAGTGAAAAGATGCATGAATTGATGCAAGTGAACCAATAGATAAATCTGTTAGAGAGACAACTTTAACAGAATGGATGGCAAAACTAGTAGAAAATAGGGATATTGTTTTGAACTGCCGTGCGACGCTTCTCCAGTCTCTTGCAGATTACAACCAGGCGATTGGGTCCTCATACCAAGTACTCCTAACAACACCAACAGCGTGCAAAATTGCTGAGAGGCCCTCTTGGATCCACCAGAGCCATTACAAAAAGGTGGAAGTGAGTGACAGCACAACCTAAAGATACCACCACCCCGACTCTTTGGTGATCTACAAGGTGAAGAGAGGGCTGATTGGGTATATCCCGCCTTCTACTTCTCGCCTGTAGTCTACTCACCAGAGCAAATCGGTGTGTCTGGTCATCATGAAGATTATTCTGCTTACCACCTTGGCCCTGCTGCTTACAGCATGGACCCTGATGCACTTAAAGGATCAAGAAGCCAACTTGCATAGAAGGGCATGGACATATGACAACTCACACCTGGTCGAAGTGACACAGGACCACATCCATCCCTGGATGAACAACGCCTGGTATAGATAATATATAATCGCACAGAAGGCAAAGATTGTTATATATGCTCACACATGCCTGCTACAACACAGCATGCTACATTATATGGCAGACCTATGAACATGACCCAAGTGAAATGCGCAGCAAGTTTTGCCAGTCTAGGTTATCAATATTCAGGAATTGTCCTAAACCTCAGTGTCCCCCTGACTATTGGACTATCGTTTTGGGCTGTTTTTAAATGCATCGGCCAGCATCAACAAAGAGCAAAATCAGGAAATTGATGCCATAAGAATAACTGTTATGCAACACCGAGTTGCCCTGGACATGATCTTGGCAGAAAAGGGCGGACTGTGTGTTTTGTTTAATACAACTTGTTGTACATATATTCCAGACAATGTGTATTCTGACAACATGACAAATGCTCTACAATTACTTAGAATGGGCGTCGCCCATGTACATGTAAAATCTTTGAGTCTGTGTTTCTTTGCCTCCCAATAATTTTCTCCTCACAGAAATGATAAAGGATAAGACAAGGGAAAGTTAGAAATTTGTAATGGTGGGAATTTAAAATATAGTATATGTGACAAAGTGGGTGAGAAGACCATTTGTCTATATTCTATATTCTTGTTTTGATTTAACCATATTTCACATGTAATCTGCAATAGGCAAACATCTACTATCCCGGGTTTGTTTATGTTCTGCACTTTTACAGATTATATAATATAACATCTTGGTTTCAATCAATTCATATAAGTTTGTTAAGTTAACATGTTATTTATTTCAACTGTCAATTGGTATTGTTTAGAACTTACCTTACCTACCTGTCTTCCAGAAGCAAAAGGAGGAAATGTAGTTTTACTTCCTGCTTTATACCTTCTGGGTTCATTTGAGGTCACAGGAAGAGACCAAGTGCAGAAGGGGAAGAACTCTTATAATTTAATAAAGTGGATTTTAGAGGGTTTATAAAGAAATAGATTTACTGTTGTGATATGTATTGATTATGTTGTGTATTTTGGGTTATAACAGGACCCGTAGCGGTCATGCCCAGAGGCATTATGGGAAACAAGCTTTAGGCTGTCGCTCGGGCTAGCTCCATGTTAAGTTATGCCGTTATAATAAATGCCTCAAGTTACGTCGTGGTCCGAGTATCATTGTTATACTAGTAACCCGGAGTGAAGATATAACAAAAGTGGCGACGAGGACGTCTGGACCGACGCTGCAGTCCGCTTGGAGTTTTACACTTTTTTTTTCCTGCTGATGCCTCGTACTGACTTGGTGTTAGACGGCGCCGGAGGGAGGAATGTACAGCAGACAGGACGACGAAGGCAGACTCCGTAAGTGACGCTAACCAAAACGTAAACGGAAAAAAGAGACGTTACGAAAAGGAACAGTTGTGAGGGGAAGAGTGCCATTCAACCAGGAGCCGAGTAATGGCTGGAGTTACTGGCCCTATCGGTCCCTTCGACGAAAGCACGGAGCAATGGAGCTCATATACGGAGCGTTTTGGATATTTCGTTGTGGCTAACGACATACAGGATGCTAAACTGGTGCCCATTTTTTTGAGTGTGATAGGCCCAAAGACTTTTACCCTGCTAAGGAGCCTGCTACAGCCAGCAAAGCCAGGCAATAAAAGTTTCACAGAGATCGTGGACACACTAACCAAACACTTCTCGCCCAAGCCCCTCGTGATCGCTGAACGGTTCAGGTTTCACAAGCGAAACCAAGAAGAGGGTGAGTCTGTCACAATGTTCGTTGCATCATTACGCAAATTAGCTGAACACTGTGAGTTTAAAGATGTTTTAAATGACAC
Organism: Rhamphochromis sp. 'chilingali'; assembly: GCF_963969265.1. Lineage (NCBI taxonomy): Eukaryota > Metazoa > Chordata > Actinopteri > Cichliformes > Cichlidae > Rhamphochromis > Rhamphochromis sp. 'chilingali'. The sequence continues at coordinate 34,629,882 of NC_137945.1, read as the reverse complement.
ATTAAGAGACAGACCCGTGTGTGGTTTAAGAAATGAAGCTGCACAGAAGAAATTGCTCACGGAAAGTGACTTGACTCTTGAGAAGGCAATTAATATCAGTGTGACCATGGAAATGGCATCAAAAGAAGCCCAGGCGCTACATGCTACAGACAGAGTACACAAACTAGACAATGGTAAAGCAAATGCACAGGGACCATGCTTCCGCTGTGGCAAGTTAGGACACCTTGCTAGTGATTGCTGGTGCAAAGAAATGGATTGCAACAACTGTGGAAAAAAAGCTCATGTAGCACGGGCATGCAGGAACAAAAGGTGCAAGGATAAGGACTCAAAGCCTGGAAATAAAAGAGGCACTGCAAGATTCAAAAAAGAAAGACATGTTCACACAGTTAAGCTTCATGAGGATAGAGCAAATGACTCCTCAGATGAAGAAGTGTTGTCTGCAATAAATACTGTGCGAATACTGAAGGTGGATGAAACCTCAGACGGCTTTTGGGTCAAGCCCAAACTGGAGGGACATGTTGTAAAAATGCAGATTGACACTGGGTCAAAAGCATCACTAGTGTCATATAATGTCTATAGGACATGTCTGAAGCACCTTCCACTCAAACCCTCCGGCAGTATTTAAAGGATATACTGGACATCGAGTGCCTATGAAAGGAATGGCAGAGGTGACTGTTCAATACAATGGCCAAACTGCTAAGCTGCCTGTGTATGTTACGCAGAAGTACTGCCCTGCTATAATGGGACGTGTGTGGCTCAAAACAATCAGACTCAACTGGCAAGGAGTGAGAAAGCTGTCGCATGGTTCCTCTCAGCTACAGGCCATACTGGGAAAACACCAGGAGATTTTTCGTGAGGAATTGGGCAGCATGAAAAAAATTACAGTGAAGCTGCATCTCAAGCCTGACTCCAAGCCAGTCTTTATCAAGGCTAGACCTGTGCCGTACGCCATTCGGCCCAAAGTGGAGTCTGATTTAGACGCATTGGTCAAGAATGGGGTTCTGGAGCCGGTTACGACCAGCGAGTGGGCCACGCCCATCGTTCCAGTTCCTAAAAAGGACGGCGGAATCCGGATCTGCGGAGACTTCAAGGTATCCGTGAATCCTGTATTAACAGCAGAGCAGTATCCCCTTCCGCTGATTGATGACTTATTTGCTGGTCTGAGTGGAGGACAAAAGTTCAGCAAAATAGATCTCAACCAAGCTTACCTGCAAATGCACGTTGAAGAGCAGTCACGTGACATGTTGACTATTAACACACATAAGGGACTTTTCAGATTTTGCAGGTTGCCTTTTGGCATCACATCAGCTCCAGCATTGTTTCAACGAGCGATTGATCAAATCCTGAGCGGATTACCTGGTGTGCAATGCTATCTGGATGATATCCTGTGTACAGGAGCAGATGATGAAGAGCATCTGCGCAACTTGGATGTGACCCTTCAGAGGCTGAAGGAATACGGATTGAGAGTCCGTAAGGAGAAATGTGACTTTTTCCAGTCATCTGTGGAATATCTAGGGCACGTAATTGATGCAAATGGACTTCACACTGCACCTTCGAAGATCACAGCAATCGTGGATGCACCCCCACCACGGAATGTCAGTCAGTTAAAGTCTTTCTTAGGGCTGTTGAACTACTACGGATGGTTCATACCCAACTTGGCATCACTCCTGAAACCACTGCACAACCTGCTACGCAAGGAAGAAACATGGGAGTGGACAGCAAGCTGCCAAGAGGCCTTTCAAAAGGCAAAGGATTCACTGACTGCATCTGAGGTGTTAACCCACTTCAATCCCAAGTTCCCAATTCAGCTTGCTTGTGATGCTTCTCCCTATGGGGTGGGGGCAGTGATTTCCCACATTCTCCCAAATGGCGAAGAAAGGCCAATTGCATTCGCATCAAGGACATTAAACACCGCAGAGTCCAACTATGCTCAGCTGGAACGAGAGGCGCTGAGCGGTGTTCGGAAATTCCACCAGTACCTGTATGGTAGGAAGTTTACACTGTTTACTGACCATAGGCCTCTCACAACCATCCTGGGACCCTATACAGGGATTCCATCTCTTGCTGCTTCACGTCTCCAGAGGTGGGCGTTGATATTGTCAGGACATTCTTATGACATCAAGTATCGCAAATCGGAGTCTCATTGCAATGCAGACGGGTTGTCCAGGTTACCCCTTCCTGTTAAAAAACCCGTCTCTGACACAGTTGAGATCCTCTACTTCAGGGAGGTAGAGACAGCACCTGTTTCGGCTGTGCAGGTGAAAAAGGCGTCCAGAAATGACCCTGTGTTGGCAGCAGTGCTGGACTGGATCATTAAGGGTCTCCCTGCAAGTAAGGGTGTGGACCTGAAGGCTTTCCTACAGGCTAATGGAGTGCAGCACATTACGTCAGCTCCATACCATCCTGCAACGAATGGTCTTGCAGAAAGGTTTGTTCAGACAATGAAACATGCACTGAAAAAATCACAAGGCCAAGGAACACTGCATCAGAGACTGCACAAGTTTCTGCTTAACTACCGGAATAGTCCACATGCTACCACAAGGACATCTCCTGCCAACGCAATGTTCAAAAGAGATCTGCGCACTACCTTTGATCTTTTGAAACCCTCAACTGTGAAGGACACTGTACAAAAACAACAAGAGAAACAAATCAGGTACAGGGGTCAAAAGGTCAAGGACAGAGTCTTCAGCACCGGCGAGTCAGTGCAGGCCAGGAACTACCGAGGAGTACACAAGTGGGTTCCTGCAACTGTCATTGCTCAAACTGGTCCAGTTTCATATACAGTTCAGGTGGCCGATGGAGTGTGGAGAAGACACGTGGATCAGCTACTCCGGTCCGCACCAGTGTCTGCAGCAGGGTCTTGCGGAGATCTTGGAAATGCACTCATCGACTCGTCAGCCCCTTCACACACACAAGTGGAGAACCCCACCACATCAGGAACAGTGATTCCACCTGTAAATGAGACTGTAAGAGAGACTGAGACATCTTCGGTGTCAGGAACAAAGGCTCCACAAGAGAGCACACAGACTGACGTTACCACAGACCGCCGATACCCCAACAGAGAGCGGCGGCCTCCTGTTTGTCTGAGTTATTAGATGGCCCCTGACCCAAATGAATGGGGCAGAATAATCCCCATGGGTCATGGGGGAGGTTGAGGTAGTCCACCCTCACTCCCCAAGATAGCAATTAAAAGAGTTGGTGTTGTAACCTTACAGTTAATAAGAGGTGAAATGTTTGTGAGGCTATTACTGTCATGTGCCAGTGAAAACTGAAGTTTGTGAGTAGATCACCCGTTTATTTCGTAGTATATCCTTTGTAAGAGGGGAGGAGATGTTGTGTATTTTGGGTTATAACAGGACCCGTAGCGGTCATGCCCAGAGGCATTATGGGAAACAAGCTTTAGGCTGTCGCTCGGGCTAGCTCCATGTTAAGTTATGCCGTTATAATAAATGCCTCAAGTTACGTTGTGGTCCGAGTATCATTGTTATAATAGTAACCCGGAGTGAAGATATAACAGATTACACCACAGAGTTTATGTTGCCAGTCAAGAGGAGTAGTAGAGCATTGAATATAATCATGTTCATCTTACCTACCTACTGAATGGAATAATCCAGAGGAGAAATTGTTTGATTAAGTGGACTATTTAAGCAGATGAACTCAGGTGTTTAGAGAGAAAGGTTCAGGTCAGTGTAGCTGTGTGCAGTTTGACCTTAAGTTCCGTTGATTTAAGTTCAGTTATGTTTATTTGAATTGAGTTAATTATAGAATTGAGTTTCTTATTTGTTTCTTTGTAAATATTGTTTGGGCCACAAAATGGTGAATAAATCACTTGCTACACTGGACAGCATCAGTCTCCTGCACTTCTTTGACCGCTTAAGTCGAGTCCTACCACATTTGGTGGCAGCAGCAGTGGGATTCCAGGCCAATTAAGGAGTGGAGAAGATGTCTACACGAGCAAAGAGGGGGCATGTTCCAGAATGTGAAGCAAGGCAAGGCAAGGCAAGTTTATTTGTATAGCACAATTCAACAACAAGGTGATTCAAAGTGCTTTACAGAGACATTAGAAACAAGAACAAATAAAAAGCATGATTTAAAATTGAATAAAACAAGCAAATAAACTAACTAACTAATTAACAAACAAACAAACAACAGTATATAAAATCAAAACAGATAAAATCAGAACAGTAGATAAAATCAGTAGTTAAATGTAAGTTTTGAAATTTAAGCTTAAAGTGTGGATTTGGTGCTTTATTCAAATGCAGCTGAGAACAGGTGAGTCTTCAACCTGGATTTAAATAAACTGAGTGTTTCAGCTGATCTGAGGCTTTCTGGGAGTTTGTTCCAGATATAAGGAGCATAAAAGCTGAATGCAGCTTCTCCGTGTCTGGTTCTGACTCTGGGAACTGATAAAAGACCGGATCCAGATGACCTGAGGGATCTGGATGGTTCATACTGGGTCAGGAGGTCATTGATGTATTTTGGTCCTAAACCATTCAGAGCTTTATAGGCCAGCATCAGAACTTTAAAGTCTATCCTCTGACGGACAGGCAGCCAGTGTAAGGACCTCAGAGCTGGACTGATGTGGTCCACTTTTTTGGTCTTAGCAGATGATTTACAAGATGGCAGCGACCAACAAGGGGCAATAAGTGGCCATATTTCTGGACAAGAGAATGTGGCTGAATTGTCCAAACTTTTGCAAACTCTGATGCAACAGCAGGCTGAACGCGATGCTAAACTGGAGCAAGAGCACAAGCGCCAGGACGATAGATGGAGGCAAATCCGGCATCAGTTTGCCCAGCTTCAACAGCAAATGCAGCATGGCAATCTAGAGCATCAGTTACTTGAAGTACAAGCATCTACATCGGCTTCTTCGAGAGCACCTACTCCAGAACCACCTGCCAGCACACAAGAATCAAGGAAAGACCATGACAATATATGAAATACCAGGTCTTGTCAGGACGGCACTTCCAGCAGCAGCTACGCCAAAGAATATACAGCCTGAATTCCACTGCTGTCGAATTTGGACATACAGTCCAAACATATTTGTGGAAAGTGACTTTGCTCCATCACAGGTCACGAATCGTCCTTCTCCAACAGTCCATATGGACATTTCTTCAGCTGACCAACGGCCCGCTCCTCTTCCTGCTCATCTCACTAGTCCAACAGCTGACGATGTGACCACTCCTCCAAATGCCCACATCACCAGCCTTCTCACTGACCACCAAACTGCTCCCTTATCAGGCTGTGATGAAAACCCACTGACCTACTTGGGCTTTAACCCAGAAGATGTGCAGACCTTACCAAAAGCTGGACCTAGAAAAACCCCTTTAACAGGAAGAAAAAGTAAAACAAACAGCAATACTCACCGATACACCAGTTAAGATGGCCCTTGAAGCAGACCAGAGAAGGCTGAAAATAAGTTTCCCAAAGAAGAGGCTGTGCCAGAAACAAGGCAAATCCACTCCCACAAACCTAAAACAATCCTAGCTTTCCGCATCACGAACGAAAAATCTGAAAATGAATAACACTGAACAGGACACAGATTCCTCAGATGCTGATGAGAATTTCTGTATTGTGTGCATGAAAAACTTCAATAACTCAAAGCCAAAAGAAGCTTGGGTTAAGGTCCTGACCTGTACTCTGTGGGCTCATGAGGCCTGCACTCCAGGACAGCCATACATCTGTCACCACTGTGATTCTGATGGTGATTAAAAACTTGACACAAACACATACAGTTCAGTTGATGAAGCTGGTGCACAACTACATTTTTCCAGCTTCATTATTATGTTCAAATGTTAGTGCAAGAGTTGTAGGTTACAATGCCCACTGAGCCAATGAGGCCAGACTCAATGAAGGACAACCAAAATTAATGAAATATTCAGTTGGTGAAAAGTTGTCTTTATTAGAATATGTTCAAAAGCTATATTTCTGCACTCTGTCACACACTCCTACACACACGCTCTCACACACAAATAGCCATATAAACGTCTATAAGTGCTGTTGAGAATAGATTCCTTAATGTACATCAAAGTTAAAGAGAATATAGTTATGATTGCTTGCAACATTATAATATTGTGGTAATGGGTGTAAGGATACAAAATAGAAAATAGGCCTGGGATGGGAACAAAGAACTGAGGTGCAGGGCAGAAGGACAATCAACCCCCACCCCCAGGGCATGAAGCAGGAGTTACTGAGGCTGAGGAGCAGACAAAGGGCAAACAGACACTACCTTAAAAGGAGGTGGGGGTCAGGGTGTCAGCACCCTTGGCCACTGTACTAGTGTATTTCCATTGTGGGGGTGTTTACTGTAGGGGGGAGGAGACCCGAGGTTATAACTGTAACTGTTGTGTGGAGTTCTTTAGATCAGCATAGGACTGCATAGGAATGCAGTGTGCTGATCTCCAGATGCATCTGTAAGAATAATGGGAAATAAAAGGATTGTGTAAAACATGGAAACATCTCAGCGTGATCTCTACCAGGACCAAAAGAATCACAGAGACTGATGTTGTCTCAACAGTGCATTCAGGTGTTGAATAAAAAAGGATTATGTGTTAAGATTTTGTCAGTACCCTTATTTTGTTGTGTTACATCTCACCCCAGGGTATGTTACAACTAACCCAGACTATGGGGTTAGTTGTAACATTTCACTCATTGTGTTTGAGACCATGCTATGCGATTAGCAACTGCATTGCAGAGAATATAAATATAATATAAATATATTGCATTGCATTTCAAATCCACTACCTTAAAAGCGCTCCTAGCTACAGACAGAAATGTCAGAAATGTTACAAGTCTCCCCGGTCTTTAAAAAAAGCACTTTAAAAAAAAAGGAGAACTCGGAGGATGGTTCAAGCCCAGCTAAGAAGGAAATTCAGAGCATTGTGGACCTGAAAGCAAAGCTGCACACATTGAGGAGGTTGTCACGAGAGAATTTTCTCGCGGCCCAGTAACATCAGCAGTGCCTGTACAACAGATGGGCTAGACTCTGGCAATTTTCACAGGGAGACAATGACTTTGTATATCCTCTTCTTCTAGATCAGACTTACTCGCCAAATGGGGGCCGGCTAGGCGGACGCCTCTCCGACCTTAGTTTGGCAATGGGAGTATACGGCAGAGTGTGATTTGTGGTTCAGCTGCAGGGGGTTAGAGGGGTGGAGCAGTAGGTTCAGGGGACAGTGCCAAGGAAGGCCGGCTGGTACAGCTTACATCCATCATGCTAACCACGGCTTCCCCACTTCCGCAACTGCCATTTTTTTGAAATACTATTTAAATTCAGTGTATTTAAGGCCAAGATGAATAAACTTGAATTTTATGAGTAAACACATACAGGTAAGGTTACAGTTACGTTACAATTTAGCGCATGTTAAATAATCATTACTTCAGTAACTAGCATTGCTTTTCAAATTAAGTATTTTACAAGAAAATAACTTTTGGCCTTAGAGTAGTTTTGTTATAAGACTTCCCTTGCATAGTGTAATAGAGTTGAAACTTCCATATGAAGTGGTAGATGAGAATCTAATTCTACTTCTGTTGACAACCTGCTGCCTGTTCAGATGTTACAATTTCTTTTTCAGTGATATGAGAGATTTGAAAAAAAAAACTCAGGCACAAACAAAAATTCGTTATTCAGAATAATCAAATAGAACAGGGTCCAGAGACATCAGCATAAAATAGCCTGGTTACGGTTTAAATGATTTTCACATGAAGTTTCAAAATACAGTGCAGCTCTATTGCTTATGGACTAAAAACCTGATGCAGGATACATGCAGAAAATGCCACTTAAAATATTGAACTAAGGGAGATGACTGGACACACAATGGAGCGCATGTGGAAGGGTAGCTGGCATGGAGCGGCCACACACCGTTTAGCAGTTAGCAGCAGGTTTGGTGGCATGGGGGATTTAACTGGCACAGAAATGTACAGCAGACCAGGCTGAGAACTGGGCATGAGGACAGGGAAGGAAAGTTAGCCAGAGGCTTGGCTTTCATGAAGTACTGCAGGGTGCCTTATTAGGTGCTTGTCAGTTCTGCTGAAGTTGCCAAGTAATACTGCTACAACCTAATGGCTACAGCTGTCTCATGGCGTGATTCAAACTAAAACAGCACATTCAAAGAAAAATCCAAAGATCAACTTTCCATTCTGTAAATTATTTATCAGCTACAGTTAAACAAACATACTCATGTTTTTTTTTTTTGTCTGTAAACATATATTATATATTTCACTGTCCTGATGCACTGCTAGTGTGTTACTCAGTGCATTATTTGCTCCCTTGGCTGAGTTTATTCTGTGTGACTTTAGGGCTGATTTTGGTAAAGCTGTCAGTCTGGTAGGTCCAACAACAGATGCTCCTTACTGACCTTGAGTCCTGAAATCAGATCAGATCAACATATCAATAATAATAATTCAATGCAAATTGTGATAGTAAAACTCAAAATATAACAATAAGTAGCACATTTCCTCAGATTTTAAAAAGTATTAAACAGGACATAAAACTGCATCTGTCTCTGTTGCAGGATGTGTCATCCTCCAAAGTCTATTATACAAAAAAAAAAAAACCCAACAACAACATGTCCCTTACGCCTAAATTAAAAGTTAAAATCATAACTGATTCTGAAAACATGGAGTCAATCCCATTCACAATGTTGGGACTTGAGATAGTAATTGTTTAATTATATTTGTGGACTGCCAGTTGTGCTGGGTTCCTGCTGTATTGAGCCTGTCCATTTCTTCATTTAGTCCAAAGTGGAGCTCGCCCCCAAGAACAAGTGAGCAATCTAGGTGTTCAGATAGTGCGCTAATACAAAAATGGAAGAATGAGGGGTCATATACATTTAGGCCATATACACTTACAAGCGCGACAGTCGGTGTGGATAATTTTGCCGCAGACGGCAGAAGCGGAGCGGCCGAAGAGTAAACTGTGAAAAGTAAGTACTGAATATTATGTCACTTATTTATGTGCAAATGTTTAATAATGATGAACATTAAAACATTACTGTTGGCCACATGCTGGCAAAGTTATTTGCCATTAGCGATGTTTGTACGTTCAGCTTTTACTTGTTTTTAAAGCCTTTAAAATATAATAATATAATAGTCGACCTTAATCTTACAGAGAATGTGATGATTTATGGATAATTAAAGTCAGTCATATATCCACAAACACAACAGGCTGAAAGTCAGTGATGCTGCTCGGTTTGCAGTCCTGAACATCACGGCACAAGCAGGATTCACTGCACTGTTAATGTTAGCTATGTTATATTGCTGCCTCTGTTCGGTGGTGTCGAGCCAAACGGACTTTAACGTGTGTTTGAACGAGCTGACGGTTCACTCGTTAAGCTGAAAGAAAAATGCTTTAATCACAGCAGTCACACATGTGTCCACTGTACCATCTGGGAACTCTTCTTGTTGAGCACTCGTAATAACACAAACACTAAATCCTGCTTCTCTGTGCTGTTGTGTAGCAGCGTGTACACCTGAGACTGTCACCTGTCTGTCTGTCCTGCACTCTCTCTCTTTTTCTTTCTCTCTGATTGTGTAATAAAAGTATGAACATGTGTTTATAAGTTACACTTGTGTTTGAATCCTGCTGCTTATCACACATTTGATTTCCACGTGTGCAAGTGTCCAGAGTGAGGACAGACTGAGGGACCCACTGCTGCACATCATCTGTGAGGCTTTGCACCCCTGATGATCCACCAGGAAAAACTCAGCAGTGTGTGAGGAAGAGGAGGAGGAAGAGCCAGCAGCAGCTGACAGATGGAGAGAATAGACAGACTGTTCCCTGTTTGTGAAGGACTGCTAGGAAAGTTTAACATAACTATCTGTGCTGAATCTGTCATGTTTCGGCTGTGTACATGCAGGAGAAGGACCAAAACGCAAAGCTCACGACAATGAAATTAAACTCAAAAAGCTGCTTTATTGCAGAAAGGCATGGAAAACTAAACTGGAACATGGATGACTAACACACAGGGAAACACAGCCATGAGGGAGACTACGACACTGACAAAGAGAAACGCAGGGCATAAATACACAGAGGGATAACGAGGGAATGAGACACAGAAGGAGAGCACAGCTGGGAGTAATCAGGCTGGACGAGACAAGGGAAGCAAAACTAGAAACACTCACATGAGACATGGCCCTTCAAAGTAAAACAGGAAACACACTGACTGAACTCTAAACATGCAAACTTAACAGCAACTGAGAAAACAGACTTTGGAGTTGACGTCACGCCGCAATGCATTGTGGGAGCGCAGCGCCATTTTCGGGGTCTACGAATCAAAACAAACATACTGTGTTGGAACAACGACTACAAGAAAGATGCTTAAAAGCAGCTCAAAAGAGAATGGACTGTATAGAGACCGATTGCGTCCAGAGGCGAAGCAGCGGTACTTGCAGAAAATAGCGTGCATTGGAAATGTGGACCCGTATGAAATACGGCCGTGGAGTAGAAACCCTGAAGACCAACCGCTATTGACGTAGCCTGACATATTTTCGTACCTTGTCTGTGGAGTCAGCGCGTACAAGTCGTCATTCAAACAAAGGTAAGTCAGCTCGAGTACTGCGAGTGAAATGCGTTTGATTTCCCTGCAAACATTCAGATTAGTGCAGCATAAATTCATTCATGAGGGGAAATTACAGTGAGAATAAGTGAACCAGTCGAGAAGGGAGGAGCTGCCATAAACAAGTGGTTGATAAGACCAATCCTGCAAGGCTACTCAGGGACCTGGTTTTCTTATCAGATGAAGGAAGGGAAGACATTTGGATGATGTTGAGGCAGTCAGAATTGGGCGAGTCCCGTCACCCACTTCGGCCCCATCTGAACTCTGCATTGCTTGCTAGTGTGATATTATTCTGTTATTATATGTTACCTTATATATGTAATCAAAGTAGTTGAATTAGAATACTGCTGTAGATCATATTATACCCTTTAATATAGAGTGTGTGATCTGTATGTAGTTTAGTTCTCGTTATACTTTTGAGTTAACAGAACATATTCACTTATTAGTTTATTAGATAAATGTGCATCACTCTGTATCCTTGATCTGCTGTGAATGTATTACATGCTTAATTGTTGAATCATGAAGAGAAGATTGTAAGCAGGAGACTCTGTGTCTAAGACAGGGGAGATAGACAGACCACATTCCATACCCCCACCTTACAGAAAAGCAGAGAGACAACTGCCGAGGTCATAACTTAGGCGCTGTAACAGAGAAAGAATGTGATGTTTTGGCTTTTACGACTAGATGGGGGCCACTAGAGACTATAAAAAGCTGAGCAACCCGTCACCATTTTGAGACTTGCTGTGACCCTCTGCATGCAGCTCTCCCCATCATGATGGCTTAAATGCTCATAAGTGTTGAATTCTATGGAAATAAATGATTGTTGATTGAGCATTTATACACCGAGTATTGTCCTTCCTTCAGCCCAAAGATTCAAAGAATTGGGAGATTTCAACAACTTGGTGCCGTGTGACCCGGATCTTTGGTGTGCTGAGGAGGTGCAGATTTGGCTTTTTGGTGAGATCGTGAGGCGAGGTGAACAGAGGGCCGGCCTAAAACAGAAAGGTAAGCACAGCCTGTTGTATTATAAATACCAAATGTGCATATTGGGCTTTCCAAATTAATCTGTTCACTGAGTTACATGTATTTTCACAGTAAATTTGTCGGTGTCTGGTTTTTGGCGCGAGATACTAACAACATAAGTTGAGGCTGAATTCCAGTGTGTTAAATAAACTGCTTCTACCGAGAAACTAATAAGACACTACGTTGAGCTAGTTGCAGTAAACTGCTTCTACCGAGAAACTAATAAGATACTACGTTGAGCTAGTTGCAGCCACTTTACCTTCCACATTTAATTTTGTCTAATACTGGCTTCTGTAGCAATAATACGTTAGAATTTCTTCTGAAGACGCGGCCATTAGTCCAGTACATTGAAGTCGAGGTTTGTTTATTTTGTTTATGGTGTCAGTGACGTCCTGGCTTTTGCCGGCTATGAAATAGAAGTTGATTTAAGGAAAAGCAGATGCTGGCTTCACGGTGCAGTTGAACGCTGGCAACACGAGAGCGAAACACGTCCGTAGGTTTGGTTTATGATACGGCCGTGTTCCGGTGGTGCGGCCGTGGAGTGCAGTAGTGGGTGGTGCTAATTTTAGTACACTGGATAGAGGTTTGACGGTGGTTTGTGGCGTCAGTCGAGTTTTAAGGGCTGCGGTCATAATACAAAGTAAAATTTTAAGTACATAGAGCAACACCAGGTTTATGATGTCAGGTATAACTTCGGGGATGCAAGCATCACTTTTATGATGCGACTTTGCCCCGTTGTGGCGGTCATAAGCGCAGAGAAAGGGGTATTTTGGTCTATGGTGCAGTGTGCTTTAAGAAGATCTAACAGTTGAGCTCAGAAGTTTCTGTGTAATCTTCCACTGATGAGGAACGCTCTCTGTGTGTCTCACTGATGGTGTAACGCGCTGTGTGTGTAAGGCGCGCTCTGGCTATGTGTGAGGCGCGCGCTGAGTGTGTTTCTGTGTGTGAAGTGTGAACACAGTGACAGTGACGGTTGATGTGTTTGATTAGGAGTACACTAGAGCAAAGACACATTTTAGGATCAAAGGTTGATGTCTAGTGTACCTGTGGAACATTTTGCCTATGGAGTGGCGACCCTCCTGTTCGTGGACGCGCGGCCAGGACCGGCGGCGTCCGGATGCCGAGGTGGTGACTTGGGGAGGTGAGGGCCCCCGCATAGCTACGGAAATAACACTGGAACGGCCGTGTAATCACGGGTTCACATTTATTCCGGACTAGAACAAGACACATTTTGCGAACAAAGGTTGAGTCTAGATTAGTAAAAAGAAAAAGGTTGGATTCCTCGTTTCAGTGGTTGAAATTGTTGTGTGCCTGTCCCCTGACGAGTGTGAAATTAGAATAAAGAGGGAATTTGGAGCCACATAGAGATAGACGGGCATAATTGGGTGTATTACTCTGTGGTGTAATAAAAATAAAAAGGAGAGATCACAAGCAGAGAAATCTGAGAGAAAGGCTCCTTTTAAGGTAACGCCTAGTTTGAGAAAAGATAAAATTAACCTGCCTGCCTACAAATGCACACTCACGCAATGAAGAAACAGCTTACACTCATGAACACGTGAAGATTTTCCAGCAAGGCTAAAGCAGCGAAACTTAACATACATCTGTTGTTAAAGGATAAATACATTACTGACAAATAAACTCTCTGGGTTGCAGGACAACAATTTAACTTCAAAGAAAAAGACACTGGTCTGACCAACCAGTGAAGACATGACAAATTTAGTGGTAAAAGATTCAAATTGTGACATGTTTTCTGCTGATTGATTGATACAAGTGATTACTGAATGAAAGAAAATTTCTTTTTGGGCTTTTAAACATGATCTTAAGAATTTTAACAGGTGCTGTCAACTTGGTGGGTTAGGAGTTGATTATATCGGGAGAGAAAAAACAAAAAAAAAAGGGGAGAGAAGGCTGACACAGGGCCTGGTCCCGGTGTTTCTCCCCTCTTGTTGAAATACAGCCAACACAACATCATTTTCCTGTTCGTTTGCTTTTGTTTTTTGTCTGTTTTTGTTTTTTGTTTTTCTCTTTATGTTTAATTACAGGCTGCTTTGCCGGCCCTGAAAGCCGAGGCTGACTGGACTCCTGCTCTCCCCCATACGTGACACTGACCAAATGCTGCAACAGCTGGACCCACAACAACGACCTGAGAATGTCAACAGACCTGCAGGAATGCGATCTCATGAAGCCGAGACGGAGAGCACTAAACCTAAGGCCCGTTTCACTACACGGGGGAAAATTCCCAGACTGCGTCAGCTGACAGAGCTCAGCTGTGACGAGACGCCCGCCAAGCCCGAATGAAAAGTAAGGCCGAGCGAAAGAATGCTGACCTTGATAACTTTGCATTCACACTGTGCAGGACAGTGATGGACCAACACGGATGATCGGGCAGCAAAAAGGGAGTGACCGGGACAGGAGGAGTAACTGAGGTCAGAAGGCACCTCAGAATGGACAAAAAACACAGAAGAAGATGCAGGTTGTCACCTGCGGTGAGCATGGACATTGGAGAAAGGACTGCCCCAATTGGGGTCAGAACCAGGACGGACTGAACTTTGAGCAGCAGCAACAGCAATGGTCGCAAACAGACTGAAAAGGAGGGGGGCAGGACCCCAGGGCATGCTTCAGGCCGTGGTTTACCCAGAACACCAGAACAGGAAAGTGATGAACACACACACACACACACACACACACACACACACACACACACACACACACACACACACACACACACACATCTACATGCACTGACTCAGAATGAAGAGAAACACACACATGAACACGTGCACTCGTTGAGTGATGGAGAAATGACACACATACACACACACACACACACACACACACGGGAATGCTGATTCACTGAGAAGTGATGCACACACATACACACACACACACACACACACACACACACACGCTGATGCAATGAAGAATGCTTTGCTAACAAATGCTTATGCTGATATGCAAAATGCTGCACACAAACATCCCAATGCATAATTTTTATGAGGAGCCATTGATTACCATTGATTACTTAGAATGTGTTATATGTCACTCAGAGGGCATTTATGTAGATTTTAGGAATAAGGTCTAAAACGGTTTGGTTATGAAAACAATGTCTGTGCATGATGTCTGTTTATGGCTCAAGGCCTTGACTGAATTCTTTGCTGTGCTTCACACAGCCCTGATGAGGAACAGTGGCACAGAGTGAAAATGATGAATTAATAGTGTAAGTTTTAGGTCGGAGTACGGCATTTTCTGTGATTGAGTTTTAATTCAAGGAGGAACAAAAGGTGTTACGGCACCTGAGGTTCTCATTCCCACACAATATTGTCCCGGCAGGAAGCAAAATGTTCCTGTGAATTTCTGGTTGATTGTTTGGTTTTGTTTAGCGCTAGCTTGATGTTATCAGTGAGCTTTGGCTTGTGTTCTTTCTCGTAAGCGAGAGAGGGATAGTTTTATGCTTGGACATGTCGGCAATGGGCCCTAGTTTGTGTTATTTTAGTAGTATTTTGTTGGTTATGTCTGTTTTCGTTTTTGTTACAGTGCACTGAGATAAGAAAATCTGAGAGGTGTGATCCACCGGTGGTGATATGTTGATATTTTGGGAGTTCATGATTTAACAATCAGCTCTTTAAACCAGGCCTGAAAGATTGAAATTTAAAGCGCTATAAAATATTCTTACAAAAACAGTTGCAAAGTGTGCTTCTCCATGATTGTAATTGGCTTGGGAGAAATTCACTTATAGGGAACACTGAGAAGTTCTGAGTCTAAAAGGATTGCACCGAGTCAATCCGGCCCAAAAAACAACAAGGAATTGTTTTCCTTTAAAATGATGACGTCATCTTGCTGGTGATGGAGGCTCGAATAGGTTGCGCGGGAGACTCCATTATCAGCAACATCTGGTATGAATGTGTATGGAGGTATGCATGTGAATGGACTGTGATGGACTGACGACTAAAAGTTTTGACTGACTTAATACTGAGACAATGACTGCACCCACTTTAGGATTAGTAAATGCCAATAAACAATTCACCCAGCCGGCAAGAGAAGGGTGGATGCTTCGCTTTGTTTTGTTTTTTCAGGAGCAGGAGGATAAGAGAGACTGGAGGAGGAGACTGTGGCTTCACATGAGAGTGTGGAACTGCAGACTTAACTCTTGGGTTGGTAATGCTGAGTTACTGATGTTTGCATTAAGAAAACTGTGCTATATTAGCTGTGTTTTGATTAAGGTATCATGTTATATTATTGGGAATGCCAAATGCTACAGTGGAGGAAAACTATTGATATCACTCATGACTGGAATATGTTACTATTAACCATAGCAGGCCACTGTAAAAAGTCAATTAAATTTTATAGAGGAAAATCGCCAAAACTTTAACAATACCTATGAATGACTTGCCACATTCGAAATAGAGATATGCAATAATAAACATTGGGCCACGTGATTTAGGTTCTCGCTTGAAATAGTAAGTTATTAAAAGTAGAATATAATCAACAGGGACATGTGATAGGATGTGGTACTGCAAAAGAACAAGAGCAAAGTAGAGAAAGAAAAACCTATTGTGTTTAGTTTGGATAAATTCAAATTAAAATGTACCATTACACTCAGAGGATCAATATGAAATTCAATATATGCTAATTTTGTATGAAGTACATGACTGATAACTGTTCTGTCCTGAGCGTTTGTTTTTACAGCACCCACTTGACCACACCAACAGTTTCTCGCCACCAAAGTATTTGCAAAGAATAGGGAGGAATATCATCAAAACTGGGAAAGGTAAGCCCCGAAGGGGGTGATGACACCATAACTTTCACTTATGGTCAAATTCTTAAAATTTGACCCGAAAATTTGAAAATTATTCAAACATTTAGAGACAGAGTGGATAAACATAATGTCGCAAACCACATAAGGATGGAGCATTTGAATCAATAAGATGGTGAAATAACACGCAGTAAAATGTGGATCATGTGGATTATGTTTATTCCAGTGTGCAGAGGAGTCAATTCACTTCACAAAGTTTATAAATTCACTTGAACCAAACTTAGGAGCACCCGGTGCTGGAAGAGTTGATAGTCACAATACCCAAGGATAAGCACAAGAGCATGACTGATATGATGGGACTGGGATTTTGCTACACTTAATTATTGCAGACACAACTAGAACTATAACTGAAACTAATTAAAAAATAAACTAAACTAGCAAACAATTGGTAAAAACTGATTAAAACTGATATAAAATTGAAAATCTGAAATCGAAGCTAAATAAAAATAAAAACTAATGAAAATTGCAAAATTATTACAACCCTGGTCCAGACTAAGATGGCGTTGGACATCTTCAGGGCAGAAAAGGGTTGGTGTGACAAAGGTGTGGTTTGGCTTGTTGTATGTACATTTCAAAATGTTACAGCTCTGGATGGACCAGTTACCAGGGCATGGAAGGATGACAGACTTTATTACATGAGGAGAAGGGAAATTTCCGGGATTGAGGATCCTCTGGGATGACAAGGCTGGAGCAACGGTACTCGAGAGAAGAATTTCTGATATTTTCTGAGATATGATGTCACTAACCTTGTATTTTAATTGTCTAGCTCGAAATGAATTGACACATGGGAGTGTGTCAAAAAGGGGGAAGTTGAGTCCGAACACCAAACAATGGTTTTATGAACATCTTATGACGTTATTTCTGTGTTTAATAATTTAGGTATGGCAAAACTTAAGCATATAAGGTGTTACACTTAGAAATGGTTCATTAATTTTTGATTTCTTTTACACACACATAGATCATGATTAGAATAAGTCCCTGGGTCAGAGAGTCCTGAACATAATATTTTAAACCAAATTTGAATCATTAGAACAACAATGGATAACAATATTAGATTATCAAGGCTAGGGAGAGAGGTGTTTTGGTTTTCTGTCTCTTGCAGAGAAAGGAACAGACACCAGACGGGGACACGGAGATGTGAGGACCCTTCACAGCAGGGACAGATGTAGGGACTGCCGAGACAGCAACTGGGGTCAAGTGTCATGGCGTTTGGGCTCCTGGAGAACATGGATCCCACAAACACAGCAATAACCATGAAGGGGTTGGCGAAAACCAGGAACACCAGACCAACGAGGTTCAAGAGGCTCTTGGCAAAAAGGGGGACACGCCGGTGACCCCAAAACACACAGATCCTTGTTTGAAATCGGGGCAGAATAATCCCCAGAACTGTGCAATGACTAAAGGGTGGTCTAACCCCGGAGGTCGAAGAAAGAAGCTGAGAATCACCCAACTGGAAGACACTGGTAGCTGCAGCAATAAAAATAAAGGTTAAAAGCTCCTTAGACAGAGGTTCTAGTCTAAGTACGTTTGAAAGGTATAAGGGGGCATTAAAAAGGGGGTGGAAAACTGGAGCACCAAAATAAAGCTGTGGGAGAATTGGGGAGTGATGGGAGTGTCATCTGTAACTGCTGTTATGGTTGTAAATCTAACCTTGCTTGCATCTGAACTGCGTGAACACAGAGGTCATCCCACATATGGTCCACCCGTTAAAGGGGGACAGAGGGCCTCAGGACCAAGAAGAACTGGACCTTGCAATGCTGGAGTGTATGTTGTAAGTGATCTCTTTGAAGAAAAGAGATCAAAGGGGGAATTGTGATATTATTCTGTTATTATATGTTACCTTATATATGTAATCAAAGTAGTTGAATTAGAATACTGCTGTAGATCATATTATACCCTTTAATATAGAGTGTGTGAGCTGTATGTAGTTTAGTTCTCGTTATACTTTTGAGTTAACAGAACATATTCACTTATTAGTTTATTAGATAAATGTGCATCACTCTGTATCCTTGATCTGCTGTGAATGTATTACATGCTTAATTGTTGAATCATGAAGAGAAGATTGTAAGCAGGAGACTCTGTGTCTAAGACAGGGGAGATAGACAGACCACATTCCATACCCCCACCTTACAGAAAAGCAGAGAGACAACTGCCGAGGTCATAACTTAGGCGCTGTAACAGAGAAAGAATGTGATGTTTTGGCTTTTACGACTAGATGGGGGCCACTAGAGACTATAAAAAGCTGAGCAACCCGTCACCATTTTGAGACTTGCTGTGACCCTCTGCATGCAGCTCTCCCCATCATGATGGCTTAAATGCTCATAAGTGTTGAATTCTATGGAAATAAATGATTGTTGATTGAGCATTTATACACCGAGTATTGTCCTTCCTTCAGCCCAAAGATTCAAAGAATTGGGAGATTTCAACACTAGGTTTTCTGTTTTGTTTTGTTTTGTTGTTGTTTTTCTGAAAACATGGCATCTGAGAGCGGAGCAAGCAAACATGTCCGCCTCGATGGGCTCCGACTTGTTGTTTATTATTGTTTACTTTTTGCTCTGCTTGCACTGGATGAGTGCAGTGCACTGTTAACATACCCATAACAGGCACTACTTGACATCGGTAACTCAATCCTCTGTACTATACCTTCCCACCGCATTTCACCCTTCCACCAGAGCTTCAAGTTGTTTGCCCCAGTAGCCACCGCCACCACCACTACCAGGAAGGCCCTGAAACACCAAGCCCAAGTGAGTGTTAGGAAAGTATATTTTCTAGCGCTTATTCGCTGTGTATTTTGTTTTATTTATTCAATGACAGGCCAGTATATTAAAAGCCACCTTTGAGTTATAAACTGTGTCATAGGTCATTAGATTGTTTAGCAAGACTGAAAACTGTGCAGAACAGGAAGCTTTGTGCAGAGTTGCAGAGAGCATCGCCTGCGTTTGTGCTGCTAAAAAGAGAACAACAGGAAATGACCTTCGGAACGTAAAAACTAGACATGAGGAACTAGGGTGCAGATGTTTTTGCAGCAATGTAGCAGATATATAGAATTAAAATAGATAAAGTGACCGTTTTCTAGGGGAGGAGGGAGCAGACTATATTATACACAGCGGGCCTGTAATGCTTCAGATCTGCAGATGATTAGCACCGTGCACATCTCTCTTCCGTAAGGTAATGATTGAATAAAATGATTATAAATATTTTGACCACTCTGAGTCTGTGTCTTCTCTGTCCGGTCAGAAGAATAAAAGAACCTGGCTCAATATGAGTCAGCTGACCCCAGGAGAGCACTTCGGAGATGGCGACGTAAGCGAGGCAAGAGGGGGGCTCCATACTAGGCTAAAGCTCGGGCCACCTGACCACCGCAACCCAGCCTCTTGTTAGCCAATATGAGGTCTCTGAAAAACAAACTCGACAAGATAAGACAATACAATGCAATACAATACAAACTTTATCTATAGAGCACATTTAAAAACCAGCGGTATACCAAAGTGCTTAACATAAAAGACGGAAAAGTAACATGAGTATTATAAGGCCTCAGCAAAGTATCAAATATACTCACAGCTCATTGCCACTAATACACAGAGGTAGTATAAAATGCATATCAAGTAAAAAACATAGTAAAAGCACAAGCCATAAAAAATATGTATAAAGAAAAATAGAGTAAGTCTAAGAGTCAGGTACGAGCATTAACAAGCAGGAAAAGCAAGATTAAACAAATAGGTTTTTAGCCGTGATTTAAAAGATTGGATAGAATCGGACGCCCGGATCGCAATCTGAAGGTTATTCCACAACTCTGGTGCAGCCAGGGCAAACGCCCAGTCACCTCTAGACCTCTAGACACCTCAGAAACTGAAACAATCGAACCTTGTCCTCAAACCTGTTAAACTCTGGACCCCAGAGACTGAGAGCATCCTACAGGACTGCTTTGCCCAAACAGACTGGGACGTGTTTCAAACTGCAGCCACTAAGGAGAACTGCTCTGTCAAAATACAGGACGACGCTGAATATGTGACTGGGTACATCAGCACCTGTGTTGACAATATTGTGCCCACCACACAAGTCAGAAAGTTCCCCAACCAGAAGCCCTAGATCACCAGTCAGATACGACACATGCTGCGTACTCGGTCTCTCGCATTTAGATCAGGCAATGAGACGGACAAAGCTGCGAAGTATGGACTGAGGAAAGCCATCACAGTGGCTAAGAGGCAGCACAAAGAGAAGCTGGATGGCGGATGTGGCAAGGCCTTCAGGACATCACAGAGTATAGGGCCACCACCAGCACCAGAATCATCAGCTCTGCAGGTCTTCTGGATGATCTCAATGCATTCTACACCTGCTACGAGACCTCCCAGACCCTCCAGGCCTCCCAGACCCTCCAGACCCCCCAGATCACCCGGACCTGCCAGAATCCCCCAGGCCAACCAACCCCTACCCCTGCCAGCAGTCTCAATAGACCAGGTGCATAAATCCCTGAGGAGGATCAAGCCCTGTAAGGCAGCAGGACCAGACAACATCCCGGGATGGGCCCTTAAAGCATGTGCCAATGAGCTGGTGGAGGTTCTTACCTCCATCTTCAACTTCTCCCTCGGCCAGAACACTGTCCCCACATGATTTAAGACCACAACCATCATCCCTCTACCCAAGAGAAGTCCAGCCACCTGTCTGAACGACTATAGACCAGTTGCACTCACTCCAATCATTGCGAAGTGTTTTGAGAGAGTGGTGCTGGCCTACATCCAGAGCAACATCACAGACACTCTGGACCCCTTGCAGTACGCCTACCGGCCCAATGGGTCCACGTCAGACACCATCGCTGCTCCCCTTCACTATTCACTCTCCCACCTGGAAAACAAAGACTCATACATCAGGGTACTTTTTGTTGATTACACCACCGCCTTCAATACTGTCATCCCACACAAACTCACTCACAAGCTGGCAACACTCGGCCTTCACCCCACCCTATGTGACTGGCTACAGGACTCTTTGACTGGCAGGCCCCAGTCCGTCAAGATCGGCAACAGGACTTCAGCGTGCATTATTACTAACACTGGCATCCCACAAGGTTGTGTCCTCAACCCCATCCTCTACACCTTATTCACCCACGACTGTGTCACCTCCAACATAGATAACATCATTTTGAAGTTCGCGGATGACACTGCAGTGATCGGTCACATCACTGGAGGGGATGAAACAGCTTACAGGGGAGAGGTGGCCAGTCTGGTGTCATGGTGTGAGGACAAAAACCTCACCCTCAACACTGACAAGACAAAGGAGATGATAGTGGATACGAGGAAGAAGAGGAGGCCTCACCAGCCACTGTTTGTCCGGGGCCTTTAAGTAGAGAGGGTGATCAGCTTTAGGTACCTGGGCATCTACATCTCTGAGGACCTCACCTGGTCACTGAACACCACACAGCTGGTTAAGAAGGCTCAGCAGTGGCTGTATTTCCTGAGGAGACTGAGGAAATTTGGTATGTATTGTATTATTGTAGTTTACCTTACAACATAGAGCGCCTTGGGTCAAATACTGTTGTGATTTGGACTTACAATATGACAGGAACTTATGGTCGCAGTTTTGAACAAAGTGAAACCATACCTTGATAAAGATGCACTTCGTACTCTGTACTGTACCCTGGTTCTTCCATATCTTACATATTGTGTGGAAGTATGGGGAAACACATATAAAAATACAACTAATCCATTAGTCACAGTACAGAAACGAGCACTGCGTATTATTCACAAGGCTGGTTATCTAGATCATACTCACAAATTCTTTCTTCAGGCAAAGTTACTTAAATTCCAGGATCTGGTTAATTGCAATACATCTATAATCTTATACAAAGCCTTTAATGAACTTCTACCTACAAATTTACAAATTATATTTGAAATTCGAGAAAGGGTTTATAATGTGAGAGGCTTCGGGAATTCAAATTACCCAGAACTTGAACAACCCGTAAAGGTTTTTGTGTGTCTGTATGTGGTGTGAAAATCTGGAACAGTCTGAGTTTACAACTGGAACAATGCAAAAATATTCATAGATTTAAATTCCTCTACAAACAGTTGGTCTGGTCACAGTATACTCAATGATGTTTTAGTGTGCTCTGTAATGTCTGTTCTCTTACCATTGCTGGTATGATTCCAAAAAAAAAAAAAAAGTGTGTGCGTATATATGTTGTTGAGACTAGTAGTTAAACATATGCCATTTTATGACCAGTAGTCAATGTAGTAAATTAGGTTAACAGCTGTAGGCCATATATTATCCTTTAGTTCTGATGGTGTGCTATGTATGTAGTTTAGTCTGTATTATACTCTTGAATAAAAGAAACATAATCATTTTGTAGTTCATTAGATAAAGTGTGCATTACTCTGTATCCTTGATCAGCTGTGAATGTCTTACACTGTTTTCTTGAAATGTTTTATTGCTGAATCATGTGAAGAAGGCTGTAAGCAGGGGACTAGGTGTCTGGGCAGAAGAGATAAAACCACATTCCTTACCCCCCTTCCTACTTCACACAGAAAGACAGGGAGGCAAGGTCAGGAGCCAGGCTCGCTAAGAATTAGAAAAACATGTGAAGATGCAGCTTTTATGACAAGGAGGGGGGCTGTTACTAGCTATAAAAGTCTGTGAAAGTTGCTACCATTTTGAGACATACTGTTGACCCTCTGCAGGCATCTCTCCCTTCCGGACGTTGTAATGCTCTGATTGTTGAATTGTATGGAAATAAATGATTGTTGATTGAGCATAAATACACCGAGTATTGTCCTTCCTTCAGCCCAAAGATTCAAAGAATTGGGTGATTTCAACAACTTGGTGCCATGTGACCCGGATCTTTGGCGTGCTGAGGAGGTGCAGATTTGGCCTTTGGTGAGATCGTGGGGCGAGGCGAACGGAAGACCGGTCTAACAACAAAAAGGTAAGCACAGCCTGTTGTATTATACCAAATGTGCATATTGGGCTTTCCAAATTAATCTGTTCGCTGAGTCACATGTATTTTCACAGTAAATTTGTCGGTGTCTGGTTTTTGGCGCAAGATACTAACAACATAAGTTGAGGCTGAATTCCAGTGTGTTAAATAAACTGCTTCTACCGAGAAACTAATAAGACACTACGTTGAGCTAGTTGCAGCCCACTTTACCTTCCACATTTAATTTTGTCTAAAACTGGCTTCTGTAGTAATAATACATTAGAATTTTTTTTGGAGACGCAGCCATTAGTTCAGTACATTGAAGTCGAGGTTTTGAAGTTTGTTTATGGTGTCGGTGAGTCATCGTTGATGCGGCCATGAAATAGAAGTTGATTTAAGGAAAAGCAGATGCTGGCTCACGGTGCGGTTGAACGCTGGCAACGCGAAAGCGCAACACGTCCGTAGGTTTGGTTTATGATACGGCCGTGTTCCGGTGGTGCGGCCGTGAGTGCAGCACTGAGGGGTTGCTGGTCTCAGCACATTGAATAGAGGTTTGAAGTGGTTTGTGGTGTCGGTTTTTGCCTCGAGGGCTGCGGTCATAAAATAAAGTAAAATTTTACTTGCCAAGAAGTACATAGAGCAAAACCTGGTTTATGGTGTCGGGTATAACTTCTGGGGACGCAGGCATCACTTTTATGATGCGATTTTGCCCCGTTGTGGCGGTCATAAACGCAGAGACAGGGGTATTTGGGCTTTGGTTGTGCTTCAGAAGAATTTTAACAGTTGAGCTCAGAGGTTTCTGTGCAAACTTCTGCTGATGAAAAGCGCTTTCTGTGTGTCTCATTGTGGGTGTGCGAAGCTGCGAAGCGCGCTCTGGGTGCTGTTTTGTGTGTAAAGCGCGCTCTGGGTGTTGTTTTGAGTGTAAGTGAGGCACGCTCTGAGTGTGTTTTTTGTGAGTGTGAAACGTGAACATAGTGACAGTGACGGTTGATGTGTTTGAATAGGAGGACATTAGAGCAAAGACACATTTTAGGATCAAAGGTTGATGTCTAGTGTACCTGTGGAAACTAATTTTGTTCATGGTTTGGCAACCCCCCTGTCTGTAGACGTGCAGGCAGGTTAAGTGCCGAGGTGGCGACTTGGGAACTGAGGACTCCCGCTTAGCTACGGAATAACACTGGAACACTGGAATAACACTGGAACCGCAGTGTTCACATTTATTCCGGACTAGAACAAGACACATTTTGCGAACAAAGGTTGAGTCTAGATTAGTAAAGAAATAAAAAGGTTGAATTCCTCGTTTCAGTGGTTGAAATTGTTGTGTGCCTGTCCCCTGACGAGTGTGAAATTAAATAAAGAGGGAATTTGGAGCCACATAGAGATAGACGGGCATAACTGGGTGTATTACTCTGTGGTGTAAGCATTTTAGGAAAAAAAAAAGGGAGAGAGAGTGTAGGAGGTGTGTGGTGGTGTGAATATGTCGGGTCTTAAATCTGACATAGAAAGAGGAGAAATGCAGGGTGAGTGGAAAACTTCTGAAGAGCAGGTGAAGGAGTTGTTGCGGGTGCTGAAGGTCATGCAACCTGCAGACGTGCCAGAGAAAAAATCAAAGGTTGCAGCTGTGACAACAAAAATTAAGGAGTTGTGTGATAATGAAGGAGTGAGAGGAGAATCAAGAGGGTCGTTGGCAAAAGTGCTTCTGGGAATAGCACAGAAGCTCCAGAAAAAAGAACATGAGCTTAGTAAACAGTTAGAGGAGGTCTTATTTTGGGGGAAGCGAAGGGTCAGACAGGAGTTGAAGGAGGTGCAGGAGGAGAAAGCCCGTGTAACGAGGTGGGCTGTGACATGCC
Source organism: Rhamphochromis sp. 'chilingali' (assembly GCF_963969265.1). Lineage (NCBI taxonomy): Eukaryota > Metazoa > Chordata > Actinopteri > Cichliformes > Cichlidae > Rhamphochromis > Rhamphochromis sp. 'chilingali'. The sequence continues at coordinate 34,604,736 of NC_137945.1, read as the reverse complement.
AGGGGGTGGAGCACTGGATGAGGGAGAGAAGGGAGGAGCCTGAGAAGCTGATGCTGCCGGCTTCTCCGGTGAAGTCATCGCTCACTGGCTTTCCCCCTCCCTATCAGGCCCCCGCCCCCCTTTACCCTTTAGCCCAAACGACCTACTCCAGCCCCGAAGAGTGAAAGAATAAAGCAAAGCTCCACTTTTGTTAATGAGGAGGGAGCTTGTGGCGGAGTGCAGTCACCGCCCATGAAACAGTCTCCCCAGCAGGAAGAGACTGAAGAAGAGCGGGCTGTGCGGCTGCTTGAAACAGCTATAATGACTCTAGAGCAGCGTCATCAAATTTCTGATGATGAGGCAGGAAGTGGAGTAGTTGTTGCACCACAGGTTGAGAAAGGTGAGGTGTGCGGGCCTGATGGGGACGCATACGAGGGCTGGCTATCCGGCACACTGGATGATAATACGCCAGTAAGTGTCTGGGAAAAGCAGAAATTAGATGCAGGGCCGGAGCTAGGAGGGGCCTTTCACAATAGAGCAGCTAGAGAAAAATCAGGAAGAGGCAGAGTAGTCAAGCCCAAACCTGCCAACAAACCACACCCCATGATGCGTCGGAGCCAGGAAGATAGGCTCTGCCGGGGACATTCCCCCTGGTGGTGACCGCTGGGGGTCACATGAAATACAAGCCATACGGGGTGGGAGATGTAACTGCATTGATTGAGTTATTACCTCCTATTACAGACGGAGGTGCGGGGTGGTTGAGAGAGTTTGACAGAGCAACAACAGGTGTTCAACTGGCCCTGGGTGATTTCAGAGCTGTGGTTGCCAGATGTGTCAAAGGCACAGCACTGGATGACATAGAAAAGATAGCAGGTACAGCATTGATGGTTGATAGCAACCCGTTTTGCCGTGTTGTGAATGAAATATCACATGCATTACGTGAAAAATATCCCACTCCGAATGCTGCTAAGATTTTGAAGTTGTTGTGGAAGCCTGATCAAACTCCAAGGGAGTACATAGAACAGGCTAAAGCTACGTGGGCCCTTAGCACTGGCCAGCATCCTGGTAGAGAGGAGATGCAACAATTGTGGTTTAGAGAAGCTGTGTTTTTTTTCTTTTTTCTCTGTGACCTGCTGGAGCAGGGGGGCTAGGACTAGGAGGAGGAGTTGGCCGTCCGACTGCGGTCTGGAGTGTGGAGCCTTCCTGCTGCTGCGGAGTCGGGGCGGTCTGCCTCCCCCCACCGCAGGGAAAAGGGAAACACCACGTGGGTCTGGGTGCAGTTCCCCCCTCCAGGGGCGGGGGCACCTAGACCCGGTTTGTAGAGTACGCTTGGGGAGTGTGATCGTGTGTACAACGTCTCTTTATGTCTGTCTCCACGTTGGTTGAGTGTGGAGTAAGTGCATATGAGAGCATGAGGGTGGGAATGGATGTTTGTATCTGTGTGTGCCTGTATGTCTGTGTCTATATGTCAGGTTGGGTGTCAGGCGCCACCTCTCTGGGGACATCTCAGGCCCTCCAAGGTTTGGAGGCCTATCTCCCCCTACCACCACTTCCCCTGCCAGTGGCGGACCCCCTCAGACATCGGTGCGTTGGTGGTTCTTTGTGTCCGGGGGTGGGCGCCCAGGTACACACCAGCTCACTCCTTGGCAGCCGCTTATCGGGGCCTGGAGCCTGGGGCTCGCTCGGGCCACTTCGGAGGTGGGGTGCCCCCGGCCTCTCGGCCTGGGGCTCGGTCACTCAGGCGCAGCTGGCTGCCGGCGGAGCTCACGGGCGCGTCACTGCAACTCCCCCTGGCTTCTGCTCCGCGGCTGCTGAGTGAGCCCTCATCTGGGACTCTCCTCGGCTCTTTCCGGGACAGTGGCGCAGCTGCCCCTCTGTTGGTCTTCCTTGGTCTCTTGTGTTCTGGGGGCCTCTGGATGTCTGGAGTTTTGATCTCCTCCACACCTGCTTCACGCCCTGGAGGACGGGGCTGTGGCCCCCCCACACCCTCTAGCAGATTATTACATGAAGGAACCTTTTAAAAAAAAACAAAAAACAAGCGCGTCCATGCTCACAGGTGTACACACGGGTGATCACACCCACAAACTACACCCTTTTTGGCTCCTACCTCAAAGCACACTGTGTTCTGTTGATCTTATGTGCTGCACAATAATGTTTAACATTTAGTATTTACTGTCATATTCCCATATATCATTGTGATGTTGTTTATTCTATTACTCTTGTTCTCTTCTGCTTGCTTTCTTTTTTCTTTCTCAGCAGGTGATCCAGGTGATTGATATATGCATTTTTTTTCTCTGCCCGTTCTGTTGGTTTTTGTCTTTTGCCCTTCTCCCCCGTCCCTCTTCTCAGCTGTTTCTCTTTCCCTCTTTCTTTCTCCCCTTCTTTCCCCCAGTCAAGTCTGTCCCGTATTCAGTAAGTGAAAATAAAATAAACAATAAAAGGTGAATCAAATGGACCATTACGGCAAGGCTGGGATGGTCAGTTTGGTAAAGTAAATCCGTTGGGCATCTTTCTTTGCCTTTAGACAACAATTCTGATGGCAAAAGAGCCAAACGGGACAGGCCAAAAAAAAAAAAAAAAAAAAAAAAGAGAAGCTGTGTTAAAAGGTGTGCCCGAACAGGTCAGAGTGGCCATGACTGATAATCCCGACATGGAGGGGGCGGAATCTAACGTGTGGGAGAAACATCTGGTGCATCGCCTGCAGAAAGCTCATGATGAGGTTATGGCTAAAAGTGAGGATACAGATAACATGAAAGAGCAATTGTTGAAATTACAGCTGGGTGAAGCGAGGGTAAAAGCAAATGAAAAGAAAAAGAATGAAAAAATAGCTAAAGTAATGGTAGCTCAAGGTTACCAGCAAATGGGGACATATGTTGATCCTAATGTATTGCCAGTAGACACACAGGGACCTGCGCGAGGCACAAATTGGGGTGGCCGTGGGGTCGGTAGAGGAAATTGGGGTTCACGTGGTGGTCAGCGGGGAGGAGGCGGCGGCATGGGCAGACAAAGGGGTGCGCTTAGAGGAGGTCCATATGTGCCAGGGACTGCGTGTTTCAACTGTGGTCAGACTGGACATTGGGTTCGAGAGTGCCCTGACCCGCCTCAGCAGTACAATACCTACATGCCACGTTCGGCCAGAAGGGGGCGTGGACAATGGTCGGCACACTGAGTGGTTTGAGGAAATATTTAATGAGTGTTTAGATGAGACAACTTGGGAGCTTAACTCTCAGGACATTTATGTTGGTTCAGCTGGAGTGGCAGTGTTTGTTCCACTCCCTGAAGATAAAATGAGTTGGTATAGAATGGGGGATGAAGCGGTTCCCCATGTGTCCTTGGCAGTACATGAGGGTCATCAAGCAAAAGATTTAGGCCCAATGGTGAGAACAGCCACAAGGGCCACAGATTGGCAACAAACACAACTCACTGATGTCTCATACTCACCCAGTTGTAAAACATATCGAATTTCTGTGACCGCCACTGATCAGAGTGTGTTAGAACACAAACTTTTAAAACGAACACATGGCAGGGAGAAATCTGATCACGAGGAAGCTGTTAAAGGCTTAACAGAACTCCCAGACACTCTGTGGTCTAAAGGTCCCACTGATGTGGGTTTAACATTTTGTTCACCCATCACATTTGAGTTAAAGGATGACACCCCTATTTGGCGTTCACAATACAGACACAGTCCAGAGGCAGATAATGGGATTGCAGAAACAATTTCAGGGCTCCTGCAGGTGGGTGTGTTGGAGTCGTCTTCCTCTGCATGGAATACTCCGATCCTCCCAGTTGAAAAATCAGGCACGGGCAAGTATCGCATGGCACATGACCTTAGGGCAATAAACGCTGTCCTTAAGACACCAACAGTACCTGTACCAAACCCCTACACAGCTCTGACTAATTTATCTCCAGATCAGCGGTGGTTCACATGCATAGATTTGGCAAATGCTTTCTTTTGTCTCCCTCTGCATCCATCTTTAAGAGATATTTTTTCATTTACTTACAGGGGCCAGCAGCTGCGTTACACACGGCTGCCGCAGGGCTTTGCCCTTTCACCTGGGATTTTCAATCAGGTACTTAAAAATGCTCTTTCTCCATGTGTATTACCTGAAGGATGCACACTGATCCAATATGTGGACGATTTGCTGATTGCCGCTAAAACAGCTGATGCTTGTTTTCAAGCGACAATGACTGTGCTTCGTCAGCTGGCTAAAACAGGTTTTAAAGTAAGTAGAGAAAAACTCCAACTTGTCAGAACTGAAGTTACATTTCTAGGTCGTGTGGTGGCGATGCAGACGGTGGGCATGTTGGCGTCCCAGAGGGAAACAATTATGTCACACCCCCAGCCACGTACAGTTAAGGAAATGTTGTCATTTCTTGGGCTCACAGGTTACAGTAGACACTACATTCCTGACTATGTGGGCAAAACCAAACCCCTGAGGGATTTGGTGAAAGAACACGGCATGAGAGACCTCACAGCTAATCTGAACTGGACCACTGAAGCTGAAATGCGGTTCATTGAACTAAAACAGGCCCTGTCTCGTGCAGCAGATTTGGCAATCCCCGATTATAACTCTGATTTCTCAGTTGATGTTTCTGAAACAAATGGAGCAGTAAATGGTGTGTTGTTTCAGAAAAAAGGGGGAAGGAGACAGGTGCTGATGTATATCAGCATTGGCCTGGATAACACAGAAAAAAGACACCCCATGTGCACACAACATGCAGCAGGGGTAGCAAAAATAATTCAGAAAGTGGCTCACATTGTGAGAGGGCACCCACTGAAAGTGCTCACAACACACAGTGTGGTGGCCTATGTGAACTCACAGGCATTTACAATGACCCCACTGAGACAACAGAGACTGACTAAGATTCTGGAGTCTCCAAACTTGACCTTCACACATGAAGGGATTAACATGGCAGATCAAATGGGGGGGGGGGGGGGGGGGACACACCTCATGACTGTGCACAAATAGTAGAGGTTGAAGAGAAAGTAAGGTCTGATTTGAGAGCAGAACCGGTGAGTGAGGCAGATGATTATTTTACAGATGGATGTTGTTTTAGGGATCCGAGTGAAGGATTGAAAACAGGTTATGCAGTGGTGAAAGGAGTTGGAGACCAGCTGCTGGTGGAGAAATCAGGAACATTGGAAGGGTCTCAGTCAGCGCAGAGAGCAGAGCTTATTGCAGTAATAGAAGCTCTGAGATTAGGGAAAGGAAAAAGAGTTAACATTTATACAGACTCAGCATATGTGTTTGGAGCAGCACATGTGGAGCTGGGGCAATGGAGGAGGGCTGGATTCAGAACAGCCACAAATAAACCGATCAAACATGAGGAGGAGATGAGACAGCTGGAGGACGCTCTGAAAGAACCTCTGGAGGTCGCTATCATAAAGTGTAAAGGGCATGACGAGTCTGACACTTGGGTGGCAAAAGGAAACAGAGCAGCCGACGAGGAAGCAAAACGGGCGGCAGGCTATAAGGAAGGAAAACAAATGGTAAGTATGGGTATGGAATGGGGAGACCTGCCAGCCCAACAGCGAGAGGACATCGAAAAGGCGCAAGGAGGAGCCTCACCCGAGGAAAAGGCGGTGTGGCAGGAAAGAGGGGCCGTACAATCGGAAGGATTGTGGGAGTGGCCCAGATGGAAAGGGATTTGTGTCATTGGTGGCATCCCTACATGAAAAACCTGGTAAGGGAACACGTGAGAACCTGCCTGATTTGTGGACAATACAATCCGAAGCCCACCGTGAAACCAGAAATGGGTAAGTTTCCTTTGCCAGAAAGACCAGGCCAGGAAATTGTGATTGATTACACTGACATGATAACTACTGTTCGAGGGTCTAGATATCTGTTGGTGTGTGTGGATGCGCTGACTGGCTGGCCAGAGGCCTGGCCAACGCGCAGAGAGGATAGTAAAAAAATGATCAAATGTCTGGTGAATTATTATGTCCCCTGGCATGGATTCCCAGAGAAGGTAAGATCAGATAATGGCACTCACTTTAAAAATCGAGATCTCGCTGAAGTGGAATGTATGTTGGGGTTGCAACATAGATATGGTACAGTTTACCATCCACAATCTCAGGGGAAAGTGGAGAGAATGAACCAAAATCTTAAAAACAAATTGGAAAAAATCTGTGCACAGACAAATATGAATTGGGTTGATGCTCTTCCCATAGCCCTAATGAGTGTAAGGTGCGCCATTAATCAGCGCACTGGGTTCACTCCATATGAGCTGCTGACAGGAAGACAATTTCCAGGCCCTGCAGCAGGTGTAAAAGAATTAAGAGAGGAGGTAAACGTGTCTGAACATGTGAAACAGTTTAAAGCACTAAAAGCTCTTGTCTCTAGTTTCACTGCGCAGGTGGGAGACCCAACCGGAAAGGAGGTGACCACGCCAGAGGCGAAGTGGGTGTGGCTGAAGGTGTATAAGCGAAAGTGGGACGAGCCCAGGTGGACGGGACCTTTCGAGGTGACCACTCGAACCTCTCACGCGGTCCAGCTGAGGGGCAAAGGCGACACTTGGTACCACTGGAGCCAGTGTGCGGCGGCAGAGGAGCCTAGGCGGTCGGAGAGGCTCTTGGCGAAAAAGGGGGACACGGCTGTGACCCCAAAAAACACAGATCTTAGTATAGAAGGGGCAGAATAATCCCCTGATCTGTGCAACGACCAAAGGGTAGTCCACCCCGGAGGTTGAAGAAAGAAGTCGAGAATCACCCGACGAAAAGATATTGTTAGCTGCAGTAAAATTAAAGTTAAAAGTGCCTTAGGCCTAAGCTCTAGTCTAGAAGCTATTAGCAAGCACTGAAATGGGGGAGGGAAAGTCTAATGCAAAAATAAAGTTTCTGGAGAACTGGAAACTGATGGGAGTGTTAGCCATGATCACTATTGGTGTGCTAACTACTGTTTTTCTGTTGTGTGAGTTGCCCAGTTACAGAACTCATCCACCTCCTCTTCCTCTCGCAGACCCTGAGGCGACCAGATCTGAGCGCAATGTAGGTGAGAAACCAGATCCTTGTTTGGAGTATTATGGAGGCATAGAGGTGGATTACATTAGAGGATCCACCACAGCCTTCACTTTTGATCTGTGTTCCGTGATAAAGTGTGGGGAGGATCAGACTAGTTGGCGCGGGTACGAAGTGTGGACATGTCATGACATAAGATTCACGAATGCTTGTCTTATAGGTAAACCCACCACCATGGGGTACAGCCCGTGTGAGGAGTGGGAAATGGTGACCGGTTACACCCTCCCAGGATGGGATACACGGGGCCGATGGGAAGGGTTTGCGATTCAGCGTGATTTCAGTAACACTCAAAATCCACTTACAATGTCTATTGGTGGGTGGCAGGTTACACCGCAGCGGTACAGGAAAGAAGATAAAGTGTTTTATTTAGTGTTAGGTGTAGATGTATTTGGGAACGACCCGAGGGGCGTGATAAAGATAAACTTTAAAGACCCTCCCTGTAATTTACCCAGCAGCAACATCGCATCAAGCTGTAATTTATCCAGCAGCAACACCGCATCAAGCGAAGCCCCCCCTTCCGTGTCTAAGGTAACAAAAATGGACTACACAAAGTGGAAACCCCGACAGCTGATGTCTCGTGCCACAGGGTATGTGGACAGCAACCTGTGGTTGGACTGGCTGATTGAAAATGCAAAAGAGCAAAAGGTGTCTGATTGTGTGGCATGCGCTACAGCACGCCCACGTTTATTTACTGAACCGGCACCTCTGCATCCAGAGGACCCATGGGGTTTTGATTGCATGCTCCGACTTACTCGGAGAGCAGTATCTTCAGGAAAATGTGCGCCATTGTCTGCTTTATTTCCCCCAATAGATATAAACACCATTCCCGGACCGTTCACACCTAGGAAAGCTAATTACACTTGTTTTAATTTTACTGCAGATGATCCCGGAGCACAGGAGTATGATGCTGGAGAGATCCCGGCTGATTGGTGTGAGGTCACATTTCCAGGAAGAGGGGAGGGCGCGCGTGCGGGCGCCACGGTTGTGGGGACTTGGGCTCGAGCCGGTTTGTACTATTATTGTGGTGGTGGGAGTCTGCATGTGCGGATACCAAATGAAGCGGTTGGTGTTTGTGCCATGGTCAGACTAGGAGCGCCTCTGCTGATAATAGGGGGTAAGGGTAAATCCAAGGGGGTAGAGGGGAATGCGCGACGACCACCTAGGCGCAGACGTCAGGGGTGGCCTAAAGGATCTTCTTGGTCGTTTGATTTAACTGTTAATTCACCCACATATATAGATTCTATCGGTGTTCCGCGTGGCGTCCCAAATGAGTTTAAATTAGTAGATCAGATAGCAGCCGGTTTTGAGAACATCCCAGTACTTTCTGCCTTGTTTCCCGTCACCCCCAACAAAAACGTAGATAGAATTAACTATGTGCATTATAACGTTCTCCGACTGTCAAATTTGACCCGTGATGCGATTCAGGGGTTAGCGGAACAAGTAGGTCCAACCTCTCTGATGGCAGTGCAGAACCGGATGGCGCTGGATATGGTTCTTGCTGAAAAAGGAGGGGTTTGCGAAATGTTTGGACAAATGTGTTGTACTTTTATTCCCAATAATACGGCTCCGGATGGCTCTGTAACTCGAGCACTGGAGGGGCTACGAACTCTGGCCCATAATATGCATGAACATTCAGGTATTGAAAATCCGCTGGAGGAATGGATGACTTCTGTTTTTGGGCAATGGAAAGGTTTTGTTATGTCAATCATGGTCTCACTGCAATCCTAACCACATGTGGTTGTTGTTTGGTCCCTTGCCTCAGAGCACTAGTAGTTCGTCTTATTGACAGGGCCGTAGCCTCAGGGCCGGAGGGCCGGGGGGTCATGATGCCTCTGTTAAAGGATGAGCCTGAGGAGTGGAGAGACATGGACCTTGTGACCCTGGAATGCGTGTTGTAAGTGATCTCTTTTTAAAAAAAGAGATCAAAGGGGGATTGTTGAGACTAGTAGTTAAACATATGCCATTTTATGACCAGTAGTCAATGTAGTAAATTAGGTTAACAGCTGTAGGCCATATATTATCCTTTAGTTCTGATGGTGTGCTATGTATGTAGTTTAGTCTGTATTATACTCTTGAATAAAAGAAACATAATCATTTTGTAGTTCATTAGATAAAGTGTGCATTACTCTGTATCCTTGATCAGCTGTGAATGTCTTACACTGTTTTCTTGAAATGTTTTATTGCTGAATCATGTGAAGAAGGCTGTAAGCAGGGGACTAGGTGTCTGGGCAGAAGAGATAAAACCACATTCCTTACCCCCCTTCCTACTTCACACAGAAAGACAGGGAGGCAAGGTCAGGAGCCAGGCTCGCTAAGAATTAGAAAAACATGTGAAGATGCAGCTTTTATGACAAGGAGGGGGGCTGTTACTAGCTATAAAAGTCTGTGAAAGTTGCTACCATTTTGAGACATGCTGTTGACCCTCTGCAGGCATCTCTCCCTTCCGGACGTTGTAATGCTCTGATTGTTGAATTGTATGGAAATAAATGATTGTTGATTGAGCATAAATACACCGAGTATTGTCCTTCCTTCAGCCCAAAGATTCAAAGAATTGGGTGATTTCAACAATGTACATATATGTACATGTGTGTGTAGATATATATGTATGTATGTATATGTATGTGTGCTTGTCACTATGTAATTATTATTGCCTGTTACCTGTGGTAATTTATAATTATTATATATTCTGTATTTAGTTACAATGGTTCTAATTGTTGTTTGCGAGCTGCCGTTGAGATGCTTGCATGTGCCTGGGGCTGTTGATGGTTTGATGGTTTGTTTGGTTGTAACGATGGGCGTAGCTGTGGGAAGTTTATTGTTTTTTTTGTTGATGAGTGAGTATAGGGGTGGGATTTAATAAGTTTTCTTTCGTCCCACTCCTTTTCGGGTAATTTTTGTTTTTTGTTTTGTGCACTTTATGTTCAATATATGTATTTTGTTGGGCCTGAAATGAATAAATAAATGAAATGAAAACCTGATTTTACTTCAGCAGCACAGAAAGCATCTGAAGGTGAGCTTAAAAAAATGATTGCTGGCTACATTGTGGAAGTTCCAGTTCCCAGGGCAAGGGCACCAGAGACCCAGTCCAGTCATGCACCTTTACCTGTTCCTTGAGTGGGGGTGGCTGTTGTCCAGCTAGTTCCTACTTCTGTCCCTGTTCCTAGAGTAAGTGGGGCCAGGATCCAAACCGTCCCTGCACCCATAATTATTCCTCAAGTGTGGATAGGTGGTGTTTGGCCAGTCCCAGCACCCATACCTGTTCCCAGAGAGAGAATGGCCAGCCCTCAACATGAGCTCCAGCTGTAGCATCCAGAGTCTGCTGTGAGCCCTGTGCAGCCCCAGTAAGCTCATGTTCCACCAGAGGTTTCCACACCACCTGGTCCTGCTTCCTTTCTGCCAGAGGTTTCCGCACCATCTGGTCCTGCTTCATCTCTGCCAGAGGTTTCTTCATGTTCAGCCAGTGCATCGCCGTCTGATCCTGCTCCGCCCAAGCCAGTGGTCTGTGCTAAGCCGCGCCATGGCTGGCCAGCTGCCAAGCTGCCAAGCTACCATAGGATCTTCACCGCCACCAGCTACCTGCCAAGCCACGCTACAGCCAGCCACCTGAAACTCAATGAGTTGTCCCATCACCTCCGTCAGTCCCCAGTGGAGCATTAGTGGCCATTCAGAAGGCCTCCAGATCAGCTCCGTTGCTGGTGCTGGCCCTGCAGCCAGCCTCCTGAACCATTTTTGGATTCTGTATACAGCAATCATAATGATTTGGCTGTAAGTTTAATTTAAACAAAAAAGGAAACATTCACACTTTGTAGGCAAACAAAGTATATGTATTGAGGTTACAAAAACCCATATCCATAGATTAGGAGGACATTTATTTGTTCTGGACACTGACACAGCTGAGGCTTTCTTCCTAGTTTTCTGGTAACCTCTCAGGGCAGCTGAACATGTTTTACATTAGAGAGATTGGGAGTTACAGTAAAAGGGGAAATGCTAGTGAACGGTAAACACACCAATTTATTTCTGCAGTCTACATTTTAGTTTAAGCCAACAGATTAGATGAGAGAGGCTTGCACAAATAGTCTCAGTTTTTTCTGTCTGAACTGTAAAATGTATGGTTATTACCTGCAAGGCAAGAGAATGGAGAGACACAGATGTATGTGTGGTCACTCACTTTAGTGACCTTCCAAGAACGCAAAACCCTGAGACACTTTGGTCACAAGAGCTTCAGTGCAGTTGTGTGATTGTGTGGACATGAAATGGCCTTAAATTATCCTCCTGGCTCTACACTGCAGTCATGCTTTCTAGGTGATTTCCAGTTATCTCCATGGAGATATATCATTAAGGGAAGTATGCTCTTGTTATCCAAGGTCCCTTTGTGTGGAGATAACGAGATTCAGGCAGACATAACAGCTTGTGAGAGGTGATGTGTTTCTTAACTGGCATGGCTGAGACCCAACGAGGGTTGCCAGAAGCTTTCAGAACATCACAGATAAAAACCACTGTGAGATGTGCACTGTATTCCAGTGTCTATTTTTTTTTTTAATTCGCTCTAAAACTCTAAAACCTTTTTTTTTTAATTCAATCTGAGCGAAATGCCAAAATATATTTGGCATTTCATATTCCTGGATGGGCCCAAGAAAGAGCTAAAGCTGTTTAGAAGGTTTAGGAGTGTTTTTATTGAAATTTTTGACCATTCTTACAGAAGTGCTTTAGTGAGGTCAGACACCGATGTTGGGCAAGAAGGCCTGCTGTTTTTCATCCCAAAGCTGTGGGTTGAGATCAGGACTGTGCAGGTCAGTCAAGTTCTTTCATGCTTTTTGAAGTTGTGCTCACGAACGTTAGAACAGGAAGGGGCCATCCCCCTAATTTTCCTACAAAGTGGACAGCATGAAACTGTCCAAAATGTCCTAGTGTTTGACTGTATACACCTGTGGCCATGGAAGTGATGGGAACAGTTGAATTTGATCAGTGGGTGGGCGAAAGACAACTTTTGGCAATATTGCATATATTTCTCATGTCCTGAACATATTATGTGAGATCAGGAACATAGATTAATTAAATTAAATAAGAAATTCAATTTCATGAAAAACATTACAAGATATGACTCCTTCTTCAAACTATCTGTGTTCTTGGTCCAAAACGTGAAAGAGTGAGTGTGGCAGGGGTGTGGTCTCTGGTGCTTGTGGTAAGCCATAAAACTGAAACCATGTCATTTGTGCACCGTGGTGGGCCGGTCTTTACACAGTGATCTTTAACCTTTATGTGGAGCTGTACAGCTGAGTCCTGAATCCCAGTTAACGCCGGCATGCTCCACATCATCGATTAGGGTCCGGTGCCAGTGACACGGTAACAATATTTTACTGCCTAATAGGGCAGTAAATATTATTTCAGTTTATTGAGATGTTTTTTGCTTAAGTTTACAGGCTTTTCTCTTACAACTGAAGTGTTTCTTGAGGTAAATGTGTTGCCTTGGATAATGAAATGGGGTATAAGATTTTACAGATTGCAGATAATAATCATTAATTTGCCATTTCAGAAAGATTCAAATTTGTTTAACACAATGGTAATAATACAATTAGCCAGTGCACAGATTTCTTGAATCTGATGACAATTTTGCATGTGTATATTCATGCACATCATCTTACAAATTAAATAAAATTCACAGAGAAGTCATAAAATGTCATTCTTTTTTCTTTCTTTTTTTTGCCTGTCCCATTTGGTTCTTTAGCTGTCAGAATTGTTGTCTGAAGACCAACAAGGATACCCAATGGATTGACTTTGCCAAATGGATCATCACGGCCTTGCCGTATTGGTCCATTTGATCAAACTTTGTTGTTATTATTTAATAATAATATAATATTTATTTTATTTTATTTTCAGTTGTTACAGACGGGACAGACATGACTGAGGGATCGGAAAGGGAGAAAGAAAGACGAAGGAAAAGAAAAACAGAAGGGAAGAGGGACAGTGAGAAAGGGCACTTAAAAAGAGAAAGAAGGAAAAAGAATCTCCTGGATCACCTGTTGAGAGAAAAAGAAGAGAAAACAAGCAAAAAAAAAACAAAAAACAGAGCAATATACTAAGCACAACACCATCAAGTTAATCTAGCTAAGTGTAAACAGCGGTAAATACTAAAAGCAGCCAATAGAGGTGTAGTTTAAGTCTATGAACAGTGAACACCCGTGTGCACACCTGTGTGGATCAGTGCGCTTGTATTCAAAAGGTTTCCCCATGTAATGGTCTGCTACAGGATATAGAGAGCCATAGCCCTGTCCCCCAGGGCATGAAGCAGGCATGCAGGAGATCCAGGCTCCAGACATCCAGAGGCTCCAGAGTGCGAGAGCCCAAGGAGGACCACCGGGGGGGGGGGGGGGGGGGCATCCGTACCACCCTCCTGGGAAGAGCTGAGGAGAGCTCCAGATGAGGGGTCACCCAGTAGCCACGGAGCAGAAGCCAGAGGGGCCGAGCAACAGGCACCAGGCCCCGCCAAGTAGTCACCGAGAGTGAGCTGGTACACACCTGAGCGCCCAGCCCTGGACACCAAGAACAACCAACGCACTGACCCCTGAGGGCATCAGTTACCGGCAGGGAGTGTGGTGAAGGGAGATAGGCCTTTGGAGGGCTAGAGTTCCCAGAGAGGTGGAGTGTAAGACCCGACCTGACATATACAGTACACATAGACAAACAGGCACACACAGACACAAACATGCATTCCCACCCTCATGCACACATATACAAACACTCAGCACTCACCCAACATAGGGATAGACAAACATGGACACTTTACACACAATCACACTCCCCAAACAAACTCTATGACCCAGGAGATATTTCCCTTTCCCCCAGGGTGGAGGCAAGCAGACTGGCCCAGGCTCCGCAGCAGCCCCCTTCCAGCCCCCCACCCCCACCCCACCCCGATGGCAAGCAGAGAACAGGGGTGTGTGAAGACCCCAAACCTCCCTCCTCTCACTCATGTGTAGTGTTGCTGCGTGTTGTTCTAAGGTGCATTTAAAACACGGGAGAGCATAGTGCTGCAGCCAGAGAGCAGCAGATGTTAGCACGGCCCCTCCTGAGAACCCTTAATGTCTACATGGATTTAAAATTGAGAGGTGGACACCGGCGCCAGAGGTGGGGTTGAATACACAGACTGTCCACTGGACGCCGTTAACGTGCCCACCCTCAAGACCCTATATGTATATGTTATGAGAGTGTGAGTAATGTGGATGTCTAAGTTGTGGAATAAAATTGAGGCACAGGTGGCCAGAAGGGGACAGGGGGGGGGGGGGGGTGCCTCCCCTGCACCCTTGTGACACACCCGCACCCCAAGGCCCTACTTGTGTGGGTGGGTGTGTTGGAGTGGGAAGAGGGAGGAAGCTGGGGATGGGGAGGAAAAGAAAGGAGGCGCAAGATGCCCCTCCCTGGGCCCAGCTCCCCCGCTGACCCCAGTAGGCACCCCCGTCCTTCAGCACCCACCAAGGCAAGGGAGCCCAGGCCCATCCAGACCGGGGCCTATGGCAGCAGGACTGCCCAGCCCCACAGGACCCTGGGGAAGCCCACCCGACCCCACCGCAGAGGAAACTGTACCCACCCTAACATTCAATCATCTCCAAGACTACACAAGACAGTAGACACCCAGGTTAAGTTTATTCTCCACCTCTCCTATGACTCTCCCCCACCTGCAGAGTGGACTCCTGCAAGGATGGAACAAACTCCCTGCCAGTTTAAGAGCCCCCTAGTTAGGCCGATGCGCCAGAGACCCCTTACGCCAGGGCTGAGCACCCGTGCACCCACCCGCCCACAACCTCGGCGACAGACCAACAAGGACTTGGCAATGCATAGAGCAGTAAAAACCATGTGGACTGTATTAGTTTCTGTAGTGACATCATCCAATTTGCCCAACAAGCACACTAAAGGGGAGGTTGGAATTTTACATTTCAGACACTTTGATAAGTCTTCGCATATCCCGCGCCAAAACTTCTGCACTGGTGGACAGAACAAAAGAGCGTGGATGTAATTGTCTGGTGTATTGCCTTGACAGTGTGAGCAGTTGTTGGAAGATGTAAAGCCTATCTGGAACATCCGATGACCTGTATAGTGCACTCTATGTAGTATTTTGTATTGTATTAATTGCAGACTGGGATTTCTAATCAATTTAAAGGTTTTTAAGCATACCTGAGACCAGAAGTTTTGGTCTAAGCCGACTGACAAATCTGCTTCCCACTTTGCAATAGGAAGGTCATGCTTTGACATGTCAATGGCTGTGAACAAAGAGAAACTTGTAAATGACTCATGAAAGAATAAAGTTACGTTGAAACCACACACACCATTGTTTTTCTTGTGACATTACTAATAAGTTTGATGTGTCATTTGGCCCTCTTCCTATTGAAAAAACAAAAGTTGTATCCAGGATGGCCGACATCTAAATGGCCACCATGGTTACCACCCATCTTGAGGTGTTTGCCCCCTCACATATACTAATGTGCCACAAACAGGACTTTAATATCACCAACCATTCCCATGTTATTACGGTGTATCCATATGTATCCAAATGGCCCACCATGTACTTACAATACATAGCTTTTTGTTAAATACTGATAAATACTGATAAATTAATAATAAGGAATCTACCCTCTGGATCTATAACTGTATCGAGTACTGTAAAATTAACATTTTTATGTATTAAAATTGCTACTCCCCTTTGTCTAGAATTATAACAGGCTTAAGTTCGTTTATACCTGTGACAGGCCTGTGAGTCTCTTGTAATAAAATAACATCTGCCTGTAGTTTTTTAAGCTGGTTAAATATCTTTAACCTTTTTTCTCTTGTGCCAGCTCCATTTACATTCCATGTGACAAACCTTAGTGTGCCCATAATTGTGTGTGTATGTCTAATGATGTACGCTGGGTGTTTCGTTTAGACGGGTGAAGAGAATGTGGAAACATCACTTGTTTGTAAATAGAAAGAGAGAAAAAAAATGTGTGGTGGGAGGCTCCATAAGTCTGACTATGTGTGTATATTCACTAATATGAACAAGCGTGCCGTTCTTAAAAGATACTGTTAGATAAAGCAATTGACAACTAAAACTTGACATGAGAAAAAAGTGTTGCATTGATAGGTTTTGAAACTACTACTAAGTATTCACTTCTCTGTCCTCACAACATATGATTTTGAGTGACATTCCATTTTTAATCTACAGAGTTTAATATGCAGGAGAAGCAGTACCAAGTGGAGTAGAGACCACTGGCTCAGACAGAGCAGCGTACAGGTCAAGGCCAGATTGTACGGAGACTAGGGTGAACTGTGGAGACTGTGGACAGTGCAGGCTGTGGTGCATAAACAGGAGCCTGCTCTGAAGCACAACAAACTAACACTAACTCTAACTTCTGGAGGTGCTGACTTCAGAGCATCATCAGTCTCTGGGGAGGTCAGTGTCACGGACCCGGTTCCAGGGACTCGGGGTCCATGAGCAGTGTGGACTATGATTATTATTATTATTATTATTATGAACATTATCATTATATTATATGGGCGTGCTCTGGTCTGCTGCTTTTCCTGCTCTCCATGTTTGTGTTTTGGAAGGTGTGTGCGTGTGGGTGTGCTTGTGGGCGCGGTCGCGACAGGCAACTTCAGGCCTGGTGGGTGTGGCCCTTACTGTTGACTGGTCACACCCGAGGATCTCCATACACACCTGGCGCCGATCAAGCCTCGTCAGAGGAGCTACAAAACAGAGTGGCTGAAAGCTCCTTGACGCTGGATCATTGAGCGACTACCCGTCAGTGTTCCCAGAAATATGAGTGAGTGCTAGTCTGTCGCTTCGTAGTTTTGTGTTAACGGTTGCCTCTGGATTTTCCAGCAGGAGTGTGGGAACGGGAGAGCAGCAAGCACAAGTTTCACGGGAGCGGAGACACGGCGCACGAGCACTGGGAAGGAGACACGTCACGGGAGTTGGAAACTCAAAGGGATTTATTATTGTGTACTATTTACTTCACTGTAAACAAACACACTGTTTGCACCGCAGAGTCCTGCATCTTGGGTCCTCCTTCCCCATACACCCACGGTCTGCCACACAGACCGAGACAGTCCGTGTACTTGCGCAATAAACAGTCTCAGAATTGGCTCTCTGACCAACACAGTAAACAGACTCCAAGTGGTCAGTCTCATGAAGACAAGAAGTTGGATCAGCATACCCAGCTCAGAAACAGAGAATGCAACAACACACTCAGATTCCATAACATTAGCCTTAGGGAGAGGTAAGTGACGGAAGTGACGGACAAGGTAAGCGACTCATGTTGTAACTGACGTCAGACGCCGGAGATTTTGGCGGAAAATTAAAGCGAATGGTAGTTTAGAATTGAACAAAGTTTCTTTAAGCTTCAGTATTACCAAATATACAAAGTTGTCATATAACTAACAACATCTGTCCTATCATCTCTAACACCCTGGAGGACAACGGGGAGAGTTTAGACGCTCTCCAAGATTACATCGACTGCTGTTTCAAAGATTTAGTCATGAAGAAGGCTTAGAGTGCATCTTCCCAGGCCAAAATTGAGACACCGTAATCAAAGAGATGTCGCCCGGCAGACTCCCCCGGCACAACATCGCCTGCCAAGACATTGCAGACATCCTGGAGTCAATCGACAAGAGATCCAGTTTTGATGCGAGGCTGTCCCTGGTGGAGATTTTACACCGGGAATTTTAATCTCTGCGAGAATCCCTGGGGTTCAGCCAGCAGCAGGTGGAAATGCATGCCGCTGAAAATGCCACACTACGGGAGTCGATCAAATCTCTCACCGATAACGTGACCCAGCTAAACATAGAAAATAAAAAAATCAGAATCAGAATCAGAATGGGGTTTATTGCCAAATGTTGAGCAGGTTTACAACATTAGGAAATTGATGCGGTGCTTCAGTGCAAACATAGTGTCATAAATAGCACTTAAATAGACATGGAAAAAAATAAAAGTAGGGATAAGAATTAAAAGTGCTACGTGGAAAGATATGTGCATGAGATATACATGAGATATATACATGAGAATAAGAATTAAGAGTGCTACGTTGAAAGATATATACATGAGTGCAGGTGGTGATCAGTGCCAAACATGGAATGATGCAGTGACACAGCGTAGGGTCATGTGTTAGTGGTGGGAACAGTCATACGGTTATTGTTCATGTGTCCAACAGCAGAGGGGAAGAAACTGTTCTTATGGCGAGAGGTTCTGGTGCGAATGGACCGGAGCCTCCTGCCTGAGGGGAGCAGGTCAAACAGACTGTGTCCAGGGTGAGAAGGGTCAGCTGAGATCCGAGCTGCACGCCGCAATGTCCTGGAGGTGTACAGGTCCTGCAAAGATGGGAGTCTGCAGCCAATCACCTTCTCAGCAGAGCGCACAACACGCTGCAGTCTCTGTTTGTCCCTGATAGTGGCTCCAGCGTACCACACGGTGATGGAGGAGGTGAGGATGGACTCGATGATTGCAGTGTAGAACTGCATCATCGTCCGTGTTGGCAGGTTGAATTTCTTCAGCTGCCTCAGGAAGTACATCCTCTGCTGGGCTTTCTTGATGACGGAGGTGATGGTGGGCTCCCACTTCAGGTCCTGGGTGATGGTGGTACCCAGGAAGCGGAATGAGTCCACAGAGGTGATGGGGGTGTCAGTCAGGATGATGGGGGGGAGTGGGGCTGTGTGCTTCCTGAAGTCCACAATAATCTCCACTGTCTTCTGGGCATTCAGCACCAGGTTGTTGTGGCTGCACCAGGACACCAGACGTTCAACCTCCCTCCTGTAGGCAGACTCGTCCCCGTCCGAGATGAGTCCAATAACGGTGGTGTCATCTGCAAACTTGATTAGCTTGACAGACTGGTGGGTGGAGGTGCAGCAGTTGGTGTACAGGGAGAAGAGCAGAGGAGAAAGAACACAGCCCTGAGGGGAGCCGGTGCTGATGGTCCGGGAGTCCGAGACATTCTTTCCCAGCCTCACATGCTGCTTCCTGTCCGTCAGGAAGTCAGTGATCCACCGGCAGATGGGATCAGGCACATTCATCTGGGAAAGCTTGTCTCGGAGATGGTCTGGAAGGATGGTGTTGAAGGCAGAGCTGAAGTCCACAAACAGGATCCTGGCGTAGGTTCCTGGGGAGTCCAGATGCTGCAGGATGAAGTGTAGGGCCATGTTGATGGCGTCGTCTACAGACCTGTTGGCTCTATATGCAAACTGCAGGGGGTCCAGGAGGGGGGCCGTGAGGGTCCTGAGATGGGAGAGAACTAGGCGCTCAAAAGACTTCATGACCACAGATGTCAGAGCCACGGGTCTGTAGTCATTTAGTCCAGTGATCCTAGGTTTCTTGGGGACAGGGATTATGGTGGAGGACTTGAAGCAGGCAGGCACATGACATGCCTGCAGTGAGGAGTTGAAAATGCCAGAAAACACTGGGGCCAGCTCGTTTGCACAGTGTCTGAGGGTGGCAGGAGACACGCCGTCTGGGCCGGGAGCTTTCCGAGCATTCAGGTTCTTAAACTGCTTCCTCACATCTGCTTCATGAATATGAAGAGTTGTGGTGGGAGGAGGTGGTGTGAAATCCTCTTTTGTGTGGGGTGAGGAGGGGGGTGTTGTAGGTGAACGGTTTGAAGGTGGTGATGGCTCTATGGAGGGGGGAGAGGTGGGGGAATTAGTGTCCAAAGTGTCTCTATTGTTGGGGCCGTTGGAGGTGTGAAGGCTGCCTGATGGCTCGTCAAAACGGCAGTAGAAGTCGTTAAGGGTATTGGCTAAGGAATAATAAAAGAATCCGTTATCGATCTACAAGCGTAGCATGCGAGACACCCTTGTGTTTTCTGGTATTCAAGAATCTGCCGGAGAGGACGCAGAGGCAACGGTGAAAAGCTTCATTAAAATCCACCTGAAGCTGCCGGAGGACACCGTAAAGAAAATCGCCTTCGATAGAGTGCATCGCTTGGGGCCGTGAGGTCGCCGGCCGGGAGACCACGTCCTATTGTGGCCAAATTCAGCCACTTCAAACAAGAAGAACAGGTGAAAAGCCGCGGCAGGGAATTAAAAGGAACGGACTTCAGCGTGAACGACCAGTTCCCCAAAGAGATCCTGGAACAACGCAGAGTCCTCTTCCCAATCCGACGCGGCCTCATCCAGAAGGGCTCCCGCGCTGTCATCACTGTGGACCGGCTGTACGTGGACGGACAGCTTTACCGTGGACTCTTACCAGATAAGAATCTGCTACACCCTTTCCCTATCCACTCACACTAACTTGCATTAACTTAACATTAACATCTGTTTAACTTACCAGTATCAAATCGCATCTTAAGTGTGATATCATAGCAGAATTAACACCGTCACTCTCCATCAACGGTTTGATTGGAATGTTTCAGGTTTTTTTTTTCTCTCTTTTCCCCCTTTTGTTTTTATGCTGCTCACCCTTGTCCTTGGTTTCTTTCTTTATTTCTTTCACTGCTTCGATCACCTGCTTCCACACTCATCCACAAACAACATCCTTTATTTCAACACATACGTACAGCACGATCACACACAATCATGCGCTCAACAGCAGCACATTTATATTAGTCAGACAGCGCACACAGACCTATGCAATACACTCACTTAAGCCAAGCCTACTCATATTAGTAAATATGCACACACATAGTCAGACTCAGGGAGCATCTCGCCACACATTTTTTCCCTCTCTCCTTCTCTTTATCTGTGAACAAGTGATGTATTCTCTCCACCTGTCTAAGCGACACACACAGCATACATCCCTAGTTATGCACAGACATCTATGGGTACACTGAGGTTCATTACATGGAATATAAATGGAGCTGGCTCTGGAGAAAAGAGGTTAAAAATATTTAACCAACTCAAAAAGCTACAGGCAGATGTTGTCCTTTTACAAGAGACCCACAGACCTCTTAGAGGTTCGAATGAACTTAAAACAGCTGAGTTTCCTAATGTGTTCTCAGCTTGTTATAATTCTAGACAAAGGGGAGTAGCAATTTTAATACATAAAAATATTAATTTCACAGTACTCGATACAGTTATAGATCCAGAGGGCAGATTCTTAATCATTAAACAATCTATACTTGATAAAAGCTATGTATTGTAAGTGTATATGGTCCAAATGTTGATGATCCCTCATTCTTTGACGGTTTTTTTCAGTGCACTCTCTGAACACTTAGATGGCACACTTGTTCTTGGAGGCGACCTCAACCTTGGACTAAATGAAGACATGGATAGGCTCAACACAGCAGGAACTCAGCGCAACTGGCAATCCACAAATATAATCAAACAGTATATGAGCGACTTTGGTCTTTGCGATGCATGGCGCTCCCTTCACCCCACCAGTAAGGAATATACTTTTTTCTCACATGTTCATCACTCCTACTCTCGTCTGGAATATTTTTTGGTCAGCAGCTCACTGCTCACATTTCAGACACTGAGATTCACCCTATAGCTGTTAGCGATCATGCTCCTGTGTCTTTAACACTAATGCACAAGAATAATACTACACCAAGAAAAAACTGGAGATTTAATACATCGCTGCTTAAAGATGAAGACTTTATTAAATATTTTAAAAGAGAGTGGACTTCATATTTAGACTTTAATGACACTCCCGGAACATCAGCTTCTGTTCTATGGGAAGCAGGGAAAGCTGTGATGAGAGGTAAAATAATTTCTTTCTCATCACATAAAAAGAGAGAAGAAAACAAAAATATTATGGAATTAGAAAAAAACATCAAATCACTAGAAGAAGCCTACACGTCCCACCAAAATCAGGAAACATTGAACAAAATACGCAAAACAAAACTAGAATTAAATGAGATAATTGATTTAAAAAAAAAAAAAAAATTCTTAGTACAAAGACTACGCTTACAAAATTATGAACATGGTAATAAATCCGGTCAATTTCTAGCAAACCAGCTAAAAATAAATAAAGAAAAAACAACTGGGAACACAATATATGACCCGAAACAAATGAACAACATTTTCAGGGATTTCTATAAAAGATTGTATTAACCACAAATAAACCCATCTAAAAAGGACATTGATCAGTTTGTAGACCACGTAACTCTTCCAAAATTATTAGACACTCAAGAAATGGCACTGGATTCGCCACTGACATCAGGTGAACTCCAGGAAGCCCTGATAAGTATGCCCAATAATAAGGCTCCAGGTCCAGATGGCTTTCTTGCAGAATTCTACAAAGAATTCTGGATGATTCTAGCACCAGTTTTCTACAGAACGTTGTTGGGAATCAAAGAAAAGGGCAGACTTCCATCAAATATGAATTCTGCAAACATTAATCTCCTGCTAAAACCATACAACGACCCTGTATATCCCTCAAGCGATCGTCCAATATCCCTTATAAATGTAGACCTTAAAATAATCTGCAAAGCTTTCTCAAAGAGACCCGCTTCATCCTGACCAAACTGGTTTCATAAAAGGTAGGCACTCATCAACAAATACACGCAGATTACTTAATTTGATAGACTACTCATACAGTAAAAACCTAGAAACTACAATATTCTCTTTAGACGCAGAAAAAGCATTTGACAGAGTTAACTGGAAATTTCTATTTGCAACTTTACACAAATTTGGTTTTGGATCCTCTTTCATTAACTAGTTAAAATATTATATAACTCCCCAACAGCTTGTGTCAAAACAAATGACCAAACATCCCCCAGCTTCTGTCTCCTGAGGGACACCAGGCAGGGATGCCCACTCTCCCCTTAACTGTTTGCAATTTTTATTGAACCACTAGCAGCAGCAATTAGACAGAATTCAGTAATTAAGGGCATAAAATGCAAGAACGTGGAACATAAAATCAGCCTTTATGCGGATGATGTGTTACTTTTTCTCCAAAACTCACAAACTAATATCTCTGGGGTGATTGAATTGATAAACTCTTTTGCAAGAATATTAGATTACTCAATTAACTGGTCAAAATCTACAGTCATTCCGATTAATTGCTCCTTCCATAATGCTTCTTCTACACCACTGCAATCGGGAAATATAAAATATTTAGGTATTAATGTTTCTCCCAAGCTTGCAGATCTAACTAAATTAAACCATATCCCACTTTTAAAGAAGGTAGAAGATGATCTGGCTAGATGGAAATGTCTACCCATATCATTAATGGGAAGGGTTGCCGCTATAAAAATGATGGTCTTACCAAAAATAAATTATTTATTCTCAATGATCCCAACTAAACCGCCACAAGATTGGTTCAGATCTCTAGATTCATACATGTCCAAATTCTTTTGGAAAAATAAACCCCCACGTATAAGCTTAAAAACACTACAAAAGACCAAGGATAGAGGAGGACTAGAACTGCCTAACTTTCAGCACTACTTCTTAGCCAACAGGCTTCAGTTTATCTCAGGATGGCTAAAACATACCCTCTTAGATGAACCTTGGCTAGATGTAGAACAGGCACTTTGCAATAATCTAGAGATTTCAGATCTACCATTTATCAGCTCAAACATCCAACGACATGAATGCTTCAAAAGCGTCAACATCAGCTCTTCTCTGACAGCATGGTGGGAGTTTCTAAAATTGACGGAGTCTTCATTAATCCCATGCAAACATACACCTATCTGGAACAACCCTGACATATTACAAACCAATAATATGATAAACTTTTCAGATTGGAATGGTAAAGAAATCAAATGCTTAAAACA
The DNA here is from genome assembly GCF_963969265.1 of Rhamphochromis sp. 'chilingali'. Lineage (NCBI taxonomy): Eukaryota > Metazoa > Chordata > Actinopteri > Cichliformes > Cichlidae > Rhamphochromis > Rhamphochromis sp. 'chilingali'. The sequence continues at coordinate 34,581,069 of NC_137945.1, read as the reverse complement.
TATATTAGAAGGAACAGAATTTATTTCATTTGACAGACTAGTTACACAATATGGGATCAACAATAGAATAGAATAGAATGCCTTTATTGTCACTATACAGTTGTACAATGAGATACAGAGCCTCTCCTACTCAGTGTAAACATGCTGGGGGGGGGGGGGGGGGGGCGGTACAGTTCTGCAGCGCTATGTACATATGGACAGTATTAACATAGGGAAAAACATATATATATATATTAGGGGTGCAACGATACACAAAATTCACGGTTCGGTTTGGTTCGATACTTTGGTGTCACGGTTCGATATTTTTTCGATACAAAAAAAATGTTCATGCCTTTTTAATTTGTCATTTATTAAAATTATAAATATATATTTTAACTCAAAAGTACAGTTTTTAAATTTAACCCTAACCCTTGTGCGTGTTTTTTATTTTGACAGCGAATGCGCACCTGCGGACCACTTATGTGCAGCCCTGGTTATTTAGCTCCTCATTTTGCAGCCACAGAAATTCTTTTGTCCATGAAACCATAAAGCTGCACTTTCTTTTTGCCTTATAGTCTGATTTGTCATAACTTCTCCGTTTTGTGGTAAGCTTTTCTTTGGCTGTCACTTCTTCACCCTGACCTGTCTTATTTGGCTCAGCAGAACTGAAATGCTTTTACACATGCACTCACATAAGCTCAACGATTCTCTGCGCGATCAACCTCTCACATGTTTAAGCTTGCTGCGGGAGATTTCACTTGTCATGTTTGCATAGTAAGCTAACAATTAATAAGACGATGTCAGAGGAATTGGTGCACAAATTATCATCACTCACAGATCAGTGCTGTCGCTCTCTATACACCGTTCACGCGATTGCAAAGTGAAAGCAAAAAAACAAGTGCAAATTCAAACACGATTTCAATATGTCACATATTGACAGTGGCTCACCGATGCCAATGACATAATTACCCAGCTACATTTCCGAAAGAATGCAAAAGCATTGACATATATTTTTCCTTCCTACAAAAGCCCGACGGGCAGGGCAGAGATAGATTTTGGTAGCCCGACTGAAAAAATCGCTAGCCCCGGGACGTCGGGCTAGCGATATTGCGAGCCCTGTATCTGATTGAGGAATCACTCATCTTTGGAAAAGAGAGTTTATTACAGAGAAATGTCTCTTTCCAAAATAAAAGCTATACTATCCGCTTCTTCTGGGCTATATTCTCAGCAGCATATTAAACAGCTGTCTAAATGACTCGGCTAAAGTTAGTAGCATGCTTGCTTGTTTTTTTCTGCTTCCACTTGTCTTTGCACTAGGATGATGTCGGCGTAAATGTGCAGTCATATTCGTTGTGTTCCCACTAGTGCTTTCAGGTTAATCTCGTTGAAATGACCTTAACGCCACAACACGGCAAATCTCCGTTAATGAGCTATCCCTGATAGCCCCGTGCATGGGGCTAGACGGCCAACACGTTAACGAGCTAACTGCGCTAACACACTAGTTCCCACCCATGTAATTGAGCATTGCATGGCACATCCAACATACTGTTTTACTTTAGTCCATGACTCGCTTACCTTCAGGGTCATACATCACATGAAAACCAAAATAATTCCAAACGCCAGATCTGAATGAGAGTGGGGGAGGTCCATGTTGTAAGGGGAGCTTAACTTCTGTCTCGCTAGCTTGCCCTGCGCTCTTCCTTCTGACGATGCTGTCTGTGTTGAGCGCTCAGTGAATCTGCGTTCGACTACTCCGCCTAGGCTGCACTGTCGACCCTAGGCGGAGCAGTCGAACGCAGATTCACTGAGCGCTCAACACAGACAGCATCGTCAGAAGGAAAGTTGATAAAATAAATTACAAATGTTGTATTGTTCGATACATATGCGTACCGAACCGAAAGCACTGTATCGAACGGTTCAATATCGATACGAATATCGTTGCACCCCTAATATATATATATAAACTGTACAATATACAAGACGTAAGTAATATGTAATGAATAGTGTTATGTATACAAGAAAAACTTTTTAGAATATCAACAAATTAAATCCATAGTAAAAAAGAAATTCAAACCGGGTCAAGTTGAACTACAAACACCACCAAGTGTGGTTCAATTTCAAAAAGAAGAAGCAAAAGAAGATCCAAACTAAGCTTCACATAAGCATCGTCATGAATTCACTATAACTTTTGCTGTTTTGCTTCCACCACGATAAAATCACACTTCATACACAGCTCTCTCTCTCTCTCTCTCTCTCTCTCTCTCTCTGTACTTCAAGAACAGTTTCCCGTCTATCCCCGAAATCTGTTTTCTGCATTATTCACTTGCTTGTTACGCACAAGACTAACGTTGTTTACAGCGCTGTCGGCCGATGTTTTTTTTTCCCTTTTACTTACTTCCGAAAAGAAAACCTAATTTCTGCCGTTCAACAGGCTTCTGAACAAATTTAAACTTTTTAAAATTATACAAAATGCAAAATGCTCAGCTGTGTCTCTAATAACACCGCTGTAACTTCAGAGGTAATGTTCATAAGTTGATTAATGGTTTTCTTTCGTTTGTGATCTACTGCAGAATATTTTTATAAAATCCCAGGCCAGGAAAATCACCTTCATGTTTTTTCTGTGCTAATCAACGTTGACAGGCTATGACAGCGTCCTTATGTGCCAACACCGGTGTTTTAACTAGCAAAGCAACGTGGCTGATGTGGAGTGAAGCCACGTTAATGACAACGTGTACAACCATTGGAGATGTGAGCAGGAACAATTGACGGAACAACTGACGGAAAAAATGTGGACTTTATACCAGTTTTTAAATTGTGTTGATCGGCCACGTAAAACCAGAGTTATGATAAAAATATCTGCAATGTTTGTTTTTCTTCCTGAATACTGTCGTTGTTTATATTTACTGCGGGAAGAAACGGTAAAAACTGCGTTTTATAAGGAAAACACTCAAAAGCACTCTCCGCCTGTGAGCAAAAACAAAACAAAAAAAACCTCCCACCCTTTCCTATTGGTGGAAAAATTTACCATGTCGACCAATCAAAAAATGAAATGGCAATGTGGCATTTAGTTGTTTAGGAAGGGGGAAGATTTAGGAGTGACAGCGGTGTTTTGAGATGTGAGAGATTTGTGACATTTAGCATGTTTGGCATAAAGTTGGTGTGTTGTCTTGTGTAGTTAGTGTGTAGTGTAGTCAATAGTTTTGTTGTGTGTGTGAGAACAATGAGGCGACTGCTGAATGTTACAGGTGTTACAGCAGTGATACATCTGCTGTTGTCAGGCCTGCAGGTATCAGGTTGTTGTTCTCCTTCATCTCATAGTGGACAGAAATTATTTTTTGGAGTGACACAAATAATTTGTGTGGCATCAGATTTGAGGCAGAACAGCTGATTGTTCTGTAAATAGTTTGAAATGTTTATTTAAAAAACTCCTTGGCTGCACTTTTAGGTAAACAGCTGCAAAAACTTTGTTTTACTTTTCTGAAGAAGTAACTATATAATTAATTGCCCAACATTATATACTGTATTTTGCAGACAGAGAGTTACAGGACTCTCTCCCTGATCACAGACTCATACTCATAGTACAAGCCAGAGCTTTATTTAAAAAAAAAAAAAAGAGAGAAAGAAAAAGAAAGGTGTGTTTTCAAAATTGGAGTTATTTTTACTTCCAATAGTGTTAACATGCTACACAGGTCATGAACAAGAATTTTTTTTTTTAATTTTCATTATAAGTGGGCTAAAGCATTAATTAAAAGTAGTCTAACATAAATGCTAGACTAGGGCCACTTCCGGCGCCCCCCGTGTGCGGCAGCCTGTTACAGCAGCTCTGCTCAATCTGAGTTTCTTTCTTTCTTATCTTTTCTTCTCGTAATTTTTTATAACTAACGTATCAGTAATTAGACTCTGCAACCATGTTCTACCGTTTTGTGCTAGTTCTGGTCGTTTTTCTTAGTTTATTTCTACTTTTTTCACGCGTGTCTGGGGACCCAGAGCAGGGATCCTTTGTTTACAGTAAGGATCAGCTGTTAGCGCTGCGTCCCGCAGCGGTACTGCCGGCAGACAGACCCGACATTCCCAGCGAGCTGAGGAGGAAAAGACGGGGGTGTCGTGCTGGGAAGGAGCGCCGTCGCCCGAGAAGGAGACGTTATCGACCATCTCTTCCTTCTGTAATCATTGGAAACGTAACATCTTTGCCCAATAAGATGGATGAGCTCACGTCGCTAACCTGGTCACAGAGGGAGTACCGGCAATGTAGCATCATGATGCTAACGGAGTCGTGGCTAACACCGCTAACTCCGGACACAAGCGTGACACTACCGGGATTTCAGATGCTGCGAGCGGACAGGACGAGAGAGAGCGGTAAGAGGAAAGGAGGGGGACTGGCAGTTTTTGTGAACGACAGATGGTGTAACCCTGGGCACATCACTGTGAAAGAACAACTCTGCAGCAGAGACATTGAGCTGTTAGCCGTTAGCATGCGTCCGTACTATCTGCCCCGGGAATTCTCGCATGTTATCGCAATAACAGCGTATGTCCCCCCCCTCGGCCAACGCGGATGCAGCCTGTGACACTCTCCACTCAGTGGTCAGCAGACTGCAAACACAATCTCCGAGAGCCCTTCTCATAATATCAGGGGACTTCAATCATGCCTCTTTGGACTCCACACTGCCCACCTTCACCCAGTATGTGACCTGCTCAACCAGAGACAATAAAACACTGGACTTACTGTATGCCAATGCTGAAGAGGCATACAGTTCATCACCTCTCCCTCCACTGGGCAAATCTGACCACAACCTGGTGCACCTTGTCCCTGTGTATGAGCCCTTAGTGCGCAGGGTGCCACCAGCCACCCGCACAGTGCAGAGATGGTCAGAGGAGAGCGAGGAGGCTCTTAAGGACTGTTTTGAGTCGACTGTGTGGGAGGTGATCTGTGACGACCATGGAGAGGACATCGACAGCCTTACTACATGCATTACTGACTATATTAATTTCTGTGTGGATAACACCGTACCTACCAGGACTGTACGGTGTTTCTCCAACAACAAACCTTGGATTACCCCAGAAATTAAAGCTGTCCTCAAGCAGAAGAGGAGGGCCTTCAAATCCAAAGACAAAGAGGAGTTGAAAAGGGTGCAGAGAGAGTTGAGGGGACTGATAAGGAATGGGAAGGACAGCTACAGGCAGAAGATGGAGAACCAGCTTCAGCAAAACAACGTTGGTGAAGTCTGGAGAGGCCTCAGAACCATCTCAGGCCACAAACAGCAGAACTCTCTGCCTGGGAGGGATGTGAGGTGGGCAAATGAACTGAATCATTTCTTCAACAGATTTGATTCAACCATGAGACAGTCTACAACATCGGCTGCAGACTCACCCACCCCCACTGCTGCTGTTCCACCTCAGACACTTCACACCTCCTCTATTCACCCTGCTCACTCCTCCCCACCCCCAACAACAGCATCCAATACACACTCAACACAAGGCTCCAGCCTGTCTCTCTCAACCACCCAGGTTAGGAGGGAACTGAGGAGGATTAATGGCAAGAAGGCAGCGGGCCCAGATGGCATCAGCTCGAGGGTCGTCAGGTCCTGCACGGACCAACTGTGTGGGGTGATGGAGCACCTCTTCAACCTGAGCCTGAGGTTGGGAAGAGTCCCACAGCTCTGGAAAACCTCCTGTGTTGTACCAGTGCCAAAGACTTCACGCCCCAAGGACCTCAACAGCTACAGGCCGGTGGCTCTGACATCCCACCTGATGAAGACCCTGGAGCGGTTGGTCCTGGCTCAGCTTCGGCGCCTAACAAGCTCATCACTGGACCCACTTCAGTTTGCCTACCAGCCTGGCATTGGCGCGGATGATGCCGTCATTCACCTCCTACATCGTTCCCTCGCTCACCTGGAGACCGCTGGAAGCACTGTGAGAATCATGTTCTTTGATTTCTCCAGTGCCTTCAACACTATTCTTCCCTCGGTTCTGAAGGACAAGCTGGAGAACTCTGGAGTGGACCATCGCCTCACTACCTGGATTTTGGACTACCTCACCGACCGACCACAGTATGTGAGGACTCAGGGCTGTGTGTCGGACAGGGTCGTCTGCAGTACGGGGGCCCCACAGGGAACGGTTCTGGCTCCGTTCCTCTTCACCATCTACACTGCAGACTTCTCCCACAATTCCACCCAGTGCTTCCTGCAGAAGTTCTCTGATGACTCTGCAATAGTCGGCCTCATCACTGATGGGGACGACAAGGAGTACAGAGGACTGACTCAAGACTTTGTGGACTGGTGCCAGCTGAACTACCTCCAGATCAATGCCAGTAAAACCAAGGAGCTGGTGGTAGACTTCCGCAGGCACAAGCATTCTCCACTGCAACCACTGAACATCCAGGGTATGGACATTGAGGCTGTGGACAGCTACAGGTACCTTGGTGTTCATCTGAACAACAGACTGGACTGGACTCATAACTCAGACGCCCTCTACAGGAAAGGGCAGAGCAGGCTGTACCTGCTGCGGAGACTCAGGTCGTTTGGGGTGGAGGGCCCACTCCTGAAGACCTCCTATGACTCTGTGGTGGCTTCTGCTATCTTTTATGGTGTGGTCTGCTGGGGCGGCAGCATCTCTGCTGGGGACAGGAAGAGACTGAACAGGGTGATCCGAAGGGCCAGCTCTGTTCTAGGATGCCCTCTGGACCCAGTGGAGGTGGTGAGTGACAGGAGAATGGCGGCTAAGCTGTCATCCCTGTTGGACAACGTCTCCCACCCCATGCAGCAGACTGTGACAGCACTGAGCAGCTCCTTCAGTGGGAGACTGCGGCACCCACGGTGTGGGACGGAGAGATTTCGCAGGTCTTTCCTCCCCACTGCTGTCAGACTCCACAACAAAGACTTTAACTGAACAAACACACACATCCACACATGTGCAATAACACTAAGTGCAATAATCTTTTCTGGCATCGTTGTATTTTTACTCAGTTGTATATAGCATTCGTATTCTATTTTTATCTTATTGTATATTTTTATTCTATTTTATTCTACTGTATATAGTATATTATTTTATTCTATTCTGTACAGCTGTGTACTGTATTTATTCTTATTGTATTCTAATTTTTGCGTCATAACTTTTGCACTGTCCACTTCCTGCTGTGACAAAACAAATTTCCCACGTGTGGGACTAATAAAGGTTATCTTATCTTATCTTATCTTATGCTGTAATTTGATTATTTTAATAAACCATGTAACTTGGATGGATTCGATGCTGGCGTGACCACAGTGCACACGTCTGCTGTTGCTCACAGTGGTCCAAGGGACGCTCAGGGAGTTTGTGTGTTCGCTCAGACACATGATAAATTAGAGGAAACATTGCTGGTCACATAATAACAAGCACAGTCATTTATAGAAATCTATTTTTTTTTTATTTGAGCAGTGTTATCAGTGACTTTGGTACCATGTTTGTGAGCATTTCCCACATATGCAAAGGAAGAGGGTCAGGCAGTACAAGTGATGTACTTCCAAGCATGCTTCTCCACCATGAAAACTTTGGAGAAAAATGTGTCTGTTTTAATTAGTGGAGTGTAAAATGACAGTAAGTATTTGCAGGCTCAAGATGGTCCATTTTTCATGTTTTCATGTTAGAAAACATGTCATGCATAACTGCTAAAACTCAGTTACTAAAGCTCTTTCAAGCAGTAATGTGTACAAATTACGCCGTAACTGATCAATTATGAGACGTTTTCCCAGCCACTACGTGAGAAGTGGTCATTTCCCATGCTCTCAAAGTAGCGCGCATTGTATCGGGTGGGGGCTGCTGTTAACTTGTCCCTCAATGAACGATGGCGTCGTCTTCCAACAACAGTGCTGCTGCGAACAATCAGGTGAGTGTTTAAGTTTGGAACAATTACACTGCAGTCTGTGAATACTACGAATTTAAGAAGTGACTATTGTTACGGTAAATTTTTCGGCTATTCAGTTTTTTTATTTTATAACGTTTTTTACTGAAATGCTAGCTCAACAGAAACGCCTCGCTATCATTTTCAGCTGAAACTTACGTCCTACTTGATCTGTAAGCTTGGAGAACAACAAAGTTAGTGAAGTAACGTAAAATTCTTTGTATTTAATTTAGGAGCAGCTAAAAAGAGAGATGCTTCAGTGACTACTGCATAAAGTTTCCCAGGTCATGCACAGACAACCCCTCGATGTGGACTATTTGCAGTTTGTTATCGACCATGAGATGGTCCTTTTAAGATCTTTGTCCGATCAGGTTGAGATCCCTCAAAGTATTATAAATGCTCTGATAGAGCTGTCAACTGTGCTCAGTATGGAGGACGTCAATGAACAAACCCCCTCTCAGATGTCAGTGTCAGAAGGAAAGCTGGGACGTCCAAATTACAATGTATCACCTGTACAGCTCCAGATACTGACAGAAATGTTCTTATCAATCACCCAAATTGCAAAACTTCTTGGAATATCTGTGAGGACAGTGAAACGTCGTTTGCATGAATATTGCATTTCCATAAAGCAGTGCTACAGTACAACAAGTGATGAAGAGCTGGACAATTTAGTAAGATCTATAAAGACAAGAACACCTCATGTTGGATAAAGGATGATGAAAGGGATGCTTCAAGCCATGGGCCACCATGTACAGTGGAAGAGAGTGTACTCGTCGATGCACCGTGTGGACTCTGCTGGTATTTTCTCAAGAATGACAAGGCTGGGATTTGTGGTCCGAAGGACATATTCAGTGCAAGGTCCTCTATACTTGATGCATATAGACACAAACCATAAACTAATAAGGTAGGATGAATTCTGACAATACTGCTAAATACTGAATTATGTTTTATACCTGTTAATGCCCTAGTTGTTGTTTTTGTTGTTCTTTTTACAGATTTGGCCTGGTGATATTCGGAGGGATTTCATTTCATTTCATTTTTATTTATTTCACACTTGGTACTACAAATCAAACAAAACAACCACATCTTCTATCAACAAAACACAACAACCATGTGTGAAAAGGAGCAGGAAGAAGAAAATATTCTTATTAAACCCTGCCCCCTATCTACCATCGAACTTATATCACCGATGGGCACCAAAAATCAGGAACAAACTAATATTGACATTTCTCTCCGGTCGAATCCCAAACCAACATCACATTCATTCGCATTCTTCATACTGAGTTATCGTTTTAAACATATAACACTTTTTAAAACATTGTAGATTTATACAATTCTTTAAATTATAATGAAGTGAATTCCACAGTCTTATACCCCTAACCGTTGTGCTCATTAATCTTTGTGTAGTCCTGGCTAACTGATGTTTAAAATAAATAGATGGGTACTCAAGAAAGGTGATTTTTCACTTTCAAAATTGAGCTGAATGAGATGTTAATTGAAAAGTGAAATACTTGTGTTTTGGTCTACCATAAAACTTACCATATACTGTAATATAGAGATCCTTCTGTAGAACAAAATGTTCCTAATCTGTTTATGTTTGTCAGTATTTGGTGACTATAAATGCTTGGTAAACTAATTCTTCAAGTTGCTAAAAGGATTTTTTTTTACCCTTTGCATTTGGGTGAATAGTTGATTACAAGTACTGCTACACCTCATGGCAGCTTGCTACCTTGGGAATTATGTAGCCGGCTTTTTTTCTTGTACTTATAAATATAAAATAAATGTACCAAGCTACAATACCTGATAAACATGTTTCTATCTTTAATTATAGTAACTTGACTTGACCAAGTTTCCACTTAATGATATTTACATCTCTAGATCATGTACCTGGGTGCTGCTGCCAACAACAGAGCATCAACTGCACTTGCTTTCTTCTTGGAGGCTGTACAAAAGTATGGCTTTCCATTGAGGTAAAATCTATACAAAATTAATTTTCACAATGCTTGTGCAAATGTGTAAATATGATTCCCCCCCCCCCCCCCCTTGATTAGCAGTGTAATTATTTTGACATGCAATGTGTAAACTGTAGCCTATATGATCAGTTTAAATGTTTAAATGGTTCAAACATTTAGAATTCTTGAAAGGTGTGCTTATACAGAGCTGCACACTGTTGAATGACCAAAACAATAAACTTCTAATAACCAGTCTAAAGTAAAATTATATTAAAAACACAAAGGCTGCAATAAATTTTAAGAGTGACATGTTTTTTTTAGATTTAAAACAAATTGTACTGTCGATGTTTAATTTTGTTTCAGAGTTCGAGGGGATCAAGGGGTGGAAAATGTTGGAATAGCAAGATGCATGTTCACCATCCGGGGCTGTGGAAGAGGAAGCTTTCTGTCAGGCAAGAGTGTTCACAACCAAAGGTATGTGTAGTATTTGTATAAATGTCCCATGGAAATAAGAAAAATGTTCTTATATATTTTTCAATTCAGTGAATTTCTGGGTAAAATTCTGAAAACGTTGCCATATTTTGATGTTGAACAGAATAGAGCGCTTGTGGCGAGATGTGTGGATGGCTGTTTCAAGCGTGCACTATGAAACCCTTCACAACCTCGAGGATGAAGACCTTCTGAATCCAACTGATGGTGTCCACATGTTTTGTGCCCAACATACATTTCTTCCACGTCTGCAGAGGGATCTGGATGTCTTTAGACAGGGTTGGGATAACCACCCTCTAAGGACAGAGAGGAATCTGTCCCCACAACAACTGTGGACACTGGGACTCCACCAGAATCCAGTTGATACTCCAGACACAGTGGAGATACTAAAACAAATCTAAATTATACAATCCCTCTTTAATCAAGTTTCAAAAAGTGCACTTGGAGATGTTGAAAAAAACACGGTGTGCTGTCACTGCAGACTATCAGCTTTAAGTTGGGGGTATTTCAAAGAACATTTTGGTCCTTTAAGTGGAAGGCACATATGAAAACAGTTCAAATACCTCTGCAGTTATAGCCAATCGTGTTAGTTTCATTTCAAATCCATTGCGTGGCATATAGAGCCAAAAGTAGAATTCCCATGTTCCAATATTTATGGAGCTGACTGTTTGTCTTGAAATTCCCAACACTGTTTTTGAATTGTCATTTGAAATATCTTTTTTTTTTTTTTTAAATCATCACAGGAACTCGAGGATGCGTACTTAGATGTCAACTCTATTGGTGAGCTGGATGGGAGCAATCCTGGAGTAATTCTTCCATCAGATAGAGGACATCTGAGGAGGACATGGCAAGACTAAGAGACACTGTCAATGTAACAAGGCCCTCTCAGTCACATGGCCGAGACATTTATTTGGATGTACTTAACTTTGTACTAGCTCACCGTTCCTAGGCGGCAACATTTTTATTTTGAATTTTCAACCCAGAGAAGGTTCATGAATAGCTCAGGCCTTTATTTGATGTGATATACATGTAAAATGAACCTGCCAGGAAATGTTTATGTGAACACTCAAACATCACATTACAAACTATTTTTTTTGTCTCTGGCACATTTTTCAACAGTAAACCTGTATGTTTTTGTGTGCTTCATGCCACTCATTAAAGAACTCTGGCTGTCAATCTCCAACTTTGAAATGTGCTTCCTGAACATTAAATGGAAGGAGCAGCATTTTGAGTTACACCTCAAAACTATTGATAGACAATGCTTTACACATTGTTAAATTCCTGGCCAAGATGAAAAGCCTCCAGCAGAACCATTCTGAATTGACTATAGGACTTCATATGTTTCACAGGCAGGACAATGGTCTTAGCACAGGATGACACAACAGTATAGCAGATGCTGTGATTTCCAAAGTCAGCTTCACAATTGTGATTAAATTTTACCACCACAGCAAAGTCCTTCTTTTCTGAGGGGAGGAGAGGAACATGGCCTTGACCGGTGATCCATTGCAGAAACCTGGCAGGTGTGATAGATCTTGGGCCATTTTCGTCAGCTACATGTTCTTGACCTTCTGTTAGGATAAGAGTGAATTTTAAGACGTTTTGAAGAACCCTGGCCTTTTGGACAAAAAAAATATCTAAATATTTGAATTCGATACAAGTGTAACTTTTGTCACTAAAACCTTAGGATATAATTTTGGAATGTGACAACTATAAACTAGACAAAAATAACCATTTACCTTCTGACTCATAAAGCAAGTCCTGAATGAAGTTAACCAGGTCCAGCTCAACCTGATGCTTGGAGGTTCCCTTCTCACTCAGCTGAGGGTGAATGGACGCCATGACAAACTCGGCACTAACCTATGATGATATTAGAAAGCAAAGCAACCCAACGGCTTGATTACTTCAGGGATGCAGTATTCGGGCCCTAGAACTTTTCCACAGTTTGTCACATTATAGCCACAAACATGAATATATTTTATTGGAATTCAACATAAAAGACCAATAAAAAGTGGTAAACAACTGGGAATTGTAACAAAATTCATCCATGATTCAAAACATTTTTTTACAAATAAATAACTGAAAAGTGTGGTGTGTGTAATTATTCAGCCCCCTCAGTCAATACTTTTTAGAAACACCTTTTGCTGCAATTACAGCTCCCAGTCTTTTAGGGTATTTTTCTACCAGCTTTGCACATCTACAGACTGACATTCTTGCTCATTCTTCTTTGCCAAACTGCTCCAGCTCAGTCAGATTAGATAGACAGCGTCTGTGAACAGCAGTTTTCAGATCTTGCCACAGATTCTGGATTGGATTTAGATCTGGACATTGACTGGGCCGTTCTAACACATGGAAATGTTTTGTTTTTCTATTGTTGCCCTGGCTTTACTGTATGTTTAGCAATCATCAGGAAATGTCTATGGGCAACTGACTACACTGAGACCAAAGGGGGCTGAATAATTACACACACCACACTTTTCAGTTATTTATTTGTAATAAATATTTGGCATCATGTATGATTTTTGTTCCACTTCTCTAATGTACACCACTTTGTGTAGGTGTTTCATTTAGAGTTCAAATAAAATAGATTCATATTTGTGTCTGTAATGTAACAAAATGTGTAAATGTATGTAATACATACATGTAAAACTGAAAATACGTTTGTACTCACTTTCACATCTCCCCCAAGGACGAAGAGAGGCTGGCAGATTTCTGGGTATTGCTTAATCAGCAGGTGGAGGCCATACAGCTGCAAACCCTCCTTGAGTTGTTCCAACATTGGCTGCAATCTAAGCACAGCATGGAGTGTAATGGCTCTGTGGGTACAAAAAAAGAGATTAAACAACATCTTCAGATGCTATTTTTCTTACATTCATATAGAAAAGCTTCTATCCCCAAGCCATCCGTGCCCTAAACACACACACCCGCCCTCTCACATCATCTATAATTGACTGAGACAGGACTCTTCCAGACACAATTCCTTTAATTTTAAATATGTTTATATTGTCTATCCTGTAAAATAGTCAGATATCTATTCATATTAATGTACAGAATTCACCTGCTTGCTGCTACTACTGCACATTCACCCAGTGTATATACTATATATACATATATATAATGTTCTTCCTCTACACCCCCCCCCCCCCAATTTTTGCACATGTCGAGGAGCGTGTCAGGCTACATTTCACTGTGTGTTATACTTGTATAACTATGCATGTGACAAATAATAAAGAACCTTGAACCTTGAACCTTGAAAAACTAAAACCTGTCACAGCATACCGGACAATCGGTTCCTTGTTTTGAACCGAGATGGCTCCAGTGAATCCACAGTTTAAAATCTCATCAGTAAGGCCCTGAAGTGACTGCTCAGTTGAAGATTCCACCTAAAAGTAATTTAAGAGATGAAATTATATAGCTGCAATGTGTACTAAGGCAATATTTTTACTAGTTATACAGCACCTGGTCAATCAGTAACCGCAACTGTGAATCTGCCACTGTAATTTTTATCCAGCTGTGTTGGGTTGATCTGCCCATTGCAGAGGTAACTGTAAGCCCACTGGCTGAAAAATGTAGGGGCAGGACCTCCTTGTGCCAAACTAACAGCCAGAATCTCACCAACAGTCCTACTTATACAAACAGCATGAGTGTATTGCTTATACTATAAAACATGACAGTTTTCCCTTTCTTTAAAATAAACATGCCTGAAGAGTCCACTGTCAAAGTCAGTAAGGGAATAGTGTGGACTTTTTTGATGTGGTGGTCCTTCAAAGAAACGAGTCTTGATTCCGGCGACCATTTCTATTGAGAGAAGAAAGTTATGAATTATCCGATGTAAAACATTCATTTAGAGCTGGGTGAAATAAGATTTTTTTCATATCACAGTATTTTTTTCATTTGAGGCAATACTGATATATATATATATATACACATATATATATATATATATCATAATGTGTCTCACTGATTTTGAAGGCTTAACATGACAGATGTACTGAAGGAACATCATACATCTGTTCCAGATATGTAAAAATTCCATTCAAAATGAAAATATTGATTCAAAAAAGATGCCCTGCGATGGACTGGCGACCCATCCAGGTTGTACCCCGCCTTTCGCCCTGTGACCGCTGGAGATAGGCACCAGCACTCCCCGCGACCCCACAAGGGATTTTTGGGGCAGGGATAGCTCAGTAGGTAAAGTGGTCGCCCCATGATCGGAAGGTTGGCGGTTCGAATCCACTTAACGGCTACCCTGAGGTACCCCTGAGCAAGGTACCGTCCCTACACACTGCTCCCCGGACGCCTGCTTAGTGGGCTGCCCACTGCTTCACTGAGTGAATGGGTCAAATGCAGAGAAAAACAAGTAATTTCCCCATGGGGATCAATAAAGTATCCATTATTATTATAAGCGGCCAAGAAAATGGATGGATGGATGATTCAAAAAAGAAATCATAGTATACAGAAAGGTGTACTTGAGACAATAATATTGACACCTTTTATCAACACCAAACCAGTAAGCTCATAACACAACATAGTCACATCACAGCCATGCTATGGTTTAAAAAAAAAAGAGTATTTTCCCTGTGTTACCGGTGTTTTGGTTTTCGACCTTGGTTTTCTCATTTTTGGTTTCGGCCAAGAACTTTCATATCAGTCCATCCCAAATTATAAACATGATTGATGTATAGTTTAGTAAAGGAGAAATATAGTCATATTTACAACACAACTGGAGCAGAGTTCACTTAGAAGATAAAATATATATTACAGAAGTATAAAATTTAGGGATTGGTCATTTCTTCAACATAAATAATACGAATGGAAAAGTAATTGATCTCTTTAAGTTCACCTGTGAGAAATTCTTTTCGAAAGGCACCAGTGTCTATTCCTGCTTCCCCAAAGAAGGACACCTTCAACATTGCAGTGGGTGAATTTTTCTTTTGACGTTGCCACTGCAGAAGGTCTCTCTCCAGAATGTTTGTTCTTGAAATAAGGATGAACTGCTTCTCCACATCAACTCTTTGACAAATCGCATCCAACACATCGTCGACACTAAAAAAATCCATAAATGAAAGAATAAACACTCTTTATTCAGTTCAGAGTATTAATAGTCATCTGTGTGTGTGATGTTTTTTACCTTTTCATATGGTCCTCTTCTACTATGTTCTCCTCAATTTCATCCACGTCTATTACATTTTTGCTTCTAATAAAAATAAAGAAAAAGTTGGTGTGTCAATGGGAAATTCTCAAGATGTTATATCCTATATGTAATTTTAAAAGCCTTGCTTTTTCAACTACCTTTATCCACATGTGCTTTCATGGATTTCAAGGAAATAAGGTGCAAATTTCAAGTTACAGATAGGACACTGAAGTTTCTAAAACAGAAATGAGAGTTAAAATATTGAATAGAGTTCCATTGTAGTTATGTTAATGGTCTATACTCATTTATATTAAGATATTACTTCTTCATCCAATTCCTCTGTGTCGGTGTGCTCTTCAGAAGGCTGCACGGACACTATTTGGACCTCGGTTTGACATGCCTATCATAATTAATAGACATATAACATTGCTGATTAAGATTTTAAAAAAAGTGGGACAATTTTTTTATTGCCATTTCAATGCAATGCAATTTCATTAAAATAAATGCATATATTGTTCTAAGATGTATGTACCTCTGTGTCCTCAGCTGAAGACCCAGACTCTGTGCACTCCTGCACATGAAGAGCCAAAATATGCAATGGCAGACTTACTTTGCATGTTTGGCATTGTGCTTTGGGCATATTTTTAAATTCAACTGCATCAGGAGGTAACGGAGTAAGGTCAAATTCTTGCTGTAAAGGTACTATATACAGCAAGTTTTTCCCATTTCCTGTCATACTGCGTATTAGGGTCCCTGTGTAACCTTCAGAATCAGGAGGGACCAGTGTCAGTTTCCTTTTACCCTGACCGCCTGAAAAAAGTAGAGCCCAGATCTAGTTCACATAGGTGCAAATTATGGGACTATCATGTAATAAACATTTGTTACCCCTACCTGTAGCCTTGTAGAGCAACCATCCTCCAGTCAGACCCTGCATTTTAGGATATTCACTTTGAAGAAGTCCAAATAACTGCAGAAGAAGATCAATATTGTGATGCCTGCAGACTTGATGATCTTTACAGAGACATGTAAGTCTGAAAATCTATATATTTATTCCTTAAACCTCTTCATGGTTCATGTCCCTGGACATTGTGAGATGTCTTTTACCCAGTCCTGCCTGTGCAAGCTGAAATTCCTCAGAGGAGGTAGGTGTTGTTTCTGCATTACAGTTCAGCAAGTATACATAGAAACTGAAAGGCTTCCATGCTTTAAAAGGTGGTGTCACAGGGATCCTTGGATTATGCATCTTTCGTTTTCCAAGAAAACTTTTTTTTCCAAAGAAACCAGGGAATGATCTGAATGGAATTAGAAAAATACATGAAAATGACAGCACAGTTATAACACACCAAAAAGGTAGCCTGGCTGCCACTGGGTGGGCCGGGGATGGGCGTGAGGTTCTGGGGGCGCTCCGTCTCTGGGCTGGGGCCCTGGCCGGGCCTTGGGGGCTTGGGTCCTGGTTGGTGTGTTGCCGGGGTTGTGGGCGGGTGGGTGCATGGGGGCCCAGCCCTGGCGCAGGGTGCCGCCGGTGCGTCGAGCCACCTGGGGGGCTCTTCAACTGGTGGGGGAGATTGTCACATCTTCCAGGAGCTTTCCACTCTTCAGGAACTCTCTCTGCAGGAGGGGGAGATACAGGAAAGGTGGAGGAAGATCTCAGCCTGGGCGTCTATTGTCTTATGTAGTCTGGAAGATGAGTGGATAGTGGGGTGGGTGCAGTTTTCTCTGTGGTGGGGTTGGGTGGACTGTCCCGGGCTCTGTGGGGCCGGGAGGCGCTGCTGCACTGGGCCCCGGTCTGGATGGGCCTGGGCCCCCTTTCCCTGGCGGGTCGCGGAGTATGGGGGTGCCTACTGGGGTCAGCGGGGGAGCTGGCCCCAGGGAGGGGTCACTTGCCCCTCCCTTCCTTCCCTCCCCATCTCCAGCTGCCTCCCTCTTCCCGCTCCACCACAACCACCCACACATGCAGGACCTTGGAGTAGGGGTATGTCACCAGGGTGCAGAGGAGGCTACCCCCCCCCCCCCCCCCCCCCCCCGTCCCCTTCTGGCTGCCTCTGCCTCAATTTTATCCCACAACTTAGACATTCACATTACTCACACTCTCATTACACATACATATAGGATCTTGGGGGTGGGCACGATACACGGAGTCCAAAGTACCATCAGGGTGTACACCTCAACCCTGGCGTCATTGCCCACCTCTCAATTTTAAATACACGTAGACATTGAGGGCTAGCAGGAGGGACCATGCGCTTACCTGCTGCTCTCTGGCAGGTAGCTCCAAGCCCTCCTGGGTTTTAAATGCACCTTAGAACACACATGCATCAACACTACAATGAGCGGGTGGAGGGAGGTTTGGAGTCTTCTCTCACCCCCGTTCGCTGCGGCCTGCTGGAGCGGGGGGGCTAGGAGGAGTTGGCCGTCCGACTGCGGTCTGGAGTGTGGGGCCTTCCTGCTGCTGCGGAGTCGGGGCGGTCTGCCTCCCCCCACCGCAGGGAAAAGGGTAACACCACCTGGGTCTGGGTGCAGTTCACCCCTCCAGGGGCAAGGGTACCTAGACCCGGTTTGTAGAGTACGCTTGGGGAGTGTGATCGTGTGTACAGCGTCTCTTTATGTCTGTCTCCACGTTGGTTGAGTGTGGAGTAAGTGCATATGAGAGCGTGAGGGTGGGAATGGATGTTTGTATATGTATGTGCCTGTATGTCTGTGTCTGTATGTCAGGTTGGGTGTCAGACGCCACCTCTCTGGGGATATCTCAGGCCCTCCAAGGTTTGGAGGCCTATCTCCCCCTACCACCACTTCCCCTGCCAGTGGCGGACTCCCTCAGACATCGGTGCGTTGGTGGTTCTTTGTGTCCGGGGATGGGCGTCCAGGTACACACCGGCTCACTCCTTGTCAAATTCAAATTCAAATTCAAATTCAAATTTTATTTGTCACACACACACACAACCATACACAGTATGACATGGGGGTGAAATGCTTGTAGCTGTACAATGCCCGACCATTAAATGACAGAAGAAAAGTTTTACAATATTTACAATTTACAGTTTACTACAAAAATTTACAAATTAACTTTGGAATTTACAGTAAAGAATGTGCAAATAGCAGAAGAGATTATAAAGATAAGGATTATAAATTATAGGAATTATAGGATTATAGGAAATGTGTGGTGGTGCGTGTGGTGACGTGTGTGAGAGTCCACTCTTATAGTGACGTGTTTGGGAGAGTCCAGTCCTACACCTGGTTCAGGCCCCGAATAGCCTGGGGGAAGAAGCTCCTCCTCATTCTCTCTGTTTTGGCCTTAAGGGAGCGGAAGCGCTTCCCAGACCTCAACAGTGAGAAGAGTCCATTGTTGGGATGGGAGAGGTCCATCATAATCTTCCTAGCTTTGGACTTGCACCGCTTGGTGTAGATGGACAGCAGGTCAGGGAGCTCTGATTGAATGATGCGTTCTGCCGAGCGCACCACCCTTTGCAGGTCTCGTCTGTCCTGCTTGGTGCTGTTCCCAAACCAGGTGCAGATGTTTGCCGTCAGGACGCTCTCGATGGTGCAGGAGTAGAAGTTCTTGAGCCCCTTCAGTGGTCCTGAGTGATGTCCTGAGTGATGTGGACACCCAGGTATCGGGAACTGTCCACTCTCTCCACTGGCGTGCCACTGATGATGAGGGGTTTATAATTCCTCGCCTGCTTTGTAGTGAAGTCCACGATCAGCTCCTTAGTCTTGCTGATGTTTAGGAGGAGGTTATTCTCCTGGCACCAGGTCTCCAGGTTCCTAATCTCCTTCAGGTAGGCCGTCTCGATGTTGTCGGAGATCAGGCCCACAACAGCAGTGTCGTCAGCAAACTTGACAATGGAGGTGGTGTCGGATGTGGCTACACAGTCATAAGTGTACAGTGAGTACAGCAGGGGGCTTAAAACACAGCCCTGAGGCACTCCAGTGCTGAGTGAGATGGAGGGGGAGACTTGTTTTCCCACCCTCACTGATTGGGGTCTGTCTGTGAGGAAGTTGAGGATCCACTGACACAGTGATGAGCTGAGTCCTAGATCCGTCAACTTGGTGAAAAGCTTAGAGGGAATTATTGTGTTGAATGCTGAACTGTAGTCCACGAACAGCATCCTAACATAATTCCCTCTGCCAGTGTCCAGGTGACTCAGGGATGTGTGGAGCAGGTGAGATATGGCATCGTCTGTGGAACGATTAGTCCGGTAAGCAAACTGAAGTGAGTCGATGGTGGCAGGAAGTGAAGAAGTGATGTGATCTCTCATCAGTCTTTCAAAACACTTCATCACAATTGAAGTCAGTGCTACTGGACGGTAGTCATTGTGGCAAGTGGGCTGTTGTTTCTTTGGAACAGGGACAATAATGGACTGTTTGAAGCACGTGGGAACCACAGCTTGGGCCAGGGAGAGGTTGAAGATCTCCGTGAACACCGGTGCTAGTTGATCAGCGCAGGCTCTAAGGACCCGGCCAGGGATTGCATCTGGTCCTGTTGCCTTCCTGGTGTTCACCCTCCTGAAGGTGTTCCTCACGGCATGCTCTGTGATGACAAATGCATTTTCTTCACTGGTGCACTCCGAGCGCGCGCAGCCGTTTGTTGTTTTAATTGCTGCGGCGTCGAAGCGAGCATAAAACGTGTTCAGCTCATCAGCCAGTGAAGCATCTGCATTCATCATTGAAGAAGCTGGTCATTTATAGTCCGTTATAGTCCGCAGTCCTTTCCACAGGCTCCTTGAGTCGCACTGTCGTAGCTGTGATTCTAGTTTTTCCCCGTAGCTCCGCTTTGCCTTTCGGACCGCGCTGCGCACGTTGTAGGACGCAGCCTTGTATAGGTCCATATTACCGGAGACAAGCCCTTCATTGTAGGCAGCGGTGCGTGATCTCAGAGCGTCGCGGATGTTTTTATCCACCCACGGTTTCTGGTTGGGAAACGTTCGGATGATAGTTCTTTCTGCTGTGTCGTCCGCTAGTTTCCCGATAAATCCCACAACCGCTTCCGTAAACATGTTGATGTCATCAGAGCTGCGCCGAAACATGTCCCAGTCTGCGTCATCCAGTGCGTCCTGCAGCGCGGCCACCGATTGGTCCGTCCAGCGAGCGACCTCCCTCCTGATTGGTGGTTGCTGCTTTAGCCTTTGTTTGTAAGCAGGCATGAGGAAGATGGCGGAATGGTCCGATTTTCCAAATGCCGGCAGGGGCTGAGCCTTGTAACAGTTCTTGAACGGGGTGTAGCAGTGGTCTAATGTCCTCGTGCCCCGGGTGGGGCAGTTGATGTGCTGGTGAAGGTTGTGAAATGTCCGTTTGAGATTCACTCTGTTAAAATCTCCCATAACAATGAGTGCGGCATCTTGGTGAAGTGTTTGTTGATGTGTGAGAGCCTCATGTAGCTCACATAAGGCAGTGTCCGAGTCTGCGTGAGGCGCAATGTAAACAGTGCAGGCAATGACCGCAGTGAATTCCGGAGGGAGATAGAAAGGGCGACACTTAACAATCAAAAGCTCCAGATTGGGCGAGCAAGAGCGTGTGAGTGGGGAGATGTTTGTGCTGTCGCACCATCTGTTGTTCACCATCAAACATACTCCACCACCTCTTTTCTTCCCCGACTCCATTGTCCTGTCCATGCGGTAAACCGAAAAGAACCCCGTCGGCTGCACGGCGTGGTCTGGTATCGCTGGATTCAGCCAAGTCTCAGTGAAGCAGAGGAGGTTGCAGTCCCGAATGTCTCTCTGGAACTTGATTCTGGCTCTGAGGTCATCAAGCTTGTTCTTGATGGATTGAACATTGGCTAGCAGGATACTGGGCATGGGTGCACGGTGTGCGCGAGCCCGTAGCCTGTTCCTGATGCCGGCTCTTTTACCTCGAGGCCATCGCTTAGGGTCGCATCCTTTGTTCTCTCTCAGGATCTCCTTTGGCCAGGTTGGGTCCGGAGTTAAACATGGTGAAATGTTCGTGTATTGCAGACCAATAGAAACCAAAGTGTCTCTACTGTAGCGGATTTGTTTGTTTTGCATGATGCCCATGCAAGATTATCGCAGATATAGCAAAAAGTGACGAAAAACTGCAAAAAGTGGAGAAGTTAGGGCAGAGCATCCAGCACGGCAGCCGACCTCACTGGCGCCATTTTACATTGTCGGCCGCTTATCGGGGCCTGGAGCCTGGGGCTCGCTCGGGCCACTTCGGAGGTGGGATGCCCCCGGCCTCTCAAATTCAAATTCAAATTCAAATTCAAATTCAAATTTTATTTGTCACGTACACAGTCATACACAGTACGATATGTAGTGAAATGCTTGGACAACTGCTCGTGACCTAAAGAAAACAAAAAAGGAAAAGGCTATGAATAAGATAGGAAATAAATATGAAAAATGAAAAAGGGTAAATTTAACTAGGAAGGAATAAAATATAAATTAAGGTTAAAAATGAAATAACTGTACAACACAAATTAGAATGAAGGGTAAATTTAACTGGGAGAATAAGATAAAATATATAAATGAAAGTTGAAAATAAAATAACTGTACAACAAACTACACAATATAGAACTATATAAGAATGTATGAAGAAATATAAATAAATATATACACAATAACAGCAGCATATACACAATAACAGCAGCGTGATTTAAGTAATGAAGTGAAAACAATGTCCAGAATGTCCAGTGTGTGTAAGAACTGTATGTGTGGGTCAGTACTGTGTGGTGGTGTGATTGAGAGACCGTATCGCCTGCGGGAAGAAGCTCCTCCTCAGTCTCTCTGTGTTGGTCTTCAGGGAGCGGAATCGCTTTCCTGACCTCAGCAGAGAGAACAGTCTGTTGTTGGGATGGCTGAGGTCCTTCACGATCTTCCTGGCCTTGGTCCAGCACCGCCTGCTGTAGATTGAGTGCAGGTCAGGGAGCTCGGAGCGGATGGTGCGCTCAGCTGACCGCACAACCCTCTGTAGAGCTCGTCTGTCCTGCATGGTGCTGTTCCCGAACCAGGTTAAGATGTTTCCCGCCAGGATGCTCTCTATGGTGCACGAGTAAAAGTTCCTGAGCACCTTGGAGGGCAGTTGGAAGTCTCTCAAGCGTCTGAGGTGGTAGAGACGCTGACGGGCCTTTTTCACCACGGTGTTGATGTGACAGGACCATGACAGGTCCTGCGTGATGTGAACTCCGAGGTATTTGAAGCTGTCCACTCTCTCCACTGGGCACTCGTTGATGACGGGGGTCTGGTAGTTCCTCTCCTGCTTAGTGCTGAAGTCCACTATCAGCTCCTTTGTCTTACTGACGTTTAGAAGGAGGTTGTTCCTCTGGCACCAGTTCTCCAGATTCCTAATCTCCTTCAGGTAGGCCGTCTCGTTGTTATCAGAGATCAGGCTAATTGCCCAGTGCGATTACAGTATACAGTATTATTGTCACTGCTACATTTCTGTGATGCTACCAGAAATTATTTCCACTGCTAATTAATTACCATTGAGCTCAAAGGTCCTATTAATAAACGGTTAACGAATGTGTATTTATGACGACGATTTGTGAGACTGGTAAACTTATGATACGTACGATGGTCTTTACTTTCTACACTTGTGCATTTCAAGGTCCTGTACCCATCCGTCGGTAAACTGTTTCTGAACATGCCCCAGTCTGCGTCATCGAGTGCGTCCTGTAACGCGGCCACCGATTGATCCGTCCAGCGCGCGACCTTCCTCTGAACCGGAACTTCCTGTTTCAGCCTATGTTTGTATTTTGGGATGAGGAAGATGGCGGCGTGATCAGATTTGCCAAAAGGAGGGCGGGATTGTGCCTTGTAGCCGTCCTTGACCGTAGTGTAGCAGTGGTCCAGTGTCCTTTCACCTCTGGTGGGGCAGGAGATGTATTGATAAAAGTTCGGCGCTGCGCGTTTGAGGTTGGCGCTATTAAAGTCCCCCGTCACAATAAGCGCAGCGTCCCGGTGTTGTGTCTGGTGCTGTGTGAGTGCCTCATGCAGCTCGCATAAGGCGGTGACCGTGTCCGCTTGTGGTGGAATATAAACGGCACTTATAATGACCGATGTAAATTCCCGAGGTAGATAAAAAGGACGACACATGATGGACAGTAGTTCCAGATTTGGTGTGCAGGAGCGTGTGAGAGGAACAACGTTCGCACTGTTGCACCAGTTGTTGTTCACCATTAAAAACACGCCACCTCCCCTTGACTTCCCCGAGTCCCGTGTCCTGTCCATGCGGTGAACCGAGAAGAACTCGGCCGGCTGGATGGCGTGGTCCGGCACCGCTGGGTTCAGCCATGTCTCGGTGAAGCAGAGGAGATTGCAGTCCCGAATGTCTCTCTGGAACTTTACCCTGGCCCTGAGGTCGTCAAGCTTGTTCTCCAGTGACTGGACGTTGGCGAGCAGGATGCTAGGCAGAGGTGTGCGGTGTGCACGAGCTCTCAGCCTGTTCCTGACGCCGGCTCGCTTCCATCTAGGCCGCCGCCGCTTCCCTTTGTTCTCCCTCAAGATCTCACTCGGCCAGCTCGGATCCGGAGTTAAAAACTTCGAATTGTGAGTACATCAGAATCAGAATCAGAATCAGAATCAGAATGGGTTTATTGCCAGATGTTGAGGTTTACAACATTAGGAAATTGCTGCGGTGCTTCAGTGCAGACAATAAGAATTAAAGTGCTATGTAGAAAGAAAGATATGTGCATGAGATATACATGAGATATATACATGAGAATAAGAATTATGAGTGCTACGTAGAAAGATATATACATGAGTGCAGGTGGTGATCAGTGCCAAACATGAAATGATGCAGTGACACAGCGTAGGGTCATGTGTTAGTGGCGGGGACAATCATGTGGTTATTGTTCATGTGTCCAACAGCAGAGGGGAAGAAACTGTTCTTGTGGCGAGAGGTTCTGGTGCGAATGGACCGGAGCCTCCTGCCTGAGGGGAGCAGGTCAAACAGACTGTGTCCAGGGTGAGAAGGGTCAGCTGAGATCCGGGCTGCACGCCGCAGTGTCCTGGAGGTGTACAGGTCCTGCAGAGATGGGAGTCTGCAGCCAATCACCTTCTCAGCAGAGCGCACAACACGCTGCAGTCTCTGTTTGTCCCTGATAGTGGCTCCAGCGTACCACACGGTGATGGAGGAGGTGAGGATGGACTCGATGATTGCAGTGTAGAATTGCATCATCGTCCGTGTTGGCAGGTTGAATTTCTTCAGCTGCCTCAGGAAGTACATCCTCTGCTGGGCTTTCTTGATGACGGAGGTGATGGTGGGCTCCCACTTCAGGTCCTGGGTGATGGTGGTACCCAGGAAGCGGAATGAGTCCACAGAGGTGATGGGGGTGTCAGTCAGGATGATGGGGGGGGAGTGGGGCTGTGTGCTTCCTGAAGTCCACAATAATCTCCACTGTCTTCTGGGCATTCAGCACCAGGTTGTTGTGGCTGCACCAAGACACCAGACGTTCAACCTCCCTCCTGTAGGCAGACTCGTCCCCGTCCGAGATGAGCCCAATGACGGTGGTGTCATCTGCGAACTTGATTAGCTTGACAGACTGGTGGGTGGAGGTGCAGCAGTTGGTGTACAGGGAGAAGAGCAGAGGAGAAAGAACACAGCCCTGAGGGGAGCCGGTGCTGATGGTCCGGGAGTCCGAGACATTCTTTCCCAGCCTCACGTGCTGCTTCCTGTCCGTCAGGAAGTCAGTGATCCACCGGCAGATGGGATCAGGCACATTCATCTGGGAAAGCTTGCCTCGGAGATGGTCTGGAAGGATGGTGTTGAAGGCAGAGCTGAAGTCCACAAACAGGATCCTGGCGTAGGTTCCTGGGGAGTCCAGATGCTGCAGGATGAAGTGTAGGGCCATGTTGATGGCGTCGTCTACAGACCTGTTGGCTCTATATGCAAACTGCAGGGGGTCCAGGAGGGGGGCCGTGAGGGTCTTGAGATGGGAGAGAACTAGGCGCTCAAATGACTTCATGACCACAGATGTCAGAGCCACGGGTCTGTAGTCATTTAGTCCAGTGATCCTAGGTTTCTTGGGGACAGGGATTATGGTAGAGGACTTGAAGCAGGCAGGCACATGACATGCCTGCAGTGAGGAGTTGAAGATGCCAGAAAACACTGGGGCCAGCTCGTTTGCACAGTGTCTGAGGGTGGCAGGAGACACGCCGTCTGGGCCGGGAGCTTTCCGAGCATTCAGACTCCTAAACTGCTTCCTCACATCTGCTTCATGAATATGAAGAGTTGTGGTCGGAGGAGGTGGTGTGAAATCCTCTTTTGTGTGGGGTGAGGGGGCGGGTGTTGCAGGTGAACAGTTTGAAGGTGGTGATGGCTCTATGGAGGGGGGAGAGGTGGGGGAATGAGTGTCCAAAGTGCCTCTATTGTTGGGGTCGTTGGAGGTGTGAAGGCTGCCTGATGGCTCGTCAAAACGGCAGTAGAAGTCGTTGAGGGTGTTGGCCAAGAGCAAGTCATCAGTGGAGTGGGGGGTTTTAGGCTTGTAGTTTGTAATATTCCTAAAACCTTTCCACACAGAGGCCGAGTCATTCTCTGAGATCTGCTGCTGCATCTTCTCAGAGTGCTGATGTTTGGCAATGTCCACTTCTTTAGTGAACCTGTACTTGGCCTCTCTGTAGCAGTCCCTGTCTCCGCTTCTGAACGCCTTACTCTTTTCCAGCCACAGATTTTTGAGTTTAGGAGTAAACCAGGGTTTGTCATTGTTATAACTCACCCTGGTGCGTGATGGCACAATGCTGTCCTCACAGAAGTGGATATAGGAGGTGACAGTGTCCGTAAACTCGTCCAAGCTGTTAGAAGCAGCCTTCATTGTGTCCCAGTCTGTGGTCTCCAAACACGTGCGAAGCTCCTCCACAGCCTCGTTGCTCCACAGTTTTTTGGTCCTCACGACAGGTTTGGAGAGCTTCAGCCTCTGTCTGTACGTGGGGATCAGGTGGATCATGACGTGGTCAGAAAGTCCGAGTGAAGCGCGCGGCACCGCGCGATAGGCCCCGCTGATCGTGCTGTAGCAGTGGTCTAATGTCCTCTCCTCTCTGGTCGGGCATTTAATATACTGCTTGTATTTCGGAAGCTCATGGCTCAGATTGGCTTTGTTAAAGTCCCCAAGAGCAATGATGAGAGAGTCCGGGTATGTCCGCTCCATGTGGAGAATCTGCTCTGCGAGTGCGCACTGAGCTGCTTGCGCATCCGCGTCTGGCGGGATGTAAACAGCGGCCAGGATGAATGAAGCAAACTCCCGCGGAGAATAAAACGGTTTGCAGTGAATAAAAAGATATTCCAGAGAGGGAGAGCAGTGCTGAGCAATCACTGTTACATCTGTGCACCAGCCACTATTGATGTAGAAGCAGACACCTCCACCTTTGGTTTTACCGGAGAGAGCGGCCTGCCGGTCCGCGCGCAGCAGATGAAAGCCCTCCAGCTTGAGCGCGCAGTCCGGGATGTCCTCACTGAGCCACGACTCCGTAAAACATAAGACACAGGAGGAGGCAAAGTCTCTGTTCATGCTTCTCATCAGGGCCAGTTCGTCTATCTTATTCCAGAGTGAGCGTACATTAGAAAGGAAGATCCTTTCTAATGTACGCTCACTCTGGAATAAGATAGACGAACTGGCCCTGATGAGAAGCATGAACAGAGTAAACCATTGTAAACCAATAGAAACAAGAGTGTCACTGTCATACCTAATGTACCCAATGGTGGTGATTTTGCCGATTTAGAAACGCTGAAAACTAACTTAAAAAACAAAGACAAAGAAAAAGTGGTCGGAGCAGTCGTGACGGCAGCCGACCTCACCGGCGCCATCTCTCGGCCTGGGGCTCGGTCACTCAGGCACGGCTGGCTGCCGGTTTACTTGAAAAGACTTGATATTTCACCCCAAATATAAAATTTAACATACATATTATATAGAGATTGAAAATGTGACGTCATTCACGGGTAGAACCGCAAAGGATTCTGGGAACTCGTGGCAAGAGGTACTAGCGCACGCAGGCTTTCAATTGAAATCAGTCACACAGCGATAAAAAGAAACACAAAAATGTCAAGAAGCTGTTGTATTATTAACTGCAATAGCCGGTCGCATGACAGCCACGGGAAGCCGACGGGTAAAGAGATCGGTTGTTATCGGATTACGTCGTTGAAGAGAAATTGTTCGAGCCGTGTTTCCGAAGTAACAAAGAGGCGACGGATGGCCTGGATTGCAGCCATTCAAAGACCAATTATAACGTCCCAGAACACTCCAGCTCACATGTTAGTCTGCTCCAAGCATTCCCACAAAGGTCAGTCCTCTGTTGTAGTTAATGCGTCATTTTCATAACATAATTGGTGATATAGGTCACAAGCAAGTCTGGCGCTGAACAGAAATTGTCGCTCCTTTGTTTATTGTGCATAAATAGTGAATTGTACTGACACAATATTGCGTTTCGCTTCTGTTATTATGGTACATTGACAAAAACATATACTTTTATTCACAGGGTAAAACAGTTGTTTTGTATCACTAAATTCAAATTCAAATTCAAATTTTATGTGTCACGTACACAGTCATACACAGTACGATATGTAGTGAAATGCTTGGACAACTGCTCGTGACCTAAAGAAAACAAAAACGGAAAAGGCTATGAATAAGATAGGAAATAAATATGAAAAATTAAAAAGGGTAAATTTAACTAGGAAGGAATAAAATATAAATTAAGGTTTAAAAATGAAATAACTGTACAACACAAATTAGAATGAAGGGTAAATTTAACTGGGAAAGAATAAGATAAAATATATAAATTAAAGTTGAAAATAAAATAACTGTACAACAAAATACACAATATAGAACTATATAAGAATGTATGAAGAAATATAAATAAATATATACACAATAACAGCAGCTGTACAAGTATTAACCGGAAATGAAGAATATAGTGACCAGTGTTGTGCAAAAACACTGTCCAGAAAGTCCAGTGTGTGTGTAAGAACTGTATGTGTGGGTCAGTACTGTGTGGTGGTGTGATTGAGAGACCGTATCGCCTGCGGGAAGAAGCTCCTCCTCAGTCTCTCTGTGTTGGTCTTCAGGGAGCGGAATCGCTTTCCTGACCTCAGCAGAGAGAACAGTCTGTTGTTGGGATGGCTGAGGTCCTTCACGATCTTCCTGGCCTTGGTCCAGCACCGCCTGCTGTAGATTGAGTGCAGGTCAGGGAGCTCGGAGCGGATGGTGCGCTCAGCTGACCGCACAACCCTCTGTAGAGCTCGTCTGTCCTGCATGGTGCTGTTCCCGAACCAGGTTAAGATGTTTCCCGCCAGGATGCTCTCTATGGTGCACGAGTAAAAGTTCCTGAGCACCTTGGAGGGCAGTTGGAAGTCTCTCAAGCGTCTGAGGTGGTAGAGACGCTGACGGGCCTTTTTCACCACGGTGTTGATGTGACAGGACCATGACAGGTCCTGCGTGATGTGAACTCCGAGGTATTTGAAGCTGTCCACTCTCTCCACTGGGCACTCGTTGATGACGGGGGTCTGGTAGTTCCTCTCCTGCTTAGTGCTGAAGTCCACTATCAGCTCCTTTGTCTTACTGACGTTTAGAAGGAGGTTGTTCCTCTGGCACCAGTTCTCCAGATTCCTAATCTCCTTCAGGTAGGCCGTCTCGTTGTTATCAGAGATCAGGCTAATTGCCCAGTGCGATTACAGTATACAGTATTATTGTCACTGCTACATTTCTGTGATGCTACCAGAAATTATTTCCACTGCTAATTAATTACCATTGAGCTCAAAGGTCCTATTAATAAACGGTTAACAAATGTGTATTTATGACGACGATTTGTGAGACTGGTAAACTTATGATACGTACGATGGTCTTTACTTTCTACACTTGTGCATTTCAAGGTCCTGTACCCATCCGTCGGTAAACTGTACCTGGGCTTGTTGCAGTGACCGGAAGTTACTAAACTTCACGAGTGTATGCACTCACAAGAACCGTATAATTATAAATATGTATATAAATATGCTACGATGAGATAGCTGACTTCATCTAACTAGCAAATGGTTTCCAGGCTACGTTGGTGATGCAGTTTTTTTTTTAATATGTATGATATTTTTGTCATGCGATTTTAAAGCCAGTCCTACAAGCGCATCCAAGAATAACATGCGGCTTATCTCCGAACTGTCGGTGAAAATTATTCTTGGAGCTAGGTTTAATTGAGCTGCATTTTAAAGAGGTGCAATTTCACAATTTGTGTATATTTTCTAAGTTCACTATTTTGTCATGTGTTGAGAAAAACACAGATTTAAAAATTACATGGTCTAATATTTACATTTAGCATATAACTGCAACATGCTTTTTTTCGTTTTTTTTTTTTAAAGACTCGAAAGGACTTGAAATTCAAAATTTCAGACTTGTGACTTTACTCGGACTTTTACACCAGTGACTTGAGACTCGACTCTGACTTGCCTGACATTACTTGAGACTTGATTTGAGACTTGAGGATAAAGACTTGAGACTTACTTGCGACTTGCAAAACAATGACTTGGTCCCACCTCTGCTATAATATGTTACATACAACATGCTTTAGTTTTCATTTTAAATAAATGTTCTTAATTCCATAATAGTCCCTTGTTTTTCTGTAAAATCATATGACTATGTGACTGTAACTTGTAAATTTAAATCATGCTTTTATTAAGTACTCGGTATCGGCATCAGCGTGTACTGAAGTACTCGTACCCGTACTCATTTTCCAAAAAAGTGGTATCGGTGCATCCCTAGTTAAACATAAATAAGTATGCATCAGCATGATAGTGTATAATGCTAGCACAAACAAAAATCTGGGAGACACTCAAAATTTTTTGCTTCCACTTAATTAATTCTTGTTTTTAATGGCCTTTCATTTTCTATGTGATGACCAGTGAATCACCAGTGCTGTTTTCACATGCTCTAAAGTAATAATTGCAAATAACATGTTGACACATCATAAAAAAAATTAATTGTATTAACAATAAATGTAAATATATAGGGCTTGGCATTACGCTTTGAATTCTGGTATGTGGGAGCCATGTTAATTGTGTAAGAAATGTAAATAAACCATAGAAACAAACAGTACATCAGAGAAACAGCCAATTTAGAAGAGGGACGGTAAAAACAACATATTAAAATTCCCAAAAGTATGCTGCATATGAATACGTGAACGAGGGAAGCCTGGAATTTGTATGTGGACAAAAATCTGCATTATGTACAGGTTGTATCTATATGAAACAGCCAATAATGAGCACATAGACAGAAGAAAAACTTCTTGCCACCGCAGTTTGCTCTCTCTCTCTGTTACGTAATAAATTGTAAACTCCTTTAGTAGTGCCTTTATTACTTAATTATTTTTATTATTATTAGTATTATCATTTATTGTTATTTACTTAAACATGACACATAGTTTAGGGAAGATTTTGCAGTTGTGTCATTTCAACTGGAATCATTCAGCTGCACATTACTTGGGGGAAAAAAGGCCTTCTGAAAAAGATCTCTTACTTCTTGCTTTAGAACATGATACTATATTGTAGGAAAACCGTGAAAATTTGACACGTTTTTCCCTCGTGATAATTTGTAGCATCGCAAAGGCGTACATTATTGAGTAATAACAAATCAAATGATTGATTTGATTAGATTTAAGCATCAAGACCGAGAATGACCAGCACACTGTTTGAAGAAACAAGGATTCCTCCTGAGGAGCAGGCTAAAGTGGCTGGGGAGAGGGTAGTCTGGGTCTATTTACTGAAGCTGCTGGCACCGCCAGCGGAGCCCGGAACCAGATAATGGATGGATGAGAGTCTTGCAACATTGCCGTAGCGCAGGTGATGAAGACTGCATCCCAAGCCCGATTAGTTATGGAGTCTTTTAAAATGTTTTCCATATTTTTGGGGAAGGATCAAATTATTAATATTACTTTACCTTTCGAAGGAAGTTTCAGCCGAAAATGATAGCGAGGCATTTCTGTTGCGCTAGCATTTCAGCAAAAAACGTTATAAAATAAAAAAAACAGAATAACCGTAACAATAGCCACTTCTTAAATTCGTAGTATTCACAGACTGCAGTGTAATTGTTCCATGTGCAGTATCTGCTCCGCGAGTGCGCACTGAGCTGCCTGCGCATCTGCGTCTGGCGGGATGTAAACAGCGGCCAGGATGAATGAAGCAAACTCCCGCGGAGAATAAAACGGTTTGCAGTGGATAAAAAGATATTCCAGAGAGGAAGAGCAGTGCTGAGCAATCACTGTCACATCTGTGCACCAGCCACTATTGATGTAGAAGCAGAGACCTCCACCTTTGGACTTACCGGAGAGAGCGGCCTGCCGGTCCGCGCGCAGCAGATGGAAGCCCTCCAGCTTGAGCGCGCAGTCTGGGATGTTCTCACTGAGCCACGACTCCGTAAAACATAAGACACAGGAGGAGGCAAAGTCTCTGTTCATGCTTCTCATCAGGGCCAGTTCGTCAATCTTATTCCCGAGTGAGCGTACATTAGAAAGGAAGATCCCAGGAAGAGCAGTTCGCAGTCCGCGTCTCCTCAAACGCACGAGTGCGCCGGCTCGCTTCCCTCTCTTTCGGCGTCTCGCTTTCCTGGTCAGAGTCAGCAGTAAATCTGCTGCAGATGCGACAAATATTGGAAATAAATCCACAGGCGTTGTAGTCCTGTAGTTAAGGAGCTCTTCTCTGGTGTACGAGTATCCAGAGGAGTGCCCAGACACAGAAGAAATGCACAAAAACAAAACAAAAGTAACGCACTGAAGCATGTTACATGTGATTGTGTGAAAACTAGAGTGTTGATAAAATTGGGATGGTGGGGGAGGTATACAATAAAACCACCCTGTAGTTCCCCATGGATGAAATTGAAGGGCAGATAACAGTGAAGGGATGAGTGGGGCCACTGCAGCCGCACACATCCAGCCTCTGGGTAACGCACCAAGGCTTCCAGCAGCACCCACCCCAGTACTCACTGCCACTAACAGAGGCAGACACACAGACACTCCAAAGAAGCAACCACTACTCTCCAGCCACCAAGAGGCCGCCAGACGCCCATAGTACCAGAGAGTATCCTGGAGAGATTACAGCCGACCACCCCCACTAAGTAATGTAAATAATGAGTGGGGACCAGAGAGAGACAAATTCATCCAGATTTTTGAAGAGGTAGACATTCTCTTTACAGTAATGTGATCATGATTGATACATAAGGTGTTTTTTGATTTCCAGCTCACGAGGATCGTTTTCTTGGTGATGCAAAAAGAAGCAAGGCATATATATGATGTATTTGCTTCCATATCTAGTTCACTTATGTCACTTATGATGCACAGCCTGGTTGAGGTTGGGATACAGCAACTAAACTATACGGATAGTTCTTCACATATCTTAAGCCAGAACCTCTTGACAGGCATGCAGGACCATATAGCAAGCATATATCCGAAAAAGTTGATTCTATTCATTTGGACTTACCGTTTTCAGTGGGAGAAATATTTTGTCATTCATCCAAATTACTTTGTCCATATTAGCTGACTGCAGGTTTACTCAGTCTGATAAACAGTAAATTAATATGCAAATTGTCATGACCATTGATCAACAACCACTGATGAATTCCCATTGTTTGTTTTTTTAATAATTTAAAAATGCATAAGCATATCAGAATGATGTGATGGTGAGGAAGAGCACCCCTCCTCACAACACCCAGGTTCTGTGTCTAACCTCAGCCGATGTGAGAATTTCACTTCACGGAGTTAACCCACGGAAGGCTGCTGGTCCAGATATCATCCCTGGGAGAGTGCTCAGAGAATGTGTAGACCAGCTGGCAGATGTTCTCGCTGACATCTTCAGTCTTTACTTCCCGTGGAAACTGAGAAATCTCCCACCACCCATTCTCACCACCTTCTACAGAACGACTGTCAAGAACGTCCTAAAGAGCTGCATCACTGTCTGATATGGGAACTGCACCGTATCGGATCGCAATACCCTATGCGGATATTAAGAACATCTGAAAAGCTCATTGGAGCCTCTCTTCCCTTCATCACATGCACCTATCGCAAATGGTGCACCTGCAAAGCCACCAGCATTGTGGAGGACCCCACACACTCTTCACCCTGAACTCTTTAGGCCCTCAATGCCAGACTGCAAAACAGTGTCTTCCCCCTGAACACTCTGTGACTGGACTGACACACCCACGCAAACCTTCATACTAACAGCTGCTGGGCGGAAGAACCTGCGATTATGTTCCTTTGTACACCTAGGATGCAGCAGTCTGTCAGTGATGGACCTCTCCCGTTCTGCAACAGCTTCATGCATGGGGTGGGAGCCATTATTAAGAATGATGTTATTTTTGCCAGAGTTCTTCTGTCTCCGACCACTTGCACTTGGTCAAATGGGCATCCTAGAACAGAGCTGGCCTTCACGATGAGCTTATCCAACTGCTTCCATCTCAACTGTATATAAGCTGTTGTTCCAACAGACAACACCATAGAAGATGAATGACACCACAGCAGAGTCAAAAAAGGTCTTCCAGAGCACCCCCGGTACTCGAAAAGATCTGTCAGTGGACGCATAGGAGAAAACTAAGGGTTCAGTGTCTAGCCCAAGGATATATGGGCAAGATACACATTCAATTTTATTTATGCAGATTCTAATGTATTATTGTAAGCTAGAACCTACAATAATACATACAGAGAATAACCCAACAATCATATGATCCCCTATGAGCAAGCACTTTGGCGACAGTGGGAAGGAAAAACTCCCTTTTAACAGGAAGATACCTCCGACAGAACCAAGCTCAGGGAGGGGCGGGGCCATCTGCTGCGACCGGATGGGGTGAGAGAAGGAAGACAGGCAAGGCAAGGCAAGTTTATTTATACAGCACAATTCAACAACTAGGTGATTCAAAGTGCTTCACAGAGACATTAAAAAACAAAAAACAATAAAAAGTGTGTTTTAAAATTGATAAAAAAAAAAAAAAGTAGATAAAATCAGTAGTTAAAATTTAAGTTTTGCAATTTAAGCTTAAAAGTGTGGATTTGGTGCTTTATTCAAATGCAGCTGAGAACAGGTGAGTCTTCAACCTGGATTTAAATAAACTGAGTGTTTCAGCTGATCTGAGGCTTTCTGGGAGTTTTTTCCAGATATAAGGAGCATAAAAGCTGAATGCAGCTTCTCCGTGTCTGGTTCTGACTCTGGGAACTGATAAAAGACCAGATCCAGATGACCTGAGGGATCTGGAAGGTTCATACTGGGTCAGGAGGTCACTGATGTATTTTGGTCCTAAACCATTCGGAGCTTTATAGACCAGCATCAGAACTTTAAAGTCTATCCTCTGACGGACAGGCAGCCAGTGTAAAGACCTCAGAGCTGGACTGATGTGGTCCACTTTTTTGGTCTTAGTGAGGACTCAAGCAGCAGAGCTCTGAATGAGCTGTAGTTGTCTGACTGATTTTTTAGGTAGACCTGTAAAGATGCTGTTACAGTAATCAAGCCTACTAAAGATGAATGCATGGACTAGTTTTTCCAGGCCCTGTTGAGACATCAGATCTTTTATCCTTGAGATATTCTTGAGGTGATAGTAAGCTGACTTTGTTATTGTCTTAATGTGTTTTTCTAAGTTTAGGTCTGCATCCATCACTACACCCAAATTTCTCACCTGGTTTGTGGTTTTTAGGTGTATAGATTGAAGTTCTCTGGTGACCTGTAATCGTTTTTCTTTGGCACCAAAGACTATTACCTCAGTTTTGTTTTTGTTTAGCTGGAGAAAATTGTGGCACAACCAGTCATTAATTTCCTCAATGCATTTACCAAGAGCCTGTACAGGGCCTCGATCTCCTGGTGACATTGTGATGTATATTTGTGTGTCATCTGCATAGCTGTGATAGTTTATTTTGTTGTTCTTTATAATCTGTGCCAGTGGGAGCATGTAAATGTTAAACAGAGGGGGTCCCAAGATGGAACCTTGGGGAACTCCACATGTGATACTTGTCTGCTCAGATGTGAAGTTACCTATTGATACAAAGTATTTCCTGTTTTCTAAGTATGTTTTGAACCAGTTTAGTACAGTTCCTGAAAGACCTGCCCAGTTCTCCAGTCGTTTGAGTAATATGTTGTGGTCAACTGTATCAAATGCTGCACTGAGATCCAGTAAAACTAAGACTGACATTTTTCCACTGTCTGTATTCAGACATATGTCATTAAACACTTTGGTCAGAGCGGTTTCAGTGCTGTGGTTCTGTCTAAAGCCTGACTGGAAGGCATCATAGCAGTTATTCTGTTTTAAGAAGTAATTGAGCTGTTGAGAAACTGCTTTTTCAATGATCTTACTTAAAAATGGGAGATTTGAGATCGGCCTGTAGTTGTTCATTTGTGTCTTGTCAAGATTGTCCTTTTTCAGTATAGGTTTGATTACAGCAGTTTTTAGTGATTCTGGAAACACACCTGACATTAAAGAAAAGTTGACGATCTGTAACAGGTCTGACTCAAAAGTCTTTGAGACCTTTTTGAAAAAACTTGTTGGCATTACATCTAAAAAGCAAGAGGAGGGGTTCAGTTGACCTAAGATGTCCTCCAGGTCTTTGCTGTTAATAGGGCGAAACTGTTTGATGGTGTTTAAACACTTTTTCGGTGGACACAGTACATATCCTGAATATGCTGTTGATGTACCAATTGCTTGTCTAATCTTTTGGATTTTTCTGTGAATAATTTGGCAAAGTCATTGCAGGTCAGAGTGGTCTATTAACACATAGTGAGTGAGGAAAGTGACTGAAGAAGAAATACACATGGAGAAGAAGAGACCTGAGGAGGGGGATGACTTGAGCAATCGAGCAACCCTCCATCTCAGTGCAAACACCTACAGTTTAGTTTTATTTATGTTATTACTAAAAACCAGGGAGTGGTATTAAGAAGTGGGGTATATATAAATTAACTAGGCAGAAAGAGAGTGAGAGGTGGAGAAAATAGGACCTTTAATCCAGTTGTGGCTCCCAGCAAATACCTGTCTCTGTGATGTATTTATTGTTTTAATAACGTCAGCATTGCAGTGGATTTGTCCTGATCTTGAAAAATTATATATATTGATTTGTACGATGGGAGAGTGGACTGAGCGGGAAGGGGAAAGCCCATCTCTTTGTTAAAGCACCAATAACAGATCCAGGTTTATAATGCCCTGAGCAGTCACGCTGATAGAAGTGTGGATCAGTTTGATACTGAATTTCCTGCTTAGCCTCTAAGTAGATTCTATTTGTCATCTTACTTACCTCTAGCGCTGTGAAAGCCTGTTCAATGCCATTTTGTTATGGTTATTCACATAAATTCACAGGGTGCCACAGATGAACAGCCGCAGTATGAAAATAAAGCTTATTTGCTTTCTTTCCAAATGTTACGTGAGAAGGTTGAAGGTTTCAAGTACTGAAATTGGAGAATGTTTGTTTTATTCTGCCTCACAGAGGCACCAACGATGCAAGTGAGAACACACTTGTGCCATTCTTCATCACTCACAAGTTCAGTCAACTTGAGGCTAAAGGTCAAGTCTTTACGGTGGCCCTGAAGTGCAAATCACACCAACAAATTGCTAAACACAAAACTGAGAATCACAAAAACAAAATTGAGAAGCACAAAAACAAAATTGAGAAGCACAAAAACAAAACTGAGAATCACAAAAACAAATCAAGAAGCACAAAAACAAAAGAAGAATCACAAAAACAAATCAAGAAGCACAAAAACAAAAGAAGAATCACAAAAACAAATCAAGAAGCACAAAAACAAAAGAAGAATCACAAAAACAAACTAAGAAGCACAAAAACAAAAGAAGAATCACAAAAACAAATCGAGAAGCACAAAAACAAAAGAAGAATCACAAAAACAAATCAAGAAGCACAAAAACAAAAGAAGAATCACAAAAACAAATCAAGAAGCACAAAAACAAAAGAAGAATCACAAAAACAAATTAAGAAGCACAAAAACAAAAGAAGAATCACAAAAACAAATTGAGAAGCACAATTACATTAAGAAAACCGGAAAGGGTAGGTACCAGTCAGCAACAGGAGACATCACTGATTGGATGTCCGATCTGTTCGTCTTTGGAACCGGAAGTTACTCTGCCTGTGGCGCATTTCGTTTGAAGAAGAACGGCGGAATGTTTTGTCCTAGCTGTGGGAAAAAGCTGGTTGAGGAGTCGCCGAACTTTTGCAGCGGCTGTGGCGAGAGGCTTTATCACGCATCTTGCATCGGAGACACTTCACTCCCATTGAGTAAGTTAATAAGCATAATAAAATGTTTGTTATTTATTGATTTATTAGCCTAGCGTTAGCTGTTTCCAGCCCATAGCAGACCAGAGGGCTGTTCCACTAAGCGAGCTCAGAAAATCGAGGCTCATTTGAAAATGCACGCAGCTGTCAAAATGACTGCTCAAGACCTTTCTAGTAGTGAAGGTTTGAGGGCAGTTCTAGTGTTAACAAACCTCGCAGCTAGGGTGCCACGGACCAGACTTGTCCACAAGCATATTGCATAATGAATGAGCAGAAAGACTGCAGGTTAGCCTCGTTCCTGGAACCGAATTTGGGGCAATCGAGCCTGGATTTTCAGAGTGAGCCTGGCTTTTGGGATTAGCTTGCTTCGTGGAACAGTCCTCTGAGCATTTCCACAACTGAAACGATAATAAATTAGTTCATTTATTATGTTTGGTTAACTTTAGGAACTAACCCTATTATGTGTCTATACATTAAAACTTACTGGTGTAGAATTGTATTGGTCAATAGTATCAGTTGCATTGTCATTCCTTGGTAGAAATTTTCTAGTGAGATTATTCAGTGTTGTCCTTATTTGCGTGTTGTGTGGACAATGGAATGTTACATGAATGAATGTCTTTAATGTGTGACATTGTAGTACATTTTTCCTTTGTTTCCCTTTAGCATCACAGACTACCTCAAACTGCCCGACTCCAACCTTCAGCACCTTCATAGAATACAGAAAAAAGAAAAATGAAGAGAGGCAAAAGTTTTCTGAAGGGAGGAAGGGCTTAAAGAAAAAGGAAAAAAGAAAGGTTCAGGTAGTTTGGCTAGCTCAGTCTGAAAACAAGTTGAGGTTAATTTTCTAATGACATTCTTTTGTTATTCCTTAGGGGAGTTGTGTAAAAAATGTTCAGTGTAGTAAAGCTATCCAGAATAAGAACAATTGTTTACGAGTAATTGTACATTTAGGTTGTCAGGAAGATCCCTCTTTAGCAGTTAATAAATATTCAAGTTTGAATAGATCTGCTTAGAGTCATATTAGTATATACTTGGCCCATTGTTCATGTGTTTTTCCTTACAGATAAATGTCGGCTTGATGACCATAAAAAAGGGTGGTTTGAAGCCATACCGTGGAAAAACTATTTTCCTAACAACAGACCCTGACGCTACTGCCACAAGTCTGCTCAATCAAGCTGTTAAAAAAATGAAGGACTTTAACAAAGATCTAAAAGATGGACCTTTCCTTCTGTATCCGGATGGCACTGAGGTCATTACTGTCCCTGGAACACAAAGACCATTTACACTTGAGGCTTATAAGGCTGAAGTTGGCAAGCCTTATCAAAGAATCACTGTTTTCATCTGCTTGAAGAGTGACTTTGAAGATGGTAAGCTGCTAATGTTTGTTTTGATTTTGACACACATTCCCTTAGTTTCAACAACTGCTAATTTTGAAATTGTAAAATGATAACATTATGCATAAAGCACGCAAGTCAATAGCATACCTACATTAAAATGGTGAATGGCCTGTATTTGATATAGCAACTTCTAGGGTTCTACAACCCCCCCAAGACACTTCACAACAAAACCAGTCATTCACCCATACACATTCACACACTGCTGGTGATTAGCTACAATGTGGACACAACTGTCCTGGGACTCACTGACTGAAGCAAGGCTGCTGTACACAGATGCCACCTATTCCTCCCACTACCACCACCTGGCATGGAGGGTGAAGTGTCTTGCCCAAGGACACAACGACTGTGACAGACTGAGCAGGGCTCAAACCTTCAACCTTTTGATTACAGGGCGGGCTTTTAACTCCTCTGCCACCATTGCTGCCTAAATTAGCTTGTATATGTTATGTTTCTTCCTGGAAACATGAAATTCAGCCATTTTTGGATCTACTGAGTCATGATTTTTAAATGCTAACTTTATGCCTTTCGTATTAATCTATTATTCATGATCAAATAAAGTTTCATACATTAGTATGAATTTAGTTTGCTTAGCTTGATTTGTTTTCATGTTTTGTAGTTGGAGAAAACTCAGACTTGTCTGACTCTGACCCCGAGATTGTTATTAAAAGGCCCTCTGAGTTTGATCTTGCTGATACACTGGTAAGTACAATTTAAAAATTTTTTATAGAGTTTTCTTGTTGTTTAGCCACCACCATTTGCCTCAGTTCAGTAAAACAGTTAATAGTTAAATGTGAAATACATTTTGTGTGTGTGTGCGTGCGTGCGTGCGTGCTCGCTCGCGTGCGTGCGTGTGTTTGTTTGTTTGTTTCAGCCATGGGAACTTCAACATGAAAGCAGTCCTTTACAGAAAGCGGCAGAATATGAGTAAGTGATATTTTAAGAACATCTAATCTTTTACTGTTTTTTGCCTAAACTTTTGTATTAATGAGATATACACTTTTGTCAAGGTTAAAGGTTCAAGGTTCTTTATTTGTCACATGCATAGTTATACAAGTATAACACACAGTCATTCATTCTGTATATGGTTTTTGGAACATGGACTACATAATACTTGTATTGCTTGTTTGTTAATCAAGATGCTTAAATATTTTCAAAGTGTCAATTAATATTTTCACAGTACACAACAATAATGCTTTTCTTTGTTCTCTAAGGAAGGGTGCTGGGGATCTTGTGCTTGCTAATGAAGTACAACAGGTAAAAAACTATTTTATTAGTAAAACAGTGCAGCAGACAATCTCCACCGCCTTTACTTTGCAATTAGATGACGATTCACTGTTTGCTTATTACATTCATTGTTATTATACAATGCATTTCACATCATCAATTTTCATACTATCAATAGATTATAACATCCACCCCTTAAAGGTACACTAAGTGAAATAATCACAAAGCAGTCTAATGTCTCAATCATGTTGGAAGGAAGGTTACATTGAAACTAACTGTGTATGACTCGTCTTTCTCATCTAGAATCTTCTGGCGCTGATCCGTAGCCATGAAACTCATGGAACGGGAGGAGGGAGAGTCACTCGTTTGTTTATAAAGATAGACTGTAGTACACAAATTTGACCACAGGATTTCTTATTTCATTCTTACTTACTGTACCTTTAGATAATCTATTGGGATAGGAAACCTAAGGTACATCCATCTACTTCCGGACCATGGGTCCCATACTGCTAAAAAAATAGGAGTCTATGAGCCAATAAAAATTATTTTCTGATCCCGTTTGATGTGTATAATGGATTTAAAATATGATGTCCGTGAAGTATATAAACACATTTTGATGCCAAAAAGTGCTTAAGCGACAGGTGGCAAAGGTTATTTTATGTTTTGTTTGAAAAGACGTGGCGAAATGTAAATGTTCGTCTCACAAAATTGACATCATCGAACCAGACACAGAGAAGAGGAAAAGCTTAGTTTTGTTTAGCGAGCTTCGAATCCTTCTTCCAGGATGATGTGGAGAAAACCACTATAAATCTGGCCATGTGATAATTAGCAGCTACGCTGGGGGAGAAAAGCTTCTGAGGCGACATCATATTTGCGACATCTGACTTGTAGTCATTTTAAGGACAAATTTTTACAAGCTAACAAATCTCAAATTACATTACAGACATAGTCGAAACACAATTATTTATTATTTAAATTGAAGTACAACATATGTGTGATTCAGAGAGTAAGGCAAAGCAGACCAGAAAATAACTTTTATAGCTCCATTCACTTCCATTCATTTTTCTTTTGTTCAGGGACCCACGAGCAGACCAGAAGGGGAGGAGACTTAGGCTCCCTATATTAAAATAATTATCAATTGGTCAAATATGAATTTTCATTCATCCTCTTTTCTGTATTTCCAGGTCATGGATTTGGAAGAAGAAAACGATACAGGCACTACTGAATGCCTCACTGTCGAGAGCTCCTGTTACAGGTGCGTTGTATCTTGAGTAATTATTCCAGAGGTTTGCACAAAATATATACACACAATTATTATAAATGTATGTAGTTTGACTCTTTTACATTTGATTCTTCAGAAAAATAAATAGTAGAATCGTTCTATAAAAGTGGAACTGCATGTTTATGCATTTGTATTTTTGCATCTACACTTTGTGTACATGTTTTCACTCTGCAGAAACTACACACAGCTGTTTGAACCGATTGTGATTGATGATGAAGATCCTACTCCTAACGAAGCCAAAGCTGAGCCCCCAGAAGAACCTGTGTTAGTAATTTAAACATTTGAATCCAATTAACCGCCATCTTGTTCTGTACAAGACATCATGCAATCATGAGAGAAGTATATACACCTTTAAAAAATAAGTTTCCCTTTTTTTTTTTTTAGAGACACCAATTTGGAGGCACATGAAATTATTGCAAATTTGGCACTGGAACTTGACCACAAGAAGGTCAGCAGGTTCAATATATCAAGGTCAGCTGTATGGGATGGAGCTGTTAGAGGATTTCGACGCAGCACATACTCTGACAACTACGACATGTTCATCAAGTTTAATGATGATGCTGGCAGCTTTGAAGACGGTTTGGATACAGGTGGCCCGAGGCGTGAATTCCTCACACTTCTTATGGGCAGTCTGAGAAATCGCCCCATCTTTGATGGACCTCCAGAGAGCCGTTATCTTGTATATAATTCAAGAGGTGGATGTTTTCTCCGTAATTATTACAATGGAAATTTTAATAAAAATTGGCTTATTTTTTTCATTAGCATATTTAATAGCAATTAACCATGATAATTATGTGCCCTGTATAACAGCTGCCAGGCAAGATGAGTACTTTTTAGCAGGAAAGATGATCGCTGTATCCATTGTGCATGGGGGACCAGCACCACATTTCCTCTCCAAGAACCTGGTCAACCACATCACAGGGAATCAGAGTTTCAGCGCCACTGTAGAAGATGTGCAAGATGAGGAGATCACAAAAGTTCTACATCAGGTAGAAAATTACCTAAGCTCAGGGAATGGGTTTACTTAGAAGACACTTGGGGCCAGTTTAAAAGATTAAATCAGGATAACAGTTATCCGTGTTGGATCATATCTTGAAAGTAGGTTCAAGGTAGATTCTGTAATCTGAAAGGACAGATTTCCACCTCCCAACAACACAAGTGAAATAACAAATTGATTATTTCTTTAATCCAATGTTTGAATGAATCGTAAAAGTAGTGAAAATTATTTTTGTTTTTCTTACAGTAAACCTTTTTTTTTTTTTTTTTTTTTTTATAGGTCCTGAAAGCTGAATCAGAGGAGTCTTTGCATAATCTTATTTTGCAAAACAGCACAATCTTCCAAACTGCTGGATGCCTCAGAAATGTCAAGCCTTGTGAGAAACAAGCATTTGTGGAGGAATACCTCAGATGGTACATCCTTGAAAGAAACCAAAGTGTCATACAACGGTAAACTCATTACTCCTTTTAAATTCAGGATGGCCAGTTGCTCATCACAGCAGCCACTGACATTTTCAGACCTTCAGATGTATATGAAAAAACTGATTCGGTAGCATCCGGTGATCTGATGAACAACAACTTAATTCCTGAGCCACTGTTGCACGCTATTAACCTTTTGACACTAGAACTCTAATTTAGTATACATTTATTGTTCACAATGACCCATAATAATCAGTCATGCAACATGATTAATTTTTCAGTTATTTATAAAAAGAGGTGATCCCTTTTTCGACACACTTGTTTATTCCAGTGTGAAAGCACTATTTTTTTTTTAAATGCTGAAATCCCAATGAGCTCTTCTTTTTTTGCTGTCACAGTTAATTTATGAGCACTATTAATTATTTTTGTGTATGCATTTGAAATCTGTCCAAATTTATAATGAAAGATCTAGTAGGTAAAGTCATTTAAACACAATTTAGAAGACTGCAATAGTCATAGCTATAAACCAATTATTAGTTATTTGTCTATCCTTTGCAGATTTAAAGATGGACTGGAAAGTCTGAATTTTTTAAGTGCACTGCAAAAACATTCCAGTGTGCTGGCCCCACTCCTATGCTTCTCTGCAAAGGCCCTGACTGCTTCAGAACTGGAGAGCATGTTCAGACCAGATCTCAGCCCAGCAGGAAGCAACAAGCGGCATAAGGAGGTCCTAACACTTGGCTTTTGGGCAGATTATCTCCTTGATTGTGAAGG
Source organism: Rhamphochromis sp. 'chilingali' (assembly GCF_963969265.1). Taxonomy (NCBI): domain Eukaryota; kingdom Metazoa; phylum Chordata; class Actinopteri; order Cichliformes; family Cichlidae; genus Rhamphochromis; species Rhamphochromis sp. 'chilingali'. Next base: position 34,537,386 of record NC_137945.1, on the reverse strand, counting down.
TTTGAATGGCCGTTTTTATTTGTTTATAGTTTTATGAAAGGAGAGGTAAGGAAATTAATTTTCTGTAATGTACTACAGTGTTTACTTTCTTCTTTCAGAGAAGGCAACAGCAGTGTGTCTGGAAGATTTGATGATGTTTGCCACAGGGCTGACGGCAGTTCCACCGGCAGGAATGACACCACCACCATGCATCCAGTTTTTAAGTGATTCGCCTTTTCCAGTTGCAAACACCTGTGCAAATACTCTGAAGCTACCCATCTGTGACTCATATGGCATCTTTAAGGCCAACATGGACTTTGGAATTCAAAATGCTCCAGGATTTGGATGTTCTTAAATCAGCAAGGTCATCAAGTTACAGTTACTGAGTTACCCTGTTAAGTAGTGTGCCAACGGCAGCTGAACCTAACACATTCATGTGATAAGCAACTTCCATATTGTTAAACATTTAGTTGTTTTTTCTTAATATTGTGTATGTTGGAAAAGTGACAGAAATGCTGGACACTATTTGTAAATGGTTTTATTAAAGAAAATTGTAAATGTTTCCTTGTGGTTAAATGTTAATATTAATGCCAATTCATGCCAGTTGCTGTATATTATGAACAATATTATATTCAATTTAGCAAGAGGGAAAGGAAACACTACTAACATTAAAAAAATGAAGGAAAAACAGAAGGGCTGGAGCACTCAAGTCCAAAGGTTTTATTAGGTGCAAAAAAAGGAAAGAAACTAATGTTTCAACACAGTGTGTGTCTTCGTCAGAGTAACTCTGACAAATGTCATTACAAACTGAAGTTCAGTTGGTATCTAAAACCCAGCTATGTCCTTCAGGGCCAAATACAGTTCTGTGGCCGATTCCCAGTCTTGTGGCTGCTGCAGTGTGTTTTGTTGTACAGCCTGTTGTAAATATTCCTCAATGTTTGGATCACCACACAATCCAACCGGTAGCCCCTCCTCGGGAAACACATCCAGTTCCCTCTCCTCAACAGCAAATCCACAGTCTCTTGAACCATATCTGCAAAATGAAAATAGAACAGTGAAGGATTTTTTGCTGACAATATGGAACTATATAAATCAACGCATGCAGTGACATGTTATAAACTGCTGTATCATACTTATGTGTAAAATTATGAATATATATTAACCAACTTAAGCAATAACAACACCTTGCATTTAGTTTGATGCAAAAGGTTAATTCATTTTGTTAAGAACTCAAATACCTGTGAGGCAAGAGATAGAGTTCGTTTGGAATCCCCCCTGAACACGATGCAAGTCTGCTTGGCCGAATCCTGTGTTTGTTCCAGAGGTCTTTGCATTCATCCAGGTCTTTCTGTAGAACCCCTCTGAAGCAGAATCTCAGCAAGCATTGGTGTTCGTGGCTTCCATTTAAGTTTCCAGAGACTCTTAGGTCTCCAAACAAGTCCATCCAAAACTGAGACCTGGGTATATAATTAATATTTAAGAATCAATTTAGCTTTGTTCTTGGTCATTTTATAGGGTTTGTTACATTTTGGTCCCATTTAAAACATGCCACAAATGGATGTCAAACAAAGTAATGCATATTAGTTTTCCATAAATATTGAAGCGACCCTGCAGTAATGTTCTTGTTAAAAATGCCGTATTCTTTTCACTCTGTTCTGTGTGTTGATTGTGAGGAGTGGAGAGTTTGGTCTGAGTAGTTCATTTTGTATTGGCGTCGTTAAATCTAGGCAAGCATGCTCATTTCGGCACAACAGCTGACAGTGACCATTTTGAGTTCCTGCAATAAAGTGACGGCTGTTAACGTCTATCTCATCCAACTTTTCAACACGTCCAGCAGGACGCTACTCTATTTTCTTAAATGCATGTAAAAAAAACGATCTGATCAGCTTTCACTGTAGCTTACACCTACCAGACACAAATGTACCCACCTTCCTCTTCTGAAATAAGACCACCATGACTCGATGCGCTGATTCCCAGTAGATGATCCGTAACTGTGGCTTGACGATCCAGCATAATAGTCCGTGTGCGCGTGACGGAGGGTACACTGTATTGCTGCCATAGTCCCATTCTCAGTCCCGAAGTCTGTTCGTAATCTCATTGGTATCACACCAAGACTCTTTACACAGTTTATATAATTGTGAGCTATAACAGCCGGGTTGTTGTTTGTTGCTCCACACACAAGCCACATCAGTCTTCTTGAAAAGCCATCTATACATCCTGACAGGGCCAAGCCAAAGGGTTTCAGTTTATCATAGCCATCTACATGCCATATGTAATTGGGCCCCATGGAGTGATACGTGCGTCTTGTGAACCTCCTTCGAGTTCTCAAAGCGATTCCTTGAGGATTTAGTTGTCTCAACAGCCTCATAACTACATCACGCTTGACACGCAGCTTGTGTTTTTGTTTGAGAACTTGCCACATGGTCCGATATCCAAACAATTGTCCTGGTCCTCGAAGCTCGGCCAAAATGGCACGCCTCACCTCAGGAAGTGGAGAATAGTTGCCTCGTCTGTACAGTCCAGATTCTTTTAAATGCGTTTTCAGTGTACGCATACTAATTGCAATGTCATGATTACACTTGAGCATATCCAGTATCACCTCGTATGTATGTCCTGAATCAAAATATTCTCGAATAGCGACAGCTATGTTTGGGTCACCGCTAATGTTCATGTTTGAAAAAAATGCGCCACAGGCAGAGTAACTTCCGGTTCCAAAGATGAACAGCGCGGACGTCCAATCAGTGATGTCTCCTGTTGCCGACTGGTACCTACCCTTTCCGGTTTTCTTAATGTAATTGTGCTTCTCAATTTGTTTTTGTGATTCTTCTTTTGTTTTTGTGCTTCTTGATTTGTTTTTGTGATTCTTCTTTTGTTTTTGTGCTTCTTGATTTGTTTTTGTGATTCTCAGTTTTGTTTTTGTGCTTCTCAATTTTGTTTTTGTGATTCTCAGTTTTGTTTTTGTGCTTCTCAATTTTGTTTTTGTGATTCTCAGTTTTGTTTTTGTGCTTCTCAATTTTGTTTTTGTGATTCTCAGTTTTGTTTTTGTGCTTCTCAATTTTGTTTTTGTGATTCTCAGTTTTGTTTTTGTGATTCTCCATTTGTTTTTTTGTTTCTCGATTTTGTTGTTGTGTTTAGCAATTTGTTGGTGTGATTTGCACTTCAGGGCCTCTCAATTTTGTTGTTGTGTTTAGCAATTTGTTGGTGTGATTTGCACTTCAGGGCCACCGTAAGTCTTTCTAAGCTGTGATAAAATTGTGGAAAGGCATATTTTTCTGTCAGATGCTGCACTACTCATGACTGTAACTATATTATAGCTATATTACTATAGCTATATTTAGCTACGGAATATTTGTTAGTCTGTTTAGCCTTGTCGGTTAGTCTGTTTTTTACCTGGTTTAGTTGACTAAGAAATTAGTCACCAGGAATGTTCCCATTTCAACTGTTTCACAATAGTATATGTAGCATCGCCTTAATAGTGTCTGAATTGTAGCTATCATATCACTTTAAAAATATACCAATCAAATGTGAGATACAAGGGCATTCTGCATTTGATGTCAACATACAAATAAAAGGATAAAAAAATATATATATATGGCTCGAAATCAGGGAAGGTGGTGACATGTAGTCAGGGTAAGGCAACAGTAAATTTTTAACCCTGCTTTTGAATATAGGTGTACCCAGTTAAAAATTATGGATTTGGTCCTTCTGAAAATGTTTGTAAAATATGTAAAGGAATGCTATACAACAGAAAACTTGCAGACTGGCATTATTAAAATAACTCTGTTCCACAAATCTTGCAGTACATGGAAAATGTCAGTAAAATAGAATGCATTGCTCTAAAACCTGGACATACAGTGGTGTGGAAAAGTGTTTGCCCTGTTCCTGATTTCTTATTTTTATTTGCTGTCATATTTAAATGTTTTGGATAATCAAACAAATTTAAGCATTAAACAAAGATGACAGAAGTAAACAATCAAGGTTTTTATTATTAAGGGGGGGAAAGGGCTTATATGGCCCTGTGTGAAAAAGTGATTGCCCCCTAAATCTTAGAACTGGTTGGGCCACCCTTAGCAGCAACAACTGCAATCAACTGTTTGTAGTAACTGGCAACAAGTCTTTTACAGCACTGTCAAGAAATTCTGGCCCACTCATGAAATGTAATTCAGAAACATTAGAGGGTACAGAGAAGGCTACCCCCCCCCGTCCCCTTCTGGCTGCCTCTGCCTCAATTTTATCCCACAACTTAGACATTCACATTACTCACACTCTCATTACACATACATATAGGATCTTGGGGGTGGGCACGATACACGGAGTCCAAAGTACCATCAGGGTGTACACCCCAACCCTGGCGTCGTTGCCCACCTCTCAATTTTAAATACACGTAGACATTGAGGGCTAGCAGGAGGGACCATGCGCTTACCTGCTGCTCTCTGGCAGGTAGCTCCATGCCCTCCTGGGTTTTAAATGCACCTTAGAACACACATGCATCAACACTACAATGAGCGGGTGGAGGGAGGTTTGGAGTCTTCTCTCACCCCCGTTCTCTGCGGCCTGCTGGAGCGGGGGGGCTAGGAGGAGTTGGCCGTCCGACTGCGGTCTGGAGTGTGGGGCCTCCCTGCTGCTGCGGAGTCGGGGCGGTCTGCCTCCCCCCACCGCAGGGAAAAGGGTAACACCACCTGGGTCTGGGTGCAATTCCCCCCTCCAGGGGCAAGGGTACCTAGACCCGGTTTGTAGAGTACGCTTGGGGAGTGTGATCGTGTGTACAGCGTCTCTTTATGTCTGTCTCCACGTTGGTTGAGTGTGGAGTAAGTGCATATGAGAGCATGAGGGTGGGAATGGATGTTTGTATCTGTGTGTGCCTGTATGTCTGTGTCTATATGTCAGGTTGGGTGTCAGGCGGCACCTCTCTGGGGACATCTCAGGCCCTCCAAGGTTTGGAGGCCTATCTCCCCCTACCACCACTTCCCCTGCCAGTGGCGGACTCCCTCAGACATCGGTGCATTGGTGGTTCTTTGTGTCCGGGGATGGGCGTCCAGGTACACACCGGCTCACTCCTTGGCGGCCGGTTATCGGGGCCTGGAGCCTGGGGCTCGCTCGGGCCACTTCGGAGGTGGGGTGCCACCGGCCTCTCGGCCTGGGGCTCGGTCACTCAGGCACGGCTGGCTGCCGGCGGAGCTCACGGGCGCGTCACTGCAACTCCCCCTGGCTTCTGCTCCGCGGCTGCTGAGTGACCCCTCATCTGGGACTCTCCTCAGCTCTTTCTGGGACAGTGGCGCGGCTGCCCCTCTGTTGGTCTTCCTTGGTCTCTTGTGTTCTGGGGGCCTCTGGATGTCTGGAGTTTTGATCTCCTCCATACCTGCTTCATGCCCTGGAGGACGGGGCTGTGGGCCCCCCACACCCTCTAGCAGATCATTACATGAAGGAACCTTTTAAAAAAACAAGCGCGTCCATGCTCACAGGTGTACACACGGGTGCTCACACCCACAAACTACACCCTTTTTGGCTCCTACCTCAAAGCACACTGTGTTCTGTTGATCTTATGTGCTGCACAATAATGTTTAATATGTAGTATTTACTGTCATATTCCCATATATCATTGTGATGTTGTTTATTCTATTACTCTTGTTCTCTTCTGCTTGTTTTCTTTTTTCTTTCTCAGCAGGTGATCCAGGTGAATGATATATGCATTTTTTTTCTCTGCCCGTTCTGTTGGTTTATGTTTTTTGCCCTTCTCCCCCATCCCTCTTCTCTTTCCCTCTTTCTTTCTCCCCTTTTTTCCCCCAGTCAAGTCTGTCCCGTATTCAGTAAGTGAAAATAAAATAAACAATAAAACGTGAATCAAATGGACCATTACGGCAAGGCTGGGATGGTCAATTTGGTAAAGTAAATCCATTGGGCATCTTTGTTTGCCTTTAGACAACAATTCTGATGGCAAAAGAGCCAAACGGGACAGGCAAAAAAAAAAAAAAAAAAGAAACATTAGAGGGTTTTCAAGCATGAACTGCTTTTTTAAGTTCTTTCCTGAATCAGATTCAGGTCAGGACTTTGAATAGGCCATTTCAACAACTACCGACCAGTTGCTCTAACACCTGTTATAATGAAGTGCTTTGAGAAACTGGTCCGACGTCACATCATGTCCTGCCTGCCACCCACACTCGACCCACTCCAGTTCACATACAGATCTCACGGATCAAATAAAGATGCCATTGTTACAACAGTCCACACCACCATCTCTCACCTGGAACAACAGGGGCGTTATCCCAGGCTGCTCTTTGTTGACTTTGCTTTCAAAACGATACTCCCGGACAGACTAATAGTTAAACTGCTGAATATCGGACTTCCTTCTATTACCTGCTGCCACCTCACCCTTAACACCGGATCTCCACAGCGCTGTGTACTGAGTCCCCTACTGTACACTCTGTACACACATGACTGTGTTAGTTCCCACCCAGACAACGCAGTCATTAAGTTTGCAGATGATACCACCGTGGTGGGGCTCATCTCTGGTGGAGACGAGACAGCATACAGAGCTGAGGTTCAGAGGCTGTCAGACTGATGTGTAGACAACAACCTGTACCTCAATACCACAAAGAAAAAAGAGCTGGAGGAAGTCTGAGCTGCAACCTGTCAGCATCAATGCGGGAGTGTGTGGAAAGGGTGTCCAGTTTCAAGTTCCTGCAAGTTCTGCACATGGACACAGACCTCCAATGGAGCTCAAACACCTTTGCGGTTTTAAAGAACGCCTAACAGCGTCTCCACTTTCTGAGAAAAGAAAAATGGACCTCAAGAAGGAGCTGCTGACTGTCTTCTACCGCTGCTCCATTGAAAGTGTGCTGACATACTGCATCAGTGTGTGGTTCTCCAGCTGCACCACAGCACACAGAAAGGCACTTCAGAGGGTCATCAATATGGCCCAAAAAATCATTGGATATCCTCTTCCCTCCCTGAAGGACCTGTACAGCATGCACTGTCTCAAGAGGGCACACAGCATCCTACGGGACTGTACACATCCAGGACACCGGGTGTTTAAGCTGCTGCCGTCTGACCGGAGGTTCAGGCTGCTGAGGTGCCAGACAAACAGACTCAAGGACAGCTAACAGGACAATAGCTCTACACTGTAAAATGTAATATTGTGTTTAATTAAAAATATTAAATAGGCTGAACTCAATTTTTAACTATTTTTTTGAGTTCTGGGAACTAATTAGATTTTACAGTGTAATCAATGCAAACAGCTGGCCTGATTGGCTACCTCCCTGGACTTTTTGTGGTGGAGGGCAACAACAATAACAACAATAACATGTATATTTAGAACAAGGCACAATAATAATAATAACAATGTGAAATAAACATTCACTGATTCTTCTTTTTATTACTTAAGTTACTGCACTGTAAAATCTAATTAGTTCCCTGAACTTAAAAAAATTGAGGAAACTCGTTGCCTCAAAAAAATGAGTAAAGCTTAGCTAAAAATGACAAAATTAGGACAACTTATTTATTTTAAGTACTCTGTACTAGCTCATTTGTTCCCAGAACTCAAGAAAATTGGATCACGTTTACGTAAGATGACCAAGTTAGGGCAACTTACTCATTTTGAGTACACTGTACAGCCTTGTTAGTTCCCAACTTTTATTTTCAAACACAACAAAGTATAACAGCCAACCTACTGGACACTGTTCTGCTGAACAACAAACAATTATATTGCCATCACTGTTATAATCTTACAATGAAACAAAGTCTCAGATGTAATTATTCTGAAAATAAGTTTAGACCTACCACAAGTTTGTTTTGTACTTACATTACTTACAGTGGGGCAAAAAAGTATTTAGTCAGCCACTGATTGTGCAAGTTCCCCCAGTTAAAATGATGACAGAGGTCAGTAATTTGCACCAGAGGTACACTTCAACTGTGAGAGACAGAATGTGAAAAAAAAATCCATGAATCCACATGGTAGGATTTGTAAAGAATTTATTCGTAAATTAGGGTGGAAAATAAGTATTTGGTCACCTCAAACAAGGAAAATCTCTGGCTCTCACAGACCTGTAACGTCTTCTGTAAGAAGCTTTTCTGTCCCCCACTCGTTACCTGTATGAATGGCACCTGTTTGAACTCATCATCTGTATAAAAGACACCTGTCCACAGCCTCAAACAGTCAGACTCCAAACTCCGCCATGGCCAAGACCAAAGAGCTTTCGAAGGACACCAGGAAAAGTATTGTAGACCTGCACCAGACTGGGAAGAGTGAATCTACAATAGGCAAGCAGCTTGGTGTGAAAAAATCAACTGTGGGAGCAATCATCAGAAAATGGAAGACATACAAGACCACTGATAATCTCCCTCGATCTGGGGCTCCACGCAAGATCTCATCCCGTGGGGTCAAAATGATCATGAGAACGGTGAGCAAAGATCCCAGAACCACACGGGGGGACCTGGTGAATGACCTGCAGAGAGCTGGGACCAAAGTAACAAAGGTCACCATCAGTAACACACTACAACGGCAGGGAATCAAATCCCGCAGTGCCAGACGTGTTCCGCTGCTGAAGCCAGTGCATGTCCAGGCCCGTCTGAAGTTTGCCAGAGAGCACATGGATGATACAGCAGAGGATTGGGAGAATGTCATGTGGTCAGATGAAACCAAAGTAGAACTTTTTGGTATAAACTCAACTCGTCGTGTTTGGAGGAAGAAGAATACTGAGTTGCATCCCAAGAACACCATACCTACTGTGAAGCATGGGGGTGGAAACATCATGCTATGGGGCTGTTTTTCTGCCAAGGGGACAGGATGACTGATCCGTGTTAAGGACAGAATGAATGGGGCCATGTATCGTGAGATTTTGAGCCAAAACCTCCTTCCATCAGTGAGAACTTTGAAGATGAAACGAGGCTGGGTCTTCCAACATGACAATGATCCAAAACACACCGCCCGGGCAACAAAGGAGTGGCTCCGTAAGAAGCATTTGAAAGTCCTGGAGTGGCCTAGCCAGTCTCCAGACCTCAACCCCATAGAAAATCTGTGGCGGGAGTTGAAAGTCATCCAGCCACGGAAATGGATTCAGCAGACCCAGCGGTCTCGACTCCCACCCTCGCCACTTTGGCCGCGATGCTGGCACGCCACGAGCAGATGTTTTTTCACGTTCGAGCAGAGATCGCGAACCTCACACAGGCCGTGGCCCGGCTAACACCGCTACCGGCCGCTCCACTGGTCGCCGCTCCTCCGTCGGAGGCGCCAGTTCCAGCAGTAAGTGTCGCGCCACCTGCTCCCTCACCTGTTCATGTTGACAGATTTCTCCCTACTCCAAGGGCTTTCACGGGAGAGATTGATAAATGTGCTGGTTTCCTCACTCAATGTGCCCTTCAGTTTCGCCAGCAACTGCAAGCCTTTTCTACTGATTGTGTGAAAATTGCTTACTGTATATTGTCCAGTTACTCCAGGACCGTGTTCTAACCTGGGTTCAAGCTGCGCTTCAGGCGGAGCCGGACATCACCTTTTCTGACTTTCTTACTAAGTTTAAAGGTGTGTTTGACAGGAAAGCCACAACTGCCACCGCTGGCCAGCGCTTGCTTGCGCTTAAACAAGGTAAACGCAGCATGGCTGATTTTTCTATTGACTTTTCTACCTTGGCTGAACAGGCAAAATGGGGGGAAGAGGCCCTTAAAAGTGCATTGCTCACTAATGTTAATGAGGAAATAAGGAATGAACTGATGCTCCGTGAACTGCCTTCCTCCCTAGATGCGCTTTTGGCTTTGTGTATGCGGGTGGACAACCAGGTGCGCGCACATCTGAGCGCGCGCGGGCGTTCGGGGCATGCCCCGCTGGATTTTTGTGGGACCTCTACTGCTGCCCATGGGTCGTGTGACGCCGACACCGGGGATGGGGAAGAACCCATGCAGCTTGGGCGCTCACGGCTGTCGCCCGCGGAGCGCCAGTGCCGCCTTGCCTCCGGTGAGTGCGTTTATTGCAGCCGCAAAGGACACTCTGTCTCCTCCTGCCCAACGCTGGCAAAAGGGCGCGCTCACCAGTGATCGAGAGGGTGCTGGTGGGCGATCTGTCGAGTGAAAGCCCTCTCCCCAGACTTCTCTTGCCGGCTAAACTACGTGTTCGGACTGTTTCTCACTCTCTCTCCGTTCTCATTGATTCTGGGGCCGAGCAGAACTTTATTGACACCTCACTCGCCGCCAAATTAAACATCGCCTTGGAGCCTCTGTCACGCTCCTCCTCTCCGCGTTCACGCACTATCAGGTCAGCGCCTGTTTGACATCACTCATGTTTCTGAATTCCTTTCGTTATCTCTCTCGGGCAACCACACGGAAAGGTTTTTTTTTTTCATTTAAGGCCCCTCTCACTCCGCTGGTCCTGGGTCACCCCTGGCTTGTTCTCCACAACCCGCATATTGACTGGGAGAAGGGTGCCGTACTTGGTTGGAGTGTGGCCTGCCACATGAACTGCCTCCGGGCTGCGGCTTCCCCCGTTCCGCTCCTGCCCGCGGCCTCGCCGTCGGGCGCCCCGGACCTCTCGGTGGTTCCGCGGGTTTATCACGATCTGCGGGATGTTTTTTGTAAGGATCGTGCGCGGTCCCTTCCCCCGCACCGCCTAAACGATTGTGCCATCGATCTTCTTCCTGGGGCTCCGCTGCCGTCTAGCCGCCTGTACAGCCTCTCCCGGCCGGAGAGGGATGCTATGGAGCGCTACATCGCGGAGTCGCTGGCGGCGGGGCTGCTTCGCCCCTCCTCTTCCCTCGTCGCGGCTGGGTTCTTTTTCGTGGATAAGAAGGATGGTTCGCTGCGGCCGTGTATTGACTTTCGGGGCCTTAACCGGATCACTGTTAAAAACGAGTACCCTTTGCCGTTGCTTTCCTCGGCCTTTGAACTGCTTCAGGGCATGACCATCTTTACCAAGCTGGATCTGCGCAACGCTTACCACCTGGTGCGCATCAGGGAGGGGGATGAGTGGAAGACCGCGTTCAATACGCATCGGGGCCACTTTGAGTATCTCGTGATGCCGTTTTGGCTGACTAACGTCCTCGCAGTGTTTCAGGCGATGGTTAATGATGTCCTTCGTGATTTTGTTAACCGTTGTGTGTTTGTGTACTTAGATGACATCCTGATCTTTTCTAAGACACTCGAGGAGCACAAGGTCCTTGTCCGGCAGGTCCTGCTACGCCTTCTGGAGAACCGGCTCTTTGTGAAGGGGGAGAAGCGCGACTTCCACGTGACTTCAGTGAGTTTTCTGGGCCATATTATCAAGAAGGGGGACTTGCGGACTGATCCGGAGAAAGTGCGGGCTGTGGTGGAATGGCCTACTCCTCCTGATTGCCGCCAAGGGCAACGTTTTTTGGGATTCACCAACTTTTACAGACGGTTCATTCGCGATTTCAGCAGGATCACTCTCCCTCTTACTAAACTCACCTCTCCCAAAGTTCCCTTCCAGTGGGATTCTGCCGCTCAGCGAGCCTTCGCCCTGCTCAAGGACAGGTTCACCACTGCTCCCACACTCCGGCAACTGGACCGTACACGGCAGTTCGTTGTGGAGGTGGACGCGTCGGACTCCGGGGTTGGGGCAGTTCTGTCTCAACAGACGGACGGTAAGCTGCACCCGTGTGCCTTTTATTCTTGCAGTCTCTCTCCAGCAGAGAGTAACTATGACATCGGGGACCGGGAGCTTCTGGCCGTCAAGCTGGCCCTGGAGGAGTGGAGACATTGGTTGGAGGGAGCAGCACAACCATTCATCGTCTGGATGGATCACAAGAATCTGGAGTACCTGCACTCGGCTAGACGTCTCAATTCCCGGCAAGCCAGGTGGGCGCTGTTTTTCCCTCGTTTTGACTTCACTATCACCTACAGGCCAGGAACACGGAACGTAAAGCCAGACGCCCTGTCCAGGCAATTCTCCATCACTGGGGAGGACTCGGACCCTGAGCCTGTCCTCCCGGCCGCCTGCGTAATTGGAGCCATCTCCTGGGAGATCGAGAGGCTCATCCAAGAGGTGCAGGAGACTGAACAGGATCCTGGAACTGGCCCACCTGGTCGCCTCTTCGTTCCTTCAGCCGTCCGCTCTCAGGTTCTCCAGTGGGCTCACACCGCCCGCTTTTCATGCCATCCTGGGGTCCTCCGCACCTGCTCGTTCCTCCGACGCTACTTCTGGTGGCCCGCTATGGCTAGGGACGCCAAGGAGTACGTAGCAGCCTGTTCGACCTGCGCCCGGAGTAAGCTTTCGAACCGCCCTCCACCGGGTCTTCTGCAGCCTCTCCCTACACCAGCCCGACCATGGTCCCATGTTTCTTTGGACTTTGTCACGGGCCTGCCGCCCTCCGCTGGTAACACCGCCATACTTACCGTTATCGATCGTTTCTCCAAAGCTGCACACTTCGTCGCCCTCCCGAAGCTCCCCTCTGCCTTGGAGACGGCCCGGCTCCTCACCTCCCATGTGTTCCGTCTTCACGGGATCCCCGAGGACATCGTCTCGGATAGAGGGCCACAATTCACGTCCCTTGTTTGGAGGGAGTTCTGCTCCGCACTGGGGGCCAAGGTCAGTCTGTCTTCCGGTTTCCATCCACAGAGTAACGGGCAATCGGAGTGGGCCAACCAGGAGCTGGAAGCTGCCCTCCGCTGTGTCGCTTCGCACAACCAATCGACCTGGAGTGAACAGCTTCCATGGATCGAATGCGTCCACAACAGCCACACATCCTCCGCCACGGGCAAGTCTCCCTTCGAAGCGTCCCTGGGCTATCAACCGCCTTTGCTCCCGGCCATCGAAGGTGAGCACTCCGTTCCTTCAGTACAGGCTCACCTCCGCGGGTGCCGTCGTGCCTGGCGGGCGACTCGGGCTGCCCTACTCCGTACTAAGGAGCGGAACAAGACCCTCGCTGACCGTCGCCGGACACCGGCCCCCGAGTACACCATCGGTCAACAGGTATGGCTGGCTACCCGTTTTGTGCCGCTACGGACTGAGTCGAAGAAGCTGTCCCCTCAGTTTATTGGCCCCTTTCCCGTTGAAGCCATTGTGAACCCTGTGTCTGTCCGCCTCAAGCTGCCGCGCAACATGCGCATTCACAATGTCTTCCGTGTGTCTCAGGTCAAGCCGGTGCTCTCCAGCCCGTTGTGCCCTCCCTCCAGGGCGCCGCCGCCCCCCCGGCTCGTGGATGGTCAGCTGGTCTACAATATCACCCGCATCATGGACTCCCGGCGCCGGGGTCGGGGTTTTCAGTACCTGGTTGACTGGGAGGGCTACGGGATAGAGGAACGCTCCTGGGTGCCTCGAGCTGCTGTCCTGGATAGAATAGAATAGAATAGAATAGAATTCAACTTTATTGTCATTGCACATGCACAGGTACAGGGCAATGAAATGCAGTTTGCATCCATCCAGAAGTGCTTAGTGATATAGATATATTACAATATATATTAGCAATAATATAGATATGTAAGTATATTACAGAAATGGGTCTATTATGTTATAATGTACACGGTATGAAGTATGTTGTGAATATTCTATAACTATAAGTATGTACAGGCTGTAGTGAGTACAAGCTATGTACAGGATATGGACAGGATATAAATATAAAAAAACTATACAGAATATGAAATAAATAACTTTACAGGAATCTGAGATATACAGCTATACAGAAATGGGAACTATGCAAGTTGTAAACAGTTGTAGGGTTAAAAATTATCATATGTACAGAATGATTGTTTACACAGGGCTATACAGTAGTGCAGTTAAGGTAAGTGAGGGTGTGGATAATTTCTACAGAGGCTATATAAAGTGCTAGTGGTTGTGAGTGGTGGTTCACTCCATGTTATTATTGTGTGTTTGAGGGTACAGTTGTCCATTGTGTGTGTGTGTGTATGTTCAGTCCATGAGTTAACGTGGGTCAGATGTCAGGAGGCAGAGTTCAGGAGTCTGACAGCTGTGGGGAAGAAGCTGTTCCGGTACCTGGTGGTCTTAGTCCGGAGGCTCCTGTAGCGCCTCCCAGAGGGCAGGAGGGTGAAGAGTCCATGTGATGGGTGACTGGGGTCTCTGATGATTTTCCCAGCCCTTTTCAGACACCGCTTCCTGTAGATGTCTTTTATGGCAGGAAGTGGTGCTCCGGCGATGCGCTGGGCAGTTTTCACGACCCTCTGCAACGCCTTCCGGTCCGAGGCAGAGCAGTTCCCGTACCAGACTGTTATACAGTTGGTCAGGATGCTCTCGATGGTGCAGCGATAGAAGTTCACCAGGATGTCTGAGGACAGGTGGTTCTTCCTCAGAGTCCTCAAGAAGAAGAGGCGCTGGTGAGCCTTCTTGACCAGCTTGGAGCAGTTGGTCGTCCAGGTGAGATCCTCGGAGATGTGGACTCCCAGGAACTTGAAGCTGCTCACACGCTCCACAGCCGTCCCCTTAATGTGGATGGGTGGATGTGGGTCAGCATTCCTCCTGTAGTCCACGATGAGCTCCTTGGTCTTCTCGGTGTTAAGCAGCAGGTTATTTGTGTCGCACCACTCAGCCAGACGATCCACCTCCTCCCTGTAGGCGGCCTCATCGTTGTCACTGATGAGGCCAATCACCGTGGTGTCATCTGCAAACTTAATGATGGTGTTGGAACCATCAGCAGGTCTGCAGTCATGGGTGAAGAGGGAGTAGAGGAAAGGGCTCATCACACAGCCTTGTGGTACACCGGTGTTCATCGTGATTGTAGATGAGCAGCGGTTATCCAGCCGGACATGTTGGGGGCGGTTGGTCAGGAAGTCCAGTAACCATTTGCAGATGAGGGAACTGATGCCCAGGTCTGTCAGTTTCCTGATGAGTTGTGAGGGGTGGATTGTATTGAATGCTGAACTGAAGTCTATAAACAGCATTCTGGCGTAGGTGTTGTTGTTGTCCAGGTGTGAGAGGACAGAGTGCAGTGCGATGGAGACTGCATCCTCTGTGCTCCTGTTCTGGCGGTATGCGAATTGGTGGGGGTCCAGGGTGGGGGGGAGACAGGATTTGAAGTGTGCTAGGACCAGCTGCTCTAAGCACTTAGTGATGATGGGGGTGAGTGCTACTGGGCGGTAGTCATTGAGGCAAGATGGGTTGGAGTTTTTGGGTATCGGGACGATGGAGGTGGATTTGAAGCAGGCCGGTACCACAGCGTGGGCCAAGGACAGGTTAAATATGTCTGTCAGCACTCCTGCAAGCTCCTCAGAACACGCTCTGAGAACACGCCCGGGGATGCCATCGGGACCTGCAGCCTTGTGGACATTGATCCTGCTCAGCACCGCTCCTACATCGGTGGGGGAGAGAGTCAGAGGTTGGTGGTCTGGCGTCACGTCTGCTTTGGTTGTGGTTGTGGGGTTCCCTCGCTCAAAACGAGCATAAAAGTTGTTGAGCTCGTTGAGGAAGGAGACATCAGAGGATGCGGGGGAGGGTTTGGTGGTCCTGTAGTCTGTAATGGTCTGGAGTCCTTGCCACATGCGTCGGGGGTTGGAGTTGGAGAAGTGTTCTTCTACCTTCTTTTTGTAATGGTGTTTGGCTTAGGGCCATGCTCCGGGACTTCCACCGCAGGCATCCAGGTAAGCCTGGTGGGTCGCCGGGAGGGTCCCGTTGAGGGGGGGTACTGTCATGGTCTCCGTGCCTGCCCGGTCGGCCCCACAAGGCTACATTTGCTGTTTCTGTTCTCTCCCTCTCTGCCTGGGCGGAGCTCACTGTGGGCTCCCGCCCTTGGCCCACACACACACCTGACAACAATCACCTGTCATCACCGGGAGCACTATTTGAGGCTGGAACACAGATCCTCTCGTCACTGGATGATTGTACTACTGACGTTAGTGTTCTCACAGCTCCTGTGGACTTGTGCTTCATAATTCGTGATTTGTGATTAGTTGGTGACTTTCCTTCTCTTCTGCCTCAGATCTTCCCATCTTCCCCCCCCCCGGACCTGCGACCTCCCTGCCGTGTGAACGTGTGTGAGTGTGAGCAAAGAAGACGTGAGCGAGCGTGAGAGAGCTACCCTATGATTCCCCGGAGTTTTGGATCCCTTCACTGTACATATATTGCACTGGCACTGTAAATAAACTACACCTTGGAGACACCTAACCGCTCTGCGTTTGAGTCCCTGTAACCAGATCGTGACATATATGGATAACAATTGCACTAATGTTTATTTTGGCTCATGCTATACACTGAAGCCATCACATCATCTTCTTCAACCCTGCTACCACAAGCCCCTTACTAAAGCAACATGAAGACAACTGTAATCTTCATAAGCATGGAAGAAACTGGAGAAGCCAATTAACCACACATCCTGGCAAACTGACTGGATAATAATAAGGCACAGTCATTTATAGAAATCCTCCTTCAGCCATCATATTTCTACACCAGTGGTCATGAAAATAATTGGAACAGATGAATTCAATGATTTGGATGGTTGAGTTTTGACTTTTGGTAATACAGTGTACATCTTGGGTTTGATGGTGATTGTAACACACCCCAAGCAAGAGGGCGGCTGACAGATTATGTCTGGTTCTGAAAAAAACAGATAAATCATGAGATGGACGACAGGTAGTGTGTTTCCTCTCTCGCTTCTGCCAGATCTTTATTTAAACACATTCATGCGTTCACAACAGGTTGCAAAAACTTCTTCCCATCTCCGTCTCACATTCCCAAAGCCCAGAACAAACTAAAATATTATAAACAAAAATCTAAACTGTCATCTCTGTTGTTTGTTACTAAGAGCTATAAATCACACTTTTTTCACACATAGTTTGATAAAGCAAACATTCCAGTACTGTACCATATACTAATGGCGTATCTGTATAGTGGAAATCTCCACATCAACATTGCAGAGCGATCAGAATTATTGTAGGTTATTACACTAACTTTAGACAATAACAATGACAACACATCAAACTGTCTCTGCGAACACATTAACTCAAATATACAGGAGCCGTGGTGTACTTTTGTTACAAGAGGGTGCCTTAAGTTTAGAAAACAACAAAGCTGACAGCTACTCCAGGATGTGGCGAGCTAAGCTAGCTCCTACTCTCGATCGTAACACCTTTCAATGAGCAAAACAGACGAATACAGATCTCAGCAAAACAAACTGCTGGTCGGGTTTTACCCTTATTTGGCATGTAAATTATGTGGACCACATGTGTGGCCTTATTACTTACTAACCTGAAAAAAACAGATAAATCATGAGATGGACGACAGGTAGTGTGTTTCCTCTCTCGCTTCTGCCAGATCTGAAGACGAGCAGTAGCGTCACACTAAACCATCTCACTAGGGCGGATGTGCCCCCTTGTGGCGTAACTAGGGATCACACCACATGTTGGATCTCCAACAAAAATCACAAGATTAAGACCCTTCCTTAACAAAACTACACCTAAAAGCTTATACAATATACAAAAATTAAATCACATAATGTGCCCACACATTACAGTGTGTCACATGATTTTCCAGATGTGCAATGCTTGCCAAATTTCATATGCACTAACAGAACTCCACGCCATCAAAAATACAGGCTTTTGAACTCTGCACTGACAATTTGTTGACAGTTTTTTACAAAATGGTGAACCAAACTGTTGCTCCAGCTGCTTCTTTTCTAGCCTTCCATTTTCCTTCAGTTTTGGGGGGAATTGGCACTGTATGTAAAAAGTGGATTTTTAAAAAAACTTATGATGCAAGTACATTCTATAACATATTCGATATCATATATAAGTATATATCAGTATAACAATACATTTTCAGGTTACTTAAAAAAAAATATCAACATTTGGTTTTATAAAAACATTAATAATATTATTAAGTAGGGGTGGGTTTTAATAATTGATTCATCGATTAAAATCGATTCTGGCTTGGATAACGTGATATCAATTCATTAATATCCTGAATCGATTTTTTTATATAAATGTATTTTGCCCAAAATTCCACAATCTCAGGTGAAACGTCACAAAATTTTGACAACCACCAAACATTTAAAACAGTAAATGAGAGCAGGTACACGGCTTCTGCACAAAGACGTACACACAAAGCCCGGACCCGCGGATCAGAATCAGTGAGATCAGTCGCCTTTCTCACCCGACAGCTCGCTGATTCCGATGTTTCGACGTTCCGTGCTTTGTGTTTACGCCCTTTTTGCACTGATTCTAAAGCTGTTAGTTTTATCTCTCTCTAAACAATATTGACCGAACCAGCAGAAAAAGAAGATCCAAACTAAGCTTCACATAAACATCGTCATGGACTCCCTCTTACTTTTGCTGTTTTGCTTCCACCACAATAAAATCACACTTCATGCACAGCTCTCTCTCTCTCTCTCTCTCTCTGTACTTCAAGAACAGTTTCCCGTCTATTCCCGAAATCTGTTTTCTGCATTATTCGCTTGCTTGTTACACACAAGACTACCGTTACTTACAGCGCTGTCGCCGATGTTTTTTTTTCCTTTTACTTACTTCCGAAAAGAAAACATAATTTCTGCCGTTCAATAGGCTTCTGAACAAATTTTAACTTTTTAAAATTATACAAAATGCCAAACGCTTAGCCGTGTCTCTAATAAAACCGCTGTAACTTCAGAGGTAATGTCATAAGTTGCTTACTGGTTTTCTTTTATTTTTGATGTACTACAGAATATTTTTATAAAATCCCAGGCCAGGAAAATCACCTTCATGTTTTATCTTCAGCTACTTTGACACAAAGACATCTGCTGTGATGCTCACACCTTTGATAAAGTCTGGAAAGTGTCAGCTTCCTTTCTATAGATACAAAAATATGTAAATGTACTGATCAGAATTATAATATTTCTGACTGTCTGAGGCAAAATTTCCCAGATTCAAATCGAATTGAATCGAATCGTGGATCGAATCGATTCAGGACCTTGTGAATTGGAATCGAATCGATTCTAGAAATCAGTGACGATACCCAGCCCTATTATTAAGTGTATCATCTTATAAATCTCTGCAGTGATACCTACTAATAGCACAATATTGTATTTTCTGTGTTTTTCTCTGCATGCAGTAGGGTGTTTATCCTGCCTAATTGAAGGTTTTTAGACAAAACCTGATGTGCAAAAAGAACAGTACCAAGTGAAATCTAATACTCTTGACCTGTGTTGCCTTTGTTGAGCTGCCTTTCATCAGGTTTTTGTAGTGACCCTTGGCTCTGTTCTCCTTAGTTTGAGGAAATATTTGGCCAACAGGATCTGTTTTCTCCGGAGCCATACCTACTTACAAGCA
This sequence comes from Rhamphochromis sp. 'chilingali', assembly GCF_963969265.1. NCBI lineage: Eukaryota > Metazoa > Chordata > Actinopteri > Cichliformes > Cichlidae > Rhamphochromis > Rhamphochromis sp. 'chilingali'. The sequence continues at coordinate 34,518,222 of NC_137945.1, read as the reverse complement.
CCCAAACATTGCAACAGCAGGATGTTATCCTAGATTTGGACTGATTTAGCTAAATGTTTGCCCAGCTACAAATCATGTTGGGTGGTGCCAAGTGGCATTCAGACAGATGATACCCTTGGGCTGGAACAATGAAAGTGGTGAGGAATGAGAGGATCTGCTCAATTCATGGAAGAATGGATGAGGGGGATGGCCATGAAGAGCAATACAGAGGTCAATGAAGCTTCTCACAGGCTGGACGTTTTCTGGCTAGCCCCATACATGCTCTCACGAGGCAGCCTTCAGACTGTCTTCCAAAAAGCCTCAAACTCATCACTGAGCAATCCCACTGTGACAAGGACAACGTGGTTCAGTCACCTGTGCTAAACATAGCCAGAATCATGCCAAAGTAGCAATCTAGAACTGTTAGTTCCACTGTTGACCGCCACAATTTCTTCAGTACAACCACAGATTAATTTGAATTTTAACTTCATAAAAACCCGATCCCCTAATCCTCACAATATTTAACAAGCTGTCTTTCCCTGTAAAGATTACAATACTTGAAATGTCATTTATTCCACAAAATAAAGACTGGAGACTGGAGTTGTAAAGGGATTAAATACCTGGAACATATATTTGAAGGAACAGACTTTATTCCATTTGAGAGATTAGTTATACAGTATGGGACTATCAAGAACAGATTTTCAGAATAACAAAAAATTAAATCTATAGTAAAAAAAGAAATGTAAGCTTAATTAAGTCACATTGCAAACACCACCAAATGAGGTGCAATTCCTCAATCTGAAACCCCCAAATTACTGCCTAAAATATACAGAACACCAAAATAGATGAATCAACATCCTTTCCTATTGCAAATTGGCAGGCAGATTAATCAATCAGCTTGGACCACAACGTCTGGTCTTAAATATGTTTAAAAACCTTTAAATTGATTAGTGCACTCTACTACATATAATGCACTATACAGGTCAACAGATGTTGACGATGGGTTTCACGTCGTCTAACAACTGCTTAAACTGTCAAGGCAATACACCTGACAATCACATCCACACTCTTTGGTTCTGTCCACCAGTTCAGAGGTTTTGATGTTGGATATGTGAAGACACATCAAAGTGTCTGAAATGTAACATTCCAGCCTCCACTTCAGTTTGCTTGTTGGGTGACTTAGGCTACGTTTACACTGCAGGTCTTAATGCTCAATTCCGATTTTTTGATCAAATCCGATTTTTTTTTGTCTGCTTGTTCACACTACAAATAAAATGTGACAGCAAACGCGCTCTAGTGTGAACCCTCAAAGCGGCCCGCATGCGCAAAAGAAGACGTCACACACAACGCGCTCTGTTTAGACCCAGACCAAACGGTATTGTTTGACTAATGGCCCTTAATGTAAAGACTTGTTTCTGACTTTAGTTATAAAGTTATTTTGTTATTTACATATGGCCTAACAATGATCCTTATTGCCGTTTTGGAGAGGAGCGGTGCTTCAAAGGATAGTTGCAGATTTCTGCCAAAATCTGTAGATTATACAGTATAAATAAAATATTCACATTTCTCCAGCGCTGTCTTCCCAACAGTTTCTCTGACATGGATGGCCAGGAAACGTTCATGATGTCTTCTCCGGCGCTAATAACTGGCATCTGTCTTGTGTCAGTGACGTAAAAGACGGATTTAATGCGACATGACCATTCAAACGGCAGTCGCTTTCTAAAACATCAGATATGTATCGGATTCAGTACCACATACGAAAGTGACCCAGATCGGATTTGAAAATATCGGATTTGTGCCGTTCACGCTGTCATACCATGATCGGATAGGGTCAAAAAAATCGGATTTGATGCGCTTTGCCTGCAGTGTGAACGTAGTCACTACAGAGATGAATACAGTCCACATGGGTCTCACTCCCTTATGCATTACTAAGAAGACTGTCCTCATGAACTGGGAATATAAAAATCTTAAAAATCTGGTGTCATGTTTGCTGACTCTGTACTGTGCAAACAGAACGTTTTATTTACAACACCGGCGATTACTTACATATATAATTACACAGCATGCCCAAATTAACACTGTCAGATTTGATTTTCAACACTATTAAAGTGTCTACATAGGTCCACACCAGTGAGTGTTAATTTAACTGGAAAGTACATTAACTCTGATTTAGTGTTAAATATCAAACCTGTCTGTAGTTGATAATTTAACACTCATTAACACTAACTAAGTGTTGAGAGTGTATATATGAAGTCTCACAGAGTATTTTATTTTAACTACATAAGAGTCATCTTCTAATTAATTCTTAAAGGTGTAAATTTTACTGTTCTGATCTTTTAGAAATTCCTTGGGAAAAAATATTAAAAAGACCCAATGTTTTTCTGAAAAACATTTCTTTTTATATGTACCACAATTTCAAAACATTTTCTAAAACATGTAACAATATGGAATAATGTATATGTTCCCACTTTCATTAGAATATTGCTTATCAAAGGGTCTGACATAGGTGAGCTGGTCAATGCAAATAACAGCATGCTCATTACTCTTTTGTTCAATACAGTATCCATGATACTGTTCATCAAAGTATAAGGTGTTGACAGTACAGCCTATTATGAATGCATGTTGTTCATGTATTATGATATAGCAAATTATCTTAAAGACTGGTAGATCACTGGCAATTCCAGTGCATAAAAACAAGCCAACCTGGTATTCAGTGCCATAATTTCTAACCCAATTTGTAGTTGAAACATTTACACATGAATCTGCATTTAATGACTCGCACAATAAATGTCCACCTTCAATGCTATTAACTCTTTTTAATTTTAAAGGACCAAAACCTTTTATTACAATAGTTTTCATAGTAAAAGGCCAGTTGAACCTGATGTTGCTTTACTAGAGATTTTGTAAGGTTTTTAAAATTTTTGACGGCCTTTTTAAAAGAAATTGTGTGGATAAGAGGCAGTGGCGTGTCCAACGGGGTGGCCTGGGGGGGCACAGGTCACCCCCCCAACCAGACTGGCCACCCCAGGTGGCACCCCAAAGGCAAAACAATAAAATTCAATCAAATATCAAATGTCCGATTATGTTTTCACGGTGAAGCTCAGATATCCGAGTGTAAGTGAATGCAGCATCGGCTTCTGCGCTATGCGCGTTAGCAAAGGTAGGAGAGCCAAGCACGAAAGACGGCACTGCAGGAAACAATTTTTCGGTGAAAGAAAATGAGGACAGAATAAATGTCCCGGTAAGTAATATTAAGTTTGTTGAGTTTAGTAAACTTCGGTGAAATTAGAATACCAAGGAAAAAATAACACTTAAAGAATTATTGCAGCCGTCGAATATTTCAGACAGTATGCTACTGAGGGCAGCTAACATAAGAGTTATGAGTTATAAGATATCATCTAAGTCGTAACATTGCTGTATGGAGCTGCAGATTTGGTTGCAGGTTAACATCGCTGGACTGGCCATTGGGCATACCGGGCATATGCCCGGTGACTTATTTTTTATTTATTTTTGTAAGGGCATGAACAATGAGAGGTAGTGGATTGGCCAGATGCAGGTCAATGTGTAAAAATGACTCAGTTGTTTGGTGGTGGCTATGGCGGGGCTTCCACAGAGGCCAGCAGGTGGATGAGGGAAGGGGAGGCAGGAGGAGAGCCCCGAGGCAGCCACCGGTCCGAGTGTCAGGTGAACTGAACTTCAGGTAAGAAGTTATGACCTGCATTCTATCTGGGTCAGATATAAACCAAGTTCAGGTGGAGTTTATTTTCGTTGTGCTGACTTTTTACTGTCAGTTGCAATAACTCGTACTGCGTGCTAGCCAGCTTGACGGAGTTTTTATACAGCTGGGTGGGTGCTATGATGTTACTGATAGTGAACTTTATTTTATTCATACGTTTAGTTAGTAGAGTTGCCAACGGCTCCTTAAAAAAATGGAATGGTCCCTCATTCAGAGAAAATATTACACGTTTCGTATTGAGCTGAGAAGAGACGCAGTTTGTCCCGGATTTTAGCTAGAATGGAAAAAGACACAAAGCTGGAGTTATTCTGTCGTTACGCTGCACAGCTGCCTCTTCTTCTCTCATTCTCTCCCCTCCCTCTCCTGTTGCTATTTCAATCATGAAACTGATCAATGATCAGCTGATCGGCTTTTCTCTCTTGTTTGTTTATCGCCCACTTTGCGCCAGAAAGAGGAAACCAGCAGATGTCGCGCTAAACAACAGCAGCACGTTTAAGCTTGATCAGCTGTTAGAATTTATTTAATATTAATTTCTAGTATCAGCTGATGTTTGCTGGAACCACAGCTGTAAAGCTGCTGGTCTTGATGTCGGGTTGGATATGTAGTGAGAGGGAAACATGAAGATGAAACCAGGAGATGTCCTTACTGGATCATCAGAGCTGAACAGGTGATGGAGAAACAGGTTTACCTTTTAGGTGACATGAATGAGTTGAAGTTATGAACTGTTGCTGAGAGACAAATAACACCAGGATCCTTTTCTAAGCAGCTGACAGCTGGTAACTGTGCAGGGGCGGATCTAGCAAAGTTTTGCCAGGAGGGCCAGGTAGGCATTAACAGGGAGAGGGGGGCACAAAGAAATACTTTTCTTTCTTATTCTCATTTAAAATATCTCGCTTTTATTAAATAATTATCTAAATCTTACAACCAAAGTTTTTATCTGACGTAAAATGTATAGAAATCATACATATACCAACAAGACAGTGTACATATGGAGAAGATATATATAAATTTTATAAAGTTTGTATCTGTCTTGTGTCAAACTTGTATGAAAAGCATACAAGAGTAAAAACAGATATAAGATCCCTTGAAAGATTATATAATGAATCTTGTATGTTTTGGATACTTACTAAAACAATATATGAAAGTAATGGGAAAGTGGCCACTTTCATGAGTAAATCATGTAAGCCTTATATGACTTAACTCATGAAAGTGGCCACTTTCATGAGTTAAGTCATATAAGTTTTTACTATTTCTTTTCCATATGGGACTGTCACAACAGCATTTGTTTTCATTCAAAGTCTTTATGGCTTTAATACCTGGTGGGCCGGTCTGTAGTCAAAATGCCCGATTTTCTGTCCCAGTCCAGCCCTGCAGGTTAATACTGGCAGTGTCACCATGCCAGCTGACTGTATTTCATCATCAGCCAGTGTTGTTCTTTATCAATATTACCAAAGTTTACCATAAGGCAGCATAGAAAGTATTTACTTGCTTTCAGGTTTTATTCAAATGTTAGTCTTTTCAGTTGTTTCCCCACTTTTTTCCTGTTTCAAAATCAAACACCAGTCTGTGAGAAGATTATCTTCTTTTTTTAACAGGCAGATAAAGTTTTACATTGGAATTGGCTAATTTGTCAATTGTTTGTTACAAATGTTCGTATTTTAATATTCAAAAAATGTTTTTGCCCAAAACATATGTGCACTATATGTCAGTAAAAATACTATGCAAATATTGCTGTCCTTGAATGCTGAGTAAACACTGACAAAGCACTGATTGTATCTCTTGTACTTTATCAACGCAGTATCTAAAAACTTTGCACCGTAGTGGTCAAAATCTCATTCTAATAAGAGTTAAAAGTGCATTTGGTTATTAGGTTTACAGGGTTATTGAATTATGGTTAACGGTTGGTAGAATCTTTTTTAAACATTATCTGCCAATTGCATCTGCCACCCTTCTCCAAATCTGTGCCCCTACCTGGCCCCCCCAACAAAGATTTTCTAGACACGCCACTGATAAGAGGGCCAATTTTCTTAATACACCTTGGATAGTGAATCATTGGTGTTTACAAATTAATTTTCTACCAGGGAACAAGTTTTTAAACATGTTATCGTGATCACAGATCAGATGTTTCAAGTAACATATCATGCCATCAGTAAGGACTGGGGACAACACAATTCCAACAATTCCAGTAGCTATTGTCCCGCTCAACTATGTCTCCAAAAATGAGTGGAGTATTGTGTAGGATACATAATGACTGAAGGGCATTTAAACCTAAGTGTTTGCTGTTATCATCTATTTTTAACCCACTTGGTTTATTTTTAACTCTACAAAACCACAATTAAAAATCTGTATCCTGTCAAGTAACATGCTAATGGAGATGTAGCCATTTTTGATCATGTATTTGCGATCGTGGCTCAAGAGTTGGGAGTTCACCTTGTAATCAGAAGGTTGCCGGTTCTAGCCCCGGCTCGGACAGTCTCGGTCGTTGTGTCCTTGGGCAAGACACTTCACCCGTTGCCTCCTGGTGGTGCTCAGAGGGCCCGGTGGCGCCAGTGTTTGGCAGCCTTGCCTCTGTCAGTGCGCCTCAGGGTGGCTGTGGCTACAATGTAGCTTGCCATCGCCTGTGTGTGAATGGGTGAATGAATGAATGTAGTGTAAAGCGCATTGGGGTCCTTAGGGACTAGTAAAGCGCTGTACAAATACAGGCCATTTACAAAAAAAAGTTTGAGCTCATACTGCACAACTCCTTCCAATAAATCATGCATTACATCAACTGCATAATTGTCAGTGCTGGAAAATATTCCAATGAACTGAGCACACAAGATCTTTTAACTCCATAGACGGAAGAGAGAGCAGGGTCTACACTTAATGCATTACAGTGTTCAATATGAAGTCCTCTGGAGCACAGAACAAGGTCAGAACTGTCTTCATTAAACACAGATTGAATTTCTTCCTTGTTTACTAAACAAAACCTACACCAGTGTGTTGTAGTAAACGATTCAACACAACCTAGTAAGCCATTTAAAGCAAGATTGTCTCATGTAACTTGAACAACAGAACCAAACACTGTCTCTTCAGTAAAGGGAAGCAGGATTCCTATTGTATAAAAGGCCCCAAAGTTCATAAAATAGTTTTACTGGTGTTTATAAGTTTATATAGGTTCATGTAATGTTCGGTCTTCTGTCTGTTTGGGCCAGCCCACCTTCTAGTGACATCATCCGGTTAGTAAGGTGGGCAGTTTAATGGCGGATGGGCAGTGTTGGTCTGGAGGGGGTGCACTGATTCCTGGGGCATGTTAGGTGTGCGTAAATGACAAGTAAGTAGTGACCTGTGTTATATTCTGCATTTGTTTGTGTTAGTACTGTAGTACGTTACCATTTAGGAGCTAATGCAGTCCATAGTTGGAGCGGTAGGCCACGCATGCAACGCATGAGTTCACCCTCATTTCATATGCTAACTTATGTTGTTAGCTTACCCCGGTTCTTGACGCATGTACGGTCACTCGTATGTCCATAATGTCGTTCCTGTGTTATCAGACCTTCTCAGTATGTTGTATGTGATGCTTGTGATTGTTTACTTTGAAGTAGCGGAGTTTGTAGCGAACAATTAGGTACGTGGATTAAGAAAATAGCGAACGTAGTTCGACCGGAAGTATGGCGTCCCGCTTGCCCTTCACAATAAGAGCATTATAGCGGATTATAATGGGGGACGCTTTTATTTTGTATAACTATCGGAAGTAGTTCCTGTGTACTGACGGTTGCTTAACCTCGCACTAATGCTATTTAGTTGCATGGTGTGAGCAGTTTGAAGTGTACTATATTTTTCTGATCTTTATATTTGATTATGTTAACTATGTTGTATTATGTTTATATTTGAGTATTTGACTTGTCTATTCTCTTTATTTATTGTTATTTCCCTTGTTTATTTCCTTTGTAGGAAACCACACACACACACACCCAGACACACAGTTATGTACACTCGCTGTGTTTACAACCCCAGAAATTAAGTGGTGACAATAAAGTGCCTCAAACGGAACCTCAAGCTCCCTCCTTCTTTCGCACTCTGGGACAATTTGGCCTTAAGTGGTGTTCTGGCCGACACACCGGGGTGACCGTAGTGCTCAAAGACTGAGTCAGTGCCACAGCCGTGCCTATCTTCAATATCTCCACTACACCTATAGTTTCTAAAATGTTCAAGTCATCCATCAAAGGCTTTAGTGTTTCTTCAAAACCATATTTCTTTAAGTCTTCTGTGTAGAAAAGAGCAGCTAGATGTACATTCATCAGCACAGAGTTAACCTTTGGTGGGAGTTTTTTTTTTATAGTGAAATACATACAGCCCAGTTTGTGGATCCCTTTCTTTGAATGTAATGGGTTGGCAGTTTCAAAATCATCGTAATACAGTATAATCTGTAGAGCATGTTGCTGTTGTGAAAACAGAGGATGGTTTTGGAAATATAATCCATTGTTAATGTCTTTGTATAACCCAGCTTGTGTTTGTTTCTCATGCAAGAAGCATTATCTAATTTCTTTATTTTTGAAAATTAAATTTATCGTACCTAAAATGGGCACATACATGTATTTGTCTCTGACAAATACCTGTAGTTCTATGTCTACGTGTATCCAATCTTACACCAAGTACAAATTATTTAGGCTCAACAATTTCCCATTTTTCATCATAATATTTCTGTCTTTTTTTCTCAGTGTTACATTTTGAAAAGGGGTTATCTAATTGGTTTAAATTGTGCTCAACTCTTTTGTAAATGTCTGATTCCTTACTATCAGGGAAAAATGTTTGGAGTACTGCTTCTCTTGCTTGACTCTGAACATGACTGACAACTTCCTCAACAGAACAAATTATTGTTTGAACAGCACTTTCAGTAAGACCAGAAGTGAGCAACAGTAGATCCACACATTCCAACAAGCGAGTCCTGTGAAATAACAGTGGGAACCTGTGATATAGATGCAGAAGTAGATGGTTGATCACTAAAAAAGTCTCCTTGAGAATGTGTTTGTTGGACAACTTCCTGTTCCATCCCTACATGTTTATTTTGACAACGACTATGTGCATTATGGAGATGTTTTCTAAAGCCACTGTAAGTACAAAAAGACGAAAAACATCCCTGCTCTCCACATTTTAAACGCAGATTTTTGTTTGGATATAAACCATGATGACATTTTAAATGTTGACAAGGGCTGAACAATTTTTGTGGTATGTTTTTCAAACAAAGCATTTGGACATTGTCAAACAGTTTTTTTAAACCCTCCTACAAGCGTGTGGACCTTGTGGGCATTTTAACGGTCTCGCAGCAGACGGGCTCTCAGTTCCTTGACTCAAGGTCTTTCTTTTGTGTTTCCAACATCAATGTTGTAGATTGTGATTTGAATGAAGGTGTAAAAACTGGAAAGAGCTTCATCATATGAGAGGCTGAAGACAAAGTGTGCTTTGAATAGCCCATCAAAAGCAGCCACTGAAGTTGGAGGATCACATGGGATAGCTTTCTGGTCTACAACGATGAAGAACCACTGAATGTTCTTCTTTTGCTCACCAATGCAGAGAAGGAAGGGCTGCCTGGTCTCAGCTTTCTCCAGGAAAGTAGTGAGGCTGACTCCTTCCTGGAACTTGAATAGCACATTTCAGTCACGAGTAACAACATTTTTTCATCTGTTTGGCTTGCATATAAGGTCTATGGGCCCAAGCAAGTAACCCGTCTTAACACAAATGGATCCAAGTAGAATAAAACACAGTAATGCTTTATTAAGGTCAATTATGGAGTTCCACAAGGTTCAGTGCTAGGACCAATTCTGTTTACATTATACATGATTCCCCTAGGCCAGGGGTCTGCAACCTTTAACACCCAAAGAGCCACTTGGACCCGGTTTCCACGCAAAAGAAAACACTGGGAGCCGCAAATACTTTTTGAAATCTCAAATGAAGATAACACTGTATATATATATATTTTTTCACCTTTATGCTTTGTGTGAACAACTAAAGTAAGTAAGTAAAGTTTATTTATTAAGTGCTTTTCACAGACAGGCAGTCACAAAGCTCTGTACACAAATATTAAAATAAACAATACAATCAATAGACATTATACACAATGTAAAAGATCAAATGTAAAGAATGGAAAGATTATAAAATACGTAGATCAACAAAAGGCTTGTTTGAAAAGAAAAGTTTTTAACTGCTTTTTAAAAGAATCCACAGAGCAACTAAGGTGTGTTGCTTATGAAATCCATGAAGTGCTAAAGAGAAAATTACCTTTTATTCATGTAAATAACACATTTTGAACTCTTAAAGAAATATAACAAAAGGAAAGACACCCAGCTGAACTAAAGTGATCCAGCAAACAAAAACTGTTGTGAGCCGCCACCCTTATATCGCCTTTGGGCTTTTGGAGCCTTGACCTGACTTTTTAAAAATAATTGAAAAAAAGCACTATGCTGCTAAAAAAAAATAGATATTTGCAAAATTCTGCCGAAATATGTATTTTACCTGGTTAATGTGTGTGGCGGGGCGTGGTCTGCAGCGCCGCTGCAGGGGAGGCGGACGCACCTGACCGGCACCCGCAATCACACCTCATCACCTTAAAATCTGTGCTCTCTCTGCTGTTGAAAAGCTACAGCCAGCTGTATGCGTACAGCAACCGTGTGTGAAAAGCAGTCAATAAAGAGATGCTGAAAAGCATGTTCATGCAAACATCGTCGGGTCTGCCGTGATATGTTTACAATAAGACTTATGGTCCCGAACCTCTGCGCACAGTGTCTGCAAATCGGGGGTTTCATCTTTACGCAGGACTGTAAGCTGTCATCTGTGGGGCGTGAGCGGTGTTTGTTTTTAACATAGTTCACGGTGGAGAACAGCTGCTGACGTAATGTGGATCCGAAGATCCATATTTGGCCTACCTGGGGTTGAAAGTCTCGATAAATGTATAGCGTTTCGGCGGGTACACCGGCTTCCACGAGTGTGACGCTTATTTTGAGCGATGAAAAAATAATAAGATATAATTTTATTTTTATATTTCAAAATCACAATAATTCTTCAATTTAGAACTACAAGTTAAAAAAAGAACTAAACACAAATAAAATACACTTCAGCTAAATACTTATAATTTATTTTCCCAAACCAAGCCGCAAAATAAAGACTAAAGAGCCGCATGCGGCTCCGGAGCCGCGGGTTGCCGACCCCTGCCCTAGGCAGTATCATTAGAAGACATAGCATACATTTTCACTGCTATGCTGATGACACCCAGCTCTATCTGTCCATGAAGTCAGACAACACGCACCAATGAGTTAAACTGCAGGAATGTCTTAAAGACATAAAGACCTGGATGGCCGCTAACTTTCTGCTTCTTAATTCAGATAAAACTGAGGTTATTGTACTCGGCCCTGAAAATCTTAGAAATATGATATCTAACCAGATTCTTACTCTGGATGGTATTACCTTGGCCTCCAGTAACACTGTGAGGAACCTTGGAGTCATTTTTGACCAGGACATGTCCTTCAACGCACATATTAAACAAATATGTAAGACTGCTTTCTTCCATCTGTGCAATATCCTGTCTCAGAGTGACACTGAAAAGCTAGTTCATGCATTTATTACTTCCAGGCTGGATGACTGTAATTCATTATTATCAGGAAGTCCTAAAAACTCTCTGAAAAGCCTTCAGTTAATCAAAAATGCTGCAGCAAGAGTCCTGACAATATACATGTTGATGATGAGTCCGACCTCTTTGCCAGGGGTTTTATCAACATTATGGATTCTTTTCATTTTATCCAGCATGTGTCCGGCCCCACACATAACAAAGGTCACACACTGGACCTTGTCTTTACCTTGGGTTTGAATATTGATTGTATTTGTTCTAAGGACATTTTTATCTCTGACCATTATTGTATTCTTTTTAACATGTCTTTTCACGAGCCTATGTCTCCTGTTTACCGGACAGTTATGTCGCGCATTATAAATTCCTCCACAGCGCAGAAGTTCTCAGATGCTTTTAATTTAACACTATCCCCACAAAACGGTGTTGATTTCTCAACAGATCTATTTAATGATCATTGTCTTTCGATCTTAGATGAAATCTGTCCGGTTAAAATGAGACCTGTGCCTGTTTCCAAGTCCCTACCTTGGCTAAATGATAACATCCGCTCTATAAAACGTAATTGTCGTAAAGCTGAGCGGTTATGGAGGAAAACTCATTTAAATGTTCATCTCCTTTATTTAAAGGATCTTTTAGCCTCTTTTAACAATGCTATTTCATTTCTTCAACAGATTTGATTCAACCATGAGACAGTCTGCAACATCGGCTGCAGACTCACCCACCCCCACTGCTGCTGTTCCACCTCTGACACCTCAGACACTTCACACCTCCTCTATTCACCCTGCTCACTCCCCCCCACCCCCAACAACAGCATCCAATACACACTCAACACAAGGCTCCAGCCTGTCTCTCTCAACCACCCAGGTTAGGAGGGAACTGAGGAGGATTAATGGCAAGAAGGCAGCGGGCCCAGATGGCATCAGCTCGAGGGTCGTCAGGTCCTGCGCGGACCAACTGTGTGGGGTGATGGAGCACCTCTTCAACCTGAGCCTGAGGTTGGGAAGAGTCCCACAGCTCTGGAAAACCTCCTGTGTTGTACCAGTGCCAAAGACTTCACGCCCCAAGGACCTCAACAGCTACAGGCCGGTGGCTCTGACATCCCACCTGATGAAGACCCTGGAGCGGTTGGTCCTGGCTCAGCTTCGGCGCCTAACAAGCTCATCACTGGACCCACTTCAGTTTGCCTACCAGCCTGGCATTGGCGCGGATGATGCCGTCATTCACCTCCTACATCGTTCCCTCGCTCACCTGGAGACTGCTGGAAGCACTGTGAGAATCATGTTCTTTGATTTCTCCAGTGCCTTCAACACTATTCTTCCCTCGGTTCTGAAGGACAAGCTGGTGAACTCTGGAGTGGACCATCACCTCACTACCTGGATTTTGGACTACCTCACCGACCGACCACAGTATGTGAGGACTCAGGGCTGTGTGTCGGACAGGGTCGTCTGCAGTACGGGGGCCCCACAGGGAACGGTTCTGGCTCCGTTCCTCTTCACCATCTACACTGCAGACTTCTCCCACAATTCCACCCAGTGCTTCCTGCAGAAGTTCTCTGATGACTCTGCAATAGTCGGCCTCATCACTGATGGGGACGACAAGGAGTACAGAGGACTGACTCAAGACTTTGTGGACTGGTGCCAGCTGAACTACCTCCAGATCAACGCCAGTAAAACCAAGGAGCTGGTGGTAGACTTCCGCAGGCACAAGCATTCTCCACTGCAACCACTGAACATCCAGGGTATGGACATTGAGGCTGTGGACAGCTACAGGTACCTTGGTGTTCATCTGAACAACAGACTGGACTGGACTCATAACTCAGACGCCCTCTACAGGAAAGGGCAGAGCAGGCTGTACCTGCTGCGGAGACTCAGGTCGTTTGGGGTGGAGGGCCCACTCCTGAAGACCTTCTATGACTCTGTTGTGGCTTCTGCTATCTTTTATGGTGTGGTCTGCTGGGGCGGCAGCATCTCTGCTGGGGACAGGAAGAGACTGAACAGGGTGATCCGAAGGGCCAGCTCTGTTCTAGGATGCCCTCTGGACCCAGTGGAGGTGGTGAGTGACAGGAGAATGGCGGCTAAGCTGTCATCCCTGTTGGACAACGTCTCCCACCCCATGCAGCAGACTGTGACAGCACTGAGCAGCTCCTTCAGTGGGAGACTGCGGCACCCACGGTGTGGGACGGAGAGATTTCGCAGGTCTTTCCTCCCCACTGCTGTCAGACTCCACAACAAAGACTTTAACTGAACAAACACACACATCCACACATGTGCAATAACACTAAGTGCAATAATCTTTTCTGGCATCGTTGTATTTTTACTCAGTTGTATATAGCATTCGTATTCTATTTTTATCTTATTGTATATTTTTATTCTATTTTATTCTACTGTATATAGTATATTATTTTATTCTATTCTGTACAGCTGTGTACTGTATTTATTCTTATTGTATTCTAATTTTTGCGTCATAACTTTTGCACTGTCCACTTCCTGCTGTGACAAAACAAATTTCCCACGTGTGGGACTAATAAAGGTTATCTTATCTTATCTTATCTTATTAGAGATGCAAGGGCTGCTTACTTTTCTCAGTTGGTTGCAAAGAGCAGAGGAAATCCTAAGGTCTTATTTGATACTATTACTGATATCATTACTCCTGCTCTACCTGCTGCCATTATTTCTTCTGCTGAAGACTGTGAAACATTTCTTGCTTTCTTTTTAGAAAAAATTAGCAATATAAGGAAAAAATTGTCCCCATCAGCATCTGCACTGTCAGTTCCTACGACAGTTCGGCCTGTTGTTTTAGAAAGATTTTTACCTGTTTCACTAGCCGAACTGGGAAAAATAGTTAGTGCAACAAAAGTATCCTCTTGTTCACTCGACATTTTACCCGCATCGTTATTCAAAAATGTCTTTTACTCTATTGGTCCCTGTATGCTCACTATAATTAACACCTCTTTGGGATCTGGCTAAGTTCCTGCCTATTTTAAAACTGCTGTTATACACCCTCTGTTAAAAAAGCCTATGCTGGACCCATCTCTCACTAGCAACTACAGACCGATCTCAAAAATACCGTTAATTGCTAAGATTTTAGAGAAGATTGTGGCTAAGCAGCTTACAGCAGTTTTAGACAAATATAACATCTTTGATAAATTTCAGTCTGGCTTTCGTAAAGCTCATTCTACTGAAACAGCCCTTCTTAGAGTTTCTAATGACATTCTGATGCAAAACGATGCGGGTAAGTGTTCTGTTCTTTTAATGTTGGATCTCACGTCGGCCTTTGACACCGTTGACCATTATATTTTGCTTGATAGGCTGAAATACTGGGTCGGTGTATCTGGGTCTGCCTTAGAGTGGTTCTCCTCGTATCTCTGTGAACGATACTCTTCTGTGGCAGTTTCTAAGTACAGGTCATCTTCTACGTCCCTGTCCTTTGGTGTGCCACAAGGCTCTGTGCTGGGGCCATTATTGTTTTTAATTTATTTACTTCCTCTCCAGCATATTTTGAGCCCTTTTGAGGATATTTGTTACCACTGCTACGCAGACGACATCCAACTATATATATCTTTTAAACCTGAAGATGCTTCTAAACTGCGGATTTTAAATGTGTGTTTGGAAACCATCAAAGGTTGGATGGCCGACAATTTCCTCCAACTAAATGAAAATAAAACTGAAGTCCTGTTATGTGCTCCAGACAGACA
Organism: Rhamphochromis sp. 'chilingali'; assembly: GCF_963969265.1. Taxonomy (NCBI): domain Eukaryota; kingdom Metazoa; phylum Chordata; class Actinopteri; order Cichliformes; family Cichlidae; genus Rhamphochromis; species Rhamphochromis sp. 'chilingali'. The sequence continues at coordinate 34,503,216 of NC_137945.1, read as the reverse complement.
TGTACCCAGCATAATGAATGCTCTTGGTCCCCTTTCAACGTTTGTGAAACCATCTATCAGGAACCTAGGGATAACCTTCGATCCTGCTCTTACATTGGATACTCACGTCAAATCTCTGGTTCGGTCTTGCTTTTATCATTTAAGAAATATTTCTAAATTGAGCCCCATAATAGCTCATACTGAACTGGAGATTGTTATTCATGCTTTTATTTCATCACGACTGGACTATTGCAATTCACTGTTTACATGTCTAAACAAGAGTTCCCCGAAGCGTCTGCAGACTGTCCAAAATGCTGCAGCAAGGCTTCTGACGAAAACATCGAAATACTCACATATAACACCGCTGCTTATACAGTTACACTGGCTCCCTGTCGAATTCAGAGTCCACTTTAAGATTCTGGTTCTCACATTTAAGGCTCTTCAAGAACAAGCACCATCATACATCATTGAACTCTTACAGCCCTATGCCCCTAGTAGGTCTCTGAGGTCTTGTGGTCAGGGCCTACTTGTTATTAAGTATACGAGACTGAAAACTAGGGGTGATCGAGCTTTTGCTACTGTGGCCGCCAGACTGTGGAATTCTCTTCCTCAGAACTTAAGATCTGCTATTTCACTGATTACTTTTAAAAAACAGCTAAAAACACATCTTTTCAAAATTTCATTTTGTTAACTTTTGATTGTACTTCGTCTTTTTAATCTGTGTCTATACCTTGTAAAGCACTTTGTGATCCCTTATCTAGAAATGTGCTATATAAATAAAATTTTACTTACTTACTTACTTACTAGAAAGAGAGAGCAGATTTCTCCTGTATTGGCTTCTCTTCATTGGCTTCCTGTTAAATCCAGAATTCAAAATCCTGCTCCTCACATACAAGGTCTTAAATAATCAGGCCCCATCTTATCTTAATGACCTTGTAGTACCATATCACCCTATTAGAGCACTTCGCTCTCGCTCTGCAGGCCTACTTGTTGTTCCTAGAGTATTTAAAAGTAGAATGGGAGGCAGAGCCTTCAGTTTTCAGGCCCCTCTTCTGTGGAACCAGCTTCCAGTTTGGATTCAGGAGACAGACACTATCTCTACTTTCAAGATTAGGCTTAAAACTTTCCTTTTTGCTAAAGCATATAGTTAGGGCTGGACCAGGTGACCCTGAATCCTCCGTTAGTTATGCTGCAATAGATGTAGGCTGCCGGGGATTCCCATGATGCATTGAGTTTTTCCTTTCCAGTCACCTTTCTCACTCACTATGTGTTAATAGACCTCTCTGCATTGAATCATATCTGTTATTAATCTCTGTCTCTCTTCCACAGCATGTCTTTATCCTGTCTTCCTTCTGTCACCCCAACCAATCACAGCAGATGGCCCCGCCCCTCCCTGAGCGTGGTTCTGACGGAGGTTTCTTCCTGTTAAAAGGGAGTTTGTCCTTCACAGTGTCGCCAAAGTGCTTGCTCATATGGCGCTGTATAAATAAAACTGAATTGAATCTAATTGAATTTTTGAAGTTCACATTGTACTGAACCCATGTCTGTCAATTAACTTCTTTTGGAAAGGAAAGCGACAACAGATTTGATATCTTTCGATATCTATCGATGCAGCATGATTTCATATCAAATACACAAAAGATAATTAATTAATTTCATCATTTCTGTTTTTATCTTGTGGCTTACCATTTACGAAAAATCATTAATTGTAAACAGTGTTTACAAAAAATGCTATTAGAGCATACCTTGACAAATCTTACAAGATGATTGGCTGCCTGTGAAGAGCTTTGTTTTTGCGGGGGTTTTATTTGTGGCCTTTTGATGTTGGGGGCAGGAGATGCAGCAACAACAGAAGAGCTGCCATATCACTCTCCCAGCCTTAAAGACAAAAAGCATATTTGAGACAAAAGGTTAAAGATGAACTGAAATTCTGTTAAGCAGTTAAATGATGAGATTTCTGAAAATGCTTAAACCACAAGGATGCATAAATTACTTCAGTCTATTTGCAGTCAGTTAAGTGTATTAGGACAGACAAAGGGAAATGTAAGTATTTTATATACTGAAATACTGTCCTAATTTACCCCAGTCATTTGAAGCCTCTGGATCAAAAGATGTTCGTAACTCCTCAACACAATGACTTGATGGAAGACTTTGGCTTTCTCTGATGATTTTTTGCTTGAAATATGAAGGCCACTTTGCAAGAAATCTTCCAGAGGCCTCATCTACAAGCATCATTGTAAAATCCTGATCAGTCTATTAAAAAGACAAAACAGCAACCAAATACTGGTTACTTAAGTGTTCTGGGCAAAATGCTATCTTTGGTTTCATATCATGAATGTATGTAACTTTGTAATTTTAACATGTTGTCGCCTCTTGGCCAGGACTCCCTTGAAAAAGAGGTTTTTAATCTCAATGGGACTTTTCCTGGTAAAATAAAGGTTAATAATAATGAAATGTCTATAAATATACTCAACAACCCCGGTGTTTCAAGGAAATGAGGGAAGACATCCAAGATTGATGATGTTCCATCTGGGTCATGAACCAGCTTCTGTCTGTATTCAAAAGTAGCTTTCATCTTCTCTTTAAGCACAGACCTATCTGTTGAGTGTGTAATAACAGACAGAGCCTCTCTGCACTCCTCACCAAAAAGTCGTCCTCTAACAAACAAAGATTCTCTTCGGGTTGTTGGACTGTCCTGAAAGTTTGGCCTGGGACACCCACTAGCACCATCATAGGTATTGCGTTGGACAGTCTTGAGTCTCCAAGCAAGATAGCCAATATTGGCCTCCAGATCATAGTAATGGTCCTGCTCATGCGTGCAAATCAGTCACACACAAAAACAAACAAAAAAACATACACAACAAAAAATGGAACAAAGGAATGCATATTTGGTACCACTGTAACAACATGCATAAATTACAGAGATGTTGCTTTTCAGAGATAACACTTACATAACCATTTTTTGAGTAAAGATCTTGGAGATATGGAAAAAGCGTTGCAATCCCCAGTGCATAGTTAGTCCGAGCACTTATGGGTGGAATCCTCCTTTCAAAAACAAAAAAAGTGTATTGCTATTCTGCTCACTTGACAACTTTTTTAGGATCATCAAAGAATACTTAGCCATGTGATTCTATCATATCTGCAACCAGTATGTTGACCATTTGTTGACGAGTTGGATGTCACAGTGTTTTAGTTTTGTCGTTTTCATTGAAAATTTCCTTACCCTTTGGGTTTGGCCTCAGGACAGTATACACCAAAAAAAAAAAAAGATTTATACTGATTGAACTGAAGCAAATTACACAAAAAAGTTAGTGTTTGTAAAATGCAGTTAAGCACTGGAAATTGCTTTAGGCTTTGCTTTTAACCTGCTTTGCTTCATTGCGATCAAGCTCTCCTAGGCCCTTGTTCCTGTTCTTTGTACTTTTGTGGATAATAGTTGAATCTGATGAACAGGTAGAAGCTGGGGACGATGGATGGTCTGACAATGGAACTGGCGATGGTAAGAGGGCAAGACGGATTGGCTGTACTGATGACTGTGATTAGTCTTCAACCACACTGATCTCATTGTCTTAAAAAAAAACAAAAAAACAAAGGCCATAAAAGGGATCGAAAAAAAAATTGTGCAAAATGCATATGAGAAGTCATAATATATGTGGTTGAACATTATTCCAGTTGTTATATCTGATAACAGCATGTAATATGCACTCAACATGTAAAGCATTTTACAGTTTTTCAACAAAGAAAATTGGAATCTGAAAGGTTGTTAAATCTGGCCAATATTCATAAAAACATTGAAGATCATGAAGAAATGTACTCCTTTAAATTATAATGGATCTACTGTACCCATAACTTGGGATGGGTATCGTTTAGGTTTTATCCGATACCAGTACCAAACCGGTACTTTTGAAACGGTGCCGGTGCTTAAACAGTGCTCAAACCGGTGCTTAAAGAATGGAGAACATAAAATTGGTCCAAAAACCTCTCATGTTCAGCTGTTTTTTTTGTAAAAATATAACAATGTCAGCCTTTTCTGCAGCTATAGGGGATTTATCGAATCACTCTTGGCTGGAAGCAGTGCTTAATCAATGGAAAAAACACAAACTTTGTCCAAAAACCTCTCATGTTTAGCTGTTTTCCACTTTTTCTTTGGTCATTTTAGTCTTTTTGGCCAGGGTGAAGGGAGTATCTGCCATCAAACAAGAAGACAGCTTCATGTAACTACAACGGTGTTTGCGAGTTCACCTTACGTGCATTAATGTAATAACGTGGTTAGCCTAATCAACGTAAATTACACACGGATAACATTAAGCTACTCACGCAGAGAAGAAAGGCTGCTGCTGCCATCATCATCCTCATCATTTCTGCTACAGTGGCAGGGCTAGGGTCCAGGACTCTCCTCTTCGTGTTTTTGGGGGATGTTGCTAACTCCGGGTCCGATAACAGGCAACCCACCCGCAGTAGATGTGCCCGGTGTGAGGTCTCGCAGCAAGCTATCAAATACGGCGCATTTCTCGGCTTTTAACAAAATGCTATACGTCGCCAGGTGTTTCATCAGATTCGAGGATTTACCTCCTTTGCAAAGTATCACCTTAAAGCACTTGTTGCAGGCTTGCAGTTTGAAGTACACCCAGACTTTGACTGCTTTGCCTTGGGCATTTTTAATCTGTAGCTCTGCTCTAAAAGAACGTACGTACCTGGGCCCGCCTACTACGCTTGCAAAGGTAAAATGATTGGCTAGAATCCAAAGTGTGTGACATCTCAGGGGGAAAAAGCACCGAAATAAAGCACTGAAATGTGTGCTGCTTTTCGGTCTGGTTACTACCGTTTATGTCAGAACCGGTGCCATAATGGCACGGTACCCATCCCTACCCATAACTGCCCCATAACTATGTGGTTTTGTCCTGCTTTAGTTTTTTTTTTTTTTTCGTGTGTGTGTGTGTGTGTATGTGGGGGGGGCAGTTATGGGCTTGGGGCATTGGGGCATCTGAGGGTCTCCTAGGGTTGGTTTCTTGGAGAGCTTAATGCTCTGATGGCTCTTGCATGGTGTTTCTTTGTGGAGAAAGACTCGTTTACAGGTTCAACTCCTTCATTTAAAAGACCTTTTAGCTTCTTTTAATGCTTCAATTTGTGATGCAAGGGCTGCTTATTTTTCAAACCTAGTCTCCAGGAGCAGAGGTAACCCCAAGGTTTTGTTTGACACTATTAGGGATATTGTCATTCCGGTCACTGCTGCTGTCCCAATCTCTTCAAATGAAGACTCTCCCTCTATGTACCATTTACCTGCTCCAATTTTACCAGCTTCAACAACTCAGTGTCCTGAGTTGTCGAAGCTGGTCACTTCAATGAAATCATCCTCTTGCCCCCTTGATATTTTATCAGGGTCTTTGTTTAAAAATGTTTTTAAGTCCGTTGGTACTAGTTTTCTTATAATTATTAATGCATCTCTGCTCTCTGGTCAGGTCCCGGTTTACTGTGAAAGTGCTGCCATTCACCCACTTTTAAAAAACCCCAAACTTGATGCTTCTTTGCATTCCAGCTACAGACCCATCTCAAAATTTCCTTTTATTGCCAAGATTTTAGAAAGGTTGTGGCCAAGCAACTCACGGTTGTTCTATATGAACATAACATTCTTGATAAATATCAGTCTGGCTTTCGTAAGGCTCATTCTACAAAAACTGTACTTCTTAGAGCGTCTAATGATATTTTGATGAATTATGATGCCGGAGAGTGCACTGTTTTGATTTTGCTGGACCTGACCTCTGCCTTTTACACTGTTGATCATCATATGTTGTTAGATAGATTAAACCCACTGAGTGGGTATATCGGGTACTGCATTGGAATGGTTTAAATCCTATTTGTCTGAACAATCTTCCTTTGTGGCTTCCTCTAAGTTCAGATCCTCCGTCAGCTCTCTCGCCTATGGGGTGCCACAGGGCTCTGTCTTGGGACTGTTATTGTTTTTGTTGTAATTACTCCCTCTTCTGCAACTTCTTAGCTCTTTTTCTGATATTTCATATCATTGTTATGCAGATGATATTCAGCTATATATCTCTTTTAGGCCACCTGATGTTTCTAAGCTCCAAATCTTGCAGTCCTGCTTAGATTCCATTACAGATTGGTTGGCTGATAATTACTTTTAACTAAATGCTGATAAAACAGGAGTCATTATCTTTGCTCCTGAGAAATTTGTTCCCCTTGTGGTTAAAAATTCTAGGCCCTCTTGCTTCTTATATTAAACCCTCCATTAGGAACCTTGGTGTTACTTTTGACCCAGCTCTGATGCTGGACACAGACATTAAATCTTTGGTTCGCTGTTGTTTTTACCATTTAAGAAATATTGCTAAGCTGAGCCCCATTGTGTCACGCTCCGCATTGGAAATGATTATTCATGCTTTTGTTTCATCTCGCTTAGATTATTGTAATTCCTTGTTTACTTGCTTAAGTAACGCCTCCCTGGAATGACTGCAGGGTGTTCAAAATGCTGCTGCCAGGCTTCTGACAAAGCATCCCAAATACTCCCATGCCACTCCCCTGCTGATTCAACTGCATTGGCTCCCTGTCAAGTTCAGGATCCATTTTAAGATTATAATCATGACCTATAGGGCCCTGCATGGTGTAGGCTCCAACTTACATCAGTGATCTTCTTCTTCCTTATCGCCCCAACAGGTCCCTGAGGTCTTGTGACCAGGGCTTGCTAGTTGTCCAGCATACAAGGTTAAAAACAAAAGGTGACAGAGTGTTTGTATCAGTGCCTACCAGACTCTGGAACTCATTCCCTTTAAGTTTGAGATCTATCTGTGGACTCAGTCATTTCTTTTAAAAAGCTGTTAAAAACCTACATGTTTAACCCTCTGGGGTCCAGGGTATAATTGGCCATTTTTGACTACTTTTGGTTTTACCTCTATATTTCACCTTTAAAATATGTTTTTCTTGCCTTGTTTGGTATCATTATTTTCAGCACAACCTCAAATATCTGAAAGTTATTTTTTCATTTTGGTACACTATATTAGCACAGTTGATCTAAATTCAGACAAAAAATTCAAAATCCAAGTAGAAAAAAGTTATATTTTTTACTGTAAAACCCACAAACGAATGTTTAACGAATCATTTTCATAACTTGAAATGCAAATAGAAATTGTACATTTCTAAAAATTATGCACAAGTTTTGCAAGCAACAAAGTTATATGGTACTATTTACCTAAAAATGCAGCCAAGGCCTCAGGCATTTTTTATATAACCATTTAAATCTATTTACAGAACAATCAGGTGTGCTGTATCAAATAAGAAGGCACACAAATTATTCGTGCCAGTCCAAAAAAATGTATTTTGTGTTCAGTATAAGGCAGAGGAGAACACCAAAGGCCTAAACCCTGCAGGTCTGACAACAGGAGGTGCATCAGTCCAGTTTTCCATGTGGGAACAGCGTTTACACTGGAATCTGCCTTTGAGGGAGTTTTTTGGAGAAAATGTGAAATTCAGCAGCAAAACAATAACTACACAACAAACTAACTATAGTATAGCCTCCAAACACACTAAACTCGCCCGCTTTCCGTCGCGGGTGTCACTCCTAAAAACTTCCCCTTCTCCCTAAACAACCAAATGTCACAGGTTGCCTTGTCATTTTTTTGACTGGCTGACATGGTAAAATCGAACAAGAATAGGGAAAGGGGTGTTTTTTCTTTTTCTTTTTTCACTCGCAAGCGGAGAGTGTTTGCTAGCGCTGTCTGTAGAAAATGCCGTTTTTACCGTTCTTCCCGCTGTAAACTACAGAGCCCCGCAGGGGACATGGGAGAAAAAAAAATTAAGACGGACTTTTGCGAGATCTCGCAAAACACACTCGGGATCTCGCAAAAGTTGAATTCCAACAATGGCGGCAGCTACTTAGTTGTAATATTACTCTTTCTGGGTCACAAAATAAACTTTTAAGATATTTTGATGCGTGAATATAGTTGTGTAAACGTCAGATATCTGCTCAGTTTACAAGACATCACATATTTGCAAAAGTGCTCCGATGTTTTCTGAGATCTGACACCCACCATCTCGAAGCTAACGGGAGGTCGAGACCTACTACAGCCGGGAGGAACACCGCTTTCCCGGCACATCGTGCCTTGACTTCCTGGTCGGCTTCAAGCTGGCAGCCTCCGAAGAATGCAGGTAAAACTTTTGTGAGATCCCGAGTTTGTTTTGCGAGATCTCGCAAAAGTCCGTCTTAATTTTTTTCCCTCCCATGTCCCCTGCGGGGCTCCGTAGTAAACACCACTGTTTTGTTCAGAAAAAAATATTGTGTGCATTTTTTATCATAACTCTGGTTTTACGTGGCCCATCGACACAATTAAAAAACTGGTATATAGTTTGAAGTCTGCACTTTTGACCAAAGTTGAAATGGAGATTCTGACTTACTGCATCTTGTAGCCGTGTCGTCTTAAATTGGTCATGTGATTTTGTTTCTGCTTCTATGAAGCACTTTGTGATTTTATCTCATTTTTTATCGCGGGGGGGTCTGTATGTGGCTGGTGGCTTGGTAGGGTCTGAGGAGGGCCTGCAGACTTTGCTCGAGGAGTCCACTCTGCACGTAAGGGGGATCTAGCAAAGCTGGAGGCTGAATTCTTCCCGGGTGTCTACTGCCTTATGTTTTCTGGCAGTTGGCTGAATGTTGGGGTGTACTTTTTCCTCTGCGGTGAGGTTGGGTGGGCCACCTCATGCTCTGTGGGGCTTGGTGGTGCTGCTGCTGTGGACCCGGTCTGGATGGTGGATTTCGGGGAACAGGGGGGCCCACGGGCGTCAGGAAGCTTCAGGGATTGCCCTCCAATCTTTTCCTCCCCATCCCTAATTGCTTCGCACCCCCTGCTCCATCATACCACCCCACATGCAGCGCCTTGAAGTGCAAGTGCGTCACTGAGGTGCAAGGCTGGTATTCCTCCTCTGTCCCCTCCTGTCCACTTGGCCCGAGCTGACACCAGCTGTTATCTGGCAGAGGATTGTTGGTGCCATGCCCCTCCCCTGTTCTAAATCCTTTTTGGAACAGCATGCATCAACACCATATATGAGTGGGTGGCATGAGGCATGGGGTCCGGGAGGAGGAGCTGGCCATCTGGTGGGCTTCCCTGCTGCTGCAAGACCGGGATGGTGTGCTTGTCCCCATCGCAGAGTAAAGGGAACCTCTTGCCTGTAATGGGTCTGGGCATTGATTGCCCCTCTGTAGGTGTTGGTGCCTGGACGTGGGAGTACAGAGTATGTATGGGGTGTGTGAGTGTGTGTACGGCATTCATTTCCATGTGTCTTCATATTCAGCGAGTGTGTGAGTATTTGTATATGTATATTTTGTCTCTGATTGCCTGTTTGTCTATGTGTCAGGTCAGGTCTTAGACTCCGCCTCTCTCAGAACATCTCAGGCACCTCAGGTTTTGGGGCCTGTTTCCCTCAACCATACTCCCTGCCAGTGGCTGGTGCCACCACCCACTGATGCATTAGTGGTTCTCAGTGTCCAGGGCTGGGTCCTCTGGTTTGTACTGGCTCACTCCTGGTGTGTGCTTGCCGGACCCCTGCTCAGTGTGGGGGTCCTCAGGTCTCTGGGCCCGGGGCTCTGTCTGCTGCGGTGCAGCCAGCTGCCAGGCAGATCCTGCGGGCTCATCGTCACTGCCCCCACGACTTCTGCAATGTGTCTGCTGGGCGACCCCTGTGCAGGGCTCTCCTCTGCTCTTTTTTCAGTAGCTGCCATGATTGTCCCTGTGGTGGTCCTCCTGGAGCTTTTGTGCTCTGAGGTGGTCTCTGGAGGTCTGGGGCCAGGGCTTTGGCTCCCCACACAAAATATTAGATACTTAAATGGAGAAACTTTATGAACACAAATGTGCTCACAAACACAGGTGTACACAGAAGTGTTCAAAAGGTGTACAAACAGGTACTCACAGATACACACTATCTTCGTCGACTGCTCCCTCTAAATATGTCATGTATTATTGATACTGTATGCTGCTCAGTAACATTGAATATTTATTATTTACTGATACTTATGCATATGTTGGTTGTTGCTGTGGTTTCCCTGTTGTTGTTTTTTGTTTGGGTTTTCTTGACAGGTGGTAGAGCAAATTTTAAATTTTTCTCTTTCTGTCCTTCTGTTAACTTTCTCCCCAACTCATATTTCTTTCTTCTTTTTCTTTACTGTCCCACGGTCTTTTCCATTGTGATTGTAATAACTCAAAATAAAAAATTCTAATAGAAATCTAATAAATTAGGCTATCAAGTGGAACATTATAGCTAAAGCTGTAATGGTCCACTTGAAAAAATATATCAGTTGGGCCTTCAGACAATAATTATAATGGCTACACTTCTGGACAGGACAGGCTAAAAAACATCAGAGGACTATGCTTAACAGTATTTGCAATTACTAACAAGTAAGTCTGTGTAAAGAAAGGAATGTTACCTTTTAGCAGTGTCCGACTTCTCCCTTCTTTCTCCCTAAATCTAACTGGTCACATTTTCAGTCCAACCTGTACACTCCGTTGGTGCGTACAGACGTGCTCCTAAAAATCTATTTGTCGTGAGCTCCAGGAGAGTTTCTGGCTTCCCATAAAGGCACTGCCATCCATTGTTGGAAAAGATCTGAAATGCTTCACCCTCAGAATGCTTAACCAAGGTGAGAATGGCCAGCCAGCCTGTATTAATCACATCTGACTTGCATATCTGAGCAGCTTAATTGTATGGAGAGGAATGTCAGGAAACAAATGAGTCTAACATGTCAATGTGTTAATTCTGCTATCGATTTCATTGATGCGCTATTCACCCTCTTAGTTCATTAAGGCTGACCTGTCAGACCACACACACAAGCACATAACAAGAATACACACACACACACACACACACACACACACACACACACACACACACACACACACACACACACACACACACACACACACACACACAAGCCCGTTCAGCTATCTTACTGAGGATCTTCATTGACATAATGGTTTCCCTAGCCCCTTACCCTAACCATAACCATTAAAAATGAATGCCTAACCCTAATCCTTACCCTAAAACCTAACCATAACCTAGTCATACCCTGACAGTAAAACCACATTTTGAGCCTCAAAAAAAGGCCTTCAAACTTATGAGGACCGGTGAGTGTGTCCTCACATGGTGTAGTTGAGATCTGGATGAGCCCTTCAGACCCTCCAGCAAGGGTAGACGACAGCTGTCGCATTTCTCCAGAACCCCCAGCAGGAACAGACAACAGCTGGATGGGCCCCTAGGTCTACCTCCACCCAAGGAGACCCCTAGCTGAACAGATAGCTGAACTGTGGGCAAAGCTAATGGCTGCTGAGCAGGAGACAGAGCGGCAAACTGAGCTGCAGGTCGTTGAGCAGCTAACTGAGCTGCTGGTGGTTGAACAGATGCCTGAGCTAGTTACTGAACAGGGGCCTAAGCTATTGGTGGAGTGGAGGCTGCTGTAGATGGAGCAGATGGCCGAACCGCAGTCTGCTTAGCTTCAGGCTGGGCAGCTGACTGAGCTTCAGGCTGGGCTAAAATCTGAGCTACAGTATTAGCAGTCTCACAGTTCTTTGAAAAACCAACAGACGGAGTGGAAAAATGAAAAATTGTCCTTTCTGCTCACCACAGCCGGCTGTTGAGCAGTCCGGGAATCCGGCTGCAGTGAGGAGCGCCGGCGCTGGTGCCGGCAGTGGGGAAAAAAGGACCCAAAATGCAGGACTCTGTGCGGTGAACAGTGCATTTATTTACAGTTTAGTAAATGTAACACACAATAAATCCCCAGTGTGCTCCCTTGACTCCCGTGTTGTGCCTTCTCCCAAGTGTCTGTGCTTTGTTCTCTCTGCTCCTGTGTCTCCGCACTCCCCATTCTTGCTGCCCTCCTGTGCTCCACTCTCCTCCTGCACTGCAAAATGTAAGTATTAAGTTGACTGAACTCAATTTTTATCAACTTGCTACACTGTAATCCCTAACAGTTGTTCTAGCTCATAACTAATAAGCTCATAACAATCAAATGTCATTTTGTAGTTGAGCAAACTATAAAGTATTGAGCTCTGTTGGCCTTTATGGAACTTTAATTGAATAGGGCTCAATATTTTTTAGCTAATTTGTTTGGAACGCTCAAAAAGTTTAAGAAGCATGTATTAGTGACGTTCTGGTGGGTGGAGTCTTGTCGCTCCCTCAGGAAAGCTGAGTCAGCCATCTTGAATTTACCTTGATGCGGGGAAGATTTGGCCAGCCTGTGTGGATTAAGGGTCCCCAACTTCAAACCACCACAACCACCACCTTAATTTTTTCATCAGCAGCCCTGAATTTGGTAAGTCTAACGTGTTTTTTGTTTTGTTTTGTTTAAATTTATTTCGATAAACAGTCTTTTTTTTATTTTTAACTGGAAATATATTCGTACTTTGTGCACAGTGAATGTTTGTTATAAATAAATTCGAATCCAAGTAATTGTAACTTTAGAAGTTATCGAATGTGACAAATACGTAATGTTACTTCAAATTACAACGGTGTAATGTTTTGGCGTTTTTCCGTGGGGACAACATTTCCCATAATGCATTGCATTCTTGCCCGGGAAGTTGACGGTGGCAGTTCTAGCTCCATGCATTTGAACTTTCTGCCAAAAGCCGAAAACTTGTTAACCCTGCTGTCCGTTGCTACCGGTTGTCTTATTCGCCAGTAATGCACGTGCGTATTGTGAGTATACATATTTCCATAAGTGTCCGCGTTACACAGTCAGTAGTTCACGCTGTTGAGCTATGTGTATGTGTGCTAGTATGAAATGAACAACGCTAAACAACGTGAGTGTGTTATCATGACGGTAATTAGGCACATGTTTGTATTTTTTCGTAGTCTCAAATATGTGGTTGTGAGATAATCTCGAAATCCTTTTAACAGTTTAACAGTTGCAAATAACTTCTTGTTCTTCTTCTTGATTTATTGACGGCACATGCTTTTGAGTATCAATAACATCTTTATTGTGAATTTAAGTCATTCTGTATCAACCTCGGCCATTTTCACATTTAACAAAATCATTCTTGTCTTAAAATCTTTTCGGCGGGTTTGATGCCATTAGCTGTTTCCGGCTAAAGAAAGAGTATTATTTCAAACTTGTTAGCCACGCTCCTTGGTGGGGCATATCCTATCCCAGCCAATTCCAGTTTCCAACAATGGCAGCAGCTACTTAGTTTTAATATTACTTTTATTACTCTTTCTGCATCACAAAATAAACTTCTCACATATTTTCAGGCGAGAATGTATCTGTGTAAACTTCAAATATCTGCTTGGTTTATCAAGACATCACATATTTGCAAACGCGCTCCCACGTTTTCGGAGATGTCTGTTACCCTCCAGCTCGATAGTCAGATGGGAGTTCAAGGCTCATTAGAGCCGGCAAGAACAGCGGACTCCGGCACATCGTTTTCACACCCCCCGCGGTCTTTCGCTACTCAAGTTAAACATGATCTATAAGTCACTTAGATAACTATATTGTTTGGCTTTTATTAGTGTTTTATTTGTTCCTGAGTAAATCGGTTTGGCTGAGATTAAAGTTATAGTTTTCACACAGTTTTTAAACAGAAAACTGATTAAACAGAAGTGTGAGATAGTCAAGCGTTTACTCCAGTGTTCTATTATATATTAGCGAGGAAGGAGCAGATGGCTGAGTTTATTAAACTCAACTGAGACAGCTGATGACGTAAATCTGAAGGCTAGACCAGCCCATTTAACCAAGCTATTGCAGGACATCACTTGCACGGACAACGTAGACCGGGTCCTACTAGTTTTTGGGACAGACCTTTGGTGTTCAGCTTTATAACAAGTCCACAAGAATGTGGAGAACTAGTCCGAGCTAATAAGTGAAATCCAGAGCTGAATCTCATGGGTTTCAGGAGCAGAGCTGAGGATGTAAGAGGTTGCAGACTGAGGAAGAGCTGTGTGGATGTGGAATGGGTGAGAGGCCCATTGGAGGCAAATGTGGCTAATTAAGTTTTACAGTCGTACTTTTCAGATATTTATTAATGTTTTTTGTTTATTATGGCCCACTACAAGGTTAGTTTCATGTAGTTTATCAGTCCTTTTCTGCAGGGGAGCACACTCATGTCTAGTAATTATGGTTTAAACATCTGCAGTTGTGTTTCTTTAACTAAAAATATCTTTGAGGACAATTCCTACTTGTCAAATTACCTGTAAAATTCTTCTCGGGACAAATTGCATGTGCATTGAGCTTTCAATTTCAGGTGTCCAAATTGTGTTAAAAAATAAATGTTTCCACATTTAGTTTTAATTTGTTATTCAGATCTTTACCTGCTGATTAATTTATATGCCAGGAGCTCATTAAGCAGACAGAAGGTCCTATTCGAGTAGATCATGCAAAATAATTATTTTATATTGTTTCAAATCTTGAAATAGTCCACTGAATATTTACTAAAAGTATATTGACTGTGGCAAAGTTTTTAATTGTCAGTTTTAAGTTTAAAGTAATATTAGTTTTTTCTTTTTTTTCTTTTGTTTTTGTTTTTAATGTTTGCGTTTAATTGCTGTACACCTTTCCTCTTCAGGCGTAAACTGATGGTGGGAATACCATACATTCAACAATCCCAGCAGTAAAGGTATTTTTACCTACACAATGAAAAAGCTTTGGGAATTTGTATTTTTGTAAAAGCTGTAGTAAAAGTTGTAATAACAGCTGTTAATGTAATTCACGCTATTGGATTTCTAAATTTTCAGTCTCACAAAAATAGAGATGCATGCTTTGTTTCTTCTAACTATTAGAACATTTAATTAACTTTATACTTTCTTTTGTTATATTTTACTTGAAATGAGCCATCTCATTTATTTGCACATTTCAACAGTTCTGAGGTAATCATTTGTTTTTTTTAATGGTCTATTTGATTTTGAGCGAGCTGCTATTATTAGGTATTATTTCTTTTCAGATTTATTAAGTACATCGAGATCTTTGGATGCAGTGGACTTGTAAGTATTGCACATTCTGTGCTGAAAAGAGAGGCTACCTATTTAAGCATTACCGCTTAAAACATGGGATCCATACACAGACATCACCACTTCCTTGCCTCTATAAAGACTGTCTGTACACATTTAAATCTTTTAATGCACTGAAGGTACACCTATCAATGTGGCATGCCCAAAAGGATGGAGGTAAAGGGAGGAAAATTACTTTCCTTTGCCAGCTGTGTGACTTTGTGGAGCCTTGCAATGAAGTGGACTTTTTCACCCATTTGCGAAGACATTTAAAACTGAAGCAAAAAGTCAGTTGTCCATATCAGGGCTGCAACTTTAAGAGCAATATTTATTCCACCTTCAATGCAAACAGAAGAAAAGATCACAAGCTTGACAGTGAGATGATATTCAAATCTCAAATTGTTTCAGAGAATGTCTCAGAGGAACCTTGGACTAATAGACCTGAGGACACTGTGACTGTTGAACCCGAGGACAGTGATTCTGATGCTGCTGATACAGCATTCAGATTAACATCTTAACATCATGTAGAAGATTTGGAGAGACAGTTGGAACATAATGTTCTTGAAAATGACCTCGATTTTTAACATCTCTGAAACTGTCCTGCAAGATGTTATAGAGCAGATAAACCAAATTCATTTGCTGTCACAGCCATTAATCCATTCCTCTATTCAAAGAATACTACATCAGTCTGATGACTATTTAGTGAACGAGATAGTTAAGATAGTAACTGATAATAATGCATTCCTGAAATGCACTTCTAGTAGAGGATCATTGTCAACTACCAGCAAGCGAACAGCATACATTTTAATATACCCAATTTCTCAGTAGATGTTGAGTACAGACTTAGACAGGGAGATCTCGCCTTCATGAAAGATGGGGCACGAATGACTGTATCAAGAGACAAAGCCGAATTGCCATAATTCCCATTAGCTTTATAGGATGAATTTCATTACTTATTATTTTAAAGAACCTTAAGGATTTATTGATGAAAAGTATTACCTTTGTCACCAAGTGTTCTAATTGCTAGCCTCTGCTGGAAGACATTATACAATAACCAAATATTTTGCTCTTTTCTCTACCCCTCCTTCCTTTCTACTTTTTAAGATATTTGCTAAGTTCTTTAGAATTACCAGCAAGAACCTAGAGGGAGACTTCTTTGAGACTTTTGACCAGCTCACCCCACGTTTTATTGAAATATTCAAGTCCAAAAAAGGAACTGCTGGGTAGAAACTGACCAAGCTATTGCAGGACATCACTGGTTTTGTGAGTATTTTTTTATTGAAATTTTACTATTTTCATTGTGGCAAAATTGTTTCTTTTTACTAATATTTTATCTATTCTGTTATTAGACTCAAGATGTCACTGCACTGTGTTCTGTTGTCCTAAAAGGCATTCCAATCAGTAGTCATGTTTATAAATGTGTAGCTTTTGTTTAATATACTTGGTTGGATTGCCATTTATGCTTAGAAATATATACTCATATATGCTTTGAGGTATATAATCAATTGTATAATGATAGAGGTCTGATCCTTAGCAGTCTGCAAAGACTCTGTGTGCCTTCCAGAGTGTTCTGGCATGCACACACATCCTAGGGTCATGAGAAAGGTCGTACCTTCTCTTTCTGATCTATACTATGGGAGGACACCTACTCTGTATCTGTCACAAACAAGGATGCAGTGGACTCAAGAGCAGACTCAATTGCTCGAACTATGTACAATTTATTGAAAGGAAAAGGAACTTAAACAAGACTGGGTCTAACAGAAATCATTCGCAGGAACTGAGGGAGGCCCGAGGGCGGAGAAACGGACATAGAACACAGGGAGAACACGGGCGGGAATTTCTGCAAACACAGGAGAAGGGTTTTACTGAATGGGAAACAATTAAAGGGCAGAGGTGAGTGGTACTAGTGGAGAGTCTTGGGCTTACTTGAAAACACAGGCTATTAGGCGGGGAAGGGGTTGCCATGGGAGCGTTCCAGGGATGGTTGAGAGTGTGGGGAGGCTGGTCCAGGTTCCAAGGTGTCCAGGGAGGTTGAAGTACGGGCTGGAGGGCAGGCTGAGGAGAAGATGAGTGTGTGGTCCTCGGGTTCTGGGCAGACGGGAGAACGGGACGGAAACAGAACCAGCACTGCTGGTGTGTACGACGGGTGATGAATCTGGAGAATACAGGAGACGGAGGACACATTAACCCATGATCCAGGCACACAGAGTCTGAGCACAGAGGAGGCCAAGTTTACCACAGGTGGTAGCAGGACGAACTGGCGAGGAGTAGCAGGCAGTGCTGGCTTAAAAACCCTCTAGATGGAGTCCCGGAAATTGGAAGCAGGTGATGAGCTGACCAACTCCACCCTAGGGGACGGACAACAGGAACCTGGATCACACCCGACCAGACACTCCCACAGCATATGACAGTATCTGCTTAAGTATAAGAGCCCTTTGTTTAGGTGGACCGCTGGGCTCCTAGCACCAGCTTTGGGGAGTCGTTCACAGGGTCACATCTTGACACACACACACACGCATGCCTCTTTGTTCACATGCATGCCTGTGTAAGACGTCATATGTTAATGAGACTATACATATTCATGTAACCACAATAAAGAGCAGTGCTACGGGGGAGGTAACTGAGAGTGACTGGGGTTCGAACGTCAGGAACAGCGCTTGTCACGGCTCTCTCCCTCGTGCACGAGCAACACAAAGAGCTCTGGTGACTTGTGTCTTGTTTTTGCCATTTTAGTAGAATTGTCTTGGCGTTCCAGCAATAGGTCTGTGCTAGACAAACCTATCAGCATTCATGCTTATTTTTTATACATGTACAGTACTTTTTTGGAAGCAGTGCTTCAGTGCATATTAAGTAGCAAAGATAAAATGTTTTCTTATCTTTTTTTTTTTTTGTGTGTCCCGTTTGGATCTTTAGCCATCAGAATTGTTGTCTTAAGGCCAAGAAAGATGCCAAGCGGATTTATTTTACCAAGTGGATCATCATGGCCTTGCCATATTGGTCCATTTGATTGACCTTTATTATAATTATGAATTTATTTTATTTTCAGTTGCTACAAACAGGACAGACATGACTGGGGGATAGGACAGGGAGAAAGAATGAAAGAAAGAGAGGGAGAGAAAGAAAACCAAAGGGGAGAAGAGACGGTGAGAAGGGGGGGAAGAAAGAAAAAATAAAAAAACAAAAACAAAAAAAACACCTGGGTCACCTGTGGAGAAAAAAAAAAACAGAAGAGAAAGCAAACAACAAAGAGCAACATAATAAAAAAAAACAGCACCATCACAATAAACTAGCTAGCAGTAAATATCAGTAGATACTAAATAATAAACGATATTGTGCAGCACGCAAGATAGACAGCGCACAATGTGCTTTGAGGCAGCAGCCAAGAAAGCTGTAGTCCGCGTCTGTGAATACCCGTGTGTACACCTGTGTGCATACCTGTGTGGATCAGCATGCTTGCATTCCAAAGGTTTCTCCATGTAACGATCTGCTAGGGAGTGTGGGGAGCCACAGCCCCGTCCTCCAGGGTATGAAGCAGGTATGGAGGAGATCAAAACTCCAGACATCCAGAGGCCCCCAGAACACAAGAGACCAAGGAAGACCAACAGAGGGGCAGCCGCGCCACTGTCCCAGTAAGAGCTGAGGAGAGTCCCAGATGAGGGCTCACTCAGCAGCCGCGGAGCAGAAGCCAGGGGGAGTTGCAGTGACGCACCCGTGAGCTCCGCCGGCAGCCAGCTGTGCCTGAGTGACCGAGCCCCAGGCCGAGAGGCCGGGGGCACCCCACCTCCGGAGTGGCCCGAGCGAGCCCCAGGCTCCAGGCCCCGATAAGCGGCCGCCAAGGAGTGAGCCGGTGTGTACCTGGACGCCCATCCCCAGACACAAAGAACCACCAACGCACCGACACCTGAGGGAGTCCGCCACTGGCAGGGGAAGTGGTGGTAGGGGGAGATAGGCCTCCAAACCTTGGAGGGCCTGAGATGTTCCCAGAGAGGTGGCGTCTGATACCCAACCTGACATATAGACACAGACATACAGGCACACACAGACACAAACATCCATTCCCACCCTCATGCTCTCATATGCACTTACTCCACACTCAACCAACGTGGAGACAGACATAAAGAGACGCTGTACACACGATCACACTCCCCAAGCGTACTCTACGAACCGGGTCTAGGTACCCTTGCCCCTGGAGGGGGGAACTGCAAATGTTTTCTTATCAAGAGCAAATGTAGTAGGTAGCAAACATGACTTGGTGCTGACAGCATGTGTGTTTTATTGCAGGATATCGAGATCAATGAGGCCCTGGCATCAGTTACAGTTGATGTGCTGAGACGATCCCCCGCAGGGTTCAAGCTCACTCTATCTCCATCCTACCTCCACTGCCATTGTCATTGAGGGAAATCTGGTCATGGACAACATTAAAGACTTCCCTCAGGCCGTTTGCCTATTATTTGGACTTACCTATGCTTTACACTTGGATTACCCAAAGTACATGGCATATACACTCAGATTTATTCAGACAGTAATGCTTGGTTTGGGAAACAAAACTCTTTCTCCAAAACTACAAAGCCTCAGAAACCGTCTAATGATTTAGATAACCCAGTGGATTACTTGTCAGACTAAAGCTAATAATAAGCGAGTAGTCGTCAGACAGGATTTGGCAATTGTTTTATTCATTATTGTATTCTTGTGATATACTTTGCAAAATTCATAGCTATTTCCTCTAAGGTGAGGTCAGGCTGGCTTTACCAGTACAGTACAGTTCAGTTGAGTACTGGTAAAGCACTTGTTCATATTTAAACCTTTAGCATGGAATGCAAAGAAGATGGCAGCATTTGTGACCACAAAAGTTGATTCCTTGGCATTTTAAAAAGAACAAAAGAAACAAAGGAGGCCAAAACAATGTGGCTAGAAAAGACTCAAATGTTCTCATGTATGCTTTTGAATTGAAGAAAATCCTTAATTTTTGTCAGCAGTCTAAGGTTTGATGTCATTTTTGATTAAGGTTAATGCTGTGTAAAACAAAAACATCTTAATAGCATTTTCCATTTTGAAAGCAAATACACATAAAAATTGAAAGTTGATTACAATAATTCTTTAGCAGTACAATGCAGTCGTTTAGTACGAGGTTATCGTGGCATCTTGTTCACTTGTTGTACTTTGGTTAGTAGTACTTGGGATACTGGGTTTAGTTTTTCTGATTAGTACATCTTTCTTTTCGTGTGCAAGTAATGAACATGTTCTGCGTTTCCTTTCTACATTAGAACTGGTTCTGCAGTTAAACATAAAACCACAAATGTTATTTTTTTGTTTTGATTTTTTAGCCATTTAAAAATGAGATTTTGTCTTTACATTTAGACTACATTTTCATCTGAACAATAAATAATTTGGTAGTGTAACTTGAATTACAAACTCATCAATATGAGCAACAAATTTGATTTCAAAATGCCTAGGAAATATAAGATCACATGAAAAATAATTTTGAATATTCTGAGGTTATTGTTTACATTTTAGGTGAATGAGGAAAAAAAATGTTTTAATTGGATAATCTTAAAAAATGCTGAATTTTAACAGTTATTATGGTGAAAGTGTAATTATTTATTGCTCAGTACATATCCATAATTGAATCTTGGCTGAAATACATCTCGGCACTTGAAAATAAAAGTTCTGCCTTTAACTAAGTCTGGTGAGTGTTTAAGTGATTTGCTGGAATTCTTTCCCTGTGTGCGGTAAACCTGTAATTGTCACGGCGAGTGAGATGAGCCGTGTGGAAAATAAAGGAGGATCCAAACGCAGGCACTTGTAAAGGTGTGATGGTGGTTTATTAAACACAAAATAAAAATGGACAAAAGGCGAACCGAACAAGGACTAAACTAGACTGGGAACAAACTGACTACAGAACACGAACCTGAACATGAACATGAACATGAATGAAAAATCAAGTTCTTTTAAGTACTACATACTCGCATTGAATAAGTTGGCCTAACTTTATTATCTTAAGTAATATTTTACTTAGTTTTTTTAGGCAACGAGTTTACATAGTTTTTTTGAGTTCTGGGAACTATTGAAGTTGTACAGTGTACTCAAAATGAACAAGTTGCCCTAACTTGGTCATCTTAAGTAAACATGATCCAATTTTTTCAAAAATGACCACACGGGTAGTTTTTCTTCAAAATCTTTAAAATGCAAAGTTGTAATATATTCATATTCCAGGTATTCCTCATAAAACATGTTTGTAACATGAGTCCATTTGAATTTTTATTTATTTTTTCATTAAATAAAAAAAATGCAGTTTTTGTATCACTACCCCACTCTTCCACAAGTGGGGTCAAAAATGACCCCAAGCAGTTTCTATGGAATCTTCTATGAAAATTTCATTCTTAGCAGCTCTGACTGACCCACTTACACTTCTGAAGGATCAAGAATTAATTTTTACACAGTAACGTACATGATTTATAGTCAGGGCTGCACATAAGTGGTCCGCAGTTGTGCATTCGCCGTCAAAATAAAAGTATCCCCGGAAATTCAGAGAATACGCACCTCTTTTGTGGTGGAGGAACACCAAAGTAATTGCTTACGGAGCTTGCTTATTCGACATCTTTAAGAGTTCTGAACAAATGTCTGTCCTCCTCCAGAACATCTAATGTACGCAAACGAGCGTTCCAACTTCTTATCTGGTATGTGTCTTTTATTTTGACAGCAAATGCGCAACTGCGGACCATTTATGGGTAGCCCTGTTTATAGTTTCCTGTGCATTTCAAACATTGTCCTTTCTGATGGTTTTTTTTTTTAATATTTAAAGTAACATGGCTGCTATGAGGCCAGCTAGGATCCCTGTGGACCTTGCCCTACAAATGATCCAGGACGGATGGGATGAAGAGCCCATTGGAGGCTTTGACTCAGAATCTGACATCGCAGATATAGAGGACCCAGACTATTGTCCCCCCCCACTGAACAAGGCCAGTCAGATACAGAAGAGTCCTCTGAAGAGGAAATTGATATTTAGTCTAACAGAATGAGCCCCTCTTACTGCTCTAGCCACAATATTCTGAATTAGTCGACCAGGGCTTGCAGGACTTTAGTACTGTCTCCCCAATAGATGTATGGAAGATGTTCATGTCTGATAATATAATAGAAGAGGTGCTGACATGCACAAACATGGAGGCACGAAGAGTAGCCACAGACAGGGGAAAAGAGTGGAAAAATGTAATCAAACAAAACCTCATGGCCGTCATTTGATTGACCATTTTTGCAGGAAGTGAGAAGAACTGGGATGTACCAGTCGGTGTGTTTTTTGGGAGTCCTCTGCATAACCCATTGTACAAGGCCACTATGTCAGTTCAAAGATTTAAAGATATTTGCCATTTCTTGCACTTTGATGACAAGAAGACTAGAGCCTACCAACTGAAATCAAACCACATGGCAGCTTTCTGCTACATATGGGGCCTGTTCCTGGTCAACTGCAGGCAGAAATTCATCCTCAGTGATTGTGTTACAGTGGATGAACAACTTGTGCCTTTCAAAGGGAAGGTCCAGCTTCTGCAGTATATGCAGAGCAAGCACACAAAAGTGATACAAGTGATACAAAAACTGCAATTTCTTAAAATTAATGAAAAAATAAATAAAAATGCAAAGTGCCTCATGTCACAAACATGTTTTATGAGGACTACCTCAAATATGAGAATGTTACAACTCTTTGTTTTAAAGATTTTGAAGAATAACAACCGAGTTTATAGCAAAATGCATTGTTTCTATTTGGGGTAATTTTTGACCCCACTCGTGGAAGAGTGTAGGTATTGGTAGGTTGTGCATTCAAGGGTCAAGTAAACTTGATCCAATTTTTTTGAGTTATGGGAACAAATGAAGTTTTACAGTGTACTCAAAATGAATAAGTTGCCCTAACTTGGTCATCTTAAGTAATCTTGACCCAATTTTTTTGAGTTATGGGAACAAATGAGGTTGTATAGAGTACTCAAAATAAATAAGTTGTCCTAATTTAGTCATTTTTAGCTAAGCTTTACTCAATTTTTTTGAGGCAACGAGTTTACATAGTTCTTTTGAGTTCTGGGAACTAATTAGATTTTACAGTGTGGGGGAAAACATCAGACGCAGCTGTCGGGACACTCTACTCAGCAGGCATACACTAGCTGCACTAAACTCTACTAGAAAAAACTAACATGGAGTCTCACACAGCAATCCAGTGTCGAGGAGCTCTCAGCCACACTGCTTTGTAGCTCCCCCGACAATCCTGATCAGCTGCAGGTGTGTGATCCTCTCCCTCAGGTGTGGCCAGCCTCCAGTCTGAACACACCCACCAGGCCTGATGATACCTGTAGACCGGGGCGCTGTACACCCCACCCCCCCCCCACACCACCACCACACACACACACACACGCAAACCAGGAAGACGAGGGACAGCAGCACCAAAAATACACATGTCGATAACATATTCATTAACCCTGGGTCCCTCAGACCCAGGTCCATGACAATCTCATCCAACGTGTATCAGATGCTTTCTCTTTTCTCACATCTATTGCCTCATTTTTTACAGACTAAAACTTAAAGTACTGTAAGTACGTCTACGCTTTACATGCTGCATGGTTGTACTCTCTCCTGCACTCCATATTATCCATTGTTGATCTACACACATCTGATGCTGCCACGGGCATCATGTTATGTCATTGTCATGAGACACTCTCACAAACAAAATCAAAGCAGTTTAGTAACGCAGTAACACAGCGTGCTTAAAGGAAAGTAACAGTAATCTAATTACTTTTTTGTAATAGGGATCCCTTACTTTACTCATTACTTAAAAAAAGTAATAGGATTATAGTAATGCCCATCTCTGGTGGTTGACTAATGTGCATGTGTAGTCCTCTTGTCATGTTTACTACTTCTGATTGAAACGTGATGTTTGGTTGGAGCAGAGTATCTGATATCTTTGACTTTCTTGCTGCTGAGAAAGTAAATGCACTTGTTTGTGTTTAGTCATAATTCATGACACATCATTGGTTTTGCTGATTGCCTTTGCAAGCACTGCCAGGTATCTTTCGCATCTGGCTTGTCTGGTTTCCATGCTGTCCAGCCTCAAACTGTGTTACATCAGTACTCTTCTTCCCTTCCTTTTTCTAGAAAAGTACAGCACCGACAGTGCCGACTTTTTCAGAAACATCAGTGCTGAAAAATGGTTGTGTGTAATTAGGAGAAGAGAGAGAGGCTTCTTGAAGGCTGTTTCTCCCTCTTGGGCCCATGTCAAGGTTGTGGTGAGATTGAGCCTGTCACTTGGTGTCACGGCTAGCCGGGGCAAGCTGTGTGGTGATGCAAGCATGGCTCAAGATGTGAGTGAGCTTTATTTAAACGGTGGAAAGACAAACAGAAATGGTGATGGAATGAGCAGAACCGAAAGATAACCTATACTGGAAAAAACTAACAAAACTGACCTGAAACCTTAAACGGAGATGCAGGGAGGCTGCTCGTTCAACACGGATGAACCAGCGACGAGCACAAGAGACACACACTATAAATACACACAGAGGGAGACATAGCTGAACCTAATTGACATCACAAGACAGGGTGGGTGCAAAACTGAACACACCGACATCAGACATAGACCTTCAAAGTAAAAGAGGAAATACACAGACTGGACTCAGAGACATGGTACAGACAGAGACAGAGAACAGAGGGAACACACGGGCAAAAACTAAACAGAGGGAGGACATAATCCAAACCCTAAGAACTAAAAAGTCTAAACCCCAGTACATAATCACAATAAACTAGAACACAGGATCATAATAATAATAAGAAACACAAACCGCTGGGTCAAAAGACCCAGGACCATGATGCATGGTTCCTGCTGTAGCCTTTCAGGTCCAAGAAGGCCAGCATTGAATCCACGGTCACAGGTTTGCTGTATCTTAGGACACACACTGACAGTTTCTTGGGCGGAAACACCAAGAAACACCACCAGTCTCCAGCATAGTTGTACCCTTTGTCATTTGACCTTGTTTCCTTCTGATAGGTTTGTAGCTTGTACCTATCTGCTGGAACGTTGAAGACAATATAATTACACACAAGCAAAACACAAGTAGGCAAGCTTCTTCATGTTACTCGTGCACGGGAGAGAACCGGACAACCGCTTGACTCCAGTTGGTCTCGTCCGTCCCTTCCATACCACTGTCCGTTTATTGAGGTTACATGAATATGCATAGGTTCATTAACATATGACGTCCACATACACACAAAGAGTACTTTGCCTGTGTATGTGGGTGTGTGTATGTGTGTGTATGTGGGCGTGTGTGTGTGTGTGTGTGTGTGTGTGTACTGCTGATCAAAGGGTCATAAAAGCACACAAGCAAACATCCTTGGTCAGGAAGAGGGTAGACTAGACCCCCCCGGTAAGGAAGTCCAGCAGGTCATCTAAACAGAAAAGCACTCAGACTAGAACAGACATAGCTACGTTAATCCCACCATAAATCAGCAAGGGAAGATACGATCTCTCCTCTCTTCATGCTACACAGAGTTGTTACAGACCTCTTAGGATGAGACATTCTTTCAATCTACAAATGATTATATACTTCTAAGCATATGTGAGTAAATGTTTCTAAGCATAAATGACAATCAACAATACAAACTCTAACACCTTCCTTTGCCAATAAGTACAACAATGCGTCTGTTGCCTCCAAACAAGTTTCTGCCATTGGCGCTGCCAGCAGGATGTCATGCACATATTGGAGGAGTCTAACCAATCTGATGATGTGGAAGATGTCTGCCCAGCCCAGTCTCATGGCAAAGCATATAATAGACTCACTTGCCTTGCAAGCACTCAAGCTGTTATAGTGCCGAGCATGTCCCGGTACACAACTGTCATAACCCCTGCTGATTGTCACCTCTCGGAGGTTGAAACCTACAGGGTGGCGGCCCTTCTTAAGTACTCAGCATCCCTTAGTCGTCTTTCATTTTCAGTTGGGTATTCCTTCCTTAGTACCTCCCAGAGGCGGTTCCAGTACAGGATAAATGGTGTTGCGTCTCCTTTCGTGACCCAGTGCTGGCTGGGTATTTTCTATGTATTAGTATTTTCTATGCGGTATCTCTCCCCTCCAACTTACTCAGCAGGACTCTCAGGTCTCACACTCCTAGGGTGTCCACCATCGTTGGGGGTGGTAACTCTAGGGTGGTAATTCCATCTGAGGCTCCTCCTACCAGTGGGGACAGTTTGGAAAGGAGGCCCTCCATGTCTCTGTGGGTGAATGGAGAATACACCGGGCCTCCACCATAGCAGGAGGTGTTGATTCCCCGCCTTGGGGTGGAGATCTCTTAAATGTGGGCTGGGGCGCCTCTGCACCACTCGTCGGTGGGGTAGTGAATACCCCCCGTGAAATCTCTCTCTCTTGGTTCAAGGTAAGTTCAGCCATGGCCTGCTTCAGTTCAGTCACCTGCTGGGCAGAGTGACTTACCAGCTTACCAGCATGGTGTCTGTCATCTCTGCCACTTCCCTCTTGAATTCAACATTCGCCTTATGACCCGAGGCCTCATCTAGGTCCAGGAATCCACTGTCCACTTGAAACTGTGGAGCTTGTTCAATTACCTGAACTGGACCTGAAGGGACTGATTCTTATATAGCACGTTTCTACTCTTGTGGAGCACTCAAAGCGCTTTATACAGTTTGGAGAATTGGAACAAGCTCATATAGAATCAAACTATTGCAAAAATTTATAACAAATTAAACAGAAATTGATAAAGCTGTATCTAGGCTGAAGAGAAGCAAAGTGCCAGGAGGAGATGGATTTCCTGCAGAATGGCTTAAGTGATATAAGGACCTTGTGTCATTAACACTGTTAAAATGTTTTAATTATCTTGGAGGGAGGAGAGACACCAGTATCCTAGAAACAAGCTACTATATCTGTGATTCCAAAGGAAGGAAAGGACAGATTAGAGCGCAGCTCATATAGACCTATTTCTGTTTTAAATATAGATTACAGAATATTTACTTCAATCATTGCAAAAAGTCTAGAAAATAATATTCCTGACTTGATCGACAATGACCAAACAGGTTTTATAGACAAACACAGGACAATGGGAGAAGAGCACAATACCTAATAAATACTGTGAGTCAAAATCAGTTTAAATCAGTTGCTTTGAGTTTGGATGCAGAGAAAGCCTTTGATTAGGTGTAGTGGGAATTTCTTTATATAGTACTAAAATGATTTGGATTCAAAGAGCAGATCATACGTTGTTTGAAATCGCTGTACAGTCGTCAAACTGCCCAGATTAAAATTAATGGAAATCTTAGTAGGACTATTATGTTGGAGAGAGGATGTTTCCAGGGGTGTCCCGTAAGCCCTACTTTGTTTGCACTCTTTATAGAGCCCCTGGCTCAATGGATTAGGGAAGACAACCCACATAGCAAAATTGGTATGGCCTGGATCTGGCCCACACAATGTGCAACACCGCAGGAGAAATGCCAGCACAGGCATCCAGTATCCATAGTTTCAGGTGCTGCACATCTCATATCTTCACACCGTAGACAATTGCCTTCAGATGACCCCAAAGATAAAAGTCTAAGGGAGTCAGATCGGGAGACTTTGGGGGCCATTCAACTGGCCCACGACGACCAATCCACTTTCCAGGAAACTGATCATCTAGGAATGCTCGGACCTGGCACCCATAATGTGGTGGTGCACCATCTTGCTGGAAAAACTCAGGGAACGTGCCAGCTTCAGTGCATAAAGAGGGAAACACATCATCATGTAGCAATTTAAATATCCAGTGGCCTTGAGGTTTCTATTGATGATGAATGGACCCACTGTCGTTGTAAGGCAAGGCAAGGCAAGTTTATTTGTATAGCACAATTCAACAACAAGGTGATTCAAAGTGCTTTACAGAGACATTAGAAACAAAAACAAATAAAAAGCATGATTTAAAATTGATTAAAACAAGCAAACAAACAAACTAACTAATTAACAAACAAACAAACAAACAAACAAACAAACAAACAAACAAACAACAGTATATAAAATCAAAACAGATAAAATCAGAACAATAGATCAAATCAGTAGTTAAAATGTTAGTTTTGAAATTTAAGCTTAAAAGTGTGAATTTGGTGCTTTATTCAAATGCAGCTGAGAACAGGTGAGTCTTCAACCTGGATTTAAATAAACTGAGTGTTTCAGCTGATCTGAGGCTTTCTGGGAGTTTGTTCCAGATATAAGGAGCATAAAAGCTGAATGCAGCTTCTCCGTGTCTGGTTCTGACTCTGGGAACTGTTAAAAGACTGGATCCAGATGACCTGAGGGATCTGGAAGGCTCATACTGGGTCAGGAGGTCATTGATGTATTTTGGTCCTAAACCATTCAGAGCTTTATAGACCAGCATCAGAACTTTAAAGTCTATCCTCTGACGGACAGGCAGCCAGTGTAAAGACCTCAGAGCTGGACTGATGTGGTCCACTTTTTTGGTCGTAGTGATGTTACGATCCAATGTTGTCAGTGTTTTGTGTTAGGCGTGACTGTTATGTGTTTCCTGTTTTACTTTGAAGGTCTGTCTTATCTCAGTGTGTTCAGTTTACGCTTCCTTGTCTCGTCAGTTCTGATTTGCCCCAGCTGTGTTTCCCTCCTGTTGTCCATTCCCTGATTGCCCCCTCTATGTATTTAAGCCCTGTGTTTCAGTTTGTCATGGGTCGTGATCATTGTGGTGTTGGTATTGTAGTTTTGTAAATAGCTGTAAATAAATTTGTAAAGTAGCAATTGAGTATTATTTCCACCTGTATATATTGTTCACTACAGCAGCCTAGTAGGCGTGAGAAGCCATTTTTGTTGATTAAGTTTTCTCCTATTTTTCATGTCGCGAGTTAGGTAAGGGAATTGTCTTTTGTTTAGTGATGGGCAGATGAAGCCCCATGAAGCACTGAAGCTTTTCATCCAATTGGTTCACCCCAACGCGAAGCTTCATGAAGCTTCATTTGCTCTAGCAGGACACCTACTGGACGTAAAAATAATAGCTGGCATGAATTTGAAGAGTGTGGCATTTTGCACACAGCCTGTAAATGTCAACAACAAAAGGAGTGTGTAAAACATGTATATTGTAGTGATGGCAGTATACTGTGTATATTTATAGTGGCAGTATGGGAAATGATTATTTGGAAATCTTGAAATGGAAATGATCATTTACTGTGAGGTGAGGTGTGGTTGGGGTGTGGACAGTGGTTGTGCTTTTGTAACGTTGAGGTATGGACAGCTAAACACTGAGGATTTGAGCCTCAGTCCTGCCTGTTCACATTTTATTCTGTAAAAACTAAATTTTCACTGCTTTTATGACCTTTTTAGTGGGGAGAACATAGCTAGGATTTAATGATTTAACAAATCTTTTGAATCCTTTGTCCTCCACAATGCTAAATGGCTGGGAGTCCTCAATCACCATGCTGACCAGGTCTTCATCTATTTGAGATTGTTCTCCTGAGGAAAGACAATAAAGATAAAGCACAAATATAAATATCACACACGTAACTTATAACAGTTGTATAATATTGTTATATCATTTAGTAACATTACTGCATGCTATATTATCATGGCATTTGATGGCTCACCTGGTCTTGCTCCACAATCGGTGTCCCCCTTATTCTCATGCAAAGCTCTGTAGTGCCGAAGCATGGATGAGGTGTTGTTGTTATATCCCAGCTCCCTGGCACATAGAAAACACTTCACCTTGTACAAAAGTCAAGACAGCTCAACATAAATTGTATTGCACCATCAGTATCATGAAAATACATCTTCTGTAGAAATTTACATACCTTGTTGGGAGGAATAAGATCAAAATGTTCCCACACAGGGGAGGACATCCTCCTCTTCTTAGCTGGCTCCATTCTCTCCTGACTTTCTCTCCTCACTCTCATAAACCTCCAAACGGTCTCCAAACTCTCACTAACCGCAACTCTCCATCAAACACCCACATTTTTGAATGAAGTCTGAGGGGTTTATATCGCTGTCATATCTCGCGGCAAAGTTCGAACCACTTCATGAACCAGTCACGTGGTACAGCCGGGCAGCGAGGCTTCGGACGTCATCATTTTCAGCTCCTCCCATAAATGAAGCAAGCCTCGATACGCGCTTCGCGGAAACGCCCCCTCCATTACTCGACACACGCTCCGAAGCCTCGATACAGAACGTCCCATCACTACTTTTGTTTGGTTTTCAGTTTGGGTAGGAAAGCATAGGGACCATTAGGGAGTTTTGTTTGTTATTTTTGGCACTGCTCACTGCTGAAGCAAATAAATGGCTGCTTAGCATTTTTAAAAGAGATTGTTGTTTGTGTTCTTGCTTGGGTGGAGTGTGGTGGGCCAATGTTTTGTTGCGTTCAGGACACGCCTAGACCTAGAACGTAACAGTGAGGACTCGAGCAGCAGAGCTCTGAATGAGCTGTAGTTGTCTGACTGATTTTTTTAGGTAGACCTGTAAAGATGCTGTTACAGTAATCAAGCCTACTAAAGATGAATGCATGGACTAGTTTTTCCAGGTCCTGTTGAGACATCAGATCTTTTATCCTTGAAATATTCTTGAGGTGATAGTAAGCTGACTTTGTTATTGTCTTAATGTGTTTTTCTAAGTTTAGGTCTGCATCCATAACTAAACCCAAATTTCTCGCCTGGTTTGTGGTTTTAAGATGTATAGATTGAAGTTCTCTGGTGACCTGTAATCGTTTTTCTTTGGCGCCAAAGACTATTACTTCAGTTTTGTTTCTGTTTAGCTGGAGAAAATTGTGGCACAACCAGTCATTAATTTCCTCAATGCATTTACCAAGAGCCTGTACAGGGCCTCGGTCTCCTGGTGACATTGTGATGTATATTTGTGTCCTCTGCATAGCTGTGGTAGTTTATTTTGTTGTTCTTTATAATCTGTGCCAGTGGGAGCATGTAAATGTTAAACAGAGGGGGTCCCAAGATGGAACCTTGGGGAACTCCACATGTGATACTTGTCTGCTCAGATGTGAAGTTACCTATTGATACAAAGTATTTCCTGTTTTCTAAGTATGTTTTGAACCAGTTTAGTACAGTTCCTGAAAGACCTGCCCAGTTCTCCAGTCGTTTGAGTAATATGTTGTGGTCAACTGTATCAAATGCTGCACTGAGATCCAGCAAAACTAAGACTGACATTGTTCCAAAGTGTTTAATGACATATGTCTGAATACAGACGTATTCAGACATATGTCATTAAACACTTTGGTCAGAGCGGTTTCAGTGCTGTGATTCTGTCTAAAACCTGACTGGAAGGCATCATAGCAGTTATTCTGTTTTAAGAAGTAATTGAGCTGTTGAGAAACTGCTTTTTCAATGATCTTACTTAAAAATGGGAGATTTGAGATCGGCCTGTAGTTGTTCATTTGTGTCTTGTCAAGATTGTCCTTTTTCAGTATAGGTTTTATTACAGCAGTTTTTAGTGGTTCTGGAAACATACCTGACATTAAAGAAAAGTTGATGATCTGTAACAGGTTTGACTCAAAAGTCTTTGAGACCTTTTTGAAAAAACTTATTGGCAGGACATCTAAACAGCAAGAGGAGGAGTTCAGCTGACCTAAGATGTCCTCCAGGTCTTTGATGTTAATCGGGTGAAACTGTTTCATGGTGTTTAAACAGTTTTTCGGTGGACACAGTACATATTCTGGATCTGCTGTTGATGTACCAATTGCTTGTCTAATCTTTTGGATTTTTTCTGTGAAGAATTTGGCAAAGTCATTGCAGGCCATGGTTGAATGAAGTTCAGCTGCCACTGACACAGGAGGGTTTGTTAGCCTGTCAACTGTAGAAAATAAGACCCGAGCAGTATAGCTGTTTTTAATTCAATTCAATTCAATTTTATTTATATAGCGCCAAATCACAACATAAGTCGCCTCAAGGCGCTTCATAGATACAGAGAAAAACCCAACAATCATATGACCCCCTATGAGCAAGCACTTTGGCAACAGTGGGAAGGAAAAACTCCCTTTTGACAGGAAGAAACCTCCGACAGAACCAGGCTCAGGGAGGGGCGGCCATCTGCTGCGACCGGTTGGGGTGATGATGTCAGAGAAGTAGGACCTTCTTGCACTCCTCAGTTGTAAATTATAATTGTGAAGTTTCTCTTTATAGATGTCATAATGAACCTGGAGGTTTGTTTTTCTCGCAAACATCCACACCGGCCAGCACTTCCGAGCCTTTTCCTATCGAACGCCAGATCCATCACCCACAAACTTGACGAATTGGAGCTACAGATAGCCAACACAAGCTTTGCACGTAACTGCAGCATTATTCTTATTACGGAGACGTGGCTTCACCCGCTGATTCCCGACGCTGCAGTCGAGTTAGCAGGCCGCACGCTACACCGGCATGAAAGAAACAGCAACTCAGGTAAAAGCAGAGGAGGGGGGCTATGTGTTTACGTGCATAACGAGTGGTGTTGTAACAGCAGGATCATTCACACACACACTGTTCTCCTGATTTGGAGGTTCTGGCAGTCTCGTGCAGACCTTTTTACATCCCGAGGGAGTTTACAGTAGTTATTGTGATAGCTGTTTATATACCGCTGGATGCTAACGTTAGCACGGCTCTCAGCCTCTTGCTCAACACCATAAACAAACAACAGCTTGCCCACCCCGATGGGGTTTTTATTGTCGCCGGCGACTTTAACAAAGCGTGCCTAAAGACTGTGCTTCCTAAATTTGTCCAGTTTGTGGACTTTGCTACGAGAGGAGAACACACTTTGGACCATGTCTATTCAAACATCAGGCATGCTTTCAGAGCGACACCCCTCCCCCACCTTGCTGGATCTGACCACCTCTGCATGTCCCTCACCCCCACCTACACCCCCCTGCTGAGAAAAACAAAGCCCCAGACAAAGACAATAAAAACCTGGCCTGAAGGAGCCCTTTCTCAACTGCAGGACTGCTTCTCAACAACTGTATGGGATTTATTCTCCAGCCACAACCTCCAGGAGTACACGGACACTGTACTCTCGTACATCAGGAACTGTGTTGACAATGTCACCGTCAACAAAAGGGTCAGGGTGTTTCCAAATCAAAAACCCTGGATGAATAGCGAAGTGCAATCTCTCCTAAAAAGCCGCAACACTGCCTTCAAGTCAGGGGACAGGGCTGCGTATAGGGCGGCCAGGGCAGACCTGAGTAGAGGCATCAGGAAAGCTAAGGCTGCCTATAGGAGGAGGATTGAAGATCACTTTGCTGACAACGACCCCAGAAAAATGTGGCAGGGGATCAATCACATTACCAACTACAGAAGTAATAACCAGGCAACATCTAGGACTGATGCCTCACTGGCTGAGGATCTAAACCGTTTCTTCGCCCGCTTTGAGACGACCAAGCCCTCAGCTGTCACACCACTTCCACCCGCCCCCAGCACTGGCACACTAACACTTAGGGAGCACCAAGTGAGGTGTGTTCTAAGGTCAGTGAATCCCAGGAAGGCGGCAGGTCCTGATGGAATACATGGAAAGGTTCTCAGAGCATGTGCTGACGAACTGACCGGAGTCTTCACTAAAATCTTCAACCTTTCCTTGTCATCAAACACCGTCCCGCCCTGCCTCAAAACCTCCACCATCATCCCCATCGCCAAGAAGACAGCTGTGGCCAGCCCAAATGACTACAGGCCTGTTGCACTTACGCCTGTAGTGATGAAGTGCTTTGAGAGACTGGTCTGTCAGCACACCAGGGCCGGTCTGCCTCCCCCTCTGGACCCCCACCAATTTGCCTACAGGACAAATCGTTCCACCGAGGACGCTATCACCATAGCGCTCCACACTGCGCTGAGTCACCTGGAGCACCGAGGAAGCTATGTGAGAATGCTCTTTCTGGACTTCAGCTCAGCATTCAATCATATCATCCCGGAGATCCTGGTCCAGAAACTCTCACCTGGGACTCTCCACCCCCATCTGCCTCTGGATCAAGGACTTCCTGACAAATAGACCACAGTCTGTCAGACTCGGCCCCCACCGGTCCAGCACCATCACACTCAGCACCGGGTCTCCACAAGGATGTGTTTTGAGTCCCCTCCTGTTTACGCTCTACACATCCGACTGCTCCCCTACCCATCTCTCAAACACCATCATAAAGTTCGCGGATGACACCACAGTGGTTGGACTCATCTCAAGGGGGGATGAGTCGGACTACAGAGATGAGGTCAACAGACTGACTGAGTGGTGTTCAGTTAACAACCTCCAACTGAACACCACGAAAACTAAAGAACTTATCTTGGACTTCAGGAAGGGCAGAGCAGACCCGGCCCCACTTTACATTCACGGGAGCTGTGTGGAGAGGGTACACTCCATGAGGTTTCTGGGCGTGCAGATATCTGATGACCTCTCCTGGACTGCAAATACTACAGCGGTGGTTAAAAAGGCCCAGCAGCGTCTCCACTTTCTGAGAGTGCTCAGGAGGAACAACCTGGAGGAGAGGCTGCTGGTGACATTTTACAGAGCCACCATAGAGAGCATCCTAACGTACGGCATAACAACATGGTATGCAGGGTGCTCAGCTGCAGACAGGAAAGTACTGCAGAGGGTCATCAACACAGCCCAGAAGATCACTGGCTGCTCTCTGCCCAGCCTGGAGGTCACTGCAAACTCTCGGTACCTCAGCAGAGCTGGTAATATCATCAGGGACCACTCTCACCCCAGCAACCAACTGTTTGAACTATTACCGTCAGGCCGACGGTACAGGTCACATAAAACCAGGACAAACAGATTCAGGGATAGCTTCTTTCCCAGAGCTATCACCGTAGTAAAAAAGCACAAAAACAACTGAACCTATTCCATTCCGTCACTGTCATTATATTATGCTGCTATTCATACTGTCATCATATTAATGCTGCTATCCTGTATATATTGTACATACTATTGTTTGAGTACTTACGATTGTTTTTTTTGTACTTTTTATATTTTACATTTATATTTATTATTGAAACTTGCACCAAGGGAGTGGCACTCCAATTTCGTTGTACTCTGTACAATGACAATAAAGGCTATTCTATTCTATTCTATTCTATTCTATTCTATTCTATTCTATTCTCCATCTGCGCTCAGCTTTTCTACACTCTCTTTTTTCATTTTTCACCAGTGTGGAGTTTCTCCATGGAGACTTTTTCCTTCCAGAGATAACCTTCACCTTAATGGGAGCAATTGTATCCATTACATTTAACATTTTTGCATTGAAGCTATTGACGAGCTCATTGACTGAACCTCTGGACAGGTCAGGTGTTAATGGGAAGACCTGGTTAAAGATCTCACTACTGTGTTCAGTTATACACCGTTTTGTGATCACTGCTGTTGACGTATTTATGTGGGCTGAGATTTTACTTTCAAAGAAAACACAGTAATAATCAGACTGGCCCACATCAGACACAGTAACCTTTGAAATGCTCAGGCCCTTGGAGATCAGTAGGTCAAGAGTGTGTCCTCTATTATGTGTGGCCTCTGTTACATGCTGAGTCAGCCCAAAGTTGCCCAGAGTGTTACTCAGGTCTTTAGTCCCTTTGTCCTGAGGGTTGTCCACATGGATGTTAAAATCCCCAACAATAATTACACAGTTGAAATCAACACAGATCACAGACAGCAGTTCACTGAGGTCATTAAAAAAGTCTGTGCAGTATTTGGGAGGCCTGTAAACATTAAGAAACAACTTTGGATGGGGCCTTCAGCTGTAAAGCCTCTATTTACTTGTTAAGCACCTTGGCATACCCTTGGTTTTTAAGTGTGCTTTATAAATAAAGTTTATTATTATTATTATTATATTCAAAAGACTGAAAACTTCCAGGAGATAGCTGCTTACATTGAAATGATTCATTAAATAAGACAGCAACCCCTCCTCCTCTCCTGCTCACCCTGGCCTCACTGATAAAACTGTAGTTAGGAGGGGTCGTCTCGATGAGAACAGCTCCACTGTTACTTTGGTCCAACCAAGTTTCAGTTAAAAACATAAAATCAAGGCTGTGCTCAGTGATTAAATCATTAATTAAAAATGTTTTCTCAGCTAAAGATCTAACGTTTAATAAAGCCAACTTAAGTGTTTTAGAGGCATTATTGATTTGATTTTTTGATTTTATTGATTAGCATTCAAATTCAAATCTCAGTGAAAACAGTGAAAAAAAAAAACCAAACAGTGAAAACAGAACAAAAATCTACCATAAAGAAAGAAAGCATGAGACAAGGCTAATCAAAAGGTATTGGCTGAAGCATTTGCTTATTACGCCAACCCTTAGAGGCATTACTTGTCCCCTCGTGTTTGGGAGCAGTCTGTGGCACACACGGTATGTTTAGTATATTTAAAGATCTTTGAGAGTGCAGCTCTCTGTGTTTTGACCAGGCCACATGTCTCCTTCTGTCACCTAAAAGTACAGAGATTTTAAAACCTTCTAGTAAACAGGGTCCCAGCTTCTCCTGGGAAAAGTCACCACTGCCATAATCCTCGCAGCCTGGACCCTCCACACATCACACATCAGACTGCGGAGACAAAGCATGAAGGTGGTAAGGAGGAACTAAGGGGGGTGAGGCTGGGCAATGTGACTTCGATTGCTCTGTTGAGGGTGGGGCTCGATGGCGAACCTTTGGCTGCTCTGGTGGGGGGTTTATGTGGGACAAAAAGGGTTTGGGCCGGGGGGTAGATCTGAGCCCAGCATTGACCCGCTCCATCATCTCCTCAGTGAATTTCAGGTGTGGGGAGGAGGGAGAAAGGGAGGGGGAGGAGGGTGATGGCCTGTCAAGGGTTTGGGGGACTGGGGAAGATCGTGGTCCCTGGTCCTGTTCGTTGGTGTTGTTGAGAGAGTTGGAGGCAAATAGGGACCCCTCTTCTTGCCTCAGATGTCTCTCCTTTCTGAGGCTCTTCCCGGGTGGGGGCAGATGGAGCTCCTCCTCAAGGTTTCTGCTGGGCTTTGTCTGTTCTTGGAGTACTGTCTGTTCCTCTTTATGAGATAACTCCTCGTTTATCTCAGCCTTGGCACCAAGCACAGATGGATGACGTATGAAATAAAACAAGTTGGAGGTGAACAGTTTCACCCCTGACTTGTTAAAATTAAATCCATTTGCTTTAAACAGATGCCTGCGTTCCCAAAAAATATTAAAGTTGTTGATAAAATGCACTGAGTGGTCAGCACATGCTGATATAAGCCATTTATTCAGTGTAAACAACCTGCTGAATCTCTCGTTGTCTCCTCTGACCGGCGGTACAGGTCCACTGATGAATACAGCTGCATTCAGAGAGTTTACAGTATTTAATAATCCAATAAAGTCCCGTTTCAGAACCTCCGACGGTTGTTTGGACACATCGTTTGACCCTGTGTGCAGAACAATGTTTGTCACAGTTGGGTATTCATCTGCAATTTGAAGAATTCTCTCCTTCAGGTTGTTGACCATATCCTTAGGGAAGCAGAGGACTTTAGTGTTCTTACCGCACATCCTTTGTACATCCTTTACGGCAGAGTCACCCACAATCAGAGTTTCAGGCCTAGCCTTTAGCTTTCCCTGTGGTCTTTTACTTTTCAACAGATTTTCAGACCTTACTTCGCTATTTTTAGATGGATGGTTGTCCGATATAGATCCAGGGTCCTTTGATAGTGGAGCAAATCTGTTCTGCAGTTTCACATTCAGTTGTTTTGGAGGTTTGTTGTTAACCTTCCTATTCACGGTTCTCCAGTCCTATTTCCTCTTGTATACAGGGGTAGAAGAGCTTCTCTGTCTCGTAGGAAGTGAAGGCCAGTCGGTTTCAGAGATTTCAGCTCGCTGTGCCCTGCCTCACCTATTCTCAGCTGCATTTGAATAAAGCACCAAATCCACACTTTTAAGCTTAAATTTCAAAACTTACACTAACTACTGATCTTATCTATTTCTGATTTGATCTGTTTTGATTTTATATACTATTTTGTTTGTTTGTTAATTAGTTAAGCTTAAATTTCAAAACTTTAACTACTGATTTTATCTACTGTTCTGATTTTATCTGTTTTGATTTTATATACTGTTTTGTTTGTTTGTTTGTTTGTTTGTTTGTTGGTTAAGTGGGTTTAGAGCTCTGGGTAGCTCCCCAGCTGGGTCTAGACTGGGTCTAGAGAGTATTTTAAATTCAGGGAATTTAAAATAGAAAGTAGCTCGTCCACAGAAGGACTGGTAGCTCCCCATCCTTTTTTGCTCCTCCCCTTTGTGAGTGTGGACGCTTCATCTCTTTGCTCTTGAATGCTTTGCTTCTTATATTGATTTTTATTGATTTTTATGCTGATTTTTTCCCTTTTTTCCGTGTGAGCTTACCTGCGATAACTTCTGGACACTTGTAGATCATTAGGACTAGAGTGTTCTTAACAGAAACAGCAACATTTTATGGTTACCTTATCCTCAGCGCTCCGTGTGTCTGTGGCCTAGACACAGCTGAAGCCTGATTACAGCGTCTGGGCACCGAGCAGCCTCAATAGCCTGGAAAGGTGCTAACCGCTAGGCTAACTAGCAACAAGATGCCTTCCCTCTCCACAGATGATTACCACAGCCTCCTGCAGAAGATTGCAGTACTGGAGACAAAAATTCATCGCTTAGAAGTAAACGTGGAGGTAAATGGACTGTGTGGAAATGAAACAACCTTGCCTTTGATTCAAAACAATGGCGATGAGCAAGCTAGTACACAGCTAAGGAGCACAGATAACATGACCAAGAAAGTAGACTCTGTGCATTATTATAAATCCTCAAGTGATAATCCCCCCTTAGACTGTCTTGGTGCAAAACCAAGACATAAATCATGTCTCCTGGAAGGGGGAGGACGTATCACAGGCAGGGCACAGCGAGCT
This sequence comes from Rhamphochromis sp. 'chilingali', assembly GCF_963969265.1. Classification (NCBI taxonomy): domain Eukaryota; kingdom Metazoa; phylum Chordata; class Actinopteri; order Cichliformes; family Cichlidae; genus Rhamphochromis; species Rhamphochromis sp. 'chilingali'. The sequence goes on along the minus strand of NC_137945.1, from coordinate 34,464,473 downwards.
GAAATCTCTGAAACCGACTGGCCTTCACTTCCTACGAGACAGAGAAGCTCTTCTACCCCTGTATACGGGAGGAAACAGGACTGGACAACCGTGAATAGGAAGGTTAACAACAAACCTCCAAAACAACTGAATGTGAAACTGCAGAACAGATTTGCTCCACTATCAAAGGACCCTGGATCTATATCGGACAACCATCCATCTAAAAGCAGCGAAATAAGGTCTGAAAATCTGTTGAAAAGTGAAAGGCCACAGGGAAAGCTAAAGGCTAGGCCTGAAACTCTGATTGTGGGTGACTCTGCCGTAAAGGATGTACAAAGGATGTGCGGTAAGAACACTAAAGTCCTCTGCTTTCCTAACGATATGGTCAACAACCTGAAGGAGAGAATTCTTCAAATTGCAGATGAATATCCAACTGTGACAAACATTGTTCTGCATACAGGGTCAAACGATGTGTCCAAACAACAGTCGGAGGTTCTGAAACGGGACTTTACTGGATTATTAAATACTGTAAACTCTCTGAATGCAGCTGTATTCATCAGTGGACCTGTACCGCCGGTCAGAGGAGGAGACGAGAGATTCAGCAGGTTGTTTACACTGAATAAATGGCTTATATCAGCATGTGCTGACCACTCAGTGCATTTTATCGACAACTTTAATATTTTTTGGGAACGCAGGCATCTGTTCAAAGCAAATGGATTTAATTTTAACAAGTCAGGGGTGAAACTGTTCACCTCCAACTTGTTTTATTCCATACGTCATCCATCCGTGCTTGGTGCCAAGGCTGAGATAAACGAGGAGTTATCTCATAAAGAGGAACAAACAGTACTCCAAGAACAGACAAAGCCCAGCAGAAACCTTGAGGAGGAGCTCCATTTGCCCCCACCCGGGAAGAGCCTCAGAAAGGAGAGACATCCATGGCATCTGAGGAAGAGCCTCAGAAAGGAGAGACATCTAAGGCAAGAAGAGGGGTCCCTATTTGCCTCCAACTCTCTCAACAACACCAACGACCAGGACAAGGGACCACGACCTTCCCCAGTCCCCCAAACCCCTGACAGGCCATCACCCTCCTCCCCCTCCCTTTCTCCCTCCTCCCCACACCTGAAATTCACTGAGGAGATGATGGAGCGGGTCAATGCTGGGCTCAGATCTACCCCCCGTCCCAATCCCTTTTTGTCCCCCATAAACCCCCCACCAGAGCGGCCAAAGGTTCGCCATCGAGCCCCACCCTCAACAGAGCAATCGAAGTCACATTGCCCAGCCTCGCCCCCCTTAGTTCCTCTTCATGCCCTGTCTCCGCAGTCTGATATGTGAAGGGTCCGGGCTGTGAGGATTATGGCAGTGATGACTTTTCCCAGGAGAAGCTGGGACCCTGTTTACTAGAAGGTTTTAAAATTTCTGTACTTTTAGGTGACAGGAGACATGTGGCCTGGTCAAAACACAGAGAGCTGCACTCTAAAAGATCTTTAAATATACTAAACATACCGTGTGTGCCACAGACTGCTCCCAAACACGAGGGGACAAGTAATACCTCTAAAACACTTAAGTTGGCTTTATTAAACATTAGATCTCTAGCTGGGAAAACATTTTTAATTAATGATTTAATCACTGAGCACAGCCTTGATTTTATGTTTTTAACTGAAACTTGGTTGGACCAAAGTAACAGTGGAGCTGTTCTCATCGAGACGACCCCTCCTAACTACAGTTTTATCAGTGAGGTCAGGGCGAGCAGGAGAGGAGGAGGGGTTGCTGTCTTATTTAATGAATCATTTCAATGTAAGCAGCTATCTCCTGGAAGTTTTCAGTCTTTTGAATATGTGGCTTTACAGCTGAAGGCCCCATCCAAAGTTGTGTTTCTTAATGTTTACAGGCCTCCCAAATACTGCACAGACTTTTTTAATGACCTCAGTGAACTGCTGTCTGTGATCTGTGTTGATTTTGACTGTGTAATTATTGCTGGGGATTTTAACATTCATGTGGACAACCCTCAGGACAAAGGGACTAAAGACCTGAGTAACACTCTGGGCAACTTTGGGCTGACTCAGCATGTAACAGAGGCCACACATAATAGAGGACACACTCTTGACCTACTGATCTCCAAAGGCCTGAGCATTTCAAAGGTTACTGTGTCTGATGTGGGCCTGTCTGATCATTACTGTGTTTTCTTTGAAAGTAAAATCTCAGCCCACACAAATATATCAACAACAGTGATCACAAAACGGTGTATAACTGAACACAGTAGTGCAATTTTTAACCAGGTCTTCCCATTAACACCTGACCTGCCCAGAGGGTCAGTCAATGAGCTCGTCAATAGCTTCAATGCTAACATGTTAAATGTAATGGACACTATTGCTCCCATTAAGGTGAAGGTTATCTCTGGAAGGAAAAAGTCTCCATGGAGAAACTCCACACTGGTGAAAAATGAAAAAAGAGAGTGTAGGAAAGCTGAGCGCAGATGGAGAAAAACAAACCTCCAGGTTCATTATGACATTTATAAAGAGAAACTTCACAATTATAATTTACAACTGAGGAATGCAAGGAGGTCCTACTTCTCTGACATCATCACTAAAAACAGCCATAATGCTCAGGTCTTATTTTCTACAGTTGACAGGCTAACAAACCCTCCTGTGTCAGTGGCAGCTGAACTTCATTCAACCATGGCCTGCAATGACTTTGCCAAATTCTTCACTGAAAAAATCCAAAAAATTAGACAAGCAATTGGTACATCAACAGCAGATCCAGGATATGTACTGTGTCCACCAAAAAACTGTTTAAACACCATGAAACAGTTTCAACCTATTAACAGCAAAGACCTGGAGGACATCTTAGGTCAACTGAACTCCTCCTCCTGCTGTTTAGATGTCCTGCCAACAAGTTTTTTCAAAAAGGTCTCAAAGACTTTAGAGTCAGACCTGTTACAGATCATCAACTTTTCTTTATTATCAGGTGTGTTTCCAGAATCACTAAAAACTCCTGTAATCAAACCTATACTGAAAAAGGACAATCTTGACAAGACACAAATGAACAACTACAGGCCGATCTCAAATCTCCCGTTTTTAAGTAAGATCATTGAAAAAGCAGTTTCCCAACAGCTCAGTTACTTCTTAAAACAGAATAATTGCTACGATGCCTTCCAGTCAGGTTTTAGACAGAACCACAGCACTGAAACCGCTCTGACCAAAGTGTTTAATGACATATGTCTGAATACAGACAGTGGAAAAATGTCAGTCCTAGTTTTACTGGATCTCAGTGCAGCATTTGATACAGTTGACCACAACATATTACTCAAACGACTGGAGAACTGGACAGGTCTTTCAGGAACTGTACTAAACTGGTTCAAAACATACGTAGAAAACAGGAAATACTTTGTATCAATAGGTAACTTCACATCTGAGCAGACAAGTATCACATGTGGAGTTCCCCAAGGTTCCATCTTGGGACCCCTTCTGTTTAACATCTACATGCTCCCACTGGCACAGATTATAAACAACAACAAAATAAACTATCACAGCTATGCAGATGACACACAAATATATATCACAATGTCACCAGGAGACCGAGGCCCTGTACAGGCTCTTGGTAAATGCATTGAGGAAATCAATGACTGGTTGTGCCACAATTTTCTCCAGCTAAACAAAAACAAAACTGAGGTAATAGTCTTTGGCTGTCACGGTCTGGGGGGCAGACCGTGGGGGATGTTGGAGAAAGGACCCAAACGCTGGACTTAATGAAATGAACAGTGGGTTTATTTACAGTGAGGTAAATGTACACCACACATTGAATCTCCAAAAGTGCTCCCTCGACTCCCGTGACGTGTCTTCTCCCAAGTGCTGGTATCCCGTGCTCTCTGCCCCTGTGCCTTCACACACCCCGTGTGTCTTGCAGTCCTGTGTTCCACTCTCCTGAGGAAAAAACACAGACACAGCCGTTATGGCACCAACTCCAGCAGGCATACACTGACCAGCACTACAAACACTGACATGGAGTCTAACTCAACGATCCTGCGCCGGAGGAAGCTCCATCGCTCTGTTAAGTAGCTCCCCCGACGATCCTGATCAGAAGCAGGTGTGTGGTAAGCTAGGCGTGACCAGCAGCTGGCAGGGCCACACCCATCAGGCCTGCAGGTGGCTGTCCTTCATCCTCCAGCCTCACACACATACACACACCAGCATTGAACACAAGAACACAGTGCAGCAAACATACATCCAATACACTAATAACAATAAAGGTCCACACTGTTCACGAACCCCGAGTCCCCGGAACCGGGTCCGTGACAGTACCCCCCCCTCTAAGGGTCGACTCCCGACGACCCCAAAACAAAACCACAGAACAACCAACCCAGGGCGGGTGGCGGGGGGTCCAGGACGGAGGGCCCCAAAACCACTCCGCTAAACAGCCACCACAAAGCAACAAAAGAAAAAACACAGGTCAACAGTCCAATCCCCCGGTCCAGTGGCAGCAAACAGTTCTGGCGGCCGATCTGCAGGACGGCAAAACAAGCGGGACCCGCTGCGGGTTAGGCAGTGGCGGCAAAAAAAAGTTCAGGTGGCCTACCTCTAACCCCGTGATGGAAGCAGAACGCTTCAGGCGGCCTGCCACGGATCCGGTGGCAACGGCGTTGCAGCTCCGGCGGGCGGCCACGGGTCCGGTGGCGACAGTGTGACTGCTCCGGCGGGCGGCCACGGGTCCGGTGGCGGCGGCGTTGCTGCTCCCGCCTCAGCACCACCCACGATTCCCGACGTGGCGGCCGGGCTGCAGGACGTGGCGGCCGGGCTGCAGGACGTGGCGGCCCCTCCGGCACACAGACCTCCAGCTCTGGCTCAGCGGATCCCTCCGGACCTCCGAGCTCCTCCGGTGGCAGCGCGGGCTCACCAAGCTCGCTGAGCTCCTCTGCTGGCAACGCCGGTCCCTCCGGCTCGTTGAGGTCCGCCAGCAGCGGTGCGGGCTTCTCAGTGGGTGGCTCGCCGAGCTCCTCCGGCTCACAGTGCTCCTCCGGCTCGCCGAGCTCCTCCGGCAATAGCTCGCTGAGCTCCTCCAGCATTAGCCCGCTGAGCTCCTCCGGCTCACAGTGCTCCTCCGGCTCGCTGAGCTCCTCCGGCATTAGCTCGCTGGGCTGCTCCGGCTCACAGTGCTCCTCCGGCTCGCCGAGCTCCTCCGGCAATAGCTCGCTGAGCTCCTCCAGCATTAGCCCGCTGAGCTCCTCCGGCTCACAGTGCTCCTCCGGCTCGCTGAGCTCCTCCGGCATTAGCCCGCTGAGCTCCTCCGGCTCACAGTGCTCCTCCGGCTCGCTGAGCTGCTCCTGCTCGCTGAGCTCCACAGCTGGCGACGCGGGCTCCTCCCGCTCGCTGAGCTCCTCCGGCTCGCTGAGCTGCTCCTGCTCGGGCATGCTGAGCTCCACAGCTGGCGACGCGGGCTCCTCCCGCTCGCTGAGCTCCTGCTCGGGCATGCTGAGCTCCTCCGGCTCGCTGAGCTGCTCCTGCTCGCTGAGCTGCTCCTGCTCGGGCATGCTGAGCTCCTCCGGCTCGCTGAGCTCCTCCGGCTCGCTGAGCCGCTCCTCCGGCTGCGACGCGGGTATAGATGGTCGGTGATCCGGAGGTGAAGATGGCGATGCGGAAGCTGCAGGTGGCGAAGATGACGGTCGAGCGGGTGATGTGGATGGTGAAGTCGAGAGTTCTGCGGTCGCTGCAGTCTGATGGGACGCTGGTGGAGAAGTAGCTGCAAAGGGCGGAGGTGATAATGGTGCGGCAGCTACTCGTGGTAGACTGGACAGCGATGTAGAAACAACAGGCGGGTGACATAATGGCAGGGTAGTTCCAGCAGGCATATCAGCCTCCAACTGAGGATGAAGACGAGAGGCTGACTGGACTGGCTGTGCTACGGCTACAGGCTGGGCAGCTGGCTGTGCTACGGCTACAGGCTGGGCAGCTGGCTGTGCTACGGCTACAGGCTGGGCAGCTGGCTGTGCTACGGCTACAGGCTGGGCAGCTGGCTGTATAAACATAGCCCCAGAATAAACAGTTCTAGACGAAACGGTCCTAACTCCTGGGTCCGAAGGAACATCAGGAGCACAGTCTCTTGAACCAGGAGGAAAAAACTCGTTCTCAAAACTAACATTGTCATCCTCCCAAACAGGAGAAACACGAGCTCTAGGGTTCACGGAGCTGGCATTCACAGCCTTGGGGGAAACAGTCTGTTTATCCCTAGGCACGAAAGGTGAATGAAGGGAGACTCTGTCACTCACCCTAGGCGGTTGTTTGAGCCGAATCCCTGGCTCCTGCTGGAGCTGTGAGTGCTGGCTGCGTGTTCGCTGCCTCCCTGTTGAAGAGGGAGCGTCGCTGGCGGAATGTGACGAGGGCGGATTCTGAAGTGGCTGCTCCTGCTGTGATGTGGAAATGCTGGGTGAGTCAGGTGGCACGATGATAATTCCTAACATTTTGTAAAAAGCTTGTGCAGGTGTAAGCAGATTGCTGGCAGGCTCGTAGTAATCCTCCCGGGACCGGCTGGAGCGTTTTCTGCGAGACCGAGGCGTCCGCGGGGAGGAAACAGACGAGTGGGCCGACGGGTAGGCTGCCAGCGAGGAACGGCAGCACGGAGGCCCTCCAAGCACTAGTCGGGTCCCGTCAAAACGGGAGCTGCACTTCCGCGGTGAGTCCGCTGGGTCCATAGTGGCAGGATCGTTCTGTCACGGTCTGGGGGGCAGACCGTGGGGGATGTTGGAGAAAGGACCCAAACGCTGGACTTAATGAAATGAACAGTGGGTTTATTTACAGTGAGGTAAATGTACACCACACATTGAATCTCCAAAAGTGCTCCCTCGACTCCCGTGACGTGTCTTCTCCCAAGTGCTGGTATCCCGTGCTCTCTGCCCCTGTGCCTTCACACACCCCGTGTGTCTTGCAGTCCTGTGTTCCACTCTCCTGAGGAAAAAACACAGACACAGCCATTATGGCACCAACTCCAGCAGGCATACACTGACCAGCACTACAAACACTGACATGGAGTCTAACTCAACGATCCTGCGCCGGAGGAAGCTCCATCGCTCTGTTAAGTAGCTCCCCCGACGATCCTGATCAGAAGCAGGTGTGTGGTAAGCTAGGCGTGACCAGCAGCTGGCAGGGCCACACCCATCAGGCCTGCAGGTGGCTGTCCTTCATCCTCCAGCCTCACACACATAAGCACACCAGCATTGAACACAAGAACACAGTGCAGCAAACATACATCCAATACACTAATAACAATAAAGGTCCACACTGTTCACGAACCCCGAGTCCCCGGAACCGGGTCCGTGACATTGGCGCCAAAGAAAAACGATTACAGGTCACCAGAGAACTTCAATCTATACATCTAAAAACCACAAAGCAGGCGAGAAATTTGGGTGTAGTGATGGATGCAGACCTAAACTTAGAAAAACACATTAAGACAATGACAAAGTCAGCTTACTATCACCTCAAGAATATATCAAGGATAAAAGATCTGATGTCTCAACAGGACCTGGAAAAACTAGTCCATGCATTCATCTTTAGTAGGCTTGATTACTGTAACAGCATCTTTACAGGTCTACCTAAAAAATCAGTCAGACAACTACAGCTCATTCAGAACTCTGCTGCTCGAGTCCTCACTAAGACCAAAAAAGTGGACCACATCAGTCCAGCTCTGAGGTCCTTACACTGGCTGCCTGTCCGTCAGAGGATAGACTTTAAAGTTCTGATGCTGGCTTATAAAGCTCTGAATGGTTTAGGACCAAAATACATCAATGACCTCCTGACCCAGTATGAACCATCCAGATCCCTCAGGTCATCTGGATCCGGTCTTTTATCAGTTCCCAGAGTCAGAACCAGACACGGAGAAGCTGCATTCAGCTTTTATGCTCCTTATATCTGGAACAAACTCCCAGAAAGCCTCAGATCAGCTGAAACACTCAGTTTATTTAAATCCAGGTTGAAGACTCACCTGTTCTCAGCTGCATTTGAATAAAGCACCAAATCCACACTTTAAGCTTAAATTTCAAAACTTACATTTAACTACTGATTTTATCTACTGTTCTGATTTTATCTGTTTTGATTTTATATACTGTTGTTTGTTTGTTTGTTAATTAGTTAGTTAGTTTATTTGCTTGTTTTATTCAATTTTAAATCATGCTTTTTATTTGTTCTTGTTTCTAATGTCTCTGTAAAGCACTTTGAATCACCTTGTTGTTGAATTGTGCTATACAAATAAACTTGCCTTACGATAAGGGTTCAGATCGCGCGAACAGGTGTGAAATGTGTGTGTTTAGTTAGTTAGTTAGTTTGCTTGTTTTAATCAATTTTAAATCATGCTTTTTATTTGTTTTTGTTTCTAATGTCTCTGTAAAGCACTTTGAATCACCTTGTTGTTGAATTGTGCTATACAAATAAATTTGCCTTGCCTTGCCTTGCCTGTGATACGTCCTCCCCCTTCCAGGAGACATGATTTATGTCTTGGTTTTGCACCAAGACAGTCCAAGGGGGGATTATCGCTTGAGGATTTATAATAGTGCACAAAGTCTACTTTCTTGGTCATGTTATCTGTGCTCCTTAGCTGTGTACTAGCTTGCTCATCGCCATTGTTTTGAATCAAAGGCAAGGTTGTTTCATTTCCACACAGTCCATTTACCTCCACGTTTACTTCTAAGCGATGAATTTTTGTCTCCAGTACTGCAATCTTCTGCAGGAGGCTGTGGTAGTCATCTGTGGAGAGGGAAGGCATCTTGTTGCTAGTTAGCCTAGTGGTTAGCACCTTTCCAGGCTATTGAGGCTGCTTGGTGCCCAGACGCTGTAATCAGGCTTCAGCTGTGTCTAGGCCACAGACACACGGAGCGCTGAGGATAAGGTAACTATAAAAATGTTGCTGTTTCTGTTAAGAACACTTTAGTCCTAATGATCTATAAGTGTCCAGAAGCTATCGCAGGTAAGCTCATACGGAAAAAAGGGAAACAATCAGCATAAAAATCAATAAAAATCAATAAAAGAAGCAAAGCATTTAAAGAGCAAAGAGATGAAGCGTCCACACTCACAAAGGGGGAGGAGTTCTTCATGTATATGTACCCCATATACCACACCAAACCATCACTTTTTTTGTTCCCACAGTCTTGGAGGGATCCATCCAATGTGGGTTAGTGTCAGACCAATAGCGGTGGTTTTGTTTGTTAACTTCACCATTCACATAAAAGTTTGCCTCATCACTGAACAAAATCTTCTGCGTGAACTGAGGGTCCTGTTCCAGTTTTTGTTTTGCCCATTCTGCAAATTCTGTGCGCCAATCTGGGTCATCCTTGTTGAGATGCTGCAGTAGCTGGAGTTTGTAAGGGTGCCATTTGTGAGTAGCTAATATCTGCCGAAGGGATGTTTGACTAATGCCACTCTCCAGTGACATGCGGCGAGTGCTACGCTGTGGGCTCTTGCTGAATGAAGCTAGGACAGCCACTGATGTTTATTCATTAGTGACAGTTTTCTTGCATCCACATTTTGGCAAATCCAACACTGAAACAGTTTCACGAAACATAGCAAGCAGTTTGCTAACTGTAGCATGGGAGATGGATGGTCTCGTAGGGTGTCTTGCATTGAAATCTGCTGCAATGACCCGGTTACTGTGTTCACCAGATATCAACACAGTTTTGATCTGCTCCTCATGTGTTAACCTCTTCAACATGTCAATGGCTGTGAACAAAAAGAAACTTGTAAATAACTCATGAAAGAATAAAGTTACGTTGAAACCAAGCACACCATTGTTTTTCTTGTGACATGACCAATAGGTTTGATGTGTCACATGGCCCTCTTCCTATTGAAAAAAACAAAGTTGTATCCAAGATGGCCAACTTCTAAATGGCCACCATGGTCACCACCCATCTTGAGGAGTTTGCCCCTCACATATACTAATGTGCCACAAACAGGACTTTAATATCACCAACCATTCCCATTTTATTACGGTGTATCCATATAAATGGCCCACCCTGTATATGTACATAGATGTGGGTGAATGTGCACAGCATGCAGCGATGTATTGACATATATAAAGGAGCAAGATGCACTGTGGAAAAGTTTAAAAGTTAAATTTTAGTAAGTGTACACAGCCCTTGGTTACCCCCCGCATATCGGTTCATGTTGTAAAGTTCCTGTCCCCCCCAAATAAAAAGTGCTTTATACAACATTACCCCATTCACTGTGTTCTATGCTTTTCAGTGCTTCCTAGCTAACATTAACACACATTCATACTGCAGTGGATGCATCGGACAGCAAAAATATGCAAAAAAAAATTATTGCGCTAGCTTACGTGGTTGCAGTGCTACCGGGATTTAAAAATAGTTACGCAAAATGGAGCGTGTCCGCTCCGACCGGCTTTAAAGGGTTAAAGCATTGGATGATAAAAATCGGGGAAAAAAAAGTACATGAACCCCCTTCATTCAGGAAGCTGCAGTCTGTAAACGGTAACTACAGCCAACTTCCCAAAAGGGAGAGAGTGCCTAACTTAATAATAATGATAATGATAATGATAACTTTATTTATTAGTGCTTTCAAACAAAGTGCTGAACAGCTTAAGACTTAGCATTACACAGAGTTTTATATGGAAAGAGTGTGCATGTGTATCAGATGCTTGCCCTTTTCTCAAGTCTCTTGCTTGATAACTTGCCGGTCTAATGACAGTGAGAGCAATGCTGGCTGAGACTTTTTATCGCACACCAATAACCCATCTGATCATAGGACTTAGTGTCCCTTCACCTTGAAGCTTTGACACTTTTGCCTTAAATGTCAGAATAAAGAGAGAGAGAGAGCTGTCTATTTTTTATCACTTTCATCAAATATAGGAGTACATATACACTAAGTTTATTGTTAATTAATAAGAAAACTCCCGACGATTCCATTCTGAGCTTAAGAAGCTTCTGATAGGTTAGTAGAGTCCATGTGAGTAAATTGGTGGCACACCTGTGGATGCATATAAGGCACCCCCAAAACACAGAGCCCATTTCTTTGACATGGGAAAATCAAGAGATATCAACCAAAACACCAGGAAAAGAATTTTGGATGGTATGGCTCAATTTTGAATAAAATTTCGGTAATACAGACAATGTCTCTCTTTACTCTTAAATTTAACAAACATGTTTTTTTATATTAATCAATCAAAAAAACATTGTCTGATTTGATGTTTTACATTTAAAGAGCCTCATTTTGACACACTTCTTCATACATGTTAAAAAGTGGAATTGTTAATTTGTCTTGGAAAGTTTTATAAAATTCGATAGGAAAGCCAGGTGGCCTCCGACCCGCATGCTCCTGCAGACCAGCGTGAGAGGGCCATGTCCACCTACCAAGACCTTGACCGACAGGTCAAATGCAGCTGCCGACGTGACAAGCGTGAATGGATCGAAGCTAAAGGCATGGAAGCCTAAGATGAAGCTGACTGGAAAGATACCCAAACCTTCTATCGCATTGTACAAGATCTATTACTTATCGATTTATTTTCATTTGGGCCATACAGACTCACCAAGTTTAAAGTAATAGAAAGGATAATACCCTGAGTGATTACGTACCTACCACTGGGGTCTTTTATTGTTTTCATCATTTGGCATGGTATGCTTCTATGAATCAAAATAATTGCACCTCTCGCATAGTTATTGTATGATGCGTGGATCACCTGGCCAGGCCATCTGTTCTTCACAAGCTTTAGTTCACAGTCTGTCAGATGTGTTTCTTGAAGAAACACTATTTTTAATTTCAATTGTTTGATCCTGCTTATAAGCTGTTTCAGTTTGATTAGTTTCCTGAGACGTCTAACATTCCAACTTGTGACTTTTATGTCAGAGATATTGTGGGTATTTATTTGGTCCATACTTGGAGTTTTTATTCTGTAATATTAATATAATAACACATGATGCTGAGTAAACAAAAGTGACAAGTAAGTTTTGAATAAAGTAAAATAGAAAAATAAATAGAGGAAAAAAACCCTGGCATTGACCCATAACACGGAAAGTCCCCCCCCCCTTCCCTTACTCAGAGGAGTAAACTAGGGGCCTGTGCTATTCCACTATAAAGGGGAGTAGCTGAACTATAAGAACCCAACTTCAAAAGCAACAGTGGTGTTCGTCAACCGTGCATACACCATATTCAAAGACATAAACATAACAAACCCATATGAACATGTTAACCTATCAGACTAGCCACTAAATTAGAATAATTCTGTGGTCGTGTCCTTTTTGTGACTTACAGAATCCCTCTTAAAAGAATAGAAGTTTAACAAAAGTAGGTAACATTGTTGTGTTCAAGAGGGAGAAAGAGATAAATCAACAAACAAACAAAGAAATACATTTATAATGTTTGAGAATTTTCCATTACATTTTAATAACACTACTACAAAGTCCAGAAAAGAAAAAAAAAAATCTGTGTCCAATAACATGGCAAGTCAGTGAGTAGCAAAAAGCCAAATATTATAACACAGCGTTTTACAGCTCATCTATTAATTATGAGCAGCTGATTCTGCATGTCAGAGAGTGAAACGCTCACCGCTACAGTTAGTCCTATCTAATGTGACTACGGTGGAAATCACTGGACTCCTTTGGAGATGAAAACAGGCGTATCTTCCCATCGTGGAGGATCCTCATCCTGCATGGATTATATTGAAAACTGCGGAACATTCCTTTGTCGGCGAACACTTTTCTGATTACGTTGAACTCGGCTCTCAGCTGAGAAATCCTGGGTGAAAAAGAGTTTGTTTCCGTCGTGCTCGATGTTACTTTGTTTTGTGGAGCAGAAAACAAACTCCTGATCTTGGAAGTTCAGGAATCGGATAAGGACAGCTCTGTGTTGGTTTGGCTTTGTAGGTGCTAGGGTGTGGTGAGCCCTATCAATAATAAACAACCTGCCAACGCGGTAACATCTCCCGTATAAACTCCAGCAGTGGCCACTGACCCTCGGCGCCCTCCTGGAGGCCAAACAGCCACAGGTTCTTCCTTCGGTCCCGGTTCTCCAGGTTGTCGTTTTTTGCCTCCAGGTAGGATATTCACTTCATGGTGTTGCTGAGATCGGCCACACTCTTTTCCAGGAGCTCCTCTGCCGACATTATTCTGTTTTCAGGTTCCTCCAGTCGTGCAGCATTTGCAGCAACATTTCGTTTTACGTCGGTCATGTTTTTCTCCAAAGCAGCAACCGATGGTCGTCTATGCTGTCCAGCTCAGTGACCGAAGTTAAGCTAACACCATGCTAAGGTCACTCATGCTACTAGCACTAGCGGCTCTCTCGTTGTTTTCAGGTGTTGCCAAAATATAGGTTTTAACTGCTTTTTGGGAACCGCGTTTTTGGGTGAAAATATCACAGTCCTTGAGATTTTTTGACATTTTCCAATACCGTTTAAGTTTCTACCTTTGGGTTGTTCTGGGTTTTTAATGCAGGCTACACGGATCAACCACTTTAAGCTGCCATTTTGATCCGCGGCTCCATAGCCAATATAAGACATATTTAGAATTTTTTCTTTGCTACATAATTCCATTCCATAATTCCATCTTGCTTCATATATTTGATGTCTTCAATATGTATCTACAAAGTGGTAAAAGTAAAGAAAAAAAGAAAAAATGGGAAGTATGTCCAAAGGTTTGACTTGTGGTGTAGGTGAAAAAGAAAAGACCATCTGTGAATCGAAGAGGGAGCCTAAGGGTACATCTTTCAACATCTTGCAATGCTGTGATTGCAGCCATTCCCCAACTCTCTGTGAATGGTACTCATGGCCATCGATCAATTGATTTGGCACTATATAAATAAAATTGAATTGAATTGAACTGAAATTGTTACTGATATTAATCTGTCATTGTCATTGTGAAGTTATATAATGTTAAAAATATTTTTGATATTTGAAAAAATAATGTTTTAAAGACCTCAAACAAAGTGATTTGTCCTATGAACTTGAAGCATATTAAAATTATGCATTTTATTATCTTTACCCATGTAATCGCAACAGAATTGGCTGAAATCTTTGGCTTGTATAAGCTGTATAAAGATGAGGTTTTTTTTTTTTTTTACATATGGTCGTATATTATTTTGCAACGCTTTATAGCATCATTGTGACATCATAGGGTATCGTATTGAAAAATATAAACTGTCTCTATTACTCAATATGGTTTCTTGGAAAAAAAAATTAAGGTCGGCCACTAATAATGAAAATTAAGATCAATTCCTTCGCCAACATAGGTACTCATGTCCCCAAAGGCCATGTATTTTGGTTTTGTCACGGGCAGCGGAAGGACCTAAACACAGACTGAAATCACAAGATTAGTTGTTTTATTTTCCACAAACACCGAGTGCAATATCTACAAGTGCAGAGAAACTGGTCCATAGATTCCATAATGCGTGTGATGTTAAACACCTCTTGCCCATCCACGAGTCAGGCGGGTGGAGGGGACCTGGAAGGAGGGCACAACGGGCTGGAGAGCACAGGTTTTATCTGCGAGACATGGAACATGTTATGAATATGCATGTTGAGTGGCAGCTTTAACCGGACAGACACAGGATTGATCAATGCTTCGATCTCAAATGGACCAATGAAGGCAGGTGAGAGTTTCTTAGATTCAGCACGAACGGGCACAAAACGAGTCGAGAGCCAAACCTTCTGCCCAGCTGTAAACTCTGGGGCTGGGATCTGGCGGCGGTCAGCAAGAGCTTTGTTACATTCCTTAGTTCACAGAAGGGCTGCCCGAGTCGCCCGCCAGGCCCGACGGCACCTGCGGAGATGATGTTGCACAGAAGGAACAGTGTGCTCACCTTCAACAGCAGGGAATAAGGGTGGTTGATAACCCATGGAGGCCTCGAATGGGGACAGTCCCGTGGCAGATGAGGTCAAGCAGTTGTGAGCATACTCAATCCAAGGTAATTGCTTGCTCCAGGTGGTCTGGTTGTGGAAGACTATGCACGTCTTTGAGTTCTTGGTTTGTTCGGTCTGCTTGTCCGTTACTCTGTGGGTGAAAGCCACAGGAGAGACTAACCTTCGCGCCAAGTTGCGTGCAGAATTCCTTCCACACTCTGGAGGTGAACTGTGGTCCTCTGTCAGAGACGATGTCTGCTGGGATACCTTCAATGATCCCTCTAATTTTTCGTGTGTCTGAGTGAACACACAAACTCCCTGAGCAGTCCCTTGGACCACTGTGAGCAACAGCAGACGTGTGCACTGTGGCATCAAATCCATCCAAGTTACATGGTTTATTAAAAAAAATGAAATTACAGCATTTATGTTAGACTACTTTTAATTAACTGCTTTAGCCCACTTACAATGAAAATTTTAAAAAACCTTGTTCATGGCCTGTTAATGTTAACACTGTTGGAAGTAAAAATAACTTGGACTCCAATTTTGAAAACACAACTTTCTTTCTCTCTCTCTCCCTTTCTCTCTCTCTCTCTCTCTCTCTCTCTCTATATATATATATATATATATATATATATATATATATATATATATATATATATATATATATATATATATATATGAAGTGGGCTACTGGAACAAGAAGGCATCAGTGGGCAAGAGACGAAAACAGGGCGCTGTTGGAATGCTACTATGCCAGTAACCCTAGCGGAAGGGGCTACATGAATAGGATGAGGGACCTATGGATTGTTCGATACCCAACATCCACAATGACGGTGAAACAACTAGTAGCTCAGTTTTCCAACATTCGAAAGAAGGGACTGCTCTCACAGCTAGAGATTGACGAGGTACAACATAAATGCTACGGCAAGGGGGAGCCAGGACGCCAGGTCAGGGGGGGAGATATCATCACCCACACCCGAGATTGGGTACCAAGCCCCAAGTGCGATAGGAGAAAGATTGTTGAGTGCGAGAGGAACTGACCTGAAAGATAGGCTCATGGCCAAGCTTCAAACCAAGGTTATCAAGATTACGTGAAGTACCCTCAGAAGGTCTGCTAGATAATGTTAATGCAGCACTACGGATGATACCTACAACCACGATTACCAACACTAACAAGCTGATCTACAATACGGCAGCAGTGATCAGTGAGATGCTTGGCTACAAGTTGAACAGCCACAAGGGGCAGTACCCTCCTTGGAGAAGGAGGCTAGAGGGCAAGATCAAAGTAGCACGGAGGGAGGTTAGCCAACTAACGGAATTGCAGAAAGGTGCGACAAAGTTTAGAGGGAACATTGGATACCATGTAGCCTGAAGACATGGGTGGTAAGTAACTTTTTTTTTCTTTCTGTTGGCTCTCGACGAAGGCGGTCCTCTCCTCCTCTCCTTTATCTTCCCTGCTTAGCTTCTTATGTCCTTGTCTTGTCTCCTGTTTTTTACCACTTTTCCTTGGAACACTCTCTCACAGTCTGTGTCTAAAACCTAAAAGAGAATTATGGATTTGATCAACTGGTCTGTGAATGCTATTGACACCCTTTTCTCAACGAGAAGTCTGGGCTCGGGAGAGCCCGAGTGCCCTGGAGGTACTTTCCCTGCCGGATAAACGATGGACGGGTGGCAGAAATGGAGGATCGAGTGCCAACAGGGTTCTTGCTGATCGGAGCTGGCTTGGCCCTGGCTTATCGAGGAATTAAGAAAGCGGAACCGGCTGTTCAATTCAATCAAAACTCCCTGATAGCGACTGTGTTTAGACTCTTCTTCCCATTCCATGCAAGGTCACCTGGGTTGGCTGGCAGGCTGTTTACTTAGCCTGGCAGGGCGAAGGACACTGTCTCAGCTGAACTATGGACACACACACACACACATACACTTACATTCATCCCCCTCCTTCCAAACGCCTTCGATGCTTGTTCCCTCCTGGAGAACATGGTGGGTCTGGGCCGCGCTGTAGAGACGGCGCAGTGGCAGGATGGCTGCTGTGTTTGCCTAGGATTACTCCTCACCCCCTACCAACCCTGTTGCTGGTCACGTGCTCTATGATGTTGTACTGTGGACATTTATGTGCTTTCTGTTCAGAGGAGTTTTTTTTGTTTCCTGTTCTCATGCTGTCCTCCCCTAGGAGCCCAGCATGAGTAGAGGTCTCTTTTTTTCCTCTTGTACTTTCCCATTGTAGTGTACATTTCAGTGGTTTTCTGCAATGTAACCGTTCTCCGACTTGTATCCCCATGTGATGTCTGTGTTGTGTGTGTAAGGTTGGGGGGCGGGTTCATTCCACTGCAGGGCAACCTGCATGTGGCGAATAAAATTTGAACTTGAACTTGAACTGAGCGGTTTTCAAGGCAGACGGAAGCTTTGGGAGGGCGACAAAGTGAGCAGCTTTTGAAAAACGATCAACAATGGTTAGAATAGTGGAATTACCCGAAGAAGGTGGGAGGCCAGTAATGAAGTCCAAGGCTGTGTGACCAAGGTAGGCCGGGCGTGGGCAGAGGCTGAAGCAGTCCAGATGGTGGGCGATTGGGGCGTTTACCCCGGGCGCACGCAGAGCAGGTGGTGACATATTCTCTAGCATGTTTCTCTAACATGGGCCACCAAAAATTTTGTTGAAGAAAGGTGATAGTACGTTGAATCCCTGGGTGGCAGGTGAATCGAGTGGTGTGGGCTCACTGAAGGACTTGGGCACGGACGGAGGTAGGAACAAACAGCCCGCCGGGGGGGCCTGAACCTGGATCGGGATCAGTGTCCTGAGCCTGTCGAACTAGAGTTTCAACCTCCCATGTCACAGCTCCGATCACACAGGCAGCGGGAAGAATGGGTTCAGGGTCAGAGCATTCCTCGGTGTTGGTGAACAGCCAGGAGAGCGCATCCGGCTTTACATTGCGGGATCCGGGCCTGTAGGTGATAGAGAAATTGAAATGGGAGAAAATGAGAGCCCACCCAGCTTGCTATGAGTTGAGGCGCATGGCCGATCGGATGTATTCCAAATTTTTATGATCACTGCAAATGATGAAAGGGTGTTCGGCCCCCTCCAGCCAGTGCCGCCATTCCTCCAGGGCAAGCTTGACTGCCAACAACTCCTAAGACAGCTGGGTCTAGAGATGCTTTTTGAGTAAAGGTTTAACTACAGCCACCTTGAAGGCCTGCGGTACATAGCCGATTATTAGAGATAGATTGATTATATTTAATATTGAAGCATTAATTAATAGCAGGACTTCTTTGAGCATTTTTGTAGGAATGGGGTCTAAAAGACATGTTAATGGTTTGGAGGAAGTAATTATTGAAGTTAACTCAGAAAGATCAATTGGAGAAAAAGAGTCTAAATGAATATCAATGGTACTAAAAGTAGCTGTAGCTGTGGGATGATTATTGGTAATTTTTTCTCTAATGATTAAAATTTTATTTGTGAAGAAGGTCATGAAGTCATGAGGGCTTTCTTATAAAGCAACAAACTATTTCTCCAGGCTAAATGATGATCTTCTAAATTTGTGACATTTCCTCTCCAGCTTACGAGTTATCTGCTTTGGGCTACGTGTCTGTGAAGGTTCTCAGTCATCCAGGTCATGAGCTTGCAAAGAAAAGCGTCTGGACTTCTTTAAGTTACTTGAAAACGTTTCACCTCTCATCCGAGAAGCTTCTTCAGTTCTTAGTTCAAATGGTGGGGAGTCCCAGATTTAAACCTAGTGGGAGTATCCCCCCACAGAGGGACAAAAGGACCCCCTGATGATCCTCTAATCGCCTGAGCCAAAGTTTGAAACTGGGTGTGGGTCCCAATCAGCCAGGGTTTCGGGTGAGCTCATTGTGAAACCTGGCCCCACCTTATCATGCGAATTCCTGAGGTCAGATGGCCTGGGATGTGAGTGGGCGTTAAGGCGTCTGGGGAGGGAACTCAAAACTGGATTATAGATGGCAGACAGTTGGTGTCGTAAACCCCCGCCTCTGTTCAAAGATGGTCGCTCACAGTGGACATAGATGGCTTTTTTCACTCCTCTTTCAAACCATCTGTCCTATCTGTCCAAAATGTGAACATTGGCATCCTCGAAAGAGTGTCCTTTATCCTTAAGATGCAGATGGACTGCTGAGTCTTGTCCTGTGGAGGTGGCTCTTCTATGTTGTGCCATGCGCTTGTGAAGTGGCATCTACATGAATGTTAAAATCACCCACAATAATTATTTTGACTGAGCTGAGCACTAAATCAGATAAAAAGACAGAAACTCTGTGTAAGGCCTAGGTGGATGATAGATGATAACAAGTAAGACTGGTTTCTGAGTTTCACAGCTGGGGTGGACCAGGCTAAGCATCAGGCTTTCAAATGAATTAAAAGTCTGTCTGGGTCTTTGGTTGATTAACAGGCTGGTGTGAAAGATTGCTGCCACACCTCCCCCTCGGCCTGTGCTTCGAGGTTTCTGGTAGTTAGAATGACTCGGGGGGTGTTGATTAATTTAAACTAACATAATCATCCTGCTGTAATCAGGTTTCTGTAAGGCAGAGTAAATGGATTTGTTGATCAATTATTAAGTCATGTACTAACAGAGACTTGGAGGAGAGAGACCTGATATTTAATAATCCACATTTCACTGTTTTACTCTTTGGTTCAGATGTGGATACTGTATTGTTCTTTCTTTGTGATTTTTTATGTTTAAGTTGTTTAATGCTGGACTTTTTTTTCTTTCTGTCTGTTTGGGAGCTGACACAGTCTCTATACAGATGGGTTTTTTTTGGGGGGGGTGGGGGGGGGGGGGGTTAACAGGAGGAGAGAAGCTGCAGAGAGGCGTGTAAGACTGCAACTCTGCTTCCTGGTCCCAACTCTAGATAGTCATATTTTGGGGGGTTTAATAAATTTGTCCATATTTCTAGAAATGAGAGCTGCTCCATCCAAAGTGGGATGGATGCCGTCTCTCCTAACAAGACCAGGTTTCCTCCAGAAGGTTTGCCAGTTCCCACATCATTTCTGGGACACCACTCAGACAGCCAGCAGTTTAAGGAGAATATGTGACTAAACATGTCACTCCTGGTCTGATTGGGGAGGGGACCAGAGAAAACTACAGAGTCCAACATTGTTTTGGCAAAGTTACACACCGATTCAATATTGATTTTAGTGACCTCTGATTGGCGTAACCAGGTGTCATTACTGCCGATGTGAATTATGATTTTACTGAATTTACGTTTACCCTTAGCCAGCAGTTTTAAATTTCCCTCAGTGTCGCCTGCTCTGGCCCCTGGAAGACAATTGACTATGGTTGCCAGTGTCTCTAGTTTCACATGTCTGAGAACAGAATCACCAATTACCAGAGTTTGACCCCCGGCGGGTGTGTCGCCGAGTGTGGAAAACGGTTAGACACATGAACAGGTTGAAGCCGAGTCTCCAATTCAGTAATCTTGGCCTCCAGAGCTGCAAATATGCTACATTTATTACAAGTATCATTACTGCTAAAGGACGCCGAGAAGTAACTAAACATCTGACACAATGAGCAGAAAAGTGCAGGAGGGACAGATGAAGAGGCCATGATGCTAGCGAGTCAGCTACGAGCTAAGCTAAGCTAGCGAAACAGTAAAAACACAGTGAGTGAATACTTTGGCTATAAGTTAGGTAGTGAGTATACAGAGAGTTTGCTTCGGATGAGGCATGTGAAGATTATACTATGAAAAAAGAATGTATCTAACAGTTTTTAATTAAATTGCTAAGCAGATAAGCTACGCAAAAACACCACTGTGTTTGAGCAGGAACAGGAAATGATACTCTACCGCAGAGTGAGCGAACACCAAGTGACAGCTCCACCAACAGTGTGGCAACCTCCAATAACAATGCAAGACAAGATGACAACTTCAACAACAACAATAAGAAACGCGAGACTGCAACCACCGCAACGACTCCCGAGACGTTGCTGTCCAAGAACAGGGCTATCTCCTAGTCTTCAGTTCCCTTCAGAGGATTATTATTATTTTTTTTTTTTCCTCTACAATCAAAAGTAATTTAAATTACCCCTTACTTAATAATTGGTAGCTTAAAAACCATGTTTTTGAGCTGTTTACTCATAAAATTATGTTCCTCGAACACTTTTTTACACATTATTTTAAAGTGCTTTTAATGTGTAATGCAATAAAGTACAGTAATTAAATTTATTTAATTTAAGTATTTAACACCAGAGAAACAAATATGTTAAATCTGTAAAATGAGGCATTTAAAAAGTATTTTGCAAAACTACTACTTCCAAGAAAGTGTTCAGTACATGTGCACGTTTTATGCATTTCAATCTTCTCTGTCTTTCATCTTTCTTCTGTAACCACCTTTTAAATCAATTTTACACATACAGGATTCAAAACAGTTAACAGTTTTTGAAACAATCAATATCGTCATCAGATTCAAAGCATATATTATGCCCATGAGTAGAGCAACATGGGATATCCTGTCCCTTCAGGATTTCTGTTCCTTCCACCACAATGGTTGCAGTCATATGGTCAGATCCAAGCGCTTGCTGGCCACTGATGATGCCAATGTTTTTATCAACTGGCTGGACCAGGATCGGATCAGGACCAAAACGGAAGCCCCAGAATCCCAAACAAAATGGTCACTACACACAGACTGGGGCTTGAGAGACAGAGTCCAAAACACAGGTCAGGGGGCCGGCCCGGTGGCTGACAGCCTAACAGTTCACTTAGTTCTGGTGGCCGGCCTGGAGGTTTCCAGCACAGGAGCCCAGAATGAAACAGTTCAGGGGGTCGGCCACACGGGAGGCAGTGGCAGCAACAGAGCAGATCTGGAGGCCGGCCACGCGGAAGGCAGTGGCGGCATTCAGGAGGTCGTCCACAGTGGCGACGATGCCCAACAAGCGGCCTGACAGATGACCGAAGATGTTGAGGCGGCAGTTTGGGACCTGAAGGCGGCGTGGTCCCCGAAGCACCAGACGAGGCCGAAGCAGAGGCTGGACCAGACAAGGCCGAGGCAGAGGCCGGACCAGACGAGGATGAGGCAGAGGCCGGACCAGACAAAGCTGAAACCGAAGCCGATGCAGACGAAGCTGAAGCCGATGCAGATGAAGCTGAAGCAGAAGGCGATGGTAAATGGTAAATGGACTGATTCTTATATAGCGCTTTTCTACTCTCCCGGAGTACTCAAAGTGCTCTATAGAACATGCCTCATTCACCCATTCACACCCAATCATAAAAGCACTTCTAAACTCAAGTGCAAACTAAACTACATTCACACACAGTCACACTCCGATGAACGCATCGGAGGGCAACTTGGGGTTAGTATCTTGCCCAAGGATATTTGGCATGCAGACTGGGGAAGCCAAGGATCGAACCACCAACCTTCTGATCAGTAGCTGATCTGCTCCACCACCTGAGCCACAGCCACCCCGATGCAGACGAAGCTGATGAGGCTGCTGCAGGCGACGCTGAAGCTGGCGAGGCTTCTGCAGGCAAGGCTTCTGCAGGCGAGGCTTCTGCAGGCGAGAAGCTGATGAGGCTGGACCAGGCGAGGGCGTGGATGCAGAGGCTGGACCAGGCGAGGGCGTGAATGAAGCTGCTGCTGCAGGCAGCATGGACGAAGCTGCTGCTGCAGGCGAGGCTGATGTGGGCGGTGATGCTGCAGGCGACGGTGCGGAGGTTGCAGGTGGTGGAGGCCGGGCTCCTCGGGCCCCTCAGCTGATGTGGCATGTGGCTGGATGTTTTGTCCCTGCCAAAACAGAACCAGCAGGCACATGGGCCTCTTGCAAACATAGAGCAGACTGCAGCTGCGCGGAGCGCTGACTCTGTTCAGGCAGCGACAGCTTGGTGCAGTCCTCAGCTGGGTTCTTAGCCTCCAGTGGACCTGAGTGGGCTGAGGGCTGAACTCAGCCTCTGGGGAGGCCCTGGAGTGGGTCACAGTCTCAGAACTGGCCAGCTTGAGGAATGTTTTCATTATTATTAGGTTTGTCTCTCTGCTTGGAATGAACCAACGAAAAACAGTTTCTTTTGGGTTGAATTGACCTACCTTGTTGTACAGGAGGAGTAGGTGAAGATGACAGCTGAATAGGTGGCTGAGCTGAGGGCGACTGAAGTAAAGGTGGAGATGATAATGGTGGTGAAGTTGGAGTAGGTGGTGGAGTAGATGACTGCACTAGCGGGGACACAGGAAACTGAGCAAGTGAAAGAAAGGATGACTGGGCTTGTAGCTGGGCAGCTAACTGAGCTGAAAAACTAATACAAACTACACTAATACAAAATCAGAATAAACACAAAACACAAAATGAAATCCAAGGAAACACAAAACGCTGGGTCAAAATTACCCAGGACCATGACAACAACAAAGGATAGTGACTTTATCTTACAGTATGATCTTACGATACAATACAATATAAACCAAATACACTAATATACTACCGCTGTTACATTACTAAGTAGTAAAAACAGTAGT
The DNA here is from genome assembly GCF_963969265.1 of Rhamphochromis sp. 'chilingali'. Lineage (NCBI taxonomy): Eukaryota > Metazoa > Chordata > Actinopteri > Cichliformes > Cichlidae > Rhamphochromis > Rhamphochromis sp. 'chilingali'. The sequence continues at coordinate 34,441,225 of NC_137945.1, read as the reverse complement.
AGCAGTATAACATGTCTTTGAAATTGGACAGAGCGAACATTTGAGTTGGAATGCTATATTAAAACTTTCATTATGACCACTTATGAAATGAATGGACTGGTTTACATAGTGCTACTCTACTTGGGCACACAAAGGATTTTACACATGTGTCATTCACCCATTCACACACATTCATACAAACATTTTTTCTACATCAAAGTGCATCAGGAGCAATTCAGGGTTCAGTCATTTGTCCAAGGATAGAGCCAAGAATCGACCAACCTTTTCACTGGTAGACGCCCTGCTCTAGAGTAATTGTGTTTTCTGAAAATGTGATTCTTGCGGGAGTTTCACCACACACTGATTTACTTTGACTGAAATAATTAAAATCCTTAGTTACATGGTGACTTTCTCTGCACCAGAAAACACGATCCAATCACTTCATCTATACTTTATAGATTCTGTGAAAAAACAAACACACAAACAAAACAAAGCTGGCTAGTGAAAGGAAAGCAACACACTGTGTAGGAGGCACATAGTTGTAGAACTGAAACCTAGACAGAAAGAAAGACAAACACACACACACACACGCACGCGCACACACACACTTGCTCTGCTTCTATTTCAACGAGTGACAAAGTGTCCCTGTGGGAAACTAAATAACTATGTGTCAGAGCACTGGAGGTAACAGCGCATACATCTGTGTATGTGTAGATGTGTGTCTATGCTCTGATGTTAGTGGTGGTGATAAATTAAGATAGATATTGTCTGTCAGATGTAGCTGTTGTTCACCATCCACAACAGTTAGGGTTAGTTGAGTCAACTTAAAATCTTTTGCAATGTCAATTTCTTTGGATATTTATTATACTTAATATTTTAAGTCCAGTATAATAAAACTAATTACTATACCTAAACTATTAAGTCCAGTGTAATTATTTAAGTTGATTTAAATAAAAATATCTAACAAAGTCAGTTTCTTTTTATAATTAATATACTTGAAACTTGGATTCCAGTAAAGTACATTCTAAGTTGATATAACTCATCAATTACAATACTTTTAGTCTACCTGTTCAAAGTGAGAATATTTATTATTTTCCACAAGAAATTTAAGCAAGAAAAGCAAAACAAAATAATTTTCACATTTATTTTTTATTTCTATTTGCAAGTTTTATCTTTCAGCAGTTGAAGTCAGGGAACATGACTTGCTTTTTAAATTAACAGATTTTTCTCTTCACTACAAACTGTCTTACGAACACATGCCTGTGTAATACTTACAGTACTGCAAGTTACGTTACCTCTGATTAACAAGTTAAGGGTTTTTGTTTTAAAAGTTCTCAGCCACCATGAACTATGAGCTGAATATGGTTTACATACAGATTTTAATTGGCCATTCACCAGCACAATGCTGCAAACATGCTGTACAGTAGCCAATACTTGTGAATATGAGAACTACAATTATGCTATTTTTTTGTGCAAATTTACTACTTTTGTTTATTAGTACACACATTTTTTGCAATAGTTATGCTACATAGTTATGCTTAGGCTGCTGCCCCCGCGACCCAGCCCCGGACAAAGCGGATGAAGATGGATGGTTATGCTACATATTTCATCCATAAGTCTATGGACACGTTTTTGCTTTCACATTTTCACAAAAACCATAGCTTACTTTTGATCAAAATTCAACATTTTAGCTAGGTGTAATTCTTCATACATACAACATGTAAATACTTTAGAAAGGGATATCAGTATAGCTACTTTAAAAAAAAATCTCTAAAATGTTGTTAAGTCCCAGGCTCTAAAAACTCTAAAACTCACAAATGTTGCAGAAAGAATTCTTAATAATGACATACTGACTTTGTACACCTAACAGTATGTGGTTTGCTTAGTGTTTTAACTGGCTATAAACCTTTATTGGCACATGAATCCCAGCAGAGAAAGAAAAAAAAAACACACAAAAAAAGGCCACAATAGAAGATACTCCAAACCTGAACAAAACTGAATCCTTGTAATTGTTGCTATCAAAGCAGGCAAAATGACCTGGAGGTTATAGCTTCAGGCAAAATACCTAATATTGAGTTTTCAATAGTTTAAATTGTTTTTAACAGCCTCTTCTGAGTATAAAACTAACTACAGACATTATGAAATTGTTTGGCCAAAATCCGCCTAGCAACGGGTAGAGCATTATGTGAAAAAGTGATATAATTACTATCACATCACTATTAGAGGAGCACAAAAAAGCCAAACAACACACAAACATAGCAAATAATGGATAACTAGATGACCAATGACCCCAAATGAAACCTGATGTGTCATGTTTCGGCTGTGTGCAGGCAGGAATTGGACCCAAACGCAAACTCACTAGAAATGGGATTGAACTCAAAATGGCAGCTTTTATTGCTGAACAAAGAACGTCTACAACACCTAAACTGAGAAGAGTCTAACAAAACACACACAGGGAGCCACAGGGAGAAACCAGAACTGACGAGGCAATGGAGCAAAGTAGGATACACTCACATGAGACACAGACCTTCAACGTAAAACAGGAAGTAGCACAGACGCAAACTAGACTAGGAGAGAGAGAGCATGGGGAGAGCACGGACATAACGGGCTGGGGAAAACATGGAATAAAACACAAGGAGGGGAAACGAGGGCTCACAGATAGACAGAGGGGCACACAGGGGTAATCTAATAAGGAGCATCTTAACAGAACAACCTAGAGCCAGGGCATGAATAAAGAACAAAACACAAAACACACAAAAACTAAGAATGCTGGGCCAACATGGCCCAGGATCATGACATGATGAGCTTCCTCCAGGTTGTGGTCATCCATTCATTCTGGACAATTGGGCATTGAATTCATTTCCTCTTTCTTTGGCTTCTTAATGGCTTAGTTGGGAGGGTCACCACTTGTGGATCACCATCTACGTTTACCACCATTCAAAGCAACATCAAGTCGGCCCAGCTGGCACATTTATGTTCTACAGTTCCTCATTTGAACCTCAGACTATTCTTTCAGCCATCCCATCCACAGGATGGCCCTGATTCTTTAAGGCATGGGTGTGCTTGTACTAAGGCTTTTTGCAACTGCTTCAAACTCTTCCCTTGTTGGGTATGCTTTGAATGAATACATGGCTTCTGCCAATTTCTCGAGGATATCGTGTTTCATCTCTTTTATAACCTCAAGACAATTTCTATCCATGAGATACAGCAGCAGATACAGCAGAAGTCTTCGGGAAATTTCGGAATTTCAAATTCCTCTGGCCACTGAGAGCTTCTTTCAGAGGAGACAGACAAGATCTCGGTGTCTCCCAGGCTGACTGTGCCACTAGACAATTGTTGGAATTGTTGTGATTATTTTGATGGTTGGTTTCTCAGGAAGCTCTGAGAGATATGTGAGGTTACAGAATTCATTGTTAAATTCTGGATCCTGATGTTGTAGGGTGAAATTGTAGCGAGCCAAGCAAATCAAATGTGTCCGGTCATCTTTCTAATATCTCCCTCAGTGACTATAATCCTTGTGGTAAATTTCTGCTGCACAGCCATCTGGGGAAAATGGACAGGTATTTAGCAACTCTGGAAATGTGAATTGTAGCATGTGATATTTTGCAGTTCAGGAAATTCAGTGCCTCTTCAGTATGCCCTGGTGCCACAACAAGCTCAACAATGTCTTTGAGAAGCATGAGAGTTCCCCAAGTGTTGTCACCTTCAAGGATATACTGGCCATTAAGAAATGGAAGGCGCCTTATTAGACACCAATTCTCATGAGCCTTTGCCACCAATAGTCCCTTTGGCTGAAAATTCCCTTACAATAATTTGAGATTTGTCTGTTTGTCAGCAAATGTTTAATTAAAGGACCTAAAGGACTGGTTTAGCATGCCTAAAGTGAAATACTTCTTGCCAATCAGATCTGGTAGACAAACTCATCTTGACAAAGGATGGTACCAGTCCCTGCAGCCTTATGACTTTACGGTCTAGTACAGGCTAGGGAAGTCAAATGTGGTTGCTGACTGTTTATCTAGGATGACAGAGGACTGAAGCACTCTGTGCTTAAGAGACAGGGGAGGAAATGTAAAGAAGAGGACTCCCTTACTACAGTTATTCATATTTTCATTTCTATAGCACTTCAGAAGCACACCTTTCACTTTATTAAGAGCACCTTAACAAGCAATTTCTTTAGCATTGCACTTCAGGCATAGATTTGCACACAGGAAGTTAAATTATTTATTGAATATTTATCGTGTATTTTAAAATCAGTTGGTGGCCTTTGTTCCAGGTCCTGCACAGCTGCTCCTCATCAAGAAATTTGGATGGTTGTCTCTTAGGAGAAAGGAAAGGTTATGATTGAGAGCAAATAAAATACCATGCTTACTGGTAAACCTTAAGGATTATGTGAGTTAGCTTTAAGCCCAAAATGTTTGGATTTATGACTGGGACTAAAAATTAGTAGAAATATTAAGTAATGAACACTGTTTTGGTTTTTACCTCCAAACATGTTGAGTGTCAGGCTTTTTCTCGCTGTAAACTGGTCGCAGTAATTCTGTTATTTAATGTTAACTTGATTAACATAATCATGACAGTCACCGGTTGAGCTATTTAAGATGTGTCCAACCTTGACAGAGAACAAAAGAAGGCAAATCACATATTCTTAGCACAGGAATGCTAATAGTAAAACATCGTGCTTACCACAAGCAGCCACTTGATAAAGAAATGGAATGAGAGGAAAAAAAAAAAGTCAGTTTCGATTTCTCTCAAACTCCCAGCCTCCGTTGCAAACATGGTGGCCTAGCCAACAGATGTCTAGCTGACGAAAATTAAAGCTAATTATTTCCACTGCTCTTAAACCATCCGTCAGTTATCAACCACTGAACTGGGTCCCGTAAGGGGGTAGCAGCCTTATCAGGCTCAACAACACAACAACAAATCAGCCTTAAATCATCTTCAGACTGTGCAGAATGCTGCAGCATGTCTCTTAACAGCCACCAAGAGAAGATCTCATATTACTCCAGTTTTAGCCTCCCTTCACTGGTTGCCTGTAGTTTTAGGTTTCATTTTAAAATTTTAGTTCCAACTTTTAGGGCCGTACATGGTCAAGCTCCCCAAAATTTATCTGACCTGCTGACACGGCATTCATCTTCTCGAGCTTTAAGGTCATTAGATCAGAGGCTGCTGGTGGTACCGCGCACTTTAATGCGTGGTGCCACCACGGTTGTGGAAGCCTTTTCCACGGTCTCTACGATGCACGGACTCCATTGATTCTTTAAAAAAAAAAAAAAAAACACAACAACTGAATACATTTTTATTTAGAAAAGCATTTGATTAATTTCTTCTTATGTTGTTTTTATTGTTTTACATTACAGTTTTATTTACTCTTACATTGTTTTACATTTCCATTTCTTGTGTTGTAAAGCACTTTGTTTTTTTGTATCTGTGAAAAGTGCTATATAAATAAATTTTACTTGCTTACTTTCTTACACCAGCAATCTCAATCAGCTCCTCCGGTGGAGCTTTTAATGTTGAGAAACATTAACTTACAGCTGCTCGAACTTACAAACTATTCATGCCATGATAAATACCTTGGAGTAGTAAAACATTAAAAGCTGACAAAGTTAGTCTGCTTCAAATGCAAAAGAATGACTCTGTCCATGCGGTTCTTCACGTTTACCATAACATGTTGCAGTAATGCATGACAAAATATGAAGACTCAAAGAGGATAATCCTATTTAATTGAGACCTCTTTTCCATTTTGTATTTACGTTTGGCTTCTTTATACGTTTTTAATGGGCAAATAAAACACGTAAATGGAGATAGTACTTACTGTTCCCACAAATGGTCCAGCATCTGATGTGAGACTGAAGGTGCAAAGGAAAAAGGTATCCTTCACAGCTAAATGGACGAACTGTCATGGGCCTGGGTCTGTGGCCCAGGGATCATGTGTTATTCTTTGGTTTGATGAATATTTGATCTGCTCCTGGTCCCTCGCTTCTGTGTGTGAGACACCAGGGGCCTGTTCTTCGTACCTCGCTAAGTAGGTTAGCTGGATTTGATTGTTGACGATTTCGCGTGATCTTGGATCGTTCGGTTCCCCGAAGCTCATCCGGGACTTGCTGCCATAGCAACAGAGCCGTAAGTGTAAACCTGCTCGGGAGCAGGTTTACTTTATGTAAACAAGATTAGATCGCGGCCACGCAGGTATGTCCGCTTCATTTATACGAAAGCAACAGCGATATTCCACCACTGTTTCACCATAAATAAATAACATTAATGTAACCAAAGATAATGCAGCACTTGATCCTGTTACTGATTTCACACAGATACATACAGGTCATTTCCTAAAAAAGGGAAATGTACTATTAACATTCTATTACATGTATGTGATTATTACAGATGTAATTCATATTTCAGAGTAGTAATTGCAAATTACTTCGTGTAATCAAGATGGGAGACCACGGCTATAAAAGCGAAGGTGGATTTGGGAAGCCTGTCGCAGCCATGTCCTGTCCGTATACGCGAGCAGCCCATTGCGGAAGGTGCAAGATTGATAAGGAGAGTCCTCAGAATTCAGCGTATATTGCGGGATAGACAGGATCCTTTAGCTCAGCGCGACAGTGTGCTCATTGAGAGATATCGATATTCCCGTGAGGGTATTATTTACTTAACCAACTTGTTGACGAGGGGGTGCAGGACCACCACCTGTCTTTTTGTGCTCTGCCCTTTTCTTGGTTGCTGTTATGAACAAACAAACAGATTATTTCAGGGTCTCTTTCCAAGAGAAGAAAAGCAATATGAGTGATAAATATTTTATTTATTTATTAACCTTTATTTAACCAGGAAGATCCCATTGAGATTAAAAACCTCTTTTTCAAGGGAGACCTGGCCAAGATAGGCAGCAGCAGATGTCTCACAGTTACAAAAATTACTCAAACACAGGCAGCAACAACACACATGCAACAATAAGTGAAAGAATACAAATAAAATAAAAATAAAATTCAATAAAATTCAAATAAAATAAAAAGTCAGTTAAAATGACAATCAATCTAATTGAAACAGTTGCATGTTATGGACTTGGCCTCAAGGATTCGTAGTTTAGATTTAAAATCACTTAATGAAATGAATTCAGTCATTTTCCATTCCTTCTGCAGTTTGTTCCAGGCCGAGGGTGCTGAATGGACAAAAGCTATTTTACCAAGTTCAGTTCGGGCAAATGGAACAGAAAGCAACAAGTAACCATGCGGACGAAGAGAATACCGACCAGCATGTTTCATTACAAGCAGGGAACATATATAAGAAGGCAGCAACCCAAGTATCGCCTTATATATAAAACTGTATAAATGAGAGTTCCTCCGACTTACCAAAGCAGGCCATCCTACCTGAGAGTATAACTCACAGTGGTGAGTCTGAAATTTACAGTTAGTGATGAACCTCAGAGAAGCATGATACACAGAATCAACCATTCGAAGACATTGAGCAGAAGCATTCATATATAGAATATCACCATAATCCAGCACAGGCAAGAATGTTGCAGCAACAAGCCGCTTCTTTGTATTAAAAGAGAAACACAACTTATTTTGAAAATAAAATCTCAGTTTTAACTTCAGGTTTTTCACAAGATTCTCTACATGTGGTTTGAAGGTAAGCGAGTCATCAATTAAGATTCCCAGATATTTATAGGTGTGAACCAACTCTATTTTATTACCTTCAAGAGTGGTTACTGATGGGATTGTTTGGGCTCGTCTCCTTGATTTAGAAAACAACATGAGCTTTGTTTTGTCTGCGTTGAGAACAAGTTTAAGCTGATGTAATGAGTGCTGGACAGCAGAAAAGGCTTTCTGCAAGGAGTCGATGGCTTGGACAAGAGTTGAACCACAGCTGTAAATAACTGTATCATCAGCATAGAAGTGCAAGTTTGCATCTGGCACATGTAGACTAAGATTGTTTACGTAAATGATAAATAGAAGGGGACCTAATACAGAACCCTGTGGCACTCCGCTGTGCACTGTAACAAAGTCAGAACATAGACCGTCAGATTTAATGCACTGAGTCCTGTTACTGAGGTAGTTTGAGAACCATGCCACTGCTCTCTCAGAGAGTCCTGACTGGAAGAGTCTAAGTTTTAAAATACAATGATCAACAGTGTCAAATGCTTTTGACAAATCAATAAAATATTACCATTCTGTAGAATATTCTTATATTTCACTTTTACTTGTTCCCATGTTCTAGTGGGTCCTGTTGTGGCTCTAATGTGAAAGAGGATATAATATAACATATTATAATATAATATAATGTAATATAATATTGGATAATATAGTGTGATATGATAAATCTACCCTACCGCCTACTGGTGTTGGCCAGAGGGGCCGATAGCGCGATATGGCAGCCTGGCTTCTGTCAGTCTGCCCCAGGGCAGCTGTGGCTACAACCGTAGCTGCCTCCACCAGTGTGTGAATGTGAGAGTGACTGAATAGTGGCATTGTCATGCGCTTTGGGTGCCTTGAAAAGCACTATATCAATCCACTCCATTATTATTGTTATTATTAAATTACTTACGAGTTTAATTTATCAGCAACTTTCTGCCAGCCCTCTCTCCTTGCTTTTGCAGCCTTTGCAGTGTTCCCTTGCGTTCTGATTAAACTCTGAAACTCCTGAAATCCCTCACTCAAGAGTTCTTGCTCTGCTGCCGAAAAATACCGAGCACGCTCCTTCGACATTTGCGCCGACCAATCAGAGGGTTGCCGATCAATGTTTCTACTATCGATGCGTAGCCCCTTTTATGACACCCAGTGATCTCACATTACTTCATCCAGCTGTACTAATCGTCAACAGCAGGTGTGTTCGGAGAACTGGATTAGCGAGCTCACGGTTAGCGCGATGATTTGGTCTTGGATGTGTCATTTGATCTTGGATGTAGTAAGCGACGTACGAAGAACGGGCCCCAGGCCTGGAGAATCTCCCGCCTGTGAGCCAGCCACACCTGGGATTAATCACTCACCTGTTGCCGATCTGCCTAATCAAGGAGCCTTACTTAAGAGAGCAGTGGAGCAGCAGTTGGCGTGGGATTGTTACACTAGGAACACTGTTAGTTTGTCAGCTCCATGATCGTGGTTTCTGTTATCTCCTGTGTAATGGTTTAAGTGTTTTTGTCGGATGGTGGACAGGGCTATACTAAATGTGGCATTTCATGTTTCTAGGTCAAATGTGGAAACGTGTGGCGGGAGCAGCACACTGTGTACATAGGCACCAAGGAGGACACAACTTCACCACATATCAAGGAGCGGAATCCCGGCCTGGGAATTGGGAACACATTGTGGATTGTTGGCACTGTTTCGTAGCTTTATGTAAATAAACACTTTTCCATTAAGAGCATTCCGCATTTGAGTCCTCCTTCAACCAACCCTGACACGAACACAGGCACTGCCCATGACCAAAACTTTGTAGTTTTAGGTCATTTAACTCTGCTTGTGGACTTTTGTGACAAATTAGTGGAATTTACTTAGGATTTTATAGCAATGACATTAAACTTAAATAATTTGATTATACTTTAATAGAAAGGTTCAAGTCAATAAAAAAAATCTGGGCAAACGGTGAAGCCATCACCTCTGAAGCTGAAAAAATGAGACAAAGTGTCATGGTCCCAAGTCTGTGACTCCGTGTTTATGTTTCAAGTTTATTAATATTTGTTGTGTTTGTTTGTTTGTTTGTTTTTATTATTTGGAGTGACAAAAAGTGAATCACTTCCCTTAGACTTCCATGTTAAAATTTCCAACTAGAGCTGCAATAGCTCATGTGGCTAAGCAAAAAAATCCATATACTGTAGCTCATAATTTGGGCACACACAGCAGGGTCAGTGTTTGAGTCTGCCCAGACCATTTCCCGTGTTTCTCCTAACCACACGGTTTCATTACTGTCTATGCTCTTCTATTAAAGAAGGATGAAAGTTGAGCAAACATTAAAACAAACACAAGAATGAAATTGTGATGATAAAGTTTATAATCATAAGTTGTCCATCTGAATACAGGGACATGGCTCCTTTGATTCACACCAGCAAAAGGAGCTGCTCCGCCTCACCCTAATTAAAACCACTGATCTGTTCGTCTCCACAGAGTTTGTGGTTTTGGAAAATTTAGGAGGATTTGTCATGAATATACATGTCAAACATGGCTGTGGTTCAGGCATGTATGATCTTAAGCATACAGTTTTTTTCCATTTTGCTATTCACACTGAATGCAGCTTATAATGTGAAATCTGGTGTTACAAGGTTTTATAAGTCTTGATTATTTCAGCAACTGTTTGTGGGGGTAATAAATGATTTGTTCTGAAGCTAATTTATTAAACTTCGTACTTCTACGCAGTTCAAATGTTCCCTATTTAGATTAAATTTGGTTTAGTTTTTGATAAATCATATTTTCACTAACTTTTTGTCATGTCCCCATGTCTGTCCAGATTCATCAGATAAAGAACTAAATAAATTGTTTTAGTTAAATATCTACAATGTTGTACTGTTCTTGCGCCCACACACTTGGTTTTACATTAAATGAGCTTTTAATCAGCCAGCCAACTGGATACACATGTACTGTATACACGCTGTTTGCTGGTTATTAACATGCTTTTGAGCATCCTTCATTTTCTTTGTGTATATGAGTGGGTGTTAAATGGTTTTCATAAAGAATTTCATTCCCTTAGCAGAATTAGTCAACCTGTATCCTTTGCTTCGGTTATTTCAGTATCATTTTCTTTTATTGTTTGACTCAACTAAATAAGTTATACAAATGCTTTCTGGTTTAAAATGATAACAGCAACGTTATGTTTTTATAATTCAGTGATTCAAAAGGGTGCAATCAAGGTAATGCACTATACTGGTTTTTACAGTTTAACTCTGCGGTCTTCCTGATCACTCAAAGCATTTTGGATTACAAACCAACCCCTGACACAGTTTAAACCATTATCTGCTTCAGACGAATGGCCAGTTTAGGATGATTAATTATCCAAACGTGCGGGTTCTTGGACTGTGGGAGGAGACCGAATACTCAGAGTAGTTGGCTTCCTCCCATAGTCCATTGTGTAGAATCACAGGTACAGAGGGATTATGTAAACCACACAGATTGAAACCAGGAACTTTCTTACTATGAGGTGAGAGTCCACTCCTGAAGACCTTCTATGACTCTGTGGTGGCCTCTGCCATCTTTTACGGTGTGGTCTGCTGGGGCAGGAGGAGACTGAACAGTAGTGATTAGTCGGTTGCAAATGAAACACCTCTTAGAGCCGGCTCTTTTATGTGAACAACGGGTGTTTTTTTTGGTTTGTTTTTTTCCCTCCCCCTTTGTGCAGTAGCACAGGAACAGAGGAGAAGGGAGAGAGAGACAGGGGCAACAACAAGAAACAACATTGACACTTTAGAAAGGTATAGCTAGGAAAATAAGCGACATCAACAAAAGCAGCAAAATCTGAAATCATTTCAATTTTATTGACAACACATAGGCAGAGTGTTGAGTCTGCAAGAAAAGGATATCATATAGAGCCGGCTCCACAAACAACCTGCACAGGCACCTGAGAACTGTCCACCCATCAGTGCAATGGGAAGATAAAACGCAGTCAGTTGAGTGTGATATTAATGAAGGTGCCAGTCTGTCTACTGCAAGTGTTGCTGCATCTACAGCATCTTGCAGTATACCACCACAACCACCTAAACCAACCCAACTCTATTAGACAGTTTTTGCAGAAGTTGAATTGTAAATAGTTGGTTTTTGTATTTTATAATTAATTTTTTACATTTTATTTGTAGTGAATAAAAGCATATTTATACAATAAACATGTATTTTTTTACATTAGTAATTCATTTTGTGCATAATTTTATATTGTTGTTGATAGTGCCAGATGGTATGTTTGCATGATGGCAGCTGTCGATCTAGCGTTTCCCTTCTCTATTTAATGTGGAGAGTGGAGCAACGGCGTCTGGATGACGACAGCTTTCAGTGGTACCACCCTCTTTCCCTCGCCCAGTTTGAGGAGCTGCTGTCCTGCGTCGGTCCAAGCATCGCCCGCCTAGACACCAACTACAGGCGATCAATCCCACCTGCAGAGTGCCTGTCCATCTGCCTGCGGTTAATAAAAGTGTTTAATACCGTTGACCTTTGATACCTGTGCTAATATATGCTCATTTGATGTCCCAGTGACTTTCCCACAATAGCTCTTTTAAGAGCCACCCACAAACCTCTAAAGAATAAAATGAACTAACCTCTCTTTATTCTCTTAACCAATTGGTCTTCACTATGTTCATATAGTTGTACATTTTTTCATTAGTACAATGAAATAAATTGTGCATGTGTCAAGCTGTGTGCCAATATTTGCTGTGTAGTAGAACTGAGACATTAGTCATTACAAAAATTTATTTGAAATAATATTAAAATTCTCGGTAGCGAAAGCAGCTGGTGTTGTAAAGCTCCAGGAGGTTTGATGAGCCTTTCCTCCATATTGAATGAAGGGCTTTGGCTGGACCTGCCCCTTTAAACTAGGTCAGAGCATCACGTCACTAGGCTACTGATTGGCTGCTCTTCCATTGACTTTACACGTAAACCTGACACTCTGGTCGCGTCTATTGCGTTAGTGTGAACGCAGTGTGGCGTCATAGCTTAGTAAAGTCATCCCATATGGTAAAAAAATACATTTTTCCTGCCCAAAATATATTTCAAATATATGGTAAATATATTTTGTATTTGTAATGCTCCAAAAAAATATATTTTTGAAATTGAAAATATATTTCTTTCAAACCAAAATACATTTCAAAACATATTTTAGGGTGAAGAAAATACATTTCCAACCTTACAGTAGAATTTATATCAAAGTATCCTTTATTTAAAATATATTTAGTGCAATAATGATGATACTGATAACAATACTAAAAGTAACATGTTTTATGCACATCTGCAAAAAACAGTTGGACTCAAACAAAACAGAGTCAAAGGTCTATCACGAATTAGGTTGTTTATTCATTTGCTTACAGTATTTCACATTACACAATATCTCACTATAATGTAGCGTTCATTGACTTTGAAATTATCTGTCAGTGATACAGTAAACAAGATACAACAACTGCTATGTACACTTTAGTTTTTGACAATATATACAATTTAGTACTTACAGGAACACACTACACTTTTTTTGGAAATAGGCTCATTCTCCATCTCCCTCAGGGTTAAAAATGCAGCGTCTTCTTTCTAGATCCGTACGTTAATAGGGCTCTGGAGCGTGATCTTACGGGATGGGGCGTAGCCAGGATTTTTGGTCGAGGCGCCATATTAGCAGGCCAAACAAATGCTTGCTGTGTGGTCGGTTGTAATGTTAGATTGCACTACCGACAGAGGAATAAGCTTGAAAACAGGCTCTCTTTTCATTGTTTCCTCACCTGGAAGCATCATGAGGGAGCTTATGTGTTGGATGTTGCCAAAAGAAGGCGTCTAGCCTGGATAGCAGCTGCGAGACGAGCTGATATTCGCTGATATTCAGTTCTCTACCAGCCACAGATATCTGTTGGTGTGCTTCAGTATTTTCATTCAGGTAAGTTCTAAATAAGTTCATATTATTCTTTATAGCCTGTTAATTTTATTTTCAATGCGCTCTGAGATCATAGCACAAACTTAGAACAAACATGCAGAACTACCTTCTATTTATAGAGTTGCTAATTATTTGGCATTATTGCAGCAAACCAGCCTATGAAATGAATGAAACAAATCCTGACTGGGTTCCAACACTAGCGACATCCCTGCTTCAAACTACATGCTACATACCACCATGCCAATCAGATTACTTCTTCCATGTGTGGGTAAAAAGGTGACCTTCCTGGATAAGATGGCAAAGGTTTGCTGCGTTTTGGTGAACATGTGCCCCAGTGTGGTAGTAAAACCAGGGAAAATGCTCTTGTTAAATACTCTTAAGTCTTGTGCTGTTTATGTAGTGATAAGTTTTCAAAAGAGACCGTAAATTACAGAATGCTAGTAGTGGGTGATATTATATAAATGCTGTCATGATTTTATGTGAACATTTTGTCATTTGTAAACTATACATAACATTGATTCTACATTGTAGAACATCACATCAGTTACAAAGTGCTTTTAATTAAAAATAGGCAAACATTTCTTTGTTTCTTTATTCAACTACATATTCAGTACAAGTACATATTCAGTAAATGCAAAGTATTTACATGGCCCCCTAAATTAAAACATTATGGGTTATTCAGAACAGAACTATGCTTGGAAAAATATTGTCACATCAGTTGATCCAACTCCTCCACAGTAGCAGGTGGAACTTTTCTTTTTTGAGGATGGCTTCTTTTACCTGTCACAACGAATGGTCTGTTTATGTTTTGATCAAGAACCTTTTTTTGGGCAGCTGAAGAGGAGAAGTCTATCTTATGGCCAACCTCTGGCTGTATCTTGGTCATATTACCAGGCAAAACCCAGTATGCAGGTTCATCTGTAACAGTCCTTGTGCCACAGATCCTCACTGTTGCTTCTACATTAAACAGAAGAGCAGTGACATGGCTGCAAGTCTCCACGACTCCAGCTATACAGCTGCAGTGGGTGGCTTCAACCTTCCCTGTGATGCTCACAATGACCTGTGGCTGCAATGCTGCAATTCAGTCTTTAAGAGTGCAGGACCTAAAACACACACAGACAAAGTTCATTTAAAGACAAGAACTTTAATAAGCCAAGGCCGACCCAAATGTGTTTTATTTACTTTAAAATCCATTTATCATAAATGTAACAAATAAAGTGTTTTTATGTATCCATCTATAGAACGCTGCATGTTATATTCTAAATCTGCATGTTTCTTTTTAGAAACCTATCAGCAAAAAATGAACCTAAAGTATGTAATGCAAGGATGTAATCACTTTCAAGAGGGAGAAAACATAAAGTTCGACTTTAAGTGACAATTATGGACACCTAATATGACAAGGAGATTCTGCAGGTCATTAATCAAGGTATAAAACTAAAACAGAATGTATTTTTAGTGACACAGGACACAAACAAGGAAGCAAGATGTGTAATTAGGATTATTTATAATAAATATGAATTAATTTGGGCAATTTCTTTAACCATAAAGAATAACTAAATCCTTCAGGACAATGTCACATCAATGCACTGAACTCACTATGTTATCCCTCTAACAGAGCCTCTACATGTTCTCACTGTAATTTCCCCATCACGAATGAATTTTTGCTAGCATTAATTTGAATGTTGGGGGGAATCAAACGCATTTTACTCGCAGTACTCAAGCTGACTTACCTTTGCTTGAATGACGGCGTAATCACAACGTGGAGGCTTAAAAATAGCCAAATCTTGTACCCAGTCCTTGGAGAATTGGATGTGCGCCTCCAGAGATTTATAATTGCGAAATTGGTGCGCCGTGTATGCTCTGACTCCACAGACAAGGTACGAGAGTAGATCATGCTAAGTCAATAGCGGTTTGGTCTTCAGGGTTTCTACTCCACGGCTATATTTCATACGGGTCCACATTTCAACAATCAAGTACCGTCTCTTTGCATCTGGACACAATCTGTCTCTATACCGTCATTTTCTTTTGAGCTACATTTCAGAATGGTTCGTAGCAATCTTGTTTTGATTCGTGGCCTGCCAAGATGGTGCTGCGCTCCCACAATGCATTGCGACATTACGTCAACTCCAAAGCCCTTTGCGTGAAAGAGTGTATGCGCATGCGCATTGCCATGGTGGTTTAAAAAATAAAGATATAATGAAAAGTAATTAATAAAAATTAAATATTTAAACATTCCCACAAATGTGCAATGAACGTGCAAAAACTGTTGTTGTTGCTGTTTCTTTCTTTCTTTCTTTCTTTCTTTCTTTTTTTGAAAAATAACGACGTCTCTGAGGCGCGAAATCCGACAGCGAGAGGAACGGCCGGATACAGGAGACGGGAAGAAACAAGCCGATTATGTTCGCGTTAATTAAGTGGTTGGAAGATGTAAAATTCTCTATTCTGCCAACTGAACATATACGAGATTTTAATGAGGATGAATAATTAGCCGGCATGGAGGAAACGGACCTTTATTTCGTGGAGTGGCGACAAGAAGCCAAGGCGGGTGGCCAGTCTAAGAAGCCTCCATCATCAAGCTAGCAGGTGCCTTTTCCCATATAATATTACTTTATTCTCGTGTATTTGGAATGGAAGCGTAGAGCTGCCACCCAGGCAAAAGAGAAATATAAGTATATCGTAACGTGAAAAGTTTATCGTTCTAACAATATACTATCATGTTTATACAATATACTTTTCATGTTTGAACAACATGTTTGAATAACATTGTATGAAAAATGTACATAATTATCACGTCCATACAATATTGTGCGAACGTGACAATTATGTATATTATAATAACGTGATATTATATTATACAAACATGAAAAGGATAATGTTAGAACAATAAACATTTCACGTTATAACGTGATCTAGCTCTATTTTTCTTTTGCCTGGGTGGCAGCTCCACGCTTCCATAATTTGGTAATCAAAATATGTAACTTAATTAATTATATTGTGACATACTTTTGCCTTTTCTTATTATTCTGCCTTCTCAGAAAGGGAAAAAATACAAATAAAACTGTTTACACTTGTTATATACAATAACTATCAAAACCTATTCACATTTAATTTGGCTTTCACAGAAATCCCACCTCTCCTTCTGGCTACAGAGTACTTACCAAGGTTAGAAACAAAGCACAGTTATGCTTTATTAATGTTCGCTAATTACAATGTTCCACATTTCCTTGCTTTTTTAATCATTTTTAGGCTTTTTAGAGTTTTTGGGTTTTTTTTTTAGCAGTAATGTTTCTGCCTATTTATTTCAGCCCATGAAATCGAATGCAGATCTTCCTGATGTGAGATTTACATAAATGTAAGTAATTTTGTTTGTCATTGTCATTAATGTTGTTGCTGTTGTTGTTTTTGTGCAGTTTGCTAAAGTAAGTATTTGTTGTTGTAGTTTTTTATGCAGTGTCTGTGTCACATGCTAATCATAATTATTGAAATAACTTTTCTAACAGATTTTCCAAAACACTAGTTATGTTTGTTGTCATTCAGACCAATACTACTGCTTACACATTGCTTAGTGGTCATGCATGTTTGACAAGCTCGTTATGATACCAAAACAGTAGGCCTATCACAATAATCGATATATCGACTTAACACAATACATGTACATGACCTCAATAATTGTTGATGATGTAATTTATCTGCCATTATATTTACAAAAATAAAATATAATGATAACAAAACAATAACATTAAATAACATTGTTTTCTATTTGTTAGAAAATTTCCTATTTATTCAAGTTTTTAAGGTATCTAATATTTTGATTCCTAATTTCCATGATCTAAATACTTTAAGAATTAGATGTTGGTTTGTTAATTGAAAGTGTGTAGATCTTGCATTATTATGGTGTTATATTATGATTATACATTCAAAGACATAAAATGGTCTTAAAATGACAATGACATAACTTGTCACAATTGTTTATGGGGCAATATACCGACCAACAAAAAGTCGTTATCGTAACAGGCCTTCAAAACAGACAGTTTTATGATTGATAAATTCAAAAAATAAATACATTTAATTTCTCTGAGATTCTCTAATATTCAGTTACAGTTCACAACACAGCTACCTGTACATGCAGTATTATACTGTAAATATAAATCTCTGCATTTAGCATCCCACTAGAAGAGTCACAGTTACTGCCTCTTTTTTTTTTTTTTTTTTACAAATACCTGTACTATTACTAACACATTTACTGTTTTACTTTTAGCCTGTGGATACAAATGCAGATTTCGTTAATGTAAGTTGTGCATTTTAATTACATCATGTTATTTTTATTATTATTTATTTATTTATTTTATTTTACATTCAAATATTTCAAGCTTCTTGGTTAAAGAAGCTTGATTGCTAGTAGGTAAAGAATAGTTCACCTATAATTGATATTCCCAATTAATTTCTCACCTCTGATTGAATGCCTTTGTTTGTTTGCCTATTTTGACTATAACAAAACATTTTTGCACGATATATATCGTGAATTTATATGCATAGATACAGTCGTAGTGCTTGACACATGCACACAGCAGTAGATGTACTAAAAAGGAAATAATTACAATCATGATGTTGATTGCTGATGTCAGTATATATATGTTAGAGGAATGTTTTGTTTTTCACCCAAAATGAACTATATTGCTTCAGAAGAGATTTATTACCCCACCGGACTCTTATATATTGTTCTGTTTTTTGTTTGTTTTTGTTATTTTCAGGTTCAATGGTGCGTGTTCTTCTAATGGCCGCCTTCCCACTGGAGGTTTTGATCCACAGCAATTTAAAAGGTGAACAGCTTTGAAAGTCAGTTCAAATGGTTAGCTAATAGTACTTTAAAAAGCCTACTTCTCTGTCACCAGTTGCTTTACCAAAAAGTACCCATAAAAGTATCTCTCAATAGCATATAATTGTAGTTCAAATGTTTAGTTGTACAAATATCAAATTTTTGGAAATCTAAAACTAGTCAAACACTCAAATGTTCATGCTTTTTATAGGAGGACAGAACAAAACGGACATCGGCGCAGAGTGAAGAACTGCCCTTGATAAGGACACTATGACAGCCATATATAGTAAGTGAAGACTTTCTGTGTATCTAAAATTGCATACAGCACAAGTAACTTACTTTGCAACCATTAAAATAGGTTGTAAAGTAAGTTACCAATACAAATAGGTGATGATGCATTGTAGTGGTTGGTCTCAGACAAAGAAGGTCAACAGATTTATGAATGCTGGAAGGTAAGGAGAGACGACCAAAAGGGGTGTTAGCATTACTGTAATGTGAACTGGATAGACTTCCCATCTAGGAAAAAAAGAGGTAAAATTATGCGTAAAATATATCTGTATTAATATCTGTATCTATATAAACAGAAATATCTGTTTGCTAAATGAAGCCAGCTAACATAAATCATATTTTTATTTTAACTCTGATAAAAGTAATAGAACTGTGACTTTTGTTTGTTACAGTGGCGGTAAGGAAGAGGTTTCCCAATGTGTCCAGAAGGGCTTTGAGGATTGCAGTGAAAGCTGGGGGAACTGAGACTGCTGGAAAAGGAAAAGAATTTACATTTTAAGTATGTTGACTTATGTTCATACAATCACACACACACACACACACACACACACACACACACACACACACATACATATATATATATATAAAACCAACAACACCCAGCACGCCCCTGCGGGCGGTTTATCCTTCAAGCTCGGGTCCTCTACCAGAGGCCTGGGAGCTTGAGGGTCCTGCGCAGTATCTTAGCTGTTCCCAGGACTGCGCTCTTCTGGACAGAGATCTCCGATGTTGTTCCCGGGATCTGCTGGAGCCACTCGCCTATCTTGGGAGTCACCGCACCTAGTGCTCCGATTACCACGGGGACCACCGTTACCTTCACCCTCCACATCCTCTCGAGCTCTTCTCTGAGCCCTTGGTATTTCTCCAGCTTCTCGTGTTCCTTCTTCCTGATATTGCTGTCATTCGGAACCGCTACATCGATCACTACGGCCGTCTTCTTCTGTTTGTCTACCACCACTATGTCCGGTTGGTTAGCCACCACCATTTTGTCCGTCTGTATCTGGAAGTCCCACAGGATCTTAGCTCGGTCATTCTCCACCACCCTTGGGGGCGTCTCCCATTTTGACCTCGGGACTTCCAGGTTATACTCCGCACAGATGTTCCTGTACACTATGCCGGCCACTTGGTTATGGCGTTCCATGTATGCCTTGCCTGCTAGCATCTTGCACCCTGCTGTTATGTGCTGGATTGTCTCTGGGGCATCTTTACACAGCCTGCACCTGGGGTCTTGCCTGGTGTGATAGACCCCAGCCTCTATGGATCTTGTGCTCAGAGCTTGTTCTTGTGCTGCCATGATTAGTGCCTCTGTGCTGTCTTTCAGTCCAGCTTTGTCCAGCCACTGGTAGGATTTCTGGATATCAGCCACCTCCTCTATCTGCCGGTGGTACATACCGTGCAGGGCTCTGTCCTTCCATGATGGTTCCTCGTCTCCCTCCTCTTTCTTGGGTTTCTGCTGCCTGAGGTATTCACTGAGCACTCGGTCAGTTGGGGCCATCTTCCCAATGTATTCTTGGATGTTCGTTGTCTCATCCTGGACTGTGGTGCTGACACTCACCAGTCCCCGGCCCCCTTCCTTCCGCTTAGCGTACAGCCTCAGGGTGCTGGACTTGGGGTGAAACCCTCCATGCATGGTAAGGAGCTTTCTTGTCTTTATGTCAGTGGCTTCTATCTCCTCCTTTGGCCAGCCTATTACCCCAGCAGGGTACCTGATCACGGGCAGGGCGTACGTGTTGATGGCCCGGATCTTGTTCTTACCATTCAGCTGACTCCTCAGGACTTGCCTGACCCTCTGCAGGTACTTGGTGGTTGCAGCTTTTCTAGCGGCCTCTTCATGGTTCCCATTCGCCTGCGGGATCCCCAAGTACTTGTAACTGTCCTCTATGTCTGCAATGTTGCCTTCTGGTAGTTCAATCCCCTCAGTTCTGACTACCTTCCCTCTCTTTGTTACCATCCGACTACACTTCTCCAGTCCGAACGACATTCCAATGTCATTGCTGTATAGCCTGGTAGTGTGGATCAGTGAATCGATGTCTCGTTCACTCTTGGCATACAGCTTGATGTCATCCATGTACAGGAGGTGGCTGACAACTGCTCCGTTCCGTAGTCGGTATCCGTAGCCAGTCTTGTTAATGATCTCACTGAGGGGGTTCAGGCCTATGCAGAACAGCAGTGGGGACAGAGCATCTCCTTGGTAGATCCCGCACTTGATGGTGACTTGTGCTATGGGCTTGGAGTTGGCCTCTAGTGTTGTACGCCACATCCCCATTGAGTTCCTGATGAAGGCTCTTAGGGTCCCATTGATCTTGTACAATTCTAGGCATTCCAGTATCCAGCTGTGGGGCATTGAGTCATAGGCCTTCTTGTAATCAATCCAGGCAGTGCACAGGTTGGTCAGTCTGGTCTTGCAGTCTCGGCTGATTGTTCTGTCTACCAGTAGCTGGTGTTTTGCGCCTCTGGTATTCTTGCCAATTCCTTTCTGTGTCCCGCTCATGTATTGACCCATGTGCCTGTTCATCTTAGCCGATATGATGCCTGACAGGAGCTTCCATGTAGTACTGAGGCAGGTTATTGGTCGGTAGTTGGAGGGGACCGGTCCCTTCTTGGGGTCCTTGGGGATCAGGACCGTCCGGCCTTCAGTTAGCCATTCCGGGTGTCTCTCGTTAACTAGCAGCTGGTTCATTTGTGCTGCCAGACGCTCGTGGAGTGCAGTTAGCTTCTTCAGCCAGTAGGCGTGAACCATGTCGGGCCCTGGTGCTGTCCAACTCTTCATACTGGAGACCCTTTCTTGGATATCTGCCACTGTGATGGTTACTGGACCCTGTTCAGGGAGGTCGCTGTGGTCTGCCCTCAGATCCTCTAGCCACTGAGCATTGCCGTTATGGGTTGCATCCTTCTCCCATATGCTCTTCCAGTATTGCTCCGTCTCCAGCCTTGGTGGTGCTGTTCTCTTATTGTTCCCTTGCCACTGAGAGTACACCTTTGCTGGTTCTGTGGAGAACAGCTGGTTTATTCTCCTGCCTTCTATCTCTCTGGTGTACCTCCTCAAGCGGCTGGCCAAGGCTGTGAGTCTTTGCTTGGCAGTTTCCAAGGCCTCAGGTATGGACAGCTTGCTGTATTTCTTAGGCACCTTATTCGTCGCACCTTTCTGCAACTCCGTTAGTTGGCTAACCTCTCTCCGTGCTACTTTGATCTTGCCCTCTAGCCTCCTTCTCCATGGAGGGTACTGCCCCTTGTGGCTGTTCAACTTGTAGCCAAGCATCTCACTGATCACTGCTGCCGTATTGTAGATCAGCTTGTTAGTGTCGGTAATCGTGGTTGTAGGTATTGCCCGTAGTGCTGCATTAACATCATCTAGCAGACCTTCTGAGGGTACTTCACGTAATCTTGGTAACCGGCTACGGGGGATCCAGGTTTCAAGCTTGGCCATGATCCTATTTTTCAGGTCAGTTCCTCTCGCACTCAACGATCCTTCTCCTATCACACTTGGGGCTATGTACCCAATCTCGGGTGGGGGTGATGATATCTCCCCCCTGACCTGGCGTCCTGACTCCTCCTTGCCGTAGCATTTGTGTTGTACCTCGTCAATCTCTAGCTGTGAGAGCAGTCCCTTGATAGATATATATATATATATATATGTATATATATATATATATATATATATATATATATATATATATACATATATATATATATATATATATATATATATATATATATATATATATATATATGTGTGTGTGTATATATATATATATATATATATATATATATATATATATATATATATATATGTGTGTATATATATATATATATATATATATATATATATATATGTATATATATATATATATATATATATATATATATATATATATATATATATATATATATGTATGTGTGTGTGTGTGTGTCTTTCTTTTAGAATGTTTAAGTATGTAATGAGAATAAACTTATAAAATGAATATTCCTTGCTTGATTGATATGCTATATGTATGTTTTAAACATCAAATAAAGATTTCTTTCAGCTGTTACATGTTTTCTTAGAAATATATGAAGGGTTAAATTTATATATTTTTTTTGAATGATTTTAAATAAGTTTAAATTGTATTTTGAAATATATTTTATTAATATATTTCAAAATATACAAAAAATGGCCAAAAAATATATGTGTTAAAATACATTTCAAAATATATAAATATATTTTAAAATGTATTTTAGCACATATATTATTTGGCCATTTTTTGTATATTTTGAAATATATTTCAAAATGTATTTTAAAATATTTTTTTTACCGTATGGGATACTAAAACATTTGACAGATTTTTGAGCACCGTGTACCACATAAAATCAGTTCAAGGTCAATAAGCACAAGCAGAATTCATACATAAGCCACACTTTTGAGGTAATGAAAGGATTTAAGTCTTATAGTCCGAAAAATATGGTACTGAAAAAGTTCTTGTGCTTAAAGTGCTTCACTGAGCTGAAATTAAACTTAAGGTATCTCAAGATATATAAAATAACAAGAAAGTCAAAATTTAAAGTGCCTCAAAGGCTTTGAGCTGAACATCTCAATATCTGAGCATCGTACCTTGGGCATGGACATCTGAGAGGTTCCACCCTTGACTATCTCTAATTGGTTTAGACCACGATATGGGCACAGTGTGTGTCTGCTGTTGACCACACAGAGACTTTCAGAGTTGCTTCCATTTTTTTTTTTTTTTTTTTTTTTTTAACTTGAGCGGCTGGTTGTTAGTGATGTGTTGGTCGCGAACGAAATGGCTCTTATAGCCGGATCTTTGACATGAATGACGGGAGCCGGCTCCTTATCGCGAGGCTCTGTTTTTTTGTTGTTGTTTTTCCCCCCTTCCCTTTTCTCGCACTTTTTTCTGCTTCACTCCGCTTGCGAGCCTTGTGCTTTGCGCTGGGCAGAGGGGGGAGGGGCGGTAGTTACACTTAGTAGCACAGGAACAGAGCGAGAGGGAGAGAAAGAGAGCCAGGGACAACAACGTCACATTAGAAAGTTGCGTAAGATAAAGGATTCAGAAAGTTTATTCATGCAGGCCCATATGACAGAGAATGTGCATCTTCTTTTTGTTTTCATATTTTAATTTATATTTAATTGTGTTGTGGTTTGCAGTGTTTTACTTTAAATTTGTTTAAAAGGAAAAAGCTGAAAATCACACACACACACACACACACAAACACACACACACACACACACACACACACACACACACACACACGCCAAGTAACCATTCATTTTACAGTGGTCTAAAGAGCTTGGAAAGAAAAGCATCTGGACTTCTTTAAGTTGTTTGAAGACATTTCACCTCTCATCCAAAGGGCTTCTTCAGTTCTAGGGTCAAATGGTGGAGAATCCCAGATTTAAGCCATGTGGGAGTATCCCCCGGAGAGAGAGACAATGGACTCCCTGATGATCCTCTACATAATCACACGAGGCAAGATGTGAAAACAGGTGTAGGTCACAATCAGCCAAGGTTTTGGGTGAGTTCACTGTGAAACCTAGCCCACCTATCCCATGGAGCCACCTCCACAGTATTCTAATTTTTTGAAATCCTGTTTTGGTGGGTTTCATGAGCTGGAAGCCCAAATTTTGTACAAATAAGAAACCAAGTACTTGAAATCATTTAAGTTGTGGGCCCTGAATCTATAATCTACAGAAGTTTATTTATTTCCACAATTCCATTCAGAACATTAAACCTTTCCATGGCATTCTAATTTTTTTGGAAAGGGTCTGTATATTGCTGTTGTGAATTTAATAGGTCCTTAGTGTCTCTAAATAAATAAGGACTGTATGCAAAGATTCTACATATTTAAGTATTCTCATTGAGATATTTTTCTTCTTTACTAAACACAAAAACTGACAAAATCTTTTTCCACTTTCCAGGAATGAAATATTATCTATAAATGCCAAAATCTTTCTTTCAAGCTTTTTTATTTGTTTTTATTTCTGGTTTAACAAAAGAAAAAAAAAAAGGAAAAAAAATTCACAGCATGTACCCAAGCGTCCTCTTTTTTCCAAGTCACACCCAAGTGCACTGACAGCTAACATGGAGACACGAAGAGACAGTTAAGTTGGATCAAATTAGTGAGCCAGTAAGCAGATGTGTGGTTGACTACCCTCTCAGCAATGGGTAGAGGTAGTCGCTGACACTTTGGTCTCCCAATTAGGTGTATTTAGAAGAGTAAACATGCAACTGGAGAGATAATGAGCCCACCACGGTTCTCTTTTCTGACCCGTCTCACTCTCCAAAAAGGAGAATGAATCAGTCTAATTTGGCAGTTAAATAAATATGAACTGCTGAAGTGTGACAGTACAGCCCGTGTGAACAGGCCAGGTCCTGTTATTGTTGTTTGGATGATTTTTCCCCTACGTTGTCTGCTTAATGTTGCATTCAAATAATTGTGTGGAATGTTTGACAGCAATAACAATGACTAACACGCATTTGAACTTGCTTAAATCCACATGAAGTCGAGCATTTTTCTGAAAGATTTGGTTGCTCACCAGCTATTGTCCACATGAATAGCTGAAGACTTAAAACTGCTTTATCGAGCATTGAAATGTCTGTTGAAACAGTGCTGTTGACTTTAACAATGTTTCTTTGTTCAAACAAAGTGCTGACCTTAAAATGTATTTAAAAAACATTCATTATATTCCTATGAAAGAACCATTTTTATAACATGCAAACTGCACTTAAGGCAAAATACACTCAAACAATGAACATGTTGGATTTAACGAATTCAATAGTAGACTTTGTTTCCAGACAGTTGCTTTGGCTGTAACTCAAACAGCTGAGTTACATTCACACAACTTATTCATATTCAATAAACCTGAGCATTGTGTTGATAAAATGTGACTGAAACATTAATGAAATAATTTGAGCGCTTGGAATATTTTAACCTTTCACAATTTTTTGACTTTATTCCAACACTATTCAAAAATGTCTACCCCAATAATACTTTGTCACTTAAATACTACATGCTATCTTCATACGACATGTTGGTATTATATTCTAGTACTAAATAAATAATTATCCAATAGAGGCCTTATAACAGATTATATTAGCCGTGTCCAAATTCATAGGTTGCATCCTCCTGAGGACCCGGCCTTTGCGGTCTACGTGAGCCGGGTCCTCCGAAGTACGCCGGAAGTGCGAGGCTGTGAAATTGGACGATCTAGCATTCAAATTTGCATCACCAGCTTTCTCGGTGGAGTTTAATAAACTCTGCCATCTGCTCCTTGCTATCTAAAATATAACAGGACTCTGGAGTAAACTCTCGACCATCTCACACTTCTGTTTAATAAGTTTTCTGTTTGATGTTTATTCAGCTGTTTGAAAACTTTAATCTCAGCCAAACCGATTTACTCACGAACAAATAAAATGTTACTTATTGGCTTTTCAGTGTTTTAAGTTATCTAAGTGACTTATATATCATGCTTAACCTGAGTAGCGAAAGACCGCGGGGGGGTTTGAAAACAATGTGCTGGGAGTTTGCTGTTCTCACCGGCTCTAGTGACCTTTGACCTCCTGGTCAGCTATCGAGTTGGTGGGTAACAGACGCCTCCGAAAACATATGAACACTTTTGCAAATATTGTGATGTCTTGATAAACCGAGCAGATATTTGAAGTTTACACAGCTACATTCTTACCTGAAAATATGTTAAAGGTTAGTTTTAATATTAATCTTTCTGGGTCACAAAAGAAAGCAGCTGCTGCCATTGTTGGAAACTGGAATTGGCCGAGCTATAAATTCTGGGATAGGTTGGGCCACGAAGGATACACCCGACCCATCCTTCAAATCTGAGGAAAAGAATTACGCATTTGTCGGCTGCATTTGGAGGAGTCTACGAATTTGGACAGCCTTCGTCGCGTCGCTGTGACGTAATCGGCCTACAAATGCAGCCTCAGGAGGAGACGGCCTATGAATTTGTACACCCCTGTCAGGGTTTCTGGGTCGTTGACCCAGTATTTTCAGTTCATGTTCACTGTTTATCCTCTGTACGTTCCACTTCCTGTTTTGTGTTACGTTACTCTGTGTGCATTATGTTCTAGTTCTTATTCCATGCATCGTTAGTTCAATTGTGTTCAGCTTCTCACTCACCTGTCACCTATCAGTCATTGTTCAGCGAGTGTATTTAACTCCTCAGTTCTCTCCTGGTCGGCGTCGCATCATTAATGTTGTCACTGCTGTCTATGCCCTATGTTCAGATCAGTCAGCCATTCATTCAGTTAGTCAGTCAGTCAGCCATCTCCTGTTTTCGTCATTCGTCCCTCACAATAAACACCCTGCATCTTCACCGTGAGTCCTGCGTTTGAGTCCTTTTCTCCACATCCACTCAGCAACCCCTGACAAAATGACGCGACCCGCATTACGAAGACACGCTTAGGACTCAGCGGACTCGGACCTGTTCGAGCGGCAGGAGGCAGCGCTCTCCCGCTGGGCGGAGGAGCTCAGGAGGAAACAGCGCCTCTTCGCAGAGAAAGAGAGCGCATCTTTGAGGGGACCCGCCTGGCTCTGGGTGGGCCTCGGAGACGCCACGGTCCTCCACCCGCTGCCTCACCTGCATTGGAGCATTCGCCGTGGAGAGTGGGCGTCACAGGCCGAGCTTCGGCCGCTCGCCTTCCCGCCGCTCCGCTCCTCGCTCGCCCGCCAGCCGTTTTACTTTCCGGCCCTTCTACTTCGCCAGACCGCAGCGACGCCGCCTCCCACCTCGGCTCAGTCGAGGCTTTCTCACTCGGCGGATCAGCTGTTTCCACTAGGGTGAAGCAAGGCTCACGCCGCCGTCGCTCTTCCTGTTTGAAGCTGCAGCATCAGTCGGTGAGCAAAATGGACTTTTTCCTTTCACCTAATCCAGAGACTGTTCACCACCCACCTAAGCCAAAGACTGTTTACTGTGACTACATCCTGGACTACCCCACTAATACTCACCATCCTACCTCCGAAGAAACTGTTTTTCTACCATCACAGGCCACTGCTAGAGACCTTAACCCTACTGAACCTAGTGATTTCTCCCACGCAATCACCATTTCCTCGCCTGTTACTCACCCTTTTGCTGCTAACAGGGCAGCACAGGGCCTGCCTTCCCCTCCGTCTGCTCAGCCTGCCCCTGCAGCACCCCCTCGGGTGGCTAGGGCCCGGCTAGCACCCACACCGGTGCCAGCTCCCAGGACGAGAGCAGCGGTGACCCAGTCTACCTCCACACCCGTTCCTGTTTCTCGGGTGGGGGTGACTGGTGTCTAGCCACCTCCAGCGCCTGTCCCAGTGCCCAGGCTGAGGGTGGCCAGGATCTGGCCTGACCCCCCTAGAGACTCAGCTGAGGCTCTCCAGCCAGCGCCCTCACGCTCTGGAGGCACGGAAGTGCTAACTTGTCCACCTGCTAGTTCGCCACCCCATCTATCTCCTCACTCAGCTTTCCACGCCCTAGCACTGTCTCTAGTTAGGCTAGCTGACCTGTCCCCTGCTCAGGCACCAGCCTTACTAGCCCAAGCTGCAGCTTTATCCCCCTCACTAGCTCAGTCTTTAGCTCAGCCATTAGCTGTACCAACCGCAGCTCAGCCATTAGCCTCACCGACCTCTGTTTATCCATTAGCCTCCTCAGTTCAATCAGTTCACACCCCTGCTCCAGTCCAGCCTGTAGTCTAGTCCCCTGTAGTTCAGTCTCCTCCTGCCATCCAGTCCCCTGTAGTTCAGTCTCCTCCTGCCCTCCAGTCAGTCCAGTCTCCTGCCCTCCAGTCAGTCCAGTCTCTTGCCCTCCAGTCAGTCCAGTCGCCTCCCGTCCGGCCATCTGTAGTTCAGTCTCCTCCTGTCCTCCAGTCTACTCTAGTTCAGTCTTCTGTCCTCCAGGCCCCTGTCCAGTCAGTCCAGTCAGCTCCTGTCCAGTCGCCTGTCTCCCAGTCGCCCGTCCACCATCCTGTTCAGTTCCCGGACCTGCAGCCACAGTACCCAGAGCCAGCTGTGAGCTCTCCTGCTCCTCAGCCAGGGGTTTCCGCACCCGCTGGCCCGGCCGCTCCTCAGCCAGAGGCTTCCGCACCCGCTGGCCCTGCCTGTCTCCAGCCAGAGGCTTCCGCACCCGCTGGCCCTGCCTGTCTCCAGCCAGAGGCTTCCGCGCCCGCTGGCCCTGCCTGTCTCCAGCCAGAGGCTTCCGCGCCTACTGGCTCTACAGCTGTTGCTCCGTCGCCTGGTCCAGCCTCAGCTTCCACTTCGCCTGGGCCAGCCTCAGCTTCCGCTTCGCCTGGCCCAGCCTCAGCCTCGTCTGGTCCTGCAGCTGCTCCTCCGTCACCGCCGGCTCCCACGCCGCCTCCTGCAGCTGCTCCTCAGCTGCTCCTCAGCCACCTTCTCCCCGTCGCTGGCGTGGTCGACCACCGGACTGGCTCAGTGGCCGCCGCCATCTTCCTCGCGGCTGCCCTCCGGACCGGCTCAGTGGCCGCCGCCGTCTTCCTCGCGGCCGCCCGCCAGAACTGTCCCGTCTCGGCCACCGGCCACAGGGCCGCCCGCCAGAACTGTCCCGTCCCGGCCGCGGGGCCTCCCGCCAGACCGGTCTTTGTTTTGAGCTCTGTCCCTCCGTCCTGGGCCCCCTCCGCCCGGTTCTGGTTTGTCTTTCTTTTGGCCGTCGGGTGCCGGCCTTTGTAGGCCTTTGTAGGGGGGGGTACTGTCAGGGTTTCTGGGTCGTTGACCCAGTATTTTCAGTTCATGTTCACTGTTTATCCTCTGTACGTTCCACTTCCTGTTTTGTGTTACGTTACTCTGTGTGCATTATGTTCTAGTTCTTATTCCATGCATCGTTAGTTCAATTGTGTTCAGCTGCTCACTCTCCTGTCACCTATCAGTCATTGTTCAGCCAGTGTATTTAACTCCTCAGTTCTCTCCTGGTCGGCGTCGCGTCATTAATGTTGTCACTGCTGTCTATGCCCCATGTTCAGATCAGTCAGCCGTTCATTCAGTTATTCAGTCAGTCAGCCATCTCCTGTTTTCGTCATTCGTCCCTCACAATAAACACCCTGCATCTTCACCGTGAGTCCTGCGTTTGAGTCCTTTTCTCCACATCCACTCAGCAACCCCTGACAACCCCCTTTGTTTTCTTCTAAGATGGTTGCCAGTATCCATGAACAGTAACATTTCAAAACAAAATCTCTAATTTCACTGTAGTGAAAGTAGGTAAAAAATTTAACTGATACCACTGCTCTGCTGAAATCTAAATCAGCAGTCAAGTAATGTCAGTTTTTCAGTGTTTTGTCGAATCAATCAGAGCATAAAAATTTGAGCTTTTCTTTTGAAAAATGTTACAGACAACCAGACAACATTCTGCTTAAGGCCTCTGATGTCAAGATTCATTTAAACAACAATTATAAACGAAACAATTTGATGTAATGTTAGTTACCAATAACATTCTATCAGCAAACACCTTCCTATTAACAGTACCCATTTAACTCAAATTACTAAAAAACAAAACAAAACAAAAAAAAAGACCACTTGCATGTCAAAACCTTCATTCAAGAGAAAAAAAAAACAGATACACAGTGACTGTCAAAGATTCCAGCACTGATCATATTGTGATAACTCAACATTCTATACTCCAACTGAATTAAACTGAAGCTGTCAGTTGTAGTTCCAGTTTCATGTGTGAAAGAAAATACAAACAAAAATTGAGAAATGCTGACATTCAGACAACTGGAACAGAGAGCAAAAGGGAAAAAAGAAGAAAAAAAAGGGCCCTGCCCTCATGACAGTTACAGAGAGTATACAACAATGAACGCTGTGATTTGTTCCTGGAAGCCTCCAAAATGCAGGAGAACAAGTGTAAGATTTAAATGTCCTCTCACCTGGAGCTATCCACCTCACGTGCATAACAACAGTGAGCTTTCCTTACAGGAGCAGCTTTGTCTTTCAGTTTTGGGCTTCATTGGTGACGTATTTAGGGAAACAGGTGGGTCAGGGACAAGCACGCCCTATCTTGGCCAAAATCCAGGCCATACTGGACTTTCCTGCCCCTTGTACTAGGCGTGAGTACCACAGTTTTCTCGGCATGGTGGGCTACTACTGGGGTTTCTGTCGAAATTTCGCGGAAGTGTTCGCACCCCTTACTAGCGTGTTGAAACCTTTTCTGTGGTCCTCTGCGTGTCAGAGTGCGTTCCTGGCTGTTAAAACTCTCCTGTGCAGTGTGCCAGTACTGGCTGCCCCTGATTTTGCGCGCCCTTTTAAATTAGAGGTAGATGCCAGTGCAAGCAGAGCAGGTGCCGTATTGCTACAGGAAGATCAACATGGTGTGAATCACCCAATCGGCTATTTCTCAAAGAAATTCAATGTCCATCAGTGAAGGTACAGCACAAGTGAAAAAGAGACCCTTTCTCTGTTGTTTGCATTGCAGCATTTTGAGGTGTACATCGGTTCCAGTCCCTCACCTGTGATCGTTTATACCGACCACAATCCCCTAGTGTTCCTAATGCGAATGCAGAACTTGAATCAAAGGCTGATGAGATGGTCTCTCCTTGTGCAAGATTTCAACTTGGAAATATGCCATGAAAAGGGTACAGAGAATGTGTTAGCGGATGCCCTATCATGAAACTGTCAAAACATCTACAAAGGAGATGTTTTGATTTTGGGAAGGGGGGTGTTACGGCTGTGGCCATAAAGACTCTGTGTGGGCTGCTTTGTTTCTGTCTCTTTACTGTGTTTAAGACTTTTCGCAGGTCCCTCCCCTAATGAAGAGTAGCGAGCTGCTGATTGGACCTTGGAACACATGAATGTGTTCAAAAAGCCGCTCTGACAGCTGCCGAGAGAGAGAGAGAGAGAGACGCGAGCGAGCAGTTTGACAGCAGACGGCCCTGGTTTCCAACTTAGACTTTTCTGTGTATCTGTGCGAGCGTGCTATGTGAGAGCTGCAAGTGGTGTATCAGATTAGTGCTTAGGCACACATAGGCTGTAGCGGAAGGGGTGAGCCGCCTTTTTCTTTTGAACAGTTTTCTCCTGTTTTCGGAGCCAGGGAGCGAGGGTTAGTATTGTCATTTGTTTGTTTTGTTTCTTTCTTAGGGTTTAGTTAGTTTCCTGGCGGGACTTAGCTCCAGGGTGAACCCAGGCCAAAATAATAAACAAAACCAACTATGCTTCCTGACCTTCAATAAAATCTCCTTTGTTTTACTCATAACTGGTTTTGGATGTTTGGCTTGGGAACCAGGGCGGGTACTTGTCTCTCTCTCCTCCAACCTTATGTGCGTCTTTACACGCCTAGACTAGGGGCGTAACAGTATTAATAAGGTGGCCTGTGTGCGTATGCATGTGCTGGATGATAAAAAAAAAATTATAATTACGTTACAAAAACTTTAAGAGAAAATACAACGTCCTGTTCTCACCACAACAACTTGAACACACAATCCATCACTGACTCAAGGTGAAATACAGAATAGAGTTTGTCTCTAAATCTGCAGCTAACTTAATGCTGCCGATGACATTAAATCTCACGAACACCACGGTGCAGTTAACACATAATGTAACTGAACAGTCAGTTGGCAAACCAATTCACACAGAAGTCCAAAATAGGTTAGGATCACCTCAGAGTTAATTTAAATGTGACATTAATGTTAACGTTAACGTTACATGGTGACACTCCTGGCATTAAACTAAATTTGGCTGAGATTTGGAAAACATTCACTTAGAAAATCAAGATATACCGAAAAAAAAGCAGTGGCAGCGGCTCGACTTGACTGAGATGGCTGCCTTCCTCAACCCACGATCCAAAATGTGGAACACAAAATCACCTGTGGTATAGCGAGACTTAACATTGCTAAATTATTGACTTGCTTTCACTCAAATATGATAAACAAATTAATATACCCTCTCTGCATGTCATTGAGTTTCTGCACTATACAGTTACACTTAACTTTAAAACATGAGAAAATTGTGTTAGGAAAGACGCAAGATGCTGACAAAAATCCAAAAGATGGCCAGTCTCCTTTTTTCATCAGGTGTACATCAGTAATACTGACATTTTGAGGTGGATGCTGGACACACTAATTGTCATGGTCTGGTTGGGCACCTGCAGGTCTCAGACAGCGGCTCCTCCTCCTTTAGGCGGAGTCCGGTTGCCCCTCCCTGGCTGACCACCTGTGAGCAATCGTGCCAGCGGTATATCAGACCTGCGCTCTCAACCACTCATCGCCTGAGTATCTGCTATTCCCATCGATAGCACCCGGAGTGGGGATCTTGTTCCCCTCGCTCCCGTCCTCCTGGACCTGGGCCCGCCAGCTGCTTACACAACGTGGCCTGCCGGCCCACCGCTCACCTGCCTGCCTCCCCACGCCTCGACCGCTTCCGGGTTTTCCGCTCCACCTGTCCCCTCCATCTGAAACCAAGTAAGGCAATTCAATTCAACTGCGGAGGATTATTGGTTGTCTGTTGGATCCCTCTGATCGTGATCTCCTCTTGTTCCAGTGCCCCCGGCCCCTACCTAGTCCTGTTTCTACCTCCCCGCTGTCCCCGCTGTTCAGCCGTCTCCTAGAGGTGTCTAGGTCGCCCTCATTATCACCGACGAATCCTACGCGCCACTAGTGTGGTGGCGTCGCTTTGTGTTTCACCTTTGTTTACCTGTGGGCGGAAATAAATCATTTGTTTTCTGTCACCTCGCTTCCGGGTTGGTTTCTGCGCCTGTGTCCATCCCTGTTCCCTCGTGCCGTTGAGCCGTGACACTAATTGTACAACATGGTCAATATACAGCCTTTATCAGTGTTGGGGAGTAATGGAATACATGAACCGCTGTTACGTATTTCGAGGGCCGGTGTCCTGTGGGTTTTAGATCTCACCTTGGGTCAACACACCTGAATCACATGATTAGTTTGTTACCAGGCCTCTGGAGAAGTTCAGGACATGTTGAGGACCTAATTTAGCCATTTAAATCAGCTGTGTTGGTTCAAGGACACATCTAAAACCTGCAGGGACACCGGCCCTCGAGGCCTGGTGTTGCCCACCCCTGTGTTAGGCTATGCCCTCTATTTTTGGTAATTCCACACCGATGAAAACCCAAACAAAAGACACATACTGTCAGGGTTCCTGGGTCGGTGACCCAGTGTTTTCAGTTTTGTTCATGTTCAGTTTATTTTGCCACTTCAATGTTCTCACTTCCTGCTTTTCCTGTGTCAGCTCGTCTCGTGTCATTAGCCAGATTATGTTCAGCTGTGTACTCACCGGTCTCTCATCATCATCAGTCTATGTATTTAAGCCCTCTCTTCCCTTCAGCCCTTGTCGTGTCATTGATGTTCGTGTGATGTTATGTTGTCCTTTCCGTGTGTTCCCTCAGTTCAGTCAGCCATTCAGTTGTCCAGCCAGTCAGTGTCCGTTCACCCTCTATTCATCCACTCCTTATAATAAACCTTCACCTACCTGCGAGTCCTGCCTTTGGGTTCCTTCTTCCTTGCCTCCACGCAACGCCTGACACATACAGAAGCTGTAATGTCTGTCTCAATCCCGCGGCTCATGTCACCCCTACTTGTGACCCGTATAATGACGTGAAAAAATATTTAAAAGAAATTATTCACAAAAAAGATTTAATATGAAGGCAATAGGCAGAGTGTTACAGGCTTCGCCCTAAAGAATGTAACCTCATGGGCAGTGTAGTCCGTGCTGCAGGGAGAATGGACTGTCTTACTCGTTATGTGTCTGTGAGCGAGGGAGGGAGAAAAAGGAAACCTACGAGTTGTCACCGAGCAGAAACGGGAGCTGGAAGCATGTAAATATAATAATAACCACTGCAACCAAAAAGAGAGCCTGACGAGCCCAGCTGTAAGTAAGCTATTAAGACTCGACTGTACGCTGTGTTTGTGTTTTTCTCCGAAACAATAAGTTCTGTTGGAGCAGCCTTTCAACATTTCTCTGTCTCTCGCTAGCAAAATTGACCCAGACAACAAAGTAAAGCTACAAGCCCGACACGAACCCGACGTATTAGCCAGAGGTCCCTTTACTACGGTTCAGAGCCGCGGACCTGTTTTACAGTGGCTTACAAAAGTATTTGGCCTCCTTGAACTTTGTCACATTTTGTCACATTACAGCCAAAAACATGAATCAGTTTTATTGGAATTCCACGTGAAAGACCAACACAAAGTGGTGCACACGTGAGAAGTGGAACAAAAATCATACATGATTCCAAACATTTTTTACAAATAAATAATTAAAAAGTGGGGTGTGCGTAATTATTCAGCCCCCTGAATCAATACTTTACTTTTAAAAGTAACCTTCCCAACACTGGCCTTCATATAGTTAAGTTTTCTTTCCTAATTATGTTTAGGTAGCTTAGCGATTTTTATTTTTTTTTCTTCAATTAAAAATGAAAGTGACGCCACAGTGTCACAGCTTTAAAGGCATGGTTAGGGTGGATCATGGGCTCACACAGAGGATTCAAATCTGTGTTAATGTCAAGCAAGTTTATTTTAGGGGTTGCCAATACGCAATAATACACATAATCTCTGTCTTAAGCAAATTTTATGAGATCAGAAGTAGATTTTATATGTCTATTGTCATGTTGCTTAGCAACCACCTAGCAACGGGCTAAAATGACATCTGGCACCTACATTGCTGAGGGCATCCTATCGTTTTAATTCCATGAGATGTTATTCATAGCCACAGCAAAATTATACTTGTCATATTACAGGATCATGTTGCTCAACAACCACCTTTCTCGTGAGGCTCTGCAAGGCCTTTAAAACAGCAACCTTTAAGTGCTGCAGTCCTGTCAAACTCCCCTCCCACTGCTCCCTTCATATGCTAAAATATGAATTAACTTCTGAAAGAATGCTGTGCAAGCAATGCCTAATTATCTGTCCACATAATTAGACAATTTACTAAGTAATTAGCACCCAATTAGCAAAACCTTCCTTGCATTCTCAGACTCATTTACTTTTCATTCCAATTACCTGTCCAGACTGTCAAGGAATCGTTTTTTCGGTTGCACTACAATCAAATGTAAAAAGACTTTAAAAGGTACTTAAATTTGTTTATGTTGCAAATGAAGAAATCAATTAATTGTTCTAAGCATGCACGATTACAATATTAACTTTAGTTAATCATCTTGTATTTTCAAGATTTGTTTTCAAAATAGTCCTTGGAAATTTTCAAATCACCCGCCAAAACTGCAAAAATAATAATTCAGCTTAATCTGTCTGCTTTTCATCTAAGGTAAGAGTATATGGTAAAAAAAGGAAAACATAAATAAATAAATAAAAACACAGCAGTTGGCTTCCATCACAACTTTGAACAAATAGTTAGGCATTCATTACTTTCTTTTGTGTGAATGGCTCAAAGGCTGTTTTTATATGGTGGTATTAAAGTAATGGCTTTACATTCTGTCTAAAGAGGAAGAGAATCTCTTCCTACAGTTGATAGGTAGCACAGGAATGTTTGAACCATAATCTTATTTTTCCGTACTGTTGCTTAAATACTGATTCTGAACTTATTCCTTCATCCATTTGGATTTGTCAATTCCAAGTACTCAAAACTCAAGTGGGGTAGACTGTTTAAAAAAAATAAAGTAAAAATGGTCACATTCAAGAGGTTTCTTCTGGCATTTCAAAGTATGACGGAGCATAAGCAGGGATGAAACTAAATAAGTTCAAGTTCAAATTTTATTCACCACATGCAGTGACAGGTTGCCCTGCAGTGGAATGAATCCGCCCCCCGACCTCACACACACAACACAGCCATCACATGGGGATACAAGTCAGAGAACGGTTGCATTACAGTATAACACTGAAATGTACACTACAATGGGAAAGTACAAGAGGAAAAAAAGAGACCTCCAGGAGGACAGCATGAGAACAGGAAACAAAAAAAACTCCTCTGCACAGAAAGCACATAAATGTCCACAGTACAATATTATAGAGCACGTGACCAGCAACAGGGTTGGGTAGGGGATAAGGAGTAATCCCAGGCAACACAGCAGCCATCCTGCCACTGCGCCGACTCTCCAGCGCGGGCCCGGACCCGCCTCATGTTCCCAGGAGGCAACAAGCATTGAAGGCGTTGGAAGGGGAGGGGGGGGCGTGTGAATGCTTATCAGTGTAAGTGTATGTGTGTGCATGTCCATAGTTCAGCTGAGACAGTGTCCTTCACCCTATCAGGCTAAGTAAACAGTCTGCTAGCCAACCCAGGTGGCCTTGCATGGGAAGGAAAGAATAGTCATCACACAGTCGTTATCAGGGAGTTTTTGTTCGGCTCCAGCCTTGGGCCATGCAGCTGGCGCCATGGTGTCCACATTTTGATGTCGATGATTTAAATAATGAAGTCTTGGTAAGAAAGCAGTAACAAGTTAAACAACTAACAACAAAATCACTCATACAATTTGAAATGAAAACTGTCTGGTTCTTTGGTAGATTAATAAGTTGGACTGAAAGACTGCTGCCACGCCATCTTCTCAGCCTGTGCTTTGAGTGTTCTGACAGATTGTTCTATAGAAACCTGGCTAAATCAGGATGAATATGTTGACAGAGTAAATTAATATGTTGATCAATGATTAAATTATTTAATAACAGGGACTTAGTGAAATGTGCATTATTAAACACTAGTCAATATTTTACTCATTGTTATTGTTGAGGGTGCTATATTCTTGTTTATTTGGAGTTTTGGGGGATGAAAGGAGAACAGAGGCTGCAGAGAGGTGTCTAAGACTGCAGCTCTGCTTTCTAGTACCAACTCTGGATCGTCATGTTGAACAGAAAACAAAAGCAGTGCACAGTAAACACCGGAGCCCAAGAAAACAGCCCAAACACAGTGCGGTTCAGGGGGCTGACCATGCGGACGGCAACGGCGGCGGGGGAGCAGTTCAGCGGGCCGACCGCGCGGAAGGCAACGGTGAATCGAACAATGAATAGCAGACTGGGCTAAAGGCAACGTAGGAGGCTGGAGTGAAAGCTGAGGTGAGAATGGAGCTAGCGGGGACAGAGGAGATGGAGCTTCAGGAGGCTGGGCAGCTAACTGAGCTTCAGGCTGGGCAGTTTTTGGAAAAACAGTCTCTGAATTAATAGTCTCTGACTGAACACCCTTTGAGCTAGCAGACACGGAGTTAATTAGTCCAGGCTCAAACAGAACAGAATTACCACAGTTCTTTGCATTGTTATGGCTAGGGGGAGCATGAGAAGAACAGTCTTTTAGGTTGCCTAAATGGAAAATATTGGTCTCAGTCTTTTTCTTCTCAGCCACAACATAAGCAGACCTTGGGCCTTCAGACCCAGTAAACCCCCTTCCTTCCCTCCCCATCTCCAGCTGCCTCCCTCTTCCCGCTCCACCACAACCACCCACACATGCAGGGCCTTGGAGTAGGGGTATGTCACCAGGGTGCAGAGGAGGCTACCCCCCCTCTGTCCCCTTCTGGCTGCCTCTGCATCAATTTTATCCCACAACTTAGACATTCACATTACTCACACTCTCATTACACATACATATAGGCTCTTGGGGGTGGGCACGATACACGGAGTCCAAATTACCATCAGGGTGTACACCTCACCCCTGGCGTCATTGCCCACCTCTCAATTTTAAATACACGTAGACATTGAGGGCTAGCAGGAGGGACTATGCGCTTACCTGCTGCTCTCTGGCAGGTAGCTCCATGCCCTCCTGGGTTTTAATTGCACCTTAGAACACACATGCATCAACACTACAATGAGCGGGTGGAGGGAGGTTTGGAGTCTTCTCTCACCCCCATTCTCTGCGGCCTGCTGGATTGGGGGGGCTAGGAGGAGTTGGCCGTCCGACTGCGGTCTGGAGTGTGGGGCCTCCCTGCTGCTGCGGAGTCGGGGCGGTCTGCCTCTCCCCACCGCAGGGAAAAGGGTAACACCACCTGGGTCTGGGTGCAGTTCCCCCCTCAAGGGGCGGGGGCACCTAGACCCGGTTCGTAGAGTACAGAGACACAGAGAGCCATGAAGGGCAAGGGATCAAAACTAGAAACCATAGAATAACTCACACAAGTACAATAATACAAAAATCACAAAGAACTAAAAACGCTGGGTCAGGGGACCCAGGACCCTGACACAGAAGGGAAATTTGAAGTGTCACCTGAACTTCACTGACATGGCTCTATAGAGGAGTCTGGAAATAACAGGGCACACCCATGAAAGGTGCTAAAGTAGGTAAAAGAAAAACATTTTGTTTGGCTATCTATTGGGGTGGATGAGATCCATCTTGACTCCTTTAAGGTTCAGCATGTCTTGTTTGACATCCCTTATATGGGAGTCAATGTCCACTGTCCCTCCTTAAAAACATCACTGGAAAACGCATCCATTAGTCTAACATTAGATTCTGGAAAACCACTATGGTTTCTATCATGAGTAATTGAGGCATGTTGTTGTGTTTCATTTACCATTTACAACGTGAGATAGAGTGGAGGTAGAGAGCATTAGCCAACTTCAATAATGAATGAGAGGCAAAGGGAGAAATACCATTAGTAATAAAGTTTCAGTAGGAATTCAAAATAGAATCCGAGACAGGGCTAAGTAGTACTTGTGTCACGGGTGTATGCTAGAAGGGAACCCCTTCTAAAGCAGGAAGAGCAGAAGGGGATGATCTTGGGAACAGAAAGACATGTAAAACCTGGGTAAAATAGTCAATAAAAATAAAATACACTTTATTTAGAGCATAAAAATGTACCCTGATCAGGGAAGAGAAAAAAACAAAAACAAAAAAAAACCCCATAAAACTCGGCACAATAAAAGTCCAATGGTCCTCAGTCCACAAGCAAAAGTCAAATAGTCACCCTTCTCAATGTACCGGGGCGTCTTTATGTATTTTAACAAAACGGGACTTACCCCCAAACTCCACCTGGACCTTAAGCGTTTCGCTGGCATCTTGCTACCACCGTGGAATAGTCTGCCATCCACTGACTAAAGGCCCTCTCTCCTTCTCCTGCGGTCGCACCCTGCTGCCAATTGCCGCTCCATGGCTCGCGCTGCCCTAGGCAGCGTCCTTGCACACACCGACTTCCTGTTGCTGCGCCTGCTGCCACACTGCTCCATGGCTCTCTCCTTGTTCTTCCTTAGATCCGGCTGCATGCCCTTTTCCCACCGGCCAGGCCCTCTTGTTGGCCTCTCCCTGCCAACGAGGCCTGATTGACAGCTGTCCCCTGTGCCCTCCAGGTGTATATACTTAGTGAAAGCAGGGGGCGGAGTCTCTCCGGAAGAAGTTCCAATAAATACAATAAAAGCATGCAACACACACACAAAAAAATACACTCATCGTTAAAACAGAACAAAGCATGCAAAACTAGATAAGAAATCCTTCTTCCTCAGATGACACTTGAAAACAAATCCAAAAGAATGAATCATGAGTACAAAAAACTCTAAACTACTGGTCAAAGACTCAGGACCACGACACATACTGAGAGGACTAAAGACAGTGTGGCACAAAAAGGGTGGAAAAGAGATGAAATTCTGGACTGAAGTTTAAGACAAACAGAGATGTCAGAATGAAATAATAAATGATTAATACAACACAGGAGAGGCTAACACAAGGATGAAAACTGCCAAAACTGGTAAAACTGACAGCAATAGGCAAGGACCAGTGATTATGACATCATCAACTTCATGACTTAGTTATTTCAACTGTTTGGGTCTACTATCTACACATGAGTAATTTACAAATTAGCATATATCTCTTTAAGGTAATCTTGTGACATCTCATTTAAAAGCCCACTCCTCTCTGACACCAGTGATCAAAAACACACCTGCTTGTTATTTTATTGCAGGCAATATGAAAACTCTGAAATAAGAACCCATCGTGACTCAAGTCCCAATCGGTGTGTAAGTGGCGTAGTCTCCAATTACACATATGAAGTCTTGTCACAATGCTGCAGACAAACACACACACACACACACACACACTGAAAAATGGGCAAGTGCTTACACGCAAACCACTGACTGGAGGTTAATGAAGCCTGTCGGCACCTTGATCTATCCCACATATTCTAGCTGCTGCTGCTGATGTGATACTTCACCCTTACTGTGTCACACAGTGACATTCATCTAGTAATTAGTCTGCGCTGACATGCTGCACACATGTGCCCACATACACTGATGCATACACACACAGCTCTGCTGCTATGTATCAATCAAGACATCTAACAGCTGGGTAATTGGATACTATGTGAGGAAAAATGTACTTGTCATTACCTCCTACAGAAGAAGAAAGAGGAGATGGAGGAGTGAAGCTACATCAAAGGTCTTAAAAGTACAAAGCTTGGTGTGTAAGTGTTTTATAGGCATTCCTGTGCATTACATGCTGTGTGTTTTTCAGAAGATCAGTTCCAATTAACACTAACCCCCCCAATCTGATGACTGTCCCTACTTCAAAAAGCAAAATCTTCATATTTACCTGAGTAATCACACTTGTGCAGTTCACACTTTGTGTGTTTGCAGTATTGTTCAACAGTCATTAAACTCTGACTTTAAATTTGTGTCACAGGAAACTATATTTAGATAGCAAAAGAAATAGTTTTTTAAAAGTCCAACCAAAAAACTCACAAAACTTTTCTCTAGAAAACTAGTGTGTGACAAGGGTGTGGGAGATTGATATGATAAAAATTTAGATTTATTTTTTAACAACAACTTTAACAAAACTTGGTTTGTTATAGCTGAGTAGCCGGTGTGTTGTAATGTGGACCCAAAAGCAGAACACACAAGAGGCAAAACTGATTCTAAAAAGCGACCCTTTGTTGCGGCCGATGTAACACATGAAAATAAGTGATAACATTAACTGAATGAGAACTAACAAACCCTACACTGGGAGACAATAAGACGTGAAACCTGATAATCCTGTTGACATGAACTGTGGCGCTGTGAGGAGATAAACAGATGACTCAACAATGAAAAGTGAGACAGAGGGCTTAAATACACAGATGGTTAATGAGGGAAGTGGAAACACACGCGGAACAGCTGTCACAAATGAACATGACGCCAGAGAGGAAGCAAAACTAAACACACTGAACATCAAACACAAGACTGTCAAAATAAAAAAGGAAATTAAATGAGACATATACTGTGACAGCACAAGCTCGACAATAGGACAAGAAACACGTACCAGGCTGGGGAGACGGGATGGAACACAGGGAGAGGATGATGGGAACAGGTAACTGGGACAAGGCACGGGCAGAGGAGAAGACAGACTTACACGGGAAACAGGAAATGACACGTAAACAAGGAAACACGGATGATAACATTAACAAGTCTAAAACCTAACTAAGACAGAAAAATGTTCTGTTCTAGCGTTTACTATTACTAATACATCAAACAAAAACAAAAATACAAAATAAACTCAAAATGCATGGGTCACTGCAGCACCAGCACCCTGGCATGGTTAGATTTTAAAAAAAAGTAATGG
Source organism: Rhamphochromis sp. 'chilingali' (assembly GCF_963969265.1). Taxonomy (NCBI): domain Eukaryota; kingdom Metazoa; phylum Chordata; class Actinopteri; order Cichliformes; family Cichlidae; genus Rhamphochromis; species Rhamphochromis sp. 'chilingali'. Next base: position 34,399,230 of record NC_137945.1, on the reverse strand, counting down.
TTAAAGTCAAAATTAGAGAACCATCAGTCTAAGATTCTGATGTAAAAAGTTGGTTTGGGTGTCATGACAACAGGGCAGCAGGGTCCAACAGGGTCTGTGTTGAATATGCATCAGTACCCAGGCAGGATAACTAACACAGCATACAGCAGCAAATGGTCAGCAGTTTGGAGGAATTAAACAACTGCAGCAACATATGTTTAGAGATTTTATGTGGTTTCTGACTAACTACAAACAAACTAACTACAAACTTTGCCCGAAGTGCTAGGTTAGCTAAGGTGCCTGAAAAACTGAGATGGCAGTTTCCCATTCAATGCTTTTCTCTGTCACCCTTACTAGGAAAGTTTTTTTGTGCTATCTATTCGCATGGTTTTCCATTATGTAATCAGTGCTCTGGTTTTTGATCTCCAGTGGATTTCATATTAGCCAAAAGTCTGCTTTGTCTTGCTAACGACTTTGGCCAACATGTGTGATGTAGAGAAGATGGAGTTTGAAAAAAAGTTGTTAATAATTCCTTCAACACAATAACAAGGAACAATGACAATGATGTCTGCTCTAATAAAACAAGAAGTTGTCCAGGTTCAGGCCTATCAGCACTTTCAGATTAGCATCTATGAGAATGACTGAATCTGAGAAGCTTAGCCATCTTTTAACACTCCTGCTGTAGATATTGACAACTAACCATGTTGTTCACTATTCAAGCCCTTTAATTTAGCTTGGTGTGTTTTTGTTTGTTTAATTGGGGGTTTTTTTGTAATTGATATTTTGATTTACATGGGAAAAATCTAAATTTAGTCCTGTGTTTATGTAGCATTTCAAAAAAAAAAAGTTAATTCATTAAAAAAAAAAACTTTTATATAGTACGTATAAACATAAGCAGTAGTGTTTTTAATCCGTGGAACACTGGAGAACATTTTTCTGCACAATTATTTTTATTTTTGATATCTAATGCACAGTTTTCCAGTAAAACAGTGATATGTCTAATGATGTACTTTCATAGTGTGTTATGGCTTCCTTTCCTAAAAGAGTGACTTGAACACCACTTGTCTTTTTCAACTAATAGTAAATAATCATATAGTAGGTATTTATTAAAAGTATTTAAACGATTTATTTATTAATTAAAGTAGCAGTATTTTATACTAATATTTTAGCAGTTCTTGTCCCGGGAAGGAATGCAGACAGGCAGCACAAATAGCATGCTTTATACTAATCTCATGTATCTTGTTAAATAGCTGAGGAAGAATTGTTTTTGTTTGTGAATGTGTCAGTGGTGGGGAGTGGGGTTATCGTCTCTGCTTGCCTTTCTGTAAAATTCATGCCACAGATAGATGGAGGGGGAGCCAACATATGACATTGCAGGGCTGAAATTTGTGAAAAAGTGCAAAGAAATTAATTTTGTACTTAAAGTACAAAAGTTAGTCCAAAGTCAAAATATTAGTGTTTTGTTTTCAGAAGAGATTTCCTCCTTTTCCAAACTTTTAGCATCATTATTTGATAGACAGTTCATAGTCTCAGTGGCAAAAGTCAACCAGTCTAATGTCCAACTTTTAAAGTCCAACTTTGGGTGTTTGTGCAATTCGATGGAGAAATCTTCAATACAGATTTTTTTAAAAAGAGGATGGGACATGTATCTGATGAAAACAAGTCATATCATATAAGAACCAGGCTGACCTTCTCGCTGTGGGTTCTGTCTGTGTTAAAAAAACTTTTCTATTATCTTGATTTTTAACAAGGTTTGATCTTGACACTGCTTGTATTTTCTTTGCCAGACAACCTGCTGATTTTTAGGTTGGTGTGATTAGCTGGAGTGATGCTCAGTTGGTTGCTGGTTACTTCAATTGTCTAGATTTAAAACGTTCTGTCAACCACGCACTGCTGCTATCACCATTTTTGGCTAAAACATAAGGCACTCCATAAATGTCTGAGACAGACAAAGAGGAAAGCTAAACAACCAAAGGAAAAAATTGAATTTTTCACATGGTACAGAAGGTTCTTTGCTATTTGCACACACAGGATATTAAAAGAGAATCAGAGAAGGGCCTCTGGAGTGTAAGGAGAGATGAAATGTGTGTTTATGAGTGTGTGTGGTGTCAGGGCATGCTGTCTTACTGCTGTTGACATTAAGAACTTCCCCTTTATTTAGTATTAGTATTTAGTATTTATTTATTTATTGTCATTGTCAAGAACAATGAAATTGCGTTTGGGGCTTCCATACAACCCAAAAAAAAGAAGAAAATAATAAATACCCCTTAAAACCCAAGTGTACATATTTAACCCAGTGTGACTCCAATGCAATAAGACAATCCTTAGCAATAATGTTCGTAGAAATTCAGACAAAGACCTGAGAAACATGACAAAATACAACAATGCAACCCATTCAATATTATTGTACTGTGAGATATGATATCAGATATGATAGTTATCTATTTAAGAAAGAGGGGGGGGGGGGGGGGGGGGCAGGAGGGGGAAGAGAATAAAGATATGATGCACCAATGCAGACCAGTTCATTGCTATTAAGAAGTTGGATATGGTTATTGTCCGTGAGAGGGGGGCAGAGAGTTCAGGAGCCTCACAGCCTGTGGATACAGGCTGTTGGCCAGTCTGGATGTTCTGGCCTGTATAGACCTGTACCTTCTCCCTGAGGGCAGCAGATGGAAAAGGTGGCGCGCAGGGTGATGTTGGTCCCGCAGGATACTGTGCACCCTCCTCAGACAGCGAGTGGGGAAGATATTACTGATCTCTGGCAGACTTGTTCCAATAATTCTGCCAGCTTCCTTCACCACCCGCTGGAGTGCTTGCTGATCGGCCTTGGTGCAGCTGGGGAACCACACTAGAAATCCATACGTCAGAACGCTGCTGATGGCACAGTTGTAGAAGTTCAACATCAGAGATCTGGGAATGTGTGCGCTCCGCAGTCTCCTCAGGTAGTAGAGGCGCTGTTGGGCCTTCCGTACAACTGAGGTGATATGGTTGCCCCAGGACAGGTCCTCGGTCACAGTTACCCCCAAGAATTTAAAACTGCTCACCCTCTCCACCGCCTCACTGCCAATGAAGAGAGGCAGATGGTTGTTATGACCCCTCTTCCGGAAATCTACAATGATCTCCTTGGTCTTTTTGGTGTTTAAGACCAAGTTATTGTCGTGGCACCATGACTCTAGTTGTTGCACCTCTGTCCTATAGTTTGTCTCATCATTGTTGGATATAAGTCCGAGCACTGTAGTGTCATCTGCAAACTTAACAATGAGATTGGACGCGCAGGAGGAAATACAGTCATGGGTGAAGAGAGTGTATAGCAGAGGGCTCAGAACACACCCCTGAGGGGCACCGGTGTTGACCACAAGGGTGGAAGAGGTGTTCTTACCCACTCTGACACTCTGTCTACGGTTAGTGAGGAAGTCCACAATCCAGTTGCACAGAGAGGAGTTAAGTCCCAGTTGGTGGAGTTTGGGACGTAGTTTGTATGGCCGGATGGTATTAAAAGCCGAGCTGTAGTCTACAAAGAGGAGCCGTGCATAGGTATCTTATCTTCTCTTCCCTGGAGAAAAAGAGGCCCAGCAACAACCTGAGGCAGCATCTACCAGTGCACAATAAAGAACAATATAGTCCCTGTTTACTCAGATATCAGCTGCTATTTCAAGCTCAACCCCTTCCCTATACAGCCCACTCCCACAAATACACATCCACCCTGTGAGACAATAGCTGCAACAGGATAATAGACAGGTATCTACTAACTACAAGAACAAGAGAACGGCTTCGAGTAAGGTAGGGAGCAAGGTGAAGAATATATGTGCAAGTTTTTAGGCTTGGAAGGCAAAGTTCACATTAAGAAAGATAGTCTGATGCCATGTGGAGTGGAAGAGAGAAACTGAGTGATTCATCTGGGCCAGCTTTAATAGCCTGGTAGACACAGGTGAGCTTTATTGGCTGACAATCCTCCCATGTCAACCAATCAGTTGACAGTTGACAACCAAAGAGAATAGAACAGAAAGGAGGCCTGGGAATACAGGGAGTGCAGAATTATTAGGCAAATGAGTATTTTGTCTTCATGCATGTTGTCTTACTCCAAGCTGTATAGGCTTGAAAGCCTACTACCAATTAAGCATATTAGGTGATGTGCATCTCTGTAATGAGAAGGGGTGTGGTCTAATGACATCAACACCCTATATCAGGTGTGCATAATTATTAGGCAAGGTCCTTTCCTTTGGCAAAATGGGTCAAAAGAAGGACTTGACAGGCTCAGAAAAGTCAAAAATAGTGAGATATCTTGCAGAGGGATGCAGCAGTCTCAAAATTGCAAAGCTTCTGAAGCGTGATCATCGAACAATCAAGCGTTTCATTCAAAATAGTCAACAGGGTCGCAAGAAGCGTGTGGAAAAACCAAGGCGCAAAATAACTGCCCATGAACTGAGAAAAGTCAAGCGTGCAGCTGCCAAGATGCCACTTGCCACCAGTTTGGCCATATTTCAGAGCTGCAACATCACTGGAGTGCCCAAAAGCACAAGGTGTGCAATACTCAGAGACATGGCCAAGGTAAGAAAGGCTGAAAGACGACCACCACTGAACAAGACACACAAGCTGATACGTCAAGACTGGGCCAAGAAATATCTCAAGACTGATTTTTCTAAGGTTTTATGGACTGATGAAATGAGAGTGAGTCATGATGGGCCAGATGGATGGGCCCGTGGCTGGATTGGTAAAGTGCAGAGAGCTCCAGTCCGACTCAGACGCCAGCAAGGTGGAGGTGGAGTACTGGTTTGGGCTGGTATCATCAAAGATGAGCTTGTGGGGCCTTTTCGGGTTGAGGATGGAGTCAAGCTCAACTCCCAGTCCTACTGCCAGTTTCTGGAAGACACCTTGTTGAGTATTGCAGCATCGACAGCGATCAACTCGAAGGAAAATGACGACGGAGGCAAAAATATCCTTAATATTTTGGGAACTTTATTCCTCATCAACACGCGGCAAAACTTTTCTCATGGGTGCCATTTTCGTTGTGGTATACTTTTTTTTTTCTTCTTCTTAGGGGCATGATGACGCAGCATCCGTGCTCTTACAATCAAACAGTGCCTCCTTGTGGTGGCAACTAAAATACTGTCTCTGTTAAACCGCAGTAACCATAATGCAGTTAAACACTGTACAACATGAGTACACACAATGCATATCTTAACACACCTTCTTCAAGCAGTGGTACAGGAAGAAGTCTGCATCCTTCAAGAAAAACATGATTTTCATGCAGGGCAATGCTCCATCACACGCGTCCAAGTACTCCACAGCGTGGCTGGCAAGAAAGGGTATAAAAGAAGAAAAACTAATGACATGGCCACCTTGTTCACCTGATCTGAACCCCATTGAGAACCTGTGGTCCATCATCAAATGTGAGATTTACAAGGAGGGAAAACAGTACATCTCTCTGAACAGTGTCTGGGGGGCTGTGGTTGCTGCTGCACGCAAGGTTGATGGTGAACAGATCAAAACACTGACAGAATCCATGGATGGTAGGCTTTTGAGTGTCCTTGCAAAGAAAGGTGGCTATATTGGTCGCTGATTTGTTTTTGTTTTGTTTTTGAATGTCAGAAATGTATATTTGTGAATGTGGAGATGTTATATTGGTTTCACTGGTAAAAATAAATAATTGAAATGGGTATATATTTGTTTTTTGTTAAGTTGCCTAATAATTATGCACAGTAATAGTCACCTGCACACACAGATATCCCCCTAAAATAGCTAAAACTAAAAACAAACTAAAAACTACTTCCAAAAACATTTAGCTTTAATGTTAATGAGTTTTTTGGGTTCATTGAGAACATGGTTGTTGTTCAATAATAAAATTATTCCTCAAAAATACAACTTGCCTAATAATTCTGCACTCCCTGTATGACAGAGGATGTTCATCTTCTTTTTGTTTTCATATTTTAGTTTATATTTAATTGTGTTGTGGTTTGCAGTGTTTTGTGTTGTTACACTTTAAATACTGTATGTCTAAAAGGAAAAAGCTGAAAATTTAAATAGTTAAAAGTTGAAATGTGAATAGTTGTTTTTTGTGTTATATGATTTTAGAGCTGGGCGATAGAACGATAACGATATGTATCGCGATATAACTTTTACTCGATAGAGAAATTAAGCTATCGCGATAGACCTCGCCGCTCTTGTCCTCTTTAAAAAAAAAAAAAAAAAGGTCAGCCAATCCAAATTAAGTAGCGCAGAGCCGAACAAATCACAGCCGCAGCGTCACGTCGCGTGACTTGTTACGTACAGCACAAGTGCCAAGCCGCACGTGTGTTTGTTTGGGAAGCAGCCAGCGGGTAATGGAGCCAACGCGTAATGGAGGAAATGAGTGTGCCGACTAGAAAAATCAACCGAGCGTGACCGAAGAGAAAACAGATGATGGTTCCAATGCCGGAGAGATTGTCGAACGGAAGAGCCATAGAAGCTCCGTAGTGTGAAGGTATTTCGGCTATTTCAAGTCTGACAAAAAACAGAGTAGCGTGCACTGTAAATTGTGCCGAAAGCAAGTCTGGAAATACAATAAACTGGTGCATGCGTCACACTGTGCGCCACATTATTGTTTCGGTGAAATGAATTTCTACAATACTGTTACTGTTAATTCTACTCTCTGCAGTGTTTAAATGCTTACATATACACACAGTTACTGTCCGTCCACACATACGACTCGGTTCTGCTTCTATGCCCCAGCTTTGTTTACTTTTTCCCACCGAGGCTTCTAGACTTCTGATTGGCCAACATTTCTGCACGGTTAGGAATCTAGCGCCACCTGCTGCTTTGGCATGTTCATAGCAGCGTTTTCCTTCATTTCTGCCTTTATGTGTGGACGGGATTATTTTTTAAAACGAAAACGGAAAATCTCCGTTTTCAAAAATACCCGTGTACGTGTGGACGTAGCCTCAGTCTCTGACTGGAAGCGCTAATTCGTCATTCGGCTTTTGTCAGACTAAAGTAACTGTTAAAACTGTTTGAAAAGCTAAGCTATACAACAAGGAGAGATTGAGAATTTCCTTTTAGTTCTCAGTTTATTTGATATTGACAAGTTAGTCAGTTTTGTCTGTTCTTCTGTAAAACAAACTAAGATTTATTTTTAGAATTAATATTTTGTTTCTAAGTGGAATTGACAATTTAGTCTGTTTCGTTTGTTCTATTTTGAAACTTAAACGCTTTAGCGGCTGCCTTTTGTGTAGTTTGCAATATTTGCCTTTATTTATCTGAAAAAGTCTCATGTTCCTTAAGTACATCTACCCTGTTGAACTTATTATGGGAAATAAATATTTAAATAAAAACAAGCTGCTGATTATTTCACATTTTACTTGTGAGCAACGGGATGGGACAACACATAATACATACACTATATACTGTACTATATTGTACTATATACTCTATGTATAATAAGTTCAATGTACTTGAAACTAAGGCAATAAGTTGCAAAATGGGATGGGGATAGCCCAGCCTGGGGGTGTAGCCACCAGGGCATCCCACACACTCCTCAGACATAGGGCCACGGACCATGACACTTTCAAGTAGGAATGTGGTCTGAAGATTGGGAGCCAGACATCACCACACCCTCTGACTTCAAAAATCTTAGCTCGTACTTTTCTTCTTAGTCTGAGTTTTTGAATTATGAAGTTCTCAGTAGAGCAGTCCTGCAGTTGGGTCCCGCACTTCCTGCCACAAGGCTAGACCTGGCATCATCTCCTCTTTGCCAAAGCTCCTGTGAGGCCTTGGAAACTGCCAAGTAACGACTCACAACCTTGGCCAGTCGCTTGAAGAGGTACACCAGAGAGACAGAAGGCAGGAGAATAAACCAGGTAGATCCACAAGTGCGAGATCTACCAAGGAGATGCTCTGTCCCCACTGCTGTTCTACATAGGCCTGAACCCCCTCAGTGAGATCATTAACAGGACAGGCTACAGATACCGGCTACGGAATGGAGCAGTTGTCAGCAACCTCCTGTACATGGATGACATCAAGCTATATGACAAGAGTGAACAAGACATCAATTCACTGATCCACACCACCAGGATATACAGCAATGACATCGGAATGTCGTTCGGACTGGAGAAGTGTAGTCGGATGGTAACAAAGAGAGGGAAGGTAGTCAGAACTGAGGGGATTGAACTACCAGAAGGCAACACTGCAGACATAGAGGACAGCTACAAGTAACTGGGGATCCCACAGGCAAATGGGAACCATGAAGAGGCCGCTAGGAAAGCTGCAACCACCAAGTACCTGCAGAGGGTCAGGCAAGTCCTGAGGGGTCAGCTGAACGGTAAGAACAAGATCCGGGCTATCAACACCTCCCACCACCTCAAAAACTCTCAAATGACATCCTGTACTTGTGTACAACTTAGCTTAGAGAATAACTTCACAAGGCAACTATTTAAACACAAGGGTGCTACCAGTGTGTGAATGGGTGGATGACTGGATATGTAAAGCGCTTTGGGGTCCCTAGGGACTAGTAAAGCGCTATATAAATACAGGCCATTTACCATTTAACACCTACGCCCTGCCCGTGATCTGGTATCCTGTTGGGATAATAAGCTGGCAAAAGGAGGAGATAGAAGCCACTGACATCAAGACAAGAAAGCTCCTGACCATGCATGGAGGGTTTCACTCCAAGTCCAGCACCCTAAGGCTGTACGCTAAGCGGACGGAAGGAGACCGGGGACTGGTGAGTGTCAGCACCATGGTCCAATATGAGACAATGAACATCCACGGATACACCAAGAAGATGGCCCCAACTGACCATGTGCTCGGTGAATACCTCAGGCAGCAGAAACCCAAGAGTGAGGAGGAACCGTCATGGAAGGACAGGCCCCCTATACGCCCCAAGATATATATATATATATATATATATATATATATATATATATATATATATATATATATATATACACAGACGAGACAAGGGAAGCAAAACTAGACACACTAACATGAGACACAGACTTTCAAAGTAAAACAGGAAACATGAGGGCAGAAGAACAAAACCTAAGAACTAAACTCTTAACTAGAATTAAACTGAAACATAGGATAATAATAATCAAAACAGCACAACTAGAGAATTAGAACATAAACCATAATACAGAATAATACCAAAACACAAGAAACTGAAAATGCTGGGTCGAAATGACCAAGAACCGTGACAGGTCGGGAACGTCTTCTGTCTCCTGAACAGGAGACTGTAATCGTCAACAGAAATAATCTGAGAATGAAACGGGTCTACAGGGTGCCATTTGAACACAATTCAGAAAGAGTCAAAGAATTGTGATACAACTATGTGCAAGCAAGTCCCATACAATCCCACAATTGATGCATACTCTAAACACTGTATAAATGACAGTGTACAGATTTCAGTACTGTACAGTAATCATACTCTGATTGTGCTTCACATTAGTGACCACTCTAAATCTGTATTACGTATCATGTGTGTTTCATAGATTCAGGAGAGGTGGCTACAGTGGAGCACCAGTTCATCTTCATTGATGAGGTTGGATTCAACTTAAAAAAAAAAGAAAAAAAAAGAAAAAGGAAGGCGAGGAAGGAATGCCACTGGCCAGCATGCCATTGATGAAGTCCCTGGCCAGTGTCGTGGCCATCATAATGTGTGCAGCAATTTCCAACCATGGTGTCATCCATCACCATGCAACCCTTGGCCGCTACCACACTGCCCATCTGATCACATTTCTGGACATCCTACATCCTACACATGGCCCAGAGCAGCTCAGGTTTGTTGTCATTTGGGACAACATAAGTTTCCACCGGGCTGCTCTGGTTTGTGATTGGTTCACTGCCCACCTTTGCTTCTATCTGTCTTATTAGATGTTCTTTTTAGGTTAATTTTACGCTCAGCAAAGCTGTTCTCCAATGTTGATGAAGGGGACCGGTCCTTATAATCCCTATGCACTCGCTCCCAATCCTGTCTCTGTTTTGGGAGGTGTGGGGTGGGAGGTGTGTAAAAAAATTTCAGACTTGCACGTCGCCAAATTGACCTGGAGAGGTGCAAGTGAATTATTTTTCACGGTTTCTGATGTTGGGACAATAGTGGCGAGGGTCCGATTACAGATCCCTTTTTCCAGTCTATTCGTATGAGGTTGTTGTTATGGCCCTGGGCATAATGTGTTTTGGTGGCTGTTTCTTGTTCTGTGTCTTTAAGTCTTTGCAGGTCCCTGATTGGACTAGCTGACGGCTGCGGATTGGTCTCCCTATTCATGCGGTTGCTTTCAAAATCCCTCAACAGCAGTTGTCCCGGGGCAGCAACTGACAGCAGCAGCAGACCTGACCCTGGCCTCAAACTCTGTGATATTTGTGATTCTCGTGACCTATTGAGCTTGTATATAGTGTGTGAATTAGCCTTCTCTTGTAAATAGCACCTTGTAAATAGTCACTGAAGCCGAAGGGGTGAGCTGCCTTGTTGTTTTCTGTATTGTTTCCTCCTGTTTATTCAGTTAGGGAGTTAGGAGTAGCATTTGTCTTTTGTTTGTTCTTTTCATCACGTAGGGTTAAGGTAGCACCTCCTTGACTGATTAAGCTGGTTTTGTTTGTTATTTTGGCCTTTGTTCACCCCGGAGTCACGCTTCAGTTTAGACAATAAACCACTGTTCACTAAGAAATCGTTTTCCCCCTGTGTATAGTTTGGGGACCAGGGCGGGGTCAATCTCTTCAACTCTTATGTTACGTTCCTGTACCCCTAGACTGGGGCGTAACATTGTGTTGATAATTCCTCTCCTGCAGGGGTGGATTGAGAGTCCCGCAGGGGAGGGTGCATCCCCCCGTACTCCCTGGGCGATTCCTGTCCCTTCATTTAAACCCATGTTTGCTGATCTTTGATCTTTGGTACACTGCAGACTTCTCCCACAACTCCACCCAGTACTTCCTGCAGACGTTCTCTGACGACTCTGCAATAGTTGGCCTCATCACTGATGGGGACGACAAGGAGAGGACCAGTGTTGGGACTAACGCGTTATTAAGTAACGCGTTACAGTAACTACGTTATTATTGTGGTAACGAGCACGGTAACTAGTTATTATGCCAAAATCAGGAACGCGTTAGTCGTTACTGGGATTTAGATAGGGTCGTTACTCATTACTTCGTGTGGTGGCTATCGCGGAGCTTCCACAGATTCAGTAACATTAGCAAGTGGTGGAGGCCAGCAGGTGGATGAAGGAAAAGGGACACAGAAGGAAAAGAGACCCGAGGCGGCCGCCGGTCCAAGTGTGAACTGAACTTCAGGTAAGAAGTTATGACCTGCAGTCTCTCTGGGTCAGATATGAACCAAGTTTAGGTGGAGTTTATTTTCGTTATTATGACTTTTTCCGTACTGCGTGCTAGCTAGCATGACGGAGTTTCTATACAGCTGGGTGGGTGCTATGAAGTTAATGATGTTTAACTTAATTTTGTTCATAAGTTATTAGAGTTGCCAACCGTCCCGTATGGTATTCAGAGAAATATTACGCGTTTCTTATTGAGGTGAAAAGGAACAGTTTGTCCCGTAATTCAGCTACAATGAAAAAGACACAAAGCTGGAGTTATTCTGTGTTTACGCTGCACAGCTGCCTCTTCTTCTTTCATTCTCCCCCTCCCTCTCCCGTTTCTACTTCAATCATGAAAACTGATCAATGATCAGCTGATCGGCTTTTCTCTCTTGTTTGTTTATCGCCCACTTTGCGCCGAAAGAGGAAACCAGCGGATGTCGCGCTAAACAACAGCAGCACGTTTAAGCTTGATCAGCTGTTGTTAGAATTTATTTAATATTAATTTCTAGTTTCAGCTGATGTTTGCTGGAGCCACAGCTGCAAAAAAGCTACTGGTCATGATATGGTTTGGTTATGTGGTGAGAGGGAAACATGAAGATGAAACCAGGAGATGTCCTCACTGGATCATCAGAGCTGAACAGGTGATGGAGAAACAGGTTTACCTTTTAGGTGACATGAATGAGTTGAAGAGAAGTTATGAACTGTTTCTGAGAGACAAATAACCCCAGGATCCTTTTTTAGGTAGCTGACAGCTGGTAACTGTGCAGGTGCGGATCTAGCAAAGAGTGGCCAGGGGGGCATGTAGGGCATTAACAGGGAGAGGGGGGCACAAAGAAATACTTTTCTTTCTTATTCTCATTTAAAATGTCTAGCTTTCAAAAAAATAATTATCTGAGTCTTACAACAAACAATTGATAGATTGATGCATATATACCATCAAAACAGTGTACATAACTGTCACATCAGTGTTTATTTTCATTCAAAGGCTTTATGATTTTTCCTATAATGGTGGGCCGGTCTCTAGTCAAAATGCCCGGGCCAATTTTCTGTCCCAGTCCAGCCCTGTATGCAGCTCATCTGCAGTCTGGTGTTACCTACATCTTCCTATTCAGAAGGCAGAATTTCTGAGTTCTGAGTACAATCGAAAGCACTACGACTGCGGTTTTTGTGTTGGATGTAAAAGGCGCACATGACTCTGTGACGTAGGCTAGAATCATGGCAGCAGTCAATGACGGTCCAGGCGTGGGATTTCTCTCGTGGAAATATGCACATTATCTTTTCCTTTCTATTGGTAATTGGCACAGTGCACTTGTGGCAAGTAAGTAAGCTAGAAGACTGGCAAAGTTATGGAAGAAACACATTAACAAGAGAATTCTGAGTAAAACCAAAGTTACTTTCCCTAGTAACTAGTTACTTTGAAAGTAACGAGTAACTTGAAGTAACTGAGTTACTTTTGAGAGAAGTAACTAGTAATGTAACTAACTTACTATTTTAAAGTAACTTACCCAACACTGGAGAGGACTGACCCAAGGCTTTGTGGATTGGTGCCATCAGAACTACCTCCAGATCAACACTAGTAAAACCAAGGAGCTGGTGGTAGACTTCTGCAGGCACAAACATCCTCCACTGCAAGGGCTGCAATAGAAAGCCACCAAGTGAATAATAAGGGAAGCACTTCAATTAAGAATCTGGAGGGTCTCATAAGAACGCGGAAGGGCACCTTTCGTGTTACTATGACATGCCTCGTCCCTGAAAAATTGTTAGTATGCCAGTATGCCAGTGTTGGGTATGAGAATGCTCTGTTCTTAAAGGTGGGAACCACCAGTCCCACTCTGCTGTCATGAGGTACTGCTCCTGACACAACATTCCAGAGTGTTGTGTCAACCAGGTACCTATCAGCTGCCTCCGATGTCCCACAGGCTACCCAGGCCCGATAGGACTCCTGATGGCTCCCATCACCTCTGGTGTTCACCATTTGGTTCGGGGTTGCCACCATGACAGTCACTAACCACCTTGCAGCCACAGCTCATTGTAGCAGCTTCAGTAATGGAGGTGCTGAACATGGTGCATTCGGACTCCCCAGTCTCCCTCGGAATGTTGTTGAAGCTCTGCCGGAGGTGTGAGTTGAAGTGTCCCAGCGCACCCTCACTGGATGTGTGAGGCCTGTCTGTGTGATCCAACTCACCACCAGGTGGTGATCAGTTGACAGTTCAGCACCTCTCTTCACCTGAGCATCCTGAATAAATGGCTGCAGGTCTGGTGATATGATTACAAAATTGGTCACCAGAACTACAGCCCAGGGCGTCTTGGTGCCACGTGCACTTATGGACACCCTTATGTTCGAACATGGTGTTCGTTATGGACAAACTGTGGTTTGCACAGAAATCCAGTAACAGAACACTGGTCGGGTTCAGCTCCGGGAGGCTAGTCCTCTGAATCACGCCCCTCTAGGGCATGATTACGTCTACTGAAATGCATCTACTGTGATGAAGTCTACTCCCCACTGATGTGTAATAAATTATTGAAAAAGTAAATGTTATCAAGAAATGATCAAACAACACAAGGCTTTTAGGGAACACTAACTGTTAAGTTTCTATGCCATATGTTAGAAAAAGATAAAGAGCAGTGACTAAAGTGGTGGGTGGGTTCTTTTACACTTTGAGAGAAGCCAATTGAATCTAATAATTGATTAAATGCCATGTTGAGGCTGCCATTTTTAGGATCTAAATGCATTTTTAAATCACCCACAATAATTATTTTATCTGAGCTGTGCACTAAATCAGATAAAATGTCTAAGAAATCAGACAGAAACTCTGTATGGCCCAGGTGGACGATAGATGATCATAAACAAGACTAGTTTTTAAGTTTTCCAGCTAGGGTGGGCAAGGCTAAGCATCAGGCTTTCACAATTGAATTAAAACTCTGTCTTGGTCTTTGGTTAATTAGCAAGCTAGTGAGAAAGACTGGATAGTATCGATCACATGTCACATTTTGCAGGGTTTAATGAATTTGGCCAGATTTATAGAAAAGAGAGCTGCTCAATCCACAGTGGGATAGATGCTGTCTCTCCTAACAAAACCAGTTTTCCTCCAGAAACTTTCCCAAATTGTCTATAAAGCCCACATCGTTTTTTGGACACCACTCAGACAGCCAGCAATTTAAGGAAAACATGCGGCTAAACATGTCATTCCTAGTTTGATTGGGCAAGGGACCACAGAAAACATTGTTTTGGCAAAGCTACGTACCAATTCAATATTAATTTTAGTTGCCTCCAATTGAGGTAACCGGGTGTCATTACTGCCGACATGAATCATAATTTTACTGAATTCATGTTTACCCTTAGCCAGCAGTTTTAAATTTCCCTCAATGTTGCCTGCTCTGGCCCCTAAAAAACAAGTATGGTTACTGGTGTCTCTAGCTTCGCATGACTCAGAACAGAATCGCCAATTAAACAGAAACAGAATCCCTGGCGGGTGTGTCGCTGGGTGGGGAAAAACCGGTTAAAAACATGTTCTGGGGGTTTTAAGACTGTTTCCTCCTCATTTTCACCCAGCAGTCCTGTTTTCCTGGCTGCTTGGGACAATCTGCTGGGGGACCTAATGGGGCCTACACTACCTTCGGCTGAACTGGCTACAGGGGCCTGGCTAGCTATGAATTTTTTAAGGGTGGGAAGCAGAGTCTCCAATTCAGTGATAAAATTTATTACAAGAATAAATATTATTGCTAAAGGTGGCCAGGTAGTAATTAAACATCCGACACAATGTGCAGGAAAGTGCAGGAGGGGCTGTTGAAGAGTCCATGCTGCTAGCAAGTTGGCTATGAGGTAAGGTAAACTAGCAAATCTCTAAAGGCACAGTGAGTGAATACTATGAATTCACTAGATGGGACCACATTCTCGGTAGCGATGAGGGATGAGGAAGTATGAACTGGTGCTGTGGTTTGGGGAAGGGCCTCAAAGGGCACTGGCGACATCTCCCGGGCCAGGCAGATCTCCATGTACTAACGAGAAGTGAATGAAGGAAAAGGAAGAGAGGAGAACAGAGTGAAAATTGGGGGGGGGGCATGAAAATGACAACAGCGGGTATTGGTGAAGGGGGCATTTATAGCCTGAGACTGGAGGGGGTGTGAAGGAGGATTGGTCCCGCTCCTGAAATTTAGATGATATCACCACTTCACTAGCTGGGACCACAGCTAGCGGGATGAGGAAGTATGAACTAGTGCTGCGGTTTGGCAAAGGCCTCTAAGGGGACTGGCAACGGCTCCTGGGCTGGGCAGATCCCCAAAGAAGACATCCCCTACTGGAGTGAAGACTGGGCATTACGGAGGTATTGGAGATTGTTGCTTTATTTACCTCTTAGTCATTTGGATACCTCCCCATGTCAATAACTGCTTGACTGTCCTAGCGTTATGCAGAGAACATCTCTGTTTAACGAAAAAGCAAAAGCAAACTCGAGCGGAGTGAGCTCTTTTGCCCGAGAAGGGGCAGTACCACGTATGATGATGAACCGTTGTGGCAACTGATCATCCTGGGAAGAGCAGGCTGCGTGAGAGGAGGAAGAATGAGCTCAGCTAAATCGATATATATTTACCAGCAATGATTTGTTGGCCAAGGTTAGTGGATACAGGAGAAGGTTTTGGGGCCGGCGGGTTGGGAGGAGGAATCGCTGAGGCCAACGAATACTGGGCAGTATTAGCCTGAAAAAATGGGGCCTGGGCTAAAAGGCTTTGCCAGATGCTGCTCGAAGCTTCACCGATGAGAGGAGGAAAAACTGCTGGGGGATGTATGGTCAGATGCGTGGTTGTAGGAATGCTAGCTGAAGTATTGTAGAAAGGAGCAGAGGTGAAAGGAACTGGCATCCCAGTGCCGAGGTTAGCTGCAGAGTTTAGCAGAGGAATGAGTGGCTGAGGACCTGGCCAAGACGGTGTGCTGAGGCGCATTGCGAAGGAGGGATCAGAGACCGCAAAAACTGGCAACCCTGGCCGAGTGCCACGCCCAGTAGGAGGAGCAGCTGAGGAGGGAGCGTGTGGAGTGGTGGAGAGATGCAGCCGTTGCTGGCAGGGTGAGGCTGTAAGGAGTGAGGAAGCATCGTTAATTGAGGCTCTGTTCAGTGAACGAGAGCGGGAGCGCTGAGATGTTAAGAAGAAATGGAATAATATAGCCCTGTTGTCAGATTGGAGAAAGCGAATGTCTCTCTCTTTCAAGACTTGTTGAAGACAAGCGACAGTCCAGTCTGAGATCTTCAATATTAAATAGTCTTCCGGAGACCTCACTGGGGCGTGGGAATGGTGGTGTGTCCTCGGAGTTGGACGCTGAGATGGCTCTGATTTCTGGGATGCTCCGCGGGGCTGGACACGCATCTTGGAGCAGTCTGGAGTGGAGTTTAGCTGTGAACCATTGCTGGAGACAGATCTTCCTCCGGTAGCGGTTCAGAGGTTGTAGTTTCGAGGGGATGGGGAGTGACCGGAGCTGCTGTAATGCTGAATCGAGCGGAGAGATATGGCGGACCAGACGGCCGAGTGGCGAGGATGGCTGCTAGGAGGCTCCCCAGATGGGCCGGTGGTAGTCCGACTCTCTGCAGCGGCCCCACTAGGATGTTTAGGTTGCAGTTCCTGGACTGCCTGGGGAATATCATATGGAGAAAGAGTGAGGTCTTGGTCCAATTGGCAGAGCGACAGGTAATCTATGGTGATGAGCCAAATGGGTGAGTAGGATTCGAGCTCTTAGAACATCCGCAAGTCGTCTGACGACGAGGGGTGTTTGCGTGAAAATGGGAACAGCGGGTATTGGTGAATCTAAACAGATAAGCTACACTAAAACCACTGTGTGTTGGAACAGGAAGTGATACTCTACCACAGAGAGTGAATACCAAGTTACAGCGCCACTCAAAGGAGAGGAGGAGAAGGTAAAGGAAGCTTGATAAAGGAAAGGTGTGCTGGTCCATTTGCTTTGTTACAGGGCATTTGATTAAGGGCACAGAATAGATCTTCTGTTGATATTGATGCATCTAACATCCTAACTTGATGTTACATTAAATGAAGAAGGTCTGTAGAATTGAGGAACTTGTGAATATCTGCAATATTTAGGTTATGCAAGTTCATCTAAAACTTCCTATAGAATATACAGTAGAAAGGCTTCCAGACTGAGTCTTTAATGACTGCTATTATTTATTTGTTTTCCTTAAGTCGATTTTCTGCAGATTTACCTGATTTATTATTGTACTCAAATTTGTCATGTCAGTGTAATATCTGAAATATCTCCAGTATCAGTGGGTACCTGAACTGGAGTTGGAGGGGAAAGTTGTCAGAAGTGGAAAAAACACTGACACCTAATATCATGTGCAAAATAACATATATGAAAATATAATAATGCTAATATACCTTTTTAATTTGCAACTGGCCACCAAACGATGAACAATCCCTTAAACAACAGAAAAAACATTTAATAATTTTTAGAAAATTCCACCCATGTGAACCGTTCACTGTTTTTTTGTCCTGTTCTGTTTTTAACAGGCGCTTTAGCGTGAAACCACCTGTTAGTCATCTGTAGAGTGTCTTGCCCTAATGTAGGAAAATGGTGTGGTCTATTGTATGTAAAGTGTCGACACAGGCCTGTCTGCATGCCATACACAGTTACTAAGATAAGACTTTATTTATCCCATATTTGGGATAAATAAAGTCATTACTGTCATTACTGTAATGACTGTAACATTACTGTTACAGCCAGTAACAGTAATGTACAGGTAAAATACAAAATACCAGGTTTTAATACACACTTTGATCCCAACAAAGTGTTACAATGGAGGTTACATTTCCTTGTGTTTTTAGTAGCTGCTCCTTTTTGCATTTTTCTTGCGTGATCATGTGTGACTGGATAGAGACCTCATCATTAAAATGCTAAGGGACCTTTGTATTATTACTTGGAAGCAGATCAACAAGCACTGTCATACATAATTCCTGGAATGTGAAGAAGGTTATGTTTCTACACAGCAGTGTTGTTTATTAGCTCCTCAACAAGGTTAGCTGAGCGCTCCTAACAGACAAAAAGCGGTTCTGGAAGCAGACAAAAGAGCCGTGAGAGAAGATGAACAGAGATGTCATTCCCAAAACATTTCAACTTGTGACAGCTTAATGCTGGTGACTGCAGGCCCCGTGGCAATTTTAATAATGCCCCTCTATTCTATTTACATTTTTTTCCTGCTGCTGTTTTTTCACTTTGCTTTCTTGCTCTCCCTCTATCCCTCCATCCTCTGCCTGTCAAATATGTCCATGGAGAGAGAAGCCAAGCGCCTGTCATGTTCACAGCATGACGCCTCCTTACTCATTATACACCGGTGACATCATTACAAAAGCAATCACAGGGCTGTGGTAAATAGCAAGCTAATTAAAAAAGACAGGCTGATGGACTAACAAATGTGTATGCTGAGCCCATAGCTGCATGAACATATGAATACTTAGTGGCAGCCTCAGCTGCTTCTTTCTAGTTTATGGTTTTGTAGCTAACATGAATGATTGCCTGAGTCACTTGTTAGAACTCGACTCTTCTGACCTTTCCTAGATTTATATTTATACTGTGACCTTTAAGATACAATATGCATTTAATATGGGTTTTTTTTGTATTTTGTTTATTGATTTACCTATTCCCAATTAAATTTTTCCTGTTCATTTGTTTGTTTGTTTGTTTTTTCATTTTTAATGCATTTTAATTTTAATGTCTAATTTTGATTTTGCTTTCCTTTATCTTCATGACTGTCATTGTTGTGATTTGGTGCTATATAAACTGAATAAAAGTAAACTTCTTACACACACAACAGACATTTTATATTGTACAAGAGAGTAAGGCAAATCGTGAGGGGTCGGCTAAATGGCAAGAATAAGATCCTATCAACACCTACACCCTGCCGGTGTTCAGGTACCCTGCTGGGATAATAAGCTGACCAAAGGAGGGGATGGAAGCCACTGACATCAAGACAAGGCTGCTCCTGACCATACATGGAGGGTTTCCAGCACCCTGAGACTGAATGCTAAGCAGAAGGAAGGAGGCTGGGGACTGGTGAGTCTCATCCTGTATTGCGGTACTGACACTCACCAAACATCCATGAAAACATTAGGAAGATGGCTCCAGCCTACCAGGTGCTCAGTGAATACCTCAGGCAGCAGAAACCCAAGAAAGAGGAGGCACCGTCATGGAAGGATAGGCCCCTGCTTGGCATGTACCACTATGACCATGCCTAAAAATGTGTGTCAGAAGTGTTCTGAGCCACATGTTCGAAATGCAGAGAAAAACAAAGAAAGAGGCAACGATTCATTTTTTTTCTACCGGGTAACTTAACGCACTTAATATTTTGTTAGATTTGAAAGACAATTATCAAAATCCATGATAATCTTATCCCTGTTACTTTGAAGCCTGTCCTACTTTAAGGAAAAATGGGCAACCAGAAGAGCAAACACAAAAATAATAGAAAAGCTCAAATTATAAAACAAAATTAAGAAAACAGTGGAAAAACTGCTCATGGTTTAGTTTCTATCCCACAGTGAATTACAGAAAAACTATCATGACACAAGGACGAGCTCAGACTGTTCCCCAGGCTAATGACCTGCATTTTTATCTGTTTTAGATTATGGTGATCTGCTGTACATGAATGCTTCCGCCCAGTGTCTTCATAAGATTGACTCAGTTTATCATGCCTCCTTACGGTTTATTACAAACTGTAGGGCCTTGACCCATTGTTGTGATCTGTACGCTCGAGTGGGATGGCCTTCGTTGTCCTCCAGGAGGTTTGCTCACTGGTGCATCTTTATTTATAAGGCCCTGCTTGGACAAATGCCCACCTACATTTGCGATCTGCTCACACGGAGAAGTACTGTTTCTTACAGCCTGCGTTCAAGCGATCTTTTATTGCTCAATGTTCCATTTGCCAGAACTGAACTGGGAAAGAGGGCTTTTACTTATGCTGCCCCTTTCACATGGAACATGATGCAAAAAGACTGGAAGATAGCAGATCTTATTTCATTAAATGCTTTTAAGTCCAGATTGAGAGAGCCAGAGAAAAATGTTTTTAAAATGTAATTGTTATTTATAATATGTATGTAACTTTGTAATTTCAACGTGTTGTCGCCTCTTGGCCAGGACTCCCTTGCAAAAGAGGTTTTTAATCTCAATGGGACTTTTCCTGGTTAAATAAAGGTTAATAAATAATAAATAATAATAAAATTAAAAACCATTTTCAGGTTATTTAATAGATTTTAGGACAATTAACTTTTGTTTCATTTTGACAAATCATATATGTTGTTGGTCCAAAAACAGCTTTTAATAATGGAAATGGGATCCCCAAGATTACTGAGAAGAGTTTTGCCCTCAATAACAATCCCTACATCAGAAGGTTTAATGGACCTGTCTTGGTTTTGCAACAGGTCCTTCATCACATCCTCAGCTAAAGCCTCTTGAACACATAGATCAATATGTTATGTCCTATTGACATATTAAAACTTGGATAACCTTACTTTTATCTCACATTTTTCAAGACATGGACACAAGACACAAACTGTTGAAATCTAAATTTACATTTGAACACTGAAGTCTAAACTTTTTAAGTAAATGCTGTTCTCTTATGTATTTCATATTTTTAGTTTTTCTACTGGGCAAATGGTCTCTCAGTGTGAAATATGGGAGGAGTGGTTGGTTTGGAAAAGGGGGCTTTCCGCAGTGATACACATGATACAAAAAGTTATTTGATGTTTCCTTTATAACATGTTGACAGAGGTGAATGAGCCTCCTTGTTGACCATTTTATATCTGTGTGATGTATTTAAATACATAACCAACAATGAAGTGCGTGTCTAAAGCAACATGGAGATTGGTAGAGCAATAACTCTTTGTCTTCTTGTCTATGGCTCAAGGTGTCTGAACTCTGGGATATTGTTTGGGGGCTCGGTGGAACTCTAATCTAATCTAATATTAATTTGTTGCACAGAAACTTGTGATCCCATTAGCCAAAATATTGAGCTTTTAAAATGCCTGAAAGTGATTTACTGCACCAACCTTAAAGTGTTTGATTAAAGCATTTGCATCTTCTCCTAGATGGTCAATGAGACATCGTATGATCACCTCATTTGTATTCTCAATAGGAATTTCCCTCTGTACAACACAAAGTCTAAGCTGTTGGCAAAATATGTAACACTGCACAATCTTTTTGATTTTCTGTGCAAGCTTAAACATAACTATAGCAGTTGAATTAACAGTAGCTAAATTAAACACTTGGTAGGACGTGTATTTCTGGAGCAACAAAAAGTAAATTCCACAATACAAAAAAAAAAGGAAAATCTGACACATGCCATAGAAGAATCTGTCCTTGATGTTTCTGATGCCAAGCTCTTGGCTCATGACATCATATCTTCTATGTGCCAAGGTTCTGTACATTAAATTGTTATTGGTTGGGCTGTTTTTCTTCTTACAATGATCAATAAGTTGTTGTCAGTCAAGATCTTGTTGTTCTTTACAGTCTTCTACATAACATAGTGTGGAAGAAATGGCATTTCTCCCTTCTGTGTTTCCTTTATATTTGTTGCTGGTGTCCTGTCACCAGGCTGCTTGTTCTTCAGTGAGTTGCGAGTAGCCTCTGAAACTCAAAAACTTCATAACTTTGACCTGTAATTTCTCATCTTGTACTTAAGACTATACATCCATCCAATCCAGCCATTACCACTGCCTGACTTTGTCAGACATAGGTGCTTTTAGACTAAAGCCTCTGCCACTTCACCAATCTGAAGGCCTGTACATGTGCAGCTGTACATGTACTCAGCTAATTTTTCCATAATTTCTGACTTGAGATTCAAAATTCAAAGTGTTTATTGTCATGTGTACAGAAGAAATAGCATTTCTCTGTGCAAGGAAATTCTTCCTTTGCTGTCCATACACAAATGCCAAGTTAGATAGGGTTGAAGAAACAAGAAAAATAAGGATAAAAATAAGACAAGACATTAAGATAAATAAATATAAAAGGATAAAAATAGTGAACGATAAATAAATAAGTACAAAAATAAGTAAGTGAAGACAAGTGAGGTATGCAGATGTCAATGTACAAATGAGCTTAATGTGCAAAATGAACTTAGTGTGCAAAGTGTCCTGATGTGCAAATTGCAGTTGAGGTAGGTCAGCTGTTAAGGAGTCTGATAGCAGTGGGGAAGAAGGAGTTGTTGAGTCTGGGTGTTCTGGATTTCACACTTCTGAACCTTCGTCCCGAGGGCAGAAGTTTGAATAGTCCGTGTTGAGGGTGTGTGGGGTCTTCGAGGATGGAGGCAGCTCTCCTCTGGACTCTGTGATGGTAGTTGTTATCACTTTCTACAGGTGTTTGTGGTCCATAGCAGTAGTGCTGCCGTACCATGCAGTGATGCAGCTGGTCAATGTGCTCTCTGTAGAAGCTGCTGAGGATCTTGGCATAACAAATTTCCTCAGCTTTCTCAGGAAATACAGCCGCTGCTGAGCCCTCTTGACCAGCTGTGTGGTGTTCAGAGTCCAGGTGAGGTCCTCACTTATGTGAACGCCCAGACACCTAAAGCTGCTCGGCCTCACCCACTAAACAGCGGCTGGTGAGGCTCTTTTTCTTTCTCATGTCCACTATCATATCCTTTGTTTTATCAGTGTTGAGGGTAAGGTTGTTGTCCTCACACCATGACACCAGACCGGCCACCTCTCTCCTATAAGCCGCCTTGTCCCCACCAGTGATAAGACCGATCACTGCGGTGTCATCTGCGAACTTCAGTATGATGTTCTCTTTGTTGGAGTTGATACAGTCATGTATGAACAGGGTGTAAAGGATGGGGCTGAGGATGCAACCCTGTAGAACTTCAGTGTTTGTAATAATCCTGACAGACTGAGGCCTGCAGGTCAAAAAGTTCTGTAGCCAGTCACAGAGGGTGGTGTGCAGGCCGAGTGTAGACAGTCATCCCTCACAAACTCATTCACAAACTGTGTTGAAGGTGGAGCTGTAGTCAACAAATGTAGGAGTCATTATTTTCGAGGTGGGAGAGGTAATAGTGAAGGGCAGCAGCTATGGCGTTTGACATGGACCTGTTGGGAATATTGCTCTTATGTAGGCCAGCACCACTCTCTCAAAACACTTTGCAATGATTGGAGTGAGTGCAACTGGTCTGTAGTCATATAGGCAGGTGGCTGGGCTTTTCTTGGGGAGGGGGATGATAGTTGTGGTCTTGAAGCATATGGGAACGATGCTCTGGCTGAGGGAAAGGTTAAAGATGGAGGTCCAGGGATGTTGTCTGGTCCTGCTGCCTTGCAGGAGTTGATCTTCCTCAGGACCTTGTGTACTTGGTCTATTGAGACCGCTGGCGGTGGAGAGGGTCAGATGATCTGGGGGTTCTGGAAGGTCTTGGAGGGCTGTAAGGTCTCAGAGATCTGGGAGGTCTGGGGGGTCTCAAAGCAGGTGTTAAACACGTTGAGATCATCCGGCACACCGCCTGCAGAGCTGATGGTGTTGGTGGTGGCCCTATATTCTGTGATGTGCTGCAGGCCTTGCCACATCTGCCTGGGGTCAGTAGAAGAATAGAAGCCATCCAGCTTCTCTCTGTACTGCCTCTTAGCTGCTGTAATGGTTTTCCTCCGTCCATAGTTTGCAGCTTTGTACTCCATCTCATTGCCTGATCTGAATGCAAGAGACCGCATCATGTGTTGTACCTGACTGGTGATCCAGGGCTTCTAGTTGGGGAACTTTCTGATTTGTGTGGTGGGCACAATATTGTCATCACAGGCGCTGATGTACCCAGTCACATACTCAGCGTAGTCCTTTATGTTGACAGAACAGTCCTCCATAGTGGCTGCAGTTTGAACCACATCCCAATCTGTTTGAGCAAAAGAGTCCTGCAGGATGGTCTCAGTCTCTGGGGTCCAGAATTTAACAGGTTTGGTTACAGGGTATGTTTGTTTCAGCTTCTGTCTGTGTCAAAGGGAAATTGTGTTTATATAATGTGATCAGCTTCATGAAATGTATTCTTTAATTTTCAACTAAGCAAATGTCTACGTGGCTTTTGACATGAACTCTTCTGTGATAAACAACTTACAGCTTCCTCTTTCTGCACTGTAAAAAAGAAAAAGTTGAGAAAACGTAAAATTTCAAGGCAACATGATGCAAGAGATTTTTGAGTTTTCTCAACTTTTGCAACTGTTGTTGACTTAACTAAGATTTACAAGTTCTGCCAACTTGGTTCTTCTTGTTCACCTATATGTATCTATATAAACAAAGGAAAATGTATGCGATGTGATTATACTTGAAAGAACACTCAATGAATAGATATAGAATAAAACAAAGCACAATTCAATGTTATCTAAAAGCTTATTTATTTTGTTCAACAGTGCTTTCAGTACATTTCAGAATGTCATGGGAAGTAGGGTGAATTTCTGTTAAAAAAAAAAGAAAGAAAGAAAAAGAAATAACAAACAAACAAAAATGTGTTGCCAGTTTCTTTTTGGTGCTTTGAGCACCCCAGCAGAGACGTTAAAATTCCAGAGTCCAGAACCAAAAAAGCAAAGTGTCGAGCAACTTAATAATTCACGCACACACCCTGACCGTCTTGTAAAAGCTGAACATAACTATTGCACCTTAAATAGGGTAATTCCACAAACGATTGCCTATGTACCCAGACATTGACATTTTACATGGGCTTACTATAATGAACTATGGAAGTTAAAAGTTATTAGAAATGTTACCATCAATGAAGAGGAAACTAACAGGTAAAACACCAGTTCTATGCTTCATGTGAAGTGGAAAACACTATAACAAATCTTTTAAAATACTACAAGACAAATTTTCACCATATATTCTCAACAATACAGATTCATCTGACTAAAATTTACATTTCAAATAATGATTTATCCACTTCACCTTCATATTGTCCGACCAGGTCAAAATAAGATGGCCTCAATTGCTTTAAAGGTGTAACTCATCTGCTTTGGATAATCAATGTTGAGGGCATACAGAAGGCCAAAGAGGTATGCCAAGGCAGTAGAGAGATCTGGAATGTTATGTAGCACGATGTCCCCTTCCAACACAACTGCATGTTCTCGCACAGACGTATCGGCATCGTCATCTTGTAGGATGGTGAGGATGGCAACTGATACACCGTTCAACACTGGTTCCAAAATGTCAGTGATCTGAAGAAAAGTAAAATATGAATTATTGAAAGCTAAGAAAAACTAAAGACAAAACAAATTTCTAAAGATTTTAACTTTAACCTCTATACCATGCTGGTCATTTGACTCATAGAGGTTTTAAGAAGAACAAGCTTATTTTCCTTTAATTAATGCCACCTTGTGAGTTTTGTACAAAACACATTTTCTGCTATGGAACACCCAAACAATGCCCAGCTGCTGCTCAGCAGAAAAAAAAGGAGTGAGAGTTATGAAAACTTCAATCGCCACTATAAAATTATTTGGACTGCACTGAGGACGTGTACATTTCCATTTTGGATTAACTCATCCTTTAAAAACATCTAATAGCAATTAGTTTTACTTGCATTACTTTTTTGTACTTACTAAGCATTTCAGGAAAACCTCTGTTGCATCCTCTCTGAGGAAAATGGGCTGGCCTCTCAGTGCTGGTGGGACACCATGTCAGATGCCTAAAAAGTATTCAGTGGAAAACAAGAATTTCAATTAGTGTAGTAACATGGTGTACTATACACAATGCAAAATCAGAACTCTCATAGTAATGAAAATAAAGCACAGGTCAGACCCAGCAACACACAAAACTTACAAAAAAAACAACAACAACATCATGTTAACAATTTTACTTTCTATTTACAAATTAAAAGAAATACTGCCAAATAAGAACAAAGCAATGACTGATGACATTAATTTTTACTGACATGTCCACCGATGTGTTTTGTTTGAAGCCAACATCTTTTTCAGTTTCTGTTAAGAGAAAAGTATACTCTCTTCTAAAAATTTCAGATAAAGAAGCACTTCACTCACCTGTTCATCAAGTTTATGCAGGAGGTCTTCCATCTCCTCACAAAGAGCTCCCTTCTTAGACCGGTACAGTTTCAGCAGGCCAGGCACAAATTTGTTAAGGGATGCATTGAAGGTCCCCAGGAGGTCTTTGCTTGTGATCCGATGAAATTTTTCAGATATCTAAACAAGACATTCACCAAAATATTGTCATTTATTCAGCACAGAAAATTCCTGGGTAGCGGTCTTGGACAGTCTGCACCATGTTACAGTGGGGCAAAATAGTATTTAGTCAGCCACCGATTGTGCAAGTTCCCCCACTTAAAATGATGACAGAGGTCAGTAATTTGCACCAGAGGTACACTTCAACTGTGAGAGACAGAATGTGAAAAAAAAATCCATGAATTCACATGGTAGGATTTGTAAAGAATTTATTCGTAAATTAGGGTGGAAAATAAGTATTTGGTCACCTCAAACAAGGAAAATCTCTGGCTCTCACAGACCTGCAACGTCTTCTGTAAGAAGCTTTTCTGTCCCCCACTCGTTACCTGTATGAATGGCACCTGTTTGAACTCATCATCTGTATAAAAGACACCCGTCCACAGCCTCAAACAGTCAGACTCCAAACTCCGCCATGGCCAAGACCAAAGAGCTTTCGAAGGACACCAGGAAAAGTATTGTAGACCTGCACCAGACTGGGAAGAGTGAATCTACAATAGGCAAGCAGCTTGGTGTGAAAAAATCAACTGTGGGAGCAATCATCGGAAAATGGAAGACATACAAGACCACTGATAATCTCCCTCGATCTGGGGCTCCACGCAAGATCTCATCCCGTGGGGTCAAAATGATAATGAGAACGGTGAGCAAAGATCCCAGAACCACACGGGGGGACCTGGTGAATGACCTGCAGAGAGCTGGGACCAAAGTAACAAAGGTCACCATCAGTAACACACTACAACGGCAGGGAATCAAATCCCGCAGTGCCAGACGTGTTCCGCTTCTGAAGCCAGTGCATGTCCAGGCCCGTCTGAAGTTTGCCAGAGAGCACATGGATGATACAGCGGAGGATTGGGAGAATGTCATGTGGTCAGATGAAACCAAAGTAGAACTTTTTGGTATAAACTCAACTCGTCGTGTTTGGAGGAAGAAGAATACTTAGTTGCATCCCAAGAACACCATACCTACTGTGAAGCATGGGGGTGGAAACATCATGCTATGGGGCTGTTTTTCTGCCAAGGGGACAGGACGACTGATCCGTGTTAAGGACAGAATGAATGGGGCCATGTATCGTGAGATTTTGAGCCAAAACCTCCTTCCATCAGTGAGAACTTTGAAGATGAAACGAGGCTGGGTCTTCCAACATGACAATGATCCAAAACACACCGCCCGGGCAACAAAGGAGTGGCTCCGTAAGAAGCATTTGAAAGTCCTGGAGTGGCCTAGCCAGTCTCCAGACCTCAACCCCATAGAAAATCTGTGGCGGGAGTTGAAAGTCCGTGTTGCTCGGCGACAGCCCCAAAACATCACTGCTCTCGAGAAGATCTGCATGGAGGAATGGGCCAAAATACCAGCTACTATGTGTGCAAACCTGGTAAAGACCTATAGTAAACGTTTGACCTCTGTTATTGCCAACAAAGGTTATGTTACAAAGTATTGAGTTGTATTTTTGTTATTGACCAAATACTTATTTTCCACCCTGATTTACGAATAAATTCTTTACAAATCCTACCATGTGGATTCATGGATTTTTTTTTCACATTCTGTCTCTCACAGTTGAAGTGTACCTCTGGTGCAAATTACTGACCTCTGTCATCATTTTAGGTGGGGGAACTTGCACAATCGGTGGCTGACTAAATACTTTTTTGCCCCACTGTATATGCCTGACTGTGTTATCAACAGCAAAACCTACTTCAAAAATCTCTCATGAATACGTATTTTGCACAGGAATAGAAATACCCTCCACAAAACCCAGTATCAATATGCAAATACATATTATGTTCTAAGTTGCACCAAAATCTGTGACCAATCAGATTCTGTGACCTGCCTTAGTATTCTTTCCCTAACCATCTCAGTCTATAGAAGTCCTATTTCCAGCACTAAAAGAAAAACAAAAAAAACCCCCAAAAAAACCCAAAATATGCCAAGTCAAAATTATGAGATTACCTTTCTGTTTCACAATTTTGATTTAGCATGGGGACTCTTTTCTTGAAAGAAATTTCTTTACACATTTTCTGTGTAAAGAAAAGTTCAGGGTAAGGATTTCAATGTAACACTGGCAAGGGTCTTGACTGGAATAGTAGCACAATATAATAAAGTTGGCCAATGCATTACCCCAGCAAATACTGTACTACTTCAATATAGTCAATCTAGTATAAATCATGCCCAATTTGAATAATAATTAAATTATAAATAGATTAGGACAGTCTTACCTCCTCAGAGTAAAACAGCGCAGGTCATCTCTCCTGGACACACACTGGACACCATAGGCTGACACTCCACGACCTCTCTCCGCCTGAGAAAAAATGTTTGCAATAATGAAACATTTCAATATAATGTAGGAAAAAAAATGAGAAAAAAAAACGAGTTACGGATCGGACTCCCTGATCCTTACTGCGCATGTGCAAAGTCGGACCGTACAGATCGCGTCTACCCGTGGAATTGTACATAAAATCAATACTCCACCAACAAAAAGGCTCTCAAAACAATACAATACTTTCCACAGCTTTGAAGGATGGGTCAGGTGTATCCTTCGTGGCCCACCCTATGCCAGAATTCATAGCGCGGCCCAGCCGATTCTAGTTTCCAACAATGGCGGAAGCCACTTAGTTTTAATATTACTCTTATTACCCTTTCTGGGTCACAAAGTAAACTTTTAAGATATTTTCAGGCGAGAATGTAGCTGTGTAAATTTCAAATATCTGCTCAGTTTATTAAGACAACACATATTTGCAAACATGCTTCTACGTTTTCGGAGACGTCTGTTACCAGCTAGCTGGCATATCATTTTCAACCCCCCCCGCGCGGTCCTTCGCTAGCTTAAACATGATATATAAGTCACTTAGATAACTTAAATATGTTATTGTTTGGCTTTTTTTCAGTGTTTTACTCATTCCACCCTCCTGGGTCCTGAGGAGGATGCAGCCTAGGCGCTTGTAGAAAATCCTAATAGTAGATCTCGTTAGCTTACCTGCTAGGGCAAATAGTCAGCTTGTCCTGTCCAAAAATTGTCAAAAAATACACTCCAACTTCAGACCAGGTAAAATCCGTAATGGTCGAAAAATTGTAATTTCCATCCAACTTTGGCCACGTTTCGTCAAATTTTCTTAGCAGGTTTTCAATCCAGAACACATTGACAAACCACTATCTATCACAGAGCTCAGGTCTGCTCAGGCTCGTTTGGTCTAGTTGAAACTTAGCAAAGACCACGTGTGCCAGTCATCTACGGGGTTTCCCACTGGTTCCCAACTTGACTCAAAAAATCTACTCAAAAGATGATAATGATGCTCTTTAGAAAATCTTAGTTAGGACAACAATGGAAGAAATTTGTTGGGCAGACAAGCTTTTTAGGTTGTAAATGGAAAGTTTTATTTCTAAGTCAGTTTAATTTGAAAACTTTGATCAAATCAACAATTACTAGTTATCGTTTTTACAATGTGTAAGAACATGCAGATTTAGAAAAAGGGGAACCTCAGCTCAGAGTTCTTATTCTAAGAACTCTGAGCTATTTGTACACACACACACACACACACACACACACACACAGAAAAGTATAAATAAAGCACACAGACAGTGATGAGACGCAGGGCGTGCGTCCATGACTGCCCTCGCGAGTGAAAGCCAACTGCAGTGTTTGTGTTTTCTAACTCGGGTGTCTAAGCTGAAGAACTACAGGGTGATTTAAAGAAATCCCCTGTCAGTCTGTAAGTACATGAACAGAGAGATGTGATGGGACTGTCCAAAGTGGGGGCATGATGCAGCCCTGTATTAACCGTGTATGTTGCTGTAAACATGATGCAGGGTGTTCTTATCACGGGTAGGAATGGCCACATGTTGGTGATATTTGGGGAGTACAGTCCACAAGTTGCACTTATTGAAGTCACCAGCGACAATAAAAGCAGTGTCTAAATGAGTTGTCTCTAATGCGCTGATGACTTCGTGGAGTTTGCCGAGCGCTGCTGCCGAGTTAGCTCACAGTGGGATGTAAACAATGGCCAAAAACACAGCTGAGAACTCCCGCAGCAGATAGTAAGGGCAGAATTTCAGCATTAAAAACTCCACGTCTGGTGAACAGTATTTGTTGACAGTCTGCACGTCTCCACACCAGGAGTTGTTAATAAACGCACACACCTCTCCTGAAAGCCTTTCCAGAGGCTGTGGTCCGGTCTCCTTGGAGTGAGCGCAGTATTCTCTTTTCTCCCGCTGTGTTGTGATCCTGGCTCGTATTTCGTCAAGTTTGTTTTCCGGGGACCGCACGTGGGCCAGTAAGAGGCCGGATAGTGGCGGTCGGCTAGCCAAAGCTTTTAGCCTAGCATGGAGCCCTCCCCTCTTGCCTCGTTTGCATTGTTGTCTCCGAAGCGCTCTCCCGGGGTTGGCTGGCTCACTTGGACTCTTGGCCTTCCTGGGAGTGGTGGCGGTCGCGGTGACTGCCGGCGCGAACAATAGCTGAAAGTTCCAGTGGTTGAGTCTGACTGCTGTAGGACTGAGAAGAGTCCATTAAATAAGGTCAGAAACGGCAAATTTCTGTGTCAGCGAATGCCCTTTGCTGCTAGCCATACCTTTTCTCCAGGTCAGTAATTGGGCACAGGCAAGCGATGTTGATTGGCATACCTCTTGTTTTGAGTGGCTGTCTTGAGCAGAGCCTCCCTGGTCTTGGTCCAAATTCAATTCAATTCAATTCAATTCAATTCAATTCAATTCAATTCAATTTTATTTATACAGCTACAAATCACAGCAACAGTCACCTCAAGGCGCTTTATATTGTAAGGTAGACCCTACAATAATACATACAGAGAAAAACCCAACAATCAAATGACCTCCTATGAGCAGCACTTTGGCGACAGGGGGAAGGAAAAACTCCCTTTTAACAGGAAGAAAACTCTGGCAGAACCACGCTCAGTGAAGGGTGGGGCCATCTGCTGCGACCGGTTAAGAGAGGGTGAGAGAAGGAAGACAGGATAGAAGATATGCTGTGGAAGAGACACAGAGATTATTAACAGATATGATTCAATGCAGAGAGGTCTATGAACACATACTGAGTGACAAAGGTGACTGGAAAGGAAAAACTCAATGCATCATGGGAATCCCCCGGCAGCCTACGTCTATTGCAGCATAACTAAGGGAGGATTCAGGGTCACCTGGTCCAGCCCTAACTATATGCTTTAGCAAAAAGGAAAGTTTTAAGCCTAATCTTAAAAGTAGAGATAGTGTCTGTCTCCCGAATCCAAACTGGAAGCTGGTTCCACAGAAGAGGGGCCTGAAAACGGAAGGCTCTGCCTCCCATTCTACTTTTAAATACTCTAGGAACAACAAGTAGGCCTGCAGAGCGAGAGCGAAGTGCTCTAATAGGGTGATATGGTACTACAAGGTCATTAAGATAAGATGGGGCCTGATTATTTAAGACCTTGCCGGGGTTCCACAGCTTACTGGGGCAGTACGCGGGGATGCGATCGCGGTCTGTAGATTTTTGTAACGTTTGCGCGGCGCTCAGCGGTGACGCGGGGTCGACCAATTCTGACTCTGGGGGGAAGGAGGTGGCGGGGACTTCAATGGAAGCCCCACTGCCTCCCGTTGTGCACCCCACGGAAGATTTTCCACTGAAGCAGTCTCGGGACAACACCCTACGCTCAGCCTACGACCAAGTGATGGATATTGATGGTCGCTTTGTGCGCCCTGATGCCGCGCAGACTTACCCCCATTTCCAATTGTGGAATGATCGGCTTTATTATTATTATTATTATTATTATTATTATCATTATTATTATTATTTATCGAGTGAGCCGCGACACTCACACTAATGAGATCCGGACACAGTTGTTGGTACCGCAAAGCTGCCGGGAAACGATTTTCCAGGCAACTAATTCAAACCCCATGGCAGGGCATTTGGGTTGTGAGAAGACTCTGGAGCGCATTATGGCCCGATTCTATTGGCCAGGCATTTGGGCCGACGTGTGCCGCTGGTGTGCGTCGTGCCCAGAATGCTAGCTGTTTAACCAGTCAGCGGTGCCGAAGGCACCATTGCGCCCTTTTCCACTGATGGAGATCCCGTTTGAGCGCATTGGCATGGATCTCATCGGGCCATTTCACCGAAGTGCACGCGGCTATCACTTTGTGTTGGTCCTGGTGGATTACGCAATGTGACACCCGGAAGCAGTGCCGCTGCACACCATTTCAGCGAAGAGCGTGGCGCAGGCAATGTTTCAGGTCATCTCCCGGGTCGGTGTTCTGAAAGAAATACTGACTGACCAGGGCAAGTCGTTCATATTGTGCACGTTGTGGGAACTGTATGAATTATTGGGAATTAAATGTATTCAGCCCAGCATCCCTCAGATTGATGGGCTTGTAGAGAGGCTGAATAAGACTTTAAAGTCCATGATTCGTAAGTTTATTGATGAACAAAATTGGGATCGCTGGCTAGACCCTCTGTTGTTTGCAGTGTGGGAGGTACCCCAGGCCTCCACGGGATTTTCTCCCTTTGAATTACTATATGGTAGACGGCCACGGGGGGTGCTCGACCTGATTAAAGAAAACTTGGAGGAAAGGTTGAGCCCCGCCAAGAATGAAATTCAATACGTTCTGGACCTGAGAGCAAAGCTGCACAGGCTGGGGAGGGAGAGTAGGCTCGGGCTTGAGTGGCCCCGGCCTCAGTCGGGCGGTGGGGAAGCTGTGGCGGGGGCGTGGTTTGCCGGCCTGCTGCAGAGGAGGGGTGACACAGTGAGCTCTCTGGGCGGCACGGCGGCGGGGAGGGAATAGGTGTACAGGACTGTTTTAATGAGGGAGATGTGTCTTATGTGTGTCCGCAGTAAGAAGGAGCAGATGATGCTGGGAGAGAGTCGGAGTGGCTGCATCCCAGGCGGGTGCCAAAAACCGCAGATTATTTCTCAATAAAAGACAGTCTAAGCATTAACCAGTCGTGTGTGCATGGGTCCTGTGTTACAATCAGTTAAAAATGGATCAAATTAAATAAATCTGAAAAAACAAGACAAAACCCCACCTACCTGGAGATCATAGGTTCGGAAGAGCTGAGACAGAACATCAGACACTTTCCCTGTGCAAGCAGCTTTCTTTCTGAATAAGCTCTGGAGCCGGGGGGCATGTTGGTCCAACACAGCATAAAAGTGGTTCTTTAGGTAGAGGTTTGTAATTCTGTGGAATTCTGCACAGATCTGAACACACAAAATAAATTTACAAGTTACGATTAGTCTACAAATCTTTGCAAAATACATCAAAATCCTTACACTACCATGGCCTATCCATTCGCTTCCGCTTATCCTTTTCAGGGTCGCGGGGGGCGCTGGAGCCTATCCCAGCTGTCATAGGGTGAGAGGCGGGGTACACCCTGGACAGGTCGCCAGTCTGTCGCAGGGCCAACACACAGGGACAGACAACCATTCGCACTCACATTCACTCGCATATTCACACCTAGTGGCCATTTGGATTATCCAATTAACCTATCCCCACAAATTAGGCCTATACCATGGCCTAATTTGTATTAATTCAGACAGGCCACATAACTGAAATCAATATAATATACATCTTGTTATATGCATTATCTAAGGAAACCTTCTTACCTCAGATTCCAATTTCAGAGCAGGCCAGCGATCCAGGATGTCACCTACTGATAGGTCATCACTGATGATCTCTTTGTGTCGCAAGGCAAATGTGGTATGCATCAGCTTTTTAATCAGGACGTGATTCTTTTCACTTTTCTTGACTTCATCCACAATCTGTAGTCTTAGCTGCTCAAGGCTAACAGCATCTTCACCCCTTGGGAAATTCGGCAGAAAATTTACTTCTGCCTTTTAAGGTCTTTTAATGTCAGTGTGTGGTGACTGCTTGTCCAGGTCATTTCTACTTCTCTTTCCAGAATTCAAAGCTACCTCTTGAAATCCAGCCCGACTCAATTTAGCACGATATTTCCCCATCTTAAACTAGGCTATTTTTCCACCCATACCAGCCTGTCTGATCCAGGCTCCTTCAGACAAGGATGCTTAGTGACAAGTGCTTCAGCTACCACTGATATGTCCCGATCACTGGGATATGCTTTTAAACTATGTATTTTAGCTGCAAGAGTTTCAAGAATGTCATGCTTTTGTCCCCTACACAACTTGAGAGACTTTCCTGTTCTCTCATAAGCAACATCACCCTCACCAAGTATGAGTTCTACCTCATAGGAAAATGTAGGAATTGGGAAATCCTGAGGCCATCTTTCAACCCTGTCGGGAGTCATGGCATGGGGTAGTATTATTGTGTCATCTGATGCTACTGAACTATCATCACTCTCTGGTCTAACAACTTTTACAACAGCTTTCTGTGGAAGCTCCTCAATATCTAGAAGTGAACAAAGCTGCCTGTCAAAGTCTTGGTCTTCGTATGATAAGTTAAAGTCTTAGTCAAGTTTTAACTTAAATAAATGTCTTTTAGCTGATCCACAGATTCTGGACGTGAGAATAAAGTCAGTTTTCTCACAGTTTCTTTTGAGACATGAACCTGAAGTAGGGCTGGAGCAGACATTTCCTAGAAAGGAAAAGAGAAGAGTAGTAGTTGCTCTTTTTTTCACCCTGATCTATTTGGCTGCATGTGGCTTATTCCAAAAGCAATATTAATCTTGCAAATGTCTGATTAAAATGAATCTTTTTTGTGTCAACAACAGATGTCCATCAACAGTATATGCTGTCAGACTTACTGTATCGTTTAGCTCCGGCAGCTGATACACCGAAAAACTGTCTGTTAATGTCACCTCAAATGACCTCAAATGCTCAATGTACCAGCATTCGTAATTCCTGCAAAACAAGGAAATGGAATTGTTTACAAGCAGAAGATATTCAATCCTGCTGAATGTTGGAAGTCCTCCAGTCTGGCCTGCAGAGACAAACATTCCATTTGCATACTCTGTTCCATTTAGGGAGGTGTATATGTTTTGGCTGTCTGTCTTAGTCTTGATAAAATCATGAGTTGTGCTAATAAGCTCACATTTAGTATAACACATTATTAGTCCCAGCAGAAGCGCGCACTAAAGCTAAGCCCTGCTCATACATTTCTAATCTCTTACTACTTTAAAAGAAGTCTTTAGCAGGCATTTCTAGAGTGCTACTTGTGCTACTTGAGGCAAAGTTGCAACTTGGACACAGGTGACACTTGAAGGTTGTGCTTGCGGTTGGAAAAACAAGGGTCCATTGAGGTGATATGCCATCATATGCTGATTCCTGGTTGCAAGTGTTTTCAAAACATTCTTGAAATTCTTTGTATCCTGAATCACTTCTTTGAAAAAACGATGTTTTCCCTCAAATCTCATGATCCACAGGTTAATCAACGGACTGAAGTGCTTTGTTAGCTCAGGATAATGCTCAATGTAGTGATGCTTGGGTTTGAGCTTAAAATCAGGAAACACTGTTTTGAGGCCTTGGCTGTGCTCCTTTATTTTGGTTTGCAGGTACTGAATAGATTCTTCTGTGAAAGATGGAGACAATACAAGCTGTACAACTTCTTTGAGATCCATCATTGTTGCCCATACTTCATCTTGCTCAGGGACTTTAATACCACTTATGGTGGGAAGTAATCTCAACAAGGTGGAGTTTTCATTCCCGTTTCCCCCCAATGCTTAGCTTGGATGCAAAATTCTTGGGAATCGGTTGGTGGTATGGAAATGTGTGGGTTTTTGTATTAAGATATTCCAAAGAAAAATATTTTCGCCGAATCAGTTCTCCGATGCACAGCACCAACTCCACAGGCACAATTCCTTCAAAAAGATCGTGCAGTATCTGGTGGGAAAATAGTGATGGGATGAAAGTGCTGCAGTGCTTTTCTGAGGGGACAATCATCTCTTACACCGACATGGTTTAAATTATCTTCTTGTACAGTTTTTTCCACAAGAAGATCTCACGGTGAATTCACCTTCAGAAACTTCAGTGGTCTGCATCTGATCTGCAGTGCAACAGCAGAATCTGCAAAAATGATGTGCTCTGAAAGACTGGACAAAGCCGGCAAGGCCATGAGCAGCTAAATTATCAGCTGCCACAAAGAGCACAGAAGCCTTGTTGCATTCACCGAGGGTTTCTATGAAGAGGCTGTCCCGAATTCTAAATATTGAGGATAAGAACAAACCAACACTGGCCCAGAAGAGCGAAGTCAAACAATGAGTTTATTGAACACACGCGTGAGAAGATGTACACTGCAACACATCAGCATAGATCTTCGCCCAAAAATACACTTCAGACTGCTTTTAATACATCGGGGTTCCACCCCTTCATGCGTTAACAAGAATATGACATCCATCAGTTACAGTAAATGGTCAATTAAAAAGCTAAAAACAGACAGAGAAGTAGGGATGGGTATCGTTTAGGTTTTATCCGATACCGGTGCCAAATCGGTGCTTTTGAAACGGTGCCGGTGCTCAAACGGTGCTCAAACCGGTGCTTAAAGAACACAAAATTGGTCCAAAAACCTCTCATGTTCAGCTGGTTTTTTGTAAAAAGATAACAATGTTAGCCTTTTCTGCAGCTATGGGGCATATATGGTATCACTCTTGGCTGGAAGCAGTGCTTAATCAATGGAAAAAACACAAACTTTGTCCAAAACCTCTCATGTTTAACTGTTTTCCACTTTTTCTTTGGTCATTTTAGCCTTTTTGGCCAGGGTGAAGGGAGCATCTGCCATCAAACAAGAAGACAGCTGCATGTAGCTATGATGAGGTTTGCTAGTTCACTTTACATGCATTAATGTAATAACGTGGTTAGCCTACTCAACGTAAATTACACACTAACAACATTAAGCTACTCACGCAGAGAAGAACGGCTGCTGCTGCCATCATCATCCTCATCATTTCTGCTACACTGGCAGGGCTAGGGGCCAGGACTCTCCTCTTCGGGTTTTTTGGGGGATATTGCTAACTCCGGGTCAGATAACAGGCAACCCACGCACAGTAGATGCGCTCGGTGTGAGGTCTCGCAGCATGCTATCATACGGCGCATTTCTGGACTTTTTAAAAAAACGCTATGCGTCGACAGGTGTTTCATCGGATTTGAGGTGTTACCTCCTTTGACAGTATCACAGTATCAGCTTAAAGCACTTGTTGCAGGCTGCTGAGTTTGCATCTTTTGTTGTGAAGTACAGCCAGACTTTTGACCGCTTCGCCTTGGGCACTTTTTAATCCGTAGCTCTGCATAAAAGAACGCACGTACCTGGACCCGCCTACTATCCTCGGAAACGTAAAATTATTGGCTAGAAGTGTATCACAGCTCAGGAAAAAAAGCACCGAAATAAAGCACCGAAATGTGCGCTGCTTTTCGGTCTGGTTACTACCGTTTATGTCAGAACCGGTGCCATGATGGCACCGGACACCGGTACCCATCCCTACAGAGAAGTTCATCGTTCTATCACATTCTTCCATACATGGCAATTTGTTTCACCCTCCAGATGGTCCCTGTGGGCTTGCAATCTTCTCGACTCCTCTTCTGTCACCTGTTACTAGGCAAACTCAAATGCAGTTAGAAGCTAAAAGAATTCCAGGCCTTTGCCCTGGCCTATCTTTTTTATGATTTGTGTTTGTAAGCGTGTATGCCTTTTTAACCTTCTGTTGCTCCAAGTCACTTACACCATGGATTGTCGGGACATCACGCCAAACGAAGCTTAAGAACTTTAAATAGACTGAGCATCAACTCTTCATGAGCACAATGCAATGTGTGTAGAAAATGATTATAGCCACACCTGTAATAAAGTATTAATCTAATGCCAGTAGCTTTTAATGAACGTTTTAATGCAATGTTAATGATGAAAGCTATATGTAGCAGTAAAATATTTTCTTTATTCCCACAAGGCCCTCCTGCTCCAGAGTTTGCAAATCTTTCAACAAAGGGGAAAGAACATTTGCAGGTCAGAAACTTTGCACAGCAAAGCTAGTTGTATAACATGTAGGCTTGACCCATACTTACTTGGTAGATTGGCAAGTAACCAATACACCGCAGTAAGTTTGTGGATCTTTCTAGCTATGCCTAAAGGATTGGCTAGCTCAATGTCATCCACATACAAAATCAGTGACAACCTCAGCTCTCCGGCTGCTGACAGAAACTGGTTCTCTTTTAAATATGTCCCATCTGTATAGGACATGTACACCCCAGGTGGTGATTGTTTAGCTTCTTTGATTTTATCAAGAATATCAGTATTTTTGAACATACTCTTGAGCTCTGCAATACTGGGACATACAGGGAGTGCAGAATTATGAGGCAAGTTGTATTTTTGAGGAATAATTTTATTATTGAACAACAACCATGTTCTCAATGAACCCAAAAAACTCATTAATATCAAAGCTGAATGTTTTTGGAAGTAGTTTTTAGTTTGTTTTTAGTTTTAGCTATTTTAGGGGGATATCTGTGTGTGCAGGTGACTATTACTGTGCATAATTATTAGGCAACTTAACAAAAAACAAATATATACCCATTTCAATTATTTATTTTTACCAGTGAAACCAATATAACATCTCCACATTCACAAATATACATTTCTGACATTCAAAAACAAAACAAAAACAAATCAGCGACCAATATAGCCACCTTTCTTTGCAAGGACACTCAAAAGCCTGCCATCCATGGATTCTGTCAGTGTTTTGATCTGTTCACCATCAACATTGCGTGCAGCAGCAACCACAGCCTCCCAGACACTGTTCAGAGAGGTGTACTGTTTTCCCTCCTTGTAAATCTCACATTTGATGATGGACCACAGGTTCTCAATGGGGTTCAGATCAGGTGAACAAGGAGGCCATGTCATTAGTTTTTCTTCTTTTATACCCTTTCTTGCCAGCCACGCTGTGGAGTACTTGGACGCGTGTGATGGAGCATTGTCCTGCATGAAAATCATGTTTTTCTTGAAGGATGCAGACTTCTTCCTGTACCACTGCTTGAAGAAGGTGTCTTCCAGAAACTGG
The DNA here is from genome assembly GCF_963969265.1 of Rhamphochromis sp. 'chilingali'. NCBI lineage: Eukaryota > Metazoa > Chordata > Actinopteri > Cichliformes > Cichlidae > Rhamphochromis > Rhamphochromis sp. 'chilingali'. The sequence continues at coordinate 34,359,885 of NC_137945.1, read as the reverse complement.
CAGTAGGACTGGGAGTTGAGCTTGACTCCATCCTCAACCCGAAAAGGCCCCACAAGCTCATCTTTGATGATACCAGCCCAAACCAGTACTCCACCTCCACCTTGCTGGCGTCTGAGTGGGACTGGAGCTCTCTGCCCTTTGCCAATCCAGCCACGGGCCCATCCATCTGGCCCATCAAGACTCACTCTCATTTCATCGGTCCATAAAACCTTAGAAAAACCAGTCTTGAGATATTTCTTGGCCCAGTCTTGACGTTTCAGCTTGTGTGTCTTGTTCAGTGGTGGTCGTCTTTCAGCCTTTCTTACCTTGGCCATGTCTCTGAGTATTGCACACCTTGTGCTTTTGGGCACTCCAGTGATGTTGCAGCTCTGAAATATGGCCAAACTGGTGGCAAGTGGCATCTTGGCAGCTGCACGCTTGACTTTTCTCAGTTCATGGGCAGTTATTTTGCGCCTTGGTTTTTCCACACGCTTCTTGCGACCCTGTTGACTATTTTGAATGAAACGCTTGATTGTTCGATGATCACGCTTCAGAAGCTTTGCAATTTTGAGACTGCTGCATCCCTCTGCAAAATATCTCACTATTTTTGACTTTTCTGAGCCTGTCAAGTCCTTCTTTTGACCCATTTTGCCAAAGGAAAGGAAGTTGCCTAATAATTATGCCCACCTGATATAGGGTGTTGATGTCATTAGACCACACCCCTTCTCATTACAGAGATGCACATCACCTAATATGCTTAATTGGTAGTAGGCTTTCGAGCCTATACAGCTTGGAGTAAGACAACATGCATGAAGAGGACTATGTGGACAAAATACTCATTTGCCTAATAATTCTGCACTCCCTGTATACTACTGTGGGCCCACTAGAACCTAGAGAGTATTGGACAGATATTACTAGAGGGTAATGGCTCCTCACAAAGGTTTTCCTCCGCTTAGCAGTGGATAACTCTGCACCTGCTGTAGCTGCATTAACAAAAACATTTGTGTTCATAACAGCTTCCACCAACTCATTCAGTACAACTTCACTCACTGGTGCAGGGTTAGGGGATGTGCAGAATGTTGGTAATAGAGTCTCTCACAAGAGGTTTTGACAGTGAGAATATCAGCAACAAGTCGTCAATGATGTTCTGTATGGCTCTCTCTGACACATGAAGAACACCGTACATTTTTAAGAAGAAGGAAGACAAGTTGTTTTTCAACTGAGTTTACAGTTCCTCAGTGTCATGTGTGGACTCGGAAGGATTAGAGGAAGGACTTCCAAGTTCATAGTCATAGTTTGAGGGACCAGCATCCTCATATTCAACATTACTCTGTAAAGGATGGTTAGCAGCTTCTTTAAGGATAATTTCACACTGAAATATCACCATCAGGGTGACACCTACTTCTATGGGTATTGAAGGACGAATACACATTAGTACGGTAGTGACTATTTTTTAAAGGGCAATCCAATGTCTCATGCTGTTTTAGATGTGTCCTTAAGTGACTAAGGAGATTTTTTTTTATCATTGAATGGTTGGCTACAACCACAAAGAGAGCAAAGAAATACTGCACTTTGATCTCTACTTTGCACAACTTTCTGAGAATATATCCGTGGGGTTAGGGTTATGTATCCGTCCAAATGAATTTTCAAAGGATGCACTGACTGAAATGTGCAGATACAGCAATCATATGGACATGGCAAAGGACTGACTGAGGAAACATTGCTATGATGTAACCAATAGTGCTCAAGCACCTTTATCTGTTTTCCAAAGATAAGATCACAAAGTTTGCACTTGTAGGCCATTGTATGATTTTTTTTTTTACTTGTGTTCTACAGAAAAGTAACTGTGGAAGTGCTGTCAATGTTTTTTTCTCATTTTTAGCAATCAACATACCAAAATAGTATCTTTCTACACCAGCAAGGATTTTCAGCCTTAACCTGAAAAGAGAGAGAAAGAAATAGTTATAATACCTTATTGTCCAGCGTTTTGTCACTTTTTGACATAATCAGTTATCAAACACTGTATACATACAGGTGCTCTAACAACAACCACTTTTTAAACATTTTCTAATACCATCACATAGATATACAAACTAGACAAAGAGTCACAAACACCATATTAAAACTGGAACAACAAGGAAAATGTCATGCAGGGATTACTGGTGTGTTTACGGAGCGGACACAAAAGCAGACAAATGAGAGACAGAACTGACTCTTCCAAAAAAAAAAAAAAAAGCAAGCCGTTTATTTCAGGGTGATGTCCAAAAACATAAAAGCAAGGCAAGGTGAAACTAGGGCGAAAATAAACTAAAACCTAAACTGGGGAAAACCTAAACTAACTATGAAAACAATAACGAGAGACAGGAACATGAAACTTAACAGGGACATGCAAACATGAAAGTGAAAAAAGTCTAAACATGAGCATGAACGTGAACCTGAGCAGTAGCAGAAATTCTGTGACTTTGACATGAAGATAAATAGACACTGAACAGACGAAGACAGAGGACTTAAATACGTAGAAGGGAAAAGAGGGAAGTGGAAACACCCGGGGAAATACAGCTGACACAAATGAACCTGAATGCAACAGGGTAAGTACAACAAAACAAACTGAACATGGAACGCCAGACTCTTCACAGTAAAACAGAAACAAGAAAGGGATGTAGCCAAGACAACACGAGCTTGACAAATAGAACATGGAACATGCAGAAATACATGGGGAGACACCAAACTGAAGTGGAGACTCAAGGAAACAGATTAGGGGAATGAGGGCATGGACATAAAAGTAAAACACAGAAGACAAGACCGACCATACAGAGAACAGACAAGACACATAACCAAGGTGACAGATGAAACATAACTAACCCAGAACTCAACTAAACCTTAACTAATAATAACAACAGAGGAATTTCACCTTATTTCAATATAAAATCAAAAATAAACTGAAAATGCTGGGCCACAGACCCAGCCCTGACAGAAAAAGAAGACTATAACTAAGTCTTTCTAATGTACACTCAGGTTCAGAATAAAATAATTTAAAAAAAAACCTGTTTGGTAAATATATTATTGATGGGTTCAACCTCAAGTTAACCTGAAATAGACCAGGCACAACAACTTAATAGTTCAGAAGATTCAACATTCCTACTTGTATACGCAATTATTTGCAACCCAAACCAAGTTCTACCGCCTAATTATATAATGATTGATCACTGCTTTTGTATATATCATCCTGTGCCTACAATATTGATGCCCCAGTTTTAATATGTACAATTCCAGAGAACTAAACATAGCTGTCAAGCTCCACCAGTTGGCAAATGAGTTAGCTAAGCAGCGCAGCAGTGCAACAAAGATTCAACAATTTATCCACAAGGCAGTTTATTAGTGGTGGGCGAATCGAACCAAATATCGATAGTATCAATCCCAAGTCTGGATCGGATCGATACTAGCCTGGTTAGATCGATTCTTTAGTTTGAGTTCTGCTTGTTTGCTATGCTGTGCTTTCGGCAAAAACGAAACAGCCAGGTCGCTGGACTCGCCGCTCCTGTGTCAGCGGAGAGTAGGCACACTTTGCTGCCCCCCCCCCCCACCTTATGTTTCGGTGTTGTGCTGACACGTCACGTGACTTAGACACTTTTGGGGTTATTAAGTTGTTTACATGTTAATTATATTTTTAACAATTGTTTTTGTTGTTGAAATTTAATTGTAATTTTTGTATTATAGTTTATCAACAGTTTTTGTTTTCATTTGTTTACTGGTTTGCGTGCACTTAAGATTAACAAAAAAAAAAAAAAAATAGATCGCCACCATGGCAGACCCGATGGCATTTTCATGCTTCGCCGCATTATTTATTCTTACAATAATCACACAGCTGCTGTATGTGATGGACCGAGCAGTGAAGGAAACTTAGGCACAGGTTAAAGTCCAAAAAAATGATTTTTTATTTAACCCAAAAAACATAATTGGTTAAATCATGCAAAAAGAATCAAACTCTTGGGCCCATAAAAGAGGTCAAAATAACAAAACTCTACTCAAAGTTGACAACACAACTGATAACTCAAACAAACTGACCTAATGTAAGGAGACAAAGGGGAAACATAAATAGTGGCTGATCAGCCCATAAAAACAGGAGAAGGGGTAAAACACAAAACCTAACTAAACCAAACATAATGAACTCCAATTCCCCCCCCACCCCACCCCATGGTCCTGAGTTATGGCATGAACCAATTTGTAGTCTTCCTTTGAAGCTCGCTCCGCCCCTTTTCCACCTCTTGGCTCCTTAATCAAGGGACTGGAACAGCTGCAACTACGGTAACTCAGAAAACAAAAGATTAATCATACATAACAGTGTAAACTACAATGTGCGCACTTATTTTAGAATGCAGTGTTATGTGGATATGTGAATTAACTCTAAACCAAAACCAGTTATTTGTCCTGTAAATTAATTCCTATATTTAAAGAAAGACATGTGAATGCAATGTTACTTACAGTGGGGCAAAAAAGTATTTAGTCAGCCACCGATTGTGCAAGTTCCCCCACCTAAAATGATGACAGAGGTCAGTAATTTGCACCAGAGGTACACTTCAACTGTGAGAGACAGAATGTGAAAAAAAAATCCATGAATCCACATGGTAGGATTTGTAAAGAATTTATTCGTAAATCAGGGTGGAAAATAAGTATTTGGTCAATAACAAAAATACAACTCAATACTTTGTAACATAACCTTTGTTGGCAATAACAGAGGTCAAACGTTTACTATAGGTCTTTACCAGGTTTGCACACAGTAGCTGGTATTTTGGCCCATTCCTCCATGCAGATCTTCTCGAGAGCAGTGATGTTTTGGGGCTGTCGCCGAGCAACACGGACTTTCAACTCCCGCCACAGATTTTCTATGGGGTTGAGGTCTGGAGACTGGCTAGGCCACTCCAGGACTTTCAAATGCTTCTTACGGAGCCACTCCTTTGTTGCCCGGGCGGTGTGTTTTGGATCATTGTCATGTTGGGAGACCCAGCCTCGTTTCATCTTCAAAGTTCTCACTGATGGAAGGAGGTTTTGGCTCAAAATCTCACGATACATGGCCCCATTCATTCTGTCCTTAACACGGATCAGTCGTCCTGTCCCCTTGGCAGAAAAACAGCCCCATAGCATGATGTTTCCACCCCCATGCTTCACAGTAGGTATGGTGTTCTTGGGATGCAACTCCGTATTCTTCTTCCTCCAAACACGACGAGTTGAGTTTATACCAAAAAGTTCTACTTTGGTTTCATCTGACCACATGACATTCTCCCAATCCTCTGCTGTATCATCCATGTGCTCTCTGGCAAACTTCAGACGGGCCTGGACATGCACTGGCTTCAGAAGCGGAACACGTCTGGCACTGCGGGATTTGATTCCCTGCCGTTGTAGTGTGTTACTGATGGTGACCTTTGTTACTTTGGTCCCAGCTCTCTGCAGGTCATTCACCAGGTCCCCCCGTGTGGTTCTGGGATCTTTGCTCACCGTTCTCATGATCATTTTGACCCCACGGGATGAGATCTTGCGTGGAGCCCCAGATCCAGGGAGATTATCAGTGGTCTTGTATGTCTTCCATTTTCTGATGATTGCTCCCACAGTTGATTTTTTCACACCAAGCTGCTTGCCTATTGTAGATTCACTCTTCCCAGTCTGGTGCAGGTCTACAATACTTTTCCTGGTGTCCTTCGAAAGCTCTTTGGTCTTGGCCATGGCGGAGTTTGGAGTCTGACTGTTTGAGGCTGTGGACAGGTGTCTTTTATACAGATGATGAGTTCAAACAGGTGCCATTCATACAGGTAACGAGTGGGGGGCAGAAAAGCTTCTTACAGAAGACGTTACAGGTCTGTGAGAGCCAGAGATTTTCTTTGTTTGAGGTGACCAAATTCTTATTTTCCACCCTAATTTACGAATAAATTCTTTACAAATCCTACCATGTGGATTCATGGATTTTTTTTTCACATTCTGTCTCTCACAGTTGAAGTGTACCTCTGGTGCAAATTACTGACCTCTGTCATCATTTTAGGTGGGGGAACTTGCACAATCGGTGGCTGACTAAATACTTTTTTGCCCCACTGTATAAGCCTCTATACTAACATGGTGGGTATTACCACTGTGTGGCTGTAAGTGCAGCCATCACACTGTAACAGTACATTCAACGGCTGCAGCTCTCCCGCTGGTAGCCGTACACATCACCACCACCAAACTTGCAGCGGCATCACAGAACACGCCCTGCCACGCCCGCTTCACCCCACTCCGCGAGCAGGCGAGGGAATCGGCCTGGACCATCGGCACCCATGCCCGGGCCCAGCGACAGGGAAGTGTCCACTCTGGCCATCGCCCGCGTCTCCAGCGGAAGCCCGGGAGCTGGCCTGATCGCCACCCATATGGCAAGCAGCGGCGCCGCAGCAGGAGTGGAAGTGAGCCGAGGCTCAGAGGCAGCTGGGCAGACGGCCGGCACGCAGGACCATGCAGCCTGCATGCCGAAGCGGACAGCATGCCGCCCTCAGGCAGGACCCCACGTCAACCTCCATCTCCAGCTTGGCAGGTCCCACCTCCGGCTCACCCCGAGCCGCGCGCTGCCAACCCTTGCAGTGATCACCCGGTTGCTGTAACAGTAGCCTACATTCAACAGCTGCAGCCCTCCTGCTGCCACCTGTACACATCAACACCAAAAACAACAACAGTACAAGCAGCGCACAGGTTTTAAGCCGGTGAGGCATGATTGTAGATGCAGTGAAGGTGAGTCCATCTCATCTGCAGCAGCATCGCAGACCACGGCCCGCCACAATAATAAAGCATTTTTTATTTAATTATAAATAAATAATTTCTCCTAATTATGTCCTGGGTTTTAAGTAATTAATAATACAAAAGGAAAAATCACAAAAAACACCTAAGGTCATGAAAATTAATTGCGATTTAGCAATTCAATGAGCCATCCACCTTATTTTTTGAAAAGTATCGGTATCGGTATTGGTATCGGCAATACTGGCCCGTATTTACTTGGTATCGGATCGATACCAAAATATGCAGTATCGCACACCACTACAGTTTATAAACTGCAAATCTGTTTAGCACTCTAGAAACGCCTGCTAAAGACTTCTTTTAAAGTAGCAAGAGATTAGAAATGTATGAGCAGGGCTTAGCTTTAGTGCACGCTTCTGCTGGGACTAATAATGTGTTATACTAAATGTGAGCTTATTAGCACAACTCATGCAAAACACACTTTGGGGCCAATGCCACCAAGACCATACACTGGAACCCTATTTTTACATTAGGCGTCATGGTTAAAAAACAAACAAACACTCATGTCATGCGTGCAGTTCTTAAATGCCTGCAACAATTCTACATTTATGACAATAAAAATTCGTATTACAAAGGAAAAATAAGGTTTCAGAAAAAATAAAACTTACCACAAAAGCGCTCCCAAAGACAAAATTGCTGCAAAGGCGGTAAATGCAGCTAGCCCAGTGCAGAGAGTTAGCTGTTCCAGTTCAAAGGTCTGTAACATACCACAGCACGTCCTCCTTTATCCAGCGTCAAAGGCAATACAGTAAAAAACCCTTCCCAAATGATTTTATTTCTGTTCGGAAATTAACGTTCCACAACTTTCTTTCGGAGTAATGAGCGGGCATTCGGACTCGAAGCGACGATTCCAAGATGGTTCCCAGCACCTCATGAAGAAACAGGTGGCGCACGTACGTACGTACATATGTAGGCACGTACGTACGTACATATGTAGGCACGTACGTGACGTCAGTGTCGACTCAAATTATTCAAAGGCAATGTCTGAAACTAATCAACATATTCAAGCAATGATAACTTGAAAAAACAAACTTGTTCAAACTACTCAAAAAAATAAAGGTGTATGAACTTATAACAGGTTTTTAAGTAGTTGCAACTCATTTTATTTATCAAACTATTACTATTTGGTCTTACAGTGTATGTATTCATTCATTGTTTTGAAATATAAAGAAAAAACATTATATGAGAAGGTGTGTCCAGACTTTTGACTAGTAGTGTATATATACCATTAAGACACAGGCAATCAGGAAAAAAATCGGTTTAGCTGGATGCAAAAAAGAACATTTTTTGTTGGTGTAACTTGTCCATTATGGTCCAGGGATTATGCTACTAATGCTAACTGAATTGAGAAGACCTGTCATAAAGACAGAAAGATATGACTGAGGATTGTTAATAACCAGTGGGTTGAAAAAGTGGTATAGATTAAATAGCATCTGTTGCTTGTAGTTCAGAGTTCCATGTGTAGAGTCTGTATTTTCATTAGCTGGTAGGGGAGGGATATTAAAGATTAGGAGGTTTTAGGTATCATAAGGCCTAGAGTCATTTGACCTTTTCAGTGTACATCGCTGCTGTTGTTTTTAGGTGTGAGGGAATTAAAGGCTCACTGAGGGATATCTTGGCCAATCTAATCAGTGTGAACCAGGGAGAGAAGTTCCTAAGATGTGGGAGTCTGCAATATGAGCTGTGGGATGATATATACATGCTGCTTAGGTCCCTGCAAAGAGCATTCCTTAATTAACTCACAGTAAAAATGAGGTGAAAGTGAGAATGTGAAAGTGAGAATCCACCTTTAAACCTTTAAATAGTCTTATGATCAGCTTCATTCTTTGTCCATTGGTCAGTTATGGGTTTGATAGTTCTGACTGACTGCCATTGAAGCTTTCATCTTAATCTTTTGTCTTTCTTCCAGGTTAGAAAATTAGAGAACAAACAAAATTTGAATTTGAAAGCTTCTTAGTCTACAGCTGTGTGTTTCAATAAATTCTATTTAATTTTTAGTGCCATGTTGTGTACAAAGGCCTTCCCAGTGCCCATGTAAATGAGGAAGGCCAAGTATCTCAGTGGCTAATTTTGGAATTTGGGTGATGTCTGTGATGTGATATACATTTTTCATCCATTTATCTATGAATATTTAAAATTTCCAAGTCCAGCATTTTGAAGAATGAGTTAACCTTCTTCCAAGTTGATTTTTGCCTAGTTTCGTTTTTTCTTTCACAGTTTAGATTTAAACATACTGATCCTTTCTGTCACCTTTCTGGATTGGAATAATAAAAATGCCAAGTCTAATTAATTGTCATTTCAGGTTTTAAACTGTTCCCCTTCTTTTAGCTGCAGGTATCACTGAGATCCAAGGTACCAGTATTAGCATTATTAGCTACTGAGAAATAACAGCCATCTTTCAGCTGTGAGGTTGGAGGTCTGGCAATAAAACAGGACTTTGAGACAGTACATAGAATTTTGTGTCCCAATTTTGGACTTTTTAATTTTGTTTTTGCCTTTTTATTTTCAGTGACTCTTTGGCGAGTACCATGGTCTAGGGTCTGAGACACTGTTTTAAGATTCTGTATGTTATCATATTTTCATATTATTATCATATTGTCTGTTTGATTTTCTGTTTAGTCCTTCGCATGTTTTGTTATCATCTTTATGTTTCTTAACTTTAGTTGAGTTTCCTGGATGATGAGATGGACAAAGACCCAGATGGGGGTCACCCTGGAAGTTCTCCCAACTCACCTACGAGTTAATGCTCTCACTGTCAGTGTCCTCGATGAGATCACTAGAAGTGAGTACTTCAATTTGTACATTTACAAGACTTCCCTTGGTTAAAGATGTATAATCCTTATGTTGACTAGACTTGCTAGAAAATAACTGTCTCACATATACATTTTTTGCAACAACTTGCTCTGTCCCTTCGACCCACCAACCATATGAGTGCATCATAAAACTCCTACTAGGTGATTATTTGCCCAGTAAATACCAGAACAATCCTCCAGTCATGTTCCAGACCTTAGTGAAAGATGTACACTTGACCCTAAACCTTTTCTTTTGCTGGCTTTCTTTCAGAGTAGAATTACAACATGGGGAACCATAAGCTCCTCGTTGTGAAGATGGCACTGGAAGAGTAGAAACACTGGCTTGGGGGCTGTGGGGATTATATCATTTTAATATCATGTTTATTCTTTTATATCCTTTTTATTAAGCTTTGATTAGTGGCATTTGATTAAAACATTTATTCAATATATTACACATATAGTTTCAATCATGTTATTACACATATTGCAAAATGTGCTCATAAAAGAGGTGGCCTTCTGTCTGGTAAGAGGTTACAAGCTTTATCTGGCGAGGTGAGAGGTGAGACAAAGTGCAGTGAAGCCGAGGCATGCTCGTTTGCACACACAGACATTATATAGACACATTTCTAGGTTAGAGTTAAGACATATTTTGCTTGTATCTGCATTTTGTGCCTGCATAAGCTACAGTTTTTTTGTAGAATGTACTTCTGATGTTCCAGAGATAAGCGAGAATAGGAAGATGAACAGGAAGCACCTGGCATGGAGACGGAGAAAATGTCTTTTTGAGTGTGTGTCAAAGGTTGTCAACAGAAGAGCTGTGGTTACTGTAACTTATGCATGTTATGTACCTGCTTGACGCAAGAGGGGGCATAATACCCTGACATATAAAAACATTTTAAGTATGCTTTCTTGTGGGATTTATGCTGAGGATTGTGATGGTGTATTTCCTCCACACGTGTGTTTAATAAAATCATTGTTTTGATGCACTTGGACCAGTGGTCGTTTGTCTCACACCTCAATCACGAATCGGGACAGGGCTTTGAACAACCATTTGAAGTCTAGACAGATCGGATAATAGGAACTTGGTCTACCTCCGATTAGCCAATTGCCTCAATCATGACATACCAGGTGGGCTCTTTAATTATTAACCAGGTTCCTGGAACTGCAAGCTGTATGTTGTTTCATGTCAGTTTTCCCACCAATGAGACTTTAGAGAAACCAGACCTCATCTTGACTTACCTATGTGTTCACCAAAGAAGGGAAATTACATTTCTGGTTAGGATGTCCTAGCAGACCAAGGCCCTGCTTGGATATCAGGCATCCCAAAAGAGTGAATTGTCCATTCCCTTCATGCTGCATTACCTCTGTTTCCATGTTTAGAGGACCACTAAAGCACCTCTGCAGAGAACAGCGGAACAAAAAAATAGACTGGGTTTCTGTGTAGGTTCTCAGTCATCCAGATCATAGTAAATAAGACGCTTGGAAAGAAAAGCAACTCGCCTTTTTTAAGTGTCTTGAAGACATATCGCTTCTCATCCGAGAAGCTTTTTCAGTTCAAAGAAGTTTCGTGGATGAGATTCTTTGGTCTGAAGAAGCTTCTCGGATGAGAGGTGAAACATCTTCAAGAAACGTAAAAAAGACCAGTTGCTTTTGTTTCCAAGCTCCTTGAGTGACTGGACATCTTGACACCAGACCCCAGCTCCCAACTGCACTCAAGGTCAGAAGGTTTGAACAGAATCAATAAACCTGTCTCCTAACAACGTTTTAGTCGTAAGGTCAGTGAAGTGGCAAAGAAAGAGCCTGAAGGTTACTGATACAGTACTATGCAAGCATATTGTGCCAAACTAATTTCTTTGTTTTGGTAGGAAAGAGGGAAATAGTCATTTATTGAAACATCTGTAAGCATATAAGGAAATGCTGTATATAAGCCAAGTTTTTAAAATTCTAACAATTTCAAAAGTCAATTTTTGGTATTACCACTTTTATTTTTCATACAGACTCAATGCTCTTTGGGAAGCTTTATTTATATAGTTCCAAATCACAACAACAATTGCCTCAAGGCACTTTATAATGTAAGGTAGACCCTACAAAATTCCAAAGCTACTTTAATGTCAATGCTATTTTTTTATAATCTCTGTCAACATGCTCCAGGCTTTGTGGAGGCCAGTTCGTGACAGTGTTTCGTTGTGTGTTTTGTATGGCATTGTGGAGTTTGTTTGAGATCATTGTGCCAAGGTTTTGGCTGGCTCTTTTGGAATCATTTTGTTGTACAAAATGCATTTGGATAAGTGGAATAAATGGATGGAAATAAAAATAATTAACTGCTGGATGTTGCTGAACTATTTCAAACCAAATCACGACAAAACTATAATTTTTGGCAAACCATGACTCTGTTAGTCTTGTAAGAAATGACTTGAGCCAGCTACTGTACATGCCCACATTCAAAACCTTGTGCTATGACCTGGCCTAGGGGTAACCGGGACCCCAACATGCAGGTGTGACTCCCCACTCCCACAACCACCCCCAAGAGGCCAGCAACAAAGCAATTAAAGGGGCTAATCAGCAGTTTATCCTCTTCGGATGTGAGCAATGCCAAAACAACAAACAAAAAGGTTTTAATTTTCACCATTCTTCCCTATCAGAAAGTAAAAGCAAGCAAAAGACAATTCTCTAACCTAAGCTCCTACCAACAAACATGAGAAAAAGTGTTTCAACAAAAAGGGCTTCTCACTCCTACTAAACTGACTAAACTCCACATTCTCTATTGTTCCCTGATTGCACCATATTTGCATTACTGTGCAGAGGTTTGGGGCAATACTGACACATGTTCTCTATCATCAATCTTTATATTACAAAAAAGGGCCATAAGGATAATCCATAGAACTGGTTACAGAGATCATACAAATCCATTATTCTTAAAATCAAAAATTCTAAAATTCACAGATCCGGTTCATTTTCTCACTGCACAAATTATGTAATGCAATAAATAACCTGCTTCCTGACAATATTCTAAAACTGTTTTCTAAAACAGTACAGGGATACAATTTGAGGGGGGAATTAAATTTAAAACATCCTTGTATCCGTACAACATTAAAAAGTTTTTGCATCTCTGTGTCTGGAGTGAAGCTGTGGAAGTAAAGATATGTCACACATGCATCAACACTACAATGAGCGGGTGGAGGGAGGTTTGGAGTCTTCTCCCACCCCCATTCTCTGCGGCCTGCTGGAGCGGGAGGGCTAGGTGGAGTTGGCCGTCCGACTGCGGTCTGGAGTGTGGGGCCTCCCTGCTGCTACGGAGTCGGGGTGGTCTGCCTCTCCCCACCGCAGGGAAAAGGGTAACACCACCTGGGTCTGGGTGCAGTTCCCCCCTCCAGGGGCAAGGGTACCTAGACCCGGTTTGTAGAGTACACTTGGGGAGTGTGATCGTGTGTACAGCGTCTCTTTATGTCTGTCTCCACGTTGGTTGAGTGTGGAGTGAGTGCATATGAGAGCATGAGGGGGGGAATGGATGTTTGTGTCTGTGTGTGCCTGTATGTCTGTGTCTATATGTCAGGTTGGGTATCAGACGCCACCTCTCTGGGGACACCTCAGGCCCTCCAAGGTTTGGAGGCCTATCTCCCCCTACCACCACTTCCCCTGCCGGTGGCGGACTCCCTCAGGTGTCGGTGCGTTGGTGGTTCTTTGTGTCTGGGGGTGGGCGTCCAGGTACACACCGGCTCACTCCTTGGCGGCCGCTTATCGGGGCCTGGAGCCTGGGGCTCGCTCGGGCCCCTTCGGGGGTGGGGTGCCTTCGGGGGTGGGGTGCCCCCGGCCTCTCGGCCTGGGGCTCGGTCACTCAGGCACAGCTGGCGGCCGGCGGAGCTCACGGGCGCGTCACTGCAACTCCCCCTGGCTTCTGCTCCGCGGCTGCTGAGTGAACCCTCATCTGGGACTCTCCTCAGCTCTTACTGGAACAGTGGCGCGGCTGCCCCTCTGTTGGTCTTCCATGGTTTCTTGTGTTCTGGGGGCCTCTGGATGTCTGGAGTTTTGATCTCCTCCATACCTGCTACACACCCTGGAGGACGGGGCTGTGGCCCCCCCACACTCCCTAGCAGATCGTTACATGGAGAAACCTTTGGAATACAAGCGCGCTGATCCACACAGGTATGCACACGGGTGTTCACTGCTCGTAGACCCAAATTACACCTTTCTTGGCTGCTACTTCGAAGCACATCTGTCCTGCGTGCTGCACAACAACATTGAATATTTAGTATTTACTGCTGTTTACACTTAGCTAGATTAATGCGATGGTGTTGTGTTTAGTATGTTGCTTTGTTTTTTGTTTTTTTTGTCTTTTTTTGCTTGTTTTCTATTCTTCTCTCAACAGGTGATCCAGGAGATTTTTATTTTTTTTCTCCCCCCCAATTCTCACTGTCCCTCTCCCCTTCTGTTTTTCCTTTCCTTCCTCTTTCTTTCTCCCTTTCCTATCTCTCACTCATGTCTGTCCCATCTGTAACATCTGAAAATAAAATATAATAAATAATAAAAACAAAGATCGACCAAATGGACCAATACGGCAATGCCACGATGATCCATTTGGCAAAGTAAATCCATTGGGTATCCTTGTTGGTCTTCAGACAACAATTCTGATGGCTAAAGAACCAAATGGGACAGGCGAAAAAAAAAAAAAAAAAAAAAAAAGGAAGTAAAGATATGAAGCAATGTCCGAGCATGGCGCAGTTTAAACAGCGGTTTAAGGATATGGTTTTTGCAGAGTACAGGGAGGAGGTAGAGATTTGATAGGGTGTTCCTGTCCAATATTTTCATGTGTGTGCGGATGCACGGGTATGTTGGTATGGGTATATATATCTGTAGGTCGTGTATCCTTTGAGGTGTTACTGGGGTTATTGAAAATGTGTAAAAGTGTGTATATGTGTGTGTGTGTATATATATATATATATATACACAATACAAAATTTGTAATTTATTTTATCAACTTTCCTTCTGACGATGCTGTCTGTGTTGAGCGCTCAGTGAATCTGCATTTGACTACTCCGCCTAGGCTCGAGAGTGCAGCCTAGGCGGAGTAGTCGAACGCAGATTCACTGAGCACTCAACACAGACAGGATGGTCAGAAGGAAGAGCGCAGGGCAAGCTAGCGAGACAGAAGTGGACCTCCCCACCCTCATTCAGATCTGGCGTTTGGAATTATTTTGGTTTTCATGTGACGTATGACCCTGAAGGTAAGCGAGTCATGGACTAAAGTAAAACAGTATGTTGGATGTGCCATGCAATGCTCAATTACATGGGTGGGAGCTAGTGTGTTAGCGCAGTTAGCTCGTTAACGTATTGGCCGTCTAGCCCCTCTGTATAGGGTAGCTCGTTAACGGAGATTTGCCGTGTTGTGGCGTTAAGGTTATTTCAACGAGATTAACCTGAAAGCACTAGTGGGAACACAACGAATATGACTGCACATTTACACCGACATCATCCTAGTGCAAAGACAAAAACAACAAGCATGCATGCTACAAACTTTAGCCGAGTCATTTAGACAGCTGTTAGCACAGGATTCTCCTTATGGAGACCTGATATGTTTAATATGCTGCTGAGAATATAGCCCAGAAGAAGCGGATAGTATAGCTTTTATTTTGGAAAGAGACATTTCTCTGTAATAAACTCTCTTTTCCAAAGATGAGTGATTCCTCAATCAGATACAGGGCTCGCAATATCGCTAGCCCGACGTCCCGGGGCTATCTCTCCCCTGCCTGTCGGGCTATTGTAGGAAGGAAAAATATATGTCAATGCTTTTGCATTCTTTCAGAAATGTAGCTGGGTAATTATGTCATTGGCATCGGTGAGCCACTGTCAATATGTGACATATTGAAATCGTGTTTGAATTTGCGCTTGTTTTTTTGCTTTCACTTTGCAATCGCGCGAACTGTGTATAGAGAGCGACAGCACTGATCTGTGAGTGATGATAATTTGTGCACCAATTCCTCTGACATCGTCTTATTAATTGTTAGCTTACTATGCAAACATGACAAGTGAAATCTCCCGCAGCTTAAACATGTGAGAGGTTGATCGCGCAGAGAATCGCTGAGCTTATGTGAGTGCGGCAGGATATATATTTCACTACGATGACCTGGATGATTGAGAACCTTCACAGACAGATATATATTTTAGTTCTGCTGAGCCAAATAAGACAGGTCAGGGTGAAGAAGTGACAGCCAAAGAAAAGCTTACCACAAAACGGAGAAGTTATGACAAATCAGACTATAAGGCAAAAAGAAAGTGCAGCTTTATGGTTTCATGGGCAAAAGAATTTCTGTGGCTGCAATATGACGAGCTAAAAAACAACACGCACAAGGGTTAGGGTTAAATTTAAAAACTGTACTTTTGTGTTAAAATATATATTTATAATTTTAATAAATGACAAATTAAAAAGGCATGAACATTTTTTTTGTATCGAAAAAATATCGAACCGTGACACCAAAGTATCGAACCGAACCGAACCGTGAATTTTGTGTATCGTTGCACCCCTAATATATATATATATATACACCATACCTTACCATGCATGGAGGGTTTCACCCCAAGTCCAGCACCCTGAGGCTGTACGCTAAGCGGAAGGAAGGGGGCCAGGGACTGGTGAGTGTCAGCACCACAGTCCAGGGTGAGACAACGAACATCCAAGAATACATTGGGAAGATGGCCCCAACTGACCGAGTGCTCAGTGAATACCTCAGGCAGCAGAAACCCAAGAAAGAGGAGGGAGATGAGGAACCATCATGGAAGGACAGGCCCCTGCACGGTATGTACCACCGGCAGATAGAGGAGGTGGCTGATATCCAGAAATCCTACCAGTGGCTGGACAAAGCTGGACTGAAAGACAGCACAGAGGCACTAATCATGGCAGCACAAGAACAAGCTCTGAGTACAAGATCCATAGAGGCTGGGGTCTATCACACCAGGCAAGACCCCAGGTGCAGGCTGTGTAAAGATGCCCCAGAGACAATCCAGCACATAACAGCAGGGTGCAAGATGCTAGCAGGCAAGGCATACATGGAACGCCATAACCAAGTGGCCGGCATAGTGTACAGGAATATCTGTGCCGAGTATAACCTGGAAGTCCCGAGGTCAAAATGGGAGATGCCCCCAAGGGTGGTGGAGAATGACCGAGCTAAGATCCCGTGGGACTTCCAGATACAGACGGACAAAATGGTGGTGGCTAACCAACCGGACATAGTGGTGGTAGACAAACAGAAGAAGACGGCCGTAGTGATCGATGTAGCGGTTCCGAATGACAGCAATATCAGGAAGAAGGAACACGAGAAGCTGGAGAAATACCAAGGGCTCAGAGAAGAGCTCGAGAGGATGTGGAGGGTGAAGGTAACGGTGGTCCCCGTGGTAATCGGAGCACTAGGTGCGGTGACTCCCAAGCTAGGCGAGTGGCTCCAGCAGATCCCAGGAACAACATCGGAGATCTCTGTCCAGAAGAGCGCAGTCCTGGGAACAGCTAAGATACTGCGCAGGACCCTCAAGCTCCCAGGCCTCTGGTAGAGGACCCGAGATTGGTGTTTTTTTTTTTTTTTTTATATATATGAAAGATAGGACCCCCCATAGCCGGTTATCAAGATTACGTGAAGTACCCTCAGAAGGTCTGCTAGATGATGTTAATGCAGCACTACGGACGATATCTAAAGCCACGATTACTGACACTAAGAAGCTGATCTACAATACGGCAGAAGTGATCAGTGAGATGCTTGGCTACAAGTTGAACAGCCACAAGGGGCAGTACCCTCCATGGAGAAGGAGGCTAGAGGCTAAGATCAAGGTAGCACGGAGGGAGGTTAGCCAACTATCAGAGTTGCAGAAAGGTGCGATGAAGAAGGTGCCTATGACGTACAGGAAGCTGTCCATACCTGAGGCCTTGGAAACTGCCAAGCAACGACTCACAGCCTTGGCCAGCCGCTTGAGGAGGTATACCAGAGAGATAGAAGGCAGGAGAATAAACCAGCTGTTCTCCACAGAACCAGCCAAGGTGTACTCTCAGTGGCAGGGTAACAATATGAGAACAGCACCACCAAGGCTGGAGACGGAGCAATACTGGAAAAGCATATGGGAGAAGTACGCGACACATAACGGCAATGCTCAGTGGCTAGTGGATCTGAGGGCAGACCACAGCAACCTCCCCGAACAGGGTCCAGTAACCATCACAGTGGCAGATATCCAGGAAAGGGTCACCAGTATAAAGAGTTGGACAGCACCAGGCCCTGACATGGTCCACGCCTACTGGCTGAAGAAGCTGACTGCACTCCACGAACGCCTGGCAGCACAAATAAATCAGCTGCGAGTTGACGAGAGACACCCAGAATGGCTAACCGAAGGCCGGACAATCCTGATCCTCAAGGACCCCCAAAAGGGACCGGTCCCCTCCAACTACCGACCAATAACCTGCCTCAGCACGTGGAAGCTCCTGTCAGGCATCATATCGGCTAAGATGAACAGGCACATGGGTCAATATATGAGCGAGGCACAGAAAGGGATGGGCAAGAATACCAGAGGCGCAAAACACCAGCTACTGGTAGACAGAACAGTCAGCCGAGACTGCAGGACCACACTGACCAACCTGTGCACTGCCTGGATTGATTACAAGAAGGCCTATGACTCAATGCCCCACACCTGGATCCTGGAATGCCTAGAACTATATAAGATCAACAGGACCCTAAGAGCCTTCATCAGGAACTCAATGGGTATGTGGTGTACAACACTAGAGGCCAACGCCAAGCCCATAGCACAAGTCACCATCAAGTGCGGGATCTACCAAGGAGATGCTCTGTCCCCACTGCTGTTCTGCATAGGCCTGAACCCCCTCAGTGAGATCATTAACAAGACTGGCTACGGATACCAACTACGGAACGGAGCAGTTGTCAGCCACCTCCTGTACATGGATGACATCAAGCTGTATGCCAAGAGTGAACGAGACATCGATTCACTGATCCACACTACCAGGATATACAGCAATGACATCGGGATGAGAGGGAAGGTAGTCAGAACTGAGGGGATCGAGCTACCAGAAGGCAACATTGCAAACATAGAGGACAGTTACAAGTACCTGGCTATCCCACAGGTAAATGGGAACCATGAGGAATCCACTGGGAAAGTTGCAACCACCGAGTACCTGCAGAGGGTCAGGCAAGTCCTGAGGAGTCAGCTGAATGGTAAGAACAAAATCCGGGCTATCAACATCTACGCCCTGCCCGTGATCAGGTACCCGGCTGGTATGATAAGTTGGCCAAAGGAGGAGATAGAAGCCACTGACATCAAGACAAGAATGGTAAATGGCCTGTATTTGTATAGCGCCTTTACTAGTCCCCCCTAGGGACCCCAAAGCGCTTTACACACCCAGTCATCCACCCATTCACACACACATTCACACACTGGTGGAGGCAAGCTACAGTTGTAGCCACAGCTGCCCTGGGGCAGACTGAAAGAAGCGAGGCTGCCATATCGCGCCATCGGCCCTTCTGGCCCACTGCAGTAGGCGGTAGGTGAAGTGTCTTGCCCAAGGACACAACGACCGAGACTGTCCGAGCCGGGGCTCAAACCGGAAACCTTCCGATTGCAAGGCGAACTCCCAACTCTTGAGCCACAATCGCCCCAGCCAAGGTAAGAAAGCTCCTTACCATGCATGGAGGGTTTCACCCCAAGTCCAGCACCCTGAGGCTGTACGCTAAGCGAAAGGAAGGGGGCCGGGGACTCGTGAGTTTCAGCACCACAGTCCAGGATGAGACAACGAACATCCAAGAATACATTGGGAAGATGGCCCCAACGGACCGAGTGCTCAGTGAATATCTCAGGCAGCAGAAACCCAAGAAAGGGGAGGGAGACGAGGAACCATCATGGAAGGACAGGCCCCTGCACGGTATGTACCACCGGCAGATAGAGGAGGTGGCTGATATCCAGAAATCCGGCATAGTATACAGAAACATCTGTGCCGAATATGGCCTGGAAGTCCCGAGGTCAAAATGGGAGATGCCCCCAAGGGTGGTGGAGAATGACCGAGCTAAGATCCTGTGGGACTTCCAGATACAGACGGACAATATGGTGGTGGCTAACCAACCGGACATAGTGGTGGTAGACAAACGGCCGTAGTGATTGACGTAGCGGTCCCGAATGACAGCAACATCAGAAAGAAGGAACACGAGAAGCTGGAGAAATACCAAGGGCTCAGAGAAGAGCTCGAGAGGATGTGGAGGGTGAAGGTAACGGTGGTCCCCGTCGTAATCGGAGCACTAGGTGCGGTGACTCCCAAGCTAGGCGAGTGGCTCCAGCAGATCCCAGGAACAATATCGGAGATCTCTGTCCAGAAGAGTGCAGTCCTGAGAACAGCTAATATACTGCACAGGACTCTCAAGCACCTAGGCCTCTGGTAGAGGACCCAAGCTTGAAGGATAAACCGCCCGCAGGGGCGTGCTGGGTGTTATAAATAAAAACAAAAAAAGAAAAGCAGGTATTTCTGCAGTCTATTGATTACTAGATAGTGGAAAGGGCGTGTAATTAGATAAGCTTATGCTTCTTCCTGCTCCTTTTTGAACATGAAAGTTATTTGTAGTTGTGGTTGCTAGTTTTCCTTTGGTTTTGCTTTGTTTGTTTGTCTCTGTTTAATTCTGTGTTGTTGTACTTTTTCAACAGGTGCAAAATAAAGATTCAATCAATCAATCAAACACTAATTTTAACTCCCTACGCTAACACATGTGCCACAGTAGGACTGAGCTGTAAAGACTAAGATACCCCTCACAACTGAGCAACTGTTTCACACAAGTGTCATGCAAAACACTGACAGGAACTCTCTTTTCTTCTCCCAAAAAAGAAACAAAACCTTTGGACACAAAAGGCTTTGATTCTTCGTCTATTTTGTCACAGCTGCATCTTCTAATTTCTGAGGTTTAGTTTATAGAAGATTTACTGGGGAAGGAGTATTAACCTTCCTGAACTGTTCTTTTCCTTTAAGGATGGGACAGGCAGCGATGAAGTGTCCGTGATCACGGCAGCAGTAACCATAGCTGGACTGGCCATCGGGCATACCGGGCATTTGCCCGGTGGGCCGCTGGCGATTTTTTGTTTTTATGGGCCGATGGATTTTTTTTTTTTTTTTTAGGAAGGGTATATATAATGAAAGGTGTTGGATTGGCCAATTGGTCAGGATCGACTCTGGGCTGGACCAATTACAGCCGAGGAGGCCGAATGCACCCGCCCCCTTGTTTAGCAATCACGTGATTTTCGCGCATTGCATGCTGGGAACTCGTGGCAAAACAATCCAAGTACCGCATCAAATGCAAGCATTTGCAGCACCGCAAAACGTTCATTCTCCGGTTCCAATACCTTCTTGTTTTTTCTTTGCCGCACAAAAAAGGAATGTACAAAACAAAAGGAGAACAATGCCGGTCCGTACAAAGACAGACTCGACGAAAAGACAAAGAAAAGATACGAGGAAAAAATCAAAGGTGTTAAAGGGTTAGACCCTTACGAGCACACAGAGGGACAAAAGACGTTAGCGTGCTGCCCAACTTTCACCACGCTCATATTTATAATTACATGGTTCTTGGAGTGAGTGCATACACTCATGAAGTTTAGTAACTTCAGGTCACTGCAACAAGCCCAGGTACAGTTTACCGACGGATGGGTGCAGGACCTTGAAACGCCCCGTGTAGAACGAAAGACCATCGTACGAACAAAGGTAAGTTTACCAGTCTCACAAATCGTCGTCATAAATACACATTCGTTAACCGTTTATTAATATAACCTTTGAGCTCAACGGTAATTAATTAGCAGTGGAAATAATTTCTGGTTCATTACAGAAATGTAGCAGTGACAATAATATTGTATGCTGTAATCGCACTGGACAATTAGTGATATAAAACAACTGTTTTATCCTGTGAATAAAAGTATATGTTTTTGTCAATGTACCATGGTAATAACAGAAGTGAAACGCAATATTGTGTCAGGACAATTTACTATTTATGCACAATAAACAAAGGAGCATAGCGCGACAATTTCTGTTCAGCGCCAGACTTGCTTGTAACCTATATCACCAATTATGTTAAGAAAAATGACGTATTAACGACTAAAAACTCTGACCTTTGTGGGAATGCTTGGAGCAGACTAACCTGTGAGCTGGAGTGTTCTGAGACGTTATATTTGGTATATCCAGACCATCCGTCGGCTCTTACTTCGGAAACATGGCTTAAAACATTTCTCTTCAAGGACGTAATCCGATTAAAAAAAAAACGATCGGCTTCCCGTGGCTGTCATGCGACCGGCTGTTGCAGTTAATAATACAACAGCTTCTTGTCATTTTTTGTGTTTCTTTTTATCCTGTGTAACTGAGTTCAATTGAAAGCCTGCGTGCGCTAGTACCTCTTGCCACAAGTTCCCAGAATCCTTTGCGGTTTTACCCCTGAATGACGTCACATTTTCAATCTTTATCCTGGTGGGCCGGTCTCTAGTCAAAATGCCCGGGCCGATTTTTTGTCCCAGTCCAGCCTTGGCAGTAACACTCTGTTTTCAGTGGCTGCAGTGGTTTACAACAGGGGTTTTTGGGAGACCTGGTGTTTGGGCGACCTGAGCTTGGTGTGTTGCAAACAGGAGATGAAAACACACCTTTGTGTGTCAACATAGCCTGTACAGAAGCAGCAAGAGTTGTAACCTTTTGTTCATTTAAGTAGGTTACCACTTTTTCTGGGAGTTGATGTTTGAACTCCGCCAACAACTCCAGCTCAGGCAAATCATCTAAGGTAGCCTTGGTAACCTGACACCATTTATTAAACAGAATCTTTTTCTCCCTCGCAGACTCCACATAAGTTTGGGTGGCAGTTTTTTTCAGATTCCTAAACTTTTGCCTATACGTTTCTGGCACAAGCTCGTATGCACGCAGGACAGCAGCTTTCACAATGTCATAATCTAAACTGTCCTCAACTGAAAGAGCTATGCATACCTCTTGACCTTTCCTCTCTAATTTTCACTGGAGCAAGAGAGAGCATATGCTCTTTGGCCAGTATAGTGCACCTGCAATGCGCTCAAACACTTTTCAGATCTACTTAGCTTGCACTTGTCCACTCAAACTCAGATGCTTTAACTGGTCCCACACTCCCACTTAAAATCTAAAGGTGACAGGGCTTTCTAGGTTGCCATCCCAAGACTCAGGAGCAGTTTTCCCTCTTTTGTAAAGTTCTCCTCTTCTTTGGAAATCTTGAAATCACACTTGACGACCTAACTATTTTTAAAGGCTTTCACATCACTTTGAAACCAGGTCTATTCTGTCCTTGTTATCTTGTTTTTTATCTTGTTGGATGATATATGCATGTGTATATGTATACATGTATTCATGTCCATGTGACCTTCCATCTTTTTATTCAATTTATTTTAATTCTTTCCTTTATTTACTTTGCCGACTTTGATGCCTTTTAAACGTGCTATATAAATAAAGCTGACTTGAGATGATAACTTCTCATTTCATAGTCTTCACATGCTTCATCCTAAGCACGCTTTCTGTTGATTCACTCGCTAACTACAGGGAGTGCAGAATTATTAGGCAAATGAGTATTTTGTCCACATCATCGTCTTCATGCATGTTGTCTTACTCCAAGCTGTATAGGCTCGAAAGCCTACTACCAATTAAGCATATTAGGTGATGTGCATCTCTGTAATGAGAAGGGGTGTGGTCTAATGACATCAACACCCTATATCAGGTGTGCATAATTATTAGGCAACGTCCTTTCCTTTGGCAAAATGGGTCAAAAGAAGGACTTGACAGGCTCAGAAAAGTCAAAAATAGTGAGATATCTTGCAGAGGGATGCAGCAGTCTCAAAATTGCAAAGCTTCTGAAGCGTGATCATCGAACAATCAAGCGTTTCATTCAAAATAGTCAACAGGGTCGCAAGAAGCGTGTGGAAAAACCAAGGCGCAAAATAACTGCCCATGAACAGAGAAAAGTCAAGCGTGCAGCTGCCAAGATGCCACTTGCCACCAGTTTGGCCATATTTCAGAGCTGCAACATCACTGGAGTGCCCAAAAGTGAACCACCACTCACAACCACTAGCACTTTATATAGCCTCTGTAGAAACTATCTACACCCTCACTTATCTTAACTGCACTACTGTATAGCTCTGTGTAAATAATCATTCTGTACATTCGATAATCTTTAATCCTACAACTGTTTACAACTTGCATAGTTCCCATTTCTGTATAGCTGTATATCCCAGATTCTGTAAAGTTATTTATTTCATATTCTGTATAGTTTTTCATATTTATATCCTGTTCATATCCTGTACATAGCTTGTACTCACTACAGCCTGTACATACTTATAGTTATAGAATATTCACAACATACTTCATACCGTGTACATTATAACATACCATAATAGACCCATTTCTGTAATATACTCACATATCTATATTATTGCTAATATATATTGTAATATATCTATATCACTAAAGCACTTCTGGATGGATGCAAACTGCATTTCGTTGCCCTGTACCTGTGCATGTGCAATGACAATAAAGTTGAATTCTATTCTATTCTATTCTATTCTAAAAGCACAAGGTGTGCAATACTCAGAGACATGGCCAAGGTAAGAAAGGCTGAAAGACGACCACCACTGAACAAGACACACAAGCTGAAACGTCAAGACTGGGCCAAGAAATATCTCAAGACTGGTTTTTCTAAGGTTTTATGGACTAATGTAATGAGAGTGAGTCTTGATGGGCCAGATGGATGGGCCCGTGGCTGGATTGGTAAAGGGCAGAGAGCTCCAGTCCGAATCAGACGCCAGCAAGGTGGAGGTGGAGTACTGGTTTGGGCTGGTATCATCAAAGATGAGCTTGTGGGGCCTTTTCGGGTTGAGGATGGAGTCAAGCTCAACTC
Organism: Rhamphochromis sp. 'chilingali'; assembly: GCF_963969265.1. Taxonomy (NCBI): domain Eukaryota; kingdom Metazoa; phylum Chordata; class Actinopteri; order Cichliformes; family Cichlidae; genus Rhamphochromis; species Rhamphochromis sp. 'chilingali'. The sequence continues at coordinate 34,335,398 of NC_137945.1, read as the reverse complement.
CCAGTCCTACTGCCAGTTTCTGGAAGACACCTTCTTCAAGCAGTGGTACAGGAAGAAGTCTGCATCCTTCAAGAAAAACATGATTTTCATGCAGGACAATGCTCCATCACACGCGTCCAAGTACTCCACAGCGTAGCTGGCAAGAAAGGGTATAAAAGAAGAAAAACTAATGACATGGCCTCCTTGTTCACCTGATCTGAACCCCATTGAGAACCTGTGGTCCATCATCAAATGTGAGATTTACAAGGAGGGAAAACAGTACACCTCTCTGAACAGTGTCTGGGAGGCTGTGGTTGCTGCTGCACGCAATGTTGATGGTGAACAGATCAAAACACTGACAGAATCCATGGATGGCAGGCTTTTGAGTGTCCTTGCAAAGAAAGGTGGCTATATTGGTCGCTGATTTGTTTTTGTTTTGTTTTTGAATGTCAGAAATGTATATTTGTGAATGTGGAGATGTTATATTGGTTTCACTGGTAAAAATAAATAATTGAAATGGGTATATATTTGTTTTTTGTTAAGTTGCCTAATAATTATGCACAGTAATAGTCACCTGCACACACAGATATCCCCCTAAAATAGCTAAAACTAAAAACAAACTAAAAACTACTTCCTTTTTTTTTTTTTTTTTTTTTTTTTGTTTATTTTATTTTCACTTAATGAATACGGGACAGACTTGACTGGGGGAAAGAAGGGGAGAAAGAAAGAGGGAAAGAGAAACAGCTGAGAAGAGGGACGGGGGAGAAGGGCAAAAGACAAAAACCAACAGAACGGGCAGAGAAAAAAAATGCATATATCAATCACCTGGATCACCTGCTGAGAAAGAAAAAAGAAAGCAAGCAGAAGAGAACAAGAGTAATAGAATAAACAACATCACAATGATATATGGGAATATGACAGTAAATACTAAATGTTAAACATTATTGTGCAGCACATAAGATCAACAGAACACAGTGTGCTTTGAGGTAGGAGCCAAAAAGGGTGTAGTTTGTGGGTGTGATCACCCGTGTGTACACCTGTGAGCATGGACGCGCTTGTTTTTTGTTTTTTTAAAAGGTTCCTTCATGTAATAATCTGCTAGAGGGTGTGGGGGGGCCACAGCCCCGTCCTCCAGGGCGTGAAGCAGGTGTGGAGGAGATCAAAACTCCAGACATCCAGAGGCCCCCAGAACACAAGAGACCAAGGAAGACCAACAGAGGGGCAGCTGCGCCACTGTCCCGGAAAGAGCTGAGGAGAGTCCCAGATGAGGGCTCACTCAGCAGCCGCGGAGCAGAAGCCAGGGGGAGTTGCAGTGACGCGCCCGTGAGCTCCGCCGGCAGCCAGCTGCGCCTGAGTGACCGAGCCCCAGGCCGAGAGGCCGGGGGCACCCCACCTCCGAAGTGGCCCGAGCGAGCCCCAGGCTCCAGGCCCCGATAAGCGGCCGCCAATGAGTGAGCCGGTGTGTACCTGGACGCCCATCCCCGGACACAAAGAACCACCAACGCACCGATGTCTGAGGGGGTCCGCCACTGGCAGGGGAAGTGGTGGTAGGGGGAGATAGGCCTCCAAACCTTGGAGGGCCTGAGATGTCCCCAGAGAGGTGGCGCCTGACACCCAACCTGACATATAGACAAAGACATACAGGCACACACAGATACAAACATCCATTCCCACCCTCATGCTCTCATATGCACTTACTCCACACTCAACCAACGTGGAGACAGACATAAAGAGACGTTGTACACACGATCACACTCCCCAAGCGTACTCTACAAACCGGGTCTAGGTGCCCCCGCCCCTGGAGGGGGGAACTGCACCCAGACCCAGGTGGTGTTTCCCTTTTCCCTGCGGTGGGGGGAGGCAGACCGCCCCGACTCCGCAGCAGCAGGAAGGCTCCACACTCCAGACCGCAGTCGGACGGCCAACTCCTCCTCCTAGTCCTAGCCCCCCTGCTCCAGCAGGTCGCAGAGAACGGGGGTGAGAGAAGACTCCGAACCTCCCTCCACCCGCTCATTGTAATGTTGATGCATGTGTGTTCTAAGGTGCATTTAAAACCCAGGAGGGCTTGGAGCTACCTGCCAGAGAGCAGCAGGTAAGCGCATGGTCCCTCCTGCTAGCCCTCAATGTCTACGTGTATTTAAAATTGAGAGGTGGGCAACGATGCCAGGGGTGGGGTGTACACCCTGATGGTACTTTGGACTCCGTGTATCGTGCCCACCCCCAAGATCCTATATGTATGTGTAATGAGAGTGTGAGTAATGTGAATGTCTAAGTTGTGGGATAAAATTGAGGCAGAGGCAGCCAGAAGGGGACAGAGGGGGGGGGGGTAGCCTCCTCTGCACCCTGGTGACATACCCCTACTCCAAGGCCCTGCATGTGTGGGTGGTTGTGGTGGAGCGGGAAGAGGGAGGCAGCTGGAGATGGGGAGGGAAGGAAGGGAGGGGCAAGTGACCCCTCCCTGGGGCCAGCTCCCCCGCTGACCCCAGTAGGCACCCCCATACTCCGCGACCCGCCAGGGAAAGGGGGCCCAGGCCCATCCAGACCGGGCCCAGTGCAGCAGCGCCGCCCAGCCCCACAGAGCCCGGGACAGTCCACCCCACCCCACTCATCTTCCAGACTACATAAGACAATAAACACCCAGGCTGAGATCTTCCTCCACCTCTCCTGTATCTCCCCCTCCTGCAGAGGGAGCTCCTGAGGAGAGGAAAGCTCCTGCAAGATGTGACAATCTCCCCCACCAGTTGAAGAGCCCCCCAGGTGGCTCGACGCACCGGCGGCACCCTGCTCCAGGGCTGGGCCCCCATGCACCCACCCGCCCACAACCCCGGCAACACACCAACCAGGACCCAAGCCCCCGAGGCCCGGTCCGGGTCCCAGCCCAGAGACGGAGCGCCCCCAGAACCTCACGCCCATCCCGGACCCACCCAGGGGCAGCCAGGCTACCAGGTCAGTAACCCACGTCCGTCAGCACAGACCCTCCCCTAGCCCCGCTGCACGCAGCCGCGAGGAAACAGTCACCGGAGAGCCAACAGAGCCCCTAACCGGACATGACCGCTACCCCGGGTTGAGCCCCCCAAGGAAGATGCCTCCGGGGAACCCCCCGACGCCCTAAGCCTGTCCCTACCCCCACACCAATCACAACAGTGAAGGCGGGACCAAACTATGACCCCCCACCCCCACTAGGTGATGGAGCTGATCAAAGGAGCCCAGAGCAATTGATCTGATGTGGTGGCAGAGGCTGTATCAAGACTAATGTAATCTAATAGATAATTTCTATATTGGTTAGAATTAAGATTATTTTTATTTTTCCAGTTCATGAGGACTGTTTTCTTGGCTATGCATAGGGCAGTGAAAACCATATGGGCGATATTCTTTTCTGAAGTGACATTATCTAAGCTGCCCAACAAACACACTAAGGGGGAAGTTGGAATGTTACATTTCAGACACTTCGATAAGTCTTCACATATCTCACGCCAAAACTTCTGAACTGGTGGACAGAACCAAAGAGCGTGGATATAATTGTCCGGTGAATTGATTTGGCAGTGTGAGCAGTTGTTGGTAGACGTAAAGCCCATCTTGAACATCCGATGACCTGTATAGTGCACTCTATGTAATATTTTGTATTGAATTAATTGAAGACTGGGATTTCTAATTAGATGAAAGGTTTTTAAGCAAATCTGAGACCAGAAGTTTAGGTCTAAGTTAACTGATAAATCCGCTTCCCATTTTGCAATAGGAAGTGATATTGATTCATCTGTTTTAGAAAGCATTCTGTATATTTTGGATAGTAATTTGGGGGGTTTAAGAGTAAGAAATTGAACCACACTTGGTGGTGTTTGTAGTTCAACTTGACCCGGTTTAAATTTCTTTTTTACTATGGATTTAATTTGTTGATATTCTAAAAATCTTTTCTTGTTGATCCCATATTGTGTAACTAGTCCGTCAAATGAAATAAATTCTGTTCCTTCTAGTATATGTTCTAAATATTTGATTCCTTTATCACTCCAATCTGAAAAGTTTATCATATTATTGTTTTGTAATATGTCAGGGTTGTTCCAGATAGGTGTACGTTTGCATGGGATTAATGAAGACGCCGTCAATTTTAGAAACTCCCACCATGCTGTCAGAGAAGAGCTGATGTTGATGCTTTTAAAGCATTCATGTCGTTGGATGTTTGAGCTGATAAATGGTAGGTCTGAGATCTCTAGATTATTGCAGAGTGCTTGTTCTACATCTAGCCAAGGTTCATCTAAGAGGGTGTGTTTTAGCCATCCTGAGATAAACTGAAGCCTGTTGGCTAAGAAGTAGTGCTGAAAGTTAGGCAGTTCTAGTCCTCCTTTATCCTTGGTCTTTTGTAGTGTTTTTAAGCTTATACGTGGGGGTTTATTTTTCCAAAGGAATTTGGACATACATGAATCTAGAGATCTGAACCAATCTTGTGGCGGTTTAGTTGGGATCATTGAGAATAAATAATTTATTTTTGGTAAGACCATCATTTTTATAGCGGCAACCCTTCCCATGAGTGATATGGGTAGACATTTCCATCTAGCCAGATCATCTTCTACCTTCTTTAAAAGTGGGATATGGTTTAATTTAGTTAGATCTGCAAGCTTGGGAGAAACATTAATACCTAAATATTTTATATTTCCCGATTGCAGTGGTGTAGAAGAGGAATTATGGAAGGAGCAATTAATCGGTAGGACTGTAGATTTTGACCAGTTAATTGAGTAATCTGATATTCTTGCAAAAGAGTTTATCAATTCAATCACCCCAGAGATATTGGTTTGTGAATTTTGGAGAAAGAGTAACACATCATCCGCATAAAGGCTGATTTTATGTTCCACGTTCTTGCATTTTATGCCCTTAATTACTGAATTCTGTCTAATTGCTGCTGCTAGTGGTTCAATAAAAATTGCAAATAGTGAAGGTGAGAGTGGGCATCCCTGCCTGGTGCCCCTCAAGAGACAGAAGCTGGAGGATGTCTGGTCATTTGTTCTAACACAAGCTGTTGGGGAATTATATAATATTTTTAACCAGTTTATGAAAGAGGATCCAAAACCAAATTTGTGTAAAGTTGCAAATAGAAATTTCCAGTTAACTCTGTCAAATGCTTTTTCTGCGTCTAAAGAGAATATTGTAGTTTCTAGGTTTTTACTGTATGAGTAGTCTATCAAATTAAGTAATCTACGTGTATTTGTTGATGAGTGCCTACCTTTTATGAAACCAGTTTGGTCAGGATGAATTAAGAGGGGGGTTATTTTCTCCAGTCTCTTTGAGAGAGCTTTGCAGATTATTTTAAGGTCTACATTTATAAGGGATATTGGACGATAGCTTGAGGGATATACAGGGTCTTTGCCTGGTTTTAGCAGGAGATTAATGTTTGCAGAATTCATATTTGATGGAAGTCTGCCCTTTTCTTTAATTTCCAACAACGTTCTGTAGAAAACTGGTGCTAGAATCGACCAGAATTCTTTGTAGAATTCTGCAGGAAAGCCATCTGGACCTGGAGCCTTATTATTGTGCATACTTATCAGGGCTTCCTGGAGTTCACCTGGTGTCAGTGGTGAATCCAGTGCCATTGCTTGAGTGTCCAATAATTTTGGAAGAGTTATGTTGTCCAAAAACTGATCAATTTCTTTTTTAGATGGGTTTATTTGTGGTGAATACAACGTTTTATAGAAATCCCTGAAAATGTTGTTTATTTGTATCGGATCATATATTGTGTTCCCAGATGAATCTTGAACAGCACATATAGTTGTTTTTCTTTATTTATTTTTAGCTGGTTTGCTAGAAATTGACCGGATTTATTACCATGTTCATAATTTTGTAGGCGTAGTCTTTGTACTAAGAATTTTGTTTTGTTTTTATCAATTATCTCATTTAATTCTAGTTTTGTTTTGCGTATTTTGTTCAATGTTTCCTGATCTTGGTGGGACGCGTAGGCTTCTTCTAGTGATTTGATGTTTTTTTCTAATTCCTGAATATTTTTGTTTTCTTTTTTCTTTTTATGTGATGAGAAAGAAATTATTTTACCTCTCATCACAGCTTTCCCTGCTTCCCATAGAACAGAAGCTGATGTTTCGGGAGTGTCATTATAGTTCAAATATGAAGTCCACTCTTTTTTAAAATATTTAATAAAGTCTTCATCTTTAAGTAGTGATATATTAAATCTCCAGTTTTTTCTTGGCGTAGTATTATTCTTGTGCATTAGTGTTAAAGATACAGGACCATGATCGCTGACAGCTATAGGGTGAATCTCAGTGTCTGAAATGTCGTTCAGCAGTGAGCTGCTGACCAAAAAATAATCCAGACGAGAGTAGGAGTGATGGACATGTGAGAAAAAAGTATATTCCTTACTGGTGGGGTGAAGGGAGCGCCATGCATCGCAAAGACCAAAGTCGCTCATATACTGTTTGATTATATTTGTGGACTGCCAATTACGCTGAGTTCCCGCTGTATTGAGCCTATCCATGTCTTCATTTAGTCCAAGGTTGAGGTCACCTCCAAGAACAAGTGTGCCATCTAAGTGTTCAGAGAGTGCACTGAAAAAACCGTGAAAGAATGAGGGATCATCAACATTTGGACCATATACACTTGCAATACATAGCTTTTTATCACGTATAGATAGTTTAATGATTAAGAATCTGCCCTCTGGATCTATAACTGTATCGAGTACTGTGAAATTAATATTTTTATGTATTAAAATTGCTGCTCCCCTTTGTCTAGAATTATAACAAGCTGAGAACACATTAGGAAACTCAGGTGTTTTAAGTTCATTCGAACCTCTAAGAGGTCTGTGGGTCTCTTGTAATAGGACAACATCTGCCTGTAGTTTTTTGAGTTGGTTAAATATTTTTAACCTCTTTTCTCTGGAGCCAGCTCCATTTATATTCCATGTAATGAACCTCAGTGTACCCATAGATGTTTGTGTATAACTAGGGATGTATGCTGTGTGCGTTGCTTAGACAGGTGGAGAGAATACGTCACTTGTTCATAAATAAAGAGAAGGAGAGAGAGAAAAAATGTGTGGCGAGATACTCCCTGAGTCTGACTTTGTGTATGCATAGTTACTAATATGAGTAGGCTTGGCTTAAGTGTGTGTGTATCTTATATGACTGTGTGCGCTGTCTGACTGATGTAAATGTGCTGCCGTTGAGCGCATGGTGCGTATGTGTCGAAATAAAGGATGTTTGTGGATGAGTGTCGAAGCAGGTGATCGAGGCAGTGAAAGGAATAAAGAAAGAAACCAAGGACAGGGGTGAGCAGCATAAAACCAAGAGGGGGAAAAGAGAGGAGGAAAAAAAAAAAAAAAAAAAAACGAGAAGAAAAAAAAAAAACAGAAACAAAACGTAAACATTCCAATTAAATCACTGACGGAGAGTGACGGTGTTAATTCTGCTATGAAATCACACTTTAAGATGCGATTTGATACTGGTAAGTTAAACAGATGTTAATGCAAGTTAGTGTGAGTGGATAGGGAAATGGTGTAGCTGATTCTTATCTGGTGTGAGGTTAATACAGCCACGGAGTGATGTTGGGGTCGCGGTGGAGCTGTCCGTCCACGTACAGCCGGTCCACAGCGATGACAGCGCGGGAGCCCTTCTGGATGAAGCCGCGTCGGATTGGGAAGAGGACCCTGCGTCGTTCCAAGATCTCTTTGGGGAACTGGTCGTTCACGCTGAAGTCCGTTCCTTTTAATTCCCTGCCGCGGCTTTTCACATGTTGCTTTTGTTTGAAGTGGCCGAATTTGGCCACGATAGGACGTGGTCTCCCGGCCGTAGCCCGAATGGGGCCGAGGCGATGTACCCGATCGAAGACGATGTTCTTCACAGTGTCCTCCGGCAGCTTCAGGTGGGTTTTGATGAAGCTTTTTACCGTGGTCTCCGCGTCCTCTCCAGCGGCTTCTGGAATACCAAAAAATACCAGATTATCACGCATGCTACGAGCTTGTAGATCGATAACTGTTTCTTTTATTTTTTTATTTTCTCTATTGAGCTGGGTAACATTATCTGTGAGACATTTCACCGACTCCCTTAGCGTGGCATTTTCAGCAGCAAGCGTTTCCACCTGCTGCTGGCTGTACTCCAGGGATTCTCGCAAGCATTTAAATTCTCGGTGAAGAATCTCCACCAAGGACAGCCTTGCGTCGAAACTGGACAATCGCTTGTCGATTGACTCCAATATGTCGGCAATATCTTTGCCGGCTGGCGATGTTGAGCCGGGGGAATCTGCCGGGCGTTGTCTTTTCGACGACGGCGTCTCAGCTTTGGCCGGGGAAGCTGCACACGGGGTCTTCTTCATCACGAGATCCTGAAAGCACTGATCGATGTAATCTTGGAGAGTCTCTAAACTCTCCTCGTTGTTCTCCAGGGTGTTGGAGATTATTTAGACAGATAGTGTTAGTTATAAGACAATTGATAAGTGTATTTGGTAATGCTGAAGCTTAAATGAATTTGTTCAAATCTAAACTACCATTTGCTTTAATTTTCCGCCAAAATCTCCGGCGTCTGACGTCAGTTACAACATGAGTCGCTTACCTTGTCCGTCACTTCCGTCACTTACTCACCTGCTCCGTCACTTACTCACCGCTTTTCTTTCCAAGCTCCCCGCTTTTCTTTCCAAGCTCCCTAAAAACTACTTCCAAAAACATTCAGCTTTGATATTAATGAGTTTTTTGGGTTCATTGAGAACATGGTTGTTGATCAATAATAAAATTATTCCTCAAAAATACAACTTGCCTAATAATTCTGCACTCCCTGTATATTCACAGTATTCACTCACTGTCTTTAAGGAATCGCTAACTTAGTTTAGATCGTAGCAGCATGGCCTTTTCACCTGTCCCTCCTGCACTCTCCTGCGCCTTGTGTCAGATGTTTTAGTTACTCCTTGGCCTCCTTTAGCAGTAATGATACTTGTAATAAATGTAGCCTTTTTGCAGCTCTGGAGGCCAGGATCACTGAATTGGAGACTCTGCTTCGCTCCCTTTAAAAACCCGAAGCTAGACAGGCCAGGTGCAGCTGAAAATAGCGTAGGCCCCATTTGCCTTCCCCCGACATATTGTCCCGAGCACCTGGGAAAACAGGACGGCTGGTTGATGGTGAGGAGAAGGCATTGTCTTAAACAGAAGCCCCCGGTATGCCCCCCTGAGGCATGTGAAGCTAGAGACACCAGCAGCCATAGTCAATTGTCTTCCAGAGCAGGCGACACTCAGGGAAATTCAAAACTGCTGGCTAAGGGTAAACGTAAACTCAGTAACAAAGTACCTAAAGAAACTATTTAAGATGGATTTTTTTGTGTGTAGACACAACACTGGTTCATCCCTTTTTTCATGTCTGAATGATTCACAGATCAGTGTAAAGTGTAAACATGTACAAAACATTCCTCTGCAAACAAATACCAGACTGAAAATGAGTCCAAAAGGCTTTAGAAAGTCTGGAGAGCTATTGCTCAAGAGCACTTTATACAATTACAAGAAAATCTGGCTTCTTGGAGTAAATCTTTTAAATATATATATATATATTTTTTAACTGAGGCCACCCCCTTAAGAAGGGGAAACAGAGTGACCCAATGGGGTCATCAACACAGAATTAGTTCTGTATAAAGAACACTGTGGGGAGGTGAAACAGAAATAGTCTGTTTCTCCACTCAAGTCTTATTCTTTTCCTTGAAGACATTTTTCAAATTAAGCTTGTTAAACATAGTGCTAAAGCCTTGCAAGCAGGCTATATTGGTTAGCACGGTTAAATGCTGGATATTTCTGCTGCATTAAAATGCAGAAGAACCTAAATAAAGAATAAGAAAATGGTTTCATCTGATAAAACAAATTAGAAGATTTATGTTCTAGACTAGGTCCGTGATATATTTAGTTTAATCACTGTCCCTATGTGGCAGGTGCAGGTGAATGCATGCCTGTCATGCTTTGTTAAATCATCAGATATACCTAGGCCATGTAAATATAAAGAATTAAACTCTTTCTTTGTTTGAATTTGTTTGACCTGGAATGGTCATTATAAAAGAAATGTGTGTATTTCTACACACGTATAAGCCTATTGTCATGGCTACTGAACGGACCCACGCGCAGACAGTTCTTTCAAGGAAACAAAAGGGGATTTATTTACAATAGGGATCACCTTAGTGCAAAATATATGTACAGTGAGTTGGGAGGGGGTCCAGGGCTCCAGGGAGAGAAGGGGGGGGGGGGGAATCCACACACACGCTTCCTCTTCCACTCAGTCACCGCCACCGCTCCTCCGCACACACGCACTCCTCTTCAGCCGCACTCGCTCCAACACTCCACACACTGCCCCACTTGGACAGGTCCGGTGATTCGGTCCAGAATCTACAGACAGAAGGTCAAAGGTTAGTTCCACAACATAAAACACGTGTAAGCGATTCTTCTTTGAATATGCCGCGAGCACGAACTCAGGTGGTTCGACGTTCCAGCGGTGAGCTGCTCTGTGCCACTGCCTTAAATAGCAGCTGGGGAAATCAGCCAGATCAGCCGCAGGTGGACACCATCCACAGGGGTGCGTGGGCCAAGAGTGAGAGCCCGTAATGAGCTCCACCCAGGCAGAGAGGAGGAGGAGAGACAAAAAACTAAAACTAACAACAACAAAACCTGTAGCCAGCGTGGGCCAACCAGAGAGACACGGGGACCGTGACAGTACCCCCCCCCTTAACGGGAGCCTCCCGGCGACCCACCAGGCTTATCCGGATGAAGGCGATGAAAGTCGGCAACCATCCCGGGATCCAACACAGCGGAGCGGGGAACCCAGCAACGTTCCTCAAGGCCATAACCCTCCCAGTCCACCAGATAGTGAAGACCCCTCCCGCGACGGCGAGAGTCCATGATGCGGGAGATCGTGTAGGCAGGGAGGCCACCAATGACCCGAGCGGGCGGAGGGGGCCTGGAAGGAGGGCACAATGGACTGGAGAGACACGGCTTAATCTGAGACACATGGAAGACATTGTGTATCTTCATGTTGCGCGGCAACTTAAGGCGAACAGAAACAGGGTTTATCAAAGCAGCAATTTCAAAAGGCCCGATGAAGGTTGAGGTGAGCTTCTTCGATTCGGCATGAACAGGAACGAAGCGTGTGGACAACCAAACCTTTTGACCGATGGTGTACTCAGGAGCGTGAGTGCGGCGCCGGTCAGCCAGACGTTTGTAGCGTTCTTTCGTGCGCAGCAAGGCCGCACGGGTGGCCCTCCAAACCCGGCGACACCTACGAAGGTGAAACTGGACCGAAGGGACAAAGTGCTCACCTTCCAGAGCAGGGAACAGAGGAGGCTGATACCCCAGGGAGGCCTCAAACGGAGATTGCCCTGTAGCTGAAGACGTCAGGCTGTTGTGGGCATATTCCACCCAGGGCAGTTGGTCGCTCCAGATGGTTTGGTTGGAAGCAACTATGCAGCGCAGAGCGGTCTCCAGCTCCTGGTTAGTGCGCTCAGTTTGTCCGTTGCTCTGTGGGTGGTAACCAGAGGAGAGACTGACCTTGGCTCCTAGCGCCGAGCAGAACTCCTTCCACACACGAGAGGTGAATTGCGGCCCACGATCCGAGACCACGTCCTCCGGGATGCCATGGAGGCGGAACACATGATGCGTGAGATGCCGAGCCGTCTCCAGGGCCGTCGGGAGCTTGGGGAGTGCAACAAAATGCGCAGCCTTTGAAAAGCGGTCAACAATAGTCATTATAGTGGTGTTACCTGCTGACTGTGGGAGGCCGGTAACAAAATCCACCGCGATATGGGACCACGGCCGAGACGGTGTGGGTAAAGGTAGCAGCAAGCCGGCTGGAGGTTGATGTCCCAGCTTGTTGCAGGCGCAGGTTGAACAGGCAGAGACGTACTCCCGAACGTCTCGCGATAATGTGGGCCACCAGAAGTAGCGCTGAAGGAAGGTGATCATTCTGTGTACTCCTGGGTGACATGTGAAGCGGGCAGTGTGAGCCCAATGCAGTACCTGAGACCGAGTGGCCGATGGAACAAAGAGCCGCCCCGCTGGTCCTCCTCCTGGATCTGGTTCAGCCCGCTGAGCCTCACGAATGGCCGACTCGATTTCCCATGTTATTGTACCAACGGCACAAGTCGCTGGCAGGATGGGCTCAGGGTCCTGCCTCTCCTCAGGCACCGAGAACTGCCGTGATAGGGCATCCGGCTTCACATTCCGCGAGCCCGGTCTGTAAGAGATTGAAAAGTTGAAACGGGTGAAAAAAAGAGCCCACCTGGCCTGTCGAGCGTTGAGACGTTTTGCTGTTTGCAGGTAAGCCAGGTTTTTGTGGTCCGTCCATACAATGAATGGCTGAGCCGTGCCCTCCAACCAGTGCCTCCATTCCTCCAAGGCCAGTTTTATAGCCAAGAGCTCGCCGCCTCTCCCACGTCATAGTTGCGTTCGGCTGGGGAGAGGCGGCGAGAGAAGAAGGCACAGGGCCGTAGCTTACCCTCTCGCTGTTGTGAGAGCACCGCGCCGACCCCCGAGTCGGAGGCATCCACCTCCACAATGAATTGGAGTCGCAAGTCAGGCTGAGCCAGGATGGGTGCGGTGGTGAATCGGTCCTTGAGCTGTGTGAAGGCCTTTTGGGCCGCCTGATCCCACTGAAAAGAGAACTTAGGAGAGGTTAAGTGGGTCAAAGGCAGAGCGATTTTACTGAAGTCCCTAATGAACCGGCGATAAAAGTTGGCAAAGCCGAGGAACTGCTGAAGCTGACGGCGATCAGTTGGTTCCGGCCATTCCACAACAGCTTTGATCTTGGCCGGATCCGGTTTGAGGTTACCCTGGTCAATTATGTAACCCAGGAACGCCACTGTTTGAACGTGGAATTCACATTTCTCCCCCTTTACAAAGAGTCTGTTCTCCAGCAGCCGCTGCAGGACCTGTTTTACATGGGTTACATGTTCGGTTTCAGTCTTAGAGAAAATCAGGATGTCGTCCAGATAGACGAAAACGAACCGATCTAGGAAATCACGGAGCACGTCGTTAACCAACGCTTGGAAGATGGCTGGGGCGTTGGTTAGCCCGAAAGGCATCACCAGGTACTCGAAATGACCGAGGTGTGTGTTAAAAGCGGTTTTCCACTCATCGCCGTCTCGGAGTCTGACCAGGTGATATGCATTTCGGAGGTCCAGTTTGCTGAACATGGTGGCCCCGTGAAGGAGTTCGAATGCAGATGAGAGAAGCGGGAGAGGATATTTATTCCTGACTGTAATTTTGTTCAGCCCCCGGTAATCAATGCAAGGACGTAGCGATTTGTCCTTCTTCTCAACAAAGAAAAAACCAGCCCCTACCGGGGACGAGGAAGGGCGTATTATGCCAGCAGCCAAGGATTCTGAGATGTAAGTCTCCATTGCTTCCCGCTCAGGCCGCGAGATGCTGTACAAGCGGCTCGTAGGTAACCGAGCCCCAGGAAGCAATTCAATGGCGCAGTCGTACGGCCGGTGGGGGGGTAACGACCTCGCCCTGTCTTTGCAAAACACCTCGGCCAAGTCGTGATAAACTGGCGGCACAGAGGAGAGGTCCGGTGGTTCCAAAGCCGGGGGCGGTTTGACAGTAGAGGCGAGGGGAGGGGCTGATCTAAGACAGTTCATATGACACTCCTCCCCCCACCCAGACACGCACCCCCCTCTTCCAATTTATGCGCGGATTGTGTTGCTGCAACCAGGGGTGGCCCAAAACCAGGGGGGCGTGCGGAGCCTGAAACACAAAAAGGCTGATTGTCTCAGAATGATTGCCAGATAACGTGAGGGTAACCGGCTCCGTAACATGAGTGATGTCTGGTAGGCGCTGCCCCGACAAAGCAGAAACACGAAGGGGGTGTGGCAACGGGTCGGAGACCAAGTTTAAGCGTTTGGCGAGGTGTGAGTCAATGAAGTTTTGTTCGGCGCCAGAGTCTATTAAAGCGGAGAGAGAGTGTGTCATGGTTTGCTTAGTTATCTTGGCTGGCAGCAGAAGACGTGGAGGAGAATCTTGAGAGAGCCCGCCCACCAGTATTCCTGCCTTTACTGGCGGGCGCGCCCTTTTGATCGCAACGGGCAGGTTGCCACGAAATGGCCTGTCTTGCCACAAAACAAGCACTCACCCGAAACCAAACGGCGATGGCGCTCAGTGGCGCTAACCCGGGAGTGCCCCAACTGCATGGGTTCCTCCTGGTCCAACTCCTCCCTTCGTTCCCAGCACTGCACTCTTCTGGACAGAGATCTCCAATGTTGTTCCCGGGATCTGCTGGAGCCACTCGCCTAGCTTGGGAGTCACCGCACCTAGTGCTCCGATTACCACGGGGACCACTGTTACCTTCACCCTCCACATCCTCTCGAGCTCTTCTCTGAGCCCTTGGTATTTCTCCAGCTTCTCGTGTTCCTTCTTCCTGATATTGCTGTCATTCGGAACCGCTACATCGATCACTATGGCCATCTTCTTCTGTTTGTCTACCACCACTATGTCCGGTTGGTTAGCCACCACCATTTTGTCCGTCTGTATCTGGAAGTCCCACAGGATCTTAGCTCGGTCATTCTCCACCACCCTTGGGGGCATCTCCCATTTTGACCTCGGGACTTCCAGGTTATACTCGACACAGAGGTTCCTGTACACTATGCCGGCCACTTGGTTATGGCGTTCCATGTATGCCTTTCCTGCTAGCATCTTGCACCCTGCTGTTATGTCCTGGATTGTCTCTGGGGCATCTTTACACAGCCTGCACCTGGGGTCTTGCCTGGTGTGATAGACCCCAGCCTCTATGGATCTTGTACTCAGAGCTTGTTCTTGTGCTGCCATGATTAGTGCCTCTGTGCTGTCTTTCAGTCCAGCTTTGTCCAGCCACTGGTAGGATTTCTGGATATCAGCCACCTCCTCTATCTGCCGGTGGTACATACCGTGCAGGGGCCTGTCCTTCCATGATGTTTCCTCGTCTCCCTCCTCTTTCTTGGGTTTCTGCTGCCTGAGGTATTCACTGAGCACTCGGTCAGTTGGGGCCATCTTCCCAATGTATTCTTGGATGTTCGTTGTCTCATCCTGGACTGTGGTGCTGACACTCACCAGTCCCCGGCCCCCTTCCTTCCGCTTAGCGTACAGCCTCAGGGTGCTGGACTTGGGGTGAAACCCTCGATGCATGGTAAGGAGCTTTCTTGTCTTTATGTCAGTGGCTTCTATCTCCTCCTTTGGCCAGCCTATTACCCCAGCAGGGTACCTGATCATGGGCAGGGCGTACGTGTTGATGGCCCGGATCTTGTTCTTACCATTCAGCTGACTCCTCAGGACTTGCCTGACCCTCTGCAGGTACTTGGTGGTTGCAGCCTTTCTAGCGGCCTCTTCATGGTTCCCATTTGCCTGCGGGATCCCCAGGTACTTGTAACTGTCCTCTATGTCTGCAATGTTGCCTTCTGGTAGTTCAATCCCCTCAGTTCTGACTACCTTCCCTCTCTTTGTTACCATCCGACTACACTTCTCCAGTCCGAACGACATTCCAATGTCATTGCTGTATAGCCTGGTAGTGTGGATCAGTGAATCGATGTCTCGTTCACTCTTGGCATACAGCTTGATGTCATCCATGTACAGGAGGTGGCTGACAACTGCTCCGTTCCGTAGTCGGTATCCGTAGCCAGTCTTGTTAATGATCTCACTGAGGGGGTATATATATATATATATATATATATATATATATATATGTGTGTGTGTGTGTGTGTGTGTATGTGTATATATATATGTATATATATATGTACACCTTATTCACATGATGAGATTTTCTTTAACGAAATCCTCATTCTCTTTAAGCACATAAGCTTACTAAATCATCAATTGTGTAATTGAAAAACAGGGGACTTGTTTCTTGTTTCTAAAACCAGCCATTTTGTTGTTTGCATCCTGCAGAGCAACCTAAAGACGAACCATTCAATGATCCATTTTCCTCGAAGGCTTCTGAAAACTCAGATTCATCTTTCGCATCTTCATCTGTATCGTCTGTGTGGTCATCCTCATCTTCATCCCCAAAGAAGCGAAAGCACAAATACAAGAAAAAGCATTCAAGAGCCAAGAAACCCAAGAAGGAGCAGAAGAAGCTCCGGCAGCGTGGTGAGCAAAAGATTTTGGAAGAGAAGATTTTACAGAAGAGGATACTATAAATGTGACATAAAAGATAGTATTATGATTGTAATTTGTTCTAAAAACTACTCTGTGTTCGCTATGTCATATATATATATATATATATATATATATATATATATATATATGCATGGATTAATATGCTTTGAGCATTTGCTTTTCTAATTATTTGCTTTGTTTTCATTTTCAGTTCAAATGCCAAATGACATTGTGCAGTGATACAAATCCCTCCTCAAGACATTTCCAAAGACGAAGACCATGACCAAAGCTTTTCAGAAGCATGGGCTCGACAGGAACACTGTTGTGTCCACTTCATCAGTTGGGGAGCTTGCTATTGCGGTCCCCAATGTGTACCAGGAGCTACTGTCCAACAAGCCTAGTGGAGAGACGGTACTAGCTTTTGCTAAGCGATGTGAGGCTGCAATTCAAAGCAGTGATGAAGTAAAAAACAAAATAGAAAGTATGAAGGCCGCTGGTACTTTGCTTCCAATTCGAAGAGGGAAATCTGTCTGAAACCCTAATTTGTTCTAAGTGGTTTTGTTTTTTTGAGCATATTGAACTGAAGAAAAGATCTGCAAAACCAATCATTTTTCAAAGATCTGTTCACATATGTGTTGAGTTTCCACACAACTAAGAGATTTACCTGTTAGTTTATTTTATTGGTTTTTTTTTTAAGTTTTAATTTGTATAAATGTGTGTAGAGTAAATAATACAGCTGTGCAGTTTCAGTTAAGGTATAATAATTTATTATATTATAATTATTATAATTTTCCTTTGTTTTATGCCAGTGGTGAATTTAGGGATGGGATTTGTTTCCTTAATATAGTTTTAGCTATCTTTAAAAGGCTTGTATATAAGTTTAGCAATGCTAAATAACTGTTGGTGCTTTATACTTTTTATAGTAATACCCAGTAATACTTAGAAATGTTTGTTGATCATAAATAAATGTTGACATGTTTTAAACTTTACAATAAGGCTCCAATTTGGCATTTATAAATATTTATTATTCATTAATAACTGGTTTTATGCTTTACACTTTACAATAAGGCTCCCATTTGGCATTTATAAATGTTTATTTGTCATTAATAAATGGTGTTATGTTATGGTTAGGGTGATCGTGGCTCAGGGGGTTGGGAATCGCATCTGTAACCGGAAGGTCGCCGGTTCGATCCCTGGGCTCTCTGTCCTGGTCGTTGTGTCCTTGGGCAAGACACTTTACCCTACTGCCTACTGGTGTTGGCCAGAGGGGCCGATGGCGCGATATGGCAGCCTCGCTTCTGTCAGTCTGCCCCAGGGCAGCTGTGGCTACAACTGTAGCTGCCTCCACCAGTGTGTGGATGTGAGAGTGAATGAATAGTGGTATTGTAAAGCGCTTTGGATGCCTTGAAAAGCGCTATATAAATCCAATCCATTATTATTATTATTATTATTATGCTTTACACTTTACAATAAGGCTCCCATCTGGTATTTATAAATATTTATTATTCATTAATAAATGGTTTTATGCTTTACACTTTACAACAAAGCTCCGATTGATAGTTGTGGATATTAATAATGCATTTCTGAAGTACAATTTTATATGATAAAAAATATGTTTACAAATGCTGATTGTGCTTACAGGATAGTAACTATAGTAACTTAGTCTGAAATGTTTAATATAGCAACTCTAGATGAAATATATAGGTGAACACATTTGGCTCACTATTTGGCAAGAAACCGGTCAGTTTTTTTCTCTTTCTCACCCTTAACTAATGCATAATAAACCATTAATAATGGTTTATAAAGCATTTACAGATTAATTAATAATATAGCTATAAACTATTTATTAGCATCTATAAGGGGAGTCTTATTGTAAAGTGGTACCATTAATCATTGTTGCTTTTAAGTATTGTGTGTGTTCTGTCACAGTTTTATATGTTTTTATTTATTTATTACATTTTTTTAAATTATATTTAAAATATTTAATAAATAGTTATAAAATTGCCTGGAACTAACCCTTGAGATAAAACAGGAACACCATGAATGAACTGACAAAGAGTAAGATACAATAAGAAAAAATAAATTCAAAAACGCAGCGGTGATAAAATGAAGCATTATAAAAAAAACTGTGGAAAATAACAAAGACCAGAACAGGCTATGCTTATTTTATATTTCTGATATTTTCATTTTTGTTTATTCATTTCTAGAAAACAGTAATAAGGGTTTCCTGAATGAGAATTTTTGTCCAAGCTTTAAGCATGAAGCTGCTTTGTTATTCTTTTTGCACTCTGAAAATTTGAGCGCATCATATTGACAATATGCAATTACTAATCCAGGTAAAGAGGATGAGGGAGTTGGCCACTGCTTCCTCACACCTTCCCATCTTCTGTATATTATGATGTATTGATTTTCTTGACTATGGCCATAGCTTGTTTGACTCATTGTTAGCCTCATCTATTTCATTGATTATCTGTAGTTGCTCCCACTGAAGTCACAGGAAATGGGATTTCATGTGATGCTATTTGTTCCCTGTCTTTATACGAACTCCACATCATTCCATCTGTGTATCTTGTTTCAACATTCAGTTTTCCATTATGTGATTAAGTTTTCATAATCAAGCATGTAATGAGAATTAACAAGGCAAGCAATTAATCCTATTTAGAGATGTTTCTCAGATTTCTGTCTGTGGCTACACTGTGAGCTCAGCTTATGCATTGAGTCCCAGAGGTCTTGTGACGTGATAGACCATATGTTTATGATTAGCAGTCAGTATATAAGGTTAATGAAAACATGCTTGGGGTAAATGAAATATGGAAAAATCCATCTTTGACACGTGCAACTGTAGCTGCCTCCACCAGTCTGTGAATGTGAGAGTGAATGGCATTGTAAAGCGCTTTGGGTGCCTTGAAAAGCGCTATATAAATCCAATCCATTATTATTATTATTATTGTTACTTAACACTGACATATTAATTATTCGAGCATAAAAAAGACACCTAAACCAAGCGATGAACCAGATTTGTATCTACACATCACAGACAATTTGGCAATGAGCTACATTTAAAATGTATCTTTACACTGAGGGTTTTTGGGAGGAGCCGTGCTGCTCTCTGGCAGGAAGCACCATGCCCTCCTGTGTTTTAAATGCACTTTAGAACAGCATGCAGCAATTCTACATATGAGTGGGTGGAGGGAGGCTTGGGGTCTTCACTCAGCCCTGTTCAGCCTCCCTGCCACTGCAGATAAGGAGGCGGTCTGCTTGCCTCTACCCCAGGGAGAAGGGTTACATCTCCTGGGTCTAGGAACGGTTTGCCCCTCTGGGGGCGGAGGTACCTGGACCTGAGATATAGAGTATGTTTGGGGAGTGTGAAGGTGTGTACAGTGTCTATTTGTGTCTGTCTACACGTCGGGTGAGTGCCGAGTATTTGTTTGTGTATATGGGGGTGGGAATGCACGTTTGTGTCTGCGTGTGCCTGTTCGTCTGCATCAGGTTGGGTCTTAGACTCCACCTCTCTGGGAACATCTCAGGCTCTCCGAGGTATGGAGGCCTGCCTCCCCTCACCATACTCCCTGCCGGTGGCTGATGCCCTCAGACGTTAGTGTGTTGGTGGTTCTTGGTGTCTGGGGCTGGGTACTCATGTAAGTACTGACTCACTCCTGGTGGCAGATTGGTAGGGCCTGGCGCCTGTGGCCCGAATACAAGCGTGCTCATCCACACAGGTGTGCACACAGATGTACACACGGGTGTCCACAGACACAATCTACGCCTTTCTTGGCTGCTCCCTCAAAGCACATTGTGCACCGTCAATCTTGCGTGCTGCACAATAACATGTAATATTTAGTATCTACTGTTATCTACTGTTAGCTAGTTGATTGTGATGGTGTTGTGTTTATTATGTTGCTCTTTTTTGTTTGCTTTCTCGTCTGTTTTTTTTTTTTAATCTCCATACAGGTGATCCAGGTGTTTTGTTTGTTTTTCTTTTTTTTCTCTTCTCCCCTCTATTTTTCTTTCTCTCCCTCTCTTTCTTTCATTCTTTCTCCCTGTCCTATCCCCCAGTCATGTCTGTCCCATCTGTAACAACCGAAAATCAAATAAAATAAATACATAGTTATATTAAAGAACCAATATGGCAAGGCCATGCTGATCCACTTGGTAAAGTAAATCCACTTGGCATCTTTCTCGGCCTTCAGACAACAATTCTGATGGCTAAAGATCCAAACGGGACAGGCAAAAAAAATAAAAATAAAATAAATAAATAAAATGTATCTTTACATTTAATTAGTAGAATTTAGAACAAATGAAAACAACAACACAGTCACCAATTCCCGGTTTTGGTAGGAAAATTGAAAATACATACAATGATTTATCACCAAAATATGAAAAGAGTTTGCACTGAGCTTGTAAGTCAATATCCAGTATTTAAATCAACATTGCAAAGCTCTTATTTGAGGTTGATCATTTTTCGTTCTGTTTGCTGTCAGAATGATCACACACGACTTCAATAATGTTGAGTACCAAGTTCTGAGGAGGCCAGTACATGACTGATGCCGTTTAAATGTGTATGTGTGTGTTTCTGTTTTTTAAATCCTGGTACGCTTTTACTGAATTGGCACTGTGTTTGAGAACGTTGTCATGCTGAAAAAGTTATTGTCCATCTGATGGACAGATGCATTCTCTCGGGGGCCTCTGACTCATCGATGGTGGCTGGGATGGCGGCACCGCGGAAAGGGCCTGTGTTTTTACTGTCAGCGTGACAGCGCCGTGCCACCTTTGCAGGTAAGCGAGCCCGTCAGCGTTCCGTAGCGGCTGCGAGTGCTGGCGATAAGGAAAGGCTACTCTTTATAGAGGACTCACACTCGGAGAGATGTTTTCTGGTTGACTCCGGCTCCCAGAAGAGCCTCGGGAACTCTTGTGTCATCTTTGCATACCTCCACAATGGTATATACTTTAATCTTAAAAAAAATTGGAGATTTCCCGCATACCACCATAGAGAACCCTGTGTACCACTAGTGGTACTTGAACCACACTTTGAGAAAGACTGGCATAGTGGATCAAAATCTTGTGGTTCTCTTTTTCCTTCTAATTTAGTCATTCTAAGACCACAAGCTAAAATGCAGTCACAAATTGTGACAGAGCCTTGACTTGGTTTTTCTGATCTCAGTACATACTGAAAATGATTTGAACTACAAATTTCGACTTTGGTTTCCTAAGATCAGTTGCCACTGATTTTACAGACTAGTTCTTGGAAACCTAATGCTTTTCTTCCTGTTTCTTTTACTTAAAAATATCTTCTTTTCAGCCATGCATCTACTGAGACTGTCATGCCGGCTCGAATAGGCTACAGGTATTTGTTATTGTTTTTTCTCCCCCTCGCTCTCTCCTGTCTCCTCCTCACCACCACCTCACTGTGGGCTCTCGCTCTTGGCCAACACACCTGCAGCTCAGTATCCTGCCACTCCCATCCACCATTTAAGACAGCGGTTCAGTGCTTCTCATTGCTGGACCGTTAAACTACTCTCGTTAGTGTTGCCCGGCTCTAAAACCTTCTCTCATGTTTTCCTTGTGATATTCCAGGTCCTGATCTCTCATCTCTCTTGGTATATAGATTCCCTGGTCCTGTCCTTGATTCCTGTCCTTGGACTTCCGGAACATGAATGTGAATCTCAAAAGTGGGGTGGTGTGAAGAGGAGCGTGTTGTGTGGCAGGAGCAGATTGTGTGTGGCGTGGCTGAGAGGAGCGTGGGAGCGTGCATCGAATTCCCCTCACCCGACCCTGTGGAGCCCTGGAACCCCTGTCCTTCCCTCACATTCTGTGTATATTCTCTTGATGTTTTGTAAATAAACCTTTTGCACTTTTTCCCCAAGTCTGCATTTAAGTCCGTTCAGTCCACCGTGACAGAGACAATTTCTAATTTGGCTTTGACAAACATTAGATGGATCAACTGAAGGACTACAGGCATCTCTCAGGGCAGGTCATTGCTGGATTTTTTTTTCAGTTTCTCAAAGATATGACTTTAGATACTGTTTACCTAGTTTTTCTCTGCACGCACTGAGAAAAACATTGCGTGCAGAGTGAAGCCTCGCCCCCACCTCAGACACTCAGACCACTTGTCTGTTATGCTAATTCCAGCATACAGACCGCTCGTCAAATGCTGCAAAGCGGTTCTGAGACAGGTGAGAAGTTGGCCTGCAGGAGCTCTCTCAGGACTGTTTTGAACTCACTGACTGGGACATGTTCAGGGAGGCTGCAACAAATGGTCTCTGTGCCAGAGACATCAGCAAGTGCATCAATGATGTCACTGACTCCAAGACTATGATAACATGCAACACGCATCGAAGGCAACACCTGCCTGCAATTGTGACGCCTCCTTACCAGATGTTCTGAACAACTTCTATGCACGGTTTGATGCTCAGAATGATGTGTTGATGGGGAAGTACAACACAATCGTGCCTCTACACCTGATTGGAAACCTGAGCCTGCTGGGCCTGAACACCTCCATCTGCAACTGGATCCTGGACTTTCTGACAGAGAGGCCTCAGACAGTCCGGATCAGCAACAGCATCTCCAACACCACCACACTGAACACTGGAGCCCCTCAGGGCTGTGTGCTCAGCCCACTGCTGTTCACTCTGCTGACTCACGACTGTGCAGCAATGCACAGTTTGAACCACATCATCAAGTTCACCAATGATACGACTGTGGTGGGTCTCATCAGCAAGATCGACAAGTCAGCATACAGAGAGAAGGTGCAACAGCTAACGGACTGGTGTAGAGTCAATAACCTGTCTCTAAATGTGGAAAAAACAAAAGAGATGACTGTTGAGGAGAGCACGGTCAACTTAACAATGATGGATCCTCTGTGGAGGTCGTCAAGAGCACCAAATTTCTTGGTGTCCACCTGGCGGAGAACCTCCCCTTGTCCCTCAACACCAGCTCCATGACTAAGAAGGCACAACAATGTCTCTAATTCCTGCAGAAGCTGAGAAAAACCCATCTCCCAAAATCCATTCTCACTATGTTCTACAAAGGGACTATCGAGAGCGTCCTGAGCAGCTGCATCACTGTCTGGTATGGTAACTGCACCGTATTGGATCGTAATATCCTACAGTGGATAGTGAGAGCATCTGAGAAGATCATTGGAGCCTCTCTTCCCTCCATCACAGGCACTTATAGCACACAAAGCATCCACAAAGCCACCAGCATTGTGGAGGACCCCACACACCCCTCACACACACCCTTCACCCTGCTGCCTTCTAGAAAGAGGTACCGGAGCATCTGAGTCCTGACTGCCAGACTGCAGAACAGTTTCTTCCCCCAAACCATTAGACTCCTGAACACTCAGTGACTGGAATGACGCCACACATGCACACCTTCAGATACATCACTACCACGCAATTATCTGCAGTATCTCACACACACATGTACACCTCCAGACACCAAGTTACTTTTTGCACAACACTCAGTATTTTGCACATTTCTATTGCACAGTTTGAGTCCATCCATCCATCCATCGTCATCCGCTTTGTCCGGGGTCAGGTCGCGGGGGCAGCAGCCTAAGCAAAGAGGCCCAGACCTCCCTCTCCCCAGCCACCTCCTCCAGCTTGTCCGGGGGAATACCAAGGCGTTCCCAGGCCAGCCGAGAGATATAATCTCTCCAGCGTGTCCTGGGTCTGCCCCGGGGCCTCCTCCCGGTGGGACATGCCTGGAACACCTCACCCAGGAGGCGCCCAGGGGGCATCCTTGTCAGATGCCCGAACCACCTCAGCTGGCTCCTTTCGATGTGGAGCAGCAGCTGCTCTACTCTGAGCCCCTCCCGGATGGCCGAACTTCTCACCCTATCTCTAAGGGAGAGGCCAGCCACCCTTCGGAGGAAGCTCATTTCTGCCGCTTGTATCCGCGATCTCGTTCTTTCGGTCACTACCCACAGCTCGTGGCCATAGGTGAGGGTAGGGACGTAGATCGACCGGTAAATTGAGAGCTTCGCTTTTACACTCAGCTCCCTCTTCACCACGACGGACCGGTGCAACGTCCACATTACTGCAGCTGCAGCCCCAATCCGTCTGTCGATCTCCGGCTCCCTTCTCCCATCACTCGCGAACAAGACCCCGAGATACTTGAACTCCTCCACTTGGGGCAGGAACTCATCCCCGACCCGGAGTGGGCACTCCACCCTTTTCCGGCTGAGAACCATGGCCTCAGATTTGGAGGTGCTGATCCTCATTCCCGCTGCTTCACACTCGGCTGCGAACCGTTCCAGTGCGAGCTGGAGGCCTTCACCCGATGAAGCCAACAGAACCACATCATCTGCAAAATTCAGAGATGAGATTCTGAGGCCACCAAAGCGAAAGCCCTCCGCCACTTGGCTGCACCTAGAAATCCTGTCCATAAAAATTATGAACAGAACCGGAGACAAAGGGCAGCCCTGGCGAAGCCCATCACCCACCGGGAATGAGTCTGACATATTGCCGGAAATGCGAACCAAGCTCTTGCAACGGTTGTATAGGGATCGAATGGCCCGTAGCGATGGGCCAGACACCCCATATTCCCGCAACACCTCCCACAGGACACCCCGAGGGACACGGTCGAATGCCTTCTCCAAGTCCACAAAACACATGTAGACTGGTTGGGCAAACTCCCATGCACCCTCAAGTATCCACAGTTTGAGTC
Organism: Rhamphochromis sp. 'chilingali'; assembly: GCF_963969265.1. Lineage (NCBI taxonomy): Eukaryota > Metazoa > Chordata > Actinopteri > Cichliformes > Cichlidae > Rhamphochromis > Rhamphochromis sp. 'chilingali'. The sequence continues at coordinate 34,310,683 of NC_137945.1, read as the reverse complement.
TCCTGATAATAATCATCAGGAGTTGGTGGGGAGAGTTCTACAACACACACACAAACATACAAACTTGCAGCACAGACATCAGAAGTAGTTCATCATCTTTTAATCAGTGAGACTCATTTACAACTCAGCCTAAGAACATAGCTTCCTTCAGTGCTGAGTTGTATCTAATGCAGAAATGATGGGAGGGCAACAGCGGGCCTCTAAGTGGTCTAAATGAAGATGAGTGAGGAAGTCTTGTGATTGTGGTACTAATGGGAATGCTGCTGTCTTCCCAATCCATGATGGGAGGCCTCTGGAAACGTTTAAGGTGCAGGTGTGGTTTAGCACTGTGACTCCAGCTCTCTCCTCCCTTCAGCCCAGCCTCTCTTGAACATTAAAGGATTAAATATCTATAACATTTGATGAGAGGTTTCTGGTTTACAAGCTTGTAAATATTTGGAGCATAGTTATTAAATCACAAAAACTGATCATTAAAACTCTAAATCTGTCTTTTTGATGTATGCCTCAAAGTGCAGAAATGTGTAAATAGGCTCCCACATGCTAAAAGGCTAGTCACAGAAGTAATTTATATTTTATATTGTGTCATGGTCCTGCGGCCATGACTCAGTGACTTTGTGTTTGTGTTCCTTATTGTTATTATTCTCTTTATTATTCTTGGGCTGTTTTGGGATGGTTTGTGTTTTGGGATTTTAGATACTGGGTTTTGGGTTTGTGCTCCCTCTATTGGTCCCTGGTGTTAGTGTTCCCCTGTCTCGTCAGGTTAATCCGGTCCAGCTGTGTCTCCCACCTGTGTGTGATTTCCCAGTGTCTCTCTGTGTACTTATAGTGTGTGTTTGCCTCTGTTCCTCGTCGCGTCGTCTGTGTTCATACCCGGTGAATTTCCCTGCATGCTCTCCCTGCTGTTCGCCCTTCATGTTCAGGTTTGCCACTCCTTTGTGTAGTTTCTCCCAGTTTAGTTCGTCCTTAGTTCTGTTTGCCATCTCCACTTTATGTTCAGTATTGTCAATAAATCACCCTTCACGTCTGAATAAGTGCTGCATTTGAGTCCTCCTTCCACTCTTCATACGGCCGCTGCCCCGAACCGTGACATATTGTCTGTATGATGACTGTATTGTTTTCAGATTGTTGTAGACAAAAAAGGAAAAAAAGCTGTTAATACAGGCTTAAATCATTTAGCTTAAATCATGAGTTTTTGGCCAATTTGGCAAAGCTACTAAACATCTTTGTGTGACTTTTAATTAGGTGGATGCATTGAAACGTGTGGTGTTGTAGCATTTTATGTGAGACATGTTAAGGCTAAAGCCCAGGGCTGGACTGGAACAAAAAATCGTCCCGGGCATATTGACTAGAGACCGGCCCACCAGGTATTATAGGAAAAACCATAAGGCTTTTGAAGGTAAAAAAAAAAACACTTTTGTCACAGTGATGTACACTGTCTTGTTGGTATATATGTATCAGTCTAATAAACTTAAACCTACACCATCCTCCCTATTCTGGTATTCTAAACAGTACCCGAAAGTAGACTGTTGGTCGAGTTAACCTCCTGAACTATCTACAACACATGGTGAAAACCTGAAATTAAGACAGAGAAGACTAGAGGTGAGACATGATCATTACTGATTACTGATGACAGATTTAGATATATTTTCATGAACCATTCATTTGCCACATCAATAAACAGCATAGCAGGGCAAAATATTTTTTCTAACACGGCAACCTTTAAAAAGTGAAAGGACATATGTGACAGGTGAGACCTGGAGACTTGGGACCGCCCCTGGTGGGCGGAGCTGGTCTTCGCTCCTTTCATAAGCGCAGGTGTGGGCAATTGGGTATTCCTCTGCAAACCTGAAGCTGCAAGTGCTTGGTCCGAGTTGGGCAAATTGGTGTTTCTTAACTCCTGTCTATGAAAGTCTGATACGGGTCCTCCCCTAAACTTCTGTTAGAACGGTGGGAAACATTGCTCCCGTGAGAACGGTATACTTCATCGCCATTGACCCACATTTATTAGGGTGTGACACGAACTTGTGGACAGGTAACAAAACCAATTCAGTGGAGGAATATTCCTGTGTTTTATTGTCCAGCTAGTGATCTCCTGCCTTTTATTCACAGAGTACCGAGCTGCTGCTTTGCCAGGTGGATTTCTGGCTGCGGGCAAAGGACCCGACACATCAGTGTGTTTTAATTTAATTTGTTTTAAACTGGTGTAAGTCGACAGACTGACTGCTGCGGCTGTCGATGGTTTTGTTTTTTGTTTTAATCTTTTCTGTATCAGTAGGCACCACAGATATTGATTCTTTTAGCATTTTAACCCCTTTTTATATATATATTGTCGCAGACGGTGAAGGCGCTGCAGGGAAAACAAATCCTTTTTTGTCTCCCCGCTTTTGCATGCACAGCGGTGGGCCCGAGTGAAGACGGCACCGAAAATTTGCCTTTTTTTTCTATAGTGTTTTACCCATTTGGGGTCATGTGTGAGTTGCCGTCCATTTTTAACCTGTGTGCTATGTCGATTTGTTTTTAAACGGTTCCCCGCAGTGCCTGTCTCACGGGCAATCGTACAGTTTTATCGTTTTTAATAAGGTAACGTTTTTAATTGTTTTTAGGTGCCGCTGTTACACTGTTTCTTTTATTTTGTATTAAAAATTAAACTCTTTTAAACTGACTGTGCGCCTACGGCTCTGTCCTATTTTAACCCTTGTGTGGTGTTCATATTTTTGTTACTCAGCCAGTGTTCATGGGTCTGGTGGACCCGCTAGAGTTTTGGCTTTCCAAATTAACACTATCAAACAATTTTATGTTAAATTACTCAACAGATGTTTACTTCATCCCAATTACAAGCCATATGAACAGCAAACATAGTTATTGTTTTTCCCTTTACCTTTGTTAGATCACATTTATGAATCAATGTGCTTCTCGTTTTTTTTTTTGTTTTCTTTTATAAAATGTTATAAAAAATAAATCAGTTATAATCAAGTGGAGTGAGTGGAAAGACAACACATTTACACGTGAAGCAATATGTTTCACAACTAAATGGCATCAGCTGCTCATCAATGGTGACATTAGGCCCAGGGTTGTAAAACAGGGGGAGGTGGTGCACACACTTATCCCACACTGTCCTGATGGCAGCTAGCTTGTCTCTCTGCCGTCAAGCTGGTCTGTCGTCTCGGTTATCAAAACGGATAATCCTGGAAATTTTGTGGAAGTTTTCCAGAGACATTGATGCACGGAAAGGTTCTTGCCGGTTTCTGCATCCCACAGGATTCTGTGGATTCCCCTTTGGACCTCAAAACTCCTGCAAGGATAAGAACCCCAAAGTAGGCCTGCAGATCAATTTGGTCCATCTCCTTCCACCTCTCTCCAAAAACACACCGTCCTTCTAGATTACTGCAATCCAGAATAATTTTCTGGATGGAATCTGGGATGAAAAGCTCAAATGAAGACTTGATGTCCTGCACATGAGTAACTGTCAGCCGTGTTGGCCCTGGCTTATTACAGTAACAGCTCTGCAGGGTGGCTCATTTCTTGGGCAAGAAGACCATTCAATTTCACCAGTTATTGACATCCATATTTCTTCACTTGCTGTCTGGTGGGCTTGTTCTGGTCCTGGAGCTGGCTGCTGATGGGGTACTCGTCTTTGTTTTGTTACTAAATGGTGTTCAACCTCATCCTCTTCTTCAAAGTCACTGTCAGACTCTGAATTTTCAGAAATGTGAAATATTCTGAAACCTCTTTGTCAACATCATCCTCCGAAGCCCCTCTCTCTTCCAAAATCAATTGGATGGCCCTCGCAGCAGATAATCTTTTGCCATCTTGATCAGTTGTGATAAAGAACCACACTGGCAAAGTCTTATTTATAGTATTATGCCCCTAATTTGCAGGTGGGACAGGGTATGAGAAAATAAAATTTGGATCCCTCAAGAAAGAGGGTAAAATGTGTGGGAATGTAAGAGCAGACGGTGTTGATAGTTGAATTTTCAACAATGTGGCAACTTTGTGCGGGAGCAGGAGGGGAAGAAAACACTATCAGCAGCACCAGAAAGGAGGAAGACAGAGTGTGGGAACACAGGACCTGCACTTTCAACACTTTTATTAGACCTGGGTCCAGTGGACCCGAACACCTTGTATGTAATGTAAATGCGTGGGGGGAGGTACAGTATGAAGTCATTGAAAATTAGTTCGGATTTATGTTCTTCACAGAAAATAAGCCAAAGCCAATGAATTTCAGGTTGAAAAAATAATTAATTGTTTAATTTTTCTTTTGAGAAAAACTGAAAACGGGTCTCACAGACTTGAACACCATACAAGGGTTAAATAGTTACCTACTACGGGTCACAAACTGGCGTTGTCGACAGAACGAGCCTCTAGGTGTGCACAGCGATTAGTCAGTTTGTTTGTGTAAAATTCTTTTTTTTTTGGGTGTGTGTTTTAAACTGTTTTATATTTGTATTTATTTATTTTTTAGGCAAAGCAGCAGCTGGTAAATCCTGGTGGTAACAAAGTGTAATCTGCATTTAAACACAGTAGGCACTTACTGTTGAGGGTTTTTATTTTTTTTATTATGGAGTCCCAATCAGGCATTTCTAGCCCCTGTAGACCTCATGACTCTACCCCTATGGAGGGCTCTCCCCGAGAGAGGCTGGTTTATATCCCTAGAGAGAGGTCGTGCCCCCTGTTTAGTGGAACTGGGGAAATTAGTGTCCAAAGTTGGGTGGAGGAAATAAAATCTGTGATGCGCACTCGTAGACTTGCCCCTGTTGATAGAGCCCATTATATCTATGATCATTTGACTGGTGATGCTCGTGAGGAAATAAAATATAGGTCCCAGCAAGTAAGAGAAGATCCAGACCGCATTTTTGATATTCTCCTTAGCCAGTATCGTTGCCCCATGTCCTTTATTGCTGTTAAGGAAGCTTTTTATGCAAGAAGGCAGCAAGAAGGAGAGTCACTGAGGGAATTCTCCCATGCATTGTTTTCTCTCATGGACAAAATGATTCAAAGTTGTCCAGAGAGGTGAATTCCTGAGGCTGCTAGACTGCTTTCTGATCAGTTTGGAGAGGGTGTCCGGGATGGAAATTTGAGCCGCGAGCTTAAAAGGATTGTTCGCGAACATCCAGATTATGACCTCCATACTTTAAGAGATGAAGCCCTCAGGTGGGAGCGGGAAGGCAGAGTAGGAGTAGAACCCGGCCGGTTCAGGACTTATTCTGTCCCAGCAGTCTACAGCATTCAGCATACAGGACAAACAAGGGTGCCAAGGGATACTATTGGGTCAGAATTAGCAGAGGTTAAGGAAATGTTAAAACGGCAGCAGCTCCAGATTGATCAGCTTACACATGAGTTGAGAGTTGCCCATACATCAAGTAAGTCTAGGTTCACGCAAAGAGGAAGGCAGGTTATTTGCAGACGGTGTCAGAAACCTGGCCATTTTGCTAAAGACTGTGATAATGAGAGGGTAGTAGCCTTTGAATCTACAGCCCCTAGCAGGAGCTCATCTGGGCAGGGCACGTTTTCCATGCAGGTGGAAAACTAGCACCCTCTGTTATGCTGAGCCACATATCAGATGGGGACATAACTGGCTCCAACAGTTGTAATGCTCAAATGTCTGGTCCCCCACCCAAGTTGGTAGGCTCCTGTCCAAAGGTTACCATTCATATGGGAGGGGTAGATGTCTCCTGTTTATTAGACACTGGATCCATGGTCACTACCATCACGGAGAGTTTTTTTGCCAAACATTTTAAGAACTGGGGTCCAGAGAAACTGAAAGCATGCCATTGGCTGCGGTTACGGGCTGCTAATGGGCTAGATATTCCCTATGTTGGCTACCTGGAGCTTGATTGCCAAGTGTTAGGGAGGCAAATACCGAAACGTGGTGTGTTAGTTGTTAGAGATCCTTTGGAGCTCAGCCCCAACTCAGAAATATGTGGAGTACTCGGCATGAATGTGATCCGTGAGTGTTATAGGGAGCTGTTTTTGGAACATGGCTCTGCTCTTTTTGACCCTCCTTTAGTGCAGGAGGATCCTTGGCAGCAGGCTTTGCAGCGTTGCCATTCAGTGCAGCTACAGCCCGAAGCACAGGTTAGTGGCCCAGTGAGGGTTAAGGGTAGAAGAAAAATTTGCATCCCCGCAGGCACAATGAAGTTTGTACCAGCTACATGTCGGAAAGCCCCTTCAGCACACACTGGAACAGCGCTTTTTGAACCATTAGATGCCGGTTTGCCTCATGGTCTCCTTTCTTCTCCAGCTTTGGTCCAAGTGGTCAGTGGCACTGCATTTATCCCAGTTACCAATGTGGGATTAACTGAGGCCATTTTGCCACCTCGCAGTCAGCTTGGCACCTTGTGCCAAGTTGAAATTGTCAGCCAATCGGATGTCTCGACCAGGCTGTTGGAAGATTTGGGAGAGGAAAAATGTGTTACCATGGCAACTCAGAGTGTGGAACCCAACCCTCTGAAAACTGCAATTGATGCAATTGATCTCTCAGCCCTCACTGTACAGGATCAGGACAGGGTAAGAGCCCTTCTGCGTGACTACCAATCTGCTTTTTCTTCTCATGATGGTGATTTAGGGTGTACCAATTTAATGGCTCATGAGATCCCACTTTTAGATGAGACGCCGGACCGCCAGCGGTATCGACGGATTCCACCTTCAGAGTATGAGAGCGTTAAGGCCCATATTCAACACTTGTTGGAGAGTCAGGTGATCAGAGAAAGTTGTAGCCCTTTTGCATCCCCAATCGTGGTAGTACGAAAGAAGGACTCCAGTATCAGGCTTTGTGTGGATTACCGTCTGCTGAACTCAAGGACTAGGAAGGATGCTTTTCCCTTGCCCCAAATTGAGGAGTCCTTGGACGTGTTGTCAGGTGCATGTTGGTTCTCTACCTTGGACTTGGCTAGTGGCTACAATCAGGTCCCTGTTGCTGAGCCAGACAAAAAGAAAACTGCTTTCTGCACTCCTTTTGGGTTATTTGAGTTCAACCGCATGCCATTTGGCCTCTGTAATGCACCAAGCACCTTTCAGAGATTGATGGAGCGAATGTTTGGTTCCCAGAATCACCAGTCTTTGTTGTTGTATCTGGATGATGTGATTGTCTTATCTACTACAGTAGACAAGCATATTCAGCGCCTAGGAGCAGTACTGGAGACCTTGCGGGTACAAAACTTGAAGGCCAAGTTGGAAAAATGATGTTTTCTGCAGACAGAGGTAAAGTACCTTGGGCATGGGATCTCCAAGGACGGGGTAGCCACGGACCCAGACAAAACATCCGCGGTGTCTAATTGGCAAACTCCTAGCTCTGTTGCTGAATTGAGATCATTCTTAGGGTTTGCTAGTTACTATCGCCGCTTTGTTCCAGGTTTTGCATCCCTAGCTGCTCTGCTCCACCAGCTGGTGGCCGAACTGGCTGGGACTAAGCACAAACGCCCCTCCAACCGTGCATTGCAGGAAGTTTGGACCGAGCAGTGTGAAAATAGCTTTCAAGAGTTGAAAGCTCGGTTGGTGCATTCCCCCGTATTGGCTTATGCTAATTTTTCACAACCTTTTATCTTGGAGGTTGATGCCAGCCACTGGGGTCTGGGGGCAGTGCTTTCGCAACAGCAAGCTGATGGCAAGGTGCGTCCTATAGCTTATGCTAGTCGAGGGCTAAAGCCCACAGAACGTAACATGTCCAATTACAGCTCCATGAAACTTGAATTCCTAGCCTTGAAATGGACTATGACTGAAAAATTTAGAGAATATTTGCTGGGTAACAAATGTGTTGTCTATACAGACAACAACCCCTTGAGCCATCTTACTACAGCAAAGCTTGGAGCTTTGGAACAGCGCTGGGCTGCTCAGCTCTCTTCTTTTGATTTTTCAATTAAGTATCGTCCGGGTCGTACAAATGGCAATGCAGATGCTTTGTCCCGACAGTGTCAGCCATCTGATCAAACTGTGTCTTTAGAAACACTGCTTCCTGGTACTTCCCTTCCAGACTCTTTAGTCCAAACAGTTTTACCACCAGAGCAAGTAATCCAATCTATGATTTCGGTTTTACCCTCTCATTCACTTGCAGACCTTGCTACTTTGCAGAGGGAGGACCCCACGATTAGTGGCGGTTTGAAGTTTTGGCATAGACGAACTGGCCCTACTCGCCAGGAGAGGAGAGATTTGCCAGCAGCAGTGCTGGAAATGTTGCGCCAGTGGAGGAAACTAGTAGAAAAGGAGGGCGTCCTTTATCGGCAGATTTTTCAGCCAGATGGGGGGGAACCAGTGTGCCAATTAGTGGTCCCTCAGAGTCTCAAGAAGGAGGTTTTACATGGCTTGCATAATGACCATGGTCACCAGGGAACTGACAGGACTGCAGACTTAATACGCAAGAGGTGTTATTGGCCAGGTATGTTTAAGGAGGTTCAGGATTACTGTCAGCAATGTGAACGTTGTGCGCAGGCTAAAGCAGTTTATCCCAAACCTAAAACAACCATGGGTCACCTCATGGCTGCGAGGCCCAATCAGATTCTGGCAATTGATTTCACATGCCTTGAACCCTCCGTTGATGGCCGTGAAAATGTATTGATTCTTACTGATGTGTTTTCAAAGTTCACTCAGGCCATTTCTACTAAGGATCAAAAGGCAACTACTGTGGCCAGTGTTTTGGTTTATGAGTGGTTTTATCACTTTGGTGTTCCCTCTAGGATCCACTCTGATCAGGGGAGGAGTTTTGAAGGAGCAGTAGTTCAGCAGCTGTGCCAGTTATATGGTGTGGAAAAGATGTCTGTGAAGGTTCTCAGTCATCCAGGTCATCGTAGTCAAAGGAGCTTGCAAAGAAAAGCGTCTGGACTTCTTTAAGTTGCTTGAAGACGTTTCACCTCTCATCCGAGAAGCTTCTTCAGTTCTAAGGTCAAATGGTGGAGAGTCCCAGATATAAACCTAGTGGGAGTAACCCCCCACAGAGGGACAAAAGGACCCCCTGATGATCCCCTGATGATCCTGACCCCCACTCCCACCCACTCCATGACATGCTGGTCAGTCACAGGAGCACGTTCAGTGAGAGACTGAGATTACCGAAAAGCACCACTGAACGACACAGGAAATCATTCCTGCCTGTGGCCATCTCCCTGTACAACGCATCCACTTAACACACTGTTTGCTGCTACAACTACACATGTTTCTTTTCCAACTATTTATTTATGAGTGACTTATGTATGTATGTATGTATATATATGTATATATTGTACTATTCTTAGTTAGTGTATTGTCTGTCTTGTCTTAATGTTGGTTTAAAATGGAGCACTGTAACAAAAAATAATTTCCCCCAGGGATCAATAAAGTATTCTGATTCTGATTCTGATTCCTCTAATCGCCTGAGCCAAGGTGTGAAACTGGGCGTGGGTCCCAATCAGCCAGAGTTTCGGGTGTGTTCATTGTGAAACCTGGCCCCACCTTATGCGAATTCTTGAGGTCAGATGGCCCAGGATGTGAGTGAGCGTTAAGGCGTGTGGTGTGGAAAAGACTCGCACCACTCCTTACCACCCACAAGGTAATGGCCAGTGTGAGCGTTTTAATCGGACTCTGCATGATCTGTTGAGAACCCTGCCCCCTGAGCAAAAGCGTCATTGGCCCATGTATTTACAGCAGCTCACCTTTGCTTACAATACCACAATTCATCAAACTACGGGTGAGTCACCCTATTTTCTTATGTTTGGCCAAGAGCCCCAGCTTCCAATTGACTTCCTGTTAGGCAGAGTGGAGGAACCCACCCACGGCCCGGTGCACACTTGGGTCCAAGAGCATCAGAAACGTCTAGATGTAGCTTATAAAGGTGTGAGTAACCGCACCAAAGCAGCAGCGACGCTGCATGCAGGTCGTCAACCTGCCCCAGCTTCTGACCCCTTGCCATTGCATCAGTTAGTGTATTTGAGAGATCATAGCATTCGGGGACAGAATAAAATCCAAGATTTTTGGGGCGTTGCACCGTATTGTATTGTCCGTGCCCCTGCTGATGCTGGTCCTGTGTATACAGTGGCCCCACTCCATGATCCAGAACAGAAAAGACAGGTTAATAGACAATTTATCAAGCCGATCCCTGCTGATATCTGTGAGAAAATAAGGGCAGAGCTCCAGCAAACTCCTAACCCTAGAAGTTCACCTGACCGGTTACCCCCGTCTGAGGATGAGGGAGACTTTTATGTGTGGCAACGAAGGGAGTCCCCAAGAGGTGACCCCCAAAGTGTACGAACTGATTCTGCACCTTGTCCCCAACAACCCCCAGAAGACCTGGCTATAGTAATGAGGCCGCAGTCCAGAGGGACTGAGCCTGGTACCCTGACTCCACAGTGTAGTGTCCCCACTCCATTAGCTGAAAGTGGTACAGTTAGAAGAACGACACACTCAACAGCTGGCCACCATTCCAATCCACACCATCTGCCCCAATCAGCTGAAGCCAGGCCACCTAGTGTACATTCAGTTATAGCTTTTTATAGACCGTGGCTTTAAAGTTTCATTGTCGGGTCGCCAATGCAAAAACCAGGGGGGAGAATGTGACAGGTGAGACCTGGAGACTTGGGACCGCCCCTGGTGGGCGGAGCTGGTCTTCGCTCCTTTCATAAGCGCAGGTGTGGGCAATTGGGTATTCCTCTGCAAACCTGAAGCTGCAAGTGCTTGGTCCGAGTTGGGCAAATTGGTGTTTCTTAACTCCTGTCTATGAAAGTCTGATACGGGTCCTCCCCTAAACTTCTGTTAGAACGGTGGGAAACATTGCTCCCGTGAGAACGGTATAGTGGACTTCATCGCCATTGACCCACATTTATTAGGGTGTGACACGAACTTGTGGACAGGTAACAAAACCAATTCAGTGGAGGAATATTCCTGTGTTTTATTGTCCAGCTAGTGATCTCCTGCCTTTTATTCACAGAGTACCGAGCTGCTGCTTTGCCAGGTGGATTTCTGGCTGCGGGCAAAGGACCCGACACATCAGTGTGTTTTAATTTAATTTGTTTTAAACTGGTGTAAGTCGACAGACTGACTGCTGCGGCTGTTGATGGTTTTGTTTTTTGTTTTAATCTTTTCTGTATCAGTAGGCACCACAGATATTGATTCTTTTAGCATTTTAACCCCTTTTTATATATATATTGTCGCAGACGGTGAAGGCGCTGCAGGGAAAACAAATCCTTTTTTGTCTCCCCGCTTTTGCATGCACAGCGGTGGGCCCGAGTGAAGACGGCACCGAAAATTTGCCTTTTTTTCTATAGTGTTTTACCCATTTGGGGTCATGTGTGAGTTGCCGTCCATTTTTAACCTGTGTGCTATGTCGATTTGTTTTTAAACGGTTCCCCGCAGCGCCTGTCTCACGGGCAATCGTACAGTTTTATCGTTTTAAATAAGGCAACGTTTTTAATTGTTTTTAGGTGCCGCTGTTACACTGTTTCTTTTATTTTGTATTAAAAATTAAACTCTTTTAAACTGACTTCGCCTACGGCTCTGTCCTATTTTAAATAGGTACCTACTACGGGTCACACATAGAAAGACAGGTGAGAAAGAGTAAAACTTAACTGACTTTTTGATGGCATTTTACACACAGTACTGGTACAGTACCTTAAAGGCTGGTCCATGAAAATATTGTCGGACATAAACCAGTCCGCGGCGCAAAAAATGGTTGGAGACCGCTGCATTTGACTTTACCCTGGGGTCTCGAACATGTTGTTCGTTACCAGTAGCTACCATTTTTAGTAGTTTGCCAAACAAGTAATGAAGACTACATAAATTTGAAAACTTGAGTAGTGAGATTTAATTAGTCTCTAATGAAACTCATATGTACAACCAATAAAATTCAAAGATATCTAATCCTCTTCGACACCGAATGATTATCAGACAATTAGGTGTCAATCACATAGTTGCACTGCTGGCAAACTTGATGAGTCATTGGTGATGTACAATATAAAACACCTTGAGGCGACTGCTGTTGTGATTTGGCGCTATATAAATAAAATTGAATTGAAAATTGAATTGAATTGATGTGACAATTGTGACAGTGGCAAGTACTAATAAGAGGTTAAAAATGTACTAGTTTCATGAAGAGGTGGAAACAGAGTTTTGTTTCATAAATGTAAATGGTAAGTGTGTGTGCTTGATCTCCAGTCAGTCAGTAAAAGATGTAAGATTGAGCGCAATTTCATCAAGATCAACAGCAACACGAGAATGTTCCCTCAGGTACCGGTCTAGGAAAAGAGAAGATAGAGGAGCTGAAAACAATGCTTAGAAGACAACAGTTTCTGTTCACCAGACCTTTTGGAAGAAAAATAGGAATCATTTGGGATAAATACAGAAACTGGGCATTACAGTCGTTTTTACTTTACTTTACGTTTTTATCCATCCTGCTAAGCTCAGTGGCAATTTTGACAACCTATCCAGGTCATTTTTGGTTCCTTCTAAGATAGACTTGTAATTGTATCGACACACAGACTGAACCAGCTAAGGTAAATATAATTTCAAATTTGAAGGGCAAATATTCATACTTGATTTGTCTTGCTAAATTATTCAATCGAAATAACAAGGATTTTGACAGATTAATCAGAATCAGACTCAGAATACTTTGTTGATCCTTAGGGGAAATTATGTTGGTTACAGTGCTCCAGTACAAACATTAACAAAGACAGACACTACAAGAAGTAAGAATAGCAGAATATAAACAATATATACAGACATATAAGTCACTTATTGATAAATATCTAAATAAGAAAGAAGAGCATGTGCAAAAAAGATGTAGCTATTGCGGTATACAGTGTGTTAGACGGATGAGATGTACAGGGAGATGGCCACAGGCATCTCCCAAAAAGCAGTGGTGCTTTTTGGTAATCTCAGTCTCTCACTGAACGTGCTCCTGTGGCTAGCCAGCATGTCATGGAGTTGGTGGGAGGGATTATCCAACATTGTCTTTATCTTGGACAACATTCGCCTTTCCGACACCACCTCAAGAGAGTCCAGCTCCATCCCCGCAACATTGCTGGCCTTGCAGATCAGTTTATTGAGTCTGTTAGCATCAGCAAGCCTCAGTCTGCTCCCCCAGTTTGCAACAGCATAGAGGATTGCACTGGGCACAACAGACTAGTAAAAAATCCTGAACATTGTCCGTTGAAGGACGTCAGTCGCCTCAAAAAATAGAGACGACTCTGGCTCTTCATGTAAAGTGCTGTGGTGTTTATAGCCCAGTCAAGTGTACTGTCAATGTATACTCCAAGGTATTTATAGTCATTCACAATGTCAATATTGACATTAACTTTGTAAACTGACATATTACTAAATGGTTGAAACAGATAAAGAGAGAGCAATTGGATTTGATATTACCAAAAGCAGGTAATCTGCATAAATCAAAATTTGTAGGATTATTTCACCCCTGGATATAGTCTTAATCCTACTGTCTGATCTGATAGCGATTGGCAATGGTTCACTCATGATGTCAAATAGATAAAGAGACATGCAACAGCCCTGCCTTGTACCTCTACATAGTGGAAACCTCCAGTAAAACCAATAGTATGTGAAGTACCCTCAGAAGGTCTGCTAGATGATGTTAATGCAGCACTACGGATGATGCCTACAGCCACCATTAACGAGACTTGAGTCGAGAGTTGGACAGCTGCAGGCCCCAACATGGTTCACCCCTACTCGCTGAAGAAGCTGACTGCACTCCATGAGCGATTGGCAGCAGAAATGAACCAGCTGCTAGTTGACGAGAGACACCCGGAATGCCTAACCGAAGGCCAAACAGTCCTGATCCTCAAGGACCAATAACCTACCTCAGCACCACGTGGAAGCTCCTGTCAGGGATTATAGCGGCTAAGATGAACAGGCACATGGGTCAATACATGAGTGGGGCATAGAAAGGGATAGGCAAGAATACCAGAGGCGCAAAACACCAGTTACTGGTAGACCAAGCAGTCAGCCAAGACTGCAAGGGTAGGCTCACCAACCAGTGCACTGCCTGGATTGATTACAAGAAGGCCTATGACTCAATGCCCCACACCTGGATCCTGGAACGCCTAGAACTATACAAGATCAGCAAGACCCTAAGAGCCTTCATGTACACTAAACGGAAGGAAGGAGGTCGGGGACTGGTGAGTGTCAGCACCACAGTCCAGGATGAGACAACAAACATCCAAGAATACATCAATAAGATGGCCCCAACTTACCGTGCGCTCAGTGAATACCTCAGGCAGCAGAAATCCAAAAATGATGAGGAAGAGGAGGCACCATCATGGAAGGACAGGCCCCTGCACGGTATGTACCACCGGCAAGCTCTGAGCACAAGATCCATAGAGGCTGGGGTCTATTTCACAAGGCAAGACCCCAGGTACAGGCGATGCCCCTGAGACAATCCAGCACATAACAGCAGGGTGTAAGATGCTCGCAGGCACGACATACATGGAACGCCATAACCAAGTTATGGCGTTTCTGTGCCGTATTCGGCACAGATGTTTCTGTGCCGAATACGGCCTGGAAGTCCCGAGGTCAAAATCGAAGACACCTCCCTGGGTGATGGAGAATGCCCGAGATTAGATCCTGTGGGACTTCCAGATATAGCCGGACAAAATGGTGGTGGCTAACCAACCGGACATAGTGGTGGTACACAAACAGAAGAAGACAGCTGTAGTGATAGATTTAGTGGTTCCCAATGACAGCAACATCAGGAAGAAGGAACACAAGAAGCTCGAGAAATACCAAGGGCTCAGGGAAGAGCTCAAGAAAATGTGGAGGATGAAGGAACTCAGCAGTAACAACCTCAAAAGAGCTTGGCTTGGTAAGAAAACAATGGCAGGGCTACAGGCGATCGTGGCTCAAGAGTTGGGAGTTCGCCTTGTAATCGGAAGGTTGCCGGTTCGACCCCCGGCTTGGACAGTCTTGGTCATTGTGTCCTTGGGCAAGACAGGTGGTGGTCAGAGGGCCCGGTGGCGCCAGTGTCTGGCAGCCTCACCCCTGTCAGTGCTCCCCAGGGTGGCTGTGGCTACAATGTAGCTTGCCATCACCAGTGTGTGAATGTGTGTGTGAATGGGTGGATGACTGGATATGTAAAGCGCTTTGGGGTCCTTAGGGACTAGTAAAGCGCTATATAAATACAGGCCATTTACCATTTTACCATTTACAGACGAAAGGTAAAAGTAATATTACCATAGAGGGGTGTACCTCTGACAAACATCTGGCAGACAGTCTTAACAGTTTTTACCTTTGTTTTGAGAACTTTGACTGTTCTAGGCAGACCAGCACACTGAGGGAAAAGACTATCACTCCCCCATCAATTTGTATTGATGAGATCTTTTTAGACACACTAAACTGTACTGTCCTGGACCTGACAACATATGTGGACAGGTACTGAGGACTTGTGCTGATCAGCTGAGTGGGATTTTTCACCATATTTTCTCACTTTCTTTAGAGCTACAGACAGTACCTAAGATTTGGAAACATGCTGTCATTGTTCCTGTTGCTAAGGGCAGTTCTCCTAAGGCACTGAATGATTTTCATGATCTTGACAAAGGCGGTCACACTTTTCTCCTCTCCTCCTTCTCCTGTCTCTTAGCTTCCCTGCTTAGCCTCTTGTGTCCTTGTCTAGTCTCGTGTTTTTTGTATTACTTTTCCCTGTAACACTCTCTCACAGTCTATTCTCTAAAACCTAAAAGAGGAATTATGGATTTGATCAACTGGTCAAATGCAATTCACACCCTTTTCTCAATGAGAAGTCTGGGCTCGGGTGAGCCTGAGTGCTGAAGATATCTACCTATTCGGAACCATGATAACAGGGTTCTTGCTGATCAGAGCTGGCTTGGCCCTGGCTTATCGAAGAATTAAGAAAGCGGAACCAGCTGTTCAAACCCCCACAAGGCTGCCTGCTGGGATTGAAACGATGGGACGAGACATGAGTTTCTCAAAATGGGCTCATTGAGTGAAGCATGGATAAGATCTTGGAGAAGCTTACGGCTGCCGTGAATACTCAGAATAAGACCTCTGAGTGCAAACTGGATTACATCTTGGAGGGGCTGGCTCGGAATAACACCTCTAAGAATGACAACATCACGTAAGGTTGATAACATCATGGAGAAGCTCACGGCTCTCCAACGGGAGATTGAGAGACCAGTGTCGGACTGTTAGAACAGCTTCTAAATTCATATGACTTGTTCGCACTAAAGTCAAAACCACCATCACTTCATGCAGATACCCCTTCGGCGCCAGCTGCGGTCTCAAGGCTGGAGCTGAACAACAACACCCTGATAACGACTGTGTTTAGACTGTTCTTCCCATTCTATGCAAGGCCACCTGGGTTGGCTGGAAGACTGTTTACTTAGCCTGGCAGGGCGAAGGACACGCTCTGTTTACGTCTTTGTGTGGAAGCCATTTACCTGCTTTGCTGTTTGGTGGTTGTTGAAATATTTTTGTGAGCTTTAACCTGAGATTCTGTCGTTTCTGGCAAAATACATTTATATTTAAAAGTCGATTCAGGATTTAATGAATCGATATCGCTTTATTCACGCTACTCACCTCTCTCTATCCACCTGCACTTTCAACTGGACTACAGCCAATCAGAGAGATCGCGCCCCTGACTATCCCTGATTGGTTTAGACCATGATAGGGGCATAATGGCCCTTTCTCAATTCTCAAGTATGCGAGTTACTTGCCGAGAATGCGAGCACGGACTCCCAATTTGTACAATTGGAACACCAGCGTGCTTGATGATGTCACAGGTCTGGAGTTTTTACTGCCGTCCCCTCTTAATTTAACTGTGACTAATATGTTATGAAGCTTAACTTTAATCACAGCCAAACCGATTTACTCAGGAACAAATAAAATGCTGACATAAACCAAACATTAACATTTAGAAGTTATCTCAGTGACTTATAAATCATGTTTAACCTCCGTAGCGAAATCTCTATTAAAATGCCTTAATAAAAACAAGCAGGTGAGATGTTAGAACGCTTTATTTTTGTTTTAGTGGACACTCAAAAATTACAATAGACAGCTGCTGGGGGTTGGAAGAGAACTGAACAAATATTCAAATTATATTATGATCATTTTGAAGCATCCTTCAGAATCTCCACATATTAACATGCTGTTTTTGTTCCCGGTGAAAATGTTTTCTCCTGAATTGAAATATATCTCAGCCAAAAAGATTTACTCAGGAACAAATAAAACACTGAAATAACATTTCGAAGCTGGTGGGCAGAGGTGGGTAGTAACAAGTTACATTTACTCTGTTACATTTACTTGAATAAGTTTTTGAAAAAAAAAGTACTTTTAAAGTACCTTTTTTGCACGATACTTTTTACTTTTACTTGAGTACATTTATGAAGAAGAAACAAACCAACTTTTCAGCGTGAAACAACTCAGCACGTGTAACCTGAGCAAACAGTAAGTTTTCTCTTAATATCTTTTTGGCTGTGGCTAGCTAGATGTCAGTCTTATGATACAGCAGCTGTGTCGAGCTCAAGCTGCGAGTCATATTTTCGGCGCTACGTTGTAGTGAGACAAGTTTGTGGGTGTTTTGTGCAGCTTCAGCTGTCTTTTTAACTGCTCGCTGGTTAGCTAGCGTGAGCTATAAGCTAACAGCTAGCCTGGTTAATGATGCTAGAGTTCCACGCACATGCAAACAGTTCGTCTCTACTGCTTTAACTGTTAAAACAGAAGGCAATACTGTGGTTGACAGGGTTTATTATGTGAAACAGCAGCTTGTTTAGTTTAAACAGTCTGCATTAAGCTGGGCAAACACTGAGCAGGAGCGGAATAACGTGACTGAAAAAAAATACGATACAATTAAATCGCAGGGGTTAGAAGCTCATGGGTCACGATGCAGGGTCTCACACTATACGGCCTGATGCTTTGATGCGACCTGCTCTATTTTTCTTTTGCCTGGATGGCAGCTCTACGCTTACGTACTCGGATGAGCTTGCCTCATCCTACAAGTTGTACCTCCATCTCTTGTGTCCAGATCACACGCTGCACTGCCGTGCTGCTCCACCTTTTCTCTTTCATTTCTGTGTTTGTGCGTTTGCAGTGTGAGAGGCTGTGTTGAGGGGCGACAGGATTTCAAACAGGTTTGATTATCTTGCACACCCATACAACTTATGGTAAACTGAGCTGCCTTGTATGAACATATGCTGAAGATGCCTCGTTCTAATGTTTTCTCTGAGTCTGCTGTGCCATTTGGAGCAAAAATGAATATAAAGTTTACAGCATATCTTGTCACTGGAAATTTTCTTCACTGTTTATATATTTATATTATTTACTGTAGTTATAGGTGAAAAAAGCTTTGTTGTGAAAAACTGAAATCTGGAAATTAGAATTATTGTTCCTTATTTTGTTGATGTTTTTACATATATTCCATTTGAAAATAGTAAAATTTGTATATTTATTTATTTTGGTCTGTCTTATTGCATTTATTTAAAAAATAAATCGGACATTTCAAACAGTTACTGACTACTTGAGTAGTCTTTTCGCCAAGTACTTTTTTACTCTTGCTTGAGTAACTTTGTTGACGACTAGTTTTTACTTTTACTTGAGTAATAATATTTTAAAGTAATGCTACTCTTACTTGAGTACAATTTTTGGATACTCGACCCACCTCTGCTTGTGGGTAACCGACGTCTCCGAAAACGTTGGAGCATGTTTGGAAATATATGATATCTTGAAAAATTGAGCAGATATTTGAAGCTTACACAGCTACATTCTCACCTGAAAATAATATTTTGTGACCCAGAAAGAGTAATATTTAAAAGTTTTTAACCCCTCTCGTCCACCATTGCTACGTTTGAATTTTGGACGAAATGCATTCTGGGATATTTAGCTGTACCAAGTACACACAAGTCACCACCGATGCATGCTCGATAAAACAGGTGGAGCGAGAACACATCTGGGAATTTTTCGCGTTCTCGGCTTGATGTGTACTTTTAATTGGAACAGTACTTGGTCTCCAACTGATGGTGTATCACGAGTACACGAGAACGTAAGTACGCACAAGTACGCATATTGAGACAGGCCCCATGTGTGTCTGTTGTTGACCACACGGAGACTTTCAGAGTAGCAGAATCTTTTTTTTTTTTTACTCGAACAGTTGGTCACACTGTTGAAAAATCTGGTCGCATTTGCGACCAAATTGGTCGCATTCTGGAGCCCTGCCTCAGTGTATGAAGAGGACTCTCCATTTACATGAAGAAATTGGAGTCTATTAGATAGATATGATACAAACCACTGCAGCGGAGTACCTGTAATACCTAAAATGTGCTCTAATTGCTCTTATAGGATTTTATGGTCAACAGTATCGAACTCTGCAGTGAGGTCTAGCAGGACAAGCACAGAGACGAGTCCACTGTCAGATCGACATCGGGGAACCTTCATTTAAAACTTTATTTCATTTTTTTTAATATATATGCAGCAAGTGAACTAGTACTACACATAAAAAAGGTTTAAGAAGAGGTGATTGTGTTTTTAACTGTCTACCAGAGGTCTGTTTGTAGGGTTGTCATAGTTTTGGGGTATACTGTCCCTTTAAGAGCTGCCCTAAGCCAGAGCACGCATGGACTCAGGTTTGCGTCACACACTGCGCACTGTGAGCCGGAGCACTGGAGAGTTAGAGGCTGCAAAAGTTTGCATGGCTAGCTACACATGAGGTAAATGTGCTAGGAAAGTGTAACATACTGCAAAATATTGTTGGCAGTGTTGTAGGAAACTATAATTAGCCTAGGAAGCCAAGTTTATTTAGCGATGACTCCATGTTTGTGACAATTTTTGTAGAGTTCTGAACATGTGACAGGTGTATGTTTAATGGTCACGTGCTGTGAGCAGAACTGAAGAGCGGGTTGGTGTGAGTAATAACAGTGTCCTAACAGATTTCAAAGTTGTTAAATTTACACTGTTATTCACTTTGCACAACGTTGTATGCTTCTGTTTGATTCAGAGGGGAGATCACTTGCTGTATGATTCCTGCGCGTGTACTTGTCCTAGCACAGCAGCTGTGTAGAGAAACCAAACTGAATTCATGATGTTCTTCCTTAAAAGTGTATGTCAAAGGAGAAGATACCCCTAGGGTCTGCGAGAGCAGGGACGGAAGAAGACCCTTTCTGGACGGATTTAATGGCAACGAACCACGGAACAGTACCAATGACGAATACATCAACCAGCATTGCTAATAAGGGACCATTAATGATGTTAGGAAAGAAGCTGCAGAACTGCATTTGTGGCTGGTCAAAACTAACAACTGACATGAGCCTTAAAATCCACCAAGGCAGGAAGAAGTGCCTCAGTGAGCTGAGACAGGGGCCTCGCATTGACTTTTTAAGAAGTAAGTCAAATCAGTCGATTGAAGTCCAGAGGCAGGAGAATCCCAACAGTCCTCAGGGCATCAGCACCCCTTTCAAAGTTCATTGTCGTACAGACTCCCCCATAGTCTCCAGATCGGAACTCAGTCAAATCCAGCCAGTAGCAGTTCCCAGTCTAGAGCTTAGCCAGACACAAGCAATATTAGATTCTAGCTCAGGGCCCGGCCATTTATTATCAGCCCCTAGCTTGGAGTTTAGCCACCAACAGCTAGCAACACACTTGGTTATAGATGAAGAAGGAAGCTGGAGAAACTGGGAACCATCATCTACAGCTATGGGGCCGAGCTATTTGGGTTAAAGAACAAGACTCAGAGACAGCAGAAAGGCCATTTAAACCAGTTAAAGTCCAGGAGACAGTGGGATATTGATAGATTAGTGAAAGAGAGAAGACAACTGTGGAAACAGTGGAGGGCCTATGAGAGAGAAAGGGAGGGACTCACTGCACTGCAGGAGGAAACAGAACACCTCAGATGACAACATAGGAAGAAAGAACGAATGCCCTCAAAATGCCCATAAAAGACCTGGAAGATCATCTGAGGAAAACTTACTCTGATGATCAGAGGCATGAGCTAGTTACCATTCCAACTGATATGCCGCCTATCCAGGTACCTAAACACCAAATGGACATAAGACCACCAACATGAAGTGAGGTAGAGAAGGTAGTGAGGCAGGCAAGAGCAGCATTGGCCCTAGGACCTAATGGCATCTCATATAGGCTCTATAAAAACACCCCAGGAGTCCTCAAATACCCGTGGAAGCTGATGAAGGTAGCGTGGCAGAAAGGAGTGATTCCAAAGGCTTGGCGAAGAGCGGGAGGTATTTTGATCCCTAAGGAGAAGAACTCCTCATCCATCAGCCAGTTTCACCAGATCAGCCTGCTGAACATAGAGGGAAAGATCTTCTTCAGTGTCTTGGCCCAAAGGCTATCTACTTTCTTGCAAAGAAACAACTATATTGACACATCAGTGCAGAAGGCCGGCATCCGGGGCTTCTCAGGATGTCTGGAGCATGCAAGCGTCATTTGGCACCAGATTCAAACTGCCAAGAAATAACGAAGAGACCTTTATGTGGTCCTTTTAGACCTTGCAAATGCCTTTGGGTCAGTTCCGCAGTTCTTGTGGATGGCCTTCAACTATTTCAGCACACCAAACCATATCACAGGACTGGTCAAGACCTTCAGGATTAACAGTTTTGTGTGACAGCTGAGAACACCACCACAGCCTGGCAGCACCTGGAAATTGGAGATGTGGCAGGCTGCACAATTTTGGTCATGCGGGCATCCCGGTGGGTAGTAGGAGGTGAGAGACTCAAGAGTGGCCTTTGTCTTCCTCCCATTAGGGCCTACATGGATGACATGCACTAGGCGATTGGGTACGTGGATGGACAGCTTTACCGTGACCCCGGCATCACTCCGTGGCTGTATTAACTTCACACCAGATAAGAATCCGCTACACACTGTTCATATCCACTCACACTAACTTGCATTAACTTAACATTAACATCTGTTTAACTTACTGTGGCGGAGGCGTGGCCCCGGGCGCAGCTGCAGGGGAGGAGTGCAGCAGAAGGCTCAACAGGGCGGCGCTGCGAGGCCGGTAAGAACAGCTGATGGTGTTTATGTACTGATGATGGTCTCCCTCCGCTGTGTTTATAGTGAGACGGGGAGGGGCGGCCAGAGGAGAGATCAGCTGGGCTCGTGAGCTGTCAGACTGTACGACTGAGTCAGCTGTCAAAACTCAACACTCAAAGCTTCAATAAATGTGGAAGTTGGCAGTACATACCTGTGTGTGCGTGTGTCTGTGCCTGGTGTATTCCACAAGTGGTGCCGAAACCCAGGAAAGTGCCGGTGGGGGAATGTCCGACCCACAGGCCGCGCCACCCGCCCAGCCTCTGCAATTCTTGGCGCAGATGCTGGCGGAGATGGCGACGATGAGCCGGGATCAGGCGGCCGACCAGCGTGCCCACCTGGCCGCGCTGCAGGAGCAGACGGTCCGACAGACGCAAATTCTGGAACGGCTGGTCGGGGCCGCTGCCACGCCGAAGCCCTCGCCACTGTCGGTGGCGGTGCCCCGGATGGGGGACGGGGACGACCCACAAATTTTTTTGGAGACCTTCCGTGCCACGGCGGAGGCTTGCCAATGGCCGCGGGAGGAGTGGGCTCCGCGGCTGCTCCCCCTGCTGTCTGGGGAGGCACAAACAGCGGCCCTGAGTCTGCCTCCGGCGTCGAGGAGCAGCTTCCCGGACGTGAGCCGGGCGGTGGTGGACAGGCTGGGGCTCACCGCCGAAGACCATCGCCGGCGGTTCCGGGCCTGTCGGCTGGCTACAACGGACCGACCATTCGCCTGGGCCCGGCAGCTGCGCGACGCGGCGGTGCGCTGGCTGCAACCGGGGGCATCGGAGGGCGAGACGAAGCTGGTGGACAAGGTGGTGCTGGAGCAGTTCACGGAGGGGTTGCCAGCGGAGACGGCGAGATGGGTCCGGTGCCACCGGCCCGCAAGCTTGGAGGTAGCGGTGACGCTGGCGGAGGACCACCTTGCCGCTGGAGCAGGGGAACCCGGGGACGCCGGACGGAGGCCGAACAAACAGGCCCCAGTGCCGGCCCCGAGGCGCCGTGTGCCGGCACCAGGGCAGGCCGAGCGGCTGCCGGCGCTGAGCCCCACTAACCCTTTCGCGGCGTTGGTGCCGTCCAGGGGAGCCGAGCCAAGTGGAGCCGCCCCCGAGCCACGGAGAGCAGCACAGACGCCGGGGCCGGAGTGTTGGAAGTGCGGGCAGCCGGGGCACCTGAGGAGGGATTGTCCGCTTATGGAAGTGGGGCAGGTGTTCCGCGTTGCTGGCGCCCCAGCACCCTCCCCCGGTCCAGGAGGGACATACAGTATTCCGGTAAGGACTCGAGGGGGTATACGCCAGGCGTTGGTGGACACGGGCTGCACGCAGACCCTCGTACACCAAAGCTTGGTTCGCCCCGGGGCATTGCTGGAGGCAGAATGGGTGGAGGTGAGGTGTGTGCATGGTGACGTTCACAGGTATCCCATAGTGCCGCTGTTATTAAAGTATAAGGGCAAAATGCATAGAGTAACGGCGGCGGTTAGCCCGCGCCTGTCGCACCCCCTGATTCTGGGTACCAATTGGCCGGGGTTTCATCAGCTACTGGGGCAGTACGCGGGGGTGCGATCACGACCGGAAGCGGGGTGTAGCGTGTGCGCGGCATTCAGCGGTGACGCGGGGTCGTCCGACACCGACTCCGGGGGGGAGGAGCCGGCGGGTCCCTCACGGGACGTCCCGCCGGCCCCGGAAGTGTCCCCCATGGGTGATTTCCCACTGGAGCAGTCTCGTGACGGCACCCTACGCTCAGCCTTTGACCAAGTGATGGCTATTGATGGTCACGTGGTGCGCCCTGAGGCCGCGCAGACCTACCCGCGTTTCGTCTTATTAAACGACCGGTTATATCGAGTGAGTCGTGACACTCAGACCGAGGAAACACACACCCAGTTGTTGGTGCCGCAGGGCCGCCGGGAAACTCTTTTCCAGGCGGCCCACTATAACCCCATGGCAGGGCATATGGGCTACGAGAAAACTCTGGAGCGAATAACGGCCCGATTTTATTGGCCGGGCATCCGAGCGGATGTGCGCCGCTGGTGCGCGTCCTGCCCGGACTGCCAACTTGTTAACCAGCCGGCCATACCGAAGGCGCCGCTGCGCCCTCTCCCCCTCATTGAGGTCCCGTTTGAGCGCATCGGCATGGACCTCATCGGGCCGTTTCACCGGAGTGCACGCGGCTACCGCTTTGTGTTAGTCCTGGTGGATTACGCAACGCGGGACCCGGAAGCAGTTCCGCTGCGCACCATCTCTGCAAAGAGTGTGGCGCAGGCACTGTTTCAGGTCATCTCCCGAGTCGGAATCCCGAAAGAGATACTGACTGACCAGGGCACGTCGTTTATGTCTCGTACACTGCGGGAACTGTACGAATTACTGGGGATTAAATCTATTCGGACCAGCGTCTACCACCCTCAGACTGACGGGCTGGTGGAGCGGCTGAATAAGACTTTAAAGTCCATGATTCGGAAGTTCATTAACGAGGATGAACGCAATTGGGATCACTGGCTAGACCCTCTGTTATTCGCAGTGCGGGAGGTGCCCCAGGCCTCCACGGGATTTTCTCCCTTTGAACTGCTGTTCGGCAGGAGGCCACGTGGGGTGCTCGACCTGATTAAAGAAAACTGGGAGGACGGTCCGAGCCCCGCCAAAAATGAGATTCAGTACGTGTTGGACCTGAGAGCAAAACTCCACACTTTGGGGAGGTTGTCACGGGAGAATTTGCTCCAGGCTCAGCAGCGTCAGCAACGCCTGTATGACAGAGGGGCTAGGCTCAGGCAATTCTCACCGGGAGATAAAGTGCTTGTGTTACTCCCTACTTCCAGCTCGAAGTTGCTCGCCAAGTGGCAAGGACCCTTTGTGGTCACGCGGCGAGTCGGGGACGTGGACTATGAGGTCGCTCGGTCGGACAGGGGAGGAGCCACGCAGATTTATCACCTCAATCTCCTCAAACGGTGGCGAGAGGTTGAAACCGCTTCTCTGGTAAGCCTGGTTAAGGAGAGAGATGAGTTGGGGCCGGAGGTGCCAAATTCTATCATTCCCGCCTCCCTCCCTTGTGATGACCATCTCACACAGGCCCAGAGAGCGGATGTTGTCGCGTTGCAACAGCGTTTTGCGGACGTGTTCTCCCCCCTGCCCGGCCGGACGTCCCTCATCGAGCACCATTTCGTGACGCAGCCTGGCGTGACGGTGCGTTCACGGCCCTACAGGCTCCCGGAGCACAAGCGAAAAATCGTGCAGAGGGAATTGGCGGAAATGCTGAGGATGGGAGTAATAGAAGAGTCGCACAGCGCCTGGTGTAGCCCCATCGTTCTGGTGGCGAAGAAGGATGGGTCTATACGGTTCTGTGTCGACTATCGCAGGGTGAACGAAGTGTCACGCTTTGATGCCTACCCCATGCCTCGGGTCGACGAGCTCCTGGACCGGTTAGGCACGGCCCGCTTTTTCACGACACTGGACTTAACCAAGGGCTATTGGCAGATTCCCTTGTCTGCCGAGGCCAGGGAGAAAACGGCCTTCTCCACTCCGTACGGTTTGTACCAGTTCGTGACACTTCCGTTTGGCCTGTTCGGGGCCCCGGCCACTTTCCAGCGTCTCATGGACCGGGTACTGCGTCCGCACGCAGCGTATGCTGCCGCCTACCTGGATGACGTGATCATCCACAGCGACACCTGGGCGGAGCATGTGCTGCGGGTGGCCGCGGTCCTGGAGTCCCTGAGGGGGGCGGGGCTCACGGCCAATCCGAAGAAGTGCGCGGTTGGACGGAGGGAGGTGCAGTATCTGGGGTACCACCTGGGGGGCGGGCAGGTGCGTCCACAGGTGGAGAAGACGGCGGCTATCGCATCCTGCCCGCGCCCCAGGACGAAAAAGGAGGTGAGACGGTTCTTGGGGTTGGCGGGTTACTATCGTCGCTTTGTGCCGGGGTTTGCGCAGCTAACCAGCCCCCTGACCGATCTCACTCGAAAGGGTGCCCCGGATCTGGTCCAGTGGACGGGGCCGTGCCAGGCGGCGTTTGTGCAGGTGAAAAAGGCTCTCTGTGGGGAGCCGCTGCTTCACACTCCTAACTTTTCCCTCCCTTTTGTTCTGCAGACTGACGCCTCGGACAGAGGGCTGGGAGCCGTTTTGTCCCAGCAGGTGAGGGGGGCTGACCGCCCTGTCCTATACATCAGCCGGAAGCTAGCGGAGCGCGAGCGCCGGTACAGCACCGTGGAGAAGGAGTGCCTGGCCATCCGGTGGGCGGTCGGCTCCCTGCGCTATTACCTCCTGGGACGCTCATTCACCCTCTGTTCGGACCACGCCCCGCTGCAGTGGCTCCACCGCATGAAGGATGCCAACGCCCGGATCACCCGGTGGTATCTGGCGTTGCAGCCCTTTAAGTTCAAGGTGATCCATAGGCCGGGGGCGCAGATGGCGGTGGCCGATTTCCTCTCTCGCTCGCGGGGGGGAGTTGGCTCGGCCGGACGGTTCCCCGGCCTCGAACGGGCGGTGGGGGTGTGTGGCGGAGGCGTGGCCCCGGGCGCAGCTGCAGGGGAGGAGTGCAGCAGAAGGCTCAACAGGGCGGCGCTGCGAGGCCGGTAAGAACAGCTGATGGTGTTTATGTACTGATGATGGTCTCCCTCCGCTGTGTTTATAGTGAGACGGGGAGGGGCGGCCAGAGGAGAGATCAGCTGGGCTCGTGAGCTGTCAGACTGTACGACTGAGTCAGCTGTCAAAACTCAACACTCAAAGCTTCAATAAATGTGGAAGTTGGCAGTACATACCTGTGTGTGCGTGTGTCTGTGCCTGGTGTATTCCACACTTACCAATATCAAATCGCACCTTAAGTGTGATATCATAGCAGAATTAACACCGTCACTCTCCGTCAATGGTTTGATTGGAATGTTTCCGGGTTTGTTTGTTTTTTTTCCTTCTTGTTTTTTTTCTCTCTCTTTTTCCCCCTCTTGTTTTCATGCTGCTCACCCTTGTCCTTGGTTTCTTTCTTTATTTCTTTCACTGCTTCGATCACCTGCTTCCACACTCATCCACAAACAACATCCTTTATTTCGACACATACGTACAGCATGATCACGCACAATCATGCGCTCAGCGGCAGCACATTTACATCAGTCAGACAGCGCACACAGACCTATGGGATACACACACTTAAACCAAGCATACTCATATTAGTAAATATGCACATACATTTTTTCTCTCTCTCCCTCTCTTTATTTACGAACAAGTGATGTATTCTCTCCACCCGTCTAAGCGACACACACAGCGTACACCCCTAGTTATACACAGATATCTATGGGCGCACTGAGGTTTGTTACATGGAATATAAATGGAGTTGGCTCCAGAGAAAAGAGGTTAAAAATATTTAACCAAGTCAAAAAACTACAGGCAGATGTTGTCCTATTACAAGAGACCCACAGACCTCTTAGAGGTTCGAATGAACTTAAAACACCTGAGTTTCCTAATGTGTTCTCAGCTTGTTATAATTCTAGACAAAGGGGAGTAGCAATTTTAATACATAAAAATATTAATTTCACAGTACTCGATACAGTTATAGATCCAGAGGGCAGATTCTTAATCATTAAACTATCTATACTTGATAAAAAGCTATGTATTGTAAGTGTATATGGTCCAAATGTTGATGATCCCTCATTCTTTCACGGTTTTTTCAGTGCACTCTTTGAACACTTAGATGGCACACTTGTTCTTGGAGGTGACCTCAACCTTGGACTAAATGAAGACATGGATAGGCTCAACACAACAGGAACTCAGTGCAATTGGCAATCCACAAATATAATCAAACAGTATATGAGCGACTTTGGTCTTTGCGATGCATGGCACTCCCTTCACCCCACCAGTAAGGAATATACTTTTTTCTCACATGTTCATCACTCCTACTCTTGTCTGGATTATTTTTTGGTCAGTAGCTCACTGCTGAGTGACATTTCAGGCACTGAGATAGCTGTCAGAGATCATTCTCCTGTATCTTTAACACTAATGCACAAGAATAATACTACGCCAAGTAAAAGCTGGAGATTTAATACATCGCTGCTTAAAGATGAAGACTTTATTAAATATTTTAAAAAAGAGTGGACTTCATATTTAGACTATAATGACACTCACACATAGAACATCAGCTTCTGTTCTATGGGAAGCAGGGAAAGCTGTGATGAGAGGTAAAATAATTTCTTTCTCATCACATAAAAAGAGAGAAGAAAACAAAAATATTCAGGAATTAGAAAAAACCACTAAATCCCTAGAAGAAGCCTACACGTCCCACCAAAATCAGGAAACATTGAACAAAATACGCAAAACAAAGCTAGAATTAAATGAGATAATTGATAAAAAAAACTAAATAAATTCTTAGTACAAAGACTACGCTTACAAAATTATGAACATGGTAATAAATCCGGTCAATTTCTAGCAAACCAGCTAAAAATAAATAAAGAAAAAACAACTATAGGTGTTGTTCAAGATTCATCTGGGAACACAGTATATGACCCGAAACAAATAAACAACATTTTCAGGGATTTCTATAAAAGATTGTATTAACCACAAATAAACCCATCTAAAAAGGAAATTGATCAGTTTTTAGACCACATAACTCTTCCAAAATTATTAGACACTCAAGCAATGGCACTGGATTCGCCACTGACATCAGGTGAACTCCAGGAAGCCCTGATAAGTATGCACAATAATAAGGCTCCAGGTCCAGACGGATTTCCTGCAGAATTCTACAAAGAATTCTGGTCAATTCTAGCACCAGTTTTCTACAGAACGTTGTTGGAAATTAAAGAAAATGGCAGACTTCCATCAAATATGAATTCTGCAAACATTAATCTCCTGCTAAAACCAGGCAAAGACCCTGTATATCCCTCAAGCTATCGTCCAATATCCCTTATAAATGTAGACCTTAAAATAATCTGCAAAGCTCTCTCAAAGAGATTAGAGAAAATAACCCCCCTCTTAATTCATCCTGACCAAACTGGTTTCATAAAAGGTAGGCACTCATCAACAAATACACGTAGGTTACTTAATTTGATAGTCTACTTATACAGTAAAAACCTTGAAAATACAATATCTTCTTTAGATGCAGAAAAAGCATTTGACAGAGTTAACTGGAAATTTCTATTTGAAACTTTACACAAATTTGGTTTGGGATCCTCTTTCATTAACTGGTTAAAATATTATATAATTCCCCAACAGCTTGTGTCAGAACAAATGACCAGACATCCTCCAGCTTCTGTCTCTTGAGGGGCACCAGGCAGGGATGCCCACTCTCACCTTCACTGTGTGCAATTTTTATTGAATCACTAGCAGCAGCAATCAGACAGAATTCAGTAATTCAGGGCATAAAATGCAAGAACGTGGAACATAAAATTAGCCTTTATGCGGATGATGTGTTACTTTTTCTCCAGAACTCACAAACCAATATCTCTGGGGTGATTGAATTGATAAACTCTTTTGCAAGAATATCAGACTAATCAATCAATTGGTCAAAATCTACAGTCCTTCCGATTAATTGCTCCTTCCATAATTCTTCCTCTACACCACTGCAATTGGGAAATATAAAATATTTAGGTATTAATGTTTCTCTCAAGCTTGCAGATCTAACTAAACTAAACCACATCCCACTTTTAAAGAAAGTAGAAGGTGATCTGGCTAGGAGGAAATGTCTACCCATATCACTCATGGGAAGGGTTGCCGCTATAAAAATGATGGTCTTACCAAAAATTAATTATTTATTCTCAATGATCCCAACTAAATTGCCACAAGATTGGTTCAGATCTCTAGATTCATACATGTCCAAATTCCTTTCGAAAAATAAACCCCCATGTATAAGCTTAAAAACACTACAAAAGACCAAGGATAAAAGAGGATTCGAACTACCTAACATTCAGCACTACTTCTTAGCCAACAGGCTTCAGTTTATCTCAGGATGGCTAAAACATACCCTCTTAGATGAACCTTGGCTAGATATAGAACAAGCACTTTGCAATAATCTAGGGATTTCAGATCTACCATTTATCAGCTCAAACATCCAACTACATGAATGCTTCAAAAGCGTCAACATCAGCTCTTCTCTGACAGCATGGTGGGAGTTTCTAAAATTGACGGAGTCTTCATTAATCCCATGCAAACGTACACCTATCTGGAACAACCCTGACATATTACAAAACAATAATATGATAAACTTTCCAGATTGGAGTGGTAAAGAAATCAAATGCTTAAAACATATATTAGAAGGAACAGAATTTATTCCATTTGACAGACTAGTTACACAATATGGGATCAACAAGAAAAGATTTTAGAATATCAACAAATTAAATCCATAGTAAAAAAGAAATTTAAACCGGGTCAAGTTGAACTACAAACACCACCAAGTGTGGTTCAATTTCTTACTCTTAAAACCCCCAAATTACTTTCCAAAATTTACACAATGCTTTCTAAAACAGATGAATCAATATCACTTCCTATTGCAAAATGGGAAGCGGATTTATCAGTTAACTTAGACCTAAACTTCTGGTCTCAGATTTGCTTAAAAACCTTTCATCTAATTAGAAATCCCAGTCTTCAATTAATTCAATACAAAATATTACATAGAGTGCACTATACAGGTCACCGAATGTTCAAGATGGGCTTTACGCCTACCAACAACTGCTCACACTGCCAAACCAATTCACCGGACAATTATATCCACGCTCTTTGGTTCTGTCCACCAGTTCAGAAGTTTTGGCGCGAGATATGTGAAGACTTATCAAAGTGTCTGAAATGTAACATTCCAACTTCCCCTTTAGTGTGTTTGTTGGGCAGCTTAAATAATGTCACTACAGATAAGAATATGGCCCATATGGTTTTCACTGCTCTATGCATAGCCAAGAAAACAGTCCTCATGAACTGGAAAAATAAAAACAATCTTAATTCTAACCAATATAGCAATTATCTATTAGATTACATTAGTCTTGATACGGCCTCTGCCACCACATCAGATCAATTGCTCTGGGGTCCTTTGATCAGCTCCATCACCTAGCGGGGGCCTCGGGGGCTTCAGTCCTGGTTGGTGTGTTGCCGGAGTTGTGGGCGGGTGGGTGCATGGGGGCCCAGCCCTGGCGCAGGGTACCGCCGGTGCATCGAGCCACCTGGGGGGCTCTTCGACTGGTGGGGGAGGTTTTTACATCTTGCAGGAGCTCTCCTCTCTTCAGGAACTCTCTCTGCAGGAGGGGGAGATATAGGAGAGGTGGAGGAAGATCTCAGCCTGGGCGTCTGAGTTGAGGCACACAACGATGTGTGCTGCTGGCAAAGTTTCTTGGCTGCCTTTCCTGATAACAGCCATCCCTCAAGAGTCTCTCCATCTAAAGCAATGCATTATTAGGGACTGTAACATCTAGTCCTTCTTACTGAATATATCAGTTCACAAAAGAGAGTTTTCAATGCTTTTTTGTCAGTGGAACTGTGAATTGTGGGAAGTAATAATGTTTTTATTTGTTTTCTTTTTGTGTATTTGTTTCTTGACAGGTAACTACTGTTTTCTATACTGTTTGAATTTAATGTGTAAATATGATAGTTACTGTTGTCTCAGACCCTGAAAGACAGTTTTAGGCTAAGCCAGTGGAATAGTTAAACTTTACCGTTTTCACTCAAAACTGTAGAATTAAAACTGTGCTTCTCTGAGTACAGTCGAAGAATAAAAAACCCTCAAAAGAATATTTCTGTGTCCTGTCTCATTCCCCATGACCAGGCCACATATATATTTGGCACATTTATATATTAGAGCTAATTGTAAATTGTTATATTCAATATGGCATTAATGTCTTTATTATCTTGGAGCAACTATGATTACATGATTTTTTCTGGGATTCTACTGTGATGGAGTGCAGAAAGGTGAAGTTCACAAGGCAGTTAAAAGAATCAAAAACAGGGAGTACAAAATAATGAAAGTATATCTTTTAATCTGGTCCAGTTAGTTATGTTAGTATGTTAAAGAGTAGAGGAGGATATGTTTCCTTTTCTTTTGAAGTTTGTCAATATCGTTGTCACCTCTGCTTACCTTTGTTGAAGACATGCTGCTGCCTTGATGGCTTTCTACTATTTAGATGTCTTTTAGTCTTCTGATTAACAAAAAATTGCTTGGTGAATTTGAGCCATGGGAGTAGCAAGTACCTTTCACTTTTTAAACAGATATAGATGTCAAATTAATTGAAGGGGCCAAAACCCTATAGCCAAAAAACAAAAAAAACAAAAAACATATCCACTGAGGCCAGGTGTGTGGTGGGTTTAAAAAAAAGTATAAGAAGAAAAGCAGGAGAAAAATCAAACAAAGAAAAGTCTATCTTTCTTCATTGCAAGTTTGCCACTTTTATTATGTGGATGTATTTATATGAATTAGAATTAATTATGAACAGCAACTCTTTTCAAACAGTGATGAGACAATGCTGTAGGTGTCATTGGTGGGTGTATATGTGCTTAAATAGCTCACAGTTCCCCCACTGTGTACAGAGATCATCTCATTCTACAGCAGCATTCATGCTTCACACAATAGTGAGCAGGATGCCTCTGTCTCCTTCTCTCGTCTGTACTTTGTGAAGGTTACTTACGCCCACATACTGCCTAAACTTAATATCCCTTATAAACAAACTTAATTAGTGGGAAGCGATGTTGACAGGGCTTAACTACGAGCTGTACTGGGGGCAGGGTGTTCAGCTGTTGATAATCACCTTACGACTCATTAACAAAGGGGGAGGGGCTGAGTTATTTTTAGTGTTGTCATGGTAGGCAGGTTGCAAGGAAATGACATTGGATGTGACAAAAGCTTGAGATGTGAATGTGGAGGAAGATGTGCTTTCAGTTCATCGCAGCAACTTAACTGCTGCAGCGGAGATGCTATGCCATGGTAACTGATTCTATTAATATGCTGTGCCCAGTCACTTTAAACTGCTATTACAAAATGTGTAAAACAAGATCAGTGGACGGAGCATGTTCAGTCTGTGACCTGGATCCAGTTCATGCTCTTAAGTGTTCAAAATTGGGAGTCTACTATGGAAATGATAGTCAGAGCAAGGGTGCATCTGATTTTTAAGATGTTATTTATTTTAAATCTTGCACTTAACAACAAAACTGAAACCAGTCTTAACGCAATCGTTTATACAACATTTTCAGTGCAAAAAAAAAAAAAGCACTGAATTGATCCTAAGAGGCCCATCAGCAGTAGTGAGAAGATCCATACACTTCTCTCTCCACTTCTGAGAGGGAAGTGGATGGATCTTTGTTTCTTCAGTGGAATATATATTCACATATCACAGGTGCGTGTGATTTGTCAACTGAAGTTCCGCCACACTGTTAAGTAGCACCCCGAGAGTGAGATCATCAGCCGCAGGTGTGTGTCATTCACTGTAGGTGTGTGTAGGTCTGAGCGGGAACTCTAGCTGGTCCGCACCGGTTTTAGCTGGGACACATCTAAACAGCTTAAACAGGTAAGTTGAATCAAACTGAAACCATGTTGCTCATGTACTGGATATGAAATGGGCCAATCAAATAAGGAGTGAGGGAGGACGCGACACAGAACTGAAGGAGACAAAGACACAAAGACACAGAAGGATAATGAGGGATATGGGAGCACACGGGG
Organism: Rhamphochromis sp. 'chilingali'; assembly: GCF_963969265.1. NCBI lineage: Eukaryota > Metazoa > Chordata > Actinopteri > Cichliformes > Cichlidae > Rhamphochromis > Rhamphochromis sp. 'chilingali'. Next base: position 34,277,149 of record NC_137945.1, on the reverse strand, counting down.
AACACAAATGACACTGATAATCTTAGTGAGACAGGGCAGGAGCAAACACAACGTGACATACACTGACAGGAGACTATCAAAGTAAAACAGGAAGTATGCAGAGATGCAGACCGTAGGGAAGGAGAGAACACGGGGAGAGCACAGACATAGTGGGCTGAGGAAAATAGGGAATAAAACACAAGGAGGAGAAACAAGGCATGGGAACTCACTGATACACGGAGGGGGGGCACAGGGGACAAGGACATGAGGGGAAATTTAATAAGCAACATCTAAACAGAATAACCTAGGGACCCTTAGAATAAACTGTGGACCTAAAACATAATAAAATCAAATGACAACAATACAGGAAAGCCTAAAATACCGAGTAGAAGTCCCGGGACCATGATAGAATGGGGATAATCCCACTGCAGCTTAGTTCATTGAGGCATACTCCACCCAGGCTAGTTTTAAACTCTGGGTTTAACAGGGAGTGACACGGCTCTGACTCCTGAATCAGAAGCATCCATCTCCACAATGAAAGGTTCTTTGGGGCAGTGTGTGGGGATGCAATCACAACCTTCAGCATTGCGTAGTGTCTGCGGTGTGCTCAGCGGTGACGTGGGGTTGTCTGATGATGACTCTGAGGAATAGGAGACGTCAGGGCCTTCTCGTGAGGCCCTGCCAGATGTTGGACCCGATTAAAGAAAAAGGAGCAAGGTCCAACCCCAGCAAAAAATTAATATCAATATATGCTAGACCTGAGGGCAAAGCTGCACATGCTGGGTAGGTTATCACTAGAGAATGTGCTCCAAGCTCAGGAACGTCAGTAACGCCTGTACAACAGAGGGACTAGGCAATCTTAACCGGGAAATAAAGTGCTTGTATTACCCCCCTTCTTCCACCTCAAAATTACTTGTCAAGTGGCGAGAACCCTTCGCTGTACTTCACTCATTGAGCACTATTTTGAAACGCAGACTAGCGTGACAGTGCATTCACGGCCCTATACGCTGCCTGGACATAAAAGACAAATAATTCTGAAGGAATTGGCTGAAATGCTGAAAATAGGAGTAATAGAAGAGTCACACAGCGCTTGGTCTAGCCCCATAGTTCTTGTAGTGAAAAAAGATGTGTTTATCTGGTTCTGTGATTGACTATGACTATCGCAAGATGAATGAACTGTCACAGTGTGACACTTCATTCGAGGTCAATGAGCTCCTGGACCAGTTTGGCACTGCTCGCTTTTTCAAGAAACTGGATTTAACCAAGGGCTACTGGCAGATTCACTTATCTGCAGAGTACAAGGAAAAAACGGCTTTTTCCACTCTGTACGGTTTGTACAAATTTGTCACTACTGGTGTAACGGAGCGAAGGTGATTTTTTTTTCCACAGTGTTTTTAAAGGAGGGAAACCTTCCTCCAAATGGACAGAGCAGTGGAGCCGCCAAGGGAAAGCACACGAATTAAAAACTGTAAGGCTAACATATAATTTATTATATTTAAACAGTTAAAAATATAAAATGAATTAAAACAACCCTGGCCAGGGGAGAACACAATAAAAATCAATAAAACACAACATTAAAAGTCCCGTGGCATCCGCCACGGTATAAAAGTCACTAAGAATTAAAAATCCAGTGAAGCGGTGCAGAAGGGAGACCCTGCGGCGTCCTCTCCTTTCTCTCCGCGTTCTGCGCCCTGGTGCGCTAAAGAAAGAAAGGCAGCGGTAGTCACTACTCTTTTAAGCAGCCACCATTCATTAAAGGGGACGAGTCAAAAGACTTACCCCGGGTGGACAGAGCTCTCAACTCTGCTCCCGTTTCTTTGTAACCGCCAATCGGCACCGGCCCGCCCCGCCGCCTCTAATTTCCCGCAGATGCGTAATCTGGCCTCCTGTTGCTGCAGCAGTCGGACCGCTCGCTCCGCGTCCCTGGTCGCTGGCGCTGTATCTTCCTTCCTCTTTAACGCCAAGCTCCACCAGTCTTATGTGTCACTGAGCACTCTCTGTAAATTACCACTCCCTCCTTTCCTCTCAGGCGTGTCAAATTAGTAAAACGGGAAAAGGGCGGAGTCTCTCCAGGACAAATTGACAGATGCAACCAAAACATGCAGTATAAATAAAACACTCCACAAGATATAACCAAAACATGCAATATCAAAAATAAATAAACACACTTCACATTAGAACACAGCAAAGCAAAACAACATCCGTCCTTCCCTGGATGGCACTTGGATGATGTTATTAACCATAGTGACACCTCGGTGGAACATGTGCTGCTGGTGGCCTGCGTGCCTAGATTCTCCCTCCCTTTAAATTCTGCAGACTGACACCTTGAACACAGGGCTGGGGGCCATTTTGTCCTAGCAGGTAAGGGGGTTCGACCGTCCTATTGTGTACATCAGCAGGAAACCGTTGGAGTGGGAGGCCAAGTACAGCACAGTAGAAAAAGAGTGCCTGGCCATTCCTTAGGCGGTCGACTCTCTTTGGTTAAACCTCCTTTGCTGCCTCTTCCCCCTCTGTTTGGATCATGCCCCGCCCCCAGATCTGGCTCTCTGGCCTTTTAAGTTCAAGGTCCATAGGCTGGGGGCGCAGATGGTTGTGGCTGATTTCCTCTCTTGCTCACGGGGGGTGGGAGGTCGGATAGCTTCCCGGCCAAAGTCGGGCGATGGGGGTATGTTGCGGGGTGTGGTTTGTGGCTCAGCTGCAGAGGAGTGGTAGAATAGTGGGTTCAGGGTGCAGTGTCAGGAGAGGCGGACACACACCTGAGCACCATCATCTAGTCATGGCTCCCCAATAAACGATGTGCTGGGACCTGGGGTGGGAGGTGTGTGTGCTACAAGCAGGGCAGCTGAAAATTTGCCCAGTGAAAAACACGGTGCAAATAAGAACATGTGCAACTGCAAATGCTGTTGGTGTTGGGTCCATCCTTTTCACAGATGGACAGGACCTGATCTTCCGCAATGGCAGGCAGAAGAGGCGTTTGGTAACCAAGTGGCACCTCGAACGGGGACAAACCAGTAGCTGAGGTCATACAAACTAATGCAATATGGGACCACGGGTGGCTAGGCATGGGGAGTCGTTTATGGAGTCCATCTGGAGGTGAGCATGAAGTCTTGTTAGATAGATAGATAGATAGATAGATAGATAGATAGATAGATAGATAGATAGATAGATAGATAGATAGATAGATAGATAGATAGATAGATAGATTGATTGATTAAAACTTTTTCTGGTGTGTGAAATGGATGGTTCGCTAAGCCCTTCTGTGCTGATGCTCTTCCCGTGTGGATTTGCTCTTGTAGCATCCCCCACAATCGGAGAAGATGACAAACATGACATTACGTTCCAAACAGCATGAGATAATAATTTTAAGTGGGGGTGGGTAGTGATGTCGCCTACACCTGTAGAAACAGCTGGAAACAATGGAATTTAAGCAAATAAATCAGCACAGTGATTTTCACTACCATAATTAACACTGCTGAATTTATTTTTAAGGATTATAATTTGATTACTGTGTTCAGAAAATGTGTGAAAGTGATCTGAATCTGGTCAATTTAAAATTAGCCAGCCTTTACTTTCACTTTCAAACTGACTGCTGAAGCACAGAGTCAGAGTTATATATCGTACCAAAGATAGTCTGGGACCCAAAATACACACCCAGGGAATTTTTAGAAAGAGCAAAAGAACAATGGATGTCAGAAACAGGCATACACCCAGGCCAAGAGGGAGAGCACAGAGCGTGGTTTCACGCAGCAGTGTTGAAGGGGCTGCCAGTCCAGGTCACAACTGACTTAGAAAAGAACCCAGATTTCTCAGTTGAAGACATGGCGCATCGGCTGACGCTGGAACAGGATGAGGTGAACAAACAAAAAAAAGAATTAGAGGACACACAAGCCCAACTGTTGAAGCTACAGTTGAGTGAAGCTCGCGAAAAATACAATGTGAAGAAAAAAGAAACAAAAGAATCAAATGGAGGTGGAGGTGAAGGACACTGGGCTCAGGAATGTCCTGAACCGCTTCAAAGCCCGCAGCAGCGAGGTTACTGGCCCCAGGCACGTGGACCACAATGGGGCAGAGTTCCCTGTAGAGGAGGACACCAGGCACCAAACCCAAGTGCAGCCCCAGTCGCCCAGTATCCAGTGGCAGACTGGACCTGGGAGGAGCAGTACTGACGGAGCCCACAGAGACAACCAGACAGCATGGGGATGGCAGATCCCATGTTGTCCATGATCGTAGAAGGTGCTGAACTGAACTTTCTAGTGGACACTGGGGCGACTTACTCAACACTGAGAATGACACCAAGCAGTGCAACACTCTCTGACCACACGGTGAGTGTGGTGGGTTTTCCTGGGATTCCAATGACTCTGCCACTTTCACACCCGGCTCTGACCAAGCTGGGAAAACAGACTTTGAAGCACAGATACTTGATCTCTCCACAAGTGCCTGTGAATCTGATGGGCAGGAACCTGCTCATTAAACTGGGAGCTGCTATTATGTGTTCTGCAGATGGACTAACTGTGACTCTACCAGGAGGAACACAGCTTGCGTGCCTGGGAGCAACCTCAAAGAACCAATATTTGGTTCAAGACTGTGAGCCAGCCACCGCTGACATTTACTGGGGGTGGCTGATAGAAGACGGCATTCTGAGACAATATCAACTGTGGAGACCCTGGATTATGAGTCTCGCTGTGTATTCCCCGCCTCGTGATCCCTACCACGTCACTCTGTTTTATGATAGAGAAGATGATGACGTATACCGGGAACAGTTCGAGTCTGAGCTTGAAGGTCAGACTTGGAATATGGGTTCACATAATATATATGTTGGGCCGGAAGGCGTAGCTGCGGCGGTCAAATTAATGGATGAACAATTGCCGGCTTAGAACATGGGCTCTGATTCGGCCCCGCACATAACATTGGCGGTTCATGACGGTCATCAGGCGAAGGAAGTGGGATCAATGGTCAAGCGAGCGCTGGATAACGCTTGGTGGCAAGGCACCCAAATCCCAAACGTGTGGTACGCACCAAAGTGCAAAACATACCGTATCACCTGTCTGTCTAACAACGCAGTGATTTTAGAACATCAAGAAATTTCCAGAACCCATGGCAGGGAAAGAACTGATCATCCTGATGCAGTCGCTGAACTCTCAAAAATGCCTGACACTTTGTGGTCTACAGGACCTATGGATGTAGGCCTAGCTAGCTGTTCGCCTGTGCTGTTCCAGCTCAAGACAGAAGCGCCAATTAACAGACCACAGTACAGACATAAACCGGAAGCAGAGGAAGGAATTGCAGAAACAATTGATGGGCTGCTGAAGGCTAGGAGTGCTTGAGCTCTCTCAATCATTTTGGAACACACCAATTTTGCCAGTGGAAAAGCATGGGACAGGAAAGTACCGAATGGCACATGACTTAAGAGCCATTAATGCCATGTTGCGTACCGACACTGTGCGTGTACCAAACCCGTACACAGCTCTAACTGCTATCACATGGGACCAAAAGTGGTTCACCTGTATTGATCTAGCAAACGCATTCTTTTGTCTTCCCCTCCATGAGTCACTCAGAGACATTTTTTCATTCACATACAGAGGTAGGAAGTACAGATACACGTGCTTGCCACAAGGCTTTGCACTGTCTCCAGGCATTTTTAATCAGGTGCTGAAAGAGGCCCTGTCACCATGTCAACTGCCTGAGGGATGCACACTGATACAGTATGTTGATGACCTATTGATTGCAGCTCCGTCAGCAGCAGCCTGCACCGCAGCAACGTTTGATGGGTTGAACAGACTGGCAGAATGTGGCTTTAAGGTCAGTAAAGAAAAACTGCAGTTGGTCCAACCAGAAGTAACATTTCTGGGTCGTGTAATTGCACACAGATCAGGGGGTTTAATGAACATACGCAGAGACCAAATTCTGACACACCCTAAACCAGGCACTGTAAAGGAACTCCTTTCTTTTCTTGGCCTGACAGGCTACAGTCGACAGTTCATTCCCAACTATGCAGGGAACACGGCTCCCCTACGGGATCTGATCAAAAAGGTGGGTGTTAGAAACCTTAAGGCTAAATTGCCTTGGATGGCTGCCACAGAAACAGCGTTCATTTCACTGAAATAAGATTTGTCAAGAGCCACAGACCTGGCAACACCAAATTATGATGAACCATTCTACCTGGATGTTTCTGAAACACACGGAATCGTAAACGGTGTGTTGTTTCAGAGAAAAAGTGGGGGGGGGGGGGGTGGACTGAACTCAACAGAAGCAAGGCATCCTAAATGCACACAACACGCAGCACACGTAGTGAGAGAACATCCACTTAAAGTACTCACCACACACGGTGTAGTGGCGTATGTCAACTCACAAGCATTCACCATGACACCACTGACACAACAGAGATTGAGTAAAGTGCTAGATGTTCCAAATCTGACATTTACACATGAGGGGATCAATATGGCAGATTTAATGGGGTCAGGGGAACCACATGACTGCGCCAAAAAAGCAGAATCTGAAGAAACAGTGAGAGAAGAACATATTCCTGGAGCTGAGGATTGGTTCAAAGACAGCTGCTGCCTGAAAGCAGGCTACGCTGTGTTTTGCAGAAAGGGAAAGCAATATCAGGTTAAACAGGCAGGAAGAGTTGAGGGGCAACAGTCAGCCCAGAGAGCAGAAGTAATAGCCCTGATTAGAGCTTTGAGAATTTCAGAGTGAACATTTATACTGACTCAGCTTATGCTTTTGGGGCAACTCACGTGGAGCTTGCTCAGTGGAAGAGGGCAGGCTTCAGAACGGCAACAAATGCTCCCATTCCCCATAAGAAGGAAATGGAGGAACTGGAAAAGGCTCTGGACGACCCAGACGAGGTAAGTATCATAAAATGCAAAGGACACTCGCAAGAAATCACAATGGTGGCAAAGGGAAATAGGAAAGCGGATGACGCCACAAAACAACCAGCAGGTTACAAAGGACACAGGCAAATGGTGCAGGTAACTGCTGAAGAGGAACCAAGCACCAATGTGTTGGAAGAAGCCAGACAAGCTTAACCTTCCTCTCGTGTTAGCTTTCTGTTATCATCTCTTATGTTAGCGGGTCGGTTTTGACCCGTGAATTAAATCAGCTATAAAATATGCTAAAAACAATAAGTTCTCATCCAATTTGTTTCTCATCTCTTGGTTACCTTGTTAGGCTTCCTTATCCATGAAAATCTTGGTTTTAATACTTTTGGCGTGGGCCTCTGGGTCTTTTTTTGTCACTATACCCCTCGATTTCAATAAAAAAAATTGTAAAATTAACCTCAAGAGAATCATATTAATAAATAAAAGTTTTCTGTGTTACCTGAGTATTACTGAGGGGTATAGGACACATCTCTTAAATAAATCTGTTTTATTGATTTTTTTCATTTTAAGATTAATAACTAAAATGACATCTATGGTGTTACGGGTCAATTCCGACCCATAGACATTTACATCAAGAAAAGACAAAAAAAGTTTGTTTTTTTCAGCAGTAGACCTTTAATATAAACTGAAAAAAAGAAAAAGTCCACTCCTCCTTTGTTTTGGTTATAGCCGTGGGTAATTGTGGGCTTTTTATCACTTCCCAATGATACAGCTTCACCTCAGTTTCCTTTGTGAAGTTCTTGTCCGAGGTCATATCTGGTAAAAAATAAAATAAAATATCACAGCTGATATTGTGATCCTGCAGTCCAGTGGTCATATGGAGGACCACACATTTTCATTGTTTCTTCTCAGGGGTGCCACTCACAGCTTTGACTGTGAAAATCTGTACATTCCAGGCATAGTTGGTTTTTGCATCACAGGCTTCCCAGATTTTTCTGCCGTTTTTCCCTGGCTTACTGGGTATATATTGCCGGAAGGGGCATTTTCCTCAAAAAGTGGACAAGACGTTCATCCACTAGGCCCTGGGATGAACATCAGTGGAAGAAGCTGCACTCATCTCTCCCAGACATCCCTGATGGGAGCGAGCTTGTCAGACCTCGGTCTGGTCTCTCTGTTGTCAAATCTGAGGACTCTTGAATCAAAATGATATCAAATGTGTGAAGTGACATTGTTACCCAGAAAATGTTTCTGCCTGTCGATGCATCCCATAGACGATCAGTGGCCTCATTGCAGCATCTGTACACTCCAGCAAGAAGAAGAACACCAATGAAAGCATCCAGGTATTCCTCATCATGTCGCCATGGATTTTTTTTCCCTTCAAGGTTTATCATAGTAATGATGATTCTTTGATTCTTGATGACAATGGCATAAATATCTTAAAACATCTCTTGGTGTCACTGACTTTGGTCAGAGCAAACCTTGTGATTCCAGGGGTCATTTTGATGACATTTGCAGCAGCTGCCCTGCCATGTACATCATGAGGTACTGAGCTCCAAAAGATTGTACCATTTTTGGACTTGAATCTTTCAGCAGGAGTAGCTTCAGCACCAGCGACCTCCACCTCTGATCAGATGTGTCTGTGTCTTCTGGATGATAGTCCACATTGCCTTCCTCCGTAGAAACCTGCCCATCTGAATCGCTATGCTGCTCTGTGTCCTCTCCTTCATTTTCACCAAAAATATGATCCTGAACTTAGCTCACTGTGAATCTTCTTCTCATTTTTTGTATGCTGCAAATTGTAAATGTGCACTCTGGAAGTCAAATGGCCACTCAAATAGTGAATTCACCTCACATGCCCATGTTTATTTTGTTTTGTTTTTGTGTGGGTATACTGCAAAAAACATGCAAAATAAGAATCCCCTAAAGCTCATATGATTAGGAGAGACGCTTGCTGTAAGTGTTTTAGCTGACAGTGCACTTATGATTTCAGTTTTGGCTTTAATTATTGCTTTATACTCATAATATTATACCTGGGTCGAAACCGACCCTAACAACACAAAGGTCATAATTTCAACTAGGGCATTTTATAATTTAGTAAAAATATTTTTTTTTGTTTTATTTTGTAGAAATAGAGGTTCCTGACAAAGTCAAAAAGCCTTGATACAATAAACAAATGTATGTGATTTTTTTATGCATTTGAAATTTAAAATGGGTCGGTGCCGACCCTAACACGAGAGGAGGGTTAAGAAGAAGCAGCCCCAGAGGAAAAGGGGGTGTGGCAGAGCCAAGGAGCCCGGAGAAAAGGGGGTCTGTGGAGAGGACCCCATGGGTGACTGGTTTTGACAGATAAACTGGCGAAACATAAGATAAATGAGGTGCATGGGTTGGCCATGTGGGAGTGACCCAGATGGAGAGAAATCTGTGTCACTGGTGGCACCCTCATTTGAAAGATAGGAGAAAGGAGAAAGCCAGAACGTGCCTAATTTGCGGGGCACACAATCCAAAGCCAGTGGCAAAGCCAGAAGCAGGTAAGTTCCTCCTGCCCAAGAGGCCAGGGGAAGAGATTGTGATTGATTTCACAGACATGATTGATGCAGGGCTTGGAGGAGTCAGGTACTTGTTGGTGTGTGTGGATGCTCTGACTGGCTGGCCAGAAGCATGGGCTACTAAAAGGGAGGATGCTAAAAGTGTGATTAAGTGTTTGATCAATGACTATATACCTAGGCATGGGTTCCCCAAAAGAATTAGATCAGACAATGGGACCCATTTTAAGAACCAAGACCTAGCAGAGGTGGAAAGGATGTTGGGGGTCCAACATAAGTTTGGGACAGTGTATCACCCTCAATCTCAAGGGAAACTAAATGGTAAATGGTAAATGGCCTGTATTTATATAGCGCTTTACTAGTCCCTAAGGACCCCAAAGCGCTTTACATATCCAGTCATCCACCCATTCACACACACATTCACACACTGGTGATGGCAAGCTACATTGTAGCCACAGCCACCCTGGGGCGCACTGACAGAGGCGAGGCTGCCGGACACTGGCGCCACCGGGCCCTCTGACCACCACCAGTAGGCAACGGGTGAAGTGTCTTGCCCAAGGACACAACGACCGAGACTGCCCAAGCCGGGGCTCGAATCAGCAACCTTCCGATTACAAGGCGAACTCCCAACTCTTGAGCCACGATCGCCCACAGAAAGTAGAAAGAATGAACCCAAATTTGAAAAACAAATTGGCTAAAATCTGTGCACAGACGGGGCTCAATTGGGTTACAGCCCTGCCAATTGCTCTGATGACCCTAAGATGTTCTGTTAACCAATCCACAGGTGTCACGCCCTACGAGCTGCTAACAGGGAGTCAGTTTCCGGCACCCTGGACAGAAGTCCTGGTGGAGCAGACCACCAAAAGTAACAGGTCTCACGCAGAATATTTGAATGAATTAAAAGCTCTTGTGTCCAGTTTCTCAAAACAGGTTACCTCTGGAAGACCCACGGCAGACGGAGAGGTCCCAGATGCGAAAGCAGTGTGGCTGAAGGTCATTAAACGCAAGTGCTTGCTCATAGGGGGTCATATGATTGTTGGGTTTTTCTCTGTATCTATGAAGCGCCTTGAGGCGACTTTTGTTGTGATTTGGCGCTATATAAATAAAATTGAATTGAATTGAATTGAATTGAAAGAGCCCCGCTGGACCGGTCCGTACGAGGTGACTGCCCGGACGGCTACAGCAGTCCTACTGAAGGGAAAAGGCGACACCTGGTTCCACTGGACGCAGTGCGCCCCAGCAGACAACAGCTTGGTGGAGGAAAAACCATCTCCAATCGACACAGGTGGAAATAAAAAGAGGCAGAATAAACCCTCTCACATGTGCAACGGGCCGACCAGTAGTCCACCTGGAAGGCCGAAGCAAGAAGTGGAGCAACGCAGGAGATCGCCACGACAGCGGAAAGGAGTGGTAACAAATTGAGAACCAGAGAAGACAGGATTCAAAAAAACAAATTTTATGCTGAAGTACAAAATTCACACAACACAATGCACACACATGGATCAGGACCACACAATGAGACACGTGATGAAGGGAAACTGATAAAAATGCTTCTTACAATACATAATATTGGTTATGGCTGTGTGTTTTCTTGTTTATATGTTGCAGACCGCCCCACGAGACTTGTCTGAACACGGATGCCATTGCAGCCCAGCGCTACCAGAGAGACTTTTTATTGAAACAGGACCGTTAGAAAGATCAAAGCGCGAGGTGTCAGGTAAAAGGGATGGGTGCCTCAGCACATATAGTGGCATAGAATTGGACTACGTTAAAGGGTCCACAAGCTCATTCACGTTCTTATTCCAGTCCAGGGATCCATCGGTCAGTGGGAGTATACACAGCAGGGGAATGGTGTTCCTGGGAAAATGTGGTAAGTTGGACAGGAAAAGGGTGGCAGCCATATGTGCCAGATGGCTTAAAGGGAATAGCCATTCAGAGGGATTTTTCTGCTTTTCAGAACCCTGTCACAATTTCCCTAGGTCCATTGAACACTCTGTCCCAAACCAATAGCCCGGGAGGTGTGTTCTATCTGGTAATCGGGGTGGACGTGTCGGGAACTGATCCATTTGGGGTAATTAGAGTAAACTTAGTTAATCCAAAGCCTCAGCCGTTCATAGCAAACTTTGTCACAAACACAATTGACAAAACAATGACTTCGGTAACCAAGACAAAGGGGAAATTGGGGAACGGGTCGTTGACTGTAGCCCAAGAGGAGCCAGAACCAAAAGGGAGACCAGTCCTGACGGTGGATTACACTAGGATGAAGCCTCAGGAACTAATTGAGCGTGCCACTGGTTTCAGTGATAGTAATCTATGGATGGACTGGGTGGCTCAAAATGCTAAAGAATAACATGTATCTGATTGTGTTGCCTGTGCTTCTGATAGACCACGTTTGTTTACAGAGCCTGCACCACTGTATCCAGAGGACAAGTGGGGCTACGACTGTATGCTGCGACTGACTAAAAGTGCAGTGAGTACTGGCAACTGCACTCTGTTGTCTGGTCTTTTTCCTCCAATCCCAAAGCAGACAACAGTGGGACCATTTATGCCAAGACCAGGCAACTATACATGTTTTAAGTTTTCAACAGATGAGGCAAAGTACGAATTGGGAGAAATTGATCCAAGCGTGTGTGTCACTCTCACGGGAAGAACCACAAACAATGTAAGTGACCCAAACACTCTGATTGGAACATGGGCTAGAAGTGGGTTGTATTATTACTGCGGACACCGCACTCTTTTAGTCCGGGTTCCTCTGGGAACTGAAGGTACGTGTGCTATGGTACGGTTGGGAGCTCCACTCACACTGATCGGAAACCATCACACGCACTTTAGCTGCCAGACGTAAGAGACACATTTTGGCAAAGAGAGGGAACCAGGGGACGCATGTTTACGACCCTAGATTCAATTCACCCACCTGGATTGACTCCATAGGGGTGCCCAGGGGAGTTCCAAATGAGTATAAACTAGCAGACCAAGTTGCTTCAGGATTTGAAAGTATATTCCTATGGGTAACTCCCAACAAGAATGTTGATCGTATAAATTATGTCCACTATAATTTGCTGAGACTCTCTAACCTAACCAGAGACGGCATGGAGGGGTTTGTGGAACAGTTGGGTCCGACCTCGCTGATGGGAGTGAAAAATCGAATGGCCCTTGACATGTTGCTGGCGGAAAAAGGGGGCGCATGCGCCATGTTTGGTGACCTATGCTGTACCTTCATCCCTAACAACACTGCTCCAGATGGCTCAGTAACTCGAGCTCTGGAAGGGCTGAAAACTCTGTCAAAAACCATGCATGAACACTCAGGAATTAACAACCCGCTGGAGAGCTGGATGACCTCTGTGTTAGGAGAGTGGAAAGGGTTGGTGATGTCTGTAATGCTGTCTGTTGCATCATTTCTAGGGATATTGGTGACTTGTGGTTTTTGTCTCATTCCTTGTGCCAAAGGTGTCACGTTTTAGTTAACGGACTCAGGCGCAGACCGGGAATCTTTACAGAGTTAACAATTAGTTTATTGACACAACGGCACCAGGTGATGCTATTTACAATGTGCTGGAGGGAGGGGAGGGGGGTCCAGGGTTCCGGGGTATGTGAGGGGAAAGACGGGAATCAGACGCACTCCAAAGGCTCTCTCTCTTCACTCCCCACACTGGGGAAACACAAATCCACTCACTCGTCCACAGGATGACAGGCAGGCAGGGAAAGGTCTGTACACAGAAACTTTAGTTAGAGGCGAACAGACGGAAAGAACTCACAGATTCCCATTCTCAAACTACTGAGCGACTGACGCTGATAGCTCAATGATCCAGCGACGAGTGACACAGTGCTGCTGTCTTAAATCGGCCTTGTGATCATCCCGATAGGCAGCAGGTGGGTGGGCCAGGGGCGGGAGCCCATAATGAGCACCGCCCCGGCAGAAGAGAGAGAGAGAGAAGGAGAGAAAAAACATGTTGCCTAATACAGGATCAGCTGGTGAGGCACAGGGACCATGACAGTACCCCCTCCCCCCCCCCCCCTCAACGGGAGCCCCCTGGCGACCCACCAGGCTTACCCGGATGCAGACGATGGAACTCCCGCAGCATGCGCCTGTCCAGGACGGCCGCCCGAGGGACCCAGGACTGTTCCTCCAAGCCGTAGCCCTCCCAATCCACCAGGTACTGGAAGCCACACCCCCGCCGCCGAGAATCCATGATACGGGTGATAGAGTAGGCCGGCAGACCGTCCACGAGCCGGGGGGGAGGAGGGGGCCCGGAAGGCGGGCACAGAGGACTGGACTGGAGAGGTTTAACCTGAGACACATGGAAGACGTCGTGTATTTTCATGTTGCGAGGCAGCTTGAGCTTAACAGACATAGGGTTAACCAAAGCAGAGATCTCGAACGGGCCGATAAAGGTGGGAGAGAGCTTCTTGGATTCCGCCCAGACGGGAACGAAGCGTGTGGAAAGCCATACCTTCTGTCCAACAGCATAGGCAGGAGCGGAGAACCGGTGGCGGTCAGCAAAGCATTTATTACGGTCCTTGGTGCGTAACAACGCAGCCCGGGTGGCCTTCCACACCCGACGACACCTACGCAGATGCGCCTGGACTGATGGCACAGAGTGTTTGCCTTCGATGGAGGGAAAAAGAGGTGGCTGGAATCCCAGATAAGCTTCGAAAGGTGACCGGCCCGTGGCAGAGGAGGTCATGCTGTTGTGGGCGTATTCGATCCAGGGCAGTTCCTCGCTCCAGATGGCCTGGTTGGAAGAGGCGACGCAGCGCAGGGCCGCCTCCAACTCCTGGTTCGCCCGTTCAGACTGGCCATTGCTCTGTGGATGATATCCAGAGGACAGACTGACCTTAGATCCCAATGAGCTGCAGAGCTCTTTCCACACTCGGGATGTGAATTGAGGACCTCGGTCAGACACGATGTCATCTGGAATGCCGTGCAGGCGAAAGACATGGTTGGTGAGTAGGCGAGCAGTCTCCAATGCTGTAGGCAGCTTGGGCAGAGCAACAAAGTGAGCCGCCTTAGAGAAGCGGTCGACGATCGTGAGTATGACCGTATTACCTGCAGATGGTGGGAGGCCGGTCACAAAATCCAGAGAAACATGGGACCACGGCCTGGTGGGCGTGGGTAAGGGATGAAGCGAACCTGAGGGTGGCTGGTTTGGGGTCTTGTTTCGAGCGCAGATTGTACAAGCGGAGACGAATTCTTTGGCATCCACGCTCAGGGTGGGCCACCAAAAGTAGCGCTGCAGGAAAGTAATGGTGCGGTGTATTCCTGGGTGTGTGTGCCCACTGTAATACCTGAGACCTGACAGGTTGGGGAACGAACAGGCGCCGGGGCTGCCTCCTGGATCCAGTTCAGCTCTCTGAGCCTCGCGAATGGCAGACTCGATTTCCCAGGAGACGGCCCCCACCACACAGGTGGCCAGGAGGATGGGAGCAGGGTCCGCCGGGTCTTCTGAGGTGGAGAACTGTCGGGACAGGGCGTCCGGCTTGACATTGTGAGATCCTGGCCTGTAAGTGATTGAAAAGTCAAATCGCGTAAAAAACAGAGCCCACCTTGCTTGTCTGGCGTTAAGCCTCTTTGCGGATTGCAGATATGCTAGATTCCTATGGTCTGCCCAAACGATGAACGGTTGAGCAGTGCCCTCCAGCCAGTGCCTCCACTCCTCCAAGGTGAGCTTGATGGCAAGAAGTTCCCAATCACCGACGTCGTAGTTGCGTTCTGCGGGGGTGAGACGATGGGAGAAAAAGGCACACGGGTGAAGCTTACCATCCCTCTGTTGTGAGAGGACCGCTCCTACTCCCGTGTCGGATGCGTCCACCTCCACCACAAACTGCAGGGTTAGATCGAGCTGGACCAGAATGGGTGCCAAGGCGAATCGCTTTTTCAGCTCCAGGAAGGCTGATTGGGCAGCATCGTTCCACTGGAAAGGAACCTTGGGAGAGGTTAATTGTGTTAAAGGCAGGGCTACCTTGCTATAGTCCCGGATGAATCTCCTATAGAAGTTAGCGAAGCCGAGGAACCGCTGCAGCTGCCGTCGGTTGGGGGGTTCAGGCCAATCTATTACAGCTTTTACCTTAGCTGGGTCAGGGCGTAGGTCTCCCTGCTCGATGACGTAGCCTAAGAAGGCAACTGTGGACATGTGGAAGTCACATTTCTCACCTTTTACGAACAACCGATTCTCCAGCAGGCGTTGCAGGACCTGTCTGACGTGGGTTTCATGCTCAGAGATTTGGAGAAGATCAGGATGTCGTCGAGGTAGATGAAGACGAACCTGTTGATGAAATCCCTCAAAACATCATTGACAAGTGCTTGAAAAACTGCAGGAGCATTAGAGAGGCCGAACGGCATAACTAAGTATTCAAAGTGTCCAAGGTGAGTATTGAAAGCTGTCTTCCACTCATCGCCCTCTCGGATCCGAACCAAGTGATATGCATTCCTCAAGTCTAATTTGCTGAAAACGGTCGCCCCCTCGAGCAGCTCAAAAGCAGAGGTGAGAAGTGGGAGTGGATATTTGTTCTTGATGGTTATGTTGTTTAATCCACGGTAGTCTATGCACGGGCGGAGAGACTTGTCTTTTTTCTCGACGAAGAAAAATCCTGCTGCTACGGGCAATGAGGACGCGCGGATCAAGCCGGCAGCGAGGGACTCTGTGATGTATGACTCCATAGCCTCCCGCTCCGGTAGAGAGATGCTGTAGAGACAGCTTGTAGGCAATGGCGCGCCCGGGAGCAGGTCGATAGCGCAATCGTAAGGTCGGTGCGGAGGCAACGACTGGGCCCGATCCTTGCGAAACACTTCAGCGAGATCATGGTAAACAGGGGTACTCCGGACAAATCGGAGGGCGCGGTTGACTCGGCGGGGGAGGCTGCTGTGTGAGGCGGTGAGGCAGACTTAAGGCAGGTCATATGGCACTCCTCCCCCCACCCCGTAATGCGTCCCGTAAGCCAATTAATGCTCGGGTTGTGTTGACGAAGCCAGGGTTGCCCGAGAATGAGCGGTGTCCGAGTGGCCTTGAACACAAAAAAACAAATTTCCTCGGTGTGGTTGCCAGACAGAGTAAGAATGACGGGCTCGGTGACGTGAGTAATGTCAGGTAGGCGCTGGCCGGATAAAGCAGTGACATGCAGAGTGTGCTCTAGCTGAAGGCGGTATGCTAACTCAGAGTCAAGTGTGGCTTACCACAGAAATTTCTCCATAGACTTCCAAAATGCAGTTGTGGTGTCATTGTGTCACTGGCTTCCTGTAAAATACCACATTGATTTCAAGATTCTACTTCTTACTTTTAACACTAGGAGTCCCAGGCTTCTACCTTTCTACCTTTAAAACCCACCACCAGCCAAATGGCTGGTAGGCTTTTAGCTAGGCTTTAGCTTCAGCCAAGTGGAAGCTAAATTGGCTAGTCATTCATATGTAAATTAGGTTGTTAGCTGGGAATTCTGGAGGGAGGGGAGTGGGGGTGTGTGGATGAGGGGGTGGGGGAGCTGCTAAAAGCTGTGAACTTCCTTTTGTGTTTCATCTTGATGCATTCTCAATCATCCAGGGAAATAAATCTCCAAAAGTCACCAACTTGGAGTGTTTCAGTTTGCCATCTTAGGGAGAAATCAACACACATGGGTGTATTTCCTTTGTTGCTGAGATTTATTGATAAAAACAGTACAAAAAACCAACCATTTGTACACATATTTACAAATAATAATAAAAAGTGAGTGAGTACATTTCAACATTTTCAGCAACTGTTCTTTTCTTGCCTTCTTCTCAGCTACATGAGAGTGAGCCAACTCTCTTGCAAGCTCCACCACATTTACATATGAATGACTAGCCAATCCACTAGTGGATTGAGGAATTTCCCTGCGAATCTTGTTGACTGTGCCGAGGATGGTGGTTTTCAGTCTAAGAAGTTTTTGCGCGAGTGAAAGCGATGTGAAAAAATTGTCCGTGGTAACATTTCTGCCCTTGTCTAGGAATGGTTCCATCAGCCTCATTACTACATTTTCAGAAAGTCTCTCCCCAGTGGGACGATTGGGGTCCTTGCCAAGATATGGGAAGACATTGCAAATGTACTTGGATTTTAGGTCGCAAGCCACCCAAAACTTGATCCCAAACTTGTCAGGTTTACTTGCAATATACTGCAGGAAACAGCACCGAGTCTTTGATGGGAAAAGCTGTTCATCAACGGTGATATGTAGACCAGGGTTGTAGCACGTGATGCAGTTGGTGACCAATGATCCCCACACACTGGAAATTGCAGCGAACTTATCAGTCTTTGCTCGATTTGCTCCATTGTGGCATCAATCAGACCACTGGTATAATGTTGAAATGTACTTACTCACTTTTTATTATTATTTGTAAATATGTGTACAAATGGTTGGTTTTTTGTACTGTTTTTATCAATAAATCTCAGCAACAAAGGACCTACACCCATGTGTGTTGATTTCTCCCTAAGACGGCAAACTGAAACACTCCAAGTTGGTGACTTTTGGAGATTTATTTCCCTGGATGATTGAGAATGCATCAAGATGAAACACAAAAGGAAGTTCACAGCTTTTAGCAGCTCCCCCACCCCCTCATCCACCCACTCCCCTCCCTCCAGAATTCCCAGCTAACAACCTAATATACATATGAATGACTAGCCAATTTAGCTTCCACTTGGCTGAAGCTAAAGCTTAGCTAAAAGCCATTTGGCTGCTCTCCGGGTTTTAAAGGTAGAAAAAGCCAAATGGCAGTCCGTGGTGATGTAAGTGTTAAGTCTTTCCATAATCGTACACCTCATTCTCTCTCAGATCTTCTACATATTGCCACTCCATCTTGTACTCTTAGATGCTCATACTCTTTTACTCTTATTGTACCACCTGCTCGCCTGACCAGCAGGGGCTTTAGAGTTTTCAGCCAAGTGGCCACTCATCTTTGGAACTCCCTCCCACACCACATTTGCAACACTGATTTTTTCACTTCAACTTTAAAGTCAGTCTGAAAACATAGCGTTTTATGATTGTCTATTCTGTTTGATTTTCATTTTATGATGTATCGATTTTTAATTTTATGGTGTAAGAAAAATATTGTTAAACACTACTGGAGTCATGCTGTTTAACTTGCAAATTAACCAAAGATTTAAGACAACCTTATCTACACAAAATTAAGAACATCATAAAATGTCCCAAAAATCAACAGAGTTCATGATTCAACAATAAGAAAGAAAATGAGCAAAAGTGCATCCATGGGAGAGTTCTAAGGTGAAAACCACTGCTGAACAAACAGAAGACTTAAAAAAGCCATTTATTACACAGGGCAGATAGGATTGGATACATTTTTTTTCTTAATAAATGAAATTATTTATCAAAAATCATAAAATCTGAAACACTTAAAACACACACACACACACACACACACACACACACACTCAAACTACATTTTCATGGCACCATAGCTCACATAGCACACTCAGTATCACTCCTTTTTTTACTGCCAAGAAAATGTACGCTCTGTCACACACACACATCCACTAACAATCCACAAAATTATGAATTTGGGAGTAGGATGCTGGGAAGTCTTTGTAATAAACAAAGAATTGGAGAGTAAGGAGATATGCCAGAGAGACATGCAAGCAAATATCTTTGCAAAACCCTCAGCTCCCTCTGCTCGCCCTTTTGACCAACTCCCTTTCTCTATTCCACTAAATCACCTCAAACATACTGCTTCATCTCTCCTTTCTTGTCTCCTTTCTGTATTTAGGTGCCTTTGAATTAGATCTTTAACTCTCTGACTCTACAGTTCCACTTATGTCCTTCAGCCCCACCATTCCCTCCCCCTTCCCTTCAAGCCTCAAGCCGATCTTTCACATCTGATATTGTCTTAATTTTTTCCTTCATCTTATCTTTCTCTTTTGTGTGTGTGTGTTTTTTCCCCCACAAAAGATATTGCTGCATATATTGCAACAATGGCAGTGTTGCAATAGATTGAAGTACATGTAAAGCAGCAGCATGCATTTTTATTTTATTATATGTTTTCTTCTTCTTTTTTACTTTAACACTATTAACAATAATTGGGTCATTATAACCTAAGCTTTCACTATACAGTTCTCTTTGCCACCAGGTACAAAATCCCGGGAAAAGAAAGGCAACCAAAAACATCAGGGGTGCCCTTTTTGTCTCTAGCAGCTTTCCCCCAGCCTGGTACTTTTCAAACACTCCAAGTGTTTGAAAAGACTTCCAATTAAGCTTTGAAAGATCAGTCATGAGGGAACAATCATAAACACTACTGTCAGTCAAGCTTGTCAGAAAACCAGAATCACATTGCACCTTCATTTAAAACAAAATCAGCAAAAACCAAATTAAACATAAAAAAAAAAATCACAAAGGCAGATCCACATGGTATCCACTACTGCACCTGAAGGTAAAAGAGGGACATGTGAATTATTAAACATTTGGTCTCTGTCTTCAAAATCCCTGTTAGCACATGGATTAATAATTGATCACCGTATTAATTTACTCTGCCTTTCAGAAAACTGGTTACAGCAGGATGATTATATGTTTGTTTAAATTAAACAACAACCCCGAGTCATACTAACTGTCAGAATCCTTGAAGCAAAAGCCAAAGAATGTATGTCCATTTCAGCCTATTAATCAACCGATGACCCAGTTTGCATTCATTTGAAAGCCTCAGATTCTTAGAGTTTCAAATGATATTTAAGTGTGTACAGATATATGTGCAGGTCCTTCACAAGCTCTTTCTTTGTGAAGGACTGCTAGAAAAAGTTTAAAATGACTTTTATCAGTCCTGAATCAATCTCATTAGGTAACGTTAACATAACTTTTGAAATGTTTCCAGTGTGGGGGAAGGCACTCAGCTAAGTAAAAGTGTAAAAGTCAGTAAAAAGTTGTATATTCAGAAACTTCATGTAAGTATCAGCACCAAAATGTACATGAAAATAAATGTCAGTATTTTTTTCTTCAGTTATTTAAAATGTGCATTTTGGATAATTGTTATGTTGTGTTACATATTATTGCTGTAGATGTTTATAAGCTTGATATATTTAAGTTAAGTTTATCCACAGAGTTACATCATATTTTATAAGGATATTATGGGTTTTTAACATCTTTGCCCAGTTTGACCAATTTAGCAAAACATCAGCCTGTTTAAGGCTCTCACACCTATTCTGTCTGACTTAAATTAGTTATGGCATGATTTTCTTACCCAATAAAGGAATATATAATATATCAGTCTACTCTTTATTTTATCAGAAAGATGCAATTGATCACAGCTTGTGAATTTTCTTTTTAACCATATAAGTAAGCTTTCAGATAAATGTAGAGGTGCTAAAAAAGCCTCTTGGATAAGGAGTAAAATGTCTTCACAAAAGGCTTTTCAAACTCCTTAGATATGTATGTTTGCTGGTTCGCAGTCATCCAGGTCATGGTAGTCTAAGTAAATTTTCTTAGCTTGATTCTCCAAGTACTCTCCAAACTACGCCCAAGCTTGGGCAAAGTAACTCTAAGTGTGCTGAAAAAGTAAACTAGTTTCAGAGGCATACAAAAATCACAATAATACAACAACACTTGTACTCATACACACAACATCCTTTCCAAGTCATAAACCTGTGAATTTCATAAACGCTCCAATCGGGAAGAATTTGGCTGGTGCTGTGCTGTTTCTCGTTAACAGTAAATAGCATCACTGGGTCCTGGTGGTGAAATTACACTATATCATGGCTGAGAGCTCATTAAAAATGGATATGAATGGTTGACTAACAGTAGCTCCCAGGCTGGAAAGTGTCAACAGGCCTGCCGCTTTTCTTCCATGTTGTAAAAAATTCAAACTGATGTGACACAGTGGGCACGTTGGTGCCAGACATGCACAGTGATTTATGCCTCTCATTTTCAGTAGGGGACATTTTAAGTGAAAGCACAGGGAATTTGCCAATTTTACAGTGAGGCACTGCAGAGGAAACAGTTGTATATACTTGGTACATTGTTGAGAGAAAAAGCAAAGACGCCAGAAAACAGCATCTGTCAAGAGCAAGCTCACAAATTACCTGTTGGCACTCTCTGACGAACATTCAAGGCCAACTGCCACACAAACAAAGCAGCAAGTACAAAAGACAATTTATGTTATTGCTGTCTGAACAGGCTGTGCCTTAATATACAAAGCATTAAAGGATGTGGAGCTGAAGGGAACTGGCAGTCGTCAGGGACGTTAGTAGGATACAAGAAACTATTATCTCCCACCATACAGCAAAGTCGATTTGCTGTTGAAAGCTCTCTGGCAACTGAGTTTGACAAGGAAAAGTAAGATCCTACCCTCCTGATGACATTGTTGGCTTGGCAGGAGGTCTGTAGCGGAAGTCAAGTCCCTCAAATTAGGAGGTCAGCGATAAAGGAGACCCACTAAACAGGCCAAACAGGTGCCTGCAGCAGAGACCAAGACCATTTTCAGGATTATCAGACCACTGATCAAAAAGGAGACAGAGAACTGTTGGAGGCTGACCTACTGCTTCACACTTAGGTAGCACAGACCCCCTAAAGACTCTGGAGGCCGGGGTTGCTCAGCGCAGCATGTGGTCTCCTCAAGGTGAAGAGGTTACTGGCTCTTGACCCCAGTTCCACTGCTGAGAACCATGCTTCTGTGTGTGGGAAGCTGGAAGCAGCAATGAGGCTCCATTACTGGGTTGCTGGCTGGTGAAAAGCTTAGCCAACAACCCCCATCACTAGGGAAAATGTAGGGGAATAAAGCAGTTGAGGATGTTTCTTAATAATTTACCTCATAACACTAAGTCCCACAGACAAAATGAATGTCATAAATCTATGTGGAAATCTTTGAGAATATGTAAAACTCTTCCTTCAGCTCATCAAAAACAACAGCAATGTCTGCTGGGTCCATTCTCTGATCATGTCATTTTGTCATGTAATATGTGAAGTTAATAAACTATAAACAAACCTTTATTCAAGTGGCAGCCAATTAAGAAGACATGTGGGGGAACTTTAAATAGACTGGTTCTTATATAGGACTTTTCTACTCTACCTCAGCACTCAAAGCGCTTTGTACAACATGGTTTGTTCACTTATTCACACCCATTCATACAAGCACTATGCTTAAGTGCTCAAATAGATAAATTGAAGAGCAAAGTGGAGTTACATCTTACCCAGGGATATTTGAAATCTAAAGTGAGGCAGCTAGGGACTGAACCACCAATCTTCCAATTAGTAGAGGACCTGCTCTAGCTTGAAAACTAAGAGGACTCCATATCATTTGTCAGAAATTAAAATTATCAGTCAATAGAGTGCTGAATTTAAAGACACTACGAAAAACAAAGTGCATACTCTTGCCACATGAGGCCAGAGCCCAGGACCCACTGCACCAGCATCAGATGTCATTGCCAAGCCTGTAGATGTGTGTGTGTCTCTCCATGTGATATACCAGCCATACCTGTCACTGACCCACTACCAAAGTGGTCATGCTGAAAACTGTTACAGGCAGCGTAACTTTCACAGCTTCTCCAGACCTTTTCATTTCTTTCATGTGTTCTCAGGATGAACCTGCTTTTACCTGTGAAAACTACAGAGCGCCAGTGTTAGACCTGCCAATTCTGGTATATTCATCACTTCTTGGAAGTAGTTTTCCTGTAATGTGACACAGAGATTATAGTTACTGACACTTATTTTTAACTCTGTCGATCAATATCATTGTCATTCACTCAATTGCTTTGTTCATTTATAGTACTGAATTCCATTTCTCAAAAAAAAGAAAGAAAAGAAAAGCTCATTTCTTATCAGGG
This sequence comes from Rhamphochromis sp. 'chilingali', assembly GCF_963969265.1. Lineage (NCBI taxonomy): Eukaryota > Metazoa > Chordata > Actinopteri > Cichliformes > Cichlidae > Rhamphochromis > Rhamphochromis sp. 'chilingali'. The sequence goes on along the minus strand of NC_137945.1, from coordinate 34,254,046 downwards.
TGTCCCGGTTCAACACCTGACGCAGCAACGTCCGAGCTGGCATGGCTTCATATTTATGCCGCTTGCTCATGTCTGTGGTAGGCTTGGTCTAGCATGGGGGCCTAGCCTAGGAACCCAGGCAGGAACTTGAACTTACAACTCCCGTTTCAAAGGCGTGTAGTCTTACCACTATAATGCAATGACTGTGCTGTCTACCAGTAGCTGGTGTTTCTCCCCCCTGGTGTTCCTACCAATCCCTTTGTGTGCTCCACTCATGTATTGAGCCTGTTTCTCTTAGCCGCCGTGATGCCTGACAGAAGCGTCCAAGTGGTACTGAGGTAGGTTATTGGCCAGTAGTTGGATGGGACCGGTCTCTCCTGAGCATCCTTGGGGATCAGGACTGTCCGGCCTTCAGTTAGCCATTCTAGGTGTGTTTCATTGACTAGCAGCTGGTTCATTTGTGCTGGCAAACACTCATGGAGTGCAGTCAGCTTCTTCAGCCAGTAGGTCCTTCTCTCATATGCTTTTCCAGTATTGCAGGGGTGGTGGTGGTGTTCTTATATGGTGGTGTTGTTGCCCTGCCACTGCGAGAGGCGGCTGTAGCTCAGGGTACAACAGGTCATCTACTGATCGGAAGATTTATGGTTGGATCCCTGGCTGCCCAGCCTGCATACCAAATGTGCTTGGGCAAGAACCTAACCCCAAGTTGTTCTCTGATGCAGCTAAAAAGCATAGAACAAATTAAATGTGGCATGTTGTATAAAACCCTTTGAGTGCTCTGGGAGAGTAGAAAAGCACTATATAAGAATCAGTCCATTTATCATACCTTTGATGGTTCTGTGGAGAACAGCTGGTTTATTCTTCTGCCTTCCATTTCTCTCTTATATCTCTTCAAGCAGCTGCCAAGGCTGCCAGTCTTTGCTTGCCAGATTACAAAGTATGGACAGCTTGGTGCACTTCTTCTTAGCACGCTCTGCAGTTAGCTAACTTCCCTCTGTGCTACCTGATTCTTGGCCTCTAGTCTCCTTCTCCATGGAGGATACTGCTCCATATGGTTGTTGAACTTGTAGCCAAGCATTTCATTGATCACTGCTGCCATAGAGTAGATAAGATCCAATCCAATCCAACTTTATTTATATAGCACTTTTAAAAACAACAAAGTTGACCAAAGTGCTTTCCAATAATAAAACAGAGATAGCAGTTAAAACCATACTTTAAGCATACAATGAAATCAATAAACAAAATAAATATATAATTGAAAAAGAAGATAAAAATAAATCAACATGAGTAGAATAAACAATAAGATATACAATGAATAAGATTAACAAAGTAAAAAGATTAAGAATGACCAACAGCTGACTAAAAACTGACTACAAACTGGCTCTGATAACACTCCTAGAAAGCCTTTGAAAAAAAGTGTGTTTTTAAAAGTGATTTAAACATTTCAAGTGTTGGGGCCAGCCTAATATGGAGGGGCAGTTTGTTCCATAGTTTGGGGGCCACAACAGCGAAAGCTCGGTCCCCTCGGTGTTTCAGTCTCGACATGGGGACAGCAAGGAGTGACTGGTCAGATGATCTGAGAGACCTTTGTGGAGTGTATTGGTGTAAAAGGTCTGAAAGGTAAGACGGAGCCAGGCCATTTAAGACTTTAAAAGCAAGCAATAAAATTGTAAAATGAATTCTAAAATGGACAGGCAACCAGTGTAAGGAGGCAAGAACAGGGGTAATGTGCGCACGTTTGCGTGTCCCTGTCAACAGGCGAGCAGCAGCATTCTGGACCATTTGCAAGCGTGATAGTGAAGCCTGATCAATACCAATATAAAGTCCATTACAATAATCAAGGCGAGTGGTCACAAATGCGTGCAAAACTCTCTCCAAGTCACAAAAAGAAATAAAAGTTTTTACTTTAGAGAGCTGCCTCAACTGAAAAAAGCTTTTTCTCACCACTGTATTTACTTGTTTGTCCATTTTAAGAGCTGTGTCAAATTTTACTCCAAGGTTGGTGACAATTGATTTGACACACGATGTAAGAGGACCCAAGTCAGATGGAGGGATACCAGGTCCATTCGGCCCAAATATAATGACTTCGGTCTTCTTTTCCAGAGCCAGCCATGCTCTGATATCCTTAAGACATTCTAAAATAGGCCTGAGGGGGTTAAGGTCATTGTGTTTCAGCGGTAGATAAATTTGACAATCATCTGCATAAAAATGAAATGAGACTTTATGTTTTTTAATAATATGGCCAAGGGGAAGTAAATAAATACTAAAAAGAAGGGGCCCAAGGATGGATCCTTGAGGTACACCACATGGGAGGGGGCCGGAAGATGAATGAAATTTACCAAGTAAGACTGAAAAACTTCTATCAGAGAGGTATGACTTAAACCACTCCAAGGCAGTGCCTCTAATTCCAACATGATGTTCTAGACGATAAATCAAAATATTGTGATCTACTGCATCAAAAGCTGCTGTGAGATCCAAAAGCACAAGTAAGACAGACTTCCCAGAGTCAGCAGTTAATAAGATATCATTAAAAACTCTCAAAAGTGCAGACTCTGTGCTGTGAAGTGCTTTAAAACCAGATTGAAATACCTCAAAAATGTTTTGACTCTCTAAAAAAGTCTGCAGCTGTGAGCACACTTCTTTTTCTAACATTTTAGAAACAAAAGGAAGCTTTGAAATAGGTCTGAAATTACTCAACAAAGAGGCATCCAAGCCAGGGCGTTTCAGCAGAGGCTGGACCACTGCCTGTTTAAAAATTACAGGTACATGGCCTAAAGTCAGGCTGCTGTTTATAAGCCTTTGAATATAAGGTCCAATAGTGCCCCAAACTTCTTTAAAAAAGCGAGGGGGAAGAACATCACTGGGAGAGCCAGACTTGATTTGGGTGACACTTTTACCCAGTTTAAATAGAGACACAGGTTCAAAATGGCTAAAAATTGCTAAAGGCGTAAAAATAACAGAAGGGCCATAAGAAGGGGGTAAAATATGTGCTCTAATAGATAAAATCTTCTCCACAAAGAAATTTAAAAAAGCTTCACAAGTTTCAGCAGAAGCTTCTATACAGTTGGATTGGGGAGGGTTAAGAACAGAGCTTAAAATACTAAATAAGACACGGGGCTCATGGCAGTTGTCATTAATAACACCTGCAAAATAGGCGGATTTCTGGTTCTTGACAATTTTCTGATATCTATGCCAGCTATCTCTTAAGATATCATAAGACACTTGTAGCTTGTCTTTTTCCCATTTGCGTTCTGCTTTTCTGCACTCTCTTCGAGCAGCCCGAGTGATGTCGTTCAGCCACGGCTCAGACTTCAATTTAGGCCGCCTGACCTTCAGAGGAGCAACAGTATCCAAAATGATTTGACAAGTAGATAAGAATTTTGCAGTCAGCACCTCAGTGTCGGCACAGACTGAGAGCTCTGAGTCAACATTTAAGGCCTTATTAAAGGCGGTAGAAAACTGGACGGCACTTGATGGTTTAAACATGCGAGAAGCAGTAGGAGGGCCACAGGTAGTGATATTACAGGGAAGAGAAGTTTCAAACAATACAGGCATATGATCAGAAAAGACGACATCATAAATTTGAAGATTATAAACAGGTAAACCATAAGACAAAACCAGATCCAGAGTGTGTCCATATTTATGAGTGGGACCAGTGACAGACTGCAAAACATTAAAAGCATCAAGTAGGTTTAAAAAGTCCTTTGCCAATGGTTTAGTAGGACAACACACATGAATATTCATATCACCCAAGATTAAAACCTTGTCATACTTTGGCATTATTTCAGCCAAGAACTCAGAGAAGTCATTAACAAAGTTCCTATTATATTTTGGTGGACGGTAGATCACCGCACAAAGAACAGGATGACTGCTACCAAGCTCAAACATATTCAGTTCAAAACTGGAGAAAGTGACAGGTGACAGCTGGCGACAGTGTCACCTGGTTAGTCTCGATAATGGTCACAGTAGGCATTAATCATAGTGCTGCGTTCACATTATCTACTAGAACTTGTGAGGGTACTTCATGCAATCTTGGTAACCTCTCAGAACTAACGATCGTTCTTCCATCACACTTGGGGCTTGATACCCAATCTCGGGTGGTGGTGATGATCTCCCCCACTCAACTGTTTGTCCTATAATATAAAGAATCACTTACAGCAATGATAAAATTACAGTTTTATCATATACAATTACATCAGATGGTATATCTGTTCCTCAAGCTTGAATCCTCAGCGAAAGGATGTGGGCCCAAAGCTGTCTGTGCTTCTTGAGCCAGTGAACCCCGAATGCAAGGGTTCTACCATCCTCCATTTGGCCCCCTGAGTCTCCTCTGCCAGCTTCAGTCTCCAATCATAGCACCAGAGGGCCTCTGTCGCTATTGTTGGCCTCAAGCAAAGTACCTGAGATACTCCATTTCTGCTGCTGGCCTCCCTGTCAGATTCCTGAACTGGTTTGTCCCTGCCAAGGACCACTTGGCCCAGAATTGTCCCACATTGCCTCATGGCTAGGCCAACCAAGACAATTTTTGGTCCTTTTTTTTTTAAACTGAGTCGCTCCCTGTTTTTGATTTTGTTTTTTTTTAGGGTGTTTCCTCTTTTGTTTTGATAGCCTTTGTCTCGTATGTTTAGTATTCAGTTTTACTTTCCCCAACCTTGTTTCCCCAATTGTTTCTACCTGTGGCTTCCAACTACTCTTAACGTTTCTACTGTTTGTTTCCTGCATGTCAGCCTGTGAGTTTTTCCTGCTGCTTTATGGACATTGTTTACTGCCTTTTGTTGAACTTCATCTTTACTAAATTCATCTTCACTTGTTTATTTACTCCATCATTTAACAGAATCTGATTTTGGGGGGTCTGAACTTTCCAATATATATGTGGCAAATCAAGATCATTTTTAAACAGTGTTGTTGTATTATCTTAGTGAGCACTCGTAAATAACTACATATAACACATTTTAGAGAATTTTATTATGTTTCATGTATCTGAAAAAAATATTGGCCGATATATACAATTTTTAAATCTCCAAATATCAGCATCGGTGTTAAAAGTCCTATATCGAACAGGCTGTTATCAGTAACTGGTATTAAATTTAAACACAAAGCCAGTAGGACAACTGTAGACTACTATTCTTGTTACACCACCACCTAATTGGACACCTCCTCTGTAGACACCATTTATCAAATGTTGCATCTCACTGAATAAGCTTTACAGATATCCCCTGTGCTCTCCCTCTTTTTTTTTTTTTGGTTCTTTTGCCATCAGAATTATTGTCTAAAGGCAAAGAAAGATGCCCAATGGATTTACTTTACCAAATGGACCATCCCAGCCTTGTCGTAATAGTCTGTTTGATTCACTTTTTATTGTTTATTTTATTTTATTTTATTTTCACTTGCTAAATAAGGGACAGATTGGACTGGGGAAAACAAAGGGGTGAAAGAAAGAGGGAAAGAAAAACAGCGGAGAAGAGGGACGGGGATAAAGGGCAAAAAACAAAAACCAACAAAATAAGCAGACAAAAAATACATATATCAATCACCTGGATCACCTGTTGAGAAAGAAAAAAGAGAAAACAAGCACAAGAAAAAAAAGAGCAACATAATAAACAACATCACGATGATCTATGGCAAGCTGCGAGTGGCCCTGCCTGTGGTCCTGGCAGAAACACAGAGAAAATGCAAAAAATTAATTCATTAATTAATTTAAAAAAAATAAAAAATTCCTACAGCGTAGTGTAGACTGTGAATGCAACACTCCTAGTAGCCTAGCAATATTTAACCCACAATGCACCGTGATGTAAACATATTAAACAATCATCGTAATATATGATGCGACAACAGCATGTCTTTCTCACTCCAAAAGCGCAAAATTGACAATGAAAACTGTCGGTTTAACCCTGCCTGGACTGAGAAATACTTATTCATTTTACCGAGTTTAATAATCTTACAACCGGAGTTGTACTACAATGTTGAGGGTCCTGTACAGCCCAAGAGAGAGCTGCAGCATCTTCCCTTCGTGTTTGCTTCTTGGCGAAGAAGAAAAGGCCTTTCACAGATTCTGAAACAATGAAATTCAAATTCAAATTCAAATTCAAATTTTATTTGTCACGTACACAGTCATACACAGTATGATACGTAGTGAAATGCTTGGACAACTGCTCGTGACCTAAAGAGAACAAAAAAGGAAAGGCTATGAATAAGATAGGAAATAAATATGAAAAATTAAAAAGGGCAAATTTAACTAGGAAGGAATAAAATATAAATTAAGGTTAAAAATGAAATAACTGTACAACACAAATTAAAATGAAGGGTAAATTTAACTGGGAAGAATAAGATAAAGATAAATATATAAATTAAAGTTGAAAATAAAATAACTGTACAACAAAATACACAATACACAATATAGAACTATATAAGAATGTATGAAGAAATCTAAATATAAATAAATATATACACAATAACAGCAGCTGTACAAGTATTAACCGGAAATGAAGAATATAGTGACCAGTGTTGTGCAAAACCAAAGTCCAGAAAGTCCAGTGTGTGTGTAAGAACCATATGTGTGGGTCAGTACTGTGTGGTGGTGTGATTGAGAGACCGTATCGCCTGCGGGAAGAAGCTCCTCCTCAGTCTCTCTGTGTTGGTCTTCAGGGAGCGGAATCGCTTTCCTGACCTCAACAGAGAGAACAGTCTGTTGTTGGGATGGCTGAGGTCCTTCACGATCTTCCTGGCCTTGGTCCAGCACCGCCTGCTGTAGATTGAGTGCAGGTCAGGGAGCTCGGAGCGGATGGTGCGCTCAGCTGACCGCACAACCCTCTGTAGAGCTCGTCTGTCCTGCATGGTGCTGTTCCCGAACCAGGTTAAGATGTTTCCCGCCAGGATGCTCTCTATGGTGCACGAGTAAAAGTTCCTGAGCACCTTGGAGGGCAGTTGGAAGTCTCTCAAGCGTCTGAGGTGGTAGAGACGCTGTCGGGCCTTTTTCACCACGGTGTTGATGTGACAGGACCATGACAGGTCCTGCGTGATGTGAACTCCGAGGTATTTGAAGCTGTCCACTCTCTCCACTGGGCACTCGTTGATGACGGGGGTCTGGTAGTTCCTCTCCTGCTTAGTGCTGAAGTCCACTATCAGCTCCTTTGTCTTACTGACGTTTAGAAGGAGGTTGTTCCTCTGGCACCAGTTCTCCAGATTCCTAATCTCCTTCAGGTAGGCCGTCTCGTTGTTATCAGAGATCAGGCCCACCACAACGGTGTCGTCAGCAAACTTGATGATGGTGGTGGAGCTGGTAGTGGCCACACAGTCATATGTGTACAAAGAGTACAGCAGGGGGCTCAGAACACACCCCTGGGGGGCTCCAGTGCTGAGAGTGGTGGAGGCTGAGACATGTCCGCCCATCCTTACTGCCTGTGGTCTGCCAGTTAGGAAGTTGGAGATCCACTGACACATAGATGAGCTGAGTCCCAGATGCTCCAGCTTGGTGGTGAGTGTGGAGGGAATTATGGTGTTAAATGCAGAGCTGTAGTCTATGAAGAGCATTTTAACATAATTCCCCCTTCTAGTGTCCAAGTGAGTGAGTGATGTGTGGAGGAGATGAGAGATGGCATCGTCTGTGGAACGATTTGGACGGTAAGCGAACTGTAGTGGGTCCAGTGTGTCTGGTAGTGAAGAAATGATGAAGTCTCTGACCAGGTGTTCAAAGCACTTCATCACTACTGAGGTGAGGGCTACAGGGCGATAGTCATTGAGAGAAGCAGGGTGGGGTTTCTTCGGGACAGGAACAATGATGGACTCTTTGAAGCATGTGGGGATCACCGACTGAGATAAAGAGATGTTGAATATCTCAGTGAACACAGGAGCTAGCTGGTATGCGCAGTCTCTTAGGATACGACCTGGGATGCCGTCTGGTCCTGCTGCTTTCCTGGTGTTCACTCTCTTGAAGGCTCTCCTTACTTCATGCTCGGAGATGACGAGCACGTTTCCGGTGCTGGCAGTATCTTCCTGTCTGCAGCCGTTAGCGCCGCTAACACTAGCATTGTTGGAGACCTTAGCTGCAGCCTCGAAGCGAGCATAGAAAGTGTTCAGCTCGTCTGCCAGAGTCACGGCCGCGTTCGTCATACCGGTTGTTGGTGCTTTATAGTCCGTTATTGTCCTTAGTCCCCGCCACAGGCTCCTAGAGTCACTCTGTTGGAGTTGTGACTCTAGTTTCCTACCGTAGCGCTGCTTCGCCTCTTTCACCGCCCTCCGCACGTTATATGACGCGGCTTTGTACGGGTCCATGTCCCCCGTCATGAGTCCCGTGTTGTAGGCAGCGGTGCGGGATCTCAGAGCGTCGCTGATGGTTTTATCCACCCACGGCTTCTGGTTGGGAAACGTTGTGATAGTCTTTGTCTCCACGGTATCATCCGCTAGTTTCCCGATGAATCCCACAACCACTTCCGTAAACACGTTGACGTCATCGTCGGAGCTGTTTCTGAACATGCCCCAGTCTGCGTCATCGAGTGCGTCCTGTAACGCGGCCACCGATTGATCCGTCCAGCGCGCGACCTTCCTCTGAACTGGAACTTCCTGTTTCAGCCTTTGTTTGTATTTTGGCATGAGGAAGATGGCGGCGTGATCAGATTTGCCAAACGGGGGGCGGGATTGTGCCTTGTAGCCGTCCTTGACCGTAGTGTAGCAGTGGTCCAGTGTCCTTTCACCCCTGGTGGGGCAGGTGATGTGTTGATAAAAGTTCGGCGCTGCGCGTTTGAGGTTGGCGCTATTAAAGTCCCCCGTCACAATAAGCGCAGCGTCCCGGTGTTGTGTCTGGTGCTGTGTGAGTGCCTCATGCAGCTCGCATAAGGCGGTGACCGTGTCCGCTTGTGGTGGAATATAAACGGCACTTACAATGACCGATGTAAATTCCCGAGGTAGATAAAAAGGACGACACATGATGGACAGTAGTTCCAGATTTGGTGTGCAGGAGCGTGTGAGAGGAACAACGTTCGCAAATACTGCATGCTGGCCGTGGTGGATGCAGTGAAAAGTGAGTGTGACATCTGCTATTAAAAACGTACCCCTGTAGGACAGTTCAAATATTCGTAGAGTTGAAGTTCTGGCGTCAGACGAGTTTGAAATGCTGTTAGATGACCTGAAGAAAACTGATGTAATGTCTATAGCAGGAGATCACAGACAGAACTGATAATGCACAGTTGTGCGTATATGTCCGTTTTTTGGATGGGAAATTGCTCGGTTTACTACCGTTAGAGGGACACACAGCTGGCGAAATGATGTTTGAGAAGATTTAAGCTCTTTTTGAGGAAAATGGTCTGGATATGAAGCGTGTCTGTATACTTGTGACCGATGGGGCTCCATCCATGGCAGGAAAAGTGAGTGGTCAGCGAAATATTTATTTTAATTTGAAAGGGAATTATCAAAATGTTTTTTGTTATTATTATTATTATTTCAAATGTGCAAAAAATAGTTTAGTTATAGCTCCCTTTTTTTTAAATGGACCTTTTGGTGTGCATTTGTGAGAGGTCACCACCAGATTTATAGGGGAAAAGGAATAAAAAAAAAAATACTTGTTTTTCAGTACAGGTGTGTGGGTTTGAAATTGATCATGATCTGCTGCTTACTGGCTTCAAAAAAAATATCTGGCCCAGATAAATTCCTCGGTTTGAAAATCTGGCCCAACTAACTTCGTAGTTGAATAGGCATGATCTATGGGAATATAACAGTAAATACTAAATATTAAACATTATTGTTGACACGGCGAGTGAGATGAGCCGTGTGGATATAATAAAGGAGGATCCAATCGCAGGCAGTTGTGAAGGTGGTTTATTGAACACCAAAAATAAAAATGGACAAACGGCAAACGGAGAAAGAACTAAATTACACTGGGAACAACTAACTACTTGAACATGAACCAAAACACGAACCTGAACATGAAGGAAGATAGACGATGGTATATGATGGTGACAGCAGGGAGAACACACGAAAGGAACATGGTAGATACACAAACGGACCAGCAAGTACAATGACAGAAGACGCGACTTAAATAAACACAGAGAAACACAGGGAGATTACACAGAGGTGGTGGACACAGCTGGGAGTAATTAACGAGACGAGACAAGGGAGGTAAAACTGAACACACTCGCATGAGACGCAGACCTTCACAATAAAACAGGAAACCTGAACACACTACACAAAGACGCAGACTCGACACTGAGAGACAGACAGAATATAACACATGGAACCTGAACTAAACTAAATGTGAGACACAACCGAAGAACAAATCCTTAAACATGAATAAACAGAAACATAGAATTCTAATAACAATAATAATAATAGCACCCGAAAACACAACAATCATTCAAAAACAAACCAAAACATCAGAACTCAAACTACTGGGTTGAACCGACCCAGAACCGTGACAATTGTGCAGCACGTAAGATTGACAGCGCACAGTGTGCTTTGAGATAGGAGCCAAAAAGGGTGTAGTTTGTGTGTGTGAGCACCCGTGTGTACACCTGTGACCGTGAGCGCGCTTGTTTTTAAAAGGTTCCTTCATGTAATGATCTGCTAGAGGGTGTGGGGGGGCCACAGCCCCGTCCTCCAGGGCATGAAGCAGGTATGGAGGAGATCAAAACTCCAGACATCCAGAGGCCCCCAGAACACAAGAGACCAAGGAAGACCAACAGAGGGGCAGCCGCGCCACTGTCCCAGAAAGAGCTGAGGAGAGTCCCAGATGAGGGCTCACTCAGCAGCCGCAGAGCAGAAGCCAGGGGGAGTTGCAGTGACGTGCCCGTGAGCTCCGCCGGCAGCCAGCTGCGCCTGAGTGACCGAGCCCCAGGCCGAGGGGCCGGGGGCACCCCACCTCCGGAGTGGCCGGAGCGAGCCCCAGGCTCCAGGCCCTGATAAGCGGCCGCCAAGGAGTGAGCCGGTGTGTACCTGGACGCCCATCCCCGGACACAAAGAACCACCAACACACCGATGTCTGAGGGCGTCCGCCACCGGCAGGGGAAGTGGTGGTGGGGGGAGATAGGCCTGCATATCTTCGAGGGCCTTAGATGTCCCCAGAGAGGTGGCGTCTGATACCCAACCTGACATATAGACACAGACATACAGGCACACACAGACACAAACATCCATTCCCACCCTCATGCTCTCATATGCACTTACTCCACACTCAACCAACGTGGAGACAGACATAAAGAGACGCTGTACACACGATCACACTCCCCAAGCGTACTCTACAAACCGGGTCTAGGTACCCTTGCCCCTGGAGGGGGGAACTGCACCCTGCCCCGACTCAGCAGCAGCAGGAAGGCCCCACATTCCAGACCCCAATCGGACGGCCAACTCCTCCTCCTAGCCCCCCCGCTCCAGCAGGCTGCAGAGAACGGGGGTGTGTGAAGACTCCAAACCTTCCTCCACCCGCTCATATGTAGTGTTGATGCATGTGTGTTCTAAGGTGCATTTAAAACCCAGGAGGGCTTGGAGCTACCTGCCAGAGAGCAGCAGGTAAGCGCATAGCCCCTCCTGCTAGCCCTCAATGTCTACGTGTATTTAAAATTGAGAGGTGGGCAACAACGCCAGGGGTGAGGTGTACACCCTGATGGTCTTTTGGAGACATACATATAGGACCTTGGCCTATATGTATGTGTTATGAGACTGTGAGTAATGTGAATGTCTAAGTTGTGGGATAAAATTGAGGCAGAGGCAGCCAGAAAAGGGGGGGGGATGCCTCCCCTGCACCCTGGTGACACACCTTTACCCCAAGGCCCTGTATGTGTGGGTGATTGTAGTGGAGCGGGAAGAGGGAGGCAGCTGGAGATGGGGAGGGAAGGAAGGGATGGTCAAGTGATCCCTGTGCTCTCCCTCTAACAAGTATATACACTCACACATCCATATATACAAAGGTAGCTGGATGAAAAAACACAAAAGAATAAATCAGTCACAGATGTTCTAACACTTTGAGAGGATCCTGCTCTCATTAATCACACCTTATCAGTCACAATCTGAATGTAGAGGGACAGAAAATGGAGTAAGATGGAGGCGGAGTGCTCCTCTGTGTTCACTGTGTGACTCAGAGGTTCAGCACTGTCCCTGACCTCCTGCCACCTAACTGAATTGAATAAAAAATCAGCAGCAACCCAAGGGCATAGTGTTAAATAATACCCAGGCACACGGAGTACATTAAGATGTAGTATAAATAAGGAAAAGTAGAGCATCGGATGGCCTCCATGTTGCCACCTCATTAACCCTGTCAGAGAAAGAGAAAAACAAGTCTAAAGGGATATGTCAAAGAAAAAATGAAAGCCCACATGAGGTGGTGGCTGGAGGCAACTGAGGAAAAAAACTTGGGATGCAGGTCACATTTCAAAGGTTTTTAAAGCAGGGATTATAATGCTTTCCCCGGGATGATGTCCAGCTGCTGAATGCATACTAGTAGCAAACACACTCAGCAAAGCTGAGAAGAAAGGTGTTTTTCATTAATCAGATTAGTTATTGAGAAACACAAGCATCAGCTTAGACCCCATTGTAGTCAACAGTCATATAACTAGGTCACAATATATGCTACTGATTAATGAAGAAGCGAGTTTTTTTGTTCAGCAGAAAAAAAACAACTTCAATTGCAAATGCAAGCATTCGTTTGAGAGCTTCCTTTTTTAACCCCATCAAAATACAGTTGGTTGTTAATTAATAACAGTGGAGACCAACTCAGGACCTTCTTGCTGTAGGGCAACAGTGCTAACCACTGCACCACCTGTCTAATCAAGTCTGGCCGACTATGTCCAGATGTAACTTAACTGTCACAAAGGACATCATGGACATGATGTTTAAAAACTCTAACCTAACTGGGTATTATCACCATCTCTGCTATATATACAACAATGATTTGCAACCATTTCTGTGACGATCACTGAAACCAAGAGTGAGATGATTGGCAATAAGATGAATGAGACTTCTGATTTCTTTGAACTCTTCTCTTTCCATGGTCCAGTCCAGCATACGTGTTAAATGACTAAAACAAAACAAACAAGAATTGGATGCATAAGTTTGAATTCATACATTGCTTTAATACGTGGTAGCCTACTAAAGGTTCTCCAATGTCTTTTAACTTGAGAAGGCCAAGGACAATTCATTTTTATTGGTGATCTTGATCGGCATTAACTAGTAGTTTCTCTTTGCTATTGTGAAAAGGATATGCTTGACGGCACTTGTTGGTTTGACCAATACTCAGAAATATAGGAAAGTCCAAAAACTGAGTAAAAGAAGGACTAAACAGGACCTTGAAATCAATTATAGCATGTGGTTGAACCAAATATTGGTGGGTGAATCTATACATGTGTATTGTGGGGATGAACAAAAGTATTTTACCAGCATAATATAATCTGCAGTATGATCATTGCTTTAACAATGTAACAGATAGCTTTAAGATGGCCTTAAGATGTTTATGCATACTGTTATCATCAGTGTTGGGAAGGTTACTTTTAAAATGTATTCCGTTACAGAATACAGAATACATGCCCCAAAATGTATTCTGTAACGTATTCTGTTACGTTACTCAATGACAGTAACGTATTCTGAATACTTTGGATTACTTAATATATTATCATGCTTTTTACAACAACGTGAATGTACTATTGCTGTGTGATTTATTACTATTACTGAAGGTCCGCGACTCCGAACTGTAGTAAAGGGACCTCTGGCTAATACGGCGGGGTCCCTGTCGGCTCATAGCCGAAAAATAGCTTTACTTTGTTGTGTGGGTCAATTTTTCTTGCGAGAGACAGAGAGAGGCGTTGAAAGGCTGCTCCAACGGAACTTATTGTTTTCGGAGGAAAACACGAACACGGTGTACAGTCGAGTCTTAATAGCTTACTTACAACTGGGCTCGTCAGGCACTCTTCTTGGCTGAAGTGGTTATTATTATATTTACATGCTTCCAGCTCCCGTTTTTCCTCGACGACAGCTCGTACCTTTCCACTCGCCTTTTTCTCCCTCCTGGCGCTCACAGACCCATAACGTGTATGGCAGTCCATTCTCCCTGCAACACGGACTACACTGCCCATGATGCTACATTCTTTAGAGCTATGCTTGTAGCATTCTGCCTGTTAGCTTAGCACAACAACAACAACGAAAAGGCGCTCTCTCACCCAGGAAACACACAGTCGCAGAAAGAGAGAGAGAGCGAGCTGTAACCATGGCAACTGTAACGCTGCCGCCTGGAACTACAGAACGTAGCTGTCAAACAAAATCCAAACAGTCCTGACCCGCGACAATATGAAACAGGAAAGTACCGCAGTGTAATCCATTTATTTCAACAAAGTAACTGTATTCTGAATACCACCTTTTTAAACGGTAACTGTAACGGAATACAGTTACTCATATTTTGTATTCTAAATACGTAACGGCGGTACATGTATTCCGTTACTCCCCAACACTGGTTATCATATTAACTTTGTATTCCAGATGCAGTTATAACTATTTTATACATATTGCATATCTGTGCTTATTTTGAGTTGATGTTCGGTTCGTTAAGGGTCTTAAGCTTCACTGGCGTGACTGTCCAGGTGATACATGTTGATGGAAACTAGAACATAGAAGGAACAAAACACTTATATCAGGTCATTTTTATTATCTTTTATATGTTCATATTCTTGTATTGAGTTTTAAGTAGTATCAGTTGGTTAAAACATTTATTCAATTTACATTACATCTATAGTTTTAGTAAAAGGTTGACAGTGGCCTCTGTTTGACTGTGAGCGTTAGTAGGTGAGAGGTGACACAGAGTGCCACGTAAGGTCGTGACATATCACGTTGTCTTGTAATTGTGGGCTTGCAGAAGTGCTCGCTCACTGCAAAATCATTGTCTGCGGGTTTGGAGAAGCGGGTTGACAGGAAACATCTGTCATGGCCTGGGTCTAGGGACCCAGGGCTCCGGCATTTTCAGTGTATGTTTATGTTTATGTTTTCCGTGTGTTGTATTGGTTTGCTCTCCGTCTCTCCATGTGTCTGTGTGAGCTTCCGGAGGTGTGGGTTCGCTGAGGAGACTGCGAACCCGGAAGTGGTCTACTCGAGAGACAGCCGCACCTGCCGCTCGTCGTCCTCTGCCAGCTGCAGCAGATTACGCTCGTCTAGGAACGGCATTTAGGACTGCAGCTGAGCTGAGGCCGACGCTGGATCCTTGAGTCAGAACTCGTCAGTACTGCCGTGAGCTTTTACGTAACCTCCGAACAGATCCCCTGCTAACCCTCTGCCTTTTGTGTTACCAGGAATCGGGAGCGGAGTACGCCTCTAAAGTCACGGTGTGGGAATTGGAGTTTTTTGGAGTCGCCACCTTTCACTTCTCACGGACATCTGCACTGTGTGGGATTCAGGGAGAATCACCACGGGACCACAGTGCTGGGATTTTGTATATAGTTGTGTGTTTTTCACCTCCTGTAAATAAATCCACTGTCCTTCACTTAGAGTCTCGCGTTTGGGCCCTGCTTTCACTGTCACTCCACGGTCTGCCATCGCAGCCCGTGACAGAAGGATCCAGCCACTATGGACCCAGCGGACTCACCGCGGAAGCGCAGCTCCCGTTTTGACGGGACCCGACTAGTGCTTGGAGGGCCTCCGTGCTGCCGTTCCTCGCTGGCAGCCTACCCTTCGGCCCACTCGTCTGCTTCCTCTCCGCGGACGCCTCGGTCTCGCAGAGAACGCCCTAGCCGGTCCCGGGAGGATTACTATGAGCCAGACAGCAATCAGCTTATGCCCGCTCAGGCATTCTATAAGATGCTAGGGATTATTCTCATGCCACCCGACACACCCAGCGCTCCCACATCACTGCAGGAGCAGCCACATCAAAATCCGCCCTCGTCACGTTCCGCCAGCTTCATGAACACTACAGCTCGTGTTTCTCCGGTTTGGGAAAATAGAAGTTTTCGTTTTAAGAGCGATTATTCTCCCATAGGTTCAGAAGATTGTGCGCCTGACGTTCTTTCAAATCCAGGAATCAAGACTGTTTCGTCTAGAACTCTTTATTCTGGGGCTATGTTTGTTCAGTCAGCTGATCAGCAGCCACCTTCAGTTCGGTTAGCTGATCAGCAGCCATCTTCAGTTCGGTTGGCCGATCAGCGGCCACCTTCAGCTCAGTTTACCGCGCCACGTATGGACCCAGCGGTCTCTGAGGAGAGGCTCAGGGGGGAGGTTATGGACAAGGTTTACTGCATGTGTGAGTTGTGGTGGGAGAAGCCCACGGAGGGGTTGCGTCGCGCCGTGGAGAGGCGGCTGCAGGGGATGCTGTTTGAATTCCCCTGGTTGGTGGACTCCCTTAATTCAGTAGTCCTGGACTTCCTGCTTTCCACCCTCCACCTCCACTCTCCTCCTCAGGCTGCTCACCGGCCCGGACAGCTGGTGGATTCACAGCCTGAGACGCCGGCCCCGACGTCTACATGGAAACGACGTTCGCGCCGCCGGCGTTCCTCACCGCAGCCGCCCTCCCGGACATCTCAAGAACCGGCTGTGGTGAGTAATAAGGACACTTTTTCATTTCTCACCCCATCTGCTTTTTTGTTTTCAGTGGATGGTGACACCGCTGACGCTGCTGCAAGCCGGCCTACAGTACGACTAGCTTCACCGGCTTCACCGTCTGCGGATGTAGCGCCGTCATCTCATCCGCATGTAGTCACCCCTCAGCCATCTTCTTCACCGGCTCTACCTTCACCTTCCCCGCCTGCGTACACCGCATCACCATCTTCGCCTCCGGATCATCCATCTGTGGCTGAAGCGCGGCCGGAGGTGCCCGCACGGCCGGCTGTGGAGCCCTGCGAGCCGGAGCAGGAGCCCAGCGAGCGGGAGGAGCTCGCTCTGCCCGAGCCGGAGCTCATCGAGCGGGAGCCGGAGCTCATCGAGCGGGAGCCGGAGCCCAGCGAGCGGGAGGAGCTCGCTCTGCCCGAGCCGGAGCTCATTGAGCGGGAGCTGGAGCTCATCGAGCGGGAGCCGGAGCTCATTGAGCGGGAGCCGGAGCCGGAGCTCGCTCTGCCCGAGCCGGAGCTCAGCGAGCGGGAGGAGCTCAGCATGCCCGAGCGGGAGCTCAGCGAGCCGGAGGAGCCCGCGTCGCCAGCTGTGGAGCCCAGCGAGCCGGAGGAGCTCAGCAAGCCCGAGCAGGAGCTCAGCGAGCGGGAGGAGCCCGCGTCGCCAGCTGAGGAGCTCAGCGAGCCGGAGGAGCTCAGCATGCCCGAGCGGGAGCTCAGCGAGCCGGAGGAGCCCGCGTCGCCAGCTGAGGAGCTCAGCAAGCCGGAGGAGCTCAGCATGCCCGAGCGGGAACTCAGCATGCCCGAGCGGGAGCTCAGCGAGCCGGAGGAGCCCGCGTCGCCAGCTGAGGAGCTCAGCGAGCCGGAGGAGCTCAGCATGCCCGAGCGGGAGCTCAGCGAGCCGGAGGAGCCCGCGTCGCCAGCTGTAGAGCTCAGCGAGCTAATGCTGGAGGAGGACAGTGAGCTGGAGCAGCTCAGCATGCCGGAGGAGCACAGTGAGCCGGAGCAGCTCAGCGAGCCACCCACTGAGGACCCCGCACCGCTGCTGGCGAACCTCAACGAGCCGGAGGGACCGGCATTGCCAGCAGAGGAGCTCAGCGAGCCTGGTGAGCCCGCGCTGCCACCAGAGGAGCTCGGAGGTCCGGAGGGATCCGCTGAGCCAGAGCTGGAGGTCGGCGTGCCGGAGGGGCCGCCACGTCCCGCAGCCCGGCCGCCACGTCCAGCAGACCGGCCGCCACGTCCAGCAGACCGGCCGGTACATCGGGAATCGTGGGTGGTGCTGAGGCGGGGGCAGCAACGCCGTCGCCACTGGACCCGTGGCCGCCCGCCGGAGCTGCAACGCCGTCGCCACCGGATCCGTGGCAGGCCGCCTGAAGCATTCTGCTTCCATCACGGGGGTGGAGGTAGGCCGCCAGAACTGTTTTCCCCACCACTGCCTGAACCATAGCGGGTTTTGCCTGTTTTGCGGCCCGCTGGGTAGGCCGCAGGAACTGTTGCTGCCGCCATGGCAGTGGTTGGACTTTTGAACTGGGGTTTTGGGGCCCTCCGTCCAGGTCCCCCACCGCCCGCCCGGGGTTGGTTGTGCTCTGGTTTTTTTTGTTTTGTGTTTGGTTTCTTTTGGGTCGTCGGGAGCCGACCCTTAGAGGGGGGGTACTGTCATGGCCTGGGTCTAGGGACCCAGGGCTCAGGCATTTTCAGTGTATGTTTATGTTTATGTTTTCCGTGTGTTGTATTGGTTTGCTCTCCGTCTCTCCATGTGTCTGTGTGAGCTTCCGGAGGTGTGGGTTCGCTGAGGAGACTGCGAACCCGGAAGTGGTCTACTCGAGAGACAGCCGCACCTGCCGCTCATCATCCTCTGCCAGCTGCAGCAGATTGCGCTCGTCTAGGAACGGCATTTAGGACTGCAGCTGAGCTGAGGCCGACGCTGGATCCTTGAGTCAGAACTCGTCAGTACTGCCGTGAGCTTTTACGTAACCTCCGAACAGATCCCCTGCTAACCCTCTGCCTTTTGTGTTACCAGGAATCGGGAGCGGAGTACGCCTCTAAAGTCACGGTGTGGGAATTGGAGTTTTTTGGAGTCGCCACCTTTCACTTCTCACGGACATCTGCACTGTGTGGGATTCAGGGAGAATCACCACGGGACCACAGTGCTGGGATTTTGTATATAGTTGTGTGTTTTTCACCTCCTGTAAATAAATCCACTGTCCTTCACTTAGAGTCTCGCGTTTGGGCCCTGCTTTCACTGTCACTCCACGGTCTGCCATCGCAGCCCGTGACAACATCTGCCATGAAGATAGACAATGTTCCTTTTCAAACTGTGTTAAAAGTCATTGTGGTTTTGAATTGACGTATGCATATATTGTATCTGATGACGCATGAAGGGGCGTCATTAAATTTAAGCCCTGATGGTATAAAATATCTGTTTATGCTTTGATTAAGTCGGAGATCAGCGTCGTCTGCGAACAGAGCTGGTCTTCCCACGCGTGTTTTTCATTAAAATCAATTGTTTGACCAAGCTCTTGGACCATGGTTGTTTGTACTCTCCTTCCTCAATATTTGAACCTTAACAGTATACATTTGTATATATTTGAAACTGTACATGTACTTTACTTTGAAATAAATTCAAACTTGTTGTTACGGCCCCGGCCATAATCTGAATCCTGTTGGCTGTTTTTTTGTTCTGTGTTCTGTATCTTTAAGAGTCTGCAGGTCCTTTCTGATTGGAGAGCTGGCGACTGGTTGGTCTCCTGATTAAGTGGCTGTCTTGAAAAACCCTCTAGAGCAGTTGTCTCTCTGGCAGCAACTAACAGCAGCAGCAGACCCGTTGTTGGCCACCAAACCCTCAGGGACATTTGTGCGTGTGTTTTCCCGAGGATTGTTGAGCTTTGTAAACAGATTACTTTTTATGTGTAAATAGGTGCTGAAGCTGACGGGGTGAAATGCCTTATTATTTTCTGCACTTTCTCTTGTTTATTGAGTTAGGGAGTTAAGGGTAGCACCTGTCTTTTGTTTGTTTTTTGTTTTCAGGGTTTAGATAGCACCTCCCTTTTCGAATAAGCTTGTTTTGTTTGTTAGTTTGGCCTTTGTTCACCCCGGAGCTGAGCTTTCAGTTTAGACAAGATAAAACCACCTTTCACCTGTAAACCAGGGTATGGTTTTGGGGACTAGGGTGGGGTCACTTTCCTTTAAACCTGATGGGTCTGTCTAGCACAACACTACAACAGCAAAAAGAATTGGACACCAAGCAGAGCTCTTTGTCTGATCTCGTGCACGAGGGAGAGAACTGTGACGAGCGCTGTTCCTTCCGCTCGAACCCCAGTCGCTCTCAGCCAGCTTCCCCCAACACTGCTCTTTATTGTGGTTACATGATTATGCATAAGTTCATTAACATATGACGTCTTACACAGGCATACATGTGAACAAAGAGTACCTTGTCTGTGTGTACGTATAGGCATGCGTGTGTGTGTGTGTGTGTCAAGATGTGACCCTGTGAACGACTCCCCAAAGCTGGTGCTAGGAGCCCAGCGGTCCACCTAAACAAAGGGCTCTTATACTTAAGCAGATACAGAGTAGGAGTCCTCCTGTACCATAAATCAGTAAGAGAAGGTACGACCTCTCTCATGACCCTAGGATGTGTGTGTATGCCAGAACACTCTGGAAGGCACACAGAGTCTTTGCAGACTGCTAAGGATCAGACCTCTATCATTATGCAATCGATTATTAAACTCTGAGGATATATGAGTATATATTTCCAAGCATAAATGACAATCCACAATATAAACCTTACAAAACCCTTATTTTGCATTCCGGTACCCCTAGATCAGGATGTAACACTTGTGTTTTTTTGGAATTTTGTTGGGCAGTTACCAGCTATTATATCAGTAAAGTTTAACTGTGATAACTGTGGTATGTACTTCATTTTGAAAACTGTTACAAGTTGTCATGTCTCTGTCTCTACTAGCTAAATAGAATTATCCATCATCCAACATCTCCTGGCTGAAAATTGGTTGGTGATCTCTCCCTACAAAGCTGCCATAGAAGTAATAATAATGTATAACTTATTGAGCGCCGTGGGGAAATTCCTCTCTGCATTTAACCCATTCACCCGGTGAAGCAGTGGGCAGCCATTGGGCACCCGGGGAGCAGTGTATAGGGATGGTACCTTGCTCAGGGGTACCTCAGGGTAGCCGTTCAGTGGCTTCAAACCCCAGACCTTCTGATCATAGGGGCCACCACTCTACCTACTGAGCTATCCCTGCCCTCAGTATATGCCTTCCGGCATATGTTCCATACTTAACAATGTAGGTAGCGCACTTCATGCAAGTGTTCTGAGTACTGTGAGTACACTTGTGCACTGCACTAAAAATAGCAAGAATAAATATGGCTGTATATCATTTAGGACACTCTGTAATCTGTAGCAATAATGCACATTTTACAGTTTACAAAGTAAAAGCGTGTCAAAAAGCAAATCCATCCCCACAGGCTTCCAAGGTAAAATATTTAATATCACAATGAAAATGTCATATTTACAGGCCTGCTCAATAACAAACACACACACACACACACACACACACACACACACACACACACACACACACACACACTTACACTTGTTTGTTTTTGTTTTTTAATGATTCGCCAATATGGATTCTCTCAGGCTAAAAATTAGTGAGTATCAGTATCAGTTAATATATTATTAAATTATTTGTGAACTAAGCCTTCAAGCATTAGCTGATAACTCCCCCCCCCCCAGTCTAAATCTGGATGATGACACATGTACCATCTCTGCTCCTTCTTTTATCTATTCTTTAAATCTGACATCAATATATTTTTCCTTCCTTTCAAGATGCAGCAGCCAGATCAATGAAAAGACTCTTAGCCGAGCCACACTTTGAACTTGTGCTATCGAAAGAGAACTTTGAGGTCCTACTAAAAGTGCAAGACATTTTTCTCTATTGTTGGTCTCTGTATACGAATCCTTTGAATTGTTGTGTGTGTGCGTGTGTGTGTGTGTGTGTGTGTGTGTGTGTGTGTGTGTGTGTGTGTGTGTGTGTGTGTGTGTGTGTGTCTGTGTGTGACAGAGATGGAGCGAGTAGGTATTTACATTTTTGGTAGACATCCATGATATGTAAATCCGAAATGAAACTGACATGTTATACTAAGGAAAAGGCAGTATTTGACCATCAGTCAGGTCATGAATATAAAGAACAAACAAACAAAAAACGTTTTATCTCGGTCAACCTAACCACTAAGTGGGTGCTAGACATATGACTACACTCAGTAGATATATTTGCTAGATCTTTCCTGCTTTTCCCCTACATTTCTGTGTATCTTGGCAAAAAATAAATCAGTAACTTTAAAAACAGCTCACTACAGGCGAACATTTACTGCCATTCATTTGTAGTTAGTGTAGCCTGTTAGTTTGGTGTTTACCTCAGCTGGTGTCCACGTCTATTCACTCTGTCCTTAACAGAATTTGTTTCCCTTGCATCTTGAGCGCACACTGGGCAGGGAGAGCGTATCAAGTTGACTCCACCTCAATTCCAACCAAATAGACCTGGAAGTAGTGATGTTTTACTTTTCTGAAAACATGAAAGATGAGTGTTGTTACATTACCATTCAGTTTTGGGGTTACAATAGAAAAAGATAGATTTATTGTGGTATCGGGTAGTGGTATCAGTTTTGATTATTTCAACAAACAGAGGACATTTTGCCAAATAAGAGGATAATTGGAGATTAAGTATTGGAATCTCAGGAGCAGGACCACGCCTCCAAACACACTCCTTCCGGTTCTCATCTATATAGGTTCCCCCAGTTCTACAAGCTGTTCATTCTTCTTTATGTGCCCCACCCACCCTCCCCTTTTCAGTTCTTTAACCTCTTCATTTTTATTTAGCACATGAGGATCTGCCAGGCCCAGGAGCCATCACCAGTCCACTTCGAGGTCTTCCCCAAACTGCAGCTCAATTCATGTCCAAGCCATTCGCCTTTACCTACTAAAATGCTGTCAAACCTAAAATGAGGACGTAGGCCCAGCTAGTGAATCATGTCTGTGTAAACTCCATTCATATAAACTTTAATATTCAATATACCACATTTTCAACAAGTAAATCGCTCCAAGTTTGTTTTCAGACGTCCTAAAAAAATAAAACATTTTCTGATTGTTGCATGTTGCCAAAAGTTATGTCTGCTGAAGTCTATTTTATTCTTGTAAAACACAATTCTGTAGTTGAAAGACACGAATGTGGGATACTGTTTGTTCATGATTTGGACAGAGGAAAAAATTGCAGCAGGGCCAGCATGATCGATTAAAGACAGGACTCTGAAATGTTAATATTACTTTCAGGTAAAACATTACTTTAAACCCAAATATGGCAGGGGGATGACTCATTTGGCACTTAACTTTGTGTTTATGTTGCATATTTACACCTTAAAGCATCCACACCAGACAGACAACTTGTTCATGTTATATTCTCTTCAACAAAGCCAGTGTCTGTTCTAACATCAACTTTTGTATTTCATTCCACACTGCCAGAATCCGTATCTCCCATCTAGTCAACCTATTTATTATTTTAATTTACATATCTTCAAGATTATAATAAGTAACTGCACTTAATCTTTGTCTTTTGAAGTCTTTCTGCCACAGCTTTCCCCTATTTGCGGGAACAGATGCTATCAGGTTGACCTTACCACAATTTGTTCCCCCTGTTTAAATCAAACACATCCTGGACAGGGAGGAACGCTGGTTTGAGTGCAGAATCAAGGAGGCCATTTACGCTAAAAGGGAAAGACCATCTATGAATCGAGGAGGGGGCCTAAGGGTACATCTGTTACCATCTTACAGTGCTGTGATTGCAACCATTCCCCAACTCATGGCCATTATTCAGTGGTCTATGATCCATGATCAGTGGATGTTGATCAATGGTCATGACAATTTGCATACTAATGATCAAGGAACTGACCTCACAGCCCATTGTTCATTCAGTGGTGAGGGTTTCAGTCATTGTGCAAAGGTACTGTTTATAAGATTGGGGAAACCTGCAGTCAGCTGAGACTGAAGAAGTCACTTGAATGAGTGACGAAACGTTTCTCCCACTGAAAACGCTACGTCCAGATGAACAGACCTTTTGGGACACTCATCTTTCACTTTTTCACAAAGTAAAACATCACTACTTCCAGGTCTAGTTGGTTGGAATGGAGGCAACGCCAACTGGATCCACTCCCCCTGCCCAGTGTGCGCTCCTGATGCAGGGAAACAAACCGGTTGGGCATGAGTACTTTAGCATGACAGAGACGGTAAACCTTTGTTAAAAGAGTCTGATACAAGTTGATGGATCAGGGAAGCTCACCTCAGTCTGATGGCAGTGATATAGAGATTGACAGACCATGTGACTTTTGCACATTGCATGCCGGGTACTCGTGGCAAAACAATCAAAGCAATGCATCAAATGCAAGCATTTGCAGCACCGCAAAACGTTCATTCTCCGGTTCCAATACCTTCTTGCTTTTTCTTTGTCCCCCAAAAAAGTTATGTACAAAACGAAGGACAACAATGCCGGACCGTACAAAGACAGACTCGACGAAAAGTACAGGAAAAAGGAAAAAATCAAAGGAGTGAAAGGGTCAGACCCTTACGAGCACACAGAGTGGACAAAATACGTTAGCATGCTGCCCAACTTTCACCACGCTCATATTTATAATTATACGGTTGTTGGAGTGAGTGCATACACTCATGAAGTTTAGTAACTTCAGGTCACTGCAACAAGCCCAGGTACAGTTTACCGACGGATGGGTACAGGACCTTGAAATGCACCGTGTAGAACGAAAGACCATCGTACGAACAAAGGTAAGTTTACCAGTCTCACAAATCGTCGTCATGAATACACATGCGTTAACCGTTCATTAATAGGACCTTTAAGCTCAACGGTATTTAATTAGTAGTGGAAATAATTTCTGGTTCACATTACAGAAATGTAGCAGTGACAATAATATTGTATGTTGTAATCGTACTGGGCAATTAGTGATACAAAAAAATTTGTTTTATCCTGTGAATAAAAGTATATGTTTTTGTCAATGTACCATAATAACAGAAGCAAAACGCAATATTGTGTCAGGACAATTTACTATTTATGCACAATAAACAAAGGAGCATAGCGCGACAATTTCTGTTCAGCGCCAGACTTGCTTGTAACCTATATCACCAGTTATGTTATGAAAAATGACGTATTAACTACAACAGAAGACTGACCTTTCTGGGAATGCTTGGAGCAGACTAACCTGTGAGCTGGAGTGTTCTGGGACGTTATATTTGGTCTTTGAATGGCTGCAATCCAGGCCATCCATGGCTCTTTGTTACTTCGGAAACATGGCTCGAACATTTTCTCTTCAATGACGTAATCAGATAACAACCGATCTCTTTACCCGTCGGCTTCCCGTGACTGTCATGCGACCGGCTATTGCAGTTAATAATACAACAGCTTCTTGCCATTTTTTGTGTTTCTTTTTATCGCTGTATAACTGATTTCAATTGAAAGCCTGCGTGCGCTAGTACCTCTTGCCACGAGTTCCCAGAATCCTTTGCGGTTTTACCCCTGAATGACGTCACATTTTCGATCTCTATAGTGGTTAACTGTTGTAGCTTGAGCAATGTTAGCTTATAATCAGCTGCTGTTGTCTGGTGATAAGTATAATGTCTGACAATGAATAGGTGTGACAATATTGAGAATAAAAAGGCATGTTCATAACTATTTATGTGTATCAGTTCAGGAGAAGAAGCTTGAGGTGAGGGGGAAAAGGATGATATTCTATCCAGATGCTGGTCATATTCCCTCTTGGATTTTCATTTCTTTATAGAGGGCACCCCTTCTCAGATAATGAAATGTGTATGAACCTTCATAGCTTCCATTTGAAGTTGCAGATATGAAATTAAATTTGTCTCCATAGCACACATGTGTATAAGTTCTGTTTTGCTCTGCCTTTGGTGTACTGAGGATGCTAAAAGTGGAGCAGACAGCCATGAAAATTATAGGACAGAACGCTCATCATTGCTCTCAGTCCCTTTATAAATAGTGGTACAAAAAGCCAACTGTTAACTTCTGGAAGAAAATACACAATGTAAGTTTTAAAAATGTAAGACTTCATTTTTGCCTTTTTCAGTTAATGCTCTGAATAGCAGGCTCTAATGTGGAAATCACTGTGTTAGTGTAGGATAACAGTTATAGCTACACTTCATTTTGATCTTGATGTATGCGAAGTGTTACTAAATTGCGATCGATGATCAAACAGTGTGCCAAGCCCAACCTAGAGGTCAAAGGTTGATTTTCATCAAGTAATAACATCAGGGATAAAGTGTGTACGATCATATGTACTATTACATATTTCTACAGTAAAAGTCCCCATGTTTCTGAGATGTGCTCTTTGGGATGTTCTTTACCCACTCTGTACTAATACTTAAAAAGGCTACTAAAAGAAATATCATCTGTATATCTTGCATCATTATTAGGACGTGCAGATGCTAATTAAGCTATATGAAGAGTTTGGTTTTATATTGTTAAGTAGCAATTATTCAGGCTGTGTTGCAGAGAAATCCCAACGTCATGTAACAAGTAGTGTAGCAAATTGCTCTCTATAGGCAGTAATGAATAAAGTAATGGATAACACAGTGCACTCCCCTATCACCAGTAATTAATAAATACTAATTGGTTTAAATATTGTATAAAATGAGCATTCTTACCACTGGCCGCATGTACAGGCTAAAACATTAAAGTTACCTTTAAATTTGTAATAAATATTTGAACTAATAATTTTTGAGGGTTAACATCTGAGAAAGGGAAACAGTCACAACAATGTTAAACCCCTTAAACTGCAAACTTTGGATGTAAAGTCAGTGGATTTAAAATCTGTTGTGATCTTCCTCAGACACAAAACCATAAAAATGTATAATTCCCCAAAACCTACGAACTTAACTATACATTGCGTTGGGGAACTTGCTGCTTTTCTTAAACCACTGCATGCACACTCATTAGCAGAATAACAACTAGGAATTTTTTCTCCACAGCTCCAGTTAACCTTTTAACTGATGACGGAGCTAATATTAACAAAATGCAGCTAATAAATCAAAAGGTGAAGCTGTCACTTCACTTGTGTAAACTGGATCTCTGTGGTCTGCCTCATCCACAGTAAATAAAAAGACAATAGTTTACTGGCATGTTTTCTTTGCTGGCTTTAGTGTGATTGAAATATTTATTTATTTTAAACAGATACTTTCTTGCTGTATTGCCAGTTGTTACTAAATAGCTGCTTTTACATTATGCTGAGTCCTTGTTAAAGGTAACTCTCATCGGTACTCTGATTCAGTTAAGGAACTGAATCAATGGTTCATCAGAATTTAATATCCCTCATCGTACTGTGATGGTTATGGCTTCTGCTCAATGACTTTTGATTTTCCAGTGAAAGAGAAAGTGGTTGTGGGCTTGCTTGTTATGGCTGACACGTAGATACTTATGGGTCACTCCTCTTAGTTTATCTGAGGATTCAATTGCAACCTAAGGGTAAATCAGAAGCAATGACAAAATACATCTTCTATGCATTTTAAATCAGAATTAAATCGTACATGATGCAAGCCTTTCGATGCCTTCATGCACATGCTGATGGATGCTCTAACCCATTCCACACGAACACAGGTTTTTGTCTCTGACCCCTGCTCCTGCCTCTTGCTCTTGCCTGCTTTCTAGATGAAACACTGATAATGTGAAAAAAGCCTGTTGCAAAGCTGTTTCTTGCCATATTGTGATGATGTCATTTGTCACTGCACTCCAACTTTCCTCTTTGCCGTACAAGTGTGATCAAATCAAAATAAAAGGTTAAAAATAATAGTGAGCAAGAGCCACAACATTTGCAGACATGCCTTTTATAGCAATAAGGTTTAAATTCTGATTTACTCCATTCATACAATCCCAACAGAGCACTTAGAACTTTCTCTTTGTTGTGTGGTTTTAGTTTTTTTCTGTTGTGTGGAGGGTTACTGGGTGGTGTTGGCAGGTTGGGCTGAGGCTTTTAACTGTTACCTTTGCTGGTCAGCATGGTGGTGGTACAGAATTCTGTTTCGGAGCAGTTGACTGGCCGGCATGCTGTTAAGCTGGTGCTGGCTGTCAGCTGCTCGGTGGAGAAATGCAGTTTGTGGGTGAGTTAGTTGGGTATAGCAGTGTAAAATCAGCCTCCTGAATGAATAATGCAGTGCTCATCTTTGTGTAGACAAAGTGTATGAGGTTGTTGAGAATGGTGTAGCGATTAAGGATACACTCATTTCTCTTCTCTCGCTATTAAATCCTGTAAAGAAAGTCACGATCTCCAATGTTCCACCGTTCATCAGAAACAACCTTTTGGAGAAGCTGTAAACTCCTATCTTCTATAAAAATGTTCCCTTTAGGTTGCAAATTTCCACACTTAAAACATGTAGTATTGTTTAGAAGGCAACTTCTAATGATTCTCAAGGACAATATGGAGATCTTAAATCTGGCTTTCAAATTTAGGATTGATGAGACTTTGATTACACCATTAATGTCACATCCAAAAACATGAAATGTGTCAGCTGTGGGATAGATGGGGAATCTGATTAGTGCATGTCCAGAAAGAGTCAGGGAGGGCTGGGCACCTGGTATAGATGGTACGGTGCGGGTGCTGCCGTTTGTGAAGGCAGATTCACTGTTTTTTCCAAAAATAGAAAAATAACACAAACAGTGAGAACAGAGATACAATGTCTCCAGTGTGTCCTAGTTCTTCCCCCAGCCTCCTCCGAGAGGGACATGCCCTCATCCAGGAGTCATCCTTGTCAGGTGGCTCCTTTTATCTGAGGATTCAATTGCAACCTAAGGGTAAATCAGAAGCAATGACAAAATACATCTTCTATGCATTTTAAATCAGAATTAAATCGTACATGATGCAAGCCTTTCGATGCCTTCATGCACATGCTGATGGATGCTCTAACCCATTCCACACGAACACAGGTTTTTGTCTCTGACCCCTGCTCCTGCCTCTTGCTCTTGCCTGCTTTCTAGATGAAACACTGATAATGTGAAAAAAGCCTGTTGCAAAGCTGTTTCTTGCCATATTGTGATGATGTCATTTGTCACTGCACTCCAACTTTCCTCTTTGCCGTACAAGTGTGATCAAATCAAAATAAAAGGTTAAAAATAATAGTGAGCAAGAGCCACAACATTTGCAGACATGCCTTTTATAGCAATAAGGTTTAAATTCTGATTTACTCCATTCATACAATCCCAACAGAGCACTTAGATCGTCCAACCACAGGCTCCTAGCACAACCTAGGACTCGAATGAAGTTGAGAGGCGACTGGGCCTTTGCATCCGTGGCACCCAGACTCTGGAATAACCTCCCCGTTCATATTCGCACTGCCGAGTCTATCCAGTCTTTTAAATTACGTCTTAAAACTTATTTTTTTACTTTGGCTTTTGATTCTGTCTAGTTGGCTGTTTTAGCTTGTTGCGTTGTTACCTATTGTTTGTTGTCCTCTTTTATTGTTTGTTTTAACTGTCTCATGTTTTTATTGACTGTGAAGCACTATGGTCAACACTGTTGTTTTAATATGTACTATATAAATAAATTTTGATTTGATTTGATTTGAAATCAGTGAAGGTTTCTCTGCAGGTTCAACTGAATGCAAGCCATTAATTTGTTGACTGAAACTGGGAGGAACTCTGATCAGACACTGAGCAATTAAATTAAATGCCAACACTCAATGTGATGTGTCCAGCCCCTATGTATTGTCAGTGGCACAGCAGGAGTTAAACCTAGTGAACCCATGCTCTGCCTCTCTAAGCCTATAGCTGGGAAACAATGCCCTTATCTGGTTCACTCAACCTGCTTTCCCATTTAGCCCCTCTGCCAGCCACAAATTTGCATGTCAATCATAGCAGCGGATGACATTTAAAAAGCCTGTAAAAAGACTGGTAGAAAATCACAGAAATTAATTGCAAAGCGTATGTTCATGTTTGTGTGAAATGCACACATACATACATTCTCTCTCACATGTACATACACAGTCCTGCTATCTTCCCACGCACATACTGCTCACCAGGAATTGTAATTACTTTACATTTCTTTGTGGAAGGCGGAAATAACCAAAATGGTTGAAGTAAGCGTCTCTGCACATAATTAACACTGCAGCATCACAACTCTTTCAAAACAAAGAATTCTCTCCTCCTTTCTTTTGAAAATTTCTTTCTCTTTCTTTTCTATTAAATAAACCTACCAGCAGACTTCTGTCTTTAAGATCAATAGATCATCTAAATACTGGGTATTCGCAATCATCACTTTTAGTGTTTAGTGTTTTCATTCAGTCTTTATTCACTCTCTCTCTCTCTCTCTCTCTCTCTCTGAGTGGGTGTGGTGAGTGAGTCGAGGAGTGTGGTGCAGCATGAGTGCATTGTGTCAAACTTTCTCTTTGTTGTGTGGTTTTAGTTTTTTTCTGTTGTGTGGAGGGTTACTGGGTGGT
This sequence comes from Rhamphochromis sp. 'chilingali', assembly GCF_963969265.1. Classification (NCBI taxonomy): domain Eukaryota; kingdom Metazoa; phylum Chordata; class Actinopteri; order Cichliformes; family Cichlidae; genus Rhamphochromis; species Rhamphochromis sp. 'chilingali'. Next base: position 34,224,055 of record NC_137945.1, on the reverse strand, counting down.
GTTGGCAGGTTGGGCTGAGGCTTTTAACTGTTACCTTTGCTGGTCAGCATGGTGGTGGTACAGAATTCTGTTTCGGAGCAGTTGACTGGCCGGCATGCTGTTAAGCTGGTGCTGGCTGTCAGCTGCTCGGTGGAGAAATGCAGTTTGTGGGTGAGTTAGTTGGGTATAGCAGTGTAAAATCAGCCTCCTGAATGAATAATGCAGTGCTCATCTTTGTGTAGACAAAGTGTATGAGGTTGTTGAGAATGGTGTAGCGATTAAGGATACACTCATTTCTCTTCTCTCGCTATTAAATCCTGTAAAGAAAGTCACGATCTCCAATGTTCCACCGTTCATCAGAAACAACCTTTTGGAGAAGCTGTAAACTCCTATCTTCTATAAAAATGTTCCCTTTAGGTTGCAAATTTCCACACTTAAAACATGTAGTATTGTTTAGAAGGCAACTTCTAATGATTCTCAAGGACAATATGGAGATCTTAAATCTGGCTTTCAAATTTAGGATTGATGAGACTTTGATTACACCATTAATGTCACATCCAAAAACATGAAATGTGTCAGCTGTGGGATAGATGGGGAATCTGATTAGTGCATGTCCAGAAAGAGTCAGGGAGGGCTGGGCACCTGGTATAGATGGTACGGTGCGGGTGCTGCCGTTTGTGAAGGCAGATTCACTGTTTTTTCCAAAAATAGAAAAATAACACAAACAGTGAGAACAGAGATACAATGTCTCCAGTGTGTCCTAGTTCTTCCCCCAGCCTCCTCCGAGAGGGACATGCCCTCATCCAGGAGTCATCCTTGTCAGGTGGCTCCTTTCGATGTAAAGGAGCATCGGCTCCGGTTTCTAGCTGGTTTCAAGCTTGGCAGATAACTAACAGGTCCACAATAAACATCCAGGAGTCAGCGGATACATTTTAGATGTTTACTGTTGAAGCCCTGTAAAACTGGTACAGAAACAAAAATAAAATATTACATTTCTGCTGTAATTGCATTTTCTTTACAACATCAAACATTAAGCCATGCACTACAATGTATATAACACATAAACACAAACTTATCCCAACCCTTTCGCTGGTTATTAGGCCCACGCGTTTAGCGATTAGCTTAATGCTAACATTACATGGGAAATCCCATAGATGGGCTAACGTGTTAGCATCGCAGCCGTTTTTCCTCACAAAAGAAAGTTTCTCACACAAAACTCTAAACTGCTGCACAAAACTAACGCTGGAAAGCTTACAAAACAAATAGCAACTACTTACAGGCATGTGCTCTCTCAGGCTCAGCAAGAAAAAGTAAACAAAAAGTGGAAAAGACGACAGTTTGGCTAAAGGACTGTTTTTCACTGTTGAGGTACTACGGCAAGTCTGCTGGTATAAAAAACACACACCCAAATTATCATGCCTGCCTTAAAGGGGGAGCACACTCTCCGCCTGGTATAGAGTACTATACCACTATGTCCCTTCTGAGTAACAACACAACTTCAGTGGCGGGTCTCGAATACACCCTGGGGGTGCCTGCTTGAACAACTCTCACCTCCACTTTCCGGAGCCTGCTGTCTTGACCCGGAAAGGTATTTACCACCAGTCCTGTGGGCCATTGATTTCGTTTAGCCTCCTTGTCCTTTAGGAGCACAACATCTCCAACTTGCAGGCTGGCTTGTTCTGCTTGCCATTTCCTTCGTCGGGTACTCTTGATGCCATCTTTTCCAGAATGAATCCGCAAGGCTTTGAACTTGCTTCCACTGACTTCGGTAGAGATCCTTGAGGTTGATGTCTTCCAAGGGAGCAGACACGGAGTCCACCTTTTGTGTTAAAAGCATAGCAGGGGTGAGTATGGTCGGCATGTCTGGATCTGACGACACAGGGACTATTGGCCAGGCATTCATGATGGCTGCAACCTCTGCCATCAGCGTGGTGAGCACTTCGTGTGAAATACTAGGGGAATGCATCTTGAGTAACATGCTATCCAAAATGCGGCAAGCCATCCCTATCTTTCTTTCCCATGCTCCCCCCATGTGGGAGGAGTGTGGAAGATTGAAGTCCCACGTGCAGCCTTGGCCTTTGAGGTAAGAATGAAGTGTTGCATCTTCTGGGGTTATACCAAGTTCTTTACATGCACCAACAAAGTTTGTGCCTCAGTCTGAATGTAAGAGCTTTGCTGGACCTCTGATGGCAGTGAATCGCCTAAGCGCATTTTCAGAGCAGTGGTGAAGTCCAGTTTTTATCATTTAAGGCAACCGGCAAGAGTAAAACCTTTTCTTTCGAGGCAGCACCTTGAAATAGTGATCCATGCTTTTATTTCTTCCCGCCTGGACTACTGTAACGCACTTTATGTGGGGGTCAGTCAGTCGCTGCTGTCACGTCTGCAGGTGGTTCAAAATGCTGCTGCACGACTCCTAACAGAAACTCGTAAAAGAGAGCATATAACCCCCGTGCTGGCCTCTCTGCACTGGCTGCCTGTGTCTTTTAGAGTTCATTTTAAAATTCTCATGTTTGTTTTTAAATGCCTTCACAGTCTTGCCCCGCCTTACCTCTCTGAGCTTCTTCATCCCCACATACCCTGTCGGTCTCTCAGGTCAGCTGACCAGCTGCTCCTGGAGGTACCGAGATCCAGGAGGAAGCTCAGAGGGGACAGGGCCTTCTCTATTGTGGCTCCAAAATTATGAAATAATTTGCCCTTGCACGTTAGAGAGGCCCCTTCACTGTCCACTTTTAAATCGCGTCTTAAAACCCACTTTTGTTCTTTGGCTTTTAACCTCACTGAAACTTAGTTTCTTATTGAAATGAAATTAGTTATTTAATTAATTATTTTAGTTTTTCTTTCTTTTATTTGGCTTTTATTTATAGCTTATGTAATTTTATTTTATGGTTCCAATGTACAGCACTTTGTGTTAGCTGTGGTTGTTTTAAACTGCTTTATAAATAAAGGTGATTGATTGATTGATTGACCTCTTTACATTGCTTTCAAGCCCCGCTGCAGGTACAGCCACCATGGGTTCCGGCGAAACTTCAATACCAATGACACTAACTCAACAGTGTCCATCTGGGCCAAAACTCATTGCAAAACTGACCGGGCTGTTGACCACAATCTGCTGGCCCACCTTGTTAGAGCGGCTAAGCCTACTGTCAGACATGGTAATTCCAGCATCAACTTTGGTCTATTAAATATCCGCTCTGGTAATTGGCATCTCGTCCAGGATCTCCTCTCGGACCGTAAGTTGGATTTTCTTTGCTTGACTGAAATGTGGCAACAACGTAATGGTTTTGTTTCACTTAATTTTCCCGTTCAGCACCATGGTTTACTCTTAACCTGTGCCATCTCAAAGATAAAGGACGCCAACTGGAACATCTGTTCGAGAAAACCGGACTTACCATACACAAAGAAATGTATAACGATCATATCTTGTTGTATGTTGTTGGACTGCATTGCTTCAGCCAAATCTGCATACTATTCTGGTTTAATCAGTTCTAGTAAAGGCAACTCCAGGTCTTTCTTTTAGAATAGAATAGAATAGAATTCAACTTTATTGTCATTGCACATGCACAGGTACAGGGCAACGAAATGCAGTTTGCATCCATCCAGAAGTGCTTTAGTGATATAGATATATTACAATATATATTAGCAATAATATAGATATGTGAGTATATTACAGAAATGGGTCTATTATGGTATGTTATAATGTACACGGTATGAAGTATGTTGTGAATATTCTATAACTATAAGTATGTACAGGCTGTAGTGAGTACAAGCTATGTACAGGATATGAACAGGATATAAATATGAAAAACTATACAGAATATGAAATAAATAACTTTACAGAATCTGGGATATACAGCTATACAGAAATGGGAACTATGCAAGTTGTAAACAGTTGTAAACAGAAATGGGAACTATGCAAGTTGTAAACAGTTGTAGGATTAAAGATTATCGAATGTACAGAATGATTATTTACACAGAGCTATACAGTAGTGCAGTTAAGATAAGTGAGGGTGTAGATAGTTTCTACAGAGGCTATATAAAGTGCTAGTGGTTGTGAGTGGTGGTTCAGTCCATGTTATTATTGTGTTTGAGGGTACAGTTGTCCATTGTGGGTGTGTGTATGTTCAGTCCATGAATTTAACGTGGGCAGATGTCAGGAGGCAGAGTTCAGGAGTCTGACAGCTGTGGGGAAGAAGCTGTTCCGGTACCTGGTGGTCTTAGTCCGGAGGCTCCTGTAGCGCCTCCCAGAGGGCAGGAGGGTGAAGAGTCCATGTGATGGGTGACTGGGGTCTTTGATGATTTTCCCAGCCCTTTTCAGACACCGCTTCCTGTAGATGTCTTTTATGGCAGGAAGTGGTGCTCCGGCGATGCGCTGGGCAGTTTTCACGACCCTCTGCAACGCCTTCCGGTCCGAGGCAGAGCAGTTCCCGTACCAGACTGTTATACAGTTGGTCAGGATGCTCTCGATGGTGCAGCGATAGAAGTTCACCATTGTTTAATGAAATTACAAAACCTCCGGACTTATTCCCCTCTCATATGGACTCTGCTGACTTTTGCAACTCTCTTATATCTTTCAAATTCAAATTTTAAATTCAAATTTTATTTGTCACGTACACAATCATACACAGTACGATATGCAGTGAAATGCTTGGACAACTGCTCGTGACCTAAAGGGAAAAAAAAGAAAGGAAAAGGCTATGAATAAGATAGGAAATAAATATGAAAAATTAAAAAGGGTAAATTTAACTAGGAAGGAATAAAATATAAATTATGGTTAAAAATGAAATAACTGTACAACACAAATTAGAATGAAGGGTAAATTTAACTGGGAAAGAATAAGATAAAATATATAAATTAAAGTTGAAAATAAAATAACTGTACAACAAAATACACAATATATATAGCAGCTGTACAAGTATTAACTGGAAATGAAGAATATAATGTCCAGTGTTGTGCAATCCACATTATGTTTTGTGCAGTGCAAATATGTTTAAAGTGATTTAAGTAATGAAGTGAAAACAATGTCCAGAAAGTCCAGTGTGTGTAAGAACTGTATGTGTGGGTCAGGACTGTGTGGTGGTGTGATTGAGAGACCGTATCGCCTGCGGGAAGAAGCTCCTCCTCAGTCTCTCTGTGTTGGTCTTCAGGGAGCAGAATCGCTTTCCTGACCTCAACAGAGAGAACAGTCTGTTGTTGGGATGGCTGAGGTCCTTCACGATCTTCCTGGCCTTGGTCCAGCACCGCCTGCTGTAGATTGAGTGCAGGTCAGGGAGCTCGGAGCGGATGGTGCGCCCAGCTGACCGCACAACCCTCTGTAGAGCTCGTCTGTCCTGCATGGTGCTGTTCCCATACCAGGTTAAGATGTTTCCCGTCAGGATGCTCTCTATGGTGCAGGAGTAAAAGTTCCTGAGCACCTTGGAGGGCAGTTGGAAGTCTCTCAAGCGTCTGAGGTGGTAGAGACGCTGACGGGCCTTTTTCACCACGGTGTTGATGTGACAGGACCATGACAGGTCCTGCGTGATGTGAACTCCGAGGTATTTGAAGCTGTCCACTCTCTCCACTGGGCACTCGTTGATGACGGGGGTCTGGTAGTTCCTCTCCTGCTTAGTGCTCATAAAATCGCTGATATCCACCAAAAACTTAACTCTGTAGGAGCTTCTAACTGTGAAGTAGACTGTCTTCCTCCCAGTCATTTTCAAGTTTTACTCTTCCCTCCATAGCTGATGTATCAAATCTTATTCAAAAATCTAAATCATCCACTTGCCAGCTCGACCCTCTTCCCACTGTGTTAGTTAAAGCTAGTCTTCCCTCAATGGCTCCTCTCATAACTAGTATTATCCACTCTTCCCTTAACACTGAAATTATTCCTCCATCCCTGAAAACTGCTTTTGTCATTCCAATTCTCAAAAAGCCTGATGCAGATCCCAATAATTCTGATAATCACTGCCCAATATCAAACCTCCCCTTTATTTCGAAAATCCTTGAGAAAGTTGTTGCCTTCCAGCTTCACTCATACCTCAATGACCAGATTAGCATCCATTGGCACCCCCCTTGGCTAAGACCGCACTCAGTTTATTCAATTTAAATCCCACTCTTCAAGTTTCTTTCCTGTTTCTGCTGGTGTGCCCCAGGGTTCAGTATTAGGGTCTCTTTTATTCATTATCTACATGCTCCCTCTTGGATATATATTCCGAAAATATAATATCAATTTTCATTGTTATGCTGATGACACCCAGCTCTACATTTCCTCCAAACCTAATTCATCCCTTCCACCTAACTCCCTCCATGTTATGGAGATGAGATCATGGTTCTTGTGGAGCAGGGAAATCATTTTACTGCTATTGGTAAATAATCATCATCATTACTATTGCATTAATAATATAATCGGCAGCATTGATATTGCATTCAGATGTTTAAACAGTGTGTGTGCCTTTCAGAAAGACTAAGTTGCAGGCTGACAGGAAGTTGCAGAGAGTTTGCAGAAGTGAAAGCAGAGTCTAAGTTATTCTGAGGAGCAGGTTAGACGAGGCTATTTGAATTACTAGGTTATTCAAATTGTCTGTTATACTTTTATATTCTTTTATTAAGCTTTTAGTAGAGGTTCTTGATTAAAACATTTATTCAACATAGTACATATAGTTTCAGTTAGGTTATTACACATAAGGATGAGCCTCTGGTCTGGTAAAAGGTCAGAAGTGCAACGGGTGAGATGAGAGAGCATTTGAGGACGACATAGACACACACACACACACACACTCAGTTAGAGAATCATTTATAGGTGGAAGTTTAATCATGTTTTGCTTGGGGTTGCAAAAGAGCAGTTTGTCGCAGAACTGCTGCTGAGGTGTCAAGATGACAAGAGAGCATCCGGCAGTGACAGGATGTACCTGCCATGAAGACGAAGACAACGTTCTTTTAAACTGTGTTAAAAGTTGTTAAGGAAAATGTTCTAAAACACTTCTTCAGTAAAGACTCAGAGAAGAGAAACACACAGAACTTCTTGCTAGCAAGGGCAGCCTCCAGACTGAGAGACTCGCGCTGAGAAACTGCCCCGGTCTTTATTTTATACTTGTGTGTGTGTGTGTGTGTGTGTGTGTGTGTGTGTGTGTGTGTGTGTGTGTGTGTGTGTGTGTGTGTGTGTGTGTGTGTGTCCTGCTGATCAAAGGGCCATGAAAGAACAAAAGGTACATCCTTGGTCTGGTCAGGAAAGGGTAGTCTCCCCCTCACCCTAAATAGCATGGTGAGGAAGTCCAGCAGTTCATCTATATGTAAAGAAGCACTTAAACAAAAACATACATAGCTACGTTAATCCTACCGTAAAACAATAAAACAAGGTACAAACTCTCATGCTCCCAGGACGTGGGGGTGCATTCCTGGAGTGCACACCAAGCCTGCAGCCTGTTAGAGATCACACATCCTGTCACTACACAATTAATTATATGCCTCTAAGCATACATGGTTAAATATTTCCTAATACAAATAACTACATGCAGTATTCTACCATATGCAAACTTATATCACTAAAAGATTATACTGACTACTAAATACAATTTTCCATTGACAAAAGTCATTGTGGTTTTGATGTGACCTATGTATGAAATGTATCTGTGATGTATGAAGGGGCGTCATTAATTCAAACCCTGATGCTATAAAAATCTGTGTATGCTTTGATTAAGTCGAAGATCAATCCCTGTCTGCGTACAGAGTGGTCTTCCCACGCGTGTATTCATTAAAATCAATTGTTTGACCAAGATCTTCTGGACCAATGGTTGTTTGTACTCTCCTTCCTCAATATGTGAACCTTAACATTCTCCTCCAATTTTCTCAAGCTTAACAGTAATAAAACAGAAGTCTGACTTGTTGGCACAGCCTCTACCTTAACCAAATCTCACAGTTTGTCCATTAATATTGAAAATTCCCCCATACTTTCTTCCCTGCAAGTAAAGAGTTTGGGTGTCATACTTGACAGTACTCTCTCATTTCGGTCTCACATTAATTACATAACCCAGTCTGCATACTTTCACTTACGTAACATTAACTAACTTCGTCCCTTCCTTACTCCCCATGCTGCTGCCATCCTTATCCATAGTCTTATTACTTCCCAGATCGATTATTGCAATTCCTTCCTATTTGGTCTCCCCAATAAGTCCCTCCATAAATTTTAACTTCTTCAGAACTCTGCATCTCAGGTCATAACTCGGACTCCCTTAAGAGACCATATTACCCCAATTCTTCAACAGCTTCACTGGTTGCCCATAGAAGCCAGGATAAACTTCAAAATCTTAGTTCTCACGTTTAAGTGTATTCATAACCTTGCCCCTCCTTATCTCTGTCATCTGCTTCATATCACCACTTGTTACGCCTCCTCGAGGGCAGGAAGGGGTAACACAACAACTCCAGAAACTCGGTACAAGTGTTATAAACAGAAACAAGTTTAATGGTAGCTTTCTCACAAAAACAATAACCCAAATTCATACAACAAATGTGGAGGAGAAGGGGACAGTCAGGTTGTGCCAAAAAAACCCACCAAAAAAGACAAAACCAAAACTTAGCTGAGCTCTTATCCTAGAAAAACAAAAAAATGGGGAAAAAAACCCCCTAATCTTCAACTCAAAACAAGCTCAAAATTGAATTTTTTTATTCAAGCAACCAGATCACGTTAATAATCACCACATCACACAATATGCATAGAAGCTTAAAAAGGATTTGATCATGAATCACACATTTGAGTTAGTAGGCAGTAATATTTTTCATTGGGGAAAGGCATGAATGTTTCCTTTTATTAGGGGCCAAACCCTATGCAAATGTCTAGCCATTGTGTAATTCCATTTAGAACTGTGCTTATGAGCTCCAAAACTGCTATTTGCAACATACCATATGTCTTATAGTGGTGCAGAAAAGTGAGTTCCTGGGGCTGCTTCTCAGCAATCTCTGGGGGTTCATGTGACCATTGGCTTTTAGTGTAATTGGTCCAGGTTTTTGTCTATTGGCTCTCAAATTGGTACAGAAGACATGACTTTTTTTCTCTGGAGAGTCTTGCACTTAACCCTGATGTTTTTTTTTTTTAAATGTTGACCTATTCTTTCTGTCATCATGTATTATACCACTGAATGAATGAGGAATATATAGTTTCAATGGATTCTTTGAATTGTATGTTATTATGAAGTTTAACTCAGGAATAATATAAATGATTTGTATGAGTATGCAGAATAAACTGTCTTATAGATACTTAGCTCGACCAGACATCAAACATTGTAACTTCCAAAAAACAGTCATGAACTTATTCAAAATATGAGTAGTATGGTTTTTGGCTGTTTTTTTTGAAAATTTCAGTGCATAATTCATTTGAGACATCTGAGCTAAATGCATCCATGAGGGGGTGACAATGCTGAGCCTTGTGGATTTTATATTTACAGTCAAATGAAAGTAATCTCTATTAAGAGGTGTATTTAAATGCCATGTTACATTCTTGATCAGGAGTTTATTTACTTTTTATAGAGTTAGCTCTAAAACAGTTTTAAACTGTGATTTAAATTGGTGTAATATGCATACTATGTGTTTTCTCTAATCATGTGTTTTAGGTTGAGAGGTATCGGGTAACATCTTTTGACTAAATTAAATGTGATAGCACTGGTAGCCCACTGTTGTATATGTCTGTGATTCATCTTTAGGAAAAATGTCTTTGTTGCACAGACAAAACTGCAGGCCTTCCAGCAGGTAGTTTCCATCAAGGAAAGTTGCCTTCTATAAGGAAAATGAACAATAAGACACTGTCACCTTCTTTGATTTGGCCTCAGAGCCATAGCTTAATTATAGTGTTCAAGTGTATGGTGGCATTGGCAAAGTAATGTACTTATTTAACACAACTAATGACAGGAAAAGTGATCTAACTTTTTCTATTCTGGTGGGTGTGGCGGGTGTTTTTGGTTTGTTGCATATGCCGAAGACAAGATTGAATACCCACCACCCTCATTAGGCCATGGCTTACATCCTGATCCCTTACTACCCGTTTTCAGTGATACCTTTCTCATGAACTAGCAAAGGTACCTTGTACAGAGGATCATGCACATGTACACCCACGCCCATGCATGAGTTAAAATGTTGGGGAATAAATAGTGCATAATGCTTACTACTGATCACAGTGGGGGCAAAAGGTGATTGAACATGGCATGGTTGTTGATGCCAGATGGTCTGGTCTGAGTATTTCAAAAACTGTTGATCTACTGGCAAATTTCCCACACATCCATCTGCTGGGTTTACAGAGCACGGTCTGAAAAAAATAAAATATCGGACTGTAAACAAACGGACTGTAGTCATTGGGTTATCATGTTCTAAGTTCCCTGTACATCTTTTTAATATTCGGAAGAATCATAGTCCATTCCTGATTAGTAAAGCTATACTAAGGTCAGTTTCCCAGGTTGATCGTAGTGTGGGGAGCCTTTATCTGTGTCCTTTTAAAGCACTGAATAATATTTAGATACCTCACAACCTCCCCCAAAGACTTTCCTAACATAAGCCTATTGTTAAAGGAGGTGTGGAGGGAGAGCCAAAGAGCTGGAGCAGTAGATGTCGAAGTTGCAAATATTTCAAAAACTGACACTGTGAAGAAGATGAATTCCTCTACGGATTCACAGTCTCCAGAGAAATGGACACTTATCAATGCATTTGTTGAACAGCCTGTTAAATTGATGAAAGTACTTTGTTGTCAGTAGATGGCTTGTAGTAAGGAACTCAATTATGGAGTATAATTCATTTTAATTATTTAACTATGCCCCAAAGAGAAAGAAATAGGGTGGGACCATCGAGCTATATTTGATCCAAATGTTTGAAAGGTATCTGTAGCTGTTTCAATTCTGTCAATTAAAATAAATTATAAAATTTTGGAGAGAAAAGTTGAATATTTTAAAAAGTATTAAAGTTAGAAATGAGAAAAGAAATAGCGCACTTGTCATATACATCAAAATAAGGAAATTTGATCTGCATTTGCTGAAGCTGCTCTCAAAAAGGGAAATAAAGTATAATTTTGTGTTTTAGGGCATCAAAATCAAAAGACCTATTGACCAAAACTGTTTTTGCTGCATAGAGTTGAATGGGTTTGCCTCAACAAAAGGTGAATAAACTCAACCATCATGTGATGAAAAATATTTTACTTGAAATGTGAAAAAAACATGACAATTTTAAAAACGTCAACTGAAAGAACAAAATGTAGAAAAGTATGAGCTTGAAACTATCTAAATATTATTTACAAAGATACACTGAAAACATCTTAGGAGCTCAATTATTTTTGTTAATTTAAGCAGAAAGATTAATTTAATCACACGGATGAGACAAAATGTCTTTGATGCAAGTGAAACAGATGATTATGAAAAGGCTACTTTTTTAGCCACATAATGCTGGGCATGCACTGATACACTGTGCGATTTTTGGCCCATTTTGAGCCGATTTTTCAGTCGTGCGACCGTTTTTGTCAGGGCAAGTCACAAGTCCATGACTGGGCAGTCATGGACTTGTGATATTATATGTATTTTTAGTGTTGCTGCCCCTCTTCTCCATGTTTGTAGATATGAGTGTGTGTGTGGGTGTGTATATGGGTGCAGGTGTGTCTGAACACTTGTTTACAGGCGCCTTCAGACCTGGTGGGTGTGGCCCTGCTAGGGGACTGGCCACACCCGAAGCCACACACCTGCTGCTGATCAGGGCTCGTCGGGGGAGCTACTTAGGAGAGTCTTGGAGCTCCCACCGATGTGGGATCATTGAGTTGGACTCCCAAGTCAGTGTTAGTCCAGGAAGGACTTATCGTGTTTGCCCGCAGGGGTCAGTGTCTAACGGCTGCTTCCATTATTTTCTCTGCAGGAGGAGCGTGGAGAGGAAGGACAGCACGCACAGGGTGTGCACAGTCATAACAGTGGGGAGCACGAACACGGACGCCACTGGAAGACACACACGGGAGTCTTGGGGAGCACGGGGATTAATTGTGCATCAGTATTTACCACACTGTAAATAAACGCACTGTCTACACACAGAGCTCCGCGCTTGGGTCCTCATTCCCTACATCTCCACGGTGTGCCAGCCATGACAGTTTTCGTGATCGGCCCGAGTTTTGCCTTCATCATCTGTCGTGCATCGTCTAGTATACATGGGGTAACAAGAAGCGATTAAGACCTCACGACCATATGTATAATATAATAGTGTATCAGATGTGGGTGTGAGCGTTTGCTCGTTGTCTCGGTGCCCTGTCCTGAGTTATATTAGCTATCTGCTTAAATTCAATATAGCAGAAACTGTAAAAAAAAAAGAAAAAAAGAAAAAAAAAGAGGTGATGTATTTTCTCCAACATTCTCTCCATCTCCCACTCTTTCCCTCACTCATGAAGAAGACCCCAAGATACTTAAGTTCCTCTGCTTGGGGCAGTGACTCATCCCTGACTTGGAGTAGGCATGGTGGTAAGCATCGGCAGATCTGAAGAGCCGTCCTTGGATCTGTTACATTTATAATTTCAGCATTCCTCATCTAGCCCCCACGCCTCCTGTTATTTTGGTACTTCATTGGACATGTCATATACAGTTTCGATCAAAACAACTTCTTTACCTCTGCCCTTACTTTATGTGTGTGTGTTGCTGGTAGAGTGATTACGTGTGCTACCCTCTGCCTAGTTCCGCTTTTCCGTCTGCATCCTGTTCTTAATAAACTGCCTCTGCAGCTCTGCACAAGATTTCCTGTTCTGCACAGTTCCAGTCTGGCTGAGCAGTTTGTTTGCGCGTCAAAGCTGGCCTTCCTTTATACAGGCCTTTATTATTAAAATACATAAAACAAAATACACAGAAAATAAGCACTAGAAAATATATTTTTCCTTAACAATACCCTTTTCCAGCTGAGGATCATGACCTCAGATTTAGCTGTGATTATTCTCATTCACGCCACTTCACACGCAGCTGCAAACCTCGGCAGTGCAAGCTACAGGGCACCTGATCAAACCACCACAACAATATTATCCACAAAAGGCTAAGATGACATTCTGAGGCCACCAAAGTAATTCAATTCAATTCAACTCAATTTTATTTATATAGCGCCAAAACACACAAAACCTAACTGAAACTAACATAATGAACTCCAATTCCCCCCCCCCATGGTCCCGAGTTATGGAATGAGCCAATTTGCAGTCTTCCATCAAAGCTCGCTCCGCCCCTTTTCCACCTCTTGGCTCCTCAATCAAGGGACTGGAGCAGCTGCAACAAAGGTAACAAAGATTAAATCATACATAACAGTGTAAACTAAAATGTTCCCACTTATTTTAGAATGCCGTGTTATGTGGATGTGTGAATTAACTCTAAACCAAAACCAGTTATTTATTGTCCTGTAAATTAATTCCTATATTTAAAGAAAGACAAATGTGAATGTGAATGCGATGTTATGTATAAGCCTGTAAGTGCAGCCATCACACATACCAATGGGCCAAACACCCCATGCACCTTGAATAGTTCCCACAAAAAAGTCAAGTGCCTTCCCTAAGCCCACCAAAGAGATGTGGACTTGTTGGGTAAACTCTCACTCACCCTCGACTATTCGTCAGTTCAATTCAATTGAATTTAGTTTTATGCATAAAGCACCAAATTACCAGAACAGTTGCCTCAAGGCACTTTATATTGTAAAGTAAAGACCCTGTGATAAAAATCCCAATAATGGTAAATGGTAAATGGCCTGTATTTATATAGCGCTTTACTAGTCCCTAAGGACCCCAAAGCGCTTTACATATCCAGTCATCCACCCATTCACACACACATTCACACACACTGGTGATGGCAAGCTACATTGTAGCCACAGCCACCCTGGGGCGCACTGACAGAGGCGAGGCTGCCGGACACTGGCGCCTACACACCACAGGCCTTTAAGCTAGCATTAGATAAACTGTTACTTAAAAAGCCATCACTTGACCCAGCTGTCTTAACTAATCATAAGCAAATCTTCAACCTTCCTTTCATCATTGAAAGAGTGGTTTTAAAACAGCTACCTTATCATCTGTAGACGAATGGCTTATTTTAGGAGATTCAGTCAGGTTTCAGGACTCATTACATCACAGAAACAGCTTTAGTGAAGGTTACAAATGATCTTCTGACAGTGGAGTCACGTAAATGGGGAGTCCTCTCCACAAACAAAGGTTAATGATGGAATTCCACAGGGATCCATGCTAGGACCAATATTGTTTATATTATACATGCTTTGCTTCGCGAATTTTATTTAAAGGTATAGCATAGATTGGCATTGCTATGCAGATGATACTCAGCTCTACAGGGAGTGCAGAATTATTAGGCAAATGAGTATTTTGTCCACATCATCCTCTTCATGCATGTTGTCTTACTCCAAGCTGTATAGGCTCGGAAGCCTACTACCAATTAAGCATATTAGGTGATGTGCATCTCTGTAATGAGAAGGGGTGTAGTCTAATGACATCAACACCCTATATCAGATGTGCATAATTATTAGGCAACGTCCTTTCCTTTGGCAAAATGGGTCAAAAGAAGGACTTGACAGGCTCAGAAAAGTCAAAAATAGTGAGATATCTTGCAGAGGGATGCAGCAGTCTCAAAATTGCAAAGCTTCTGAAGCGTGATCATCGAACAATCAAGCGTTTCATTCAAAATAGTCAACAGGGTCGCAAGAAGCGTGTGGAAAAACCAAGGCGCAAAATAACTGCCCATGAACTGAGAAAAGTCAAGCGTGCAGCTGCCAAGATGCCACTTGCCACCAGTTTGGCCATATTTCAGAGCTGCAACATCACTGGAGTGCCCAAAAGCACAAGGTGTGCAATACTCAGAGACATGGCCAAGGTAAGAAAGGCTGAAAGACGACCACCACTGAACAAGACACACAAGCTGAAACATCAAGACTGGGCCAAGAAATATCTCAAGACTGGTTTTTCTAAGGTTTTATGGACCGATGAAATGAGAGTGAGTCTTGATGGGCCAGATGGATGGGCCCGTGGCTGGATTGGTAAAGGCAGAGAGCTCCAGTCCGACTCAGATGCCAGCAAGGTGGAGGTGGAGTACTGGTTTGGGCTGGTATCATCAAAGATGAGCTTGTGGGGCCTTTTCGGGTTGAGGATGGAGTCAAGCTCAACTCCCAGTCCTACTGCCAGTTTCTGGAAGACACCTTCTTCAAGCAGTGGTACAGGAAGAAGTCTGCATCCTTCAAGAAAAACATGATTTTCATGCAGGACAATGCTCCATCACACGCGTCCAAGTACTCCACAGCGTGGCTGGCAAGAAAGGGTATAAAAGAAGAAAAACTAATGACATGGCCACCTTGTTCACCTGATCTGAACCCCATTGAGAACCTATGGTCCATCATCAAATGTGAGATTTACAAGGAGGGAAAACAGTACACCTCTCTGAACAGTGTCTGGGAGGCTGTGGTTGCTGTTGCACGCAATGTTGATGGTGAACAGATCAAAACAATATAGGTGGCTATATTGGTCGCTGATTTGTTTTTGTTTTGTTTTTGAATGTCAGAAATGTATATTTGTGAATGTGGAGATGTTATATTGGTTTCACTGGTAAAAATAAATAATTGAAATGGGTATATATTTGTTTTTTGTTAAGTTGCCTAATAATTATGCACAGTAATGGTCACCTGCACACACAGATATCCCCCTAAAATAGCTAAAACTAAAAACAAACTAAAAACTACTTCCAAAAACATTCAGCTTTGATATTAATGAGTTTTTTGGGTTCATTGAGAACATGGTTGTTGTTCAATAATAAAATTATCCCTCAAAAATACAACTTGCCTAATAATTCTGCACTCCCTGTATCTGTCCTCTATCTATTCCTACATCTGATAAAATGTAGGAATATCTTAAAGACTTAAAGACCTGGATGTCTTCTAATTTCCTGCTTCTAAATCCAGGTAACACTAAGATTATTGTATTTGGCCCATGAGGACTTGGAAACTATCCACACTGCTAATACTATTGAATTGTTTGATGACCATCTTATTACAGAGTTTCAATGGCCCATCCAAAAATCTATCGATTTGCATCAAAAAGAAGATGTGAAACATATGACCCAAAAATAAAGATGAACTGAAGGCCACTATCAAAGCCTATTAGGGAGTTCATAAATGAATATTTGTTTTTCAGAAGTTGGAAATATTTGGACATATTTAAATAGTTTCGGATAGTGGTTTTTATTTCCCTGAGCTACAATTTTCCATTTTTGAGATGCACTATAAGTGTGTGGGTGCCACATGTCTATGTACATGTTTAATTGATAACCTGATCCCTGAGGTAAGCACTCATAAGATGAATATTCGCTATTAGGGTATTCTCATTAGTGTGTGACCTTCAAGTGAGCTCTCTCTGTATTGATTGCCTCAGCCACGGTTGACACTGGCCTTTCAATGAAGATTGCTCCCCATCACTGCAACAACAACACCACCACCACAGACGTTCGGTTGGAACATTATCGTTTAAAGAGCAGAGCCAGGACAATAATCTGTTCTTGTAGAGGCCAGGTGATGATCAATCAGAATGAGTGGATAGGATGCTGAGAAAAGAGCAGCACCCTAAAGTCAAAAGATATAAGAAATATTACATTAACTAACTTTATCACGTGTATCAAAAAAACAAAGAACAAAAACAAAAGACAAAGTTTGGGAAAGATTTAACTGGAAAATGTTGCCAAATACACTGGAAAAAGGAGATTGGTATTAAATTCACAAGTCGTTTTGAAAGAGGAACGGCCATATAAGAGGAAAAAGCAGAAGAAACTCGTTCCATAGCTTAAAGTGGACATGAAGTACTACATGTATAGAGACTAATTTAGACTTTGGAGCCCTGGTCTCAAAAAACGTTGTAAATTTAACACTGACTGTGAAGCTGGATTTAAGAAATAAGTATTTGAAGTTTTTACAAAATGTTTAGTGCCACGGAAAAGAGGGATCCAGGCGCGGTTCTCCTCAAAAGCAAAACAGTGCGTTTATTTACAGTGAAACAAAACAGGTGAGTCCAACAATTCACTCCAAAAGTGCAATTTTCAAACAGTGCTCGTCCTTTGCTCCCCGTGTTCTCCGTGCTGAGGCTCCGTGAGTGCATGTGCTCCCCAACTTGCTTCTCCATCCGACACTCCTGGAGGAAGAAAGAAATCCACAATTAGCAACTCGCTAGCCGAATACCAAAAGCACACTTCTCGAACACACTCTACCAGTTAGGAGTAATAATCCCATGTCGACTGTTGCCGCGAGCCCAGCCCACCACAATCACTTAAGGTGGGCATGAGACACTACAAGTATAAAGGCTAATTTACTCTATGGAGCCCTACTCTAAAAAGGCACGATCAATTTAACACTGTCTATAAAGCTGGTTGAATTTTTTCAGTAATGTAAAAAATACATACTCTGTGTGTAATTTCCATTTTTATTCAACTGTCTCTAGACTCAGTACTTTTTTTCTTCTAAGGAAATATTCTCTGAAATCGTAAAAACTATTCAAGACATACTGTATAAAACAGTGAGGGGAAAAAAAGTATGTACACATGAAACATTCAATGCATCATGGGAGTGTAGGCCTATTGCAGTGTCACTAAGGGCGGATTCAGGGTCGTCTGGTGCAGCCCTAACTATATGCTTTAGCAAAAAGGAAAGTTTGAAGCCTAATCTTGAAAGTAGAGATAGTGTCTGTCTCCTGAATCCAAACTGGAAGCTGGTTCCACAGAAGAGGGGCCTGAAAACTGAAGGCTCTGCCTCCCATTCTACTTTTAAATACTCTAGGAACAACAAGTAGGCCTGCAGAGCGAGAGCGAAGTGCTCTAATAGGGTGATATGGTACTACAAGGTCATTAAGATAAGATGGGGCCTGATTATTTAAGACCTTGTATGTGAGGAGCAGGATTTTGAATTCTGGATTTAACAGGAAGCCAAAACAGGAGAAATCTGCTCTCTCTTTCTAGTCCCTGTCAGGACTCTTGCTGCAGCATTTTGGATTAGCTGAAGGCTTTCAGGGAGTTTTTAGGACTTCCTGCTAATAAACAGAGAGTTAGAGGTCATGCAGTTCTTTAAACCTTTAAGATATTCCTGCAGTAACTAATTAACTAATTGAGCTAATTTTAGCAAACTCTGGTGTTTGCCAAAGGCATGTGCCTTTTACTGATGAGTGACTTCCCTCTGGCACCTCTATCACAGAGGCTTTATTGGTGGAATGATGCAGGAGTGGTAGTCTTTCTGAAAGGTCGTAGTCTTTCCAGCATTGCACTCTCTCCACAGAGCAGTGTTGGAGCTCTGTCAGAGATCTCCGGGTTTTTGGATGCTCACTGAGTAGTCTAGACTAGATTAAGGCCCTTCTACCCTGATTTAAGGCCATGTGTCTTGTCTAGACTAGTCAGAGAGCTAAGGCCTTCAATACTTATAGTTTTTTTCATTTATGGAAGATGGAGGCCACTGTCATGTCAGGTGGCAGAGCAGGTCACCTGCCAATCCCCTGTCTGCTCTAGTCTGCATGCCAAGTATCCTTGGGCAAGATAGTAAACCCATGTTTCTCTCTGATGCATCCATCTGAGTATGAATGTGTGTGAATATTAGATAGAAAGCACTTATGTAGAAAGAGCATAGTTGAAAGAGGGAAGTGTAAAGGGCTTTAAGTGCTCAGATAGAGTAGAAAAACACTATATAAGAACACCATAACCAAGTGGCCGGCACAGTATACAGGTATATCTGTGCAGAGTATGGCCTGGAAGTCCTGAGGTCAAAATGGGATCTACTCCCTAGGGTGGTCGAGAATGACTGAGCTAAGATCCTGTGGAAGAAGAAATGCGAAGGTGAAGACAACAGTGGTTTCAGTGGTAATCAGAGCACTCAGTGCAGTTACCCCCAAGTTAGGCAAGTGGTTCCAGCAGATTCCAGGAACAACATCTGAGATCCCTGTCCAGTAGGCCACAGTCCTAGGGGTGAGAGGGGGATTTTTTTTAATTTATATATTTGTTTTTGTTTGTTTGTTTGTTTGTTTGTTTTTGGCTGGTGCTGAAAAATTAATCCATGGAAAAATTAAACATAAATTCTGGCTTAAGCTGCCATATGTCCATAGTTGGTTTCAGCAGATTATTGGTGTTTTAATCGTTTTTCTTTTCGTGTGTGGACATCAGCTCTGTTAGTTACAAACAGAAATTTCGGCTAAAAACTGCAACTGATTTTACAGGCAGTCAAAAAAAAAAATACTGTGAGGGCATTTTCAATGCTCTGTAATTCATCTTCAGTTAAAACTGTGTTTAATCCACCATTATTGAATGGTTATTGAAGTGCACGCTTTTTCAGTTTGGTGTTGCTGCCTTTACAGATGTGGAGAGAGACACAAGACATGCTGCTGTTTGTACATATTTAATAATCAGCTCTAGACAACAGTTGAAGGAGAGTCTAGTCTGTTGCTCTTACAGTTTAATACTCATCCAACTTAAAGATTACATTTTCAGCTAAACAGTCATCTTAACATTAGAACAGCCAAAGTCAGTTTGTTGTATTAGATTGTTTTATTAAAGCATAAAAATGTACAAACATTAAAAAACTATTCTCACCTCTTATCTCCCAGGGGTCTCTTAGCTTCTGTATTAAAGTTTCCAGACACTAATAGGCTTAGAAGCCAATAGCTGTGGATTAAGGCATAAAGGGAGGTGAGCCACCTCACTGTGTTCTCTTCTTGTTTCCCTTTTAGATGAAAAGAGGCACAGACTTAATCTGTCGCTTCGTAGGAAGGAGACATGGCTGGCTGTTCATTTGAAGAGGGTGACATGCAGTGATCTAGTTTTTCTTTCCAGGTCTGTCTAATTACTGGCTTGATCACTGGCCTGACCTTTCACATTCACGCTGGATGGAAGAAAGTGCCAACACCTTGATGGAGCTGGATAATAAGAACAGGAGGATCAGAAGGGTGGCAGAGACACACAGCATGAGGAAAAAAGACAGAAAAAGGGCAGGTCTGCAAAACAATTTGGTAATTGTACCTTTTTATCCCTCAGCAAAGTAATGAAATGACCCATATCTCCAACCTTCCTTTCTTTCTGTTGTTCTTCAATGTCCTTTAATAAATTTTTATCCCCTGATGGGCCTACAGCTTTATTTTATACTTTATTGGAGCGTTACAAAAATTGCCTAGAAATATTATTGTCACCATCAGTTTCATGCTGATTATCGATATCAGAGTTCTCTGGAAAGGTGAAATTTGCAGGTTCTGATTTTAGAATTATGCAGAGCAACTTTCTGAAACAACCTGCAGTTAAAAAGTGCCTTGGAGTTAATGTTATGCATAAATGCATGGTTAGTTAGATTCATAATTCACAGTGCAGCCCTAAAATGAAATGAATGATAGTCAGCCCTAACCTGATCGTTATTCATTGCATCAATCACAAGGTAGAACATGTAGTTCATGATGCTGTTGAATCTGTTAGAGACCATTCTTGCAGGGAGCACCTTGTAGTTTCCGTTTTATGATGAAATTAATTTTTTTCCACTTCTGGATTATGGCCGCACTAGTGCTCACTGGAACCTTCAGTAGTTGAGGAATTTTTCTAACCCTACCCATCATGAGATGTTTCTTGCATGACACCTTGTGTGACACATCACTTTATAGGCAGTCAGCTAGGACTGAACCAGGTAATAGTAATTTGCACCGAGGGATTGGATTACTTCCTAATTACATGACGTGGGCAGTCTGCAAAGGTTCAAAAATGCACTCCAGTGTGACAGATTAGTTTCAGTTTTAAAATACCTTTATTAATAGTAATTTAACAAAGAGAAGTTAATAATGTGGTAATTACTAAGTTATTACCATGAAATTGCCAAAATAATAACCACTTAATATCCAAGTAATATCATGGTGGCAAAAGTGGTTGTTGGGGAATATTACCCTGATATTTATAAAATAGGATAATAAGATCCCCAAAACGGGGGGTAATAATATGAAAATACAGCTTGTAATAGAAAGAAAGAAAATTTATAGAAAGAAAAAAGAATGTAATAATCTGGTAATTAAGTGTGCCTATGCCAAAAGGCACACTTATTACTATTGCTCGGATTTATTATTAAGTGTGCCTATGCCAAAAGGCACACTTATTACTATTGCTCGGATTTATTATTCTTATTAAGTGTGCCTATGCCAAAAGGCACACTTATTACTATTGCTCGGATTTATTATTATTAAGTGTGCCTATGCCAAAAGGCACACTTATTACTATTGCTCGGATTTATTGTGTGGATGATTTAAGCATCCACACTATTGAGTTCCTGTTTCTCTTTATTCTTTATACTTTATTATTATTGTGTGGATGCTTTAAGCATCCACACTATTGAGTTCCTGTTTCTCTTTATTCTTTATTGTGTGGATGCTTTAAGCATCCACACTATTGAGTTCCTGTTTCTCTTTATTCTTTATTATTATTGTGTGGATGCTTTAAGCATCCACACTATTGAGTTCCTGTTTCTCTTTATTCTTTATACTTTATTATTATTGTGTGGATGCTTTAAGCATCCACACTATTGAGTTCCTGTTTCTCTTTATTCTTTATTATTATTATTGTGTGGATGCTTTAAGCATCCACACTATTGAGTTCCTGTTTCTCTTTATTCTTTATTATTATTATTGTGTGGATGCTTAAAGCATCCACACTATTGAGTTCCTGTTTCTCTTTATTCTTTATTATTATTATTGTGTGGATGCTTTAAGCATCCACACTATTGAGTTCCTGTTTCTCTTTATTCTTTATTATTATTATTATTGTGTGGATGCTTTAAGCATCCACACTATTGAGTTCCTGTTTCTCTTTATTCTTTATTGTGTGGATGCTTTAAGCATCCACACTATTGAGTTCCTGTTTCTCTTTATTCTTTATTATTATTATTATTATTGTGTGGATGCTTTAAGCATCCACACTATTGAGTTCCTGTTTCTCTTTATTCTTTATTGTGTGGATGCTTTAAGCATCCACACTATTGAGTTCCTGTTTCTCTTTAATCTTTATACTTTATTCTAGTTGCTTCCGTACACTTTTTGGCACTTAACTACTTCCACAATTTTCAGCCGATTTTCACCGTTCAAATTTTAAACTATTCTGCTATTTTTGCTCTTTCCGGCTATGACGTTTGGTATTTTTAACTATTATACTTTTTAAAATATTCCACTTTTTTCCTTTAATTTGTCCCATTGAAATGAATGGGAAACTTCAGCAATTCTGCTAAAATTTGCTTGTTTTTGAAACTTAACTACTTCCTCATATTTTCACCTAGAACAACCATTCAAACTTTAAAATGTTCTCAAATTATTGGGCTATTCAGGTATAAATCAGCTTTTTCAAATCTTTTACCTTTTTACTTTTATGCCTCTTAAAGTTTTGAGTTGCAAAATTGTGATTTTTCACAAAATACATGCGTTGTTATGGTTGCTATGCTCTTGGCTTCCAGTGTGACACTGAAGCTTTTGCAGTCTTCTCTTCATGTCCGAACAACTGTTTGCTACTTGCTCAATTTTCACTCAACTTCCACAAATTATACATCAAAACGTAGGTATTTTTGCTGGCTTTCAGGAAATGTCACTATCATTGTTGTGGGATTTATAGAATTTTCGCAAATCTCCTCAGACCAACACAATGTCAGAAAACTCTCCATATAAAGTGAATGGAGAGCTTGTTCAAAATCACCGCTGGATTTCTGTAATGAGAGGCATATTCGAATCGTCATATCTCCTTAACGAAGCAAAGTTAAGACATGAGGCTTGTCCCCGAATATCTTCAGACACCCCTGACGCTCACAATTCAAGAATTTCTTTCTCACCTATTACCGTTCTGAAATGAGTTGGACTTGTTTGAGGGTAGGAAATTCGTCCTTCGCTCAGATTTCTTCAGATTTCAAACTGTGGAAATGAACCACTTTTTTCTCTCGTCATAACTTTTTGTTGGATTTCCACAGAGACCTGAAAATTTCCATGATTGTTCACCAAAGCCTGCTGTCTCTTACGGTGAAAGAATGATATCGATACTCCAAATAGATTTCAAGTCACAAAGCGTTGTTTGAGGGCAAGTCAAGGCAGTTTTTGCTTCGCTCTACTCAGTTGTGGTGCATTAGAAGTCAAATATCTTTAATGATAAATTGTAAACACTGGAAGATTCCCCCATCTCTTCTGAACAAAATGGTGTAAGAATGACCGCTCTAGCCCCTACGGTTTGGAAATTATGGTCATTTGTGTGAGGGGAGTCCTCACTATGAGAAATAGGCTGCAATAATCCTGTGCCTCTCTGTGCTGCGTGTGTAAAAAGATGCACATGTTTTGGCAGGAAAACGTAAACAGCCACTCTGATTGGTGGATTCAAATTTAGCAGCTCCCAGGCTGACCTAGAAACTTACTTCTCTCTCCCTGTGCATTTTTTTGCTGATTTTTTCATTTAACAAGTATATTTGAGGAACCCTCAGCATGTTCAGCATTTTTTCAGCTGTCCATTTTGCTTTTCCAATTTTTCTGTTTAACTTATTACTATTGTGCTAAATCATACTATTTCTGCTATTTTATAAGATTTGTGCCTAATATAGTATTTCTGCTAAATTACAGTATTTCTGCTTTTTATACTATTTGTGCTAAAACATAGTATTTCTACTAAATGTAGTGTTTATGCTTAATCATCCTATTTCTGCTTTTTATAGGATTTGTGCTTAATATAGTATTTCTGCTAAATTATAGTATTTCTGCTTTTTATAGTATTTGTGCTAAAACATAGTATTTCTATTAAATGTAGTATTTATGCTTAATCATAGTATTTCTATATATTTCTGCCAGGTCCCCAGGCAGCCAATCCTCTGTGAGGACTGAGACATTCAAATTTTCAAATCAGGGCCTGCACGGTTTCCCAGCCAATCATATATGTGGCCTCAGGCATTCAAATTTGCATATTGGGGAATTCGTGGCTTCTAAGTCAACAAGTCATCCATGTCGTATATCTCTAAAAATTCACATTTTAATGATAAATTGTTAACACTGGAAGATTCCCCCATCTCTTCTGAACAAAACGGTGTAAGAATGACCGTTCTAGCCCCTACGGTTAGGAAATTATGGTCATTTGTTTGTGGGGAGTCGTCACTATGAGAAATAGACTGCAATAATCCTGTGCCTCTCTGTGCTGCGTGTGTAAAAAGATGCACCTGTTTTGGCGGGAAAACGTAAACAGCCACTCTGATTGGTGGATTTAAATTCGGCAGCTCTCTCCCTCTGTGTCTGTCTGTGTGTGTGTGTGTGTTTTTCGTTTTAGGAGGACAATTTTCAAGACAAATCAAAGAGCTATGAGGACCCTCTGTTACATGAGGACATTTTGCTGTCCTTTTAAAATTGACCTTTTAAAATTGTTTCTGGGCATATTTTAATACCCAAAAAGTGTTTTTCTCAAAAGTCTTTGTAAACCAAAAACTTGACATATGTTGTATATTTGTGTGTCCGCCACTGCCCCCTGTCGGTTCGAGTTGTCCCTGCATGCCGCACACACAAGCGCGGGAAATTATACACGAGCGCGGGACATTATACACATGGCGCGAAATTGGAAGCTGCGCATGCGCATTTTAACATTACCCATTTAGACCATTGATATTTACATCAATGATTTAGACCGACTGATTGGGCGCTTCTTATTCATCCATCAATTTTGGCAGAGTTTTGACACGCTTTGGAGAAAAGGTAAGACGGTAATTATAAAACTTTTAAAAGACGGACGTTCTGACAGACACAGTGCTTCAGAGTAGGCACAGCCGTGGTGAGGAGGTATGGTGGAAAGCATACGGCGGAGAGCGCACCGCGGGGACCGGACCACGACGAGCGGAGAGCGCACCGCGGGGACCGGACCACGACGAGGTGAGGACGGCAGAGCGGGCCGGAGCACGCGGAACGGTTCACGGAGGTCACAGCAACACGCGGGGCGGGGATTCCCGGACTGTCCCGGACTGGGTTTTTTTTTTTTACCCTGGCCTAATCTCATCACTTGTTTCAAGGTAAGAAATTACACAAGTGTGTGATGTTTCACTGAGTTTGAAAGAAGGCCTTTTTCACTACAAGATCACTACACTTGTTTAATGTCAAATGGCTGCTACTACTACAACTACTATAAGTACTACTTCTGTAACTAGTAACTACTACCTATTGTACTAATGGTAGGAGTAGTTGTAGTAGATGCAGTTGTACTAGCAGTAGTACTCACACCTGTCTTTTTTGTGGTAGTTGGAGCTGTTTTCCTCCTGTTCTGAGATGATTATTTAAGATATTAAAAGATGATCTTTGCCCAAATACCAAGGAAACATTGGAAGGCAAATACAAATAAACTTTTTTAGATTCATGAAATTTAATTGAGACAGTATTGATGTCACTCTGCACACATTTGTTTATAAAATATTGTAAAAAAACCAAACACCACATTTGTTTTGCTCTCTTATAGTTGTGTTGATGAAGCACATTATTCCTGAGAGATCTAAAGCTTAGTTTGACAGACAGGTTTAGGCTAAGTCAGAGTTAGGCTTTAGTTAAATTAGGACATTTAAGTATCTTTAATATCTGCAAGTGCATGCTTTCTGTTAAAACAACTCAGACATCAGCCTTGTCTGTGTCTGTTATGTTAATGTAATGAAAGCATAGAACTCAATTGAAACAGTTTCAGTATCCATGCTATTAGTGAAATAAGAAAAATTGGGTGGAGCATGTCAGATACTTGACTTAATCAACACAGTCGGAACACAGTCAAGTTAATCTGCACAAATACAGCCTTGCCCCCATCCATTTATCTGTTAATCAGAATCCCTCCAGCACTCATCAAACTAAAATAACCTTAAACTAATAGTACACTAACAGGGGGGGGGGTGCTTCTCATTCAGGCTTTACTAATGCCCTTGTAAGCACAAAGGCTTGAAGTTTTGATGTTGTTTACATTTTTATCTTATTTCCTTAGCAAATCATGTCATGGAGAACTACTCCCCTTCAGGATGCCATTAATCACATCCTTGCAAGAAGAGACAAGAATTCAATGTTAGAAATTAAATTTATTAATTCAGTTAAAGGTGAGTGACTTCGACACACTGCAGGCTAGACTGAGGGGTTACGCATCACCAGTGGTGACCTGTACAAACATCAATATAAATTAAAATTAAAGGTATTTTAATAATTTAGTTATTAGCGAGCCTGGCTATTTATGTTTTCTGCACTTTGACATGTTTTCTTTATTATATATGTAGAATTGAAAAAGCACAACATTGCATACTTGTTATTTACAGATATACATATTTAATGAATTGATTATTTGCAGTGCTGCCACACCTGTGTCTCTAATATGGTTGTTTCTTCAGGTCGTGGCATCTTCACTTTAGCCAATTTCAAACAAGGAGACTTTGTGGTCGAGTATAGAGGGGAGCTTATTGATCCAACTGAAGCTGAACACAGACGTAACCTGTACCCCAGCGCATGTTCAGGCTTCATGTTTGAATTCATATGGAAGCAGAAGACATTGTGGTAAATTCAAAATGACTGAATGTTTACATTTCTATTGCAAGGTCAGGATTTCTGAAGCAAACATCTCATATTGCTCTTTAACGAGTCCTTACCTCTAGTACCCGGCCCCGTCAGTCCCCAGAATCTATAGAAGGGGGAGTGACGGACCCGTGGAATAGCGGGATCTCATTCTTACTAAGGCTCCGTCATTTCCCGGTGACCCTGTGGTCCCCGGGAACTCTCGGTACTGGGGACTGATGGGACTCCCACATATGCTGAGGGCCCGTTAGTCCCCGTATTAAGCCTGTGTGTGCCTTCTCTAATACACACTCACGGGCGTAATGTACGGGGTTAGAGGGGTAATAATATAAGCCTACATTTTACAGCTAAGACAGTGTTTTCACGCTGCTGTGAAGATTTAAAATATAATATAGAGATAGAGAAAATAATAAGAGAAAATTCAAATGGCCAGGGCTGAATGAGCGCCCCTGTGTCTGTGCGCATTTGGCACATGTGGACACGGAGACCCGTGCACTGTTCTACTGTGTCCAAAACTACTGTATAATATGTACAATGCCAAAATAGTACATGTCAAGTGTTCTGCCTGTGAGGTAGGTAGATGGATGGCTTGATGGATAGGTGAAAAACCTTTCAACACAAAAAATAAAGAACATTTCATTAATCATTCAGATTAATTAAATGCATTATACAGAAGACAAATGAAATAACAAAAATATACACTTTAGTAAAGCCACTTTTGTCTAAACTATCATTTATCCTAGTTTTACATTCATTAGTTTTTGAATCAGAGGTGAGTAATTTCAAACAACAAAGATGAAATAAACTGTGGTCTACCTTGCACTTTCTGTAACAATTACATTTTTAAAGTATACATTTTAGAGTTTACAAATATTTTAATAAAGACTTTAACCAAGGATTTTCTTTTACAAAGAATTATTTTCCTTAAATTAAACCAAACATATTTACACTAGTTTTAAGATTTAACCAAGGATTTGGGGTAATTACTTTTAGTATTAATTAACATAAATGTGTGGGAAACACTATCTACATAAACAATCTATTCAAACTTAAACATTTATTTTAATATCAATATAATTTTTTAAACTTAAATGCAGTAACTATTTCCCAAAGCATAAATACATTTCCACAATTGAGCTTCCATAGTTCCCAAGCATAAGCAGCAAATATGAGTCCAAGCTTACCGATAGCCCGTCTAACTCAAAGTCTTCCTCACAGTGGAAAGTGGATTGTGCTTGGTTTGCTGTCCTCTCAGCATGTCACGCTCGGGTCAAATGACTGCTGCATGCATTTTAAGGTCTACTAGGCACGCCCGCCCTTGATTGCTCTAATTCAACTCACCTGGCAGAGCAGTGCACACCAGGCTGCGCTTAGCTGTAGATTGCACAAGGTCTAATCAGTGGCCACGCGCAAGCAGCAGCACAGAGCAGGTAGTGGGCAAGAGAAGAGAAGAGCAGAGAAGAGCAGAGAAGAGCAGAGAAGAGCAGAGAAGAGAAGAGAAGAGAAGCAGCCACAGCTACTAGGTCAGCGCAACAGTACAACAAAACCACGTTTAAGCTCTAAGCACAAGTAGAAGCGCAAACACTTATCTCAGTCAGAAAGCAATGCGTCCTTGACTGATGGACCCTCTTTAACTTATCAACTATGCATTTAACAACTAAACTTGTATTGGATGTTGTGTTTGTGTTGGTGCTTAAAAATTATAGTATAGTTCATAGGCATGTCACTATAAATGTTTGTTTAATGTATGTTTCCAAATTTGCAGTATTGATGGAGCACTTGAAGATGGGTCATTTGGGCGACTAGTAAACGATGAACACAGGACACCAAATTGCAGAATGAAGTTGATTGAAGCAGAAGGGAAGCCACATCTCTGCCTTTTTGCACTGAAGGAAATTGCGGCAGGAAGTGAAATTACTTATGACTATGGTGGGAAAGAATGGCCCTGGCGGAAAAAGGTGGGTCATTTAAAAAAAAATTTCCCCCTATGAATTGTTGTTTAAAACATACATATCTAGATGTCACAATTAGGGCTGCAACTAACGATTATTTCAATAATCGATTAGTTGTCGATTAATCGATTAGTTGTTTCAGCCCTAGTCACAATATTTAAATGTCCTCTTGGTGGTATTCAATCTGGTTTAACTAAATCTTGAATTTGTATGACTTTCCCAAGTGATGATTGCAAGCTTATCTGTTTTGTGTCCCCTCCACAAGTGTGTTTTACTGAGTGGCCACACACTGGAGGTGAAACAGTGAACGCATCAGTTTGAGCTCAGATGTCATTATGAGGCTGATGGACAGTGTCCTTGAAAACCTTGGGTTTTTCTGTGTCAGGCATATACATGCACCTTTTACTCACAGTCACTTTAGCTTCTTAGTATTGTCTTACTTTGGCTTCACTTAACTAGGTAAGGGTTAATCACTCTGTTTCCTTGCAGTTAGGGTGAAAGTTAGAACTGTATTTAACTGAAGGTGAAACAGAAAATGCTTAACTATGTGTGTGTGTCTGACACAGACAAACTCAAGGTATGTGAGAACACTGTCCTGACATCTGAGCTCAAACTGAGTCTTTCACTGTTTCATCTCCAGTGTTTGGCATACTCAGAAAAACACATGGGTTGAGGGGACACTGGTTAGAAAAGACCACTCGTAGTGGATTAAATACATTTCCACTGTAGCTGCCAGATGTTTACAATATTTGTTCTACTTTTCATACCCAGCTAAAGATCGCAAGCATCCCTTCTGGTCAACAGTGTGTTGCAGAGCCTATTGCCCATGACGTGGAGCACCATGTGATCTCTACAGACTCATTCACAGGTGAGTCCCTGCTTGAGTAAGCACTACCTGTTAAACCCTGGGGTCTTGCAAAGCACTATGCCTCCATGTCTTGTGTTCTCTTCTACAGACAGAGAATTAAAAGCAGAGTGTCAGTCATCTAGACCTACAGCAGACAACTCTGAGCATGAGGTTAGCATGGATTCATCTGTTTACTAAAGATTGTATCAATGTGTAGTTTGGTAAATAGTGTGGTTTGTAAAGATCATGTTTATCAATTGATTACAATTATACTGCATGTACAGTCTTTAAATCATTGTAAGTACAGGTAGTCATCATTTAACAGTGCATTTCCTTCTCAACATCATTTGGGTGTTTTAAGGTTTGACTGAGAGTGTCCCTCTTGATCAGATGGACACTGTACCATTGATGCTTGTTCATCTTTGCATCTTTTTAGGTGCATTCTGTTGGAGGTCAGCGTGGCACTTCTTCTCTGAAAGAGTTAATTGGTGAAGTTGGTGTCCAGTATCAGGAGTTGTCACCCCAAGCGTTCTCAGAAGAACTTACCAGTGGTCAGTTTTGAGTAAATGTTGTTAACTTCTGGCAATGCATGACATGCCTGAAGGTTTGCTGCATGAAAAATGTGCCAGTATTGGGACATTTCTGATGATTCTATAGTGTCTTGATGGATATTTTGAGTAGAATTGTAACAGTCAGGGATGTGAATTGATTGCGTTATGCGTAGATGTGTTTTTTTGACTTAACGAAAGTCAAGCACTGAATCTCCTTGTGTTCCCTTGTACAGAGAGCAAATCGAAAGAGGTGCCACAATCATCCAGAGCTGTGCCTAACGACTCTGCTTGTGAGGTGAGTTGAAATTGACCTTTGTTTTAAAATTGACCAATGGTTAGAAGTGTTATGGTGTTTACACGAAACTCCATTTTGAGTATTTTAGCAAACATCTGGCAGCGGTGGTGGAAATGTCCTCTATTTAGAACAGGAGGTCTTTTCTAACCACAGTGTCCCCTTAACAAGTGTGTTTTACTGAGTGGCCACACACTGGAGGTGAAACAGTGAAAGCATCAGTTTGAGCTCAGATGTCATTATGAGGCTGATGGACAGTGTCCTTGAAAACCTTGGGTTTTTCTGTGTCAGGCATATACATGCACCTTTTACTCACAGTCACTTTAGCTTCTTAGTATTGTCTTACTTTGGCTTCACTTAACTAGGTAAGGGTTAATCACTCTGTTTCCTTGCAGTTAGGGTGAGAGTTAGAACTGTATTTAACTGAAGGTGAAACAGAAAATGCTTAACTATGTGTGTGTGTCTGACACAGACAAACTCAAGGTATGTGAGAACACTGTCCTGACATCTGAGCTCAAACTGAGTCTTTCACTGTTTCATCTCTAGTGTTTGGCATACTCAGAAAAACACATGGGTTGAGGGGACACTGGTTAGAAAAGACCACTCGTAGTGGATTAAATACATTTCCACTGTAGCTGCCAGATGTTTGCAATATTTGTTCTACTTGTCATACCCAGCTAAAGATCGCAAGCATCCCTTCTGGTTGTTATTGCAGTTCTGTTTGTACTTTGCTGTGTAGTTAATACCATTTACAGTGAGGAAAGTAAGTATTTGCTATTTTGCAAGTTCTCCCACTTAGAAATCATGGAGGGATCTGAAATTTTCAGCGTTGGTACATGTCCACTGTGAGAGACAGAATCTAAAAGAAAATTCCGGAAATGATAATGTATGATTTTATTAAAATATTTTTGTATATTACTGCTTAAAATAAGTATTTGAACACTTGCTTATCATGCAGATTTCTGACCCTCAAATACCTGTTATTCTGCTTTTAAACAGTCCAACTACACTCTGCTCATGATTCTAATTTAGCAGCACCTGTTTGATGCCGTTAGCTTTTATAAAGACACATGTGCACCCCACAATCTGTCAAAAGTGTTGCAGCAACATGAGTAAAACCAAAGAGCTTTCCAACGACACAAGAGACAAAACTTTAGACCTTCACAAAGCTGGAAAGGGCTCCAGAGCCACTGCCAAGCAGCTCGGTGCGCGACAGTGCGCGTGCACGCATGTGCGTGTGCGCGATGGAGCGCATGCAGGTGACTGTGCGTACCCTCTGCAAGACTCCTGCAGGCGCCCCTGAATGGAAGAGGCTAATGTCTTCCTCGGACTGGAGCCCCACGTAAGATCTCAGCTCGTGGGGTGTCAGTGATGCTAAGAAAGGTGAAGAATCAGCCCAGAACTACACGGGACGAGCTGGTCAATGACCTGAAGAGAGCTGGGACCACCGTTGGCAAGGCTACTATCAGTAATACACTGAGACGTCATGGTTTAAAATCATTCATCACACTGAAGGTTCCCCTTCTTAAGCCAACCCATGTCCAGGCCCGTCTGAAGTTTGCCAGGGACCATCTGGATGATCCAGAGTCATGGGAGAAAGTCCTGCGGTCAGATGAGACCAAAATAAAACTTTTTGGTCTAAACTCCATTGTTGGGGTTTGGAGGAAGAAGAAGGATGAGTCTCATCCCAATAATACCATCCTACAGTGAAGCATGAGGGTGGAAACATCATGCTCTGGGCTGTTTTTCTGCACAGGGGACAGGACGACTGCACTGTATTAAGGAGAAGATAAACGGGGACATGGATTGTGAGATTTTGGGCCAAAACGTCCTTCCCTCAGTCAGAGCATTGAAGATGGGTTCTGGCTGGGTCTTTCAACAAGACAAAGACCTGAAGCACTCAGCCAGGAAAACCAAAGAGTGGCTCCGTAAGAGGCATTTCAAGGTTCTGGAGTGGCCTCACTAGTCTCCAGACCTCAGTCCAATAGAAAATCTGTGGATGGAGTTAAAAGTCTGTGTTGGCCCGAAACATGACAGATCTACAGAAGATCTGTGTGGAGGAGTGGGTCAAAAGACCTTCTGCAATGTGTGCAAACCTGGTGAAGAACTACAGGAACTGTTTGGCCGCTGCAATTGTTAACAAAGGCAATATTAATATAGTTTGACTCAAGTGTTCAAATACTTATATATATATATATATATATATATATATATATATATATATATATATATATATATATATATATATATATATATATATATATATATATATATATATATATATATATATATATATATATATATATAAATAAAAAAAAAAAAAATATTACTTCTGATTTGCCTCACTTCTCCGAGACTGCAGCTCAAGGTACATTTTCAATGCTGTACTCAAAGTTTGCCCAACATATCTTAGGTAATGAGCTGGGATCTGTGAGTTAGTCTTGTTCAGAGACAAATCCAGTGAAATATGCAGTAACGTATTTTAACAGCGCACATCACGTATGATAACGATGCTCTCTTGTTTCATTAATGCCACTTGCATCTCTGTTTTTCATTGCATTAAAAATGAAATCAGACTTTACTATTAACACTACTATGCTGATTACGATAACCTGGGATTGTGTATAGAACAATATTACTAACCATCAGTACATTTTTACATGGTCGATTGTTAGTTGTTCCATTCCTAATTGTGACACTAATGCTTTATGACTAGTATTTTGATGCTTCATCAGTTTTGGCCAAGCAAGATTTGGCCTGTGCAAAATCTACATCATTTCCCAGTAAACTTATTACCCAAGGTATTGTTGACTTCATCCAGTTCAGCAGCATTGCCATGTGTATAGTTAGTATAATAGAACTGGCTGTCATTGTCCCCTCTGTGCTCATGGTGTTTGATTGGTAGGCAGAAAGCCTCTTTAAGCCCATACATTTATACTGTGCAATATTTTTTAGATGACCAGGGGAATGATGCCTGTGTGACTTCTGGTTCACCTCCTGTCCCTGACTCAGTTACTAAAGGTATGATATAAATCAGATGCCATGTCCATCACTAGGCACTATGTGCAGTTAACACCAACATCATGTGGTTAGACATTATATAACATATAAAGAAGCTGAATGTATTTTGTGTTTACCAAGCAGTGTGATGAACTATCATGTTAATGAAAACAATCAAACTTTAAATTTTATCAGGTCTACAGTCTATTTATTATCACACACAATTTGTTTAGACAAGTACCAGCTTGTTTTCACAGTTTTGAACACCATCTCTACCTACAAGTGCATCTCACATGATCTTTTTAAACTTCAAATTTGTTTTGTTTTATTGAACAGGTTTACGTGTTTCATCAAGGCAGTGTGTGAAGAGACCATGGTCTGAGGAGGAGATAGGAGCGGTGATGAAACATATGAAGCCTTTTATTGAAAACGGTATCACTGTCACCAACCAGCAGTGTCTGAAGTGCAAAGAAAAGGAACAACCTATCTTGGAGACGAGATCTATTCAAAACATTTGAGATTTTGTGCGCAACAGAGGACTGGCCTTTAAAAAAAAATAAATAAATGTTAAACACTAAATGCACTTTTTGACAGTCTGAGCCTTTACCTTTCTGGGCCTGATTTCAAGGTTAGTGTTCTCCATTCAAAAAGTATGTAGTTGACTTCACTGTGCTCACAGGCAGTGTTTTGTTTTGATGTGTGGTTAGCCTGAGTCTTTTAATGCCAGGATTCACTTTTATTTTCCTTCAATAATTGTTACAATGCTGTCCTTTTAAGGAATTGATTATTGAGTTGGTTATATTAAATATAATTCAGTAATTCAACAAATGTGTTGTGTGTTGATATAAGTCTTATGTATAAGTCATGGTGTCAGCCCGACTCACCCTGGTGTGCAAAGGTGCTGTTTTATTGGTCAGCCACTCAGTGCCAGTTTCTTCAGGACAATGAAAAACTCTATAATACATAGTTTGTTCTAGTTGATGCAAGCACTGTTGTGTTATGCTTCTAGTTGTTTTAATGACACTTTGACCACCTGTTAGTAGATCAAAACAGATATGATCTGTGGTGTTTTATGTAAGCTTGTATGTCAGATTGTAATGCTCATCAGAGAAAACCAAAATATAGTCTTTTTATTATTTTTTTTAATTTATTCATCCATCCATCCATCTTCAACTGCTTATCCGAGGCCGGGTCGCAGGGGCAGCAGCCTAAGCAAATTTATTCAATTTTACTATAATGATGTATCAGTCACAGTCTTATAATACACCTTCTTTTCTAAGAAGGTTATACTTAGTGCATGTGTGAGTATATGTACAGTAAACTGACTTTACACACCATGTGTCCTTTTAAACCAGATTTAATCAGTGTGTGTGTGTGTGTACAGTAGACTGGCTTTACACACCATGTGTCCCTTCAGAACAGACTATACTTTGTGTATATGTATGATGACATCACTGACCTTGTACACCAGACTGTCCTTATAGACCGAGCTACAGAAAAGTCTCTACAAACCACCAGAATGTCTGAAAAAATAGCCTTTTTTATATCTCAGTCGAGCAAAGAAAATGTTTAAATTTTAAGTTGTGTATAGGTTTGCTGATTTTTTTTCATGATTTTTGATATGCATATTGTAGCTCTAGCACCTCTGGAACCCGGTGTCCCCATAGCCCTATGTCCAGTCTGATTTGCCAAAAATTTCAGAAATTGTCCCTCTAACCCAAGAAACGGGGGTGTGTGTGTGTGTGTGTGTGTGTTTAGTGGGAGAGAGAGGACCCTGCCCTTATTTGGCAGCATGTCATTGTAGGATTTAAATTGAATATAGTTAGACTGGTTGACTGGATTAGAGCCTGTGTTTGTGTGTCCCTCTGTGCATTTCTGTTTCAATATGCCTCCATATTTGTAATTTTGTAAGTTATTACTATTCTGCTAAATCATAGTATTTCTGGTACTTTTCGGTACTTGTGCTAAATACAGTATTTCTGCTAAATCATACTATTTCTGCTTTTCATAAGATTTGTGCCTAATATAGTATTTCTGCTAAATTATAGTATTTATTCTTTTTATAGGATTTGTGCCTAACATAGTATTTCTGCTAAATTATAGTATTTCTGCTTTTTATACTATTTGTGCCTAATATAGTATTTCTGCTTTTTATAGGATTTGTGCTTAATATAGTATTTCTGCTTTTTATAGTATTTGTGCTAAAACATAGTATTTCTACTAAATGTAGTATTTATGCTTAATCATAGTATTTCTATATATTTCTGCCAGGTCCCCAGGCAGCCAATCCTCTGTGAGGACTGAGACATTCAAATTTTCAAATCAGGGCCTGCACGGCTTCCCAGCCAATCATATATGTGTCCTGAGGCATTCAAATTTGCATATTGGGGCCTTCATGGCTTCTAAGCCAGCCAATCATATCAGGGCTGAGGAATTCAAATCCACAAATCAGGGCCTGCACGGCTTCCCAGCCAGCCAATCATGTATGTGGGCTCAGCCATTCAAATTTGCATATTGGGGAATTCGTGGCTTCTAAGTCAACAAGTCATCCATGTCATATATCTCTAAAAATTCATATTTTAATGATAAATTGTCAACAATTGAAGATTCCCCCATCTCTTCTGAACAAAACGGTGTAAGAATGACCGCTCTAGCCCCTACGGTTAGGAAATTATGGTCATTTGTTTGAGGGGAGTCGTCACTATGAGAAATAGGCTGCAATAATCCTGTGCCTCTCTGTGCTGCGTGTGTAAAAAGAAGCACCTGTTTTGGCGGGAAAACGTAAACAGGCACTCTGATTGGTGGATTTAAATTCGGCAGCTCTCTCCCTCTGTGTCTGTGTGTGTGTGTGTGTGTGTGTGTTTAGTGGGAGAGAGAGGACCCTGCCCTTATTTGGCAGCATGTCATTGTAGGATTTAAATTGAATATAGTTAGACTGGTTGACTGGATTAGAGCCTGTGTTTGTGTGTCCCTCTGTGCATTTCTGTTTCAATATGCCTCCATATTTGTAATTTTGTAAGTTATTACTATTCTGCTAAATCATAGTATTTCTGGTACTTTTCGGTACTTGTGCTACATACAGTATTTCTGCTAAATCATACTATTTCTGCTTTTCATAAGATTTGTGCCTAATATAGTATTTCTGCTAAATTATAGTATTTATTCTTTTTATAGGATTTGTGCCTAACATAATATTTCTGCTAAATTATAGTATTTCTGCTTTTTATACTATTTGTGCCTAATATAGTATTTCTGCTTTTTATAGGATTTGTGCCTAATATAGTATTTCTGCTTTTTATACGATTTGTGCTTAATATAGTATTTCTGCTTTTTATAGTATTTGTGCTAAAACATAGTATTTCTACTAAATGTAGTATTTATGCTTAATCATAGTATTTCTATATATTTCTGCCAGGTCCCCAGGCAGCCAATCCTCTGTGAGGACTGAGAAATTCAAATTTTCAAATCAGGGCCTGCACGGCTTACCAGCCAATCATATATGTGTCCTGAGGCATTCAAATTTGCATATTGGGGCCTTCATGGCTTCTAAGCCAGCCAATCATATCAGGGCTGAGGAATTCAAATCCACAAATCAGGGCCTGCACGGCTTCCCAGCCAGCCAATCATGTATGTGGGCTCCAGGCATTCAAATTTGCATATTGGGGAATTCGTGGCTTCTAAGTCAACAAGTCATCCATGTCATATATCTCTAAAAATTCATATTTTAATGATAAATTGTCAACACTTGAAGATTCCCCCATCGCTTCTGAACAAAACGGTGTAAGAATGACCCTTCTAGTCCCTACGGTTAGGAAATTATGGTCATTTGTTTGAGGGGAGTCGTCACTATGAGAAATAGACTGCAATAATCCTGTGTGTCTCTGTGCTGCGTGTGTAAACAGAAGCACCTGTTTTGGCGGGAAAAAGTGCACAGGCTCTCTGATTGGTGGATTCAAATTCAGCAGCTCCCAGGCTGACCTAGAAACTTTCTCACACACACACACACACACACACACACACACACACACACACACACACACACACACACACACACACACACACACACACAGAGAGAGAGAGAGAGGCAGGCAGGCAGGCAGGCAGGCAGGCTGGCTGGCTGGCTGGCTGGCTTGGATCTTGTGTGTGTGTCTCTCTGTGCATGGCTGTCATAAATCTTTTGGCAGATTTTTGTCATTTAACAAGTATATTTGAGGGACCCTCAGCATGTTCATCATTTTTTCAGCTGTCCATTTTGCTTTTCCAATTTTTCTGTTTAACTTATTACTATTGTGCTAAATCATACTATTTCTGTTTTAGTACTTGTGACAGCTCATTTGTTAAACATTTCTGAATGAATTTCAATCAGTGATAAACCTTTCTTATTGGAAGTTAATTTAAGAGAGTTTAAATAATATTCAATTTCAATCAAAAACAAATTAAATGATGGGGTTGAGTTTTGAAATTTACATTTATGTATATGGAATTTCCCTAATAAGATATAAAGATTGACAATGGCACATTTTTCTTTTTCTTTAGTTTCAAAATAAGTGATAATGTTCTTCCCTTCAATTTTGATTTCGTATGTTGTCTTGCACAGTATATAATTTTCAAGCTCTCTCCAAAATGTAGCACTATATAAACAGTCATAAAACAAATGAGTAACACTTTCAAGTTCAGTTGCCATTGCTGGAAACTGGAGTTTGGCTGGGCCATGACGTAATCGGTCTACAAATGCGGCCTCAGGAGGATGCAGCCCATGAATTTGGACACGACCAATAAGTCGTACAGCTGGGTGGGTGCTGTGTTACTGATGGTGAACTTTATTGTATTCATAAGGTTAGTTATTGGGTTGCCAACCGTCCCGTGCAAACGAAATCTTCCCGCATTCAGAGAAAATATTACGCGTTTCGTATTGAGCTGAAAAGGAACACAGTTTGTCCCGTACTTCAGGTAGAATGGAAGAAGACACAAAGCTGGATTTATTCTGTCGTTACTCGGGCTCCCCTGTCATTCTCTCGCCTGTTGCAACTTCAATCGTGAAACTGATCAATGATCGGCTTTTCTCTCTTGTTTGTTTATCGCGCTAAACAACAGCAGCACGTTTAAGCTTGATCAGCTGTTGTTAGAATTCATTTGATTTTAATTTCTAGTATCAGCTGATGTTTGATGGAGCCACAGCTGAAAAAAAAGGGCTGGTCCTAACCATGAGATGTCCTTACTGAGTCATCAGAGCTGAACTGGTGATGGAGAAACAGGTTTACCTTTTAGGTGACATGAATGAGTTGAAGGGAAGTTATGAACTGTTTCTGAGAGACAACTAACACCAAGCTCCTTTTTTATGTAGCTGACAGCTGCTTTTTTTTTTTTTTTTTTTTTTTTTTTTGTATGTGTTGGGCTGTGAGATGAAAAGCTACAGCCGGCTGTGTGGGTACAGCAACTATGTGTGAAAAGTGGTCCATAACGTAATGCTTCAAAGTGTGTTCATGCAAACATTGTCGGGTCTGCTTATGAACCTCTGTGCACAGCGTCTACAAGTTGGGGCTGTACGAAGTCACCTCATCTTTACACAAAACTGTAAGCTGTCATCTGTGAGGCGCGAGCGGTGTTTGGTTTTACCATAGTTCATGGTGGAGAATGGCTGCTCCACTGAGTTTTGCTCTCTGTAGCCGTTTGAATGGCAACCTATACTGATTAGCGGCGGCATAGGCACACTTAAAATTTCTTCAGAAATTTTCGCTTTCTAGTTTCTAAGTTATTACTACTCAATTACCTCTGGAGGTTTCTGTGTAATAAGCAGGAAATACAGCTGCAAAATGCAGAACTGTCTGTTTCTATTTAATAGCCTATTAAAGCAAACTTAGAAAGTGTGTGATTATTACCTGGAAATACCTGTGGTAGTTTCTGTGTAAAAAGCATAAATAGAAACAGTGTGCAAATAGCTGGCTGTCAGTAAGTGGCAGACTGCTGCCTACTGGGAGTCTGCACATTCAGTTTTATCCCTGGATCAAGACAAAGAAGAAGTGGGGCAACAACTGCTAACTTTGGCCACCATTTGTCTCCTTTTTGGCTTGCCTCGTAGATCCATGCTTGCATAAACCGATGTATCATACACAGTATATTTGGAACAACAGTGGAGACCAATTTCAAGCCAATAGTACAAGTCCCCATCAAGTATGGGATCTTCCAAGGAGATGCTCTGTCCCCACGGCTGTTCTGCATAGACCTGAACCCCCTCAGTGAGATAATTAACAAGACTGGCTTCAGAAACTGACTGACAGAATGGACCAATCATCAGCCACCTCCTGTACATGGATGACATTAAGCTGTATGCCGTTAGTGAACGAGACATCGAATTACTGATCCACACCACCAGGACATACAGCAATGACACCGGAATGTCGTTCGGACTGGAGAAGTGTAGCTGGATGATAACCAAGAAAGGGAAAGTAGTCAGAACTGAGGGGATCGAACTACCAGAAGGTAACACTGCAGATATGTCTTATATAGTAGTTGCAACTACCTGGGTATCCCACAGGTAAATGGGAACCATGAGGAGTCCACTGGGAAAGCTACAACCACCATGTACCTGCAGAGGGTCCGGCAAGTCCTGAGGAGTCAGCTGAATGTTGAGAACAAGATCTGGGCTATCAACACCTACACCCTGCCCGTGATCAGGTACCCAGCTGGGATAATAAGCTGGCCAAAGGAGGAGATAGAAGCCACTGACATCAAGACAAGGAAGCTCCTGACCATGCATGGAGGGTTTCACCCCAAGTCCAGCACCCTGAGGCTGTACGCTAAGCGGAAGGAAGGAGGCCGGGGACTGGTGAGAGTCAGCACCATGGTCCAGGATGAGACAACGAACTTCCACGAATACATCACGAAGATGGCCCCAACCAACTGCATGTTCAATGAATAGCTCAGGCAGCAGAAACCCAAGAAAGTGGTGGAAGAGGAGGAACCATCATGGAAGGACAGGCCCCTGCACGGTATGTACCACCGGCAGATAGAGGAGGCGGCTGACATCGAGAAATCCTACCAGTGGCTGGACAAAGGTGGACTGAAAGACAGCACAGAGGCACTAATCATGGCAGCACAAGAACAAGCTCTGAGCACAAGATCCATAGAGGCTGGGGTCTATCACACCAGGCAAGACCCCAAGTGCAGGCTGTGTAAAGATGCCCCTGACACAATCCAGCACATAAAGGCAGGGTGTGTTATTATGTTATTATATGTGATGTGATATTAAACCTTTTTTTTTTTTTTTTGTGTGTGTCCCGTTTGGATCTTTAGCCATCAGAATTGTTGTCTTAAGGCCAAGAAAGATGCCAAGCGGATTTATTTTACCAAGTGGACCATCATGGCCTTGCCATATTGGTCCATTTGATTGACCTTTATTGTAATTATGAATTTATTTTATTTTCAGTTGCTACAAACGGGACAGACATGACTGGGGGGTAGGACAGGGAGAAAGAATGAAAGAAAGAGAGTGAGAGAAAGAAAACCAAAGGGGAGAAGAGACGGTGAGGAGGGGGGGAAGAAAGAAAAAAAAAAACAAAACAAACAAAACACCTGGATCAACTGTATGGAGAAAAAAAAACAGAAGAGAAAGCAAACAACAAAGAGCAACATAATAAAAAAAACAGCACCATCACAATAAACTAGCTAGCAGTAGATATCAGTAGATACTAAATAATAAACGATATTGTGCAGCACGCAAGATAGACAGCGCACAATGTGCTTTGAGGCAGCAGCCAAGAAAGCTGTAGTCCGCGTCTGTGAATACCCGTGTGTACACCTGTGTGCATACCTGTGTGGATCAGCATGCTTGCATTCCAAAGGTTTCTCCATGTAACGATCTGCTAGAGAGTGTGGGTGAGCCACAGCCCCGTCCTCCAGGGTATGAAGCAGGTATGGAGGAGATCAAAACTCCAGACATCCAGAGGCCCCCAGAACACAATAGACCAAGGAAGACCAACAGAGGGGCAGCCGCGCCACTGTCCCAGTAAGAGCTGAGGAGAGTCCCAGATGAGGGCTCACTCAGCAGCCGTGGAGCAGAAGCCAGGGGGAGTTCCAATGACGCGCCCGTGAGCTCCGCCGGCAGCCAGCTGTGCCTGAGTGACCGAGCCCCAGGCCGAGAGGCCGGGGGCACCCCACCTCCGGAGTGGCCCGAGCGAGCCCCAGGCTCCAGGCCCCGATAAGCGGCCGCCAAGGAGTGAGCTGGTGTGTACCCGGACGCCCACCCCCAGACACAAAGAACCACCAACGCACCGACACCTGAGGGAGTCTGCCACTGGCAGGGGAAGTGGTGGTGGGTGGAGATAGGCCTCCAAGCCTGAGATGTCCCCAGAGAGGTGGCGTCTGATACCCAACCTGACATATAGACACAGACATACAGGCACACACAGATACAAACATCCATTCCCACCCTCATGCTCTCATATGCACTTACTCCACACTCAACCAACGTGGAGACAGACATAAGGAGACGCTGTACACACGATCACACTTCCCAAGCGTACTGTACGAACCGGGTCTAGGTACCCTTGCCCCTGGAGGGGGGAACTGCACCCAGACCCAGGTGGTGTTACCCTTTTCCCTGCGGTGGGGAGAGGCAGACCGCCCCGACTCCGCAGCAGCAGGGAGGCCCCACACTCCAGACCGCAGTCGGACGGCCAACTCCTCCTAGCCCCCCCGCTCCAGCAGGCCGCAGAGAATGGGGGTGAGAGAAGACTCCAAACCTCCCTCCACCCAGTGTTGATGCATATGTGTTCTAAGGTGCATTTGTACACCCCGATGGTAATTTGGACTCCGTGTATCATGCCCACCCCCAAGATCCTATATGTATGTGTAATGAGAGTGTGAGTAATGTGAATGTCTAAGTTGTGGGATAAAATTGAGGCAGAGGCAGCCAGAAGGGGACAGAGAGGGGGGGGGGGGTAGCCTCCTCTGCATCCTGGTGACATACCCCTACTCCAAGGTCCTGCATGTGTGGGTGGTTGTGGTGGAGCGGGAAGAGGGAGGCAGCTGGAGATGGGGAGGGAAGGAAGGGAGGGGCAGGTGACCCCTCCCTGGGACCAGCTCCCCCGCTGACCCCAGTAGGCACTCCCATACTCCGCGACCCGCCAGGGAAAGGGGGCCCAGGCCCATCTAGATGGGGGCCCAGCCCAGCAGTGCCCCCCGGCCCCACAGAGCCCGGAACAGTCCACCCAACCCCACCACAGAGAAAACTCCACCCACCCCACCATCCACTCATCTTCCAGACTACATGAGACAATAGACGCCCAGGCTGAGATCTTCCTCCACCTCTCCTGTATCTCCCCCTCCTGCAGAGAGAGCTCCTGAAGAGAGAAGAGCTCCTGCAAGGTGTGACAATCTCCCCCACCAGTTGAAGAGCCCCCCAGGTGGCTCGATGCACCGGCGGCACCCTGTGCCAGGGATGGGCCCCCATGCACCCATCCGCCCACAACCCCGGCAACACACAAACCAGGACCCAAGGCCCCGAGGCCC
Organism: Rhamphochromis sp. 'chilingali'; assembly: GCF_963969265.1. Classification (NCBI taxonomy): domain Eukaryota; kingdom Metazoa; phylum Chordata; class Actinopteri; order Cichliformes; family Cichlidae; genus Rhamphochromis; species Rhamphochromis sp. 'chilingali'. The sequence continues at coordinate 34,181,406 of NC_137945.1, read as the reverse complement.
GGCCAGGGCCCCAGCCCAGAGACGGAGCGCCCCCAGAACCTCACGCCCATCCCGGACCCACCCAGGGGCAGACAGGCTACCAGGTCAGTGACCCACATCCGTCAGCACAGACCCTCCCCTAGCCCTGCTGCACGCAGCCACGAGGAAACAGTCACCCGAGAGCCAACAGAGCCCCTAGCCGGACATGACCGCTACCCCGGGTTGAGCCCCCCAAGGAAGATGCCTCCGGGGAACCCCCCGACGCCCTAAGCCTGTCCCTACCCCCACACCAATCACAACAGTGAAGGCGGGACCAAACTATGACCCCCCACCCCCACTAGGTGATGGAGCTGATCAAAGGAGCCCAGAGCAATTGATCTGATGTGGTGGCAGAGGCTGTATCAAGACTAATGTAATCTAATAGATAATTTCTATATTGGTTAGAATTAAGATTGTTTTTATTTTTCCAGTTCATGAGGACAGTTTTCTTGGCTATGCATAGGGCAGTGAAAACCATATGGGCTATATTCTTTTCTGAAGGGACATTATCTAAGCTGCCCAACAAACACACTAAGGGGGAAGTTGGAATGTTACATTTCAGACACTTTGATAAGTCTTCACATATCTCGCGCCAAAACTTCTGCACTGGTGGACAGAACCAAAGAGCGTGACTTTCATTGTCTGGTGTATTGCCTTGACAGTGTGAGCAGTTGTTGGAAGATGTAAAGCCCATCTTGAACATCCGATGACCTGTATAGTGCACTCTATGTAGTATTTTGTATTCTATTAATTGCAGACTGGGATTTTTAATCAATTTAAAGGTTTTTAAACAAACCTGAGACCAGAAGTTTTTGTCTAAACTGACTGATAAATCTGCTTCCCACTTTGCAATAGGAATGGATATTGATTCATCTAATTTAGAAAGTGTTCTGTATATTGTAGATAGTAATTTGGGGGATTTAAGAGTAAGAAAATGTGCCGCACTTGGTGGTGTTTGTAATTCAACTTGACTGAGGTTAAATTTCTTTTTTACTATGGATTTAATTTGTTGATATTCTAAAAATCTTTTCTTGTTGATCCCATATTGTGTAACTAGTCTGTCAAATGGAATAAAGTCTGTTCCTTCTAATATATGTTCTAAGTATTTAATTCCTTTACAACTCCATTCTGGGAAATTAATCATATTATTGTTTTGTAATATGTCAGGGTTATTCCAGATAGGTGTACGTTTGCATGGGATTAATGAAGACTCCGTTATTTTTAGAAACTCCCACCATGCTGTCAGAGAAGAGCTGATGTTGATACTTTTAAAGCATTCATGTCTTTTGATGTTTGAGCTAATAAATGGTAGGTCTGAAATCTCTAGATCCTTGCATAGTGCCTGTTCAACATCTAGCCAGGGCTCATCTAAGAAGGTATGTTTTGACCATTCTGAGATGAACTGAAGCCTGTTGGCTAAGAAGTATTGGTGAAAATTAGGCAGATCTAATCCTCCTCTATCCTTGGTTCTTTGTAGCGTTCTTAAGCTGATACGCGGGGGTTTATCTTTCCAAAGGAATTTGGAAATATATGAATCCAGAGATCTGAACCAATCCTGTGATGGTTTGTTAGGGATCATCAAAAATAAGTAATTTATTTTTGGCAAGATCATCATTTTTATAGTGGCGACCCTTCCCATGAGTGATATGGGTAAAGATTTCCATCTAGTCAGATCGCTTTCTACTTTCTTTAGAAGTGGGATGTGGTTTAATTTAGTTAAGTCTGAAAGCTTAGGAGAAACATTAATACCTAAATATTTAATATTTCCGGATTGCAGTGGGGCAGAGGAAGAATTATGGAAGGAGCAGTTAATGGGGAGAACTGTAGATTTTGACCAGTTAATTGAATAATCTGAAACTCTTGAAAACCAGTTTATTAGAGTAATTACCTCAGAGAGGTTGGTTTGTGTGTTTTGCAGAAAAAGCAACACATCATCCGCATAGAGACTGATTTTATGTTCTGTGTTCTTACATTTTATGCCCTTAACTGTTGTAGCTTGTCTAAATGCTGCTGCTAGAGGTTCGATAAAAATTGCAAAAAGTGAAGGGGAGAGTGGGCATCCCTGTCTGGTGCCCCTCAGGAGACAAAAGCTGGAGGATGTCTGGTCATTTGTTCTGATACGAGCTGTTGGGGAATTGTATAATATTCTTATCCAGTTTATGAAAGAGTTTCCAAAACCAAATTTGTGTAAAGTTGCGAATAAAAATTTCCAGTTAACTCTGTCAAATGCTTTTTCTGCATCTAGAGATAATATTATGGTTTCGATGTTTTTATTGTATGAGTAGTCTATTAAATTAAGTAATCTACGTGTGTTTGTTGATGAGTGCCGACCTTTTATGAAACCAGTTTGGTCAGGATGAATTAAGAGGGGGGTTATTTTCTCTAATCTCTTTGAGAGAGCTTTGCAGATTATTTTAAGGTCTACATTTATAAGGGATATTGGACGATAGCTTGAGGGATATACAGGGTCTTTGCCTGGTTTTAGCAGGAGACTAATGTTGGCAGAATTCATATTTGGTGGTAGTCTGCCATTTTCCTCAATTTCCTGCAACATTCCGTGGAATACTGGTGCCAGAATTGTCCAGAATTCTTTGTAGAATTCTGCAGGGAAGCCGTCTGGACCTGGAGCCTTATTATTGGGCATACTTATCAGGGCTTCCTGGAGTTCACTTGGCGTCAGTGGCGAATCCAGTTCCATTGCTTGACTGTCTAGTAATTTTGGAAGAGTTACGTTGTCAAGAAACAGATCAATTTCATTTTTAGATGGGTTTATTTGTGGTGAGTATGAAGTTTCATAGAAATCCCTAAAAATGTTGTTTATTCTTCCAGGGTCGTATATTGTGTTCCCCGATAAATCTTTAGCAGCACATATAGTTGTTTTTTCTTTATTTATTTTTAACTGGTTAGCTAGAAATCGACCTGATTTGTTACTGTGTTCAAAATTCTGCAAGCGTAGTCTTTGTATAAGGAATTGTGTTTTTTTATTAATAGTTTCATTTAATTCTAGTTTTGTCTTGCATATTTTGTTCAATGTTTCCTGATCTTGGTCGCACGCGTAGGCTTCTTCTAGTGATTTGATGGTTTTTTCTAATTCCTGAATATTTTTGTTTTCTTCTTTCTTTTTATGTGATGAGAAAGAAATTATTTTACCTCTCATCACAGCTTTCCCTGCTTCCCATAGAACAGAAGCAGATATTCCGGGAGTGTCATTAAAGTCTAAATATGAAGTCCACTCTTTTTTAAAATATTTAATAAAGTCTTCATCTTTAAGCAATGATGTATTAAATCTCCAGTTTTTACTTGGCGTAGTATTATTCTTGTGCATTAGTGTTAAAGATACAGGAGCATGATCGCTGACAGCTATAGGATGAATCTCAGTGTCTGAAATGTCGCTCAGCAGTGAGCTGCCGACCAAAAAATAATCCAGACGAGAGTAAGAGTGATGAACATGCGAGAAAAAAGTCGCTCATATACTGTTTGATTATATTTGTGGATTGCCAATTGCGCTGAGTTCCTGTTGTGTTGAGCCTATCCATGTCTTCATTTAGTCCAAGGTTGAGGTCACCGCCAAGAATGAGTGTGCAATCGAGGTGTTTAGAGAGTGCACTAAAAAATCCGTGGAAGAATGAGGGTTCATCAACATTTGATTGATTGATTGATTGAATCTTTATTTTGAACATGTTGAAAAAGTATAAAAAAAAAAAATAGAATTAAAAGAGACAAATGAACAAAGCAAACAAAAGGAAAACGAGCAACCACAACTCCAAATAACGTCCATGTTCAAAAAGGAGCAGGAAGAAGCATAAGCTTATTTAATCCCACCCCTTTTCCACTATCTAGTATCAATAGACTACAGAAATACCTCCTTGTAATTACATTATATGTTATGTGTAATTTTTTTTTTTTAATATATACACATATATGTTTCTATCTATCCATACCTACGTATATACACACATACGCACATATACACATTTTCAATAACCCCATTAACACCTGAAGGATACACAACCTACAATTTTATATATATTTAATATATATATATATATATATATATATATATATATACATATATATATACATACATACACACACATACACACATATATATATATATATATATATATATATATATATATATATATATATATATATATATATATATATATATAAGGTGTACTCTCAGTGGCAAGGGAACAATAAGAGAACAGCACCACCAAGGCTGGAGACGGAGCAATACTGGAAGAGCATATGGGAGAAGGATGCAACCCATAACGGCAATGCTCAGTGGCTAGAGGATCTGAGGGCAGACCACAGCGACCTCCCTGAACAGGGTCCAGTAACCATCACAGTGGCAGATATCCAAGAAAGGGTCTCCAGTATGAAGAGTTGGACAGCACCAGGGCCCGACATGGTTCACGCCTACTGGCTGAAGAAGCTGACTGCACTCCACGAGCGTCTGGCAGCACAAATGAACCAGCTGCTAGTTAACGAAAGACACCCGGAATGGCTAACTGAAGGCCGGACGGTCCTGATCCCCAAGGACCCCAAGAAGGGACCGGTCCCCTCCAACTACCGACCAATAACCTGCCTCAGTACTACATGGAAGCTCCTGTCAGGCATCATATCGGCTAAGATGAACAGGCACATGGGTCAATACATGAGCGGGACACAGAAAGGAATTGGCAAGAATACCAGAGGTGCAAAATACCAGCTACTGGTAGACAGAACAATCAGCCGAGACTGCAAGACCAGACTGACCAACCTGTGCACTGCCTGGATTGATTACAAGAAGGCCTATGACTCAATGCCCCACAGCTGGATACTGGAATGCCTAGAATTGTACAAGATCAATGGGACCCTAAGAGCCTTCATCAGGAACTCAATGGGGATGTGGCGTACAACACTAGAGGCCAACTCCAAGCCCATAGCACAAGTTACCATCAAGTGCGGGATCTACCAAGGAGATGCTCTGTCCCCACTGCTGTTCTGCATAGGCCTGAACCCCCTCAGTGAGATCATTAACAAGACTGGCTACGGATACCGACTACGGAACGGAGCAGCTGTCAGCCACCTCCTGTACATGGATGACATCAAGCTGTATGCCAAGAGTGAACGAGACATCGATTCACTGATCCACACTACCAGGCTATACAGCAATGACATTGGAATGTCGTTCGGACTGGAGAAGTGTAGTCGGATGGTAACAAAGAGAGGGAAGGTAGTCAGAACTGAGGGGATTGAACTACCAGAAGGCAACATTGCAGACATAGAGGACAGTTACAAGTACCTGGGGATCCCGCAGGCAAATGGGAACCATGAAGAGGCCGCTAGAAAGGCTGCAACCACCAAGTACCTGCAGAGGGTCAGGCAAGTCCTGAGGAGTCAGCTGAATGGTAAGAACAAGATCCGGGCCATCAACACATACGCCCTGCCCGTGATCAGGTACCCTGCTGGGGTAATAAGCTGGCCAAAGGAGGAGATAGAAGCCACTGACATAAAGACAAGAAAGCTCCTGACCATGCATGGAGGGTTTCACCCCAAGTCCAGCACCCTGAGGCTGTACGCTAAGCGGAAGGAAGGGGGCCGGGGACTGGTGAGTGTCAGCACCACAGTCCAGGATGAGACAAGGAACATCCAAGAATACATTGGGAAGATGGCCCCAACTGACCGAGTGCTCAGTGAATACCTCAGGCAGCAGAAACCCAAGAAAGAGGAGGGAGACGAGGAACCATCATGGAAGGACAGGCCCCTGCACGGTATGTACCACCGGCAGATAGAGGAGGTGGCTGATATCCAGAAATCCTACCAGTGGCTGGACAAAGCTGGACTGAAAGACAGCACAGAGGCACTAATCATGGCAGCACAAGAACAAGCTCTGAGTACAAGATCCATAGAGGCTGGGGTCTATCACACCAGGCAAGACCCCAGGTGCAGGCTGTGTAAAGATGCCCCAGAGACTATCCAGCACATAACAGCAGGGTGCAAGATGCTAGCAGGCAAGGCATACATGGAACGCCATAACCAAGTGGCCGGCATAGTGTACAGGAACATCTGTGCCGAGTATAACCTAGAAGTCCCGAGGTCAAAATGGGAGATGCCCCCAAGGGTGGTGGAGAATGACCGAGCTAAGATCCTGTGGGACTTCCAGATACAGACGGACAAAATGGTGGTGGCTAACCAACCGGACATAGTGGTGGTAGACAAACAGAAGAAGACGGCCGTAGTGATCGATGTAGCGGTTCCGAATGACAGCAATATCAGGAAGAAGGAACACGAGAAGCTGGAGAAATACCAAGGGCTCAGAGAAGAGCTCGAGAGGATGTGGAGGGTGAAGGTAACGGTGGTCCCCGTGGTAATCGGAGCACTAGGTGCGGTGACTCCCAAGCTAGGCGAGTGGCTCCAGCAGATCCCGGGAACAACATCGGAGATCTCTGTCCAGAAGAGCGCAGTCCTGGGAACAGCTAAGATACTGCGCAGGACCCTCAAGCTCCCAGGCCTCTGGTAGAGGACCCGAGCTTGAAGGATAAACCGCCCGCAGGGGCGTGCTGGGTGTTTTTTTTTATACATACACATATACATATACACATATATATATATATATATATATATATATATATATATATATATATACATATACACATACATACATACATACATACATACATACATACATATACACATACATATATACCCATACCAACAAACCCGTGCATGCGCACACACATGAAAATATTAGACAAGAACACCCTATCAAATCTCTACCTTTTCCCTGTACCCTGTAAAAACCATATCCTTAAACCGCTTTTTAAACTGCGCCATGCTTGGACATTGCTTCATATCTTTACTTAGTCTGTTCCACAGCTTCACTCCACACACAGAGATGCAAAAACTTTTTAATGTTGTACGGATACGAGGATGTTTTAAATTTAATTCCCCCCTCAAATTGTATCCCCGTTCCCTTTTAGAAAACATTTTTAGAATATTGTCAGGAAGCAGGTTATTTATTGCTTTATATATAATTTGTGCTGTGAGAAAATGAACCAGATCTGTGAATTTTAGAATTTTTGATTTTAAGAATAGTGGATTTGTATGATCTCTGTAACCAGTTTTATGGATTATCCTTATGGCCCTTTTTTGTAATATAAAGATTGATGATAGCGAACATTTGTAAGTATTGCCCCAAACCTCTGCACAGTAATTCAAATACGGTGCAATCAGGGAACAATAGAGAATGTGGAGTGATTTGTGGTCCAGAATGTGTTTTACTTTACTCAAGATTGAGACACTTCTTGAAATTTTGTTATGTATATGATTTATATGAGACTTCCAGTTTAATTTATCATCTATAATCACACCAAGAAACTTATGTTCAAGTACTCTTTCAATTTCCACACCATCTACATGAATCTGCACTTGTGCATTTCTAAGGGAATTCCCAAATAAGATAATTTTAGTTTTACTTAGATTTAGCGATAGTTTGTTCCTGTTAAACCATTTTTTAATTTTGCACATTTCTGAATTAATTGTATCCAGCAGCTCCTTTAGATTCCCCCCAGAACAAAAAATATTTGTGTCATCTGCAAATAATACTAATTTTAATATATCAGATGCCTTACAAATATCATTTATATAAATAATAAATAATTTTGGACCCAGTACAGAGCCTTGTGGAACACCACAAGCAATGTCCAAGCATGATGAGGAATGGACACCCAGCTTCACAAATTGTTTCCGGTCACTTAAATAATTTTTCACCCATTGCAGTACAACCCCCCTAATCCCATACCGTTCCAGTTTATTAATTAATATGTCATGATTGATTGTGTCGAATGCTTTCTTGAGATCCAGAAATACTCCAGCTGCATACTGTTTCTGATCTATAGCATTCGTAATCTCCTCAATTGATTCGATTAATGCCAGAGATGTTGATCTTTTTGATCTGAATCCATATTGACTGTCAGAGAGTAATTTATATTTATCTAAGAATTTGTCTAATCGTTTATTAAACAGGTTTTCTAGGATTTTGGAGAATTGTGGTAGTAAAGAAACAGGCCTGTAATTTGTGAAGTGGCGTCTATCCCCGGTTTTATACAGCGGCACAACTTTAGCTATTTTCATTTTGTTTGGCACTTTTCCCGTCTGAAATGATAAGTTGCAAATATATGTTAGAGGTCCTACAATTCCTTCAATGACCTTTTTGACGATTTTCATGTCAATATCATTACAATCAGTGGATGTTTTATATTTACACATGTGTACAATGTCAATTATTTCTTTTTCCTCCACTGATGTGAGGAACATTGAGTTAGGGTTCCTATCAATCAGGTTTTCACTACATTCTACTGATGGCAGTGACTCAGGAATTTGTTCTGCCAGTTTTGGTCCAATATTTACAAAATAATGATTAAAGCTGTTGACCTTATCAGCAGTGTTTTCCATAATATTGCCATTATCGATAAAGTATTGTGGATAACTTTGTTGTCCAGAATTATTTTTAATGATACCGTTTAAAACATCCCATATTCCTTTCATATTATGTTTATTGTTGTTCAATATTTTACTATAATACTCCTTTCTACATACACGTATAATATTGGTCAACTTATTTTTGTATTTTTTATATTTATTTTCAGCTTCTTTTGTTCTTTGTTTTAGGTATTCCCTATAGAGTGTATTTTTCTTTTTACATGCATTTTGTAAACCCTTAGTGAGCCATGGTCTATCTGAATATTTGTGCTTTCTGTTGTATTTTATTGTTGGACAGTTTTTATCGTACAACTCCATGAATATTCTTAAAAATATGCCATATTTCAATATCAGCTTCTTTGTACACCTTGTCCCAGTCCTGATTTAATAGATCGTTCTTAAATGCAGTCATAGTTTCTTCTGTCCTTACACGTCTGTATCTCAGTTGTTCTTCATGCTGATTTTTCTTATAATTAGTGTCATAAACTGCAAAAACTGGTAGGTGATCACTGATGTCATTAATTAATATTCCACTCACAATGTTGTTTTCCATATTGTTAGTGAAAATATTGTCAAGTAAGGTGGCACAATGTGGAGTAATTCTGCTAGGCCTGGTTATTTTAGGATGTAAACTCAAACTGTACATAGTGTTTAGGAATTCGTCGGTCATTTTATGCTTTTTTGGATTCAACAGGTCAATATTAAAATCACCACAGATAAACATAACTTTTTGATTTGTTTTAGAGAATATTTCCTCTATGAAGTCATTAAATACTTGAATACTAGAGCCAGGTGTTCTATATATACAGCTAATTATTACATTTTTTTCTTTTTCCTTATAAATTTCAATTGTTATACATTCTAGTAAATTATCAATTACAGTTGTCATACTTTCTACCACCTTGTAGTTTAGGTTTTTATCCACATACACAGCTACTCCCCCTCCACTCTTGTTCCTTCTATTTACAAAATTCACTTCATATCCCTCCAGTCCAAAGTCCATTCCTTTCTCCGCATTGATCCATGTTTCAGAAATGGCAATAATTCCAAATGGATTTGTCAACTCATTTAGATATTCCTTTATATTGTTGAAGTTGGCATACAGACTTCTGCTATTAAAATGGATTATTGATAATTTATTTTCCGTGTTGATGGTGTGCTTAAACTGTTCATCAGTGAAGTAGCAGCAGTTACAGCTGATGTTGTAGAAGAAATTATTTTCCGGGTCTATATCCTTTTCTAAGTCTAGAACATTATGGTCTGTGTATCGAAATGTTCTCAGTTCCAGATTATCCATAAAGAGAATTCCAATGAGTCATGTTGATATTGTTGCCGGATGCAGATGAAGTTCTTTTGGACTGTGCCATGTGTTGTGTTGTGTGTCACGTCACATGTGTATTCATACCTCCAGAGTAAGTTGACCTCAGTATTTGTCCAGCTCTTCCATATTTCTGATGACCAACACTTTGGCTTGTTCCGGTGTTCCATTGAGTTTAATGAATACTTTGCAGTTGGTGGTCCATGTATTTTGAATTTTTCCCTGTTTCTTCAAGTAACGTGCTTTCCTGGCAATGTCCGCATTTCTTTTTATCAGATGTTCGTTCATGAAGACATCGGATCCTTTCAGTTTCCTTCCTTGTTTTAACAGTGCTGTTTTCTGTTTTCTGTTTGCAAATCTCACAATGATGGCTGGTTTGTTACTGTCATTGGACCATATATACTTACAATACATAGTTTTTTGTTCAATATTGATAGTTTAATAATTAGAAATCTACCCTCTGGATCTATAACTGTATCGAGTACTGTAAAATTAACATTTTTATGTATTAAAATTGCTACTCCCCGTTGTCTAGAATTATAACAGGCTGCAAACACGTTAGGGAACTCAGGTGTTTTAAGTTTGTTTAAACCTGTGACAGGTCTGTGAGTTTCTTGTAATAAAACAACATCTGCCTGTAGTTTTTTAAGCTGGTTAAATATCTTTAACCTCTTTCCTCTGGTGCCAGCTCCATTTACATTCCATGTGACAAACCTCAGCATGCCCATAATTGTGTGTGTATGTCTAATGATGTACGCTGGGTGTTTCGTTTAGACAGGTGGAGAGCGGGGGGGCTAGGAGGAGGAGTTGGCCGTCCGACTGCGGTCTGGAGTGTGGGGCCTCCCTGCTGCTGCGGAGTCGGGGCGGTCTGCCTCCCCCCACCGCAGGGAAAAGGGTAACACCACCTGGGTCTGGGTGCAGTTCCCCCCTCCAGGGGCAAGGGTACCTAGACCCGGTTCGCAGAGTACGTTTGGGGAGTGTGATCGTGTGTACAGCGTCTCTTTATGTCTGTCTCCACGTTGGTTGAGTGTGGAGTAAGTGCATATGAGAGCATGAGGGTGGGAATGGATGTTTGTATCTGTGTGTGCCTGTATTTCTGTGTCTATATGTCAGGTTGGGTGTCAGGCGCCACCTCTCTGGGGACACCTTAGCCCCTCCAAGGTTTGGAGGCCTATCTCCCCCTACCACCACTTCCCCTGCCAGTGGCGGACTCCCTCAGACATCGGTGCGTTGGTGGTTCTTTGTGTCCGGGGGTGGGCGCCCAGGTACACACCAGCTCACTCCTTGGCAGCCGCTTATCGGGGCCTGGAGCCTGGGGCTCGCTCGGGCCACTTCGGAGGTGGGGTGCCCCCGGCCTCTCGGCCTGGGGCTCGGTCACTCAGGCACGGCTGGCTGCCGGCGGAGCTCACGGGCGCGTCACTGCAACTCCCCCTGGCTTCTGCTCCGCGGCTGCTGGGTGAGCCCTCATCTGGGACTCTCCTCGGCTCTTTCTGGGACAGTGGCGCGGCTGCCCCTCTGTTGGTCTTCCTTGGTCTCTTGTGTTCTGGGGGCCTCTGGATGTCTGGAGTTTTGATCTCCTCCATACCTGCTTCATGCCCTGGAGGACGGGGCTGTGGCCCCCCCACACCCTCTAGCAGATCATTACATGAAGGAACCTTTTAAAAAACAAAAAACAAGCACGTCCATGCTCACAGGTGTACACACGGGTGATCACACCCACAAACTACACCCTTTTTGGCTCCTACCTCAAAGCACACTGTGTTCTGTTGATCTTATGTGCTGCACAATAATGTTTAATATTTAGTATTTACTGTCATATTCCCATATATCATTGTGATGTTGTTTATTCTATTACTCTTGTTCTCTTCTGCTTGTTTTCTTTTTTCTTTCTCAGCAGGTGATCCAGGTGATTGATATATGCATTTTTTTTCTTTTTTTCTTCTTTTTTTTCTTTTTCTGCTCATTCTGTTGGTTTTTGCCCTTCTCCCCCATCCCTCTTCTCTTTCCCTCTTTCTTTCTCCCCTTCTTTCCCCCAGTCAAGTCTGTCCCGTATTCAGTAAGTGAAAATAAAATAAACAATAAAAGGTGAATCAAATGGACCATTACGGCAAGGCTGGGATGGTCAATTTGGTAAAGTAAATACCACCCGTTAGGCATCTTTCTTTGCCTTTAGACAACAATTCTGATGGCAAAAGAGCCAAACGGGACAGGCAAAAAAAAAAAAAAAAGAGAATGTGGAAACATCCCTTGTTTGTAAATAGAAAGAGAGAGAGAGAAAAAAAAAGTGTAGTGAGAGGCTCCATAAGTCTGACTATGTGTGTGAATATTCACTAATATGAACAAGCGTGGCTTGTGTTATGTGTCCTGCAAGTCTGTGCGTGCTGTGAGGCTGTTGTGAATGTGCTGCCGTTGAGCGGATGTGTTTGCGTGATTGTGGTGTGAAAATATGGAGAAATAGAGGGTGTTGTTTGTAGGTGAGTGGGGAAGTAGGTGATCACAGCAGTGAAAGACAAGAGAAAGAAAGAAACCACATGAACTGTGAGCAAAAACAAAAAAAAAAGAAACGAAACGGAAACATTCCAATTAAAGTAATGACGGAGGGTGACGGCGTTATATCTGCTATGACATCATATTGATATTACTAGGTTAAACCCATGTTAAAGGAGAAAGTGTGAATGAATAAGAAAAGAGTGTAGCGGGTTCTTATCTGGAGTGCAGTCAATATAACCACGGTGTGGTGCCGGGGTCGCGGTAGAGCTGTCCGTCCACGTAGAGCCGGTCCACGGCGATGACAGCACGGGAGCCTTTCTGGATGAAGCTACGTCGAACTGGGAACAGGACCTTGCGTCGTTCCAGGATCTCTTTGGGGAACTGGTCGTTCACGCTGAAGTCCGTTCCTTTCAGCTCTCTGCCGCGACTCTTCACCTGTTCCTTCTGTTTGAATTGACCGAATTTGGCCACAATAGGCCATGGTCTCCCGGTCCGCAACCTCACGCCCCCCAAGCGATGTACTCTATCGAAGTCGATGTTCTTTACGGTGTCCTCCGGCAGCTTCAGGTGGATTTTGATGAAGCTTTTCACCGTTGCCTCCGCGTCCTCTCCGGCAGATTCTGGAATACCAGAAAAAACAAGATTATCTCTCATGCTACGGGCTTGTAGATCGATAACGGACTCTTTTATTTTTTTATTTTCAATGTTTAGCTGGGTCACATTATCGGTGAGAGATTTGACCGACTCCCGTAGCGTGGTATTTTCAGCGGCAAGCATTTCCACCTGCTGCTGGCTGAATTCCAGGGATTCTCTCAGAGATTTAAATTCCCGGTGTAAAATCTCCACCAGGGACAGCCTCGCGTCGAAACTGGACAATCGCTTGTCGATTGACTCCAGGATGTCTGCGATGTCTTTGCCGGCAGGCGATGTTGTACCGGGGGAGTCTGCCGGGCGACATCTCTTCGATGACGGCGTCTCAATTTTGGCCGGGGAGGATGCACTCTGGGCCTTCTTCATTACTAAATCTTGAAAACAGTGGTCGATGTATTCTTGGAGAGCGTCTAAACTCTCCCCGTTGTCCTCCAGGGTGTTGGAGATGATAGAACAGATGTTGTTAGTTATATGACAATTGATTAGTATATTTGGTAATACTGAAGCTTGAAAAACCTTTGTTAATCTCTATGCTACCATTTGCTTTTTTTCCGCCAATTCTCCGGCGTCTGACGTCACCTACAACATGGGTCGCTTACCTTACTTGTCACTTCCGTCACTTACCGTCCTCCTCCTAATTACTAACATTTTGCACAAGTGTTAACGGCATGTTGGTGTGCTGGTGATCCTCCTCAACTGGCTGGTACTTTTTGAAGGCCTTGACAAAACTGAGTCATTGTCCATGACAGTTGATGGTATTTTGCGGAATATGTCGTAGCATGAGTGAATGTCGTCCAACTCAACAGCAATATTGTCATGAGTATAACAACTTCTGCATGCCAGTGCTGCTTTCCCATGTTTCATGGTGTGTGGATTTATCCAGTGTACCATTACACAAGATAGCTTTTATTACGTTCAGTCCAGATGTCTGCTGTCGTAGAGACATAGTCTACTCCTCAAATGTCTTTCTGAGCTCGAATTTAATTTTAGCATAATTACTGTCTATGTATTTGGAAATAGTCTATCTACATGGCAGGCCTACTCCTCCTCTTGCTGGTATCTTGGCAATAAGAGACTTGAAAGAATCTGACTCGTGTGTTGATAATGGCGGCATGTTCCAGTAACTGAAAATTTTTAATGCCATTATTCTCATCACAGCCGATATCACTCTCAGGGACCTTCCTTTCTTAATGTGTTCAATGCTTTTTTTTCCCCGTGCCACATTTCATTATTACACATAATTTATGGACATCTATAGTTTAATTTCTTTGCATGTGTGGATTGGATGGGTTGTTACCGACACCTGGTGGGAATTCCATGTCAGAAGCATCTGTTTTAGAAACTGCATTAAGTGTGGTGAGAATGACATTTCAGAATGACAATGAGAATGACAGTCCACATGCCTTCTGTTGACTTCCATATATAAACCAGGGTTTGCCTCCTTTCCTGTCCGAAAAGCTACAGACGTTGGTAAAAGAAGAGCAACATACTGTAGATGATTGCATAGGAAAGCTAAAGAACTCATCAAAGCAGACTATTTCCTTAGGGATCTACTCTAACAGAATTGTTCTTTTTATATAGACATCTTTATATAGAATCTGTTTAGTTACCCTGTTAGTGTTTGTCAAGTCTTCCGTCGTGATGATGAAAAGACTTTGTCTCTGTGGGTCAAAGACTTTGAATAAAATGCACACACGCCCATTACATGCAGCCACACATAACATGTGCGCTGCATTTGACATTTTCATTTAATTAGCAGTTACCATGCAACTAAACACAGCTCCCAACCACTCTGGCAGGAAACAGTAGCCTGATTATAAGCTTCATTGTGAGTCACACATAAAACACATTTTCATTCAACGTAGTGATCACAAATAAAAGTCATCAGATGATAAAACAAATAGAGCACGGTGTGTATTATGGCATCCAAAGAGTTATGGTTTCATCTGACCACACCGCATTCTCCCAGTAAATCACGAGCCTGTTTAAACGTTGTTCAGTAAACTTTAAATGTGCTGTCTTTGCCTATTTCTGGTTTTATTAGATCGATGCAGTGAAAAGTGACAGGAAAGTGGAGGCAGGATTAAAGAAACGTTGTCCCCGCCCCGGTCCCCAAAGACAGACCCAATAGCTAATATGCTGTTAAAGGTACGTGAAAGCATTAACTCCAAAATAATTGCTGGTCAAAATAATAAACAAAAAAAGCTGTTCCAAAAAAGTGCTACCTGCATGAAACAAAACCAAACACAAACACTATTTCTAACTCCCAATTTTAATAAACAAGAGAAACTGTATGAAAAATGATCACCCTTTCTGCTTCAGTGCTTATTTACACAGGGACAAGAGTATTTACAACACTGTATACAAAACCTAATGGTTCTCATAAGATGCACACAAAACTGAGTGTTTGGATGCTGAGGACAGGTCTGCTTCTGCTGCCAACTGCTGCCAGGAGAACAACTGCTAGAGACAGGGTTTTTAAAATTGCCAGTTGGTAGTGGGCACCAATCAGCAGCTGCCAGGTCAACGCCAGCCCAAGACAGCTCCCCAATCAGAAGGAGGCCCTGCAGAGACACTTAAAGACACAATCCAGACACATTGATCCAAAATGTGGCCAGGGACTTAACACGTGCGCATACAGGCCATGGCGGTTGAGTTCATTACCTATTCTTTTCTTTGAAAAAGTTGTAGGACTGCTTTCTAATTACAGAAAGCAGATTTGTCAGCTGCTTATCATTTTCCTTTCAAGCACATTCCAAAGATGCTCTGCTTGACTCAGATCAGGTGACTGTGGGTGCAATTGGAGTACAGCGTTTTTCCAATCATCTTTTGTCCAATTTTGGTCCAAAATGTAGCCTCAGTTTCCTGTTCTTAGCTGACAGTGTAGTTTTATGTTGCTCTAGCCCACCTCTGCTATGTTATATGTTTTGTGTGTTCATTGATGATTTTCTAAATAACCTTTTTGTAGTTGATTGAGTTTCTTTTTCCTTCTTATCAGCCAAACATAATACTTCTGACTAATGACTATGTTTGTTGAAAAAAAGCGAAATAGCTGTCTTCCTTCTCTCACCCCAACCGGTCGCAGCAGATGGCCGCACCTCTCTGAGCCTGGTTCTGCCGGAGGTTTCTTCCTGTTAAAAGGGAGTTTTTCCTTCCCACTGTTGCCAAAGTGCTTGCTCATAGGTGGTCATATGATTGTTGGGTTTTTCTCTGTATCTATGAAGCGCCTTGAGGCGACTTATGTTGTGATTTCACGCTATATGAATAAAATTGAATTGTGCTAACCACGGTGGCACGGTGGTTAGCACTGTTGCCTCACAGCAAGAAGGTCCTGAGTTCAATTCCACCATCAGGCCGGGGTCTTTCTGTGTGGAGTTTGCATGTTCTCCCTGTGTTTGCATGGGTTCTCTCCGGGTACTCCGGCTTCCTCCCACCGTCCAAAGACATGCAGCTTGTGGGGATAGGTTAATTGGATAATACAAATTGCCACTAGGTGTGAATGTGAGTGTGAATGGTTGTCTGTCCTTGTGTGTTGGCCCTGTGACAGACTGGCGACCTGTCCAGGGTGTACCCTGCCTCTCGCCCTATGACAGCTGGGACAGGCTCCAGCGCCCCCCGCGACCCTGAAAAGGATAAGCGGAAGCGAATGGATGGATGAATTGAATTGAATTGAATGAGCAAGAAAGTGCAGGAGGGGCAGGTGAAGTAGCCATGGTGCTAACGAGTCGGCTACGAGCTAAGCTAAGCTAGCGAAACAGTACAGAGACAGTGAGTGAATACTTTGGCTATAAATTGGGTAGTGAGTACACAGAAAGTGTGCTTCGGATGAAGCACGTGAAGATTATACTATGAAAAAGAATGTATTTAAAAGTTGTTAATTTAAATTGCTAAGCAAATAAGCTACTCAGAAACACCACTGTGTTTGAGCAGGAACAGGAAGTGGTACTCTACCGCAGAGCGCGCGAACACCAAGTGCCAGGCTGGTCGGCAAACTGAAGTGGGTCCAGTAATGAGCTTCCCAGGGGCCGAAGCTGAGCTAGGACCAGCCGCTCCAGGGTCTTCATCAGGTGCGATGTCAAAGCCTTCGATCTGTAGCTGTTGATGTCCTTGGGACGTCTTTGGCATTGGTGTTCAGAGCTGTGGGACTCTCCCCAGCCTTAGGCTCAGGTTGAAGATGTGCGCATTCACCACACACAGTTGACAGGACAACCCTTGAGCTGATGCCATCTGGACCTGCTGCCTTCCTGGTTCTGATCCTCCTCGGTTCCCTCCAAACCTGGATGGTTGAGAGAGACAGGCTGGAGTCGTGTGTTGGTTGTGTGCTGGATGCTGTGGTTGGGTGTGAGGAGTAGTGAGCAGAGGAGGTGTGTAGTGGCTGAGGTGTCAGAGGTGGAACAGCAGCAGTGGGGGTGGATGAGTCTGCAGCCGATGTTGAAGACTGCCTTCTGGATGAATCAATCTGTTGAAGAAGTGAAAAGATAGGAAGTCCATAAAAATACTGTGATTATGCCAAGATTCTATTTCAATTCAATTCAATTCAATTTTATTTACATAGCACCAAATCACAACAACAGTCGCCTCAAGGTGCTTTATATTGTACAGTAGATTGTACAATAATAGATACAGAGAAAAACCCAACAATCATATGACCCCCTATGAGCAAGCACTTTGGCGACAGTGGGAAGGAAAAACTCCCTTTTAACAGGAAGAAACCTCCGGCAGAACCAGGCACATGCTGTGGAAGAGAGACAGAGATTGATAACATGTATGATTCAATGCAGAGAGGTCTATTAACACATAGTGAGTGAGAATGGTGACTGGAAAGGAAAAACTCAATGCATCATGGGAATCCCCCGGCAGCCTACGTCTATTGCAGCATAACTAAGGGAGGATTCAGGGTCACCTGGTCCAGCCCTAACTATATGCTTTAGCAAAAAGGAAAGTTTGAAGCCTAATCTTGAAAGTACTCTAGGAACAACAAGTAGGCCTGCAGAGCAAGAGCGAAGTGCTCTAATAGGGTGATATGGTACTACAAGGTCATTAAGATAAGATGGGGCCTGATTATTTTAGACCTTGTATGTGAGGAGCAGGATTTTGAATTCAATTCTGGATTTAACAGCGAGCTGATGAAGAGAAGCCAATACAGGAGAAATCTGCTCTCTCTTTCTAGTCCCTGTCAGTACTCTTGCTGCAGCATTTTTGATTAACTGAAGGCTTTTCGGGGAGGTTTTAGGACATCCTGATAATAATGAATTACAGTCGTCCAGCCTGGAAGTAATAACATGAACTAGTTTTTCAGCGTCACTCTGAGACAGGATATTTCTAATTTCACTGTTAGTGCTGCTCGCAAAGTAGCTTCAAATTGTTATAATTATGTAAGTTTCTTCCTGAAAAAATGGACATCAAAGTCATATTTGCAGTTTCAGCTCCAGTCAGGGCAACGGCGTAGATTTGGCATGGACAGAAGGGACATGTCCCCACCAATATCCAGCGATTACTGAATTGTCCCCACCAATAATTTGATCTCTTTGAGTAAAGAAAAACAAACCCGATAGAAAGGTGAAAAAAAAACCGATCTGTCAACGTCTCATTCACCCAGCGGTGCAGAAAGAGTTAAATTACGGTCTCTACCGGAGTCCAACCTCATGTGACAAAAATGGCCAATGTGATTGGCTGTGACTTTCAGGGAGCTCTATCTAGTTTTAGCAGCAGCAACCCTGTGCTGCAACGACCTGCAAGGAGGAGAGGAGGATGGCTGCAAAAAGGAAGAACCTGGATATAAGAAAGTATTTTTCAAAGAGACCTGTAAGTTACTTAAAGTCAACTTTACTCGTAAAATGTGTACGTCATAATAACATTGCAGGCTATGCTAGGCTTTGGCCTAGCATAGCCTGCATAGCCCACGTCAGTCTAAAATTAACGTTAACCATGAATAACGTGTTTTGGAAACTAACTGCACAACAGGCAGCACTGTTAGTTCTCTCAGTCTCAGAGCAGCATTTCTAATTTTGATTGTCAGAGAAAACGGCAGCTTTGAGCAGCCAGGATATTAGTTTACAGAGGCCGTTAGAATTATATGTCTAACATTAAAATGTTGGTGACACAATAATTTCATTCTAATGGCACTGACATATTCATAGGGTTAATTTTTGAGACAAAATATCGTGAGGTAGTCATGATTTTGCAAATATTCCACCTTGTAGTGCAGTTTGCACAAATTGTTTTAAAAATGCATTTACCCTACAAACATTACTGACGAGTCAAGATCTGCACAAAGTGACAGAAACACTGAAGCAGCTCCACATTTTATTCTTATTGTCATGTATTTCCTATTTGTCAGGTGACAGAAGAACCAACACAAAGCTCAGAGAGTGATGGTGACACAAGATCACAGGTGGAATTGGATGATGACTTGGTGGTTCATTACTGTATTTGAAGCACATGTGTGACTGCATGTATGTGGAGTATCTCACTGTTATTCATCAGGTGACAGAGGCAGCTCTGCCATGTTGTAGCTCGGACAGAGGTGAAGAGGCGAGGTCACAGGTGACTGACTGATGGTTTGGTGCTATAGATTAACTAGTATTTATTATCATGACAATTGGTTAGGCTGCTGATGTAAATTGATTCATTAGTGTACATTTGACAAAGAATCTGAATTGACATGTCTCACTTTTTTTATGGCAGGAATCAATGTGTCATTTTATCAGTTGGCAATATGTCCTAGTGCAGTCAGAGGGAAGAGCCAGGGCCAAAGGCACATCAAGCACACAATAATAATTTTGTAGTAATCTTAGATGAGTAGTTTTATGGACAAAAACCACCAGGTCATTCAGTGTTCCCTTAGTGCTAAATGTATAACAGATGTGGATGTACTATAACTGAAGTAATGTTGTTAAGTCCTTAAAGTCATATTCTTTTATTGTCATGACTCTATTTGAAGCTATTTTTATTTTTGTATGTTACCTGATTTATGTGGAATATGGCTGAAGTAAACTAAAGCCTAAAATACTTAATCATTTGTTTAATAATAATTTAACATTATATAATTCACATATAAAACTATGAATTGTAATTTTAAATGGTTTAAAAGCATGTAGAATACGATATGTAGGCAAGTATATTTTTCCTTTTTTATCAAGAAGCAAAGACAAAAAGGAAGGAAAAACAAAGAAACAGTTCGGTGGTTGAATCATCCGTCCCCACCAATGCCGAAACCAAATCTACGCCCTTGAGTCAGGGTGTAACCAAGCATAAATACCGAAAGGTAAATAGCTCACCTTACTATGCCAATAGTAACTCTAAATATATCCAGACTCCAGTTCTGCTCCAATAGCCAGATAAGTGATTGATTCTCTTTTCTGTTTCTCTGTCTCCTACAGTCTCCTCCAATCTCTCCTGCTCACAGTACAGTACTGAACAGTTAACGCAATAATAAAGGTATGATTCATTTTTCCTAAAAGATGTTATACTTTACATTGTGAATGCGCTGGAAATCTATGGCTCTTCCATCCATTTAGGCAATAAACAGAACTACAGAATAAAGAGAAGACTAGGTCAAAGAAATTCTGCTTGGACTATAGCAATGAAGCTTTACTGACCACACCAATTTCTTTGCTTTAAGGATACAGAATATAGAAACATTTTCAGCAGGGAAATAAAAGATGAACAAATCCACAACTCTTATTAAAATGAAATAAAGTTAATGCCCCAATGCTGCAAAGAATTATCCTTGCCTGAGAATCTGATTCAACATTTCCCTCTAATATGGTAGTTATATCGAATATCACATGAAGCACTCTCAATTGAAATCTTCCTTATGTGGACAATAATGACTTTCCTCCTTAAATCCAATTTAAGAGCCTCTAATGGCTCCATAATGTTTCCCACATGGCAAATTAACAGCTTTGCATGAGGCTGTGGCACAGAAAAGAGACACTTTTACTCATTTTTTAAACTCAGCGATTTGCCTTTTCTCCACAGGAAAAAAAGAAAAACACATGAGGGAGGCTAACATATCTAAGAAAAAAACATGTGCAATTATTATTAATATCACTCCACACTCTAGGGTTTATGACACATTGCTTAAATATTAGCTTTTACAGGCAATATTGTGTGCTATAGTGCATTAACGTCATGGAGGCAAAAAGTCTTGATCCGAAAGATCCTATGTGTTTTTGATGTGTTTTTTATTCTCTTTTCAACAGTGCGTAATATTACAATCATATGTGACTCTTCTCTGGAGCACTTTCATCTTTATGGCAAGTGAAATGACTGATCATATCAGTTCATACTGATTTCTATCACACTCAATAACAGAGGGAAGCAGTAAGTCCAGCATTACTGTGTTATCAGGCTTCACACCCATTCTGTGCTTTCATTTCTGCAAGGCATCACTCTGTACTGCTCAGGAGGTGGACTTTTAATGCTAAAAACACCAGAGAAGGTGAAAGGTTGCCTTGTACCAACAGTTTTGCTAAACATTGCAATATCTACAGTGCTTGGAAGGTTATTTTTAAAATGTATTCCACTACAGATTACAGAATACATGCCCCAAGATGTATTTGTAACGTAATACGTTACGTTACTCAATCAGAGTAATGTATTCTGAATACTTTGGATTACTTAATATATTATCATGCTTTTTACAACTACATGAATGTTCTATTGCTATGTGATTTATTACTATTACTTAAGGATACTCGCCATACCAACACCAACTAGATTTAAATCTTGATATAAATGAGTAACAGTAGGTGGACATTAGGTAAGGCTGCACTTTTTGCAGCGATCTCGTATAGAAAACTATTCTGTGTGTATATAAAACAGGTCCGCGGCCCCGAACCTTAGTAAAGGGACCTCTGGCTAATATGTCGGGTTCGTGTCGGGCTCATAGCTGAAAACTAGCTTTACTTTGTTGTCTGGGTCGACTTTGCAAGCGAGAGACAGAGAGAGGCGTTGAAAGGCTGCTGCAACAGAACTTATTGTTTTGGAGGAGAACACGGTGTACAGTCGAGTCTTAATAGCTTACTTACAACTGGGCTCGTCAGGCACTCTTTTTGGGTGCAGTGGTTATTATTATATTTACATGCTTCCAGCTCCCGTTTCTGCTCCGTGACAACTCGTACTTTTCCACTCTCCTTTTTTCCCCTCCCTCGCGCTCACAGACACATAATGGGTATGGCAGTCCATTCTCCCTGCAGCACGGACTACAGTGTGTCCATCCTGTCCTGGGGCCTCCTCCCAGTGGGAGGTGGAACACCTCAACCAGGAGGCGCTCAGGAGGTATCCTTGTCAGATCGCTGAACCACCTCAACTGGCTCCGTTCAATGTGAAGAAGCAGCGGCTCTACTCTGAGCCCCTCTCAGATGACTGAACTACTCACCCTATCTCTCGTTCGCAGCCAAATGTGAAGCAGTGGGAATGAGAATCAGCACCTCCAAATCTGAGGCGGTGGTCTTTGGCCGTAAAAGGGTGGAGTGCCCACTTCAGGTTGGGAACGAGTTCCTGCCCCAAGTGGAGGATTTTAGGTATATCGGGGTCTTTTTCATTGTCTATTGTTGTGAAGAGGGAGCTGCGTGTAAAAGCAAAGCCCTCAATTTACTGGTCGATCTACGTTCCTACCCTTACCTATGGTCACGAGCTGTGGGTAGTGACCGAAAGAACAACAACGTGGATACAAGCGGCGGAAATCGGCTTCCTCCAAAAGGTGGCCATGTGTGTGTGGACTCAAGTGCAGACACAGATGAAGGCAAAACTGACGTGGATACAGTGTTTTATTTACAGTGACTTATTTGATAACAACAAACAGTAATTTTGCAAGAAATTCAGAAAGCTATGAACTATGAACTGTGAGCTAGAAAATTATGAACTATGAGACAAAACTTTGTAACGTGAAACCTAAACTGTGAGCTATAGCTAGTGTCATAATCGGACTGTCCTCCCCGGACAACCTGCCTGTTATATGTGTGTGTGTTTCTCTCCCTTTTCCGACCTGCTCATCTGTGCATTTGTTTATGGAAGTTCGTGCTTTCCGGAAAAGAATCAGCCAGGCGGCCTCCAACCCAGAAGCAACCCTGCATGAAGCTGGATCACCCGCACTTAATTTTTCTGCCAGCTACCTCTAAGCTTCCTTCAGCTTGGGTAGAAGTATTTAACGGTGTGGTCCGGCGACAGTCAGCGCTGGATTATTACTCTAAGCCAGTAGTGTCAATGAGCTCTGTGTTGCAGTAAGGTTGTCGGCTAGGAAGCCTACTCACCTGTCGTGTGTTGTTTTCTGGGACGAAGTGGACAGTTGGGGAGCACAAACACAGTCGCTGGATATCACGGATGGAGTCGCAGCAGGAATTGGGAGAAAAGCACTGTTTGGACTTTACACTTTGCTTATTCTGTGGATTATTGGGCACTGTAAATAAACGCACTGTTTTGCAATGAGAAGAGTTCTGCATTCTGTGTCCTCTCTTTCAGCAAACCATGACAGAATAATCCAGCCAGCCATGGACTCAGCTGACTCTACCCTGCTTCCGGGGGTAAAAGGGAGGGGATCACATTTAATTGGTTATAGCACAGGGTCAGAAATATAAGTCCCAACATGTGTGGTATCCACAGAAACCTCTGAATCTCAGCTAAAATCTCATATAAACTATTTCTACAACCACCAAACACAACGAAAACAAGCCATGATTAAAATAACAGTTACGTAAATGTGCACAAGTTCACTAAACAAACAAAACCAAACCAAAAATTCTTCAGAGTTCATGTAACCGGCTAAAAAAAAAGGCTAGGTATGTTCCAGAGCTATCACTGATTCCAAACACCAAGTTTTACCACGGTCTGACTAAAATTCACTGAAAGAGCCGCAAAAGAAAACCACAAAAACACATACAGGCGCAAATGCGCAAAGACAGAAATTGGCTTACTGTCCCGATTTCCCCTTTTATTTTCACTGGTAGCCGGTAGCCTCATGATTATCAGCAGTTACCACGGCTAACTAGCTGCATCAGAGCCATCAACAACTTCCATTTTAGACCTACCTACAGACACATGACTGGACAGATGCCACATGCAGTAAATTTGGTCCCACCTGGGGTTTGGCCTTGTAACATCTGATTGGTTGAATTAACGTGAATGTGTCTGTGAAGGTTCTCAGTCATCCAGGTCATCATAGTCTAAGGAGCTTGGAAAGAAAAGCGTCTGGATTTCTGTAAGTTGCTTGAAGACGTTTCACTTCTCACCTCTCCTCTTTGAGATCCCTTCCCAGACGCCTTAACGCCCACTCACATCCTGGGCCATCTGACCTCAGGAAATCACATGATAGGGTGGGGGCTAGGTTTCACAATGAGCTCACTCGAAACCTTGGCTGATTGTAACCTACACCCTTTTTCACACCTTGGCTCATGTGATTAGGTAGAGCAGAGCTTCTCAAAGAGCCACTGCAGGGGGGGGGCGCGGTATGAAAAGGGGAAAAACAAACAAACGCTTGGACACTGCTAGCACGGGGCGGCCACACAAACACAAAGCAGGAGATGAAGCATAGCTGAATATGTTTCCAAACCAATTTCATTCTAAGCCAATGACTAGAAAATATGATGAAGCATGTCTTCCCTTTGGCTTCATCTGCACAAGTGCCAAGGTAGGTCTCCCCTGCATAATTGGTTTTCCCTTCGTCGGGAGCACACGCTGGGCTGTCCAAATCACGGAGAAACAGTATCCCACATTCTTGATTTTTAGTTCACAAACACTTCTTGTAATGACTAACTACTCCTGACATTTTGGAGATGTTAGCTCTTTATACAGTAAAGTTACAGCGGGATCCAAATAATATCAGGCTGATCCTGTCACAGTTTGTTCTCCTGGTTCAAATCCCGGACAAACAGGATCCCACAGATGTTTCCAAACGCCAGATCTGAATGAGGGTGGGGAGGTTAAATTTCGGGTAGCGTTAGGGTTGCCAACTCCCTGAAAAATAAATAAGGGACACCTCGTGGCCAGGGCCGGGCGACCCAGTTGTCTTCACCCTTCCTAGCTCTTTTTTTTGTGTGTGAAATCATTTTTTTAACCATTTGACTTGAAGTTGATTTAAGTAGATATATTCTACTTAAATCATATTCTATTCTTTGTGATATGAACACATGTGAAACAAATGATCATTTAGCCATTTATTTTTAGCTCAAAATGACAACATTAACACAGTAAAACAGGTCTCTTTCTTAAACAGAAGCCTGTCATGCTTAACTTTTGAGAATATAAGTAAATCTTTCTTTAAAAGAACTCTGTCCTGCTTAACTTAAAATAATAGAAAACAATAGAAAGAAAAATATTCTTGTAACTGTGCACATATAGTGCATTTACTACAATTGGCTTCAGTTGAGGTATTATTTCTGCTTTTCTAATGCTAATCAGCTGCTCCTGTTTGTACACTCGCTTGTTCCCATGATTACGCATCTTAATTCATCATCATTATTCATCTATGTATTACTTTTATGTATTAGTCATCTATTTGTTGTAATCATCTATCCTTGCAGTTGTTTATTACACAAAATAAGTTATATTATCACACTTCTGGCCACATAGCCCTGATATTCACTGCACATGCCCATATTAACGTTTTCCAGCCAGGTGTTTTCCTTTTCCCATTCTTCCCTTTCTCTGAGGGGAACAAACATTGCTGCTCTAATGCTGGGCTTACACTGTGTGGTTTTAGGCCCATTTTGAGACGATTTTTGAGTCGTGCGACCGATTTGGTGATCGGACCGATTTTGGCCTTCATCGTGCGTCGTGTAGTATATGTGGGGTAAAGAGAAGTGATTAATACCTCACGACCAGCTCCTGATCATCAATCGCTCGTGAGGGTGTCACCGCAGCTGCTCACACTGCTCACGCGCAAACACGTAAACGTCGGTGAAAAAGATGGAGAAGCACGGCTGTGCAGCGTGTGATCTGGACACAAGCGATGGAGGCACAACTTGTAGAACTTTGGAAAGCTCATCCGAGCCTTTTCGATGTGGCCTCACAAAATTATCACGACCACAACAACCATGAAAATAGTTGGATCTACACTGCTGCTCATTCACAGCTGCCTGATCATGTTTTTCATTAGCAATTTAGCAAAGTTGATGGTGGTGGTGTGTCTGTGTGAGTGAAAGACAGAGAGAGAGAGCGACAGATTTTCTGTTATAACCTTCATTTTATGGAGGCACAGTGTGAGCTCTCAGGTCGCATCAGAGCATCGGGCGGTATAGTGTGAGACCCTGCATCGTGACCTATGAACTTCTAACCCCTGCGAGTCAATCGTGCAGTTTGAGCAGGAGCTGAATAACGTGACTGAAAAAAATCGCACAGTGTATGTCCAGCTTTAGGTGTACTGTCGTCCGAGACTTGCACCGCAGTGTCGGCATTTGTTTCCCTGTTGGCCATGCTTCTTGTTGTGGTCATCTGTTGTCTTCCGGTATTTTCTCCGTAAACGACCTTTCCTCGACCAATGAGATGAGCGGTAATCTGAATTGTCATAAGTGTGCTGTCAGCTCATTGGTCACAAAGCAGGAGAGGGGCTGGGAATTATGTTTTCAAACAAAGTGTTAATTCCATTAAAAGTTATAGACTACTTTTGATTCTCACTGTATTACGGGACAAAGTGCGTCCCTTATTAGCTCAATACGGGACGTGTACTTTTGTTTCTAAATACGGGACGATTCCATTTTTTAAGGGATGGTTGGCAACCCTAGGTAGCGTTGAGGTAGTTGCCATGTTGCAACTAGCTTAGCTTCTGTCTTGCTAGCTTGCGCTGCGCTCAGTGGATCTGCACTCGACAGTGCAGCCTAGGCGGAGTAGTCGAACGCAGATCCACTGAGTGCTCAACCCAGACAGCATCGTCAGAAGAAAAGTTGATAAAATAAATTAAAAATGTTGTATTGTTTGATACATATGCGTACCGAACCGAAAGCACTGTATCAAACAGTTCAATATCGATACGAGTATCGTTGCACCCCTAATATATATACATATAAAAGTATGTTTAGGCCTGTTAATAAATTAAATCCTTTCTGCTCTTTAATACCTAAAAAATTCAACTGCCATGGTGTTCCGTGTGTGCCAGAATTGGACATTTTTGTACAACGTCTAGATACTCATGTATTGACAGTGCTGTAATTTTTCACTGTTTCACTTTAGAAACATAAATCTTTCCACAAATGATATTTATATGTTGGTTACTGAATTTCTGGAATGAAATGTGTAAAAGGGGGGTCCAGGTCAGCCTGTCTCAGTAACTTTGACACAGTAATATCTGCTGCAATATTTACACCTCTGATGAAATTTCACAAGTGTTAGCTTTATGATGCCAATATTGTATACACAGAGTTTGTAATTGCAGAGAAATACTCAATTAATTTTGGGCATTTCATTTTTGAACAGGAAGCTCAAAAATCCTTTGGGGCTTAACAGGTATGTTGGTTTCTACACAAGGAGCTACTGTGGGGCCACAGCAGTCTTCTCCCTCTTTAGACTCGGCTGCAGCCTTTCCACTTCCTCCCTCCTCTGCTCCACCACTTTCCACACCTTTCCACCACTTTCCACCATTCAAGTCTAATTGGTTGGAGTCCGTCGTCTGTCAAAACCTCCTGTTATGGCGTTTCATAAAGAACAAGAATCTAATAAAGCTTTTGTACAGTACTCTGTATAATGACCTTCATCATCTTCCCCGACAATATTCATGCTTTCTTTGCATTCATTTTAAATGTGTGAATCTGTAAAATCTGCATATCATGCCTTATTTGGCTGAAGCTCTAGATCACTGCTATTATTTTATGTTAAATAATAATAATAATAATAATAATAATAATAATAATAATAATAACATTCATAGTTGATCAATTTAGCTTTTACCTTGCACACCAAAGCTGTCTTCACGATAATTAACCATTCCAGTGATGCTACATGACAACTCAGGCTGAGGCATTAATGGATATGTAGGTTGATGAACACCAGCATATTGGATACCACTAACAGCCCAATATAACATGATGAATTGGGTGAATTGTGAAGGCAAGCCAATTAGATACTCATGCTCAGACAAAATGGATGTTCTGCCTTGTAATGAAAATGAGGGGAAAAAAAACAGGTCTGTGTGTATGTCTGTGTGTAAACAGCTGTTTCAGAGGTGGGGGATGCCCGGAGTGTACAGAGTGAGACAGGATGAAGAGGAGTGGGATGAAAAAACGGGGTGCCAACTGTTAGATGTTAGTGTGAAAGTACTGAGTGAATAGGATATTAAGTGAAAGAAAAAAAGACCTCTGTCCATTGAGTGAATGACAAAAAATGGAACGAAGTAAAACAGTAAATTAGGAAAGAAGGGAAAAGTGTGAATAAAAGATAAGACAATGAAATTAAGTAAAAAGATGACGTGCACTTGGTTGCACCTAAGTCTAATTAACTCTCGAGCTCTAAAATTTAACTCTCCATCCATCCACTTCTCCTTTTTCAGGGTTGCGGGGGGCGCTGGAGCCTATCCCAGCTGTCATAGGGCGAGAGGCGGGGTCCACCCTGGACAGGTCGCCAGTCTGTCGCAGGGCCAACACGCAGGGACAGACAACCATTCACACTCACATTCACACCTAGTGACAATTTGGATTATCCAATTAACCTATCCCCACAAGCTGCATGTCTTTGGACGGTGGGAGGAAGCCGGAGTACCCGGAGAGAACCCACGCAGACACGGGGAGAACATGCAAACTCCACACAGAAAGACCCCGGCCTGATGGTGGAATTGAACTCAGGACCTTCTTGCTGTGCGGCAACAGTTCTAACCACCGTGCCACCGTGCTGCCTTAAAAGCTAACTAATTAGTCTAATAATGTTGTCCCATTACAACCATTTATTAGGCTAACATAACATTGAGCTGGGATACAGGTGACTTTGCTATATATATATATATATATATATATATATATATATATATATATATATATATATATATATATATATATAAAAATACATTTTCTTAAACACTGCTCCATCTCAGGCACTTTTCGGGAGAGGTCATTTGGGAGGTCAGATCCATGAAATACATAATGAACTTTTGGGATTGAC
Organism: Rhamphochromis sp. 'chilingali'; assembly: GCF_963969265.1. Classification (NCBI taxonomy): domain Eukaryota; kingdom Metazoa; phylum Chordata; class Actinopteri; order Cichliformes; family Cichlidae; genus Rhamphochromis; species Rhamphochromis sp. 'chilingali'. The sequence goes on along the minus strand of NC_137945.1, from coordinate 34,152,374 downwards.
TGATACCCCAGGTACTGCACACTTCATTGGGCTGAGCAGCCCATCCTGCCTCAGAGACTATAGCACCATTGCCACCTGCTGCATATGCTCCACCTAGGTGTTACTGTGAATCATGATGACATTGATGGGTGCACAGAAAGGGGCCGCAGTTCTCTGTCCATGAGGCACTGGAAGGTGGCTGGGGCACCAAACAAAGCAAGTGTGACAAATGAGTACAGCTCATATGGAGTGGAGAAAATTGTTTTTCAGAATAGTATAGAATAGCCACTTTATTGTCACTCAGAACATATATCATGTATTGGGGAATGTCAGCAAATTGCTGTTGCAACTCTGCAATATCTGTTCTCTGGGCCAGTGAGAGATGGTCATCACTGAGGAACAGGGTGGGACAGACTCCCTCCATGCCTTTTAGATTGAGGTTGAGGTGGTAAACCTGTGCTGCTCCTCCTCTGGATGTTCGCATAACCTCATTGTCGACATCTCCCAGTCTCCATGAAGGGTCCTTGCCAGTTGATGGATAATTAGAGGTAAAAGAAGGAAGCTGTTATAGAGCTTGCTCTCAGAAAAAAATAATTTAATGTTATGGAACTGAGTCTCGGACCTTCCTCCTAGTTTTCCTTAAGGGGGTCCAGAACCCTGCAGGGTTTCCTGCTGAAAGGAACAAAATCCTGCAGAGGCCTGGGTTACCTCTCATAATGCAAACAACAGAGGATTCAACCGCTGGACCCATTTGTGTTCATCATCACTAATGAACTTTCACCAATTTGACCTGATCTGTCAGCATCCTGCTGCTGGACATTACGTGCTACTCTTCGTTATGAAATGCACTATTTTGGGATATTGTGTTGTGTAATCTAATAGCACTAACACAAAACAACATCAGCATGCATCCCATATAACCAGCCATGGGGTTATAATGCCATGATACACACGATACCCCCGGTCCCTAATCAATGAAAGTTATGGGTACTTCTGTGCCACGTAAGGGTGAACGAGCAGACCATCAACTCTGATCATATGGTCAAGGCATGGGAAAGCCTATTCCAGCATGACTAATTGATGGTTCAGGGTCACCTGATCAAGCCCTAACCCTAAGTTTTGTCAAAAAGGAAAGGCCAATGTTAAAACTTGATACAGGGTTTGTAACATATCCAAAATGGAAGCTGGTTCTACAGAAGAGGGGCCTGATTGCAGAAGGCTATGACTCCCATTCTTTGTTTCAAAATCTCTAGAAAATACAGGTAAGCCTACTGCAACTGAAGGCTTTTCAGGGAGCTTTCACAGTGACCTGATAATAATGAGTAGCAATAGCTCACCCTAGAAGTAAGAAATATATGAGCTGTTTTTTCAGGATCACTAACTTAACTGATCATTAAGTGTGAACCGCTCCATACAAGAAAGTATTTGGGGGGTTTGCTGGTCTTAACTCTTTAGGTGTTTGTTAACATGTTCTCAGTCGTTCCAGCTGTGGACATCCTAAATCATTCACCCCAAGGTCAGGCCATGCAATAACCATGGATGGATGGATTAGCCTTCAGTTAATCCAAAATGCTGCAGCAAGAGTCCTGACAGGGACTAGAAAGAGAGAGCAGATTTCTCCTGTTTTGGCTTCCTGTTAAATCCAGAATTCAAAATCCTGCTCCTCACATACAAGGTCTTAAATAATCAGGCCCCATCTTATCTTAATGACCTTGTAGTACCATATCACCCTATTAGAGCACTTCGCTCTCACACTGCAGGCCTACTTGTTGTTCCTAGAGTATTTAAAAGTAGAATGGGAGGCAGAGCCTTCAGTTTTCAGGCCCCTCTTCTGTGGAACCAGCTTCCAGTTTGGATTCAGGAGACAGACACTATCTCTACTTTTAAGATTAGGCTTCAAACTTTCCTTTTTGCTAAAGCATATAGTTAGGGCTGGACCAGGTGACCCTGGATCCTCCCTTAGTTAGAGATGAACCGAATCAACTTTATGTGATTTCTGACGTAGTAAAATCCTACAGAAAGCATAGAGGTAGGTGCTTCTGCTAGATGTTTCTTCCTTTTAAAATGGAGTTCCCAGTTTCACCAAAATGCTTACTCATAAGGGGGATCATTATCATAGGGTATTTACCTTACAATATACAGCGCCTTGAGGCAATCATTGTGATTTGGCGCTATATAAATAAAATTGAGTTGCATTGAATTAAACAAACATCTGAAAGAGAGCAAGAATCAAAATGTTTCAGTCTGTCTCACCAATGCATAGCCCACAGCTTCCAATATCAGTATGGAGGAGAGGAAAGCACTCACGTAACGTAGTAAGAACAACAACATCATCATCATTATTCTGGCAGATCAGAAGAGGTGCACCGTGTTTCTAAAACTGAGCCTCTGAAACAAGATCCAGGTAGAAGTTAGGAAGAGGGTGATAGATTGTCTGAAACAATTATAAAAGAACAACGCTATTGACAGACAATTGGCCTCATAGTTTCTGCTTTGGTCCTCAACCTGTTGGTGAGCAGCTCTAAACACCATATTCACAACACTTTAGAGTTTGGTGAGAAGGTGAGAAATGTCTTTATGAAACAATGTTCACATATGATGTTACATCTCTCTTTACTTGTGTTCCACTTACTGAAGCGGTGGAGATTGTTCGTAAGAGATTAGAGGATGACCCCATCCTTCACAAATGGACCTCTCGCAGTGCTCACCAAGTGTGTTTGCTCTTGGAACTGTGTCTTCCTTCCATGTTTCACATACAAGAGCTGGTATTACAGGAAACATGGGTGTACCATTGGTTCCCCAGTTTCACCCATTTTGGACAATTCATACAGAGGGACCAATATATAATGTTCATTTCCAGTTTATATCTTTATTCTTGACTCTGCTGGTCTTGGTTTATATCATTTACCTTTCAAAATAATCATTATTTATCATATCCTCAGTTTATCCTCTGTCTGAGGCAAACTGTTTTAACTCCTCTCGCTTTAAAGTGGACATGGGACACTTATGTGTTCCTGTGGTGGCAGATTTCTTTTCTCATGTATTAATCAAATATTTAATCATATCACATTAGTTATAGTAATACCACTTTCTCACTTTACTATAGTAAGAGCACTCCTGTCACCAGTTTGCATGCATGTGGAATGTTAACACAGTGAGGCCATGGGAGGTAATGGGAGACGTTAAACAGATAGTGGGACTCCTTCTCCTTATCGGGGATGTAAATCTTTAGGTGACGGCCAAGCGGAAAACAAGGTCATAATTCTCTATGTGAGGGAGGAGGTATAGCCCTCCTATGAGAGGGGCCAACATGTAAGAGTTTGTGGATGTTCTTTGTCTGTGTCTCTGTATATAAGATGTAAGGGTGGTGGCCACAATTCAGAGGTGATCCTGGTGATCCACTGGGATGCTCTCTCCACATTGCAATGCGTTTACTAAACCCACTTCAAATCAATCTCACTGGGTGTGTTGCAGGTTATTGTTAGATTTTCCACAACAGAGCCTTGCTCTCAAAAACTCTGTCTGTGAAGCTGGATTTAAGAAATAAGTGCTTAAGATTAAAGTTTTTAAAATATGTTTAGCACCATCTTGTGCCAGTAAAGAATGTAATATTATTGGGTGAGACATGAGCTTAATTTAGCTAACTAGTAACAGAACCAAGAACTAAGGGGAAAACAAGGGGACTTATTACTACAAATTATTTTAAGGGGAACACTTTTAAACTGCCTTTACCTGTAACAATGAGTATTATATTAAGAACAGAGGATATACTCTCCATTTTCACTCTAAGTGATTCCTTGTTGTTTGGCTAGCTGCACTCAAATGGGAAAATCCACCTGTTAGCAGTTCAGTTTTGTAAAGCACTTTATGAATGAGGACAATGTGAAGGAGAGCGTGTTTGAGTCAGGTGACAGGTGGTTCACCTGACCGACAAGCTGGAGTCAGAAATGAATTTTTCCTCATGTGACCGGTTCCAGCACAATATACAATTTTACAATAAAAGGCCTAGACAATTAAAAAATGCCTTGTGTATGATAACTTTGGCAACCCAGGTTTAATTTTTTTAAACACTTTATATTAGTAACTTAAAACTATCATACAGGCTAGCAGCTAGGCTGTATGTAGGTGTCAGCCCCCTAGTGGCCCCAGAGATGTTACTGCAGGTATGACAGTTGCTGTACTTTTGTTTCAACTCATTCATTTGTATTTAGGTTAGTAATATTTATTTATGAAGTGGGTTTTATTTTCCATGGCAAAATAAAGCTTAATAAGCAAATCAATATAAAGAATGCCCACAATGAGTGTAAGTCATCATTGTGCATTGGAGATTTTCATAGATCACAATTCAGTCCATAGCATTCTTAAGTTTGGAAATCACTGGACGTTCAACAAAATAAGGGCTAACTGGATTTGATTAGGTATCATCTTTTTGCACTTTTTGGGAAAAGTTATCTTATCTGGGCTCAGCACATTTATATTTACAGTACTGGCAGTTGACTGATATATAATTGAGAGTTTTCACATCCCAATAACCTGTGGCACCTAAGCACATCAGAATCACGGACTCCGATCTGCAAACAAAACACGCATTCCTCCAAAGTCGCATACCCACAAATGAGATTCTGTCAATTGCCTACCTTCCACTGAGATATCACCTAAAAATATAGAGTATTTCTATGCCTGTTTTCCACCAAAACAGCACACAACGGCAGAGGAAGAAAGCAGTGCAATAACCTTTACCTTCAGCTGTCAGAAACAAAGCTCCAGTGGATTTCTACTGAACGGCAATCACATTGCTTTTTATCCTTCTCTCTCCTCTCCCTTACACACACACACACATGCTCGCTGCTCTCAAGGTAACATGAAAGGCCCTGGCAGATACAGAGACATTTTAGGGCCCTCATCTATCTCCCATGGCCAGGAGCTCTAGCGCTTAGCAAATGTCAACAGAAAATAATGCACACACAAAGGCAATCTTATTTGTTCAAGAATTGCTCTAGGTCACTGCAATTGAACCAGGCAACGAAGAGGGAGAAGATCCACCAATACTACATTACAAAGACCCTCAGCCTTGTTTTTCCACTGTTTCCTCTCTAGTCCTGGTAATTCCCTTCTTCATTTCTTTTCTCTCACCCTGCTTTTATTTCTTTTCCCCTCTGCTTCTGTGGAGGAAAGGACATTTTTTTCTGGTGTTTTCCAGCAAAAGCTTATCTGGTCAGAATTCTGCTCCCCCTCCTCTTCGCTCTGCCATCTACTTCCATTTTTCCCTGAAATTATCAGTCCCATTTTGAATGTTTTGATGAGTGTATTCCTCTATATTATGTATCACGACAGCACGGCAGGTAGCTAATCAACTAACACATTCTCTCTATTATTCCTGCAGCAGATGAGCTTGGAATAGAAAACGTCTGAATTCAATAAAGAGCGCACCTCCGAGGGGCTTTCATTTGAATGATTGCTTCTCTGCATTGCTTTGTCTGCTGATCTCATTGTGTTTATTTGTCCTGATCTGAGCATTCACACCATCTCTCGATGTTTCCTTTGTGTTGTTTTCCTTCATCACTTCATGATCACGCTTGAAAAAATAGCACCTTGTAATAATGATATTCCACTAAACGTTAAAGCCCTCTTTCTTATTGTTAAATTCTGAACTCTGACCTTCAACAAAGCAAGTGACGCCTACAATTCTTCAGGTGTTGTTCTGCGTTCTCGAGTGACCTCATGGATGAGTCTGTCAATGCACACTTGGAGTAGCTGGCTACTCCTGGGAAGGTTCACCACTTTTCCAAATTGTCAGGGGTCCACGGCTGCAGACCTTGTGAGATTTGAGGTGAGGAACCAAACGAAGATTAACAAGACTTGAAGCAGGATATTAACAAAAGGCAAGCCAATTTATTGGCTGATAAAACATAACAGAAACAAAAGGCAGAAGGAAACTAATATGAAACTAACTAGAACGAACTGGGAGAAGTAAAACACTAAAAGCTACAGACAAAGAAAATAAAACTTTAAAGATGGAAAAAAAAAACCTGAACATGAGAACCTGGAACTTGCCACGAGATGAACAGACAACCTGACAAACAGAAAAAAGATCCAATATATAGAGAATTGAATGACGAGGGAAGTGGAAACACAAGGACCTGCTTATCACCTGGAGAGCAAGTCAGCAAGAGACACACACATACACGGGAAGCAAGGCACCCATGGACGAAGACACAAAGCAAACACAATAGACAAGATAAAATAAACCAGAAATTACAAATAATCTCTGAAACTTAAAAGGACTAAACTCAATACTGACTAAAAAAAACTTGAACGTAAAAACTCAACTGGCCAGTAAAATTGAGGCTTCCAAAAAATGCTGTTATTTCAAGATTTAACAAGGGGACCTATTACTTTTTGAAAAAGGGCCAGGTAGGTTCTTTTTGTTAATAGTTGAAATAATGACTTAAAAACGGCATTTTGTGTTCATTCTGATTGTCTTTATCTAATTGTTACAACACTGTATATAAAACATTAAACATGTAGTATCTAATAAAAAACAGACAAATGGTATCTTCATGGTTCAGTGTGAAATTCTTATTCAAAAAGAACACAAAAACTGAAAGACCGCAAAATAAGCCTACTGAGAAAGAATGGCAGTCATGGAGTACTTCAGCAAAAATGGCAAAGTAAAGTAAATGCACAAAAAAGTGGAACTGAGGTGGGAGATAAAGAAACAGGGACTAAAGCAGGAGCTGCCAACTCAGATGAGTGGGGGTTGTTCAGCACAAGACCCTTTAAAAACTCTTACCTGTCATCTTAATTGCTTTAACTGTCAAAGTTACAGACCAATTAGATGTGGGTCGTTATCGTCTGGTCCCAGAAAAGAGACAGTAAGGAGAGGCATTTAATATTGAAATCATCCATTCAAATATTTAAAATCAAACATGGTGACAATGAAGGTAATTATCAGAAATAACAGCACTTGGGAATGAAACAAATGATTAGAATTGTCGATTGTGGAGTGGGAATTGGGTGTGAAGGGAAAAAAGGTTTGTCACTGAAAGTCAAAAGAGTGAAGGTGAAAACTGTTCAGACTGAGAATATTCATTTTTTTAGCATCATATATACATCCTGGTTCTGTTTTATTTGATTTCACATTTGAGATATTATTTCAAACTCACTTTTCAATCAGTTATTATAACAAAGACTCCCAGATGGGACTCCTGTAAGTTCATAGAGCTGCAGAAAGTTATGATCAGATACATCATGTAGTCATGCATTTCTGGAAAAAAAGCCAACAAATGTAACATGTTGGCATATTCTGAGTAATTAATGATACGCATATTATTTTACTTGTTTTGCTTTTTAAACTGACTATCCATAGCAACAGGCAACTAAAAGATGTTCAGTTTCTCTGCTGATCTAAAGAAACAACTGAGAAACAAAATCATCGACAACAATTGAGTTTATTTTGTAACATTCACTCTTTGTTTATAATGAAGACTGTGTCACAAACAGCAACACAGAGTTCTAGTACAAAGCATAGTTTAAAAAAGTTGAGATATATCATGAATTTATCCTAAAAAGTGGTAAATTCATGAAACCAAACAGAAGTTATATTAACAGATGAGTAAACCAGCAACTACTTCTTTTGTCATTACGATGCCTAGCCTGTAGCTAAACTTGTATCAAAGTGACAAGGGCTTACAATGAAAAACTAGCAGTACAACTTTGCGTTATTGATTGATGTTCCGCTGTGTAAGCAATCTAGGTAACATTAGTGAAACAGCAGGAAGCAGAGACTAGTGTCAGTCTTGCAGGTTTTTATTTTTGTGGAGCTCATTCCAATCACTGAACGCTAGTTATGGTCAGTCACGCTCAACATCCTGTTTGGTCTTTGCATGTGATATATGACATCTATACTTATATTTGTTAGATATAGTGCTCTATGGAATTGCACACTGTTCATATTGTCCCAATTAGCCTAGTCTGAGTACCATCAAAATGATTTTAAATGGTCATCGTAAAAGAAAATATCTGAACAGGGTCACTATAGGAGCCGTAAGAGCGGGGAAAACACACCAGGATCATCAAAGGTAGTGTAATATGCCTGTGTTTAAAAAAATATAAACATATAGAAGGTTGCATGACACCATGGTATGCAAAGCCCTGTTTGGAAACATTTTTGTCATCACCATTTCAAAGTTTGGAAATCAAATGTAAATCACAAGCCCTAAAGCATACGCTGCAGTACTGTCTATTTTATGAATCACAGTCTGACGTAAATATAATGTTACAAAAATTAAGATTAAGAAAGTGTTTACTGAGGTCACAAATCAAAAGGGTAGGAAAGCCATTTTCTTAAAGACTGTATAATTTGATTGGTTTTTGATACCAGAAAAGTTGCAACAAGCTAGTTATTAGAAAAAAAGTAACTATGCATACACAAAGTCAGACTCAGGGAGCATCTCGCCACACATTTTTTTCTCTCTCTCCTTCTCTTTATTTATGAACAAGTGACGTATTCTCTCCACCTGTCTAAGCAACGCACACAGCATACATCCCTAGTTATACACAAACATCTATGGGTACACTGAGGTTCATTACATGGAATATAAATGGAGCTGGCTCCAGAGAAAAGAGGTTAAAAATATTTAACCAACTCAAAAAACTACAGGCAGATGTTGTCCTATTACAAGAGACCCACAGACCTCTTAGAGGTTCGAATGAACTTAAAACACCTGAGTTTCCTAATGTGTTCTCAGCTTGTTATAATTCTAGACAAAGGGGAGCAGCAATTTTAATACATAAAAATATTAATTTCACAGTACTCGATACAGTTATAGATCCAGAGGGCAGATTCTTAATCATTAAACTATCTATACGTGATAAAAAGCTATGTATTGCAAGTGTATATGGTCCAAATGTTGATGATCCCTCATTCTTTCACGGTTTTTTCAGTGCACTCTCTGAACACTTAGATGGCACACTTGTTCTTGGAGGTGACCTCAACCTTGGACTAAATGAAGACATGGATAGGCTCAATACAGCGGGAACTCAGCGTAATTGGCAGTCCACAAATATAATCAAACAGTATATGAGCGACTTTGGTCTTTGCGATGCATGGCGCTCCCTTCACCCCACCAGTAAGGAATATACTTTTTTCTCACATGTCCATCACTCCTACTCTCGTCTGGGTTATTTTTTGGTCAGCAGCTCACTGCTGAACGACATTTCAGACACTGAGATTCACCCTATAGCTGTCAGCGATCATGGTCCTGTATCTTTAACACTAATGCACAAGAATAATACTACGCCAAGAAAAAACTGGAGATTTAATATATCACTACTTAAAGATGAAGACTTTATTAAATATTTTAAAAAAGAGTGGACTTCATATTTGAACTATAATGACACTCCCGAAACATCAGCTTCTGTTCTATGGGAAGCAGGGAAAGCTGTGATGAGAGGTAAAATAATTTCTTTCTCATCACATAAAAAGAAAAAAGAAAACAAAAATATTCAGGAATTAGAAAAAAACATCAAATCACTAGAAGAAGCCTACGCGTCCCACCAAGATCAGGAAACATTGAACAAAATACGCAAAACAAAACTAGAATTAAATGAGATAATTGATAAAAACAAAACAAAATTCTTAGTACAAAGACTACGCCTACAAAATTATGAACATGGTAATAAATCCGGTCAATTTCTAGCAAACCAGCTAAAAATAAATAAAGAAAAACAACTATATGTGCTGTTCAAGATTCATCTGGGAACACAATATATGATCCGATACAAATAAACAACATTTTCAGGGATTTCTATAAAACGTTGTATTCACCACAAATAAACCCATCTAAAAAAGAAATTGATCAGTTTTTGGACAACATAACTCTTCCAAAATTATTGGACACTCAAGCAATGGCACTGGATTCACCACTGACACCAGGTGAACTCCAGGAAGCCCTGATAAGTATGCACAATAATAAGGCTCCAGGTCCAGATGGCTTTCCTGCAGAATTCTACAAAGAATTCTGGTCGATTCTAGCACCAGTTTTCTACAGAACGTTGTTGGAAATTAAAGAAAAGGGCAGACTTCCATCAAATATGAATTCTGCAAACATTAATCTCCTGCTAAAACCAGGCAAAGACCCTGTATATCCCTCAAGCTATCGTCCAATATCCCTTATAAATGTAGACCTTAAAATAATCTGCAAAGCTCTCTCAAAGAGACTGGAGAAAATAACCCCCCTCTTAATTCATCCTGACCAAACTGGTTTCATAAAAGGTAGGCACTCATCAACAAATACACGTAGATTACTTAATTTGATAGACTACTCATACAGTAAAAACCTAGAAACTACAATATTCTCTTTAGACGCAGAAAAAGCATTTGACAGAGTTAACTGGAAATTTCTATTTGCAACTTTACACAAATTTGGTTTTGGATCCTCTTTCATAAACTGGTTAAAAATATTATATAATTCCCCAGCTTGTGTTAGAACAAATGACCAGACATCCTCCAGCTTCTGTCTCTTGAGGGGCACCAGGCAGGGATGCCCACTCTCCCCTTCACTATTTGCAATTTTTATTGAACCACTAGCAGCAGCAATTAGACAGAATTCAGTAATTAAGGGCATAAAATGCAAGAACGTGGAACATAAAATCAGCCTTTATGCGGATGATGTGTTACTCTTTCTCCAAAATTCACAAACCAATATCTCTGGGGTGATTGAATTGATAAACTCTTTTGCAAGAATATCAGATTACTCAATTAACTGGTCAAAATCTACAGTCCTACCGATTAATTGCTCCTTCCATAATTCCTCTTCTACACCACTGCAATCGGGAAATATAAAATATTTAGGTATTAATGTTTCTCCCAAGCTTGCAGATCTAACTAAATTAAACCATATCCCACTTTTAAAGAAGGTAGAAGATGATCTGGCTAGATGGAAATGTCTACCCATATCACTCATGGGAAGGGTTGCCGCTATAAAAATGATGGTCTTACCAAAAATAAATTATTTATTCTCAATGATCCCAACTAAACCGCCACAAGATTGGTTCAGATCTCTAGATTCATGTATGTCCAAATTCCTTTGGAAAAATAAACCCCCACGTATAAGCTTAAAAACACTACAAAAGACCAAGGATAAAGGAGGACTAGAACTGCCTAACTTTCAGCACTACTTCTTAGCCAACAGGCTTCAGTTTATCTCAGGATGGCTAAAACACACCCTCTTAGATGAACCTTGGCTAGATGTAGAACAAGCACTCTGCAATAATCTAGAGATCTCAGACCTACCATTTATCAGCTCAAACATCCAACGACATGAATGCTTTAAAAGCATCAACATCAGCTCTTCTCTGACAGCATGGTGGGAGTTTCTAAAATTGACGGAGTCTTCATTAATCCCATGCAAACGTACACCTATCTGGAACAACCCTGACATATTACAAAACAATAATATGATAAACTTTTCAGATTGGAGTGATAAAGGAATCAAATATTTAGAACATATACTAGAAGGAACAGAATTTATTTCATTTGACGGACTAGTTACACAATATGGGATCAACAAGAAAAGATTTTTAGAATATCAACAAATTAAATCCATAGTAAAAAAGAAATTTAAACCGGGTCAAGTTGAACTACAAACACCACCAAGTGTGGTTCAATTTCTTACTCTTAAACCCCCCAAATTACTATCCAAAATATACAGAATGCTTTCTAAAACAGATGAATCAATATCACTTCCTATTGCAAAATGGGAAGCGGATTTATCAGTTAACTTAGACCTAAACTTCTGGTCTCAGATTTGCTTAAAAACCTTTCATCTAATTAGAAATCCCAGTCTTCAATTAATTCAATACAAAATATTACATAGAGTGCACTATACAGGTCATCGGATGTTCAAGATGGGCTTTACGTCTACCAACAACTGCTCACACTGCCAAACCAATTCACCGGACAATTATATCCACGCTCTTTGGTTCTGTCCACCAGTTCAGAAGTTTTGGCGCGAGATATGTGAAGACTTATCGAAGTGTCTGAAATGTAACATTCCAACTTCCCCCTTAGTGTGTTTGTTGGGCAGCTTAGATAATGTCACTTCAGAAAAGAATATCGCCCATATGGTTTTCACTGCCCTATGCATAGCCAAGAAAACAGTCCTCATGAACTGGAAAAATAAAAATAATCTTAATTCTAACCAATATAGAAATTATCTATTAGATTACATTAGTCTTGATACAGCCTCTGCCACCACATCAGATCAATTGCTCTGGGCTCCTTTGATCAGCTCCATCACCTAGTGGGGGTGGGGGGTCATAGTTTGGTCCCGCCTTCACTGTTGTGATTGGTGTGGGGGTAGGGACAGGCTTAGGGCGTCGGGGGGTTCCCCGGAGGCATCTTCCTTGGGGGGCTCAACCCGGGGTAGCGGTCATGTCCGGTTAGGGGCTCTGTTGGCTCTCCGGTGACTGTTTCCTCGCGGCTGCGTGCAGCGGGGCTAGGGGAGGGTCTGTGCTGACGGACATGGGTTACTGACCTGGTAGCCTGGCTGCCCCTGGGTGGGTCCGGGATGGGCGTGAGGTTCTGGGGGCGCTCCGTCTCTGGGCTGGGACCCGGACCGGGCCTCGGGGGCTTGGGTCCTGGTTGGTGTGTTGCCGGGGTTGTGGGCGGGTGGGTGCATGGGGGCCCAGCCCTGGAGCAGGGTGCCGCCGGTGCGTCGAGCCACCTGGGGGGCTCTTCAACTGGTGGGGGAGATTGTCACATCTTGCAGGAGCTTTCCTCTCCTCAGGAGCTGCCTCTGCAGGAGGGGGAGATACAGGAGAGGTGGAGGAAGATCTCAGCCTGGGTGTTTATTGTCTTATGTAGTCTGGAAGATGAGTGGATGGTGGGGTGGGTGCAGTTTTCTCTGTGGTGGGGTTGGGTGGACTGTCCCGGGTTCTGTGGGGCCGGGCGGCGCTGCTGCACTGGGCCCGGTCTGGATGGGCCTGGGCCCCCTTTCCCTGGCGGGTCGCGGAGTATGGGGGTGCCTACTGGGGTCAGCGGGGGAGCTGGCCCCAGGGAGGGGTCACTTGCCCCTCCCTTCTTTCCCTCCCCATCTCCAGCTGCCTCCCTCTTCCCGCTCCACCACAACCACCCACACATGCAGGGCCTTGAAGTAGGGGTATGTCACCAGGGTGCAGAGGAGGCTACCCCCCCCTGTCCCCTTCTGGCTGCCTCTGCCTCAATTTTATCCCACAACTTAGACATTCACATTACTCACACTGTCATTACACATACATATAGGATCTTGGGGGTGGGCACGATACACGGAGTCCAAAGTACCATCAGGGTGTACACCCCACCCCTGGCATCGTTGCCCACCTCTCAATTTTAAATACACGTAGACATTGAGGGCTAGCAGGAGGGACCATGCGCTTACCTGCTGCTCTCTGGCAGGTAGCTCCAAGCCCTCCTGGGTTTTAAATGCACCTTAGAACACACATGCATCAACATTACAATGAGCGGGTGGAGGGAGGTTCGGAGTCTTCTCTCACCCCCGTTCTCTGCGACCTGCTGGAGCAGGGGGGCTAGGACTAGGAGGAGGAGTTGGCCGTCCGACTGCGGTCTGGAGTGTGGAGCCTTCCTGCTGCTGCGGAGTCGGGGCGGTCTGCCTCCCCCCACCGCAGGGAAAAGGGAAACACCACCTGGGTCTGGGTGCAGTTCCCCCCTCCAGGGGCGGGGGCACCTAGACCCGGTTTGTAGAGTACGCTTGGGGAGTGTGATCGTGTGTACAACGTCTCTTTATGTCTGTCTCCACGTTGGTTGAGTGTGGAGTAAGTGCATATGAGAGCATGAGGGTGGGAATGGATGTTTGTATCTGTGTGTGCCTGTATGTCTGTGTCTATATGTCAGGTTGGGTATCAGGCGCCACCTCTCTGGGGACATCTCAGGCCCTCCAAGGTTTGGAGGCCTATCTCCCCCTACCACCACTTCCCCTGCCAGTGGCGGACCCCCTCAGACATCGGTGCGTTGGTGGTTCTTTGTGTCCGGGGGTGGGCGCCCAGGTACACACCAGCTCACTCCTTGGCAGCCGCTTATCGGGGCCTGGAGCCTGGGGCTCGCTCGGGCCACTTCGGAGGTGGGGTGCCCCCGGCCTCTCGGCCTGGGGCTCGGTCACTCAGGCGCAGCTGGCTGCCGGCGGAGCTCACGGGCGCGTCACTGCAACTCCCCCTGGCTTCTGCTCCGCGGCTGCTGAGTGAGCCCTCATCTGGGACTCTCCTCGGCTCTTTCCGGGACAGTGGCGCAGCTGCCCCTCTGTTGGTCTTCCTTGGTCTCTTGTGTTCTGGGGGCCTCTGGATGTCTGGAGTTTTGATCTCCTCCACACCTGCTTCACGCCCTGGAGGACGGGGGTGTGGCCCCCCCACACCCTCTAGCAGATTATTACATGAAGGAACCTTTTAAAAAAACAAAAAACAAGCGCGTCCATGCTCACAGGTGTACACACGGGTGATCACACCCACAAACTACACCCTTTTTGGCTCCTACCTCAAAGCACACTGTGTTCTGTTGATCTTATGTGCTGCACAATAATGTTTAACATTTAGTATTTACTGTCATATTCCCATATATCATTGTGATGTTGTTTATTCTATTACTCTTGTTCTCTTCTGCTTGCTTTCTTTTTTCTTTCTCAGCAGGTGATCCAGGTGATTGATATATGCATTTTTTTTTCTCTGCCCGTTCTGTTGGTTTTTGTCTTTTGCCCTTCTCCTCCGTCCCTCTTCTCAGCTGTTTCTCTTTCCCTCTTTCTTTCTCCCCTTCTTTCCCCCAGTCAAGTCTGTCCCGTATTCAGTAAGTGAAAATAAAATAAACAATAAAAGGTGAATCAAATGGACCATTAGGGCAAGGCTGGGATGGTCAGTTTGGTAAAGTAAATCCGTTGGGCATCTTTCTTTGCCTTTAGACAACAATTCTGATGGCAAAAGAGCCAAACGGGACAGGCCAAAAAAAAGAAAAAAAAAAAGAAAAAAAGCAAATTTAAGGCATTCCACAATGGCTTCACTTAGCTCCATGTGGTAACATTCAGCAGCATTCTAAAAAACATGGTTAAATAAAGAATAATTAAGTAATAAATTAACTCTGATTAACCATTTTTGGAAACCTGAGGTGAGCGACACCCAGGCCAGATTATGTCATCTTCTTCCGCTTATCCAGGACCGGGTTTCAGAGGCAGCTTCCTAAGCAGAGAAGCCCAGGCCTCCCTTTCCCTGGCAACTTCCTCCAGCTTGTCTGGTGTTCCCGGGGCAGCTGAGAGATATAATCTCTTTGAGTGCGTCCTAGGTCTCCTCCCCGGGGGGGGGCAAAAACTATGTCCAGGTGGTTAGTCATCACCAGTTTGTCCGTTTGTATCTGGAAGTCCCACGGGATCTTAGCATGGTCATTCTTGACAACCCTAGGGGGCGTCTCCCATTTTGACCTCTGGTGTTCTAGGCCATATTTGGCACAGACGTTTCCGTATGCCATATATGGCCTCCCTGCACCTCTCTTGCACCCTGTTGTTATGGACTTGATTGTCTCAGAGGCATCTTTACACTGCCTGCACCTGGGGTCTTGACTGGCGTGGTAGACTCCACCCTCTATGGATCTTGCGCTTAGAGCTACTTCTGGTGGTGCTATTACTAGTGCCTCTGTGCTGTCTTTCAGTCCTTGCATGAAACCCTTCATGCATGGTCAGGAGTTTCCTGGTCTTGATGTCAGTGGCTTCTGTCTCCTCCTTTGGCCAACTTATTATCCCAGTAAGTTACCTGATCACTGGCACTATGTAGGTGTTTATAGCCCATTTAAGATGAACAACCACCATTCATGGAGAAGGAGATGAGAGACCAAGATGACAGCACAAATAAAACCAGCTGCTAATGGATGAGACACATTCAGAATAACCAAAGGCTGGACAGTACTGACTCCTGAGGATCCCCAGATGGGACTGGTTGCATCCAACCATCAGCCAATAAGCTGCCTCATTACCACATGGAAGCTCCTGTCAGGCATCGGGCAGC
The DNA here is from genome assembly GCF_963969265.1 of Rhamphochromis sp. 'chilingali'. NCBI lineage: Eukaryota > Metazoa > Chordata > Actinopteri > Cichliformes > Cichlidae > Rhamphochromis > Rhamphochromis sp. 'chilingali'. Next base: position 34,136,357 of record NC_137945.1, on the reverse strand, counting down.
TAAGATGAACAGGCACAATATATGGTTCAATATATGAGTTGGGGACAGAAAGGAATTGGCAAGAAACAAGGTGAGCAAAACACCAACTATTGTTAGATAAAACAGTTAGTTGAGTCTGAAGGACCAGACTGACCAACATGTTTACAACCTTGGATTGACTACAAGAAAGCCTATGACTCAATTCCTCAGACATGGATGCTTGAAATGCCTAGAACTGTACAAGATCAAGAGCAGTCGTTCAGGTTCATTCTTCTTCACGTCGTCTTTAATTCGGTCTATCCATCGCCTTTTTCGTCTGCCCCTTGGTCACCGGCCTTGGGGACTGAGTCGCAGAGCTGTTCTTGCCACCAAGTTTTTGTCACTTCTGACCACGTGCCCATATCATCAAAGTCACGCTCCTCACAAATGGAAGAAAGCAGTCCTACATATTTGTTTGTTTACTATGTGCACTGAAGGACATATCCTGGTCAAAAATGACTGTATTTTCTCAGTGTGTTACTAGAAGTCAAGGTAATGCAATCAAGAATAAGCATCTGGTTAGAAACCATATTTCTAAGATTTGTAGGCCCAGTACAATAACCTCAGTTTTATGAGAATTTAGAACCCGAAAATTAGAGGTCATACAGGTCTTTAAGACATTTCTGCAGTTTAAGTTCCTGCAGTTCCTGTATCCTTGGGGCGTAACAAATTGGTGTGTATTATCTTGCTTCATGGACAGATGACGTTGGTGTTAACTGCATTTTAAGTATGCTATAACTTCTGATGATACTACCTAAGCATATATAATGTAAACAGAATTAGTCCAAGGTAATGCCATCCAGAGTAAGAATCTGCTTAGATACCATATTTCTAAGATTTTCAAGGCCGAGTACAATAACCTCAGTTTGATCTGAATTAAGAAGCAGAAAGTTAGCGGCCATCTAGGTTTTTATGTCTTTAAGACATTCCTGCAGTTTAACTAATTAGTGTGTGTTATCTGGCTTCATGGACAGATAGAGCTGGGTGTCATCTGCATAGCAGTGTAAATGTATGCTATGTCTTCTAATGATGCTGCCTAAGGGAAGCATGTATAATGTAAACAGAATTGGTCCTAGCACTGAACCCTGTGGAACTCCATAATTAACCTCAGTGTGTGAAGAGGACTCTCCATTTACATGCACAAACTGGAGTCTATTAGATAGATATGATACAAACCACTGCAGTGCAGTACCTGTAATACCTACAGCATGTTCTAATCACTCTAATAGGATATTATGGTCGACGGTATCGAACGCTGCACTGAGGTCTAGCAGGACAAGCACAGAGATGAGTCCACTGTCAGAGGCCATAAGAAGATCATTTGTAACCTTCACTAAAGCTGTTTCTGTGCTGTGATGAGCTCTGAAACCTGACTGAAACTCTTCAAATAAACCATTCCTCTGCAGATGATCTGTTAGCTGTTTGACAACTACTCGGAATTTTTAAATAATGAGGAAAGGAAACAATAAGTACCATACGTAAGTACCATACCATCCCTTTTGCAGTGTAACTATTACAGGGCAGCTTGGGGTTTCCCATCATGAGTGTTTTTTCTTCACTCACTTTGTGTTTATACAGCTCTCTGCATTTCAAAATTGGTTATTATTTTTCTTTGGCTCTCTTTACAGCGTGTCATTGTCCTGTCTTCTTCCCCTCACCCATAACCAGTTGTGGCAGATGGCTGCCCCTCCTGGTTCTTCCGGCAGTTTCTTTCTGTTAAAAGGGAGTTTTTCCTTCTCACCTACTCCTAAAAAGGTTTTATGATTGTTGGGGTTTTCTTTGTATTATTGTTGGGTCTTTATCTTTATCTTGAATTTAAGCACAAGTGCACTTGAGTTATACAACAGGACAGTGAGCCAAAACAAACCAGCAAGTTCACCTCCAAATGGCTAAAAAAATAATATAAAACCCAACCCAAATTGAGTTATTTTTTCATTTCTTATGATGTATTGTGGATAATGTTCAGTTCTAGTGTTATTTAAGGTTAAGTCTAGTTAATATTGTCATTCATGCTCTCTGTTTTATCTGTCATTTGCCTGTTTCCTGTGTAAGTTTGTCGTGTCCTCTATGTATAACTTTTAGTTATGTCCTTTCCTCGTCCCCTTGATCTGTTCCCATGTTCCTCTGATTGTGTTCCTTTCCATTCCTCCAGTCTGTAGTCCATGTCCTGTTGTCAAGTCTACCTTTCTCCACATTTCCTGTCACCACCACTATGTCCGGTTGGTTAGCCACCACCATTTTGTCAGTCTGTATCTGGAAATCCCACGGGATCTTAGCTCGGTCATTCTCCACCACCCAGGGAGGTGTCTCCCATTTTGGCCTCAGGACTTTCAGGTCAAATTCGGCACAGATGTTTCTTTATACTATGCCGGCCACTTGGTTATGGCGTTCCATGTATGCTGTGCCTGCTAGCATCTTCCACCCTGCTGTTATGTGCTGGATTGTCTCAGGGGCATCTTTACACAGCCTGCACCTGGGGTCTTGCCTGGTGTGATAGACCCCAGCCTCTATGGAGCTTGTACTCAGAGCTTGTTCCTGTGCTGCCATGATTAAATCAAATCAAATTTAAATCAAATTCAAATTCAAATTTTTATTTGTCACGTACACAGTCATACACAGTACGATATGCAGAGAAATGCTTAGACAACTGCTCGTGACCTAAAGAAAAAAAGTGCCTCTGTGCTGTCTTTCAGTCCAGCTTTGTCCAGCCACTGGTAGGATTTCTGGATATCAGCCACATCCGCTTTATGCCAGTGATACATACTGTGCCGGGTCTTTCCATGATGGTGCCTCCTCTTCCTCTTCATTTTTGGGTTTCTGCTGCCTGAGGTATTCACTGAGCATGCTGTCAGTTGGGGCCATCTTCATGATGTATTCGTGGATGTTCATTGTGTCATCGTGCTGACGTGCTGACGCTCACCAGTCCCCGGCCTCCTTCCTTCTGCTTAGCGTACAGCCTCAGGGTGCTGGACTTACATGAAACCCTCCATGCATGGTCAGGAGCTTCCTTGTCTTGATGTCAGTGGTTTCTATCTCCTCCTTTGGCCACCTTATTATGCCAGCAGGGTACCTGATCATGGGCAGGGCGTAGGTATTGATAGCCCGGATCTTGTTCTTACCATTCTGCTGACTTCTCAGGACTTGCCTGACCCTCTGCAGGTACTTGGTGGTTTCAGCTTTCCTAGCGACCTCTTCATGGTTCCCATTTCCTTGAGGGAGGTACAGGTACAGGTACTTGTAGCTTTCATCTATGTCTGCAATGTTGCATTCTGGTAGTTCGATCCACTCAGTTCTGACTACCTCCCCTCTCTTTGTTATCATCTGACTACATTTCTACTGTATATCCTGGTGGTGTGGATCAGTGAATCTGTCATGGCTGGGGCAGCAGTTGTGTGGTGTTGTGATGAAGGGCCCAAAATGCAGACCCTTGCTGTGATGCGAGGGAGCTTTATTGCAGAAGGTGAAAATAACAAAAGCAAGGGCAGAACCTAAACATGAACCTAAACTGGGGAAACTAATGACAAACAAAACCTGAAACCCTAACTCAGAGAATAACGTGCAGGGAAAACATAAGGTGACACAGAGGATGAAGAGCTGAGAACGGAAAGCAAAGAGACGCGAAGGTTTACCAAATTACACAGACGGAGTGACGACGAGCAGAGGCAAACACACACTATAAATAAACACCAGGTAATGAGGAAATGATACGCAGGGGTGGACACAGCTAAAACTAACGGGCATAACGAGACACAGACCTTCAAAGTAAAACAGGAAATTCACAGACTGTTTTACACACACAAACTCAGAGACATGAACAGAACACCGGGAGAGGACGCAGGTAGGGATAACAGAAACACTAAACACAAGAACCAAAACCCAAGAAGCTAAGAAAACAAGAATTCTTTCAAGAAAGCAAGAAAGAACCCAAAACATAAGGCAATACTAAACACAAAACACAAACGACCCAGGACAGAATCGATGTCTCGTTCACTCTTGGCATACAGCTTGATGTCATCCATGTACAGGAGGTGGCTGACAACTGCTCCATTCCGTAGTCGGTATCCGTAGCCAGTCTTGGCAATGATTTACCTGAGGGGGTTCAGGCCTATGCAGAACAGCAGTGGGGACAGAACATCTCCTTGGTAGATCGCGCACTTGATGTTGACTTGTGCTATGGGCTTGAAGTTGGCACATCCCCATTGAGTTCCTGATTAAGGCTCTTAGGGTCCTGTTGATCTTGTATACTTCTAGGCATTCCAGGAACCAGGTGTGGAGCATTCAGTCATAGGCCTCTTACTACTATGCTATACACACACACATATATATATACGTGTATACATACATATATACATATATATATATACATACATACATACACATACATACATACATATACATACATACATACATATACATACATACATACATACATATACCGAGAGTGTCCGAGCCGGGGCTCGAACCGGCAACCTTCTGATCACAAGGCGAACTGGCAACTCTTGAGCCACGATCACCTTGAAGAGCAATGATAATAATATTTATGTGATGTAACACAAGCTTATAGGAATCATGTTATATACTTTTCCATAGCATTACATTTGAATTCAACAGTTCAATCTTTCAAATAACGGACAGATATTTGTGAAATCATGATACATTTGTGAATGTATTTTAATCTAAATATGCATAAGTACAGACAGATACATTTAATACTCATGACAATTATGTTTTATTACATTACAGTGATTTAACGTTAATTTACATTTGAAATGTGAAATCACAGCCAATTTACGTAACTTTAATGATATTTTAGAAGAACAGAACAAAACTGTAAAATGCAGTAAAATACTTTTATATTAGGATGTTTTCCTACAGTGCAGCCATACCCGCGACCTTGTGGTTGTTAGTTCACATTCATTGGCCGATGCTTAGCATCATGTGTCCCAACATCCAATGGCATGTCACATTGTTTTCATGGCCACACCCTCACCCCAGGTGCAGAGGCCTATTTCTTTTCAGGAATGTTGTGAATACTTTGAGACTTATATTAATTGCAATTCCTACCTCTACATTTATTTCTTTTTTAAATATATAATTAGCACAGCGTGGCTGTGCAATGTTTTATATGTTTTTTATAGTTTTTATTCCTATTAATTATATTTTCACTTGTTACCTCTGAATTATTGAATCAGACCTAGATGAAATGAAATTTTCAGCAAAATTATAATTCAAATACTCCTTTAATTATTGATTATTCGCATTGATTTTCAATAATTTTATATATTTTTCCATAGTATTACATTTGAATTTAACAGATCATTCTCTCACATAACAGACAAATATTAGTGAAGTTATGATACATTTCTGAATGTATTTTTACAATCTAAATATGCATATGTACAAAAAATATATTTAAAAACAAGTAAATTGTGTTTTACTATACTGTATTTACAGTGATGTTATGTTATTTTACCTTTGACATGTAAAATCACAGTATACTTATGTAAATTTAATGATATTCTAGAAAGACAGTACAAAACTGTAAAATATACAGTAAGATACTTTGACATTACTATTTTTTGGAACAGTGATATACATATATACATACATATATATATATACATATATACATATATATATATATATATATATATATATATACACACACACAGTGGGGCAAAAAAGTATTTAGTCAGCCACCGATTGTGCAAGTTCCCCCACCTAAAATGATGACAGAGGTCAGTAATTTGCACCAGAGGTACACTTCAACTGTGAGAGACAGAATGTGAAAAAAAAAATCCATGAATTCACATGGTAGGATTTGTAAAGAATTTATTCGTAAATCAGGGTGGAAAATAAGTATTTGGTCAATAACAAAAATACAACTCAATACTTTGTAACATAACCTTTGTTGGCAATAACAGAGGTCAAACGTTTACTATAGGTCTTTACCAGGTTTGCACACACAGTAGCTGGTATTTTGGCCCATTCCTCCATGCAGATCTTCTCGAGAGCAGTGATGTTTTGGGGCTGTCGCCGAGCAACACGGACTTTCAACTCCCGCCACAGATTTTCTATGGGGTTGAGGTCTGGAGACTGGCTAGGCCACTCCAGGACTTTCAAATGCTTCTTACGGAGCCACTCCTTTGTTGCCCGGGCGGTGTGTTTTGGATCATTGTCATGTTGGAAGACCCAGCCTCGTCTCATCTTCAAAGTTCTCACTGATGGAAGGAGGTTTTGGCTCAAAATCTCACGATACATGGCCCCATTCATTCTGTCCTTAACACGGATCAGTCGTCCTGTCCCCTTGGCAGAAAAACAGCCCCATAACATGATGTTTCCACCCCCATGCTTCACAGTAGGTATGGTGTTCTTGGGATGCAACTCAGTATTCTTCTTCCTCCAAACACGACGAGTTGAGTTTATACCAAAAAGTTCTACTTTGGTTTCATCTGACCACATGACATTCTCCCAATCCTCTGCTGTATCATCCATGTGCTCTCTGGCAAACTTCAGACGGGCCTGGACATGCACTGGCTTCAGCAGCGGAACACGTCTGGCACTGCGGGATTTGATTCCCTGCCGTTGTAGTGTGTTACTGATGGTGACCTTTGTTACTTTGGTCCCAGCTCTCTGCAGGTCATTCACCAGGTCCCCCCGTGTGGTTCTGGGATCTTTGCTCACCGTTCTCATGATCATTTTGACCCCACGGGATGAGATCTTGCATGGAGCCCCAGATCGAGGGAGATTATCAGTGGTCTTGTATGTCTTCCATTTTCTGATGATTGCTCCCACAGTTGATTTTTTCACACCAAGCTGCTTGCCTATTGTAGATTCACTCTTCCCAGTCTGGTGCAGGTCTACAATACTTTTCCTGGTGTCCTTCGAAAGCTCTTTGGTCTTGGCCATGGCGGAGTTTGGAGTCTGACTGTTTGAGGCTGTGGACAGGTGTCTTTTATACAGATGATGAGTTCAAACAGGTGCCATTCATACAGGTAACGAGTGGGGGACAGAAAAGCTTCTTACAGAAGACGTTACAGGTCTGTGAGAGCCAGAGATTTTCCTTGTTTGAGGTGACCAAATACTTATTTTCCACCCTAATTTACGAATAAATCCTTTACAAATCCTACCATGTGAATTCATGGATTTTTTTTTCACATTCTGTCTCTCACAGTTGAAGTGTACCTCTGGTGCAAATTACTGACCTCTGTCATCATTTTAAGTGGGGAAACTTGCACAATCAGTGGCTGACTAAATACTTTTTTGCCCCACTGTATATATATATGTGTGTGTGTATGTATATATACATATATATGTACTGGGGGCGGGGTGTCTATTTTATTTATTTATTGTTAAGTAACAGAGGAGAGGAATGGTGTAGATGTTCTTTCTCTCCACCTCAACTCCTTAACACCAGCATCACCTCATGTCAGGTATTTTTTCTCGTCATGACTCTGTGTGTCAATTACAATATATTCAATAGATCATTTTGGAAATCATACATGTTAGAGTCAAGGATTCTCACAACTGTCTGTCTTTTACAAAATCACACACACACGCACACATCATTGTGCTGTTCTCCCAAACACAGAAAAAGCCAAGGACACATCCTAGTCATACTAATTCCCCTGAAATGTGGGCGAGAAAGACAGACTTCAAGACTATTTTTGTCACTCAAACTACATTTTCTTTTTCATCATACTGATTTGGTTTATTCTTAATTATACTTTATTAACATTAAGCATGATTCACCATTAGCAAAGTCACATATAGGATAAACTCTGTTTGGCACTTTGTATCATTTTTCCCATAAAAAAGCTGTGCTTTTTTCCACTTATGAGGAAAGATGGGATGGGGGATCTGAATCTCTTTGACAATTCACAAACAGTGCATACACAGAAATCTATGCATATGAATGTTTCATGCACCAATTTAAAGTCCATCAATACTTTCTTACCTTTATTTGTTCATACAGTATGAAGACATTTAAAATGGACACAGACTGAACATATACTGTATTAGTGAATGGGGCCCTTTACTGTGCAGATTCCATCCTTGGTTAGCACTGATGTACTGTGAAGGCAACTGTCATGGTCCTGGGTCATTCGACCCAGCGTTTTGAGTTTCATTTTGGTATCACTTTGTGTTTTGTGTTAATTCTGATTTTGTATTAGTTCTTAGGGTTTGGTTCTGGTGTTTAGAGTTGTATTATCTCTGCCCTGCTTTCTCCGTATCATCTCCGTGTATCTTCCGGTGTCCTTATGTTTTCAGGTTTGTTTATTAGTTTTTCCCAATTTAGGTTTATGTTTAGTTCAGCCCTCTCTTTTGTTATGTATTGTGCACTGTAAATAAACTCACCCACATCACCGCCGCGGTCTGCTACTCGGATCCTCCTTCTCATCATCACACGATTGCTGTGACAGCAACATGATATCCTCTGGCTTGCAGGCAAAACTGAGAGGAACTTTTTCCTCCAATAGTCTTTACAAAGCAATAGTGTAGTGCTCTACTTTATTAGTACTTTAATACATATGCATGTGTATTGTTTTCAAAGTAGATTATTAACTCTCAGAGCATTTTTCTATATTTTTCAGAGCAGTTTCAGTAAACAAGTTCAGAAACAACCCCATATTTTCTTTTGTTTGTTTTAGGATTTGAGTTCAGTGAAAAAAGAAAGACTAACTTGAGATGCAGAAAACCTTATTTTCCATTTCTTTTCATAATGGCTTTTCTAACGTTTCCCTTTCCCTGTATGAGTCATGCGTAGGCAAAATTTAAATATCTCCCACATGTATTGCAATAATATCTCTGTTGACACACTGAAAGCAAGCGATGAGAAATATAATTACTTCCATGGACGCAAGAACTTTCTGCCTGCGCATCATCACGTTTACTTGCTTATTAGCTTACGTACAAAACATAACTTAGAGTTTCTTTCTAGCACTTACATGACTTATTTAATGATTTATTTAATGATTTGCCAACAAAAGTGTTATCTCCTTATATCGAGATGTCTGAAAGGTGCAGGAGATGAAACGTGAGCCAGACATGGGGTCTAAAGGCTTTCCTCCAACTTTTGACCAATCAGGTTACCATTCTGTGTTCACCACATGCAGTAAAAGTGTTTATTGCCTGAGTATTTACTGCTTTTGTCTCTGAGCCAGAGAGACGAAGGTCCATGGTGCCATGTAAAACAAATCTGAAATTCTAACCATTTGATAATAAATTGTGAAAAGTTATCATTTGAGCATATTTGTCTTCTCTCGTGAAAAAACCCAACACATCATGGGTGCCCAACATCTGCTTGATCCCCACACACACCCCACCTCTGCCCACTGACCCTCCAATCTGTGACATGGTCTGAGAAATAACCCTCGTCTCTAAGGCCACCAAGTCCAAGTTTTCTATTGTGTGCCTTTCTCTTGTTTTGTATGTATTCCTCCTGTTTGGATATATTTCTCACGTTTGCTCTTTATTCCTGCTGTCTTAGTATTTATATTTTATTCCTGTACAGTTGGTGTGGAGCACAAGCAATTTTGTTTCAGATGTACAACGACAATAAAGGGTTATTCTATTCTATTCTATGAATGAATCTGAATTTTAGCAGGCAACCAAATATGGATAGGAAAAAAATAAAACTAATCTGTGAGGACATCCTGACAGATTATATGTCTTCTGTTAGAAAAAAAAAGTCCTCTCAGTGTTAATGAAATGTGCGTATTAACACCCTTGATAGATACAGGCAATATGCAAAGCAAACAAGGAGTGTCAAGGACTGTCAACAGATACTCAGTTCATTCAGCATTATCTCTGAGGGTTGCAGACACAATGTGCTGTTAGGTTTGTAATATTATGCAAGTGTCAAAATACAGTCCAATCAAATGACAATAATAACCACAGACATTTTAATGGGATTCAGAGTAGTGTCACCTGAGAGAATGCTTTATGCTGTGTGTGTGTGTACCTCTGGGGAGTTCATGTGCAAGTTCCAATTCTATTAAGATGCTACTGTCATTACTTTAATTTTCATTTAAACACTGTGAAGCAATTTCAAATGATGAGGTAGGAATAGAGGTAAAGCAAGTGTATCATTTCTTTTAGATAGTCACTGAACAGAGGTCTAGTGTTGGCTTTGTTTTGTGAGAGAGTACAGCTTTTAATCGCTAAAGAATAATCTTTTGTATTATTGTAGGGTCTTTACCTTACAATACAAAACACCTTGAGGCAACTGTTGCTGTGATTTGGCACTATATAAATAAACATATAAAGACATTGTGGAACATATGAAATCTTCATTACCCAACATCCAGACTGACAGTGAAACAACTAGTAGCTCACACTCTAAGAAATGAAACATGGGCTTTTTAAAAATTAATTCTTAGTTTTATGTTCAATATACTTAAAATTGTTAATCTTATGGGTGTAATTAATATTTTTAAATTTGATTTAATTAATTCTATACCGTTTTAATGTTAAATAATATTGATATTTCCAATTTATTGAACACATTTAATTAAATCCAAAGAGCCCTTTCCACATCCTTTCTGAGCATGCGCAGAGAATGAAAAAAATCTTCGCGCATACGCATTGACCTTCTTCATCTACGCCACAGTGTGCTTTGGCCACGTGTCTGGAAAGAGGGATTAATCACGATTCATCCGTTGGAGTTAAGGTAATTTCTTCCTATTTTTAATAGAATATAATTTAACTAGTACTTTGTGATAATATATGGCGTATATTTTTCCGGTAAATATGTGGGCAGTATGTGTTCTGTAGGTTGTAGCATTTTGCTAGCATTGGAAACATTCATTTGCATATTCAACGTTACTGCACATCTGAATATTCTCCCATCTGCGTTTAAAATTTCATTCGAACTCCGAATAGCACACTTATTTTATTTGTTTTATTGCACTACCAAGTTAGGAGAACGTTAGCCCGAAGAAGAATTGGGATACACGTGCAGTGATTGTTGAGGACTCGTCTGTTTCACTGAAGAGAACCGCTAGCTGCGTAGTTTGCATATCTTCGCGCATCAAGTCTCAAAGAGACCTCTGAAGGTGACCCCCACTTGCCCCCAAAAATAAAATCAAGTATACTGGGTGGTTAGTGCTCCGTTTGTTTGCTACGGTGTCAAAGATATTGCACTTTTATTTAATAGGTCATTGAGAGTTGAAGAGCCCCCCCCCAGCAAAACGACAACAGCCAAAAATAGGCCAAAACATGCCACAAAATGCTCTGCTTGGTTAGTGCTTGTTTGTGCCGTTAAAATTAACATTTGTGCTGCTACGGTTAACCAGTTATTAATGTTTTACTTTTTCGCGGTGACGTCACGGGCGCCGAGCACGCGCCCCGTGCTTACGGGCGCGAGTGAGCGTCCGGGTGATGTAGACGTCGTAGGGAACGCTCGCTCGCACCCGAGCATTTTGTGGCATGTTTTGACCTATTTTGGGCCATTTTCGTGTTGCTTGGGGGGGGGGGGGGGTGAACTCTGAATGACCTATTAAATAAAAGTGTAATATCTTTGACACCTAGCGATACAAACGATGATTTTACCAGCACAAACCGACACAAACGGAGCACTAACCACCCAGTATACTTGATTTTATTTTTGGGGGCAAGTGGGGGTCACCTTCAAAGGGTCACGTTCACAGACTGGGCTGCTCCGGTATATAATGGTAAACGTGCTCACAGGAACAGATTTATGAAATGAGTAATAGAAATTTTGGAGCATTTGAAATTTAACTTGTATTATTAATACATTTTAAAAGAAACAGGAGTGTTCTTAAGTTTAGACCATCTCTGTGCTACCCCTTTGCATGTGTCTCACTGTACACGATTCATTTTTTCTGGTTTTCTTTTTCTCTCAGGTTGCTGGTTGTGGATTTTGGAGCTGCGGAGATTTGAGCTGTGCTCCAAAAGTGCATGTTGAAGGTACCTAATGCTTGCATATTATTTACTTTTTCCTTAATACGCAATTTTACATTTTGAATTCTCTTATTTGGTCTTTTAGGTTATCACCACAGTTCCACTGCTGTCCACATTCATGCGCAGTCTTGACCAGTACTCTGACCAGTTGATGAAGATTCTACGAAAAAAAGGAGGGGAAACAGTGCGGCGGATCACAGCAGCGTTGTCTGCAATTTCACGGGTATTCTGTCTTGTTATAATGTTCTGTAACTAATAGATTAGTTGCAGGTTGATTTGAGGTCTGGTTATTAACCTGTATTTTTAACTTTCTTGGGTTATTTTATGCTTGTTCTCTCCTGCGTTATACTTCTCATCTCGCTTTTGGCTTATATTCTGGACTTGGTCCTGACACAAAGCAGAACTAAGTAACTCATGCCCCTAGAGGCCATAAGTGCCGTTGCTGGCATTGTAGCTTTTTTCTTTTCTTTTTTTTGTTACTCATTAATTTTCCAAAAGAATAATTAGCTACACTGAGAAAAGACAAAGGCAGACAACATTTCACATTTCGCCACAACTCAGTAACACAATAGATTATTTTTTTTCACTCAAACTTGGTATGAATACTGCAAATGTGGTGGTAGCCCGCATACCTCATATTAATGTGACAGTGTGTAGTTTTTGTCATTAATTTTTGGAAATCTCTATCAAAATGTTTTTGATTCCTTTGAACAGCACTCCTATGCAGCAACACTTTTCTTCCTTCTTTCAGGTGGTACACCACACTAAAGCTGCATTTTCCACGACCCAATGTATTGCAATCAGTGTAATTGGACTCATAACTTATAATCTTTATGGGAATGAATTGGTAAGCTTCTCATTCTCTAACACAAAATACTACTTGCTTGCAAAAAGCATGTTTAAAATTACTTAGAAACAATTATGAATTGGTTAAACAACAATAAAAATTGACTTAAGTTCTGTGGGAGTCTCTAAAAACTTCAAAAAAGTAATTGCACTGCATGTGTTGTTTTGTTTAGAGTTCCCGAATCGAAGTGAAGCGTGAATGCATCCTTAAAGCTGTGATTATATACCTGAATGAGAACCCTGAAAATCTCATCAAAGAGTACATGGTAAGTTTCTTTTAAAGGGATATTCCACCCCTCAGTAAAATTTTGACTGTCATAATTCCCAGAGTTTTGTAAGTTGAAACATGTATTTTCTAAACAAGCCCAGGCATTCTCCTGTTCCGGCAGCAATCAGTTTTCTTTAAATTAGCTTACAACAATAAAGTGAATGGAAAATACTAGGATTTTGTTTCCATTCACTTACATTGTTTTATGCGAAACTAAAGAAAATGGCCCTGGTCAGCAGAATATTGATAATATTATTAATGTATACTCCTTCTGCCCTCTGTCCATGTTTCATGTATCTTCTTCTTGGTCTTTATTTGGTGATTGTCTTAAATCCACATTTTTCTTTGGTCTGTTCTTCTCAGTCTCATTCAGGGATATGTGTAATTAGGGTAGTGTGGACCATTTGAACTAAAATGGAGTGAATAGATAGATGATGCGATGACCAAAATACAACGGATTTAAAATATTTCTGTCCTTTTCAGGCTTTCAGGCTTGAAGATGTTGGCATCATTATCGAGAGATGCACCGTCTTGCAGGATCTTCACGATGTGGCGAGCAGGTGTGCACTTTTGTTTGGGCTAATTTACTGCCTGAATCTGAGTTACCCAAAGCCACTTCGCTACACATTTGAGTTCTTCCAGAAGGTGCTCATGGGACTGGAAGACAAAAAACTGTCTAACAAAATACAAGTGCTGAAGAACAAACTCTGCCAAAAGGAGACGCAATGACTCTTCTAGATCGAAATGTCTCCCAAAATAAGTGCTCTGTTTCACTGTTTAAAAGTTTATAAATATATATATGTTGATCCTTGTTTGTAAATATTTTGTCATAGCTTTAATATTTAAGAGATTTACTGAATGCCATTTTTCTTTTGATTGTGAAAAAGAAAACATAATTCAGAAACTGAGTTTTTGGAACTGGGGACAAAATTACGCAGATGGATATATTTTCTTGTTTCACAACATTTTCTTCAGTTTGAGTTGCTGTGGCAATTCTGCAGACTGTAGCCATTGCAGACCTACAACTGTAGATCCTGAAATCATTCTGTCAGGTTTGACATCCTACTCCTCACTACACTGTCACTTAGTTGAAACTGGAAAGTTGTTTCAGATGTTTACATTTTATTTTACACACTTCATTTAATGTTGCATTATGCAGTGTTGTTTCCCTGTTTAAGTTTTGCCTCGTTGAAGGCTTTTGTTCAAGTTGTTAAAGCAACACAATTTTTTTTGTATTTACACTTCATATTAGTTCTTGTGTACCAGGTTTCCATTGTAGGTCAAGGATCTTGAGTGTTATAAATGTTAAAGTGTATGTGCAAACAAATGTGAAAAGGTTCTAAGGTTGTCACCTGTACTCAAGTTAAGTGCTGGATTTTTGGTCTTAGCATTTAATTAAGAATATTTTGAGATTTGCTATATGCATTTTTTTTATTGTAAAATTTATTATATAATAGAAAACTTATAATTCTGAATCAGATTTTTGTAACTGGGGACTAAATCGTTTTTACCTTTTTGTGTCACTTAGGTATTTTCTGTAATTGCATTGCATGCAGTGATTTTTAAGTTGCTGTGGTAAATCTGCAGTACTGACTATAATCACAAGTTGTATTGAATTTGACATCTTACGGCATACTACAATGTCACTTTGTTGAAACTCGGAAAGTTGTTTCCAATGTTTAAATTTTGGTCATGCACTTTAAGCATGTAATATTGCCTTATGCAGTGTTGTTCCCTGTAGAAGCTTTGCCTTGTTAAGGCTCACAGTAAATAAAGTTGTTGATGCAGCACCCTTTTTTTGCATTTACACTTTATGTATGCTTTGGTGTAGGAGTTTTCTATTGAAGTGCAAGGATCTTGAATGTTATAAATGGTAACGTGTGAGCAAGTGTAAAAAGGTTTTTGAGTTGTCACCTGTACTCTGTAGTTAAGTGTTAGACCTTTGCTGAAGACTTCTGAAAGGTCCAAACACCTAATTACAATGTATAGATGACAACTCAGGAACCTTTCTAGACTTGTTTTGTTGATACCTAAACATTTAGCATATAGATGAAACTATTAATTAAATCATAATTAATCAAATTAATTAGGTCCAAAATGCAATCTAAATGGTGCCATTAAATTCAAATTAATATTGTCAATTGAACCTAAAGCAATACAGTTAATAAAATGAACAAAGTGTTTAAATTCTAATTAATGGTGTTAAATAGTAACAATGAAAGGAAAGCTGTTGCTTTTATAGAACAATTTCACTTCTGATATACATCACCATTGAAATTGCAGATAATAACCATATTGATTTATGTTTAATTGACCAGGTTCTGTGGAAAAGATTGCCTTAACTTTGTCAATTAAATCCAATCCATTATTTCTTAAAGTGCAGTGTTCCAACAGCTGGATACTGATGAAGTACAACACAAATGCTATGGGAAGTGTGAGCCATGAAGTCAGGTTGGGGGGAGAGATCATCACCCTCACTCAAGATTACCAAGCCCCAAGTAGAGCTCAAGGCATGCAAGACCAGATGACCTAAGACAGGGGTAGGCAACTCCAGGCTTCGAGGGCTGGTGTCCTGCAGGTTTTAGATGTGTCCTTGATCCAACACAGCTGATTTAACTGGCTAAATTACCTCCTCAATATGTCTTGAAGTTCTCGAGAGGCCTGAGAATGAACTAATCATTAGATTCAGGTGTGTTGCAGGACACGGACCCTCGAGGCCTGGAGTTGGACACTCCTGACCTAAGAGATGGATGATCATGGTGAAGCGGGAAACCTGGGCTCTCCGTGACCAAGACTATGTGAAATACCCTCTGGAGGTCTACCAGAGGATGTGAATGCAGCATTACGGACAATCCCTACTGCAACCTTCACCAAAACTAACCAGCTGATCTGTAGCACTGCAGTAGTAAACAGCCGTCCGTCTTATAGCTTGGGTATAAGACGGACAGCCACAAGGAGCAGTACCCTCCATGGAGAAGGAGACTAGAGGCTAAGATCAAGGCAGCAGGGAAGTTAGACAACTATTGAAGCTGTAGTCCACTGAACCATCCAAGGTGTACTCTCAGTGGCAGGGAACAATATGACAACAGCTCCACCAAGGCTAGAGATTGAACAATACTGGAAGACCATCTGGGATAACGATACAACCGATAACAACAATGCTCAGTGGCCAGTGGATCTGAGGGCAGACCACAGCAACCTCCCCGAACAGGGTCCAATAAACATCACAGTGGCAGACATCGAAGAAAGAGTCTCCAGTATGAAAAGTTGGACAGCAACAGGCCCTGACACGATTCATGCCTAATGGCTGAAAAAGCTTTATGCACTCCATGCGCTTATGAGCACAAATGAACAAACTGCTAGATGATAAGACACATCCAGAATGGCGACCAAAGGCTGGACAGTCCTGATCCTCATGGACCCCCAAAAGGAACCGTTCCCATCCAAATACTGGCCAATTAACCTGCCTCAGTACCACATCGAAGCTCCTCACAGGCAACATCGCGTTTGAATGGGAAGAACAAGATCCAGGTAATCAACATCTACACCGGTGATCAGATACCCAGCTGGGATAATCAGCTGTAAAAACAAGGAGATAGATGCCACTGACATCTAGACAAGGAAGCTGGTCACAATGCACAGAGGATTTCACCCCAGTAAGCACCCTGAGGCTATATGCTAAACAAAAAGAAGGAGGTTGAGGACTCACTGTAAAGGTGAGACAACAAACATTCATGAGTAAATCACAACAACAACTGACCGTGTTGTGGCCACCTTCACCTTCTTTTGTCTACCACCAGAAGATAGAAGAAGTGGCGGATATTAAGAAATTCTGCCAGTGGACATTGATGGACTCCAAGACAACACAGAGGCACTAAGATCCACAAGAGCCACAGAGGCAGGGGTCTACCATATCACTCAAAACCCCAGGTGCAGGCTGTGCAAAGATGCCCCTGAGACAGTCCTGCACAATGACATGGTCATTCAGAAAATTTTTTTCCAGGGTGCGAAGATTAAAATCCTGTCATTTTTTCACAATCATTCCAACTAAGAATTCAGAAAAGTCATTTATGAGGTCTCTGATGATACACCAACCGCCTAAACACAACACACATAGTGCCGGGTTAGACTGACCCAGCTCAAACATACCTAGCTGAAAACTGGTGAAAGACATTTTTTATAGATATAGTAATCGATTTCAGGAAGGCTGGAAGAGATCACCACACTGACCTCACCATAGATGGTGATGCCGTGGATCAACAGTGTTAAGTTCCTGGGTGTACACCTTGCTGATGACCTGTCCTTCTCCATTAACACCACAGCAGTTCAAAAAAAGCACCAGAGCGTCTCCATTCCCTCAGGAGACTCAGAAAAGCAGAGCAGGATTCTCCACACTTTACCTCACAACTTTCTACAGAAGCACCATTGAAAACATCCTGACACAAGGTTTTGCAGCCTACAAGAAGCGTCAACTTCATTGGATTGTTAAGACTAGGGATGGGTATCATTTAGGTTTTATCCGATACCGGTGCCAAACCGGTACTTTTGAAACGGTGCCGGTGCTTAAACGATGCTCAAACCGGTGCTTAAAGAATGGAGAACACAAAATTGGTCCAAAAACTTCTCATGTTCAGCTGCTTTTTTGTAAAAAGATAACAATGTTAGCCTTTTCTGCAGCTATGGGGCATATATGGTATCACTCTTGGCTGGAAGCAGTGCTTAAACAATGGAAAAAACACAAACTTTGTCCAAAAACCTCTCATGTTTAACTGTTTTCCACTTTTTCTTTGGTCATTTTAGCCTTTTTGGCCAGGGTGAAGGGAGTATCTACCATCAAACAAGAAGACAGCCGCATGTAGCTATGATGATGTTTGCTAGTTCACCTTACATGCATTAATTTAATAACGTGGTTAGCCTACTCAACGTAAAATTACACACGAACAACATTAAGCTACTCACGATGATGATTCTGAGGCCACTTAAGTGAAAGCCCTCCGCCACTTGGCTGCGCCTAGAAATCCTGTCCATAAAAATTATGAACAGAATCAGTGATAAAGGGCAGCCCTGGCGGAGCCCATCACCCACCGGGAACAAGTCTGATTTATTGCCGGCAATGCGAACCAAGCTCTTGCAACAGTTGTATAGGGATCAAATGGCCTATAGCAATGGGCCAGACACCCCATACTCCCGTAGCACCTCCCACAGGACACCCAGAGGGACACGGTCGAATGCCTTCTCCAAGTCCACAAAACACATGTAGACTGGTTGGGCAAACTCCAATGCACCCTCAAGTATCCTTGAGAGGATAAAGAGCTGGTCCAGTGTTCCGCGACCAGGACGAAAACCGCATTGTTCCTCCTGTATCCGAGGTTCGACTAGCGGACGAACTCTCCTTTCCAGCACCCTGGCATAGACTTTCCCAGGGAGGCAGAGGAGTGTGATCCCCCTGTAGTTGGAACACACCCTCCGGTCCCCCTTCTTAAAGATGGGGACCACCACCCCAGTCTGACAGTCCAGGGGTACTGCCCCTGATTTCCTATGCAACGTTGTAGAGGCGTGTCAACCAGGACAGCCCTTCAATGTCCAGAGCCTTCAGGAACTCGGGGTGGACCTCATCCACACCAGGGGCTCTGCCACCAAGGAGTTGTTTAACTGCCTCAGTGACCTCGCCCCCAGAAATTAGCGGGTCATCCCCCTCATGTCCAAGACTCTGCTTCCCCCTCGGAAGGCATGTCAATGGGATTAAGGACGTCCTCGAAGTATTCCTTCCACCACCCAACTTTTATATCACGTCTTAAAACCCAGCTATTCAGAAATGCATATTCGTCATCATGACTCGTTCTTAGTCTGTTTTTATCTTGATTAACTTTTCTTTTGTTGTACAAATGTAGGGTGACCTTGAGGGTCTTTAAAGGCGCGTATAAATAAAATGTATTATTATTATTATTATTATTATTATAAAGAGATTTAATAATTTCAAATGAAAGGGGTTTTGGTTTAATCAGTAGGCCGCTATTTTTACCATTACATCTATGATGGTGCTGCCGCAGCAGGGGTGTGCAAGTTTGGAACAGGTTGTCTTGTTTGTTTCTCCAAGTCCTTATTTATTGAAGCATTGACATAGAAGCAGAAATCAAGCAATACATAGCAATCATAAACCAGAAGAGACTGCTGGAGAACAGCTAGCGGGGCATACGCTATCTTCGGCTGGACCAGCTACAGGGGCCTGGTTAGCTACAGGTGAATGATGGGTGTGAAGCCGAGTCTCCAATTCAGTATACTTTGGCTATAAGTTAGGTAGTGAGTGCACAGAAAGTGTGCTTCAGATGAAGCACGTGAAGATTATACTATGACAAAACAATGTATCAAACAGTTTTTAATTAAATTGCTAAGCAGATAAGCTACTCAAAAACACCAATGTGTTTGAGCAGGAACAGGAAGTGATACTCTACCGCAGAGAGAGCAAACACCAAGTGACAGCGCCACCTGTGACCTAAATGAGTGACAAACACAGACCTGGGGAAGAAACTCATTTTTAATAAGACAATAGGGTTATATTTTGTGGTGTGTGGCTGATGGATGAATGTTTTGAGAGTAATCTAGATGAGTTTTTCTTTTGTTGCAAAGTTGAACCTGCCAATTAGGTTTGGTATGATTTACCCTCCTAATATGAGGAGCATGCGTCATGACTTAACTAGGCTTTTTCATTTTGATACTTTCACAGTGCACTGAAAGTTTTGTTTGATAATGTCTCTGTCATTTAAGCAGATCTGAACGATTAGAATGAAAGCGCTATATGACACGTGTCGGGAAAACCGTTGCAAGTGAGATTTTCCACATTAAAATGGGTTCTGGAGAAAGTCACTTATTTGGGACAATCAGAAAGCGAGTCCCTGTCTAAAAGGATTCAGCGAGGTAATCCAGTCTAAATTCTTTTTCGTTTTGAAATGGTGTCATATTGCTGACGGTGAGAAACTTAATGTGACAATAGATTCCACTATCAGAAATGATTGAAAAAATGGGAATTTGACTGGACTGGTAGGAGTTGACTGACTTGACTGACTTAACGTCAGCATGTGAGGTTGCACCTCCAAAAGTTGTTTCTATGTGTGTTTCTTTGTTGCAGGAGCAGGACTAGACCAGAGGGGAAACCTTTGGATCACAGCTTTGGAGTGTGAACTCTGTAAATTTAACCTTGTCGCTATAATTTTTCTGTCTTTGAATTCACCAGCAGTGTGTTATTCATGACCTAGAATGCAGATGTCACTGTGAGAAAGTGTGTATACATCTTTTTTTTCCCTTTTTTTTTTTTCCCCCTGTCCTATTTGGCTCTTTTGCAGTCAGAATTATTGTCTAAAGGCGAAGAAAGATGCCCAACGGATTTACTTTACCAAATAGACCATCCCAGTGTTACCATAATGGTCTATTTGAATCACCTTTTATTGTTTATTTTATTTTATTTTCACTTGCTAAATATGGGACAGACTTGACTGGGGAAAAGAAAGGAGAGAAAGAAAGAGGGAAATAAAAACAGTGGGGAAGAGGAACGGTGATGAAGGGCAAAAAAACAACAACAACAACAAAATAAGCAGACAAAAATACATATATCAATCACCTGGATCACCTGTTGAGAAATTTAAAAAAAGGAAGTCAAAGGAGCTTGCAAAGAAAAGCGTCTGGACTTCTTTAAGTTGCTTGAAGACATTTCACCTCTCATCCGAGAAGCTTCTTCAGTTCTAAGGTCAAATGGTGGAGAGTCCCAGATATAAACCTAGTGGGAGTTTCCCCCCACAGAGGGACAAAAGGACCCCCTGATGATCCTCTAATCGCCTGAGCCAAGGTGTGAAACTGGACGTGGGTCCCAATCAGCCAGAGTTTCGGGTGTGTTCATTGTGAAACCTGGCCCCACCTTATCATGCGAATTCCTGAGGTCAGATGGCCCAGGATGTGAGTGGGCGTTAAGGCGTCTGGGAAGGGATCTCAAAACTGGATTATAAATGGCAGAGAGTTGGTGTCGTAAACCCCCGCCTCTGTTCAAAGATGGTCACTCACAGTGGACATAGATGGCTTCTTTCACTCCTCTTTCGAACCATCTGTCCTCTCTGTCCAAAATGTGAACATTGGCATCGTTACTATTTATAACAGCGCACAGTGTGCTTTGAGGTAGGAGCCAAAAAGGGTGTAGTTTGTGTGTGTGGGCACCCGTGTGTACACCTGTGAGCATGGACGTGCTTGTTTTTAAAAGGTTCCTTCATGTAATGATCTGCTAGAGCAGGGGTCGGCAACCTTTCTGATGACGAGTACCATCTAAAATTTCCTCAGAAGTCAAAGTGCCATATGATTGCATTAGCAATAATTTGAATAACGCTCTATATTAACAGTTACACACTATATAGAACCACTTTATAGAATTATAATTGTTCGCAGATTTTGGCAGCTATCAGCGAATAGTTATCAGCTATTTTGAAACAAAAAAAGACTTTTTATCCATAACAACAAATGAACTGTACAACAGAAAATGCAAATGATATTTATGGTCTCCTCACAACAGTGATAAGAAAAATAAACTGGGCCAATATGGCATGTTTGTTAATACACATGTTAATATGATCTCTGGTCTCACACTCCCACGAGTGTCCAGCATTCAGACGGCTACCTGAGAACACTCATGTGAGAGAAAATCTGCTCACACAGATATGTAGACATACATATACCAACAAGACAGCGTACATCACTGTCACAACAGTGTTTGTTTTCATTCAAAGGCTCTATGGCTTTAATACCTGGTGGGCCGGTCTCTAGTCAAAATGCCCGGGCCGATTTTTTGTCCCAGTCCAGCCCTGGGCATGACACGCAGTGAATTAATCTGAGAAGGTGCATTAAAAAAAATAAATGGCCGGGCCAGCGGTGCACATCGCAAATTAGCTCGCATAGACACATTAGTTGTGCTGCTTCTTAATGACAGTATCTTAGCTAACAACCCCAACTACCAGATTCAACTTGTAATTGGCTAAAAATAACTATATTAAAATAGCTTCAGGAGCTGTCCACTCAGCGCAGCATCAGCACCACAGAAATACACGGACACATCCGTAGACTCGAGACAGAATTCACAAGGCGTTTTTGGGACTTTCAGGTGTTTGGACCAATGTTTTTTTTCTGATCAAACCAGAAATCTTTAATGAGCAGCTGGGTTTGTCTCACATTAACTGGCTGAGTTAATGCCAGTTAATGCAACATCTAAGGAGCTGGAATCGACAGCTGTGCGTGTTCATGGAGCTGCATGTTCACCTGCTGGACATCACTACCTGACAAGTTTAACTGTCTTCAGAACATTGCAGAGGCCTTATTGACAGTATTTGACTCTACATGTCTGTGTGAGCAGATTTTCTCTCACATGAGTCCTCAGGTAGCCTCTGAATGCTGGACACTGGGAGACCTGTGTCTCTGACTGGGAGACCAGAGATCACATTAACATGTGTGTCTCTGTATTAACAAACATGCCATGTTGGCTCAGTTTATTTTACTTATCATTGTTGTGAGGAGGCCATAGATAGCATTTGTATTTTCTGTCGTACAGTCCATTTGCTGTTATGGATAAAAAGTTTCTTTTTTTTTGTTCCGAAATAGCTGATAACTATTCACTGATAGCTTCCAACATCTGCCAACAAATATAATTCTATAAAGTGGTTCTATATAGTGTGAACTCCTGAGACTTCCGGAAGGAGAAACCAAGATGGACGTGTAGTTGGGAGCCTGGCAGCAAACTTTTCTAATTAACCCCCCAAATTCAAGAAGATAGACAATTATTCGTGATTCTTGACTGGGATGAGTGGGGGTACGAAGACGAGAAGTCACAAAAAGCGAGCAGCATACCAAGAATATAAAGAAATGGATAACTCTGATCAACGGCGGGACTCCGAGAGTGTTAGCGAAATGTTAAAAGACATCAAGATGGAGCTGCAATCATTTCGCACTGAAAGTAAACAAGATATGCTAAAAATGAGAGAAGAGTTGAGACAAGACGTGAGAGTTGAGTTGGCATTATTGAAAACAGAAGTCTATCAAAGCATCTCTGCAAATACTGAAAAAGCCAACACACTTGAGCGTAAATTGACAGAAGCAGAGACACGAATAGCGGAAGCGGAGAAATTAAATGCAGCCATGAAAGATGCTTTAATCAAAGTTATGGAAAACTACAAATCTATACAAAGAAAGATGACGGATTTGGAAGGACGATCCAGGAGGAATAATATTCGACTTTACGGAGTCCCGGAAGGGGTAGAAGGTGAATCGATGCCACAGTTCGTGGAAGATTTATTGAAAAAAGCTCTTTCATTGCCACAGGATATGAGACTACGGATACAACGAGCCCATAGAGTGTTGACGGGAAAACCGGGTCAATAATAATAAATTTTCAGGAATATATATGTAAGGAGGACATCTTGAAAAGAGCCTGGGCTGGCAAAGTGGAGTATGAAGGTCAGCATATATTATTTGACTATGATTATGCCACAGAGGTGGCCCAGAAAAGTCGGGAATATGGGAACATCAAAAGGGCATTGAAAGAAAAAGGCGTCAGATTCCAAACACCGCTTGACAAAATTCGTATCCATTGGGATACGGGTGTACGAACCTACGGCAGCGCAAGGGAGGCTGCGCTTGAGCTGAGAAAGAGAGGATACACTGTGCAGCTGCCAGGAGCAGATTCAACGGATTTGGGACCGGAGATGGAGCATCTTTCACGAGCAACACTGTGGCAGTGAATCGACACAGTAAGAGGATAATACAAGCTGCTCTCAAGACATGAAGATCTCATCTATGTCACTCAAGGTATCGATTATTTTTCCCACGGGGTTATTTAACTTTAGAACTGTGAGTCCTCAATTATTCTCTACCCTTTTCCCCTTTTTTTTTTTTCTCTTCTTTTTTTTTTTTCCTTCCTCTTCCGAGAGTGACAATCTATTCCTAAGTGTGAGAACAACGATCAAAAAAGAGCACCTTACTGAATAGTTTAATACAAAATGGACTTCGCTGTGACTCTAAATATCGCTGCCAGAGATCGTTGGACTTTTGGATGTGTGAAACATTATGTATCACCGCCAAGGAGGGGCCCTCTGTGAAGAGACTTTCTCCTCAGCCTGCCAACGGGGATTCGGGGTGGGAAGCGTTCACCCCAACGTGGAAGTCGGGTGTTATAGGGTTTGTTTGTTTTTTCTTTTACTTATTTTGCACTGTTGTAATGGTATATGGTGGTTGGCCAAATGTCAAGGCCACAAGTTTTTTGTTGTCTGGAGAATTACGATCTACAATCGCGTGGATTATATGCCTTTTAATAATATAAAACTGGTGTCACTGAATGTGAATGGTCTGAATAACCCAATCAAAAGAAGTAAAGTGGTAACAAAACTCAAAAAAGAAAAGGCACAGGTAATATTCTTGCAGGAGACTCACCTGCCCCAACAGGAACATGAAAAATTGAAAAGATTTGGTTATAAAAACACCTATTACAATTCCTACAGACAAAGTCAGAAAAGAGGAGTAGCTATTTTAATAGCAAACTCTGTACAATTTGAATGCCACAAAGAAGTGTCTGATAAAGAGGGTAGATACTTACTAATTAAAGGGAAATTGGAAAATAAACTAGTTACCCTGGTTAATATCTACGCCCCACCAGGAAGTAAGAAAAGTGATTACAAAGATTTATTCAATTTAGTGACACAAGAATCTGAAGGTCTGGTGATATGTGCAGGGGATTACAATGTTGTGCTAAATCGGGATATTGACACTACCAGTGCTGCAACATGTAAACATCGTTTGTCTAATTTTATGAATACAATATTACAAGAGGTGGGACTGATTGGTGTATGGAGAACACGTAATCCTCAAACCAGGGACTACACCCACTATTCTGCCCCTCATGCCACATATTCAAGAATTGATTATTTTGTAATTAATATTGAAGAACTTCATAATGTTACAGATTGTAAAATAGGTGTGGCAGATGTCTCAGACCATAGTTTGATTAGTCTAGAAATCAGTCTCGATAATAGGAAAATATATACAGCATGGAGACTTAATTTGGGTATTTTAAATAGGGATGAACATGTTAAGAAAATTAAAGAAGATATAAAAATGTATATAGAAGACAATGATACCGGAGATGTGAGCCCAACTATACTTTGGGATGCATTAAAGGCAGTCTTAAGGGGAAAACTCATAGCCCTAACAGCAGCACACAAAAAAGCGACTAGCCCTATATAAAAATTTGACAGAAAAACTTAAACATCTGGAGAGGGAACATAAACTACTTAAAAATCCAGAAATTCTAGAAGAAATATCAGACATCAGAAACCAAATTGATGAATTACTAAAAGAAGTAGAAAAAAAGGCTAGGTATATGCAACAAACCTATTACGAATCAGGGCCCAAAGCAACTAAAATACTTGCCAGTAGACTGCGTAAAAAGCAGGCATCAAGGATTATTGATAAAGTAAGAAACTTGGATAGTAACAAATTACATTATATGCCCAATGAGATAGAAAATGAATTTAAAAAATATTACACGAGACTGTATTCACAACCGGCAGCCGCAGACCTTGAGACAATAAAAAATTTTCTTGACCCGCTGGATCTGCCCTCCATAGGAGATACCCAAAACAAGTTACTGATTTCACAGATTACGGATAAGGAACTAGATACAGTTATTGCCGAACAGAAAACAAATAAAGCCCCAGGAAGCGATGGCTTTCAGGCTGAATTTTACAAAGTTTTCAAAGAAGAACTCAAGCCACTTCTTCTATCTTGCTTCAACTGGACTCTGAATCAGGGAATAGCTCCACCATCATGGGGAGAAGCTATTATAACAATTTTACCCAAAGAAGGAAAAAACAAAGAATATTGCAAGAATTATAGACCCATTTCCCTCCTAAATAACGACTATAAATTGTACGCTTCGATCATTAGCAAAAGAGTCCAAAAATTTGTACCAGATCTGATAGAAGTGGATCAAACTGGATTTATCAAGGGACGTCAGGCACAGGACAATATAAGGAGAGTCCTTCACATTATTGACAATGCAGAAAAAACTAATATCGGTACTGTGTTAATTAGCTTAGATCAAGAAAAGGCATTTGATAGCGTGAGCTGGCTCTTCCTATTTGGAGTATTGGAAAAATTCGGGTTTAAGGACAGCTCAATACAATGTATAAGGACAATCTATAATCACCCTACAGCTAGAATCAAGGTGAATGGTAGTCTGACAGATAGAATTCGGCTATATAGAGGCACAAAACAGGGCTGTGTCTTGTCACCAATTCTTTTTGCTTTATATGTTGAGCCACTAGCACAAGCAGTGCGACAACATTCAAAGTTGGAGGGGGTATCCCTTGCTGGACAAAAACACTTTATTGGATTGTTTGCTGATGACGTTATTATTTTTCTACGAAACCCTGACAAGTGCTTCCCAATTTTGATGCAACTATTCCATACCTTTGAATACTTATCAGGCTATAAAATTAATGTATCCAAAACACAAATTCTATCATTCAATTATATACCCTCCCAAAAGATCAGAGACGAATACAAATTAAATTGGCACTCGAACAACATGAAATATTTGGGCGTAACCTTGACAAAATCATTATCAGATATGGCGGACATAAACTATAATCAGGTGGAGGGCAACATTAGAAAAGATCTAGAACGGTGGTCGGCAACACCTACAAACTTCTACTCAAGAATCCAAATAATAAAGATGAATGTTCTCCCAAGACTGTTATACATGTTTCAGTCACTCCCACTTCCTATATCTCAAAAAAAATTCAAAATATGGGACAAGATGATATCAAGGTTTATTTGGGGTGGGAAGAAGCCCAGAATAAGACTAACAACACTGCAACTCCCGAAGCGCAAGGGAGGGATGGCCTTGCCGAACCTAAGGGAATACTTCTATGCAGCCCAATTCAGACCACTTGCTGGTTGGTGTAGACCAGAATATGAGGCAAGATGGAAGGAAATTGAGAAAGAAATCGAGGGAAACAACATTCAAATTTTTATCTCTGACAAACATTTAATGACAAAGAATAAAAGTGGAATGAATCAAATTGTGAAATTTACATTAGACATATGGCACACAGTAATAGAAAAATGTCAGTTAAAAGAACAATTATTTATACTCAGATGGTTTAGACATGATAAAAATTTCAAGCCAGGACAATTGGACCAAACATTCAAACAGTGGGAACTAAAAGGGATTACAGCAGTTTGTACCCTTATGAAAAACGGAAGACTAATGAGTTTCCAACAACTAAAAAACAAATACAAATTGGAAAATAGAGATTTCTTTAGATATTTGCAAGTTAGGGACTACTGCGCAAAACAAATAAAATCTGACTGGCTTGGGAAACCACTGGAGGTTGTCGGAAAAGTAAAAGATTGCTATGAACATAAACAATTTAAAACCATTTCCACCTTCTATAGGTCATTAGAAGAAAATAGACAAGATTCAACACTCTATATTAAAAAGAAATGGGAAGTTGAACTGACCATAAAAATAACAGAGAAAGAATGGCTCAATATGTGTGAATTGCAACACAGTACAACTAATTCGCCGTTGTGGAGGGAATTTTGTTGGAAAAATTTGACACGTTTTTTCATTACACCCAAAATAAAAAGCAAACTGACCTCAAGTTTACAAAATTGTTGGAGATTGTGTGGAGAAATGTAAAGTGTGCATGTTAGTCCCCATAGGGAAATAGTTCCTCTGCATTTAACCCATTCACCCAGTGAAGCAGTGGGCAGCCGCCAGTGCAGCGCCCGGGGAGCAGTGTGTAGGGACGGTACCTTGCTCAGGGGTACCTCAGGGTAGCCGTTCAGTGGAGTCGAACCCCCGACCTTCCGATCATGGGGCCACCACTCTACCTACTGAGCTATCCCTGCCCTTACTGAGCTATCCCTGCCCTTAGAAGCGGATCATTCTCATGTATTCTGGAAGTGCATTAAAATTAAAAAGTATTGGGAAGACTTAAAAATGAATATGGATAATATTTTGAGTTATACATTCCCAAATACTTGCCAAGTGATGTATCTAGGAAACATAAAAGAACACATACAAAAAGAGGACGTGTATTTAGTCAAAATAATTCTGGCCGCAACAAAAAAAGCAATTACAAAGAAGTGGTTACACCCAGATCCTCCCACCCAGCGGGATTGGATCAGTATTGTAGAGGATATCTCAGAGATGGAAAAAATAACACTCAACATTAGACTGATGGGAGGTAAATACGACAGACTATGGAGGAAGTGGAAAACATTCAGAAGTGACACAAATGAAATAACATAATAGGTTTTCTTTTTTTTCTGCAACGTGATAAATGGAAAAAGATATGTAAACTCCAGACTCTATGTTTGTTTATATGTATGTTTGTTTGTTATTTTCTTTATTGTATGTCCACAATGTTAACCTAATAAAAATCAAAGTAAAAAAAAATATATATATACACTCAACAAAAATATAAACGCAACACCTTTGTTACTGCTCCCATTCCCCATGGGATGGACGTAGAGACCTAAAATTCATTCCAGATACACAATATAACCATCCCTCCCAAACAGTGGTCACAAATCAGTCCAAATGTGTGGTAGTGGGCACATCTGCTATATTGAGATAATCCATCCCACCTCACAGGTGTGCCACATCAGGATGCTGATCTGACATCATGAGTAGTGCACAGGTGTACCTCAGACTGCCCACAACAAAAGGCCACCCTGGAATGTGCAGTTTTTTGCGCTATTGGGGGTCTGGGGACCCAGAACCGGTCAGTATCTGGTGTGACCACCATTTGCCTCATGCAGTGCAACACATCGTCGCATGGAGTCTATCAGATTGTCAATTGTGGCCTGTGGAATGTTGGTCCACTCCACTTCAATGGCTGTGCGAGGTTGTTGGATATTCGTGGGAACTGGTACACGCTGTCGTATACGCCGGTCAAGCACATCCCGAACATGCTCAATGGGTGACATGTCCGGTGAGTATGCTGGCCATGCAAGAACTGGGACATTCTCAGCTGCCATCTGCCCTGAACAATGTGAACCATGATTCATCCGTGAAGCGCACACCTCTCCAACGTGCCAGACGCCATCGAATGTGAGCATTTGCCCACACAAGTCTGTTACGGCGACGAGCTGGAGTCAGGTCAAGACCCCGATGAGGACGACGGGCATGCAGTTGAGCGTCCCTGAGACGGTTTCTGACAGTTTGTGCAGAAATTGTTTGGTTGTGCAAACCAATTGTTCCAGCAGCTGTCTGGGTGGCTGGTCTCAGACGATCTTGGAGGTGAACCTGCTGGATGTGGAGGTCCTGGGCTGGTGTGGTTACACGAGGTCTGCGGTTGTGAGGCCGGTTGGATGTGCTGCCATATTCTCTGAAACGCCTGTGGAGACGGCTTATGGTTGAGAAATGAACATTCAATGCACGGGCGACAGATCTGGTTGACATTCCTGCTGTCAGCATGCCAATTGCACGCTCCCTCATTGCTTGTGGCATCTGTGGCATTTTGCTGTGAGACAAAACTGCACATTCCAGGGTGGCCTTTTGTTGTGGGCAGTCTGAGGTACACCTGTGCACTACTCATGATGTCAGATCAGCATCCTGATGTGGCACACCTGTGAGGTGGGATGGATTATCTCAATATGGCAGATGTGCCCACTACCACACATTTGGACTGATTTGTGACCACTGTTTGGGAGGGATGGTTATATTGTGTATCTGGAATGAATTTTAGGTCTCTACGTCCATCCCATGGGGAATGGGAGCAGTAACAAAGGTGTTGCGTTTATATTTTTGTTGAGTGTATATATAGTGTGAAACTGTTAATACAGAGTTATTCAAATTATTGCTAATGCAATCATACAGCACACTGACTTCTGAGGAAATTTTAGATGCACTCGTCATCAGAAAGGTTGCCGACCCATGTCTTACAGTTTGTTTCAGTCTTTCCTAAATTACTCCAAATGTCCCTGTGTCCTCCTTTTCCTTTCCCTAGGTAAAGCTACCAGCCTTTTTTCTCAAGACTCATATGATTTGCACACAGTGGTGTTTCAGTTGCAGGACCAGACTTCAAGTTCTTGATATTTAATGATCTTAAAATTATTAATAAACTAATGGATTAATAATTAATCCATTCTAGTGTAAATAGCTTTCACAGGTTACTCCAGCCCTTTAAATCTAACAGACTCTTGAGGCCTATTTTTCAGGTCCCAAAAATGAACCCAGTTAATTACCAAGTGCACCGACTAAGAAAGGCGCTGCAATAACAGGTGTGGCTGGTAGGACTGGTGCGGCAAGCCTACTCAGGCTGTTCTTATCAGAGGTGGCAGGGAGACACCTAGACTGTGAGGTGGTTAGAACTGGGGGACCCCTCTCATGTACATTGGTTCCATCTGAACTCTGCATTGCCTGCTAGGTAACACTCATAGGATCAAAGATTAGGACTTAAAACAGAGAGTTGATCTAACTCCCTGTACTGGGGTGCTGGTCCTGCAGAGTGACACACTCTTTGTTATTTGGACATATAACTCTTGATGCTCTGCCACTATTCAGAAAAAACAAACAACTGAGGCTATCTGTAAAGAATATTAAAAACCACAGTATCACTGTAGTCATATTAAAACAGAACTTGGGCAGAGTATTGATTAAGTAGACACCATGAATATAAATTATGCACACTGATAATCCTGGAAAGTGTTTCAGTAAAGGATGAGCAAAGGTCACATGCATTAATACAATTTTTACACTTACATTATAGCATCAAAATATAGTATAGAAGGCATCTACAATCTATTTGTTAAAAGAAGACGAAGAGACCCCATTGAATACTGATATTATTTCATTTCAGTGCTTTTGCTGCCATTGGTTACAATGTTTCATTCTGCAGTGTTTCTCTCAATTTGCTTATGTGCACAGTTTTTCAGCAACATTAACTTTCCCATCTTACATAATAATTGGGAATGCCTACCTACTCTCATGGACATCATCAGATTTTCAGCCAACCCACAAGTCTGTGGATTTGAAATTTAATTTGCCTAATGCTGCATTGTGCACACTTGATCTAATCATTGGGCATTAACAAATGTTTACTGTTATGCTGTTTCCAACCCCAATATCATAATAATATGGAAATTGATAATTATTCTGTCATACACACAGCTTCCAGCAGACATGGCTTTATTGAATACCTCAGAAGGATGTGGGTATCTTTCAGAAACAATTTACCTAATATTGCTTTTCTCCCCTCAGATTATTTGTGTGGGCCAGGGGCAATATTAGATTGAAATGTTAGAGTATTGGGTTTGAAAAGGGTTAGGGCTGCAGCTGGATGTTAAATTATGTCACAGCGAGTTGACTTCACATCACAGGGTTGAAGTCAGTGCACGATAGACAGTCCGCACAGTGCCTTTTTATTACTCCAAAGCCTCATGTTCAGGAAAACTGGAAAAAGTGTTAAGTTTTATATTGCGTTATGTACATAGTACCAGTAGACTAAGACAGTTGCCGCAACACAAAGTCTGGCAGAAATAGGGTCAGGGAGGAGTAGCTATCTGCCCCAGTCAGCTAGAGGCTGAAGGC
The DNA here is from genome assembly GCF_963969265.1 of Rhamphochromis sp. 'chilingali'. NCBI lineage: Eukaryota > Metazoa > Chordata > Actinopteri > Cichliformes > Cichlidae > Rhamphochromis > Rhamphochromis sp. 'chilingali'. The sequence continues at coordinate 34,104,672 of NC_137945.1, read as the reverse complement.
AAAGAGAGGAGAGACATGACAGAAAAATGGGTTTTGTCAGTTAATATGCTAGCCATAAGCTTTTCATCATGGAAATGAGTCTGAAAGCCATGAAACTCAACTGGTTAATCTCCCGTTACAGGTTATCTTCTCATGCACCTCTTGACATTTTGAAGATTGTGTTCATGTAAACAAACAAAAAAAAGTTTTAATGCACTACAGAAATATATTTCAGGACATTACAACATAATCTCCAAAAGTTGATTCTGTTCATCTGGACGTAGCGTTTTGTGGGAGAAACATTTCGTCACTCATCCAGGTGACTTCTTCAGTCTGAGCTGACTGCAGGCTTCCCCAATCTTATAAACACACTCTAAAAAGTAATTCATCAGGCCTTTTACCACCACTTGATAAAATCCATGGTTGCAAGTTAAAAAAAAAAATCAAATTTACTGATTAAGATAGACGTTCTAAGTTGCAAATTTTATTTTTTGGGTTGTGTTGAATTAATAATTTTGGTAATTACATCAAATTAATTTTGTATGTAATATTAAATTAAATCCCAATATTAATGTGTTCAAAACAAAATCCAAGTTGCAATTACTCAAAGAAATTGAGTAATTGCAACTTGAAATCAGAGGTTACAATTGTTAGGATGCCTGGGTCGTCGACCCAGGGTTTTTGAGTTTTTGATATTATTTATACTTCCTAGTTTTTGGTTTCTTTGAGTTCCGTCTTATGGCTTATGTCTCTGTCGTCTTTAGTTGCTCTGTCTCCCCTATCACCTGCATCCCCTTGTCTAGTTCGCGTCTATGTGTATCTTAAGTTCCTATATCCCCGTGTTCAGTCAGTGTTTGTGTCTGCCCTGTTCCCACGTCTCTGTTCCCTTTGTAGTGCCTGCATGTGAGTCTGTGTCTTTGTTCAGTCTGTGTTATGTGTTTCCTGTTTTACTTTGAAGGTCTCTGTCTTCTCTCAGTGTGTTCAGTTTATGCTTCTTTGGTCTCGTCAGTTCTGATTTGCCCCAGCTGTGTTTCCCTCCTGTTACCCATTCCCTGATTGCTCCCTCTGTGTATTTAAGCCCTGTGTTTCTCTGTGTCCGTGTCGCGATCTACCGTTTTCCTAGCTGTGTGTTCTGTCATTCCTCCTGGTGTAAGTTTATTTAGATTTTTTCCAGTTATGTTATATTTGAGTTTAACATTAAAGTTGTTTTGAGTTCACATCTGTCTCCGGAGTCTGCACCTTGGGTCCTATTCCTGGAGGGCCCGAGGAGCCCGTTCAGCCACCTGTCTCCGCTGGAGGGCCCGAGGAGCCCGTTCAGCCACCTGTCTCGTCAGCTGGAGGGCCCGAGGAGCCCGTTCAGCCTTCTGCCACGTCAGCTGGAGGGCCCGAGGAGCCCGTTCAGCCACCTGTCTCCGCTGGAGGGCCCGAGGAGCCCGTTCAGCCACCTGTCTCGTCAGCTGGAGGGCCCGAGGAGCCCGTTCAGCCTTCTGCCACGTCAGCTGGAGGGCCCGAGGAGCCCGTTCAGCCTTCTGCCACGTCAGCTGGAGGGCCCGAGGAGCCCGTTCAGCCTTCTGCCACGTCAGCTGGAGGGCCCGAGGAGCCCGTTCAGCCTTCTGCCACGTCAGCTGGAGGGCCCGAGGAGCCTGTTCAGCCTTCTGCCTCTGCTCCGCCTGGTCCAGCTTCTGCCTCTGCTCCGCCTGGTCCAGCTTCTGCCTCTGCTCCGCCTGGTCCAGCTTCTGCCTCTGCTCCGCCTGGTCCGGCCTCCGAGTCTGCAGCTCCGCCTGGTCCGGCCTCCGAGTCTGCAGCTTCGCCTGGTCCGGCCTCAGCCTCTGCAGCAGCCTCTGTTCCTGCTTCGCCTCAGCCTGGTCCGGCTTTGGCCTCTGCAGCTCCGCCTGGTCCAGTCTCCGAGTGTTCAGCTTCGTCTGCTCCTGAGGTCTTCATGCTGTTTGTTCCTGCACGTCCCGTCTGGCCTGCTCATCCTGCATGTTCTGTCCGGCCGATGACTGGACGTCGTTGCCGTCTTGGACAGCCCTCTGAACTACGCCGCCGTCATGGACGGCCCCCTGAACTACTCCGCCACCAGTGCCTCCCGGCCGGCCGGCCTCCTGATCTGCTCTGTCGCCACCGGCGCCTTCTGCCTGGCCGGCCTCCTGAACTGTTTTCTGGGCTCTTGGGCCGTCAGCCTCCGGGCCGCCCCCCTGAACTGCCCGGGTTTGGACTATTGTACTGTCAGCCTCCGGGCCGGCCCCCTGAACTTTTTGTGAACTGTTTTTCCTGGCTGCCTGCGCCTGTCATGAGCCTGTTTTTTGTTCTGTTGCTTTCCGGGCTCCAGTGTTTGCACTTTTTTTTTTTTTTTTTTTTTTTTTTTTTTTTTGTTTCTGGCTCAATGTGTTTCATTTGTTTCGAGCCCTCCATCCTGTTTCCCCCGCCGCCCACCCTGGTTGGGTTGTTTTTGGTTTTGATGTTTTGGTTTGGGCTGTCTGGAAGCCAGCCCTTAAGGGGGGGTACTGTTAGGATGCCTGGGTCGTCGACCCAGGGTTTTTGAGTTTTTGATATTATTTATACTTCCTAGTTTTTGGTTTCTTTGAGTTCCATCTTATGGCATATGTCTCTGTCGTCTTTAGTTGCTCTGTCTCCCCTATCACCTGCATCCCCTTGTCTAGTTCGCGTCTATGTGTATCTTAAGTTCCTATATCCCCGTGTTCAGTCAGTGTTTGTGTCTGCCCTGTTCCCACGTCTCTGTTCCCTTTGTAGTGCCTGCATGTGAGTCTGTGTCTTTGTTCAGTCTGTGTTATGTGTTTCCTGTTTTACTTTGAAGGTCTCTGTCTTCTCTCAGTGTGTTCAGTTTATTCTTCTTTGGTCTCGTCAGTTCTGATTTGCCCCAGCTGTGTTTCCCTCCTGTTACCCATTCCCTGATTGCTCCCTCTGTGTATTTAAGCCCTGTGTTTCTCTGTGTCTGTGTTGCGATCTACCGTTTTCCTAGCTGTGTGTTCTGTCATTCCTCCTGGTGTAAGTTTATTTTGATTTTTTCCAGTTATGTTATATTTGAGTTTAACATTAAAGTTGTTTTGAGTTCACATCTGTCTCCGGAGTCTGCACCTTGGGTCCTATTCCTGCCTGCACACAGCCACACCTAACAACAATGGAGAAAATATAAGTTATTTTTTCTCCCTTTTTTTTTTTTTTTCTCCATTCAAGTTCCCTCCCCTACCCACTTAACGTACCCGGTCAATTTCACATATTAATATTGTGCTTGCATGGCTTGCAAGCTTATGTAAAAGAAATTTCAAGGTAAGTAACATTTAATTTACAATTAACAGTTCTACTAAAACAAAGCATTTGTGTTAGTCACATTGGTGGATTTGTGTACGATGTTATGCTGATGCAGTTGAGGAAATATGCGCTACCACATGTAGCTAATGCTAGCCATTCTAAACTTTAGCACAGGAGTGGATAAGACTTATAGTTTCATTTGACAAAAGTCTTTAGATAGAGAGTGCTGCTGTGGCTAGGAAAAGCATGGTTGAAGTTTTGCTACACAATGCAATCTAATTTCGATCAGAAATTATGACCTTTTTTAGGCTGACTTTTTTTTTTTAATTTCTTTTTAGCCAAAATTAGAAGCCTTTAAGCTGTGAATAGCTTTGTCAGAGGGATAACCATAGAAACTTTTTTTTCTGTCTGGCTCACTTATTTTATGTCTTTATAAAACTTGCATAACAAGACGCCATAAATAATATTACATTTTATTGTGGTTACTATTGTGGTACAGCTTAAAGTAAGTATTGTTCTTGATCTTAAAAGTTGTATCTATCTTACTTTTTCTAACACATCAGGTTGTGTGAAATATTGTTAATGTGATTCCGACAGCATCATTCTGGCATAGGCTATGCGAACCTACCTACTTGACATTAAGACTTTACGTAAGCAGTTTGTACATAGTATGATTATCTAGGGTCATTAGTAGTTTGTTAAATTAGTACACATTTTTACAAAATGGGCTGGGTGTGCGAAATGTGTACATTTGAAACCACTACAAAAACAGGGCTGCTAAAACATTATAGATTATGCCATGGTTATGGAGGGGGATGTCTCCCATGTCTTCACCAAGATTGTTTTTGTTCCTTCAAAACTTGGGGTAGCCTTAGATCACATTTATCAAGAAATCAGTCTCAGGAAACTCAGGAACGAGTCAGATCTGCAGAAACTCTGTCTTTCACTTGCCGGTGTTGTAGCACCAGTGCAATCTCCACAGAAAAATATTTTTTTGAGCACCTTGGTCGACATTTGAAAAAACACGAAACTGTCATTTGTGTATTTAAAAACTGCAATTTCAGCACTAATGTTTATGGAACATTTGCCTCCCACAGAAGCTGAAAGCATACTCCTCATTCACTGCAAGACTTCAAGGAAAACCTGTTAAAAAGGTATGCGTGTTCTTCAAACACAGAAGATTTTAGTAATATGGATGTTCAGGATGGGGAATTATCGATTACTAATGATGGTCAAGGTAACGATGATGATGTGAGAGGTCTACCAAATATCGTTGAAAAAAACATGGCATTATTGTTTCTAAAACTGGAGAGCAAATTTAACGTATCTAACAAGTGTATTGATGAGATTATTGAGGAATTACACTTTATCACCGAAACAGCATCACCCTCATAAAATAAATTTTAGTCCTGTCTGAGGAAGAACGATTGTGAGATAGATGAATCTGTTGTGTCAGATATGGTGACAGAGCTTTGTTAGGCCAACCCCTTGACCTCCACCTTGTGTAGTGGTGGTCCACTTTCTTCTGCCTACAAGAGAAGAGCGAAAAACTCACTTGTCGCTCCACAAAGCAGCGAATAGCATCATACTTAGCCCCACAATGTGGCTAAGGAACTACACACTCACACGGTTATAGAGTCGGACTCTTTGAAACTTACTTGGTGTTTCTTATTGCGTGTAGCATTAGCCTCGAATCCCGTTGATCGTCATTCATCGAGGAGAAAAGACAGACAGCTAATCCACCGGCCCGATGACGAATTCTCACGTCTCAGGACTTTACTGCAGGACGCTGACGTCAGTCTTCCAGCGTGTCTCTTCTCCCCCGGGTTAATGTCGACTCCAGGGATCCAGCTTGGAATGACCAATTAATGAAAGGTTTGTAGCATAAACCTATTCGCTGGAATGTTCAAGACGATTCAGTTACACAGCAAAAAGCACCAAGCAGGCAAAGTTCTTTATGTTTCTCGTGCACGGGAGAGAACTGGACAAACGCCCTTGTTTCACTTGACCCCAGTTGCTCTCGTCCGCTCCCTCGTAACACTGCTCTTTTATTGAGGTTACATGAATATACATAGGTTCATTAACATATAACATATACATACAAACAAAGAGTACCTTACCTGAGCGTTGTGTAAGTGTGTGTGTGTGTGTGTGTGTGTGGGGGGGGGGGGGATCAGAGTGTGACCCCATAAACGACTTCCCTAAACCTGCTGGTGTGGAAGTCCAGCAGTTCATCTAAACAAAAGGCACTTAGAGTAAAACAGATATAAATATGTTTTATCCACAACGAGACAGTTCAGGTGGGCGGCGGCGAGGAAGGCGGCGGCGGCCAGTGAGCAGTTCTGGTGGGCGGCTGCGAGGAAGACGGCGGCGGCCCCTGAGGCGGTCCGGCGGGCGGCCACGCCGGCAATGACGTCCAGAACGTGGCTTGGGCGACGGCGTGGCAGCTGCAGGACCAGGCAAAGCAGAAGCTGAAGCTGAGGCTGGACCAGGCGAAGCTGAAGCTGAGGCTGGACCAGGCGAAGCAGAAGCTGAGGCTGGAACAGGCGAAGCAGAAGCTGAGGCTGAGGCTTGACCAGGCGACGGCATGGGAGCCGGGGGTGACGGAGCAACAGCTGTAGAGCCAGCAGGCGCGGAAGCCCCTGGCTGGGGAGCAGCCAGGCCAGCGGGCGCGGAAACCCCTGACTGAGGAGCGGCCGGGCCAGCGGGCGTGGAAACCCCTGGCTCAGGAGCGGGAGAGCTCACAGCTGGCTCTGGATGCTGTGGCTGCAGGTCAGGGAACTGAACAGGGTGGTGACTGGACTACAGAAGACTGGACTACAGAAGACTGGACTACAGACGGCGGGAGAATGGGCGACTGGACTGACTGGACGGGAGGCGACGGGAGGCGACTGGACTGACTGGACGGGAGGCGACTGGACTGACTGGACGGGGGCAGACTGGACTGACTAGACAGGGGACTGGAGGACAGAAGACTGAACTGGAGGGGACTGGAGGACAGGAAACTGAACTAGAGTAGACTGGAGGACAGGAGGAGACTGGACTACAGGGGACTGGAGTGAAGGCTGAACAGCAGGTGAGTGAACTGACTGGACTGAGGAGACTAATGGATAAACAGAGGTCGGTGAGGCTAATGGCTGAGCTGAGGTTGGTACGGCTAATGGCTGAGCTAAAGACTGAGCTAGTGAGGGGGATAAAGCTGCAGCTTGGGCTAGTAAGGCTGGTGCCTGAGCAGGGGACAGGTCAGCTAGCCTTACTAGAGATAGTGCTAGGGGATGGAAAGCTGAGTGAGGAGATGGACGGGCTGGCGAATTAGCAGGTGGACAAGTTAGCTCTTCCGTGCCTCCGGGACGTGAGGGCGCTGGCTGGAGAGCCTCAGCCGAGCCTCTAGGGGAGTCAGGTCGGATCCTGGCTGCCCTCAGCCTGGGCGCTGGGACAGGCGCGTGAGGTGGCTGGACACCAGTCACCCCCACCCGAGAAACAGGAACGGGTATGGAGGTAGACTGGGTCGCATCTGCCCTCCTCCTGGGAGCTGGCACTAGTGTGGGTATAGGCTGACTGACGGGAGTGGAGATAATGACTGGGTGAGTGATACTGACAGGTTTGGGCGCATGAGTATTTTCAACAGTGGCCGGAGCTGATGAAACCGGAACAGGCTGACAGGTGGACGAAGGAGCAGGCTCAGATAAAACGGCCCTAGAGTGAGCAGGCCTAGGGTTTGCATACACACGGACTGTAACAGATTTATCGGAGATTGCTCTGGCCTTTCTGCCATCACCATTTACAGTCTTGAGTTGAACTGTCTCCGGAGGTGTTGAAGTGCGGGGATTGTCCTTAATGAATCCCAGCTCAGAGGGAGCAGAGCAGAAAAAGTCTTCCCAGTTCACATCATCCTCTAGGAGGGAAACTCCCCATGAATCAGAAGTGAGTGTACTGTGCGTGTTAAGGGAGTAATCAGATGAAGGGTGTGGAAAACAGTCACTGGCACTCACCACCGGGAGTTGCTGAAAATGGTCCATATTATGGCGGCGTGTGCGCCACTATCTCAGGGAAGAGGAAGGGGCCGGGGTAAACAGCGGAGCCTCTGGCGCGGTTGCCTCTGGCGCGGTTGCCTCTGTTGAGCCGAGGTGGGAGGCGTAGCCGCTGTGCCGTGGCGAAGGTTGAGGTCCGGCGAATGAGGCGGCGGGTGTGTGAGCAAGGAGCGGAGCGGCGAGAGAGGGAGCGGCCGAAGCGCAACGTGAAACATCCACTCTCCGCGGCAAATGCTCCGGTGCAGGTGAGGCAGCAGGTGGGGGAACGCGGCGTCTCCGAGGCCCGCCCAGAGCCAGGCGAGTCCCCTCAAAGACGTGCTCTCCCTCCACAAAGAGCCGCTGTTTTCCCCTGAGCTCCTCTGCCCAACGGGAAAGCGCTGCCTCCTGCCGCTCGTAGAGGTCCGAGTCCGCTGGGTTCCAATCATGTCTTCGTGGCACGGGTCGTGTTGTTTGGAGGCGAGGAAGAAGGAACCCAAACGCAGGACTCGCAGGTAGGTGAAGACTGGTGAAGGTTTATTATAAGGAGTGGATGAACAGAGGGTGAATGGACACTGACTGGCTGGGTCACTGAATGGCTGACTGAACTGAGAGAACACACGGGAAGGACAACATCACACCAACATCAACATCAATGACACGACAAAGAACTGGTGAACCCGAGGAACTTAAATAAACAGGTTGAATGATGGCAATGATTGGAAACGGGTGAGTACAGGGCTGAACATAATCTGACTAATGACAGAAGAGACAAGCTGACACGGGGGAAAAAAAAAACAGGAAGTGAGAACATTGATGTGGCAACATAACCTAATGTGACAAAACTGAAAACACTGGGTCACCGACCCAGGAACCCTGACAATTATCAGTTTAAAGCAAGTTTATCTCTAATGCTTCAAAAACAACAGGTTTCTTTTAAAGATAATCTTGAAGTCTGACATTTGCTTGGAATAATGGTTGCAGTTTCCTATAGCAGAGTATTTAACTGGTCCAGCTTTTCACAAGTGACTCATTTAAAGAGTATGGGGGAAAAAACAATCAGTAATAGTGGGCCATTTTGATGTTGTCCATTTTACTATTGTGGTTCATACAGATTTAGTTGTTCCTCTTTAACTAATGTATTAGAGCATTCATTAATGCAATATAGCTAATTGTCTGCAAGATTTAATGCTTCTGTTTGTGTCATCTACAGATAAAGGAAGAGTTCAAGAGAATAACCACTGTAAGCCTGGAATCAACGTTTATGGCTAAACTGGACCATTGCACCCCAAAACTGATGGATGCCGTTTCATCAAGGGGAGGAGCTAAAGGAGTGAGAATCAGGCAGATCAAGGACATGCTTCTTGAGGTATGATAACTATTTAGACTTTGTGTTGCACTTTGTGTTGGCTTTGAAGTGCACTTTGTTGGCAGTCACCCATGTACAGTGGGGCAAAAAAGTATTTAGTCAGCCACCGATTGTGCAAGTTCCCCCACCTAAAATGATGACAGAGGTCAGTAATTTGCACCAGAGGTACACTTCAACTGTGAGAGACAGAATGTGAAAAAAAAATCCATGAATCAACATGGTAGGATTTGTAAAGAATTTATTCGTAAATCAGGGTGGAAAATAAGTATTTGGTCAATAACAAAAATACAACTCAATACTTTGTAACATAACCTTTGTTGGCAATAACAGAGGTCAAACGTTTACTATAGGTCTTTACCAGGTTTGCACACATAGTAGCTGGTATTTTGGCCCATTCCTCCATGCAGATCTTCTCGAGAGCAGTGATGTTTTGGGGCTGTCGCCGAGCAACACGGACTTTCAACTCCCGCCACAGATTTTCTATGGGGTTGAGGTCTGGAGACTGGCTAGGCCACTCCAGGACTTTCAAATGCTTCTTACGGAGCCACTCCTTTGTTGCCCGGGCGGTGTGTTTTGGATCATTGTCATGTTGGAAGACCCAGCCTCGTTTCATCTTCAAAGTTCTCACTGATGGAAGGAGGTTTTGGCTCAAAATCTCACGATACATGGCCCCATTCATTCTGTCCTTAACACGGATCAGTCGTCCTGTCCCCTTGGCAGAAAAACAGCCCCATAGCATGATGTTTCCACCCCCATGCTTCACAGTAGGTATGGTGTTCTTGGGATGCAACTCAGTATTCTTCTTCCTCCAAACACGACAAGTTGAGTTTATACCAAAAAGTTCTACTTTGGTTTCATCTGACCACATGACATTCTCCCAATCCTCTGCTGTATCATCCATGTGCTCTCTGGCAAACTTCAGACGGGCCTGGACATGCACTGGCTTCAGCAGCGGAACACGTCTGGCACTGCGGGATTTGATTCCCTGCCGTTGTAGTGTGTTACTGATGGTGACCTTTGTTACTTTGGTCCCAGCTCTCTGCAGGTCATTCACCAGGTCCCCCCGTGTGGTTCTGGGATCTTTGCTCACCGTTCTCATGATCATTTTGACCCCACGGGATGAGATCTTGCGTGGAGCCCCAGATGGAGGGAGATTATCAGTGGTCTTGTATGTCTTCCATTTTCTGATGATTGCTCCCACAGTTGATTTTTTTCACACCAAGCTGCTTGCCTATTGTAGATTCACTCTTCCCAATCTGGTGCAGGTCTACAATACTTTTCCTGGTGTCCTTCGAAAGCTCTTTGGTCTTGGCCATGGCGGAGTTTGGAGTCTGACTGTTTGAGGCTGTGGACAGGTGTCTTTTATACAGATGATGAGTTCAAACAGGTGCCATTCATACAGGTAACGAGTGGGGGACAGAAAAGCTTCTTACAGAAGACGTTTCAGGTCTGTGAGAGCCAGAGATCTTCCATGTTTGAGGTGACCAAATACTTATTTTCCACCCTGATTTACGAATAAATTCTTTACAAATCCTACCATGTGAATTCATGGATTTTTTTTTCACATTCTGTCTCTCACAGTTGAAGTGTACCTCTGGTGCAAATTACTGACCTCTGTCATCATTTTAAGTGGGGGAACTTGCACAATCGGTGGCTGACTAAATACTTTTTTGCCCCACTGTAGTTTATACTCATACTTCATCTATTTATTTTCATGAATAGCACAATACAATCAAAATAGAGAAGTAGCCATCCGCTGCCCTATCACATACCTTGGAGAGAAGGAAGAAAACCTTTTCATGGAGTTTGGTGTAAGTAATTCAGCATCTTAAACACAAATAAATCCACACTGATCACAGTGTAAATTTGTAAATATTTTACACTTAAGGTCACACCCTGACCAATAATATCATAGCAATGGCCTATTTGGCTTAGGTGTTGGGCATGGCAAAAGGCTCCTTGAACAATTCAACTAATGATTGTAGCGTCTTGATGCATGCTCGATCATCCAGGAAAGTAAATCTCCAAAAGTTGATTCTGTTCATCTGGACGTAGCATTTTGTGGGAGAAACATTTCATCACTCATCCAAGTGACTTCTTCAGTCTCAGCTGACTGCAGGTTTCCCCGATCTTATAAACAGTACATTTACACAATGAATGAAACCAGCCCACTTCAGTTCGAAACGTTTCTCCCACAAAACGCTACGTCCAGATGAACAGAATCAACTTTTGGAGATAATGATTGTAGCGTTTCACTTAATCATTTCAGCTAATCCAATATGTCAAAGCTAATAATTATTTATATGTTCAATTTGAGTTTATTGTTTTCCTTAGTTTTACATTCTAAATTGATGACCAAACCTGGCAGCTAAGCACCCACAGTGACTGCCAGCAGGCAGATCCTGAACTTCATCAGGTAACAAAATGATGAGCGGTCAGGCTGCAGCCTCCGTTTCCACTTGTTCTTGCAGTCACCTTAACAATCGCTTTAAAGTCCCTTTGTGCTGGTTTTCATCTTTGCTTTGTGCTGTTGGCTTTGCGTTACATTAGATAACAGGTTAACCACTGGACTAGTCAATGACTGCTGAATGGATTCTATGATGTTACGAGCAGCATAATGTTCTCAGTTCTTCAGCCAGCAGACAAGGGTCAGTTTTGACCCATGTGGATCACATTTCTTGCTCATACTGCTCCTGTATTCTTATCTGGCTATTGAGTTTTAGTTAAGTAAGTCAGTATTTCTGCACTGTATCTTTAAGCTGAGTAGAAACTAGTCAAGGCTGCACATTCAGCTTGAAATGTTTAGTTCATATCTACAAGAACACACTATGAATGCAACTGATAAAGAATAATATTAACCCCCCCCCCCCCCCTGTTTAGCTGTTTTCCTGAAAGCACATTTTTTGGAATACACATTAGTTAGTGATTTGGACACATTTTCATCCTTCATATATCAGCAGCCAAAGTCACAACAGACAAAACTGAACATCTTCTGGGAACTGTCAAAGACTACACAGGGCTTATTGTTCTGTTGTTTCTGAGTAAACACAGGCTAGCCGTCACAGAGGAGTTGACAAACACTTTCTAAATTCCGTTCAGTGCACTTCCCACATGCAGTATCTGCAGTTAAACAAATCCTTGGTTGGGTAAGGAACAATATCTGATTGATTAGATGAGTTTAGGCCAAATTGCATGCACAGTTTAATGTGAGATACTGTTCATGGCAAACATAAATCTTTCTGAGATTTTTCATTATATATATATCTACTTAGCTCTTTGAAACACAGGCAACAGGGGAAACCTTCTGGCTTTGCTTTGATTTTATATCTGGGCTTTCATAATAAATATTATATAGACTCTAAAAACATTATAAAAACTGTATATATGCACTCCTAGATCTATTTTTTTTGTTCAGTTTCCTTTACTTTTACTGGCTTTTACACTCAGACATTTTTTACACTGGCTTTTACACTCAGACACACATTCCCTTTGTTCTTGTCATGATCTGTGCGAGTGTCTGGGTTTTTCTCAGTGTGGCCCTGCCATCCAGGTCCTTCGGGGGCCTTCAGGGCGGGGTTTCCAGTTCTCACCTGCTGTGGCCACTTGCAAGCCATCAAACCGCAATAAGCTGACCAGTATTTAAAACCAGCGCTGACTTCCACTCTTTGCCAGACTGTCTGCTACCCCATGGTGGTAGCTTGGGAACTTGGGAACTCGGGACAATTACTCACCTCACCTGCAGTAGCCTCACGGACACTAGACTTTCCAGATTGCTCATCTAAAAAGAGTCTGCTGGCTCTGCTCTGTCTCCTGGAAACACTCATGGAAGCCACATCTGCCTAACCTTCTGCCCACCACTCACCTCGGGATCACTCAACATGCCTTCTTCTCTCTTTCTTGGACACTCGCTTGGCTACCCTCCCCAGGCCTTCGTTCTACCAGCCTGACAAGTAAGCACTTTCTCAGTTATCATCCGTCCCCTGGCTGTTATTTCCTGTTCCTCCTCTTATCTCCCTCTTATTCTGCTTTCAGTGGCTGTGACACCTGAGAAACTCACCTAAGTCCCCTACCCCAGTTCTCCTTCTGAAACAAAGCTTTGTTTACTGAGTAAACCTGTTGGTTCATTGAGTCTGATTTTGGGTCCTGTCCACACACTGGCCTTGTGACCTGTGACAGTTCTGGTATGTCAGGCAGTGTTTACAATAGTATTCTGCTTCCCTTCTATCTTTCCTATGGTGTTGTCCTCCTGTGATCAGCTATAAACCACCTGTACTGACTAAATCTCCTCCTTACAAGGGAGAAACATCCAACATAGTAAAAATTTGACATATTAATTGTCTTTATAAAGAGACTGTTCAGATTTGTCTAGTCACCTGTTATTTTTGCCTTGAGTATGTAATTTTATTGTAACCAGCAGATCATCATGACGGACCGGTACAGCTTCCACATCACTTGCAGACTGGGGGAGCCAGGGATCGAACCACCAACCTTCCAATCAGAAGAGGGCCTGCTCTGCCTCCTGAGCTACAACCACCCTCCTGTCCACTTGGGGCAGGAACTCATCCCTGACCTGCAGTGGGCACTCCACAATTTTCTGAAGCTGCTACATTGAGCTGCAGCTGCAAGGTGGTTGGTGTCTGTCGTAGTGTTAACTGTCAGAGAAGTGTTTGAGGTTTTTAAAGCAGTTGTGATGTTTAATAGTGGAGCAGATGAAAGGCAGATTAGAGATTTTTACACTGTGATAAGTATAAAGCATCATAAAAGCCGTTAAATTGTTTATTTATATGTTGTGGACTATGAGTAATGTTCCCATTAGAATGCTTTATAGATTAAATAGTTGTTTTCTTTCTTTATTTAGGTTTAACTGATTAGTTAAACCTCTGGGTAGCTCCCCAACTGGGTCTAGAGAGTATTTTAAATTCAGGGAATTTAAAATAGAAAGTAGCTCGTCCACAGAAGGACTGGTAGCTCCCCTTACGATAAGGGTTCAGATCGCGCGAACAGGTGTGAAATGTATGTGTTTAGTTAGTTTGTTTGCTTGTTTTAATCAATTTTAAATCATGCTTTTTATTTGTTTTTGTTTCTAATGTCTCTGTAAAGCACTTTGAATCACCTTGTTGTTGAATTGTGCTATACAAATAAATTTGCCTTGCCTTGCCTTAGTAAGAAATTCCCCAGCTTCATTACCATGTTCAAAGTTCTCCAACTTTGAACATGGTATCATCAAAAATTTTCTTCTCTCATTAATTGTTTTATTTAATTCTGTTTTTGGTTTTTTTCAGGTTGCTAATTATAAGTTCTTGTGGCAAGGCAGCAAATGCAGATTCTAGTGATAGGATTTTTTGTTCCATACATTACTACCTTTCCTGTTTCCCATAGAACACATGGTGATATTCCAGGTAGGTCATTATTATCTAAATACACTGCCCATGCGCTGTGTCCTGGCTGTAGCTCAGGAGGTAAGCAGGTTACCTGCTAATCAGAAGGTTGGTGGGTTGAACCCTGGTTGCTCCAGCCTACATGCCAAATATCCTTGGGCAAGATACTAACCCCTAATTTGCTCTCTGATGCATCCATCTGAGTGTGAATGGTGGACAGAAAAAGCATCAAAAAAGTGTTTGTGTGAATCAGGCAAGATGTGTAAAGCACAGTGAGTGGAAAAGACCTATACAAGAACCAGTCCATTTACCTTTTGAAGAAGTTGTTCTTTCAGTGATGATGCATTAAATCTCCAGCTCCTAACTGGTGGTGTGACTCTTTTCTGTGTCAGGGAGATGGATATGATCACTGACAATGATAGGATGAATCTGAGTGTCTGTGTATGTATCTGCCCTGTGTATTGGTGTGTATATGACTGTTCTGTATGTATGTTCATGTGATGAACTGCAGTATTGTAGGCAGAGCATACATAATGCTGAGTGCAGAAGAAGAGAAATGACGTGAAGGGAGTAAGGCAGTGCAGCCACCAAGAAAACATTTTGGGTGACCTAAAATCATCAACGACAACAACAACAACACTACACTGATAAACAGGCATAAATTGTTCTACTCCATTAAATTAGTGGAAAAGAGGTGATCTCTATCTGCACAACATCTCTTTTCCCTTTTTACACTTGACTTAATACAACCATGGAGTGATGTTTTGGTCGCATTAAAACTGCCCATTGACGTTCAGCTTTTCAACCACAATAAATACAACATAGAAGGTAGGATGTCACATGAGTTAAGAAAGCTTCCAGATGCGTCTCCGACAGCATCACCATCAACACGGGAGCGCCACAGGGATGTGTACTCTCGCCACTTCAAAACTATTCTGAAGTTTGCTGACGACACAGTGGTGTTGGGCGCCATTTCAAACAATGATGAGGCAGCCTACATGAATGAAGTGAAGAATCTGGCATTGTGGTGCCAGGACAACCACCTCCAGCTGAACGTCGGCAAGTCCAAGGAGCTGGTGGTGGACTTCAAAAGGAGTCAGCACAGAGACTACAAGCCCATTATCATCGATGGAGCTCCAGTGGAGAGGGTGCAGTCCTTCAAGTATCTTGGTGTCCACATCTCCTCAGACCTGACATGGTCTGCAGACATTCAGGTCCAGTTCAAAAAGGCTAGGCAGCGCCTATACCACCTACAACAGGTGGGGAAGTTCGGGGTCTCTCCAGTTTCTATGCAGGCACTGTGGAGAACGCTGCTGCAGGGCTGTTCTCCCCTCCCTACAGGACATTTACACCTCCTGGACATTTACAGCAGGAGATGCTGGACTAGAGCAGCTCAGGTATTGAAAGACCTGCCCCATCCCGGCAAAGATCTGTTCAAACTTCTGCAAACAGGCAGAAGGTTCTGCAGCATCGGGGCTAAAACAGAGGCTCAAGAGGAGCTTCTATCCTCAGTCCATGTGATTTCCTGAGGTCACATGGCCCAGGATGTGAGTGGGCGTTAAGGCATCTGGGAAGGATCTCAAAACTGGATTATAGATGGCAGACAGTAGGTGTCGTAAGGTTCAAGGTTCTTTATTTGTCACATGCATAGTTATACAAGTATGACATACAGTGAAATGTAGCCTGACACGCTCCTCGACATGTGCAAAAAAATTGGGGGGGGGGGGGGGGGGTGTAGAGGAAGAACATATATATATATATATATATATATATATATACACACATTGGGTGAATGTGCAGTAGTAGCAGCAAGCAGGTGAATTCTGTACATTAATATGAAGAGACATCTGACTATTTTACAGAATAGACAATATAAACATATTTAAAATTAAAATTAAAGGAATTTGAAATGTACATTGTGCCTTGGTTTAGTGTCTGGAAGAGTCCTGTCTTCCAGACAGGACTGTGAGAGGGCGGATGTGTGTGTTTAGGGCCCGGATGGCTTAGCGATAGAAGCTCCTCTTGAGTCTCTCTGTCCTTGCCCGGAAGATGCGGAACCTTCTACCAGATTGCAGAAGTTGGAACAGTTTGTTGCCAGGATGGGACGGGTCCTTCAGTATCTGCGTTGCTCTAGTCCGGCATCTCCTGGTGTAGGTGTCCTGAAGCGGGGGGAGAGCAATCCTGCAGCAGCGTTCTGCTGTACAGATCACTCTCTGGAGAGCTTTTTGGTCCTTCACACAGCTGTTCCCAAACCACGATGTCATGTTCTGTGTGAGGATGCTCTCCACAGCGCCTGTATAGAAAATCCTGAGGATCTTTGGAGAGACCCTGAACTTCCTCAGTTGTCGTAGGTGATACAGGCGCTGCCTAGCCTTTTTGGTCTGGACCTGAATGTGGGCAGCCCATGTCAGGTCTGAGGAGATGTGAACACCAAGATACTTGAAGGACTGCACCCTCTCCACTGGAGCTCCATTGATGATAATGGGCTTGTAGTCTCTGTGCTGACCCCTTCTGAAGTCCACCACCAGCTCCTTGGTCTTGCCGACGTTCAGCTGGAGGTGGTT
The DNA here is from genome assembly GCF_963969265.1 of Rhamphochromis sp. 'chilingali'. Classification (NCBI taxonomy): domain Eukaryota; kingdom Metazoa; phylum Chordata; class Actinopteri; order Cichliformes; family Cichlidae; genus Rhamphochromis; species Rhamphochromis sp. 'chilingali'. Next base: position 34,088,102 of record NC_137945.1, on the reverse strand, counting down.
GTCCTGGCACCATGATGCCAGATTCTTCACTTCATCCATGTAGGCCGCCTGATCGTTGTTGGAGATGGCACCCAACACCACTGTGTCGTCAGCAAACTTCACAATGGTGTTGGAGCCATGGGTGGCCACACAGTCTGAAGTGTAGAGGGAGTAGAGCAGTGGCGAGAGGACACATCCCTGAGGTGCTCCTGTGTTGATGGTGATGCACACAGACGGCTGTGGAGTCCCAGATCCCTGAGCTTTGTGAACAGTCTGCAGGGCACTATTGTGTTAAACACTGAACTGTAATCAACAAACAGCATTCGCACATAGTTACCCTGTTTCTTGTCCACGTGGCTGAGAGTGGTGTGTAGGATGTGGGCGATGGCATCCTCTGTGGATCTGTTGGATCTGTAGGCGAACTGCAGCGGATCTGTGGTGTCTGGGATGGAGGAGGAGATGATGTTCTTCAGCAGCCTCTCAAACACCTTCATTACTACCGAGGTCAGTGCAACTGGCCGGTAATCGTTCAGGGATGAGGGTTTGCTGTTCTTGGGCACAGGGATGATGGTGGATCTTTTGAAGCATGTGGGGACCACAGACTTCGCCAGGGACTCGTTGAAGATGTAAGTGAACACACCTGCTAGCTGGTCAGCACAGCAGCGCAGCAGACGGCCGGTGATGCCGTCTGGCCCCGCCGCTTTCCTTGTGTTCACTCTCCTCAATGCCGCTCGGACGTCATGCTCCGCGATGCTGGTCACTGGTCTCTCGCTGATGACATCACTGTCCTCGGTAGTCAGGCGGTAGATAGTCAGGTGGTAGATAGCATTAGCCGCCTGGCTAACCTCGAAACAGGCGTAGAACTGATTCAGCTCGTTGGTGAATGCAGAGTCGGCATTGATCGGCGCAGTGTCCCTGGCTTTGTAGTCCGTAATGGTGCGTAGTCCGTGCCACATACTCCGTGTGTCGCCCTGGTGGAAGCGGGACTCCACACATTCCCGGTACCGGCGTTTGGCATCTCTCACCGCGCTCCGCACGCCGTATGAGGCCGCTTTGTAGGCGCTCATATCGGCAGTGGCGAGACCCGCGTTGTAGGAGGCGGTCCTGGCGTTTACTGCAGTGCGGATCGATCTGTCCATCCACGGTTTCTGGTTTGGGAATGTGGTGACTCTCGCAGTGGGGATAATCTCCTCCGCTAGCATATTGACGAAGCATACTGCTACTTCCGTAAACTCGTTGATGTCGACTGCGCATGCTCTGAACATGTCCCAGTCAACGTCATTGAGTGCGTCCTGTAGCGTAGCTTCTGATTGGGCAGTCCACCGTTTTACCTCCCTTGTGGTTACTTCTTCCCTCCGTATGCTTTGTTTTATACTGGGGAATGAGGAAGATGGCGCTGTGGTCAGACTTCCCAAAAGCCAGGTGTGAGACAGCTTTGTAGCCCTGCTTGTATGGCGTGTAGCAGTGATCCAAAATTCGATCCCCTCTCATTGGACACGAGACATGCTGGTAAAAGTTTGCCATGACTTGTCTGAGGTTCGCTTTGTTAAAGTCTCCTGCTACAATGAGGGCTGCGCCCGGGTCCTTGTTTTGAAGCGAGCTCAGCACATCATGTAATTCGGACAGGAAGGGTCGGGTTTAAAAGTGTCCAAGATTAGTTGTGGAACCTTGGCACCGATGTTTACAAGTGATCCGCTGTCGTAAACTATAAGACTAGAGGATTTTGGGATGTAAACCAGAGCAAAAAATAAGTAAAAAACAAGAAAAGTAGATAGTCGGAGCGGAGCGGTCAGGAAGGCGTCTGGACGTGGCCGCGCCATCTTGGAGCTTCGTAAGCCACCGCCTCTGTTCAAAGATGGTCGTTCACAGTGGACATAGATGGCTTTCACTTCTCTTTCAAACCATCTGTCTAATCTGCCCATAATGTGAACGTTGGCATCCTCACAGTGACCTTTGACCTTTAGATGCAGATGGACAGCCGGGTCTTGTCTCGTGGAGGTGGCTCTTCTATGTTGTGCCATGCGCATATACTTTTTATGAAGTGACCAAATAGCCACTTCATAAAAAGTGGCTATTTGGTCTCTCCAATGTAGAGGTCTGGGCATTCCTTCCTGCACTGTACAGCATGCACCACATTGTTAAGTTTGTGTTTTGGAGTTTTGTCTTTGGGATGAACCAGTGTCTGAGTGTGTTGCTGGGTCTGAAATGCACCGGGATGTCGTACTTGGAGAAAACTCTCCTCAGTTTCTCTGATACACCAGCTACATAGGGGATGACAATGTTGTTGCGTTTGTCTTTCTGATCCTCCCTCGTTGGTGTCTGATCTTCTTTTCTGTGCCTCTTTGCTGACTTGATGGAAGCTCAATTAGGATAACCGCATGTTTTAAGAGCTCCCTTTACATGTGTTCTTTTTCCCTTCAGTCTTTCTAAGCCTGAAGGGAAAAAGAAGGAACACAGGCCAAAAAAGAATATTTTAATAAATTATTTTACGACAATAAAAATAATATTAAGGGTACGTGGAATATTCTTTTTTTAAAGTAGTGGGGTAATAAATATTTTTCTTATTAAAGTAAGTAGGCAAATTTAAGGATATATAAGGTTGTAAGTGATATGAATGAAGTGGTAAATGAATTTAATTCTTTTTTTTTTTAAATATCGGACCTAACCTGGCAAACTTAATTAGAAAACAGGATGATTCAGAATGGAATGACGAATGGAAAGGAGATAGCAGAGTGCTAAAGTTTATGTTTTTAGGGGATATCACTGAAAAATAAATTATAGCTATTGTAGCAAAGTTTAAAAATAAGACTTCCACTGACTGTGATGGGTTAGACATGGTCATAGTAAAAAAGACTTTGGATTGTATAATCAAAACTCTCTGCCATTTTCATTCGAAAGACTAAAAATATAACAAACGTTATCCCCCTTTATAAATCAGGAGACAGACATAGTTTCAGTAATTATAAACTAGTATCATTGCTGTCACAGTTTTCTAAAGTGCTTGAAAAACTATTTGAACAAAGATTTGATAGTTTCATTGAAAAACATCAGCTTTTAAGTGACAGTAAGTATGGATTTCCACAAAACAGATCAACAGCAACTGAATACTACTGAAGACATTTCATCAGCAACACATTATAATTTTTTTTTCAAAGCTTTTGACACTCTGCAACACTCCATCTTGATTTCCAAGTTAACCCTTTAAGACCTACCATAGAACCAAGTCTGCCAGAGCCTATAGTATATTTTTACATGTTGTAGTGCCATTTTTGGGAGCATTTCAAGTTGCCATACATCAATACAACCATTACAGCCTAGATTTTAACAATATGTATGCATTAAGTGCATAGTAACTACATAAATTGCAAAAAAGTGCAATAAACTACAAAAAAATTGAAAATCGTTTTTGATTTTTTAACATATATTTCTAGTTAGAGAAATTTAAGAGGCTTATCCCTCAAAACTGTAAATACAAAAAAGTTGCACAAAATAGTTTCCCACCATAGGAAATTTATTTTGAGTGTCTTCATAGTTTGATTTTTGAAATACACCAATTTTTATACACTGCAGGAAAAACGAAAATAAATATTATAATGCAAATTTGCAAAAAAGCAGCATATGCATCAAAATAAACTATTTCCAGCAGTGCAATATGAGTCCTAGGCATCCCAGAAACGACACAGAAAGTCATAAAGTCAAAGATAACTTTTAAAAAGAGCAGTATAGGCCCATGAGGCCCTGATGGTTAAAAAACAAACAAAAAAACATTTCCGCGAAAATGACGTCACTTCCGGTTTCGGGCAGGTCACGGCGGACATGCGATAGTTCGTGCTGACATCTATTCCAACGTAGGAAGTGTTACGAACAGCTGATCGGATCGGCAAAACATGTTTCTGGAATATTATGTTTTTGTTACTGCAAGCGCTTTTTATGCAGTTTTTGCAAAGCCATATGTGGAAGGAAACTGTGACCTAGGACAAGCTGATGGCATAAGATGTAAGTACAACTCCTGCGGCTTCATATGCAAAAAAGATTATTGCGCTAGCTTACGTGGTTGCAGTGCTACCTGGATTTAAAAGTAGTTGCGCAAAACGGAGCGTGCCCGCTCCGACCGGCTTTGAAGGGTTAAGTAGTTATGGTGTGAGAGGAATTGTATTGAACTGGTTAAGAAGTTACTTAATAAGATAATAGGTTTCAGTATGTGCTGTATTTAAGTAATTCATCTGAAAGAATTAAAATAGAATGTGGGGTCCCTCAAGGTTCTGTTTTAGGAACAAAACATTTAAATTCATATATAAACAACATTTGTGACGTGTCAGAAATGTTAAATTTTGTTTTGTTTGCAGACGACACAAATTTTGTTTTGTTCTGGAATAAATTTGAAAGAATTGGTTAAAATTATGGTTATTGAAATGAAAAAACTAAAAAAATGGTTTAATGTAAACAAGTTATCGCTGAATTTGGCAAAAACAAAGTTTATGATATTTGGAAATCGTGTAGAGGGGGGAAGAGGTAGTATTATTATGACACCAGTTAACATCCAGGGAGTGGACATTGAGATAGTGGACTCGTATAGGTACCTGGGTGTTCACCTGAATAATAAACTAGACCTGAGCCACAACACTGATGCTCTTTACAGGAAGGGTCAGAGCAAACTCTACCTGTTGAGGCGGCTGAGGTCATTTGAATTGATATACCTTTATTAGTCCCACAAGGGGAAATTTCATAAGGCTGCCGACCTATTGCACGCAATGGCAGCGCCATCTTACCCTCCCTCCGACCATACATACATTACACAAAACATCACATGGGGAATACAGGTCAGAGAGGTATAACAATGGAAAATGCACCACATGAGGAAAGATAAGGAGAAAAAAATAACTCCTCCCAGACTGAGCTCCAACAGGGAGATCAGTTTGAGAACAGAAAAAAACATCTCTGCACATGAAAAAACTCTTAATACACCAAAGAAACACATGACAAGTAACAGGGGTGAGTAAAGGGTGAGAGACAGCCGATTTAGACAGTACTGCAGCCTGTGCGCTGGTCTCCTTGATCCACCGTCAGCATCGGAAGGGAATAAGCGTCGAAGGCGTTTGGAAAGGGAGGGGGGATGAGTGTGTGCATATCAGTGTATATGTATGTGTGTGTGTGTCCAGAGTTCAGCTGAGACAGTGTCCTTCGCCCTGCCAGGCTAAGTAAACAGTCTTCCAGCCAACCCAGGTGGCCTTGCATGGAATGGGAAGAACAGACTAAACACAGTCGTTATCAGGGTGTTGTTGTTCAGCTCCAGCCTTGCGACCGCAGCTGGCGCCGAGAAGATATCCACATGAAGTGATGGTGGTTTTTACTTTAGTGCGAACAGCTCATATGAATTTCAAAGCTGTTCTACAGTCCAACACTGGTCTCTCAATCCATACTTACGTTCTGTGATGTTGTCATTTCTTGTGCTCAAGGAGCCGATTTCAGAGAACTCACAGCAGTGTGCCTCCCCGAGATGTCATCCAATTTGCGCCCAGAGATGTTATTCCGAGCTAGCCCTTCCGAGATGTATCCAGTATCCATGTATTCTGAGTATTCACAGCAGCCTCCCCCATCGTTCCAATCCTTGTGGGGTTTGAAGAGCCGGAAAAATACATATGCGACTAATTTAAAACCATTATACTTATTACAGAAGTGAGCAGTACGAATTATGCATAATGTTAAATATAGAGAACAGGCAAATAGTTTGTTTATAAAATCAAAATTATAAAAACTAGAAGATATAGTGAAATTACAGACATGAATTATTATGTTTAGGGCACAACATAAAATATTGCCTCTTAAGTTACAAAGATTATTTGTACTGTGTTCAGAAAATGGGGAGAGTAGAAGGAAGTTTTATTTTAAGCATCGGTTTGCTCGGACCACACAAAGACAAATGTGTCCAACAGTCATAAGTATAAGAATGTGGAATTCTCTCCATGATAATCTTAAGGTTTGCACAAATATTTTTCAATTTAAAATGTGCTATAAGAATAAAATGATAAAACAATATGGAGAAGATGAAAATAACAGGAGCTAACTGTAGAAAGAATGATCTTTTTCATTTATAATTAGTGGTGTTGCTCATTGTTGAGTATGATGTTTTGTTTGTGAAAATTCAGCTATTTTTATGTGGAATCTGAGACGCTATGGTATTTTCAAGGCAGGAGTAAAAAGATAGTTGCTAAGGCTAAGTTTGAAAGTGCCATGTTTGCATGGTGCTTTGCCTTCTTTATGCAATTATCCTGTTTGGACTACTGATAAAAACAGGAAAAATGACTTCTCTGGAGCATTGGTCTAAACAGAAAAAATGTGTAAAACCAAACTTGCTTTAGCAGCACTGTGTTCCAGTCCCCTTTGGAGTCACTGTGAGCTGTTTTTCTTTTCTTTTACTGGTAACACCAGTAGCCTGCCTCAATTAGTATCCCACAGGCTGTGAGTGAAAGCATAAAGCCTCTTATTCTAATCTGTTCACAGTGGGTGAGTTAGTAAAAAGATGATTTCTTCATGGTGGCATGGTGCTGTGACAAAATCTCATCCACTGCTTGACAAAATGTCCGTGCACTGTTTTTCCCCACATCTATCATGATCACCATATTAATTCTTTCATTTCACAGGTAATAAAGTTTAGTCCAGTGTCACAGTATGACATCCCAACTTTAACAATAATAGTGTTAATAGTGCTGTCCCTGGGAAGAGGAATTCAAATGTATGGAGGTCATTTACTGGGGAAAATAGAAGAAAAGCTTTGTAGATAAAATAGCACCATGGAATGGCCTGGCTATTGATGGGTGACTTCCTATTTTAATTGTATAATTATACTAAAATTATACAATGAATTATAATTGATTAATTATACACTGTAGGACCATCTAAACTACAATAAACAGCAATGATAATATAGAGACTAAATCGGGAACAGATAGTAATACTATGAAAATTATACACCGTGTTGTAATAACACCTGAAAACTGAGAAAGGGTGCAGTCAGCTGGGGAACATAAATAGCACATGATTAATTAACAAACAGACTAAATCAGCAAGGCTAGCCAGATTAGTCAGAGCAAGATTATCCACTGTGGCTACAGCAGCAGACCACGAATGCATCAGGCCAACACAGGATTAAAGACAAAGCCAAACATTCAAAGGTCAGGAATAGACTCCCAGGTGCTTTATTATGTCAATGAAGAAATACAAAAAGGCTTTGGAGAAGGTAATTTCTCTTTCAGAGATAAGAAAATAGCCTGTGATGGCCTTATGCTTCTCAGGTAGGCGTCACATTACTTGACTCCTAGGTACTTAAGCAGAAATCACAGTGTAGGTAGGCAGAGAAAATCTCATAGGCCTTGGGTGAGATTAATCTAGGTTCTGAAATGCATATGTTGACCAATATAGGCCATTAAATACACCACTGTTTGATTATACACAACTGGATGAAATGTTAAAGACACTAGGACTGTCATTAACAAGAAGGAGAGAAGATAAGCCCGAGCTTACTTTAGCACTTACAGTTTGATTGCCAGCTAGTTCAGTTGAATTTTATTTATACAGCGCCAAATCACAACAACAGTCGTCTCAAGGTGCTTTATACTGTAAGGTAGACCCTACGATAATACATACAGAGAAAAACCCAACAATCATATGACCCCTATGAGCAAGCACTTTGGCGACAGTGGGAAGGAAAAACTCCCTTTTAACAGGAAGAAACCTCCAGCAGAACCAGGCTCAGGAGGGGCGGGGCCATCTGCTGCGACCGGTTGGGGTGAGAGAACGAAGACAGGATAAAAGACATGCTGTGGAAGAGAGACAGAGATTAATAACAGATATGATTCAATGCAGAGAGGTCTGTTAACACATAGTGAATGAAGAAGAAACACCCAGTGCATCATGGGAATCCCCCGGCAGCCTACGTCTATTGCAGCATAACTAAGGGAGGATTCAGGGTCACCTGGTCCAGCCCTAACTATATGCTTTAGCAAAAAGGAAAGTTTGAAGCCTAATCTTGAAAGTAGAGATAGTGTCTGTCTCCTGAATCCAAACTGGAAGCTGGTTCCACAGAAGAGGGGCCTGAAAACTGAAGGCTCTGCCTCCCATTCTACTTTTAAATACTCTAGGAACAACAAGTAGGCCTGCAGAGCGAGAGCGAAGTTGTCAGGGCTCTGTGTGCGGGCAGGCGGAGAGGAGGATCCAAGCGCAGGACTCCAACACAGAATTGTAAATCAAAACATCAGCTTTATTGCTGGCATGAAAACAAAACATAAACAGCGCAAAGGTACTGAACACTAGAATGCTGCCACACAAGCATAATCTGAGGGGACAACACGACACTGAGCACAGAAAACACAGGGCTTATATACACAGGGTGGTAATCAGGGAATGGGCAACAGGAGGAAGACACAGCTGGGAGAGATCAGGGCTAACGAGACGGGGAAGCTAAGCTGCACACACTAACATAAGACAAAGACTTTCACAATAAGACAGGAAACAAGAACCCACTAAACAAAGATGCAGACACCACACAGAGACAGACTAGACACTGAACAGAAACTGCAATACACATGAGAACCCAAAACCTAAGAACTGATACCTCACCAAGAATAACTGAAACAGATCTATAATGATAATAATAATAAACAAAGCACCAGAACATCAGAAAATAATCCATAATGCAAAAATAAACCAAAATATAAGAAACTCAAAATGCTGGGTCAACACTGACCCAGAACCGTGACAGAAGTGCTGTAATAGGGTGATATGGTACTACAAGGTCATTAAGATAAGATGGGGCCTGATTATTTAAGACCTTGTATGTGAGGAGCAGGATTTTGAATTCTGGATTTAACAGGAAGCCAAAACAGGAGAAATATGCTCTATGCTCTATAACTTTGGGATCCAAAATGTGATACCATAACAAAACCCTGTCATAGCCTCATGCAATACTGGAACAAATAAGACATTTTGAGAATTGAGAAAAAAATTAGAAACATTAGAGGTTCTAAAAATTATGCAAAGAGACCCTATAAATAGATCCTATTTGAACTGGATAATTGGGTAAGCTCGACTAGTTTCCTTTCTTAGATTAATAGGACTATGAAGATACTCCCTAGCAGAGTAGCTAACTTACCTCCTCCCTCTCTGTATTAACATTGTCTTATTTTGTTGGTTTGCTGATATTGCTTATTTCTTGGTTCTGAAAATAACTTTTGCTTTTTTGGACATCTCTAGTTAGAAGGTCGGGCAGAAATGGAGATGACAGAGGGGGTTTTGTTAGGGCATGGACACACATCAGGGCCCTCCCTCAGCAATGAGAGGGGACATACTCCTTACAGGGACCTGAATAGCGTAGGGTCCTGCAGGGCTCATTACTATGTGTCAAGGCTGTGTGCAGGCAGGCACTGAAACTGAATGAGTTGGAATTACGCCATAAAGAGAGACAATGCCCCAAAATTAAACAATATTATGAAATAAATTTGTTATACTTACAGGAGATTGAAAAAAAGTTTGTCTTTGTTAAGCAAAAATATTACAAAGCTGGTCCTAAAGTGTAAAAAATTCTTGCTAGAAGGCTGCAAAAAGAAAGAGCAGATATTACAGTATCTGAAATTAAGGACCCAGGATCCGGAGCCATGCTTTCTAAACAAGAGGATTTGCTAGAGAAGTACTATAGGAACTTTGTCCATTTTGGCCAAAAGGTTGGAGAAAAGGCTTCCGCATCTTATACATACAGACCACGATAATATTAGGCGCTCACTACATATTCTACAGCATATCTCACAGAATAAACTTAATGGTGAGCCTTGACGCGGAGAAGGCCTTTGACTCAGTAAACTGGGCTTTATTATACAAAGTTCTGGAACGAATGGAGTTTCATCATGATTTTATTCACGTTATTCGAACTTTGCATGAGAAACCATTTTCTATCTCAGTCTATTACTACACACCGTGGCTCGAGGCAGGGATGCCCCCTTTCACCACTCCTCTTCGTTTTGTATATAGAACGGCTTGCACAATGGCTAAGACAGACAGATAACATTATGGTCCTCTCCATTTATGTGGATACCTGTAAAGTTGCATTATATGCGGACGATGTTTTGATATATATTTCTAACCTCTTTGATGGGACTTTTAAAAATTGGGTTTCAAAGGGGTTGACAACTTTCTACTCGCTCATACATAATAAACAGGTTAAGGATTTTGAAAATCGGAAGACAGATTTTCAGCCTAATAATTTAGACTATTTTAGATATACCCAGTTGAGGAACTATCTCCAGCTAAACATCCTAAGCAAAACAGATCTAGATGATCCCGTTTTAATAATTTTTTGGAAACTTACAAAAACACCTTACTTAAGGGTATGATTGGTAAATTATACAAAGGGCTTTTACCCAGGAAACCCCAATCTACTGTTTATATTAAAGAAAGGTGGGAAAAAGAAGGTGACATTGCAATAGAAAATGAATGGCTGATTGGCATGTAAATCGATATGGAAATGTATGAACTCTAATATGTGGCGGGATTACAGTTGGAAAAGTCTGATGCATTTTTTTTATAACACCAAACCAGATGACACATTGGCACACGGGTGCCCTCGGCTGTTGGAGAAGGTGTGGGGCACAGGAGATGGGGCACTGGCACATATTCTGGGATTGCTCAAAGATCAAGCCCTTTTGGCACAAGGTCCACAAAGCCTTAATTACCATATTTAAGGCAAATAATATACCTTTACAATTCTCTACTACATTTCTAACTAATCTCGATAATCTGAAGGGTATGATAAATAAATATATTTTATGATCCTTGTGGCAGCTGCCAAAAAAGCAGTTACAAGATGCTGGCTCCTTCCCGCGCCCCCCACAACATCAGATTGGATGGACACTGTGAATGAGATTTATGTAATGGAATCAATCACATTCTCAATTCGTCTTAAGAAGAATGTTTTTGCCAAGCGATGGTGCGAGTGGGTCAATTTTATTAAGCATCTTCAACCGGACTTTGTTGAAATTTCATCTGTTTAGAGACTTAAGTGCTGTGTTTTATTTCTTGCTGAGTTTTATGTATGACATTGTTGCCTTCTCTCCCCCTGCATTTTTTTTCTTTTGTTTGTTTGTTTGTTTCCTGTGTGTTTGTTTGTCTGTTTTCTGATTGTTTCGTTCTCAAAATATAAAAAGTTCAAAGTGGGCCATTTCTGGATATTTTGTTTTTGATGTATCATGTGTTATACTCCACTTTTTTTGTGGAAAAAAAAGTTATATTTCTTCAGTCAAAGCAACAGTCACATCTGTCATAATATGAGTAGTGAGGAGCTAACGTTGCAGATGCAGTGGAAGAGGGAGGTTTTTAACTAAAGGTTAGCCCTTTGTTGAGGTGATAAGTAAAGAATGTAACTAAAGTGAGTTAGTATAACTAAACTCACTTGGGAACTGAAATCCAACAAAGCAGGAACCACACTAACACCAGGGCGCTGAACAAAGGTGTCAGTTTTGGCCGGCGGTCATAGGTTCTGTCCAATAATATGACGCGAGACTGGAGTAAAAGACATCCATGGATTGGCACTTTACTAAAGAAGGAGCATGATAACAGCACAAAACACTAACTACAACTAAACAAAATGGCTTCCTTTTATACTTTACCTTTTCAGGTGAGCATCTGGAATAGCCCAAGTATGGGGGTTAACTAATCAAAATGAACACATAACCCTCCACACAAACAAACATACAATAACATTAAAGCACATCACAAACATATACATATTTCCAACACATACTATAAACAAACCAATAACATAAGCTTCACCCATTTCTATCTAAATTAAAACCCTCTTTAACCACACTCCCTAACCCGGCACACTGGTCTGCTCCAAGAGCTCTTAAACAGGTGATTGAGCCGCTTTCACTCTTTTGCTCCACATCCTGCAAGAAGCAACCAGGACAGGTGAGTACCTTTGCAAGTTCTCATTTCACATATGTTTAGGTTATTGATAAATGATTAACTGCAAGCAGCTCTAACTTTGGCTCTTCTCCGACACGGGTAGGATGGCCAGTCCCACTGTCTCTTTTCTGTTACAAGCTGTCAATTTAATCGTATGTCAAATAACCTAATAAAAGACTCCATAAGAACTAATGTGTTTTCTTTATTACCCTATTTTAAATTCCCAATCCAACAATTTATTATTAACAATACCAACCAGGTAATGGAACCCCTGGTCTCCATTACAAAAGGACTAAGGGCTTCTGAGAGAATATATACACAGGAGGGTGATTAGAGGAAGTGGAGACACATGGGAACACAGGAGGAAATTAGGATTAAAGAGACAACATAACACACACTAGACAAGAGACTATCACAATAAAACAGGAAACATTAATACTGACAGGTTTGAAATGGTTAGGCTCCTTGGTACTTGATCCATTAAAGAATTCATCCATAAGATAGGGACCTTCTCCAGACTAAGGACCTGTTGCTTTGCTTTTCTGGTCTTCAGCTTCTTGATTTTTTTTCTTTTCTTGAGCTTCTTTTGCTCCTTTCTCATCTGGTCAGCAGTCAAGGAGAGGAGTGATAAAGGGCTAAAGCTGTGTTTCAGAAAAAGTGAGGAAAAATCACATTTGTTTTGATTTGTGGGTAGAACTATTCAAGTAACACTAGAACTTCAGCATAATACTTCTTTCAGTTTAAGTGATCAGGGTGGGGCAGCGCCATTGGTGACAGGGAGAGGTGGGGAGTGTGGAACAGTCTCAGGTGGTGTGAAGAGGTAGAGTATGCATCCTTAATGCTTGCTTACAGTAAGTTCAAGGTTTTATTGTGTCTTGTGTGGCAGTATACTCAGTGAAGGTGGGGAGGACAGATGACTGGGAAGCATGATCATAGTCCCCAGATTTGACAAAAGGGGAGCTGTGAGTGGTGAGCTAGAGACACGCCACAAACAGAGCTGCACTCTGCATCAATATTTTGTTTAGAAAGCTTTAAGGTAGGAGTTTTTAACACCAGTGTTTACTGACCTGAAATTTTGAAAAAGGGTAGCTATCGGAGATCATTTATGAGTCCTCTGATTCATTCACTAGTAGTTATTATTACCACTACTCCATTTTGGGTGGATGGAGGACAGTGAATCAAGAAGTTCGGAGGATTAGTGGAGTATGAATGTGTCTGAATGGAAAGCACTTCTGTAGAAAAAGCATAGTGCTTGGAGACGAGGTGGAGCAGCTGACGTCATGGTGTAAGGCCAATAACCTCCTCCTCAACACTTCAGAAACCAAAGAACTCATAATAGACTTCAGAAGGAAAAAGGCAGAGATCCAACCACTATTCATTAATGGGGACTGTGTAGAAAGGGTGGCAAGCTTCCGCTTCCTGGGAGTCAATATAGAGGAAAACCTTTCCTGGAGTGTGAACACCTCCGAGCTGCTGAAAAAGGCCCAACAGAGACTGTACCTCCTGAGAATTCTCAGGAGGAATAACATCACACAGAGACTGCTGGTGTCCTTCTACAGAGCCACCACTGAGTGTTCTAACTTACTGCATATGTATTTGGTACACTAGCTGCACAGGGGCTCAGAGGAAAGCACTCCAAGGGATCATTAACACCGCCCAAAAGATCACTGGCTGCCCTCTCCCCACACTGGAAGTTCTACACAATGCCCACTGTTTTAAAAAGGCCCAAAACATAAAAGACACCTCACATCCTGGCCACTCCCTGTTTGAACTGCTGCCCTCAGGCAGACTGTACAGGGCAATCAGCGCAAGGACTAATAGACTCAAACACAGTTGTTATCCAGCTGCAATAACACATCTGAATACAAGACTGACCAACAGTGAAATAAAGGTCTGATGGTAGTGAGCTGGTATGATAGATTGGTTTGGAGACAGTGGCTCTGACAGAAAGACAGGAGGCGAGCTGAAGATGCTCATATCTTCATGGGATGTAAGCATCATGGACAGGACTAGAAATGAGTACAAGAGGCAGACAAAGTTAGAGAGGCAAGGCCGAGATGGTTTGGTCATCTGTAGAGGAGAGATACGTTGGACAAAGAATATGGAAGATAAAGCTGCCAGGCAGAAGGAAAGGAAAAGAGCCTGACTTGGTTTTTGCCCTTCTGGTTTTGCCTTGCTTTTGTATCGCTTATTGTTGCTCTGCAGAGTGGTGTTTTTCTGCAGGGTAATCTGTGTGGCGCAGTTAATTACAAACTTTTACGTAATGACTTATTCCACTGTGTAACCTTCAAATGCTTTAAAGTATGAGAGTGTGGTTTTTGTGTTCCTAAGTGTGAAAAACATGGTCAAACAAGCTGAAAAATAGGTTGTTTCTGCTTGTCTCAAATCGTCCTTGATGAAAATATAATGAACTGCTGGGTACTGAGATGGCATTCATCTCACTCAAATGCATCCAGATCAAAAATCATACATCCACACCCTAAAACAGTAATGGGAGATGGCCGGCCCTCACTGAGCCTGGTTATGCTAGAGGTTTCTTCCAGCCAAAAGGAAGTTTTTGTCACGTCCGCTGTGGCAGGGTGGAGGTGGAGAATTAGGACCCAAGGTGCAGGCACCTTAGATACAAGTGTGTTTATTCATAAGGTGGTGATACAAACAGAAATGGCGAAGGTGTGGACGGAAACCTACAAACATAAACTGGAAAAACTAACAAAACACAGAACTGAAACCTGAAAGATGCAGGGGGAAAACACAGATGAACCAGCAGCACACACAAGAAAACACAGGGCTTGAATACACACAGGGCAGTCAGGGAATGGGAAACAGAAGGGAGACACGGCTGGGATTAACTGGACATAACGAGACAAGGGGAAGCGAAGCTAGGAACACTAACGTAGGACTGGGACTATCAAAATAAAACTGGAAACAAGAGACAATTCACAAAGTTGCAGACTTGACACTGAACTAAAAGGGACACATGGAAAACCTAAGAACTAGAAATCACATAAAGAACTAGAGCACTAGAAATACAGAGAAAGAAGCTTATACACTTATAGTGATAACAATGATAAAAACCAAACATCAAATCAGAACACAAGTCACTTACAGCAAAGAAATTATAGAACAATAATGTTAAACATTAAACCAGCAACCAACTAAAAACTGGTTGCTGGTTTTTAGTTTATTTTTTGTCTGTTTGGGAGCTGACACAGTCTCTATGGAGATGGGGTTTTGGCGGGTAACAGGAGGAGAGAAGCTGCAGAGAGGCGTGTAAGACTGCAACTCTGCTTCCTGGTCCCAACTCTGGATAGTCACATTTTGGGGGTTTAATAAATTTGGTCAGATTTCTAGAAATGAGAGCTGCTCCATCCAAAGTGGGATTATCTATGAAGCCCACATCATTTCTTGGACACCTCTCAGATAGCCAGCAATTTAACCCACATAGCAAAATTGGTATGGCCCGGATCTGGCCCACACATTGTGCTTACACATGGCCCACATACCGCAAAGAATGACGGCGCTTTGGTGGCCCAGATCTGGTTTGCCAGATGTGGCCCACACATGGGCCAGCACATAGTCAGTTACAGACATGCTGCTGGCCCTGTGCTGGCCCAGAACAGTTTCAGCTCTGGCCCCAGATGTCAGCCTAATGTGAATCTTAATCAAGCCATGTAATAACAACATGCGCCGGAACATGACAGTGCAAAAGTAACTTGAGGAAACCCTGTCCACACAGTGAATGGACTGACAATTATATAGCACTTTTCTACTCTCCCAGAGTACTCAAAGCGCTGTTTACAACATGCCTTATTCACCCATTCACACCCACTTCCTTCTATATTTAAGTGCAGTCTACAGAATTTACATTTACCCTTAGCCAGCAGTTTTAACTTTTCCTCAGTGTCGCCTGCTCTGGCCTCTGGAAGACAGTTGACTATGGTTGCTGGTGTCTCTAGCTTCATTAGACATTAATTTCGTCTCCTTGACAGACTCTTTCTGCTGATGAGATGATTTCATTTCATATAAAGTGCACCTCTCTTTCTCCTGATTTTAAGCAAACAATATCCCTGCGAAGCGTTAATAGAAACTTGTCTGCAGATTATCCTGCTACCTTTAGCACTTTTGAGATATCTGAAAAATTCAGTTGCTCTGCTCAGCATAACAATCTCCACGATATGGTCAGTCATTTCAGTATGATGTGCTTGAAAGCTCTTGACAAAATAACAGCTTGGCCAGCTCATTCTTTGAACCCAAGGGCCTGGAATGAAAAAAAAAACATGCTAAAGTCTAAACGCAGAATATAAAGGTTCTATGAACACTAATAATGTCAAGGCTTCAGCTGCACTGGATTTTTATGACAGAGTTGTTGTTTTCAGTAAATAATTTGGTAAAGACTGAGAGACTCACTTCACAAAGGTGGTTACATCTATGAAACATAATACCTGTTCATTTCTACCTTAGGATTTTCTGAGATGCACTTACTCCCATAACTGTACTAGATCTGGACTACATTGTTTCCCACATAAATATAATAATGCATAAGTCATTAGTCTAAGTTCTTTATAAAGGTTTATGAGGTCATATGCCCAGAGATCCTTAAAATTATAAATGAGTCTTTTAAGTCTGGCGGTGTCCCAGCCTTGTTTATGTAAAGCTATTTTATTTTAAAACAATTCAATAGCTACATCCCTATCTCTGGACTTCTTGGATATTAAAAAATTCTTTTGAAAGTCATCGGTAGGCAGCGAGTGGCAACAAATTATGTGATAAAGCCTCAGGTAATTTAACTGCTCTTATTTTATTAATGCTGACTAAAGCATTTGACACAATTTACCATACATCCTCCGGTCCTCCTAGTTTGACTTACCTTTCTGTCTGCCTCTTTTTTCCATAGCGCTGTCTCGCTCTAACTGTGTGTGTTTGCTTGTGTTTGAATTAACCATGCCTCTGTTTGCATGGTCTCTAGGGATTCCTGCCCATCACTCCAACGCACCTGGAAGTGATTTTTGTTGCCTCTTCTTAAGCTGAGGGAAGACCATTCAGCACCTGATTGTTGAACTAACAGCGTTAGTGCACTCAGTTTCACATTTTTTTAACTATTTATGATCATAACCTGAACATATCTTATTTCTCATCTGTGCCGATGACACGTTGCAAGAGAGAGGCTGGTGTGAATCGAATTGTGTGGATTATTGTTTGTGGACCTGAACTTGCATCTAAAGAAGATTCTTGCCTCTGGACATCTTTTGCTTTAAATACTGTTTACCTTTTACTCAGTGAGTCCTGCGTATAACTCTGGTTCTCCTGCAGTTGGCATTGGTGAATGGCATTGAAATGATTCTCATCCTAGTTATTAAATATTCAAAGTGTGAGGATTTCATAGTCAAGGAGGATACAAACCATTTTTATGCTGATGACTGCCAGTTGTTTGTGTCATTTGATCCAGAAAATACAAAAGTCTGGATTCCCTGCATTCCTTCTTTACTGTCATTAAAGAATGCATGGCTAATTTCTCGCAGCTGAACTTGGATCAAACTGAAGTCCTTGTTATTATACACTGCAATACTGTGTGCCCACCAGTGCAATCAATTCCTCATCTACATTTAAAAAACCTTTTTAAAACCTACCTGCACAGTTCGTCTTATGATGTGTGCATAATGTATTGTCTCATTAAATTTTAGCTCTTTTTTTCTTTAATACTGCGCTTGCAGTTTATGTATTTTGGTTGTGTTTTAATACCACTCTTTTGTTTTGTTTGTTTTAAATACTGTGAAGCACCTCGTAACTTTGGAATAGGAAGGTGGTGCTATAGAAATAAAGTTTGTTGTTTTTTTGCCAAGGGTATGTAACCAAAGGAGTGACCCTGTGATGAGCATTGGGGAAAAAAATACTTAAAGCACTTTCCTTGACTTTGATTTCAAAAACTCAATTTGTTTATATACAGTCTACTAATTTATATAAGCTAAGTATTTACATAATAAATCAAATGAGTGTCAGCATTTTATTGCCATTAGCCCTGCAATAAACTGGGGACCTTTCAGAGTGTATGCCGTCTGTCATCTTATCACAGCTGGGATAGTCTCAAACCCCCCTGCTGCATTAAATAATTAGAGAAATGCATCAACATCTTGTGTGAATATATAAATATGTGCACACAAAATGTTGATGCATATGTCTAATGGTTTAGCGTTTGTGTGTGTGTGTGTGTGTGTGTGTGTGTGTGTGTGTGTGTGTGTGTGTGTATATTCACATATATGTATATATATATATATATATATATATATATATATATATATATATATATATATATACACAGTGGGGCAAAAAAGTATTTAGTCAGCCACCGATTGTGCAAGTTCCCCCACTTAAAATGATGACAGAGGTCAGTAATTTGCACCAGAGGTACACTTCAACTGTGAGAGACAGAATGTGAAAAAAAAAATCCATGGATCCACATGGTAGGATTTGTAAAGAATTTATTCGTAAATCAGGGTGGAAAATAAGTATTTGGTCACCTCAAACAAGGAAAATCTCTGGCTCTCACAGACCTGTAACGTCTTCTGTAAGAAGCTTTTCTGTCCCCCACTCATTACCTGTATGAATGGCACCTGTTTGAACTCATCATCTGTATAAAAGACACCTGTCCACAGCCTCAAACAGTCAGACTCCAAACTCCGCCATGGCCAAGACCAAAGAGCTTTCGAAGGACACCAGGAAAAGTATTGTAGACCTGCACCAGACTGGGAAGGGTGAATCTACAATAGGCAAGCAGCTTGGTGTGAAAAAATCAACTGTGGGAGCAATCATCAGAAAATGGAAGACATACAAGACCACTGATAATCTCCCTCGATCTGGGGCTCCACGCAAGATCTCATCCCGTGGGGTCAAAATGATCATGAGAACGGTGAGCAAAGATCCCAGAACCACACGGGGGGACCTGGTGAATGACCTGCAGAGAGCTGGGACCAAAGTAACAAAGGTCACCATCAGTAACACACTACAACGGCAGGGAATCAAATCCCGCAGTGCCAGACGTGTTCCGCTGCTGAAGCCAGTGCATGTCCAGGCCCGTCTGAAGTTTGCCAGAGAGCACATGGATGATACAGCAGAGGATTGGGAGAATGTCATGTGGTCAGATGAAACCAAAGTAGAACTTTTTGGTATCAACTCAACTCGTCGTGTTTGGAGGAGGAAGAATACTGAGTTGCATCCCAAGAACACCATACCTACTGTGAAGCATGGGGGTGGAAACATCATGCTATGGGGCTGTTTTTCTGCCAAGGGGACAGGACGACTGATCCGTGTTAAGGACAGAATGAATGGGGCCATGTATCGTGAGATTTTGAGCCAAAACCTCCTTCCATCAGTGAGAACTTTGAAGATGAAACGAGGCTGGGTCTTCCAACATGACAATGATCCAAAACACACCGCCCGGGCAACAAAGGAGTGGCTCCGTAAGAAGCATTTGAAAGTCCTGGAGTGGCCTAGCCAGTCTCCAGACCTCAACCCCATAGAAAATCTGTGGCGGGAGTTGAAAGTCCGTGTTGCTCGGCGACAGCCCCAAAACATCACTGCTCTCGAGAAGATCTGCATGGAGGAATGGACCAAAATACCAGCTACTGTGTGTGCAAACCTGGTAAAGACCTATAGTAAACGTTTGACCTCTGTTATTGCCAACAAAGGTTATGTTACAAAGTATTGAGTTGTATTTTTGTTATTGACCAAATACTTATTTTCCACCCTGATTTACCAATAAATTCTTTACAAATCCTACCATGTGGATTCATGGATTTTTTTTTCACATTCTGTCTCTCACAGTTGAAGTGTACCTCTGGTGCAAATTACTGACCTCTGTCATCATTTTAAGTGGGGGAACTTGCACAATCGGTGGCTGACTAAATACTTTTTTGCCCCACTGTATATATGTATATATGTATATGTATATATGTATGTATATATGTATGTGTGTGTATGTGTGTGTGTATATATATGTGTGTGTGTGTGTATATGTATGTATATACACTACCAGTCAAACCACACCTTCTTATTTAATTATTTTTCATTATTTTTTTTTTATTACTGTAGATTCCCACTGAAGGCATCAAAACTATGAATAAACACATAAAATTATGTAGTAAACAAAAAAGTGTGAAATAACTCAAAACGTGTTTTATATTTTAGATTCTTCAAAAATAGCCACCCTTTGTTTCTCTTCACATTCTCTCCATCAGCTCTCACACACCATCACACCTCTGGCCTCATGCTTTACAGTGGGAACCATGCATGTAGAGACCATTGTTCACCTTTTCTGCGTAACAGAAAGACTTGAACCAAAGATCTCAAATTTGGACTCATCAGACCAAAGCACACATTTCCACTGGTCTAATATCCATTCCTTCTATTTCTTGGCCCAAACTAATCTTTTCTGTTCTTTGCTTTTACTTAGTAGTGGTTTCTTAGCAGCTATTTGACCATAAAGTGTCCTCTGAACAGTTGATCTAGAGATGTGTCTGCTACTGGAACCCTGTGTGGCATTTATCTGTGCTCTAATCTGAGGAGCTGTTAGCTTGCGATTTCTGAGGCTGGTGACTCAGATGAATTTATCCTCAGCAGCAGAGGTGACTGTTGGTCTTCCTTTTCTGGGGCAGTCGTCTTGTGAGCCAGTTTCATCGTAGCGCATGATGGTTTTTGCGACTGCACTTGGGGACACATTCAAGCACAAGTTTTAGCGATATTCTGGATGGACTGAATTTCAGTTCTTAAACTAATGGTGGACTGTCCTCTTTACTTAGCTACTTGGTTCTTGCCAAAATATGAATTCTAACAGTTGTCAAATAGGGCTGTCAGCTGTGTACCAACTTGACCTCTGCACAACACAACTGATGGTCCCAACCCCATTGAGAAGGCAAAACATTTACTGGCATATAGAATAGTTACCAGGAGTTGGCATCTCCTGTCCTCTCCATGACCCAAATCTGTAAAGCAGCATTTTCATATTATACAGGAATGCAGCTCTCATGCATAAGAGCATTACCACAAAGCCTGTAACAACAAAGCTTTTCCTGCAACGTCCATAAGATTTTCAGATTTTGAACAGCCAGGTTGCTGCGCATCTACTGTGCTCGATTCCTTGGGGTGAAAGACATAATGTTGTCTTAGATGGAGCAGTAACGAGATGTCTCACACATATACTTGCACACTCACACACTTAAAAAACCCATATAATAGAAGATCAGTGGGAAGCTACGAAACCTGTTATGGCATAATGGGCCCTAAATCAGGTATGTATTCATGCAACCCAGCGGCACAGTGGATACCTTTATCTTGATCTGTGTTAAACATTACTGGTTTTTCAGAGGAAATCAGGACCTATAATTCCAGTTTAGCCACATAACTGCTGCACTGCCATCATGCTGCTAATAACCTATTAGCTGTTGTTTGGTCATATTTGTAAAATCTGGAGTCAAGTGTATGAGAAAGACACTGTAACAAAACAGTTTATTTTGGTTAGAAACTTGCTAAACATGCGGTGTGTCTAAAGATGTACTGTATATGGAGGACTGGATTGAAATCACTGGGGTGCTCTAACCCTGCAGGTCATTGGTCATTGGTGTTTTCTGTAGCTTCATTTGTGCAGCTGAATTAATTTGAAGCTTTTATATCAATCAATCAATCAATCAATCTTTATTTATAAAGCACTTTTCATACAGAAAAAAATGTAGCACAAAGTGCTTTACATAGTTAAAAGCAGCCCACCCCACCCTCCAACTCACTCCCCACACTCTCAATACACATATATCCCCCCACCCCCACCCACACACACATACACACACGCGCACACTTAAAGAGTAAAAATTGGGCTGGGCTCGCATGAGCCAAGTGAGGAAACATTATAACAGAGAGCCGTCTGCACCGGGAGCCGGTCACAGACCGCAGCCTCCGGGCTGGGCACACAGCAGGAGGGAGGCCAAGGAGCCCCCCAACCAGGCTGAGAGGACCCCCAGAGACCCAGCAGCCACGGTCAATAACAGCCCCGGTGCAGAGAGCGCACTCTGAGGAAACACTGGAGATATGACGCAAAACGATATATACAGGGTAAAATGATAAAATAAATAAGAACAGGATACAATATAAATATAAATATAAATAGAGTAAGAAGATTAAAAAATGAATAAGAATAAAATCAATAAATATTAGGTAAAGCCTAAATTAATAATAGAATAACAGGATAGAATAAATAAGCATAAAATAAATAAACGCTAAGTAAAAGCTAAATTAAAAAGGTGGGTCTTGAGCCTGTTCTTAAAAACATGTACGTTCTCTGCGGCCCTGAGCTCCTCCGGCAGGCTGTTCCACAGACGAGGACCATACCACTGAAAAGCTGCCTCTCCGTGAGTATGTGTCCTGACTTTAGGGACAGTCAAAAGGCCAGTACCAGAGGACCTCAGGGTCCGCGAGGGTTCGTATGGTAAAAGCAGATCTGAGAGATAAGAAGGCCTAAGACCATTAAGACATTTAAAAACCAATAAAAGAACTTTAAAATCGATCCTGAAACACACGGGGAGCCAGTGCAGCGATTCTAAAACCGGTGTAATGTGGGCCCGCCCTCTGGTCTCCGTCAGCACACGAGCTGCCGAGTTTTGCAAAAGTTGTAAAGTTGAAATATTCTTCTTAGGAAGACCAGAGAGCAGGGCAGTAATCAATGCGACTGGTAATAAAAGCATGCATCAACATCTCCGTGTTGGCCCGAGAGAGAATAGGGCGGACTCTGGCTATATTTTTTAGATGATAAAATCCAATTTTGGTCACATGTTTAATATGTGGGATAAAACCAAGCTCAGAGTCAAAAATAACACCCAGGTTTTTCACTTGTAGCGAAGGACATAGTGAAAATGCCTCTAATTTAGACAAGAGTTTCTCTCTCTGAGCCTCGGGACCGATGATTAAAACTTCAGTTTTGTCCTGGTTAAGCTGTAAAAAGTTTTCTGCCATCCAAGATCTTATATCCAAGATACAGTTAAAAAGGGCATCCATTGGTCTGGTGTCATCAGGAGACACGGAGATGTACAGCTGCGTGTCATCAGCGTAACTGTGGAAGTTCACTCCATGCCTCCTGATGACACTGCCGAGAGGCAACATATACAAATTAAAAAGTACAGGGCCTAGAACCGACCCTTGAGGCACACCACATGTCATTCTATGGATCTTAGAGGAGCATGTATCCATACTCACCATAAAAGTTCTGTCTGAGAGACAGGAAGTGAACCAGTTGTGTACAGCACCAGAGAGGCCCACCATGTGTTTTAGTCTGTTTAAAAGAATAGCGTGGTCTACTGTATCAAAGGCTGCGCTTAGATCCAGTAGCACCAGGACTGAGAGCTTTTGGGCGTCCCAGTTACATCTAAGATCATTTAAAACCTTTAGGAGAGCCGTCTCTGTGCTGTGGTTCACCCTAAATCCAGACTGGAATATCTCCAGGATCTGTCTATCATTGAGAAAATCAGTAATCTGAGTAAAAACAAGTTTTTCTAAGACTTTACTTAAAAATGGTAAGTTGGATACAGGTCTGTAGTTATTAAAATCATTACAATCCAAATTGCTCTTCTTCAGAAGGGGCCTCACCACCGCCGTTTTAAAGGCAGCAGGGAAGACACCCAACTGAAGAGAGCAATTCATCATGTATAAAAGCTCAGCCTCAAAAAATCCATAAAGTGTTTTAAAGAGTGAAGAAGGGATTGGATCTAAAAGACATGTGGTGGGTCTCACTGTGGAGAAAACCTTCTGAAAGTTCTCAGCATTAACCAGGACAAAGCTGTCCAGTGTCTCCTCAGGTACAATCGAGCCCTCAGATGTGTTTACAATCATATCGCGATTAGATAAAATATCAGATCTGATGGCGCTGACGTTTCCCCTGAAGTGGTCTGCAAACTGCTCACAGAGCGAGTCTGTGAGCTTCTTTTGGAGCTTTTAAAATCAGGGTTAAATAAATGATCTATGGTGGAAAAGAGGACCTTGGGATTATTTTTGTTAATACTGATTATTTTGGCGAAGTATGAATTTCTTGACTTCCTTAATGTATTATTGTACATTTTAAGTTGCTCGGAAAATATTTGATGGTTGATATTATTTTTATTTTTCCTCCATCTCCTTTCTGCTGCCCTGCAATTTCTTTTGAGTTTTTTGACTTCTTCGTTTCTCCAGGGTGATGCATGTTTTACGTTAATCTTTTTGGTGGTGAGTGGAGCAACGGAGTCAAGGCTTTTCTTCAGTTTGCTGTTAAAATAACTAAAAATCAAATCGCAGGGTGCAGGTAAAATCACAGGGGGGCATTTGACTAAAACCCTGGTAAAATTTTCAGCCACTTCAGAGGTTAGATAGCGCCTCCTCACAGTTCGCACTGAGGTCTTCCGCTGAATAAAACCGGTGATGTTAAAAAACACACAGTAGTGGTCAGAGACAGCCAAGTCAACAACAGAGGACACGCTGGTGGACAGCCCATGGGTGATGACCAGGTCCAGAGTGTGTCCTCTGTTGTGAGTCGGCTGCGTGACGTGCTGGATAAAATCCAAACAGTGAAGAATGTTTAAGAATTCTTTTGCTGCAGGGTCAGAAGGATTATCTATGTGCAGGTTAAAATCACCGGTTAAAATTATCATATTATATTTTGAATGTATGTTTGTTAAAAATTCTGAGAATTCCTTGATGAAAGCAGCGCTGTCTTTAGGTGGTCTATAAATTGTGACAGATAAAACTGGAGGGCTGCTGAAAACAATAGCATGGAATTCAAAAGTGGTAAAATGATCAAATAAAATTTGTTTGGTGGTGAGTGTGTTGTTGGCTAAAGATGCAGTCCCACCACCTCTCTTACCACTTCTAATAGAAATATATAGCAACATATTTCATGTTTTACTCCACACATGCTTAATTAAAGAATACTTTCACTTGAATCACCTGCAAATATTCTTAGTACACTTACAAATAAATGAAAAGTCTATCATTTTATGGCAGATTCATTTTGATGTATGTCAGTGGTGTGTGACATTTTTAAATACGATGAAGGAATACAAGACAGTCAAAAGGAGTTTCATAGAGCTACGTGCACGGGTGAGTGATCGGGTGATACTCACAACCGAGGCATTGCAGTCAGATTTATTTATACCAAGAGACAGTTGCATAGCATTTCCTGTTTTTCAAGCTTACTTATCAGCATGTGTGTGTGTTCTGTGTGTGTGTGTGTGTGTACGTGACAGGATGTAATGGCATGTGATACAAAAATATATGAACATTTTAATACATTTGAAAGCTTTATAACGGAGGTATGTTTTAATAATAGACATCTGCAGTTTAAACTTAAAAGTTACTCCTATCATTGTACTTAGTACTTGGTGGCAAGCTCGGCAGTAAGATATTTCTTGTAGTTGGTCAGCAGCTTTATACACATCTCATGAGGGATCTTCGCCCACTCTTTACAGAAACTCTCTAAACCCTTTAAGTTTCTTGCTGCCACTTGGCAACAGCTTTAGCTTCTTCCACAGATTTTCTATAGGACTGAGGTCTAGAGACTGACAATGTTAGTCCATGACCTTAATGTGCTTCTTCTTTAGCCACTCCTTTATTGCATTGGCAGTACTTTTTGGGTCACTGTTGTGCTGAAAGACCCATTTGTGTTCTGGCTGCATCCATTCCTCCAAACACAGTGGGTCAAGTTGATGCCAAAGAGCTCAGTTTGGAGCTCTGGGCCAAGGGCAATAGATTGGCATTCTGTATTTCTTCCATTTCTGCATACTAACCCCAGCAGTTGTCTTCTTATCAAGCTTCTTGTTGATGGTCTTGTAGCCCATTACAGCTTTGTGCAGGTCTGCAATGTTGTCCCTGCAATCCTTTGACAAGTCATTGGTGTTTGGCAGGTCCATGGTGTCAGCGAGGCTACAACGGATCAAATACTTATAAACTGACTGTATATCAATCTCCATCCATCCATCTTCTTTCGCTTATCTGGGGCCAGGCCCAGATCTACCTCTCCCCAGCCACCTTCTCCAGCCTGTCTAGGGGAACACCAAGGTGTTCCCAGGCCAGTCGAGAGATATAATCTCTCCAGCGTCCGTGTGTGTGTGTGTGTGTGTGTGTGTGTGTGTACACATTTTGTTTAATATTCTGTCTCTCAACTTTAATTGTTTCCCCCACTGTTGTGGAAAGAATTTCACCTTTTTTGGTTACTTCAAGTATTTTTTAAAATATGGATGAGAAAAATTATTTATGGACAAAAATAAAATATTGGAATTATTATTGTCGGTCAGTTTAATAAATCTATGATTCTCTGGCTCATTTATTTTGTTGAGTATTTCCCATTCAGCTTTTCACTCACTATATGCTAATAGACCTATCTGCATTGAATCATACTTGTTATTAATCTCTGGCTCTCTCCCACATATATGTCTTTTGTCCTGTCTTCCTTCTCTCACCCCATCCGGTCACACATTGGGGGTCATATGATTGTTGGTTTTTTCTCTGTATGTATTATTGCAGTATCTACCTTACAATGTAAACCACCTTAAGGTGACTGTCGTTGTGCAGTATAAATAAAATTGAATTGAATTAAAATTGAATTACCACCCCTGGAGGCCATCCCCAGGTTCTCCTGTCACAGGAAAGCCAGGGTCATTACACGTGACCCCTTGAACCCTGCCCACTACCTCTTCGACCCACTGCCCTCTGATCAATCAGGTCCCACACCTCCAGATTCACAAACAGCTTCTTCCCCAGGGCTATTTGGACATTAAATAAACACTATCCCTCTACATACCACCCTGCCCACCACCCACCAAACTAGGCCATGGTCTGAGTAATCCCCATCACTCAGGCCACTCGCACATAGACTTCTGTTTGTGTCTTTTAGACTCCATTCCTACAAGGCTGCCCAAAACATTTTGATTACAGCGATTAGAGCATTCTGTAGGCACTAAAGGTACTGCACTTCAGTGGTGTCACGGTACTGGGTCTGTGATCAAGTATGTGTATGACAGACACTGTACGAGAGGGCTGAGGACTCTTGGGCTCACTCTGGTTTGCGTTATGTCTTCTTTTTCTTTGGTTCAATTTGTGTGCCCTTCACACCATTGTGAACACAAGAAGTCATAATCAACCACTGTAAACAGTGATTCACTCAAAAAATGAAAATGCTGACCTCTGAAGGACCTCAATGTGGATATTCAGGCAATGTTAACTTCAACAAATTTACACACTTTAGGGCCATAGTTAACAGATTCAGTTGGGTTATTTGATTGCAGTCTGAAAAGTATGTGCATCTGTGTAAATGACAATTTAAACTTTCAAACATGTTTGCATCCTGTCACTGTACAACTCATAGGACGTCCTTCCACAATATGCGCCTTTAAGTGATCTATTAGAGCCTTGCCATCTCAACACTGGCATTCACATAAGAACTGCACATTTTGCAGTGTTACCAGGCATCCTGACAGTGATATTAAAAGAACCATATGCAGGCTTTTTTAAATGATCTTGAAATGCTTCATATCAGCAAAATGCTTGCTCACAAACAGCATCAACAATGTGGTTCTCTCTGATGGAGTTTGTAATGCAGAACACAACCCTGGGCCTGATCTCTGATAACAACGAGACGGCCTACCTGAAGGAGATTAGGAATCTGGAGAACTGGTGCCAGAGGAACAACCTCCTTCTAAACGTCAGTAAGACAAAGGAGCTGATAGTGGACTTCAGCACTAAGCAGGAGAGGAACTACCAGACCCCCGTCATCAACGAGTGCCCAGTGGAGAGAGTGGACAGCTTCAAATACCTCGGAGTTCACATCACGCAGGACCTGTCATGGTCCTGTCACATCAACACCGTGGTGAAAAAGGCCCGTCAGCGTCTCTACCACCTCAGACGCTTGAGAGACTTCCAACTGCCCTCCAAGGTGCTCAGGAACTTTTACTCGTGCACCATAGAGAGCATCCTGGCGGGAAACATCTTAACCTGGTTCGGGAACAGCACCATGCAGGACAGACGAGCTCTACAGAGGGTTGTGCGGTCAGCTGAGCGCACCATCCGCTCCGAGCTCCCTGACCTGCACTCAATCTACAGCAGGCGGTGCTGGACCAAGGCCAGGAAGATCGTGAAGGACCTCAGCCATCCCAACAACAGACTGTTCTCTCTGCTGAGGTCAGGAAAGCGATTCCGCTCCCTGAAGACCAACACAGAGAGACTGAGGAGGAGCTTCTTCCCGCAGGCGATACGGTCTCTCAATCACACCACCACACAGTACTGACCCACACATATGGTTCTTACACACACACTGGACTTTCTGGACATTGTTTCACTTCATTACTTAAATCACGCTGCTGTTATTGTGTATATGCTGCTGTTATTGTGTATATATTTATTTATATTTCTTCATACATTCTTATATAGTTCTATATTGTGTATTTTGTTGTACAGTTATTTTATTTTCAACTTTAATTTATATATTTTATCTTATTCCTTCCCAGTTAAATTTACCCTTCATTCTAATTTGTGTTGTACAGTTATTTCATTTTTAACCTTAATTTATATTTTATTCCTTCTTAGTTAAATTTACCCTTTTTAATTTTTCATATTTATTTCCTATCTTATTCATAGCCTTTTCCTTTTTTGTTTTCTTTAGGTCACGAGCAGTTGTCCAAGCATTTCACTGCATATCGTACTGTGTATGACTGTGTACGTGACAAATAAAAATTTGAATTTGATTTGATTTGAAACCCCTCAGTGTCTTAACTGACGTCCCACGAAGGTTACAAGTAAACATTTAAGAGTTACATTTACCCACACTTCACATAGCCATGTTGCAACAAACATGCTAGTTGAAGTCAGCTCAGCTGCTAAGCCAGATAAAGTTATGTTAATTTGCTCTGCACGTTGCACAAAACTATAAAATGAGGATTAAATTAAAATTTTCAACATAGCATGACATTATTCATCACTTTAACAAACCTTCAGGACAGATTTTACTCTCAAACTGAAACAACTGCTGTTGAATGCCTCCAGAGGTGGGTCGAGTATCCAAAAATTGTACTCAAGTAAGAGTATCATTACTTTAAAATATTATTACTCAAGTAAAAGTGAAAAGTAGTCGTCAAAAAAGTTACTCGAGTAAGAGTAAAAAGGTACTTGGTGAAAAGGCTACTCAAGTACTGAGTAAGTAGCGAGTAACTATTTGACATGTCCGATTTATTTTATAAATAAATGCTATCAGACAAATAAAAATAAATAAATATACAAATTTTAGTATTTTCAAAAGGAATATATGTAAAAAGATCCACAAAATAAGTCACAACAATTCTAATTTCAAGATTTCAGTTTTTCACAACGTAAAGCTTTTTCAAGCAAAACCCACAGTAAATATATTCGCATTTACAGCAGACTCAGAGAAAACATTAGAACGAGGCAACTTCAACATAAACGACTGCAGCTGATGAGCCAGAATGTCATACTAGGGGTGGTTCTTCTAAATACAATGAGGGATTAAGTAAATCAGAAACAAATGACACAGAGATGCAACAGGTATAACCAGGAAAAGTTTATTCCCAAGGCGGACAGCAGGAATTAAAAAAAAAACAAAAATCAAAACATACGCACACATCTGTGCTAAAATCCCACAGGAACAGACATTCTAACAAAACTATAAAATGTTCTTTGTATACTAAAATACCCTGAAGCATAGACATTAACACAATGTAATATTAAAACACTAAAAACGTGCGATACAAACATCAGAATGAAAATATTTCAAATAAAAACTACACTCACAAATAAACACTGAAATCAGAGTAAAACTAATTATAAAAGACAAATACAAATTTCCACTATGTGGATGTACATATGTGTATGGCTCACTTTACCATAAATTGTTTCTTCAGTTAGTGAAATGGTGGTTCAGCTTCAGCAGCAGTTGGCTCTCAAGTAGAGCAGGGCGATATGGCCAAAAATATTTATCACGATATATATTTGAAAATTTGCGAGACAAAATACAACTCCACAACATTACTAGCGCAAAAAGACAACCTTCCATTTATTTTCACTTAAACAAGAAGCTGGTTTTTATGTACATTAAAGCTTTATAAAAATTTAACAGTGCAAATGCAAATTCCTTGCTGAAAGTTTAACCAAAAGGCATTTCCAGTAGAAATGGGCTGACATATCCTGAGCATAACCATGTATAATATCCACTGAAGTTAAAAAAAGGTGCTTTGCAACATTAAACTGCAGTGTGCAGTACGCATTTTTCGGACCATGAGGTGCACGGGATTGATTATAAGGCACATTAAGCGAAACAAAGCAGTCAGATAAATCAAACTTTATTAAACTCATTCTTCTTGCTTCCTCCACTTCTGTACCATTGATTCATTAATGTTGAATTCTCTGGCAGCTGCTCTGTTCCCATGTTGTTGCAGTATATTAATGACTAACCTCGTATTGTGGATGGATTATCTCAGTTGTTCTCCTGACTGAAGTTTGGTCCGTTTACAGCATCCTGCCATGCGATTGCATTTGTCTCTAACCATGAGGAACCTTCACGTTAACTTTTATAAGTGGAAAAGTGTTAGTGTTCGTCCTCCAGCTTCACTGTTTATGTTATGCTAACATAGCTGTGTCGCTAGCGATCACGTAGCACATCCTTATATACCAGCTAGCCCAACTTCAGTAACCCTACAAACGTCACTGCTGTTTAGTTTCCTGTCTTCATTTATGTTGGAAGTGATAGCAGAGCTGTACGTTTGATTTTTTTCAGAAATCTCTCAGTCAGAACATGCTATATCATGCTTAGGTAACTAGCGAAACTAGCGAGCTAACTTCCGCTAGCTTGCTGCTAACTTCTAACTCCGTTAAATGTAATACATTTTGTTTTCATGGATGCCTGGAAGTTAAACTTCATAGTTACACCTGGTAAAGCAGCAATGCTGATCGTTTTATTAAAGATGAAAGAATTTAGACAGTTTTTAACTCTCAGTGCAGCGTTCGTTTGACCTGAAGAGGGGGGTTTAGGACCCAGATTACTCCCAGATTTAAGAGCATCTTAGTCCGACAAATACGACAATAACGACGGCCGCTTGCATGTTCTGCAAAAAAAAAAGTGCTTTGTCGTGTATCTGACGGACAAACACCAAACCAGTTCCACATCACTGAAGTTGTACCATTTTTACAAACCAATTCTGGTTCATCTGTTTCACTCAACAATCGGCCATGTGCATATGAAAACAAAGGCACTGCGCATGCGCGTTTTACTTATATTCTATCGCGATATTTCATTTTCCTATCATTGTCTAACATTATACCGGTATTACCGTGAACGGTATAATATGGCCCAGCCCTACTCTCAAGGTTCTTGCTATGAAGCTGTAACCGTTTGGCAGTGAACAGGAGGGGGGTTAGGGAGGAGTTAGGGGTAGGCAGGAGTCCTGCATGACTAAGAAGTCTTTCACAGGCTCCAGATGACGGAAGAGCTGTATTGATTTTGATCAACAGCATCTTGATCTAAGGAAAGCCATGCAATAGATCCACACCTCCAGTGAATGGACATGAAAGGTACCTCTCCAGCTCCCCTGCTTCTGGCTTTCCTGACCCCATGGATCCATCATCTTCGTCGGTTAGGCTGCTGTTTGTGCTGGCCTCATCCAGCTCTGAGTCTAGGTGATGTCTGATGAAGTTGAGACCTGTGGAAAGATGTAGGTTTTCAAAAGTATTAGGTCTGGTCATTATAGTGCTGCCAAGCTGTGGATGTTTGGCAAGAAGATTTGATCACACTGGAGACGGTTTTTACTAACTCTTGTAGAAAAACAAAATCTTGTCATTCATGTCCCGCACAAACAGTTTGCAATGAATTCCAGATTAAGTTTAAAATAAGAATGCGTCCAAGGCTAAGCAGTGCTCGCCAATGGATCCTCCTGTTTGGCTGTTACTCTGGGAAAAGACGAGAAAGACGGTGATGGAAGCGCGACTGGAGCTGCGATGTAGCCTATATAATATTTATATTGTACGAACGTGATAATTCTGTATATTGTAATAACCTGATATTATATTGTTCAAACGTGAAAGGTATAGTGTTAGAACAATATACTTTTCTATTTTTCTTTTGCCTGGGTGGCAGCTCTACGCTTCCGTATCCAAGGCTTTTCAATGTGACCTCACAAAATTATCACGACTACAACAACCATGAAAAGAGTTGGATGGACATTGCTGCTCAATCACCACTGCCTGGTCAATGTTTTCCATTAGTAATTTAGCAAAGTTGATAGTGTGTGTGTCTGTGTGAGTGAAAGACAGAGAGGGAGAGCGAGGGACAGATTTTGTATGATAAGCTTCATGTTATAAACGCACAGTTTGAGCACTCAGGTCGCATCAGAGCATCAGGCCGTATAGTGTGAGACCTGCATCGTGACCTATGAACTTCTAACCCCTGAGATTAAATTGTACAGTTTGAGCAGGAGCTGAATAACGCGACTGAAAACAATCGCACAGTGTTTGCCCAGCTTAATGCAGACTGTTTAAACTAAACAAGCTGCTGCTTCACATAATAAACCCTGTCAGCCGCAGTATTGCCTTCTGTTTAACAGTTAAAGCAGTAGAGACGAGCTGTTTGCATGTGCGTTTAACTCCAGCGCCATTAACCAGGCTAGCTGTTAGCTTATAGCTCACGCTAGCTAACCAGCCAGCAGTTAACAGGACAGCTGAAGCTGCACAAAACACCCACAAACTTGTCTCTCTACAACGTAGCGCCGAAAATATGACTCGCAGCTCGAGCTCGACACAGCGTCTGTAACATCAGACTGACATCCAGCTAACCACAGCTAAAAGATATTTAGAGAAAACTTAACGTTTCCTCAGGTTACGCGAGCTGAGTTTTTTCACACTGAAAAGTTGTTGTTTTGGCTCTCACTGAAGACACCGACACTGAAGACATAGCTGTTCTTTTGTGCTGCTTTTAAGCAAAACATCCTTTGTATGTAAGGCCAAGGGTGTTCATCCTCTTCAGCTCTAGCGTAGACGACTGGCTCTGCCATGTTTTTAATGTTTCTTCTTTCCGTGTGTCCGCTACTTTGAAACGCTTGGGCCGCTCTGCCCGCCACAGTTTCAAACTGGTCATGTGACTGCATGGCCACATCTCATTGGTAAAAAAGTTACCGGAAACTCCACTTGCGGCATGTTATCTAATGTGTTAAACTAATTATTTTTTAAGAAGTAACGAGTCGAATTTTGTAAATGTAGCGTAGTAAAAGTACCATTTCTTCTTCACAAATGTACTCAAGTAAAAGTAAAAAGTGCAAAAAAGGTACTTTAAAAGTACATTTTTTTTCAAAAACTTACTCAAGTAAATGTAACGGAGTAAATGTAACTCGTTACTACCCACCTCTGAATGCCTCAAGAAGTAAATGTATCCCCTCAGGATACAAAATGTTCCACCATGAATGTACTTGTCCTAACACAAGCGCAGAAAAGGTGCAAACTATAACTTTTTTGTCATGCACCGGGTTGGTTTGATACCAACACTCAAACTTTTAGGCTTTGAACAGAGACCAAAGCAGGATTTAGTGGTTTACTCTAAACCATAACTTCCTGACATGCACCTCCCAAGAAATGTGGCCGCGCATCAGATCAACGCAGTATGCAATATCATTTTGAAGCATTTAAATGTTTACGCTTCTCTGGTAGCATGCAATAGAATCATTGATTGGTAACATTTCCAACATCATGTTCAATCCAGTCAGTGCGAGATCCATCTGGAGCGCAGAATGACTCAAAATCCCTGAAATGTCACTGTCAACACATTTTGGGAAGTTTGTACAAAATTCGTCCAGTCTGCGCTCCAGATGGGTTCATTGCATTGAAAATTTTAATTGCACTAATCATGATGATGAATTGACGCGTGTTAACACGTTAACCTTGACAGCCTAAATGTAAAAATCGAAAGAATTTGGATTTATAATAAATATTTTTTTAAACATGTAGATGTTAATAATTGCTGTATGTGTGACAATGTTTGTATAAAGCTTTGTTCAGATTGGCTCATCCATTAGGAAGAATTTACTGATACACATATATACATACATGTGCTACAATCATTAGAGTATGATTTGACAATATATAGCTTGTATTTATTGCAATTTCTATATTATTATTGCTGTTTTAGAAGGGAACTTTCTTTTTTTAAAGCTAAAAAATGTTTTTTGTGGTGAGAGATTTTAATTCTTGAGACGTCACGTCGACACAGCAGACCTTTTGTGCAGTAGACATGCAGCATTTCAGCAGTTGCTTTCTACCTTTTTTCTTTTCTTTTTTTCTGAAACTAAAGCTTTTCAGATCATTACTGTAATTGTCACAGCCACAGGCCTGTTCTGTATGTTGCTGTAGTAACTCCAGTAGATTATCATTTGGAGCCACCTTGGGCACCCGCTAATAAGCAGCCATAAACACTCTCATTGTAATACATGTGGAACATCCATCCCGTCCTCACTGAAAATGAACAGGGATCTGATCTGGGCCTAATTCACCCCTTTAGTAGAAATGGGCAAGCCTCAATAGGCTAGCTTGGGGAACATCATTTATGCTAACAGGGCCTGTGGAGACTCAGGCAAAAAGGAAGAAAAAATATAATTAACATAATGCTTCATTTAAATATCAGTCCTAGCAGTGACACAAAGACACACAAATATGTGTGTATAACAAGTATGCACACATGCACAAATGCACATACACACACATGCTGTGGTTTTTATGATACACAACATTTAGTCTTATAATATACACACATGCACATTCTGCAAACCCGCCTACTAAAAGATCCATCCAAACAGAACACACACAAACATGGATGCATTTACTGCATATGAATGATTCTCAATAAAAATAAATATACGCTCTTCAAACACCCTTGGCAATAAGTATATGTAGACACACATTCACACACAGTTATTGTGAATCTGGCAGACAGTGGTGGGGGGTTGTACTGGGGCTCAGTCCCAGCTCTTTGTTTGACGCCTGTGTGGCTGTGGCTTCTTTTAATGAGCTCTAATGGCAGTCCAGAAGGATTCTAATTAATCTGCACACACACAAAAGGCCTGTCGTTCCAGCCAGCCACCCCCACCCCCCACCTACACCCCCGTGTCTCCTGACCTCACCCTCTCTATCATCATCCCCCTCCTTCTTCCATTATCCTTCGCTGAATCCTCCTATTTCTCCTTCCTTTCTCCCGACCCTTTCCAATCTGTGGTGGATATAAAAATCATGTATGTGACAGGAGGTGAAGGCCATAAGGGGGGAAATGGATGATTTAATTGCACCAAAGATGGCTATTATTAAGACTGCAAAGCTATTTATAAGAGCAAGAGAACCAACCAGGAGTCATTCAAGGCCCTGCTGACACCACGAGCTGCCCCCCAGTTTAAGTGCTCAATGTTTAGTTAGCAAAGGTCATGCCACTGTTGTCACCAGTCCCAAAATGAAGACACTAATGAAAGGTTTGACGTTTGCTCTTTCACACAGATAAAGATTCCCCCTTTTACGGGAAAATCATATTTCTCATTTGTCCTCGTGAGCCTTGCTTTGGGTGACGTTCTTGAAGAACCACGAGGCTGACATGAACAGTGAGGATGCTCATTCTAGATCAGGGGTCGGCAACCTTTCTGATGGCGAGTGCCATTTAAAATTTCCTCAGAAGTCAGTGTGCCATATGATTGTATTAGCAATAAATTTAATAACGCTCTATATTAACAGTTACACACTATATAGAACAAATTTATAGAATTATATTTGCTCGCAGATGTTGGCAGCTATCAGCGAATAGTTATCAGCTATTTTGAAACAAAAAAATAGACACTTTTTATCTATAACAAGAACTTCATAACAGCAAATACAGAAAATGCAAATGCTATTTATGGTCTCCTCACAACAATGATAAGAAAAATAAACTGGGCCAATATGGCATGTTTGTTAATACAGAGACACACATGTTAATGTGATCTCTGGTCTCCCACTCAGAGACACAGGTCTCCCAGTGTCCAGCATTCAGACGGCTAGCTGAGGACTCATGTGAGAGAAAATCTGCTCACACAGACATGTAGAGCCAAATACTGTCAATAAGGCCTCTGCAATGTTCTGAAGACAGTTAAACTTGTCAGGTAGTGATGTCCAGCAGGTGACAATGCAAGCTCCATGAACACACGCATCTATGGATTCCAGCTGCTTCGATGTTGTATGTATGATTTCTATACATTTTATGTCAGATAAAAACTGGTTGTAAGCTTTAGATAATTATTTAACCCTTTAAGACCTACCATAGAACCAAGTCCAATAGAGCTTATATTATATTTTTACATGCTGTGGAGCCATTTCTGGGAGCATTTCAAGTTACAATACAATACAATACAACCATTATAGCCCAAATTTTAATAATATGTCTGAATTAAGTGCATAGTAACTACATAAATTGCAAAGAAGTGCAATAAACTACAAAAAAATTGAAAATCATTTTTGGGTTTTTTGACATATATTTCTAGTTAAAGGAATTTAAGAGGCTTATCCCTCAAAACTGTAAATACAAAAAAGTTGCACAAACTAGTTTCCCACCACAGGAAATTTATTTTAAGTGTCTTCATAGTTTTATTTTTGAAATACACCAATTTTCATATACTCCAGGAAAAACGAAAAAACAATCCTATGATGCAAATTTGCAAAAAAGCAGCATGTGCATCAAAATAAACTATTTCCAGCAGTGCAATATGAGTCCTCAGCATCCCGGAAACGACACAGAAAGTCATAAAGTCAAACATAACTTTTAAAAACACCAGTATAGGCTCATGAGGCCCTGATGGTAAAAAACTATATTTCCGCAAAATGACGTCACTTCCGGTTTCGGGCAGGTCATGGTGGACATGTGATAGTTCGCGCTGATGGACGTAGGAAGTGTTACAAACAGCTGAACAGCAAAGCGTGTTTCTGGAATATTATGTTTTTGTTGCTGCAAGTGCTTTTTATGCAGTTTTTGCAAAGCTTTATGTGGAAGGAAACTGTGACCGAGGACAAGCTAATGGCATAAGATTATTGCACTAGCTCACGAGGTTGCAGTGCTACCGGGATTTAAAAATAGTTACGCAAAACGGATTATGCTGCTCTGACCGGTTTTAAAGGCTTAATAACAGCCAGACATTTTAAGTGAGAATAGGAAGTATTTCTTTGTGCCCCCCTCTCCCTGTTAATGCCCTACCTGGCCCCCCTGGAAAAACTTTGCTAGACCCGCCCCTGCACAGTTACCAGCTGTCAGCTACCTAAAAAAGGATCCTGGTGTTATTTGTCTCTCAGAAACAGTTCATAACTTCAACTCATTCATGTCACCTAAAAGGTAAACCTGTTTCTCCATCACCTGTTCAGCTCTGATGGTTCAGTAAGGACGTCTCCTGGTTTCATCTTCATGTGTCCCTCTCACCACATATCCAAACCGACATCATGGCCAGCAGCTTTACAGCTGTGGCTCCAGCAAACATCAGCTGATACTAGAAATTAATATTAAATAAATTCTAACAACAGCTGATCAAGCTTAAATGTGCTGCTGTTGTTTACCGCGACATCTGCTGGTTTCCTCTTTCTGGTGCAAAGTGGGCGATAAACAAACGAGAGAAAAGCTGATCAGCTGATCATTGATCAGTTTCATGATTGAAGTAGCAACAGGAGAGGGAGGGGGGAGAATGAGAGGAGAAGAGGCAGCTGTGCAGCATAAAGACAGAATAACTCCATCCTTGCGTCTTTTCTAGTTGAAGTACGGGACAAACTGTTCCTTTTCACCTTAATACGAAACGCGTGATATTTTCTCTGAATGAGGGACGATTCCGTCTTTTTACAGGCAACTCTACTAATTAACCTTATGAATAAAATACAGTTCACTATGGTATCAGTAACATCAAAGCACGCACCCAGCTGTATAGAAACTCCATCATGCTAGCTAGTACGCAGTACGAGTTATTGTAACTGACGGTAAAAAGTCAGCACAACGAAAATAAACTCCACCTGAACTTGGTTTATATCTGACCCAGATAGACTGCAGGTCATAACTTCTTACCTGAAGTTCAGTTCACCTGACACTCGGACCGGCGGCCGCCTCGGGGCTCTCCTCCTGCCTCCCCTTTCTCTCATCCACCTGCTGGCCTCCACCACTTGCTAATTTTGCTGAATCTGAGGAAGCTCCGCCATAGCCACCACCAAACAACTGAGTTATTTTTACACACCGACCAGAATCTGGCCAATCCACCACCTTTCATTGTTTATACCGTTACAAAGGAAAAAAAGTCACCGGGCCACCGAGCAAATGCCCGATGGCCAGTCCAGCTATGGTCGTGCCATCAGTTAACCCTTCGCGTGCCAACTGTGGCGCGCTTGCCTAGGGTTGCAACCCCTGTTCTAGATGTGGAATGACTAGAACATGAACTTAATGAAGAAGCATGGATAGATAGATACTAAACTGAGAGTGATGTGTTGTTGACATATATATGTGCTGTGTGGGTAGTAGCAGCCACTACATAGTGAAGAAGAATGTTTGCTCATTGGCAAGAGGTTGCTGCTATAACGCTTAGCTTTGCTTCACTCATGTTCTACCTCTTTCTGTGTGATACACACAAAGAGATTTGACAGGTTGATTTTGGTTGCTAATTAGCAAGACTTCGGGGGGGATGTTGCTTACCTCTGCTTTTCAAACACTTTTTCTTTGTCTGCATGATTTAAAACACAGTAAAGGTAGGAAAATATCATGTGTTTAACCTGTTAATAAAGAGTTAATAAGGAGTGTGTCATAGTTTCGCATATTGATTCATTTTAAAATACAAGGGATGCCTTTTTTTTTAAAAATCATAAGAGTCAGCTGTACTGCACATTACCTGCCAGGTAGGGTCTGCTCTTGTTATCAAACAAGAATACAAATGTGCTGAATTTTAAATGTTGAATAAAGCTTGGCTGATGTGAGTGAATAAAGGAATAAAGCACTTTAATATTCTCACTCTCAGTGTAGGTTCTAGTCAGTGATGTTGGTCCAAATCTGACCTAGATTCGATTCAATTCAGTAAAACTTTATTGATCCTGAAGGTTGACCCCAAAGGGAATTGGGTTAAGGCTGCCGACCTTTGCCAGCACCATCTTACCCTTCTGACCATACATACATTACACAAACATCACATGGGGTTGACAGGTCAGAGAGGTATAACAATGGAAAATGTGTACATGCGTGTGTGTGTGTGTGTGTGTGTTCCGTGTTCAGCCGAAAAAAAATTGTCCCCTTCACCCGGTTAAGCAAAAGTCAACAATCTTCGGTTGACGCAGGTGGCCTTGAAGGAGGGGGAAGAGAGTCACAACACAGTCTTGTTATCAAAGGGAGAGTTTTTATTCCCGTCAGCTTTTGCCTTGAGCAGAGATTGGTGCCTTGCTGCCAGTGTTGGGAAGGTTACTTTTAAAATGTATTCCACTACAGATTACAGATTACATGCCCCAAAATGTATTTTGTAACGTATTCCGTTACGTTACTCAATGACAGTAACGTATTCTGAATACTTTGGATTACCTATTATATTATCATGCTTTTACAACTACATGAATGTCCTGTTGCTGTGTGATTTATTACTATCACTGAAGGTTACTCTCCATACCAGTACCAACTAGATGTTTAAATCTTAATATAAAATGAGTAACAGTAGGGTGGACATTAGGTAAGGCTGCACTTTTTGCAGCGATCCCGTATAGTAAACTGTTATATGGAAATTATATGCAAATTTTACATTGTGATGGAGCAGTCACAATACACACTCACAAGACACAGTTTGATTTTTCTAGCACAAAGTTTGTATGAAGTTCATCAAATGTATAGGATTGTTTACTTGAAATAAAACTTTTGGAAACCCGTTACGTAAAATAAAACGTTTTTGGAGAAACTTTACAAGAATGAATGTAATTGTTTTACTTGAATCAAATGTAATGGTTTATATACCTGAAATAAAACTTTTTTGGAATCCCTGTACATGAAGTAAAAGGTTTTTGATGTTGTAAGTTCTGGTTTAAATATTTTCAGCTGATAAGGTGAACTTCATACAAACTCTGTGTTAGAAACATCAAACTGTCTTGTGAGTGTGTATTGTGACTGCTCCATCACAATGTATAATTTGACTTGTGAGCTACACACAACAAGGCCAAGAAGAAAAGGGGGATAGTTTACTACGTGCTATAAAAACACAATCCTTAATCTTTGATCTTGCAACTTTATCTTTCTGTTCTGGTTTTACAGTCACTGTTTTATTGACTCGTACTTTGGGAATCACCCTGTTGAGAGAAAGGGGTAAGCTAGGAGAGAATACAGCATTATACAAGCAGAGTGTTTTAGCTGTATCCGTAGATCTAAGACATAAACCTGTTGTTAGAAAAAAGTTAAATGAAGTGCAGATTGAATTTCAAATTATTTCATGAACTGTCCAGGAATTACAGACAGCTTTATACTGATGTGCTAAAATTCTCTGAGTGTATTGGCTGTACATGACCAGTATTTGTAAATCATTAGTAGTTACTCTTGCATAGGTGTTTTGCTTGTTTTAAATTTGTGCACTATTTATTTATTAATTTTTTTTGTATTTTGTTATCTATCTCTGATTCACTTTTCCTTACTGACCATTGTGCTCGTGTAACATGTGAATTTCCCAAGTGTGGCATTAATAAAGTCTGTGTCTAGGCCAAACCTGAAGTTTAAACTCCTTTTTTAAATTTACCAACATTTCCGATTTGCAGCTAAGACTGTGACATGTTTTCAACATTTTGCAAGCCAGAAGAGTGATTGCTCTTGAAGCCTGGTTGCTGCACAATACTCGGACTACTAGCACTAGTTCTAGTACTACTGCTACTGCACAAAGCATATTGTTCAGGAATTTCACAAAATTCTTTAAGTCTAATGTGTTGGCTTACAGGTAAACTTGTTTTGGAGGTGGATAGGATAAAAACTTCCAGCATCACATAATGTTTTCCCATCAGTAGGTTTGGAGTAAATAAAATGGACATATATTTGTCTTTTTTGGGCTACTTTTATGTCAAGTTAACTTTTTTAGAACTGTGATCAAGGATAACACATAAACCCTTGAAAATGTGAATGTTAAAATTGTAGAAACTCCAGGAAAAGGGCCAACTGAGGTGGCAAAAGTGTAGACAATGTATTACTTAAGTAGCTGTTAGTGTCAGAAACACTTAAGTAAAAAGTCTGATAAAGTATCCATGAATTCATGGATTTGAATAAAACCTGAAAACAACTGAGTTATTTTTACACATCGACCTGCATCTGGCCAATCCACCACCTCTCATTGTTCATGCCATTACAAAAATAAATAAAAAATAAGTCACCGGGCATATGCCCGGTATGCCCGATGGCCAGTCCAGCTATGTTAACCTGCAACCAAATCTGCAGCTCCATACAGCAATGTTACGACTTAGATTACATCTTATAACTCATAACTCTTATGTTAGCTGCCCTCAGTAGCATACTGTCTGAAATATTCGACGGCTGCAATAATTCTTCAAGTGTTATTTTTTCTTTGGTATTCTAATTTCACCGAAGTTTACTGAACTCAACAAACTTAATATTACTTACCGGGACATTTATTCTGTCCTCATTTTCTTTCACCGAAAAATTGTTTCCTGCAGTGCCGTCTTTCGTGCTTGGCTCTCCTACCTTTGCTAACGTGATGCACATAGTGCAGAAGCCGATGCTGCATTCACTTACACTCGGATATCTGAGCTTCACCGTGAAAACATAATCGGACATTTGATGTTTGATTGAATTTTATTGTTTTGCCTTTGGGGTGGCACATGGGGTGGCCAGTCTGGTTGGGGGGGTGGCCCGTGCCCCCCCAGGCCACCCCGCTGGACACACCACTGTGAGTGTTACATTGTAACAGTTTCCATAAAAGCCTGCAAATTCTTTGAACAGCCATGAAGCAATCATATTTTCTTAAGATTAATTCAACTTAATATTATTTGTATGGCCATACACAACAACAGCATAGCCTTAAACCAGGTTTGGCTATATGACTATATGTCCAGTTCTCTTCAGAGAACTGGACATATAGTTGCTTTTTTGGGTTACTTTGATGTCAAGCAAGTTAACTTGTTTAGAACTGTGATCAAGGATAACACGTAAAACGTTGAACGTTTCAATATAAAAACTGTACAAACTTCAGAAAAAGTGGCAACTGAGGTGGCAAAAGTGCAGGCAATTAGTAGAAGTACAGCTGCTAGTGTCAAAAACACTCGAGTAAAGGTTTGATAAAGTATCGGCTCAGAAATGTGGTCAAATTGAGGAAGTCAAAGTAGTAACCTAACCGAACCTTGTGCTATAATAAAATAATATTAGTAGATAGGACTACAAATTTAGTGGTGGTAAAAGGCACAAAGGCCTCAGGGGGACATTTGGCAGCCAGGGTTAGAGCTCAGACACCTGGAGCCTGGGGGTTGGGGCTAACAACACTGACTGGTAAAAGAATCTAACATCCAAGTGTTACATGGTGTTGCAGGTGACAAAAAGCCATAAACCACTGTTTAGAGGTTGTTGTGGAAGTTTTCCATTTAATAAAGCCTGCAGACAAGCAATGAGTGGTAGCTAACATTCTTTAATCAAGACAAAGAACAGAAACCAAGCTTGGTGAGGGACTGCCATCGCTGGGGCAGACAGTGAGTCTCTCACTGAGCCTAGCATGGCTCTCAGGAACAAAAGGCAGTACACAGCTGTGTTCACACTTTCCCCCAAAGAAAGTTTCACACTCTCTTGCTATCTCTTACAGTGGAGAAAAGACAAAAAGACTCTCCCTGTGGAGTTGTCTGCTTCCCCCCAATTTCCTTACCAGACCCCCACCATCTGTCTAACTGTTTGAATGGAGTATGAGGCAGACATGCTAAAACTGTGACCTAAAAGCATTAAACAATGTGATCATTACATAAATGAAAGGAATTCCTCTACAAGGTGATTGCCAGTTTTGTTGGGATTTTTAGAGACACAGAGAGTAACAGAGAGCCTGTCCTGCATTACTTTAAAAAAATAAAGGGGGGTTTCAGAGCTGTTGATATACGCAGCAGTGTTCATAGAAACATTAATCAACCCTATTTTTGGCATTGAGTGTTACATTTGTGACAGTTTCAATAAAGCCTGAAAATTATTGCATTTACACTGGAGAGCAAAGAAAAATTGAATGCTACTTGTACTATGGAAAAGCAGTTTCATAAAAGCTACAGAAACAGACCTGAAGAAGACTGTTTGTAAAACTAGCATTAACGTCTGAGAATTATAAGTTATAAGACTGTTTCTGCTATCGAAACAATTTGCGTTGTTAATCCTGAATGATTCATGGTGACAAACATCATAAGAAGGTCACTTTACTCCACACACACACACACACACACACACACACACACACACACACACACACACACACACACACACACACACATTTGGAAAATCACATAGTTTGACCATAAAAAAAAATAGTATTTGAGATCGCTGCAGCAACATCATTAAAGAAAGATACCTTTCCATGTCACTGTGCTTTTATTTGAAAATATAGAAATTTGAAGGTTTTTTTGTAAAACATAAAAATAAGAAAAACGTAACACGTTAAAGATGTCATGATGAAATTTGTGAATATCTAGCTCAATGGTGATTCCATCCGAGACTCTACAGGGCTAAAACTGAGGCTGGGTTTTAGAAATACAAGATGGTAGCGTGAGACATGTTACCTCTGAGAACACTAACATCTAGTTTAATGTGTAAGAAGTAAATGCATCACAGAAGCTAAAAAGGAGTTGCTTGTCCCTTCATTTGTTCAAATAAATTACAACTGATTTGCATAAGTTTGATGCATAATTTAAAAAAAAAGAAGAAGAAAAAAACAGGTCCATGAGATAGTTCACATCATCTAAGCAAGACTCGATCGGAACCTCAAATGTTAAAGTACACTTACTGA
The DNA here is from genome assembly GCF_963969265.1 of Rhamphochromis sp. 'chilingali'. Taxonomy (NCBI): domain Eukaryota; kingdom Metazoa; phylum Chordata; class Actinopteri; order Cichliformes; family Cichlidae; genus Rhamphochromis; species Rhamphochromis sp. 'chilingali'. The sequence continues at coordinate 34,044,156 of NC_137945.1, read as the reverse complement.
TTGTACTTCTATTACCTGAGCTAATGTAGATGCTCTGAAAAGCCCCCTGACTGAAAGAGAGAAGCACACGTTTGGAGAAACTGTGCTGTAACTTCACATATTGTGAAGTTTTCTGAGAAAAGAAAAACAGATAAGTCATAAACTCGTTGCCATGCTGGTATTATGTAGGGAATGCACACAAAGATTGTGTTAAAAATGTGAGCTTGACACTTAAGGTACAGTCCCCGCCCATACAGTCCATGCACACTTTGCCATAGATGTAAGACGACTGAAAAAATGTGTAGTAATAATAATAATAATAAATAAAACCATAAATGTTAATTGAGTCATTTGATTTATTCTAAATAGGAAAATTACTTTTTGTCCACCATTTGTGTGACTAACAGTCTCACTACCAGGTGACTGATGCATAGATGAAAGTGAATTGCAACTTCTGCTATACAGCTTACTAAGGGGTCCTGTGATTGGCCATGTGCAATTACACAAAAGAACAAGTTAAATTTCACCATAACCCTGACTGGAGAAAAGGGCAATTTGGACATTTAAATGAGATTACAACTGTTGCACATTACTCTAAAATCAGTGCTATGAGAGTGACTTTAAGATCACCAGCTGATTTAAAACAGAATCTAACATCAACATTCTTGCCCCTGGAAACAGCTCTAAGATATTAAGAGAACATGGCAAATGAGATGGCAGGATGGCAAAAAAATGTACATTAAAATGAGATCTTGTTGTTTCATTGGAGCAGTAAACTATCGTAACAAAGAATAAGTGCAACTATGTGCGAACAAGTATCACTGCTATGAAGTTTGCATGTTTTACATACAGATTCGGGGCTGCTAGTTTCCTCTATGCATTTTCTTATTTAAAACGTAGAACCTCAAAGTTTAGCAGCAAAACACCTGTTTCCTTTTTTCCATCAAACATGTCTTTCAGCCATCTGTGTTTATCAGTGCAATATGTCACAATCTCTTTTTTAATAACCACAAAGTACACAAATACAAGATTAAATATTTTATTTATCAAAGATAGATAATTACATATTGACACAATGAAAAAAAATTTCTATAAAAATTACACACGGTGTAAGAAAAACATTATAACATACAAATAAGTGTTTTATGATGATCTGACATAATTTAAAAGCATAAGAATAAACGTTTTTAAAAAATAATCATGTAGGGAGCAAAGTGTTCACAAAGACAGTTTTAGAGGACTTACACACAATTACTTTTTCCACAGTGCTTGTATGCCTCTTGCAAAATTATGTACTTTTCACCATAAGACACTATAACTCACAATTATCTAAGACCAGCCATGAACATGGACAGTCACTTCTTCAAAGTCATTTGTACACGCTGCTGCCCTCAGATCCAAATGCAGTCTTCTGTACTGGGGGTAAAATGGCCCTTTTGGTGGTTCCTAAAAAATATCTCAAAAAGCGATGTTGGTGAGGGGACCAGAAACACTGGGTTGCAGAGCAGTTGGTATGGACTTGTATATTTCTGGAGACAGGAGTCTTGTGGGAGCCCCGTCCTAATCTGAACCTCTGCCTGAGATCGTAAAATTTGGCTAACCGGGGTGTCGCGAGAGCCGCCCATTTGATATGTGATTGGCAGCAGGGCGAAGTTAGGCACGCCTCGGAGGCGGAGTTGGTCTCGGGCGCAAAGTTTGAAAGAGGTAAGCAGCATTCGGAAGCTGAGGCGGGGAGTAGGACAGTCGCTTTTCTCTGTGCACTGGATGTGAGACGGCACGAGTAAGAGGCACAATTTAGGCTGTGCGCTGGATGTTAGGAAGAGAGATCGTTTGAAGAAAAAAGACTAAGGGTTTTTTCAGGAGTTTTCCCTGTTGCCTTATTATAAGGTTTTGTCAAGTTATCGTATCGGGTTTAGGAGCGGTGTGAGTTCGGGAGAAGCTGGACGGAATTTTTCCTGTTGAGTTACCTAAGGTCTCGGGTTAGGTGCGAGCCGCGGTGAGCTTATGCTTGGGTTTGTATCACTCACTTTGACATAAGGGGTATAATATCACTCTCTATAGTGCTTTTCTACTCTCCCAGAGTACTCTTAGTACAACATGCCACATTCACACCTATTCTCACAAGCACTGTCTCTAAACTGAATGCTTTCTAATGGCATTCACACTCCAATGGATGCTAACTTGGGGTTAGTATCTTGCCCGAGAATACTTCACATGCAGACTGGAGGAGCCAGGGATCGAACCACCAACCTTCCAATCAGTAGGTGACCTGCTCCTGAGCTACCGCCACCCCATCACTAAGAAAACTATCCTCGTGTACTGGAAACCGGTCTCTGGGACTACGGGGATCTGGCAGCTGCTTGGGTGTAGGAGATCTTTGGTTACTGTTTTGGAGTCTCTCTGTCTCTGCCTCAGTTGGTGGGTGTTGCTTAGCGGTCATAGGGTGTGGGGCTTGTGGAGTCACTCAAATTTGATAGTATGGAACACTCAAGGTAGCATTTGTGTCTAGGGAAACCAAATCCTGCTTGCATTGACAGACTAAAAGAAAATCTCATCATTCGGCAGCCATCTTGAAATGTCTCCAGGCAGTTTATGTCACCCATAACTCGGAAGAATTATGTAGTTTTTACTGCTACCACTAGATGTCAATATCAACTCTGCTCTGATGGTCCAGTTCCAGTATCTAAACTTACCCTAAACCCCAACTGTTGACTCTGCTAAAGCAAAATGGGTTTCTGAAAAAACTGGCAGTGAAATAAATATAAAAATCTGCCATAATCTCCTTGTAGAAGTTAATTTTCCTTAGAAGATTCGTATCTCGTATGCCCACAGACACCATGAGTACACTCAGTAGGGTTTCAGTAGAGATTGACAGACCACGTGACTTTCGCGCATTGCATGCCGGGAACTCGTGGCAAAATAATCCAAGTACCGCATCAAATGCAAGCATTTGCAGCACCGCAAAACGTTCATTCTCCGGTTCCAATAAATTCTTGCTTTTCTTTGCCCCACAAAAAAGTTATGTACAAAACAAAGGAGAACAATGCCGGTCCGTACAAAGACAGACTTGATGAAAAGTCAAAGAAAAGATACGAGACTAGCAGAGCTGACTAACATGTGAGCTGGAGTGTTCTGGGACGTTATATTTGGTCTTTGAAAACCAGGCCATCCGTCGCCTCTTTGTTACTTCGGAAACATGGCTTGAACAATTTCTCTTCAACGACGTAATCCGATAACAACCGATCTCTTTACCCGTCGGCTTCCCGTGGCTGTCATGCGACCGGCTATTGCAGTTAATAATACAACAGCTTCTTGCCATTTTTTGTGTTTCTTTTTATCGATGTGTAACCGATTTCAATTGAAAGCCTGCGTGCGCTAGTACCTCTTGCCACGAGTTCCCAGAATCCTTTGCGGTTTTACCCCTGAATGACGTCACATTTTCAATCTCTGTAGGCTTGTTGTATAATTTCCAGTGAACTGGCAGATGTGTTAATTCAAGCAGCCAATTACCTGCTTCCTGCTGTTGACAGCCAGCCGAGCAGCCATAGGAGGCCACAGCCTGAAGTGGAAACAAGATGTGACACTGTTACACTGGGATGGACTGCAGGAGTTCCCCTGTTTTAAACGGATACATGACAAGGATCAATTATCTGCTGCAACAGTTGTTTCGTCAGGTAAAATCAGCATCGTCAGAAAAATGTGGCATTCCACAAATTTTTACAACTATTAGGGCAAAATGTATCTCATGAATTACTAATTAATTACACAAAAAATATGCATTTGTAAATTCATTTAGACATTGCTTGTTTATTATGACATTTAAAGTCAGTCATTATTTGATATCTTAATGAACAATAAAAAGATTATGACACAAACTTAATCCATTAATCCATTCAGAGAACCAAAGGAAAATGATTTACAGAATAATAATTAAATACTCAAGAAAATACTTATATATACTGTTATATTTTTAAATGCAGTTTAAAACATGGAAAGGAATTCAAAAATTACAAATGCAGATTTTTTTCTTGATTTAAAATTTAGATTCCCTTCATCACTTCCTTTCCCATTTCCTGTTCCAATTTACAACTCGATTAGCTTGATCACTTGGTTTTAAAACATGGAATCAAAATGCAAATAAATGATATGACAAGCCACATAAGCTTTCTGATTGGTTGGAAATCCAGATGGTGGTAGCTACATATTTATATGACTCTGTTTGAAATCTGCTGTCCTTGTGCTTGTTCCTTAAATCAGATTATGAAAAATGATTAAACTGACAACATTAGGCTCCTAAGACCCAAACTCTTCCACAACATGCATTTTTAATTTCTCTTTGATTCTGTTTAACGATTCGATTCTTTATCGATTCTTTTTAAAAAAGGAGAACACTAAGGTTGATTAGCTCAGAACTTTGTTTTATATCTTCTCTTTGAACAAGATAGAAATTTAGGAGTAACATGGCCTTACAAACCCAACAGTGAGATCTTAAGAGATCCAGCCTACGACTCTTCAATGGGGTGTCACAGGGTCCCCAGGAAAAAAAATTGTAAATGTAAAATAATAAAATAAATATTCTTCTGTAGCAATAACAAAGTACAACATAAATGATTCTGTAGCAATTACACAAGAATATCCAGTAATGTCCCTGCCTACAATTAAACACATTCACTTACTGAAAATCATCTGCTGTGGCAAACGGGTCCAAGCCTTTGACCACAAACTGAGTCACTGCTCGGTGACATTCGTCTATCCTGGCCTGAAAGGAGACGCTACCGGTAGACTGCAGCGAGAGCTGCCAGCATCTGAGCCACACTCTGTCTCTCATCATGGTCACTAAATGCACAGTAATGGCAGGTTTGTAATAAGGCAGATCGCACTAACATAATATGCACTGTTAGTTGATTATTTACCTGCCGCATTAACGGGAGAGGACATGCAAACGTTACCGCTGCTGCTGGGTTGAGATTCACGAGTCCGGAGCGGAATTAAAAACATTTAAGGTCATCGCGTGTTTTTTGCATATTCGTAGTGTTTCCTCCCTTAAATGAAATATCTATTTTGCAAGTTGCCCTGTTGTCATCCGTTCTCGTAAAGTATAACCAAACTTTTGAGCGTTTGAGCTGCGTAGGCGCCATGTTTCCTGCCAGGTAAATGACGCTCCGCAACATGGTGACGTCATTCGGGGCAACTGGAATCGATAAGGGAATCGTTTGCAAAAATGGCAAACAATTCCAAGGAACTGAAACAGTGGGAACCGGTTCTCAACAAGAACCGGGTTTCGATACCCATCCCTACTCGCTCTACCATCACATGACAATAGAAAGCTCTACTGGGCCAGGAAGAAGGTTTAGCTTAAAACTTTGAGTTTGTTAACGATTAGTTGAGGGAAAGTGGTCTTCATTCATTCCAGAAAGAGAATTTAATTCAAGTCTAATCTGCAGAAGTTTATGGTTTTACAAAACTCAAATCCCAGTTATCTGTGAATTTATAACCACTTTTACAGTCATTCAGTTGTCAATATATTAGGACTGAGACGGTGATTACATCATGGATTTATAATTAGCTCAAAATAAAATCTGCATTTTCTCCCTCTTTCTGACAGTTGCATTCATGTCCACAGTATCAGACTGTGAGTTTCTTAACATTTATTTTATGATCAATCACTGATGACTTTCCCTGTTATAAGAGGTTGGAAGTTGAATTCAGTAATTAAATGATGTGATATAACATTTAAAACATTAAAAGTCTGAACACTAAGATATTTTTCCATTGAAAATCACCTAAATCAGTCGCAGTGGGTCAACCCTGTCACGACCCCTGGCCTGAAACACTGCTGGGGAGTTTGTTAGTCCAAATGGCATGATCAAATATTCAAAATGGCTGAGGTGAGTATTGAAAGCTGTCTTCCCTTTGTCCCCCTACTTTATTCTTACCAAATGGTATATGTTACACAGGTCAAGCTTAGTAAGATGGTGGCCCCCTATAAAATTTTAAAAACTGATGTAAGCAAGGGCATTTGTTTTTTCAAAGTGATTGAGTTGAGACCCCAGAAATCAACACGTTGACTCAAAGATTTACCCCTTTGTGAACCCAAACCCTGAGAGGACCAGGATCAAATTATGCTAGCAGCTAATGCTTCATTAATGTATCTCACGCCATGCATTTATGTTCAAGGAGCAAGGGAGCACCAGGGAGCAGATCTATTGCACAATCATACGGTCTATGTGGAGGCAAATATAGAAATCAAGGTCTTTCCTAAAACCTTCAGCCAACTCGTGATATACCGGGAGCACACATATAATGTCCAGGAACATATTGAGGGAAATCTATATACAAACAAATGGAAGAATTCATTCGATTCATGATTCCATTCAATTTGATTCGCCTCAGACAGTCAGAAATATTATTATTCAGATCAGTACATTTACATGTTTTTGTATCTATAGAAAGGAAGCTGACACTTTCCAGACTTTATCAAAGGTGTGAGCATCACAGCAGATGCCTTTGTGTCAAAGTAGCTGAAGATAAAACATGAAGGTGATTTTCCTGGCCTGGGATTTTATAAAAATATTCTGCAGTAGATCACAAACGAAAGAAAACCATTAATCAACTTATGAACATTACCTCTGAAGTTACAGCGGTTTTATTAGAGACACGGCGTTTTGCATTTTGTAAAATTTTAAAAAGTTTAAATTTGTTCAGAAGCCTGTTGAACGGCAGAAATTAGGTTTTCTTTTCGGAAGTAAGTAAAAGGAAAAAAAAACATCGGCCGACAGCGTTAGTCTTGTGCGTAACAAGCAAGCGAATAATGCAGAAAACAGATTTCGGGGATAGACGGGAAACTATTCTTGAAGTACAGAGAGAGAGAGAGAGAGAGAGAGAGAGAGAGAGAGAGAGAGAGAGAGAGAGAGAGAGAGAGCTGTGCATGAAATGTGATTTTATTGTGGTGGAAGCAAAACAGCAAAAGTAAGAGGGAATTCATGAGGATGTCTATGTGAAGCTTAGTTTGGATCTTCTTTTGCTGCTGGTTCGGTCAATATTGTTTGGAGAGAGATAAAACTAACAGCTTTAGAATCAGCGCAAAAAGGGCGTAAACACCCGCCGAAACATCAGAATCAGCGAGCTGTCGGCTTTCAGCCCCCACCGTGTCCGTGCCGTTGGATGAGAAAGGCGACATCTCACTGATTCTGATCCGTCGGCGGGTCCGCGCTGTGTGTTTACATCTTTGTGCAGAAGCTGTGTACCTGTTCTCATTTACTGTTTTAAATGTTTGGTGGTTGTCAAAGATTTGTGACGTTTCACCTGAGATTCTGGAATTTTGGGCAAAATATATTTATATAAAAAAATCGATTGAGGATTTTAATGAATCGATATCACGCTATCCAAGCCAGAATCAATTTTAATCGATGAATGGATTATTAAAACCCACCCCTAGTGATTACTGCCAGGTGTGGAAGCCCAAAATGAGCTCTGCCCAGGCAGTGAGGAGACAGGGAGAGAGAGAGCAGGAACAAGATCAAAACACACACAACACCCAGGGTTACCTGGGTGTTGGCGATGGAACTCTCGGAGCATATACTTATCTAGAACAGCTGACCGAGGCACTGAGGAAAGTTCTTCTGGCCTCCCAGTCAACCAAGTAGTGGAACCCCCGCCCCCCGGCATCTGGAGTCCATAATGCGGGAGATGGTGTATGCCGGTTGCCCATCAGTGACCCATGTCCCATGGTGTATTCTAGAGATGGAGTCCAATGGCGGTCTGCGAGAGCCTTGTTCCATTCCTTTGTCTGGAGTAGTGCTGCCTCGGTGGCCCCTTCCCGGTGGTACCTGTGCATATGGTGTTGCTCACTTTCAATGGCCAGAAATGGGGGAGGGCCCAGGGATGCTTCAAAAGTTGAAACTGAAGGTGGCTGAAGAGGTGAGACAATTGCAGGCTTTTTCAATCCATGGTAGTTGTTCGCTTCAGATGGCTTGATTGGTGGAAGCCACACATCGCAGAGCATTCTTGGTTGGTCTGCTCTCATTGCCCGTTACTCTGTGGGTGCTTCAAAATGAGTACCTTTGGAGAACCGGTCAACAATTGTCAAAATAGTTGATGAAATCCAAGGTTATATGAGACCAGGGCTGGCCAGGTGTAGGTAGTGGTTGAAGCAATCCAGAGGGTGGTTGGTTAGACAGTATGTTTTGGACACACGTTGAGCAGGCGGTGACGTATTACCGCACGCTTTTGGCCAACGTGGGCCACCAAAAGTAGCGCTGGAGGAACTACATTGTGCAATTAACTCCCTGGTGACAGGTAAACTGAGCTGTGCAGCATTGCAGCATCTGCAGGAAAACAGAAAAGGGCACAAACAGTCGTTCTCGGGGGCTCGTTCCAGGGTCAGATTCCGTCTCCTGGGTTTTGTGAATCAGGGATTCTATTTCCCAGGTCACGGCTCCTATAGAGCAGGAGGTGGGAAGGGCAGGACAGGGGTCCAGTATTGTCAGGAGAGTGCATCTGGTTTCACGTTACAGGTCCCAGGTCTGTAGGTGATTGAAAAATTAAAGCGAGTGAACTCCCTGCCAAGAGTTGAGCTGCTTCACTGAGTGGAGGTACTCCAAGGTTTTTTTGGTCTGTCCAGACGATGAACGGTTGAATAGTGCCTTCCAGCCAGTGTCTCCACTTCTCTAGGGCCAGTTTTATTGCCAGCATCTCCCGATCGCCAATTTCGTAGTTGCGCTTTGCCAGAGAGAGATGGGTGCATGGGTGGAGCTTATCACCCTTACTTTGGGATAATACTACTCCAATCCCAGAATCAGACGCGTCCACCTCCACCACAAAGGGCTGATTCCGGTCTGGCTGGCAAAGGATGGGTGCCGAAGCAAACTGCTCTTTGAAGTGGAGAAACGTCCTGAGCCGACTGGTCCCAAGAGATCTACTAAAGTTGGGGTTACACTAACGTGGGTCAATACAATGGTCCAGCGACAAGACACACTGAGGCACCATCTTAAATAGTGGCCAATAGACCGCCCAGGTAATGAGCTTCAGGTGTGTGATTACTGCCAGGTGCGTGGGCCAAAAGTGTGGGCCAAAGACACCACTGAACAAAGGCAGCAAAATAACCAAGCTAACATTAACAGTGAAATTAATCCTGCTTGTACTGTGATATTCGGGACAGAAAACCAGGCAGTATTCAAAGTCTGTATACATTTCAGGTTGTTCTGTTTGTGGATATATTACTGACTTTAATTATCCATAAAATCGTCACATTCTGTGTAAGATTAAAGTCAACTTTTGATTGATTGATTGATTGATTGATTGATTGATTGATCGTACTTTATTCATCCCGAGGGGAACAGTGTATATTTGCTGGACTTCTGTCAAAGCTGGGAAGCCGCCAAAAGAAAGCCCCAGCCGATCCAGGAGAGAAGGACAACCGCTAACTAAGCAAAAACCTGTAGTGATCCCGTATGAGTCAGGAGTATATTGGAACTAGTGATGTGTCGGTCGCGAATGAAATGGCTCTTAGAGCCGGATCTTTGATGTGAACGACGCGAGCCGGCTCCTTATCGCGAGCCATGTTTTTTTTTTTCTCTCACCCTCTCTCTCTCTCTCTCTCTCTCTCTTGCACTTTTTTCTGCTTCACTCTGCACGCGAGCCTTGTGCTTTGCGCTGGGAAGAGGTTGGAGGGGCGGTAGTTACACTCGCAGTAGCACAGGAACAGAGCAGGAGGGAGAGAGAGAGAGAGAGAGAGAGAGAGAGAGCCAGGGACAACAAGGTCACATTAGAAAGGTATAGTAATCATCCACAACTATTTTCAGTTGCAGATGATAAAGGATTCAGAAAGTTTATTCATGCAGACCCATATGACAGAGAATGTGTCACGGTCCGGGGCAGCGGCCGTGTGAAGAGTGGAAAGGAGGACTCAAATGCAGCACTTACTCAGATGTGAAGGTGATTTATTGATAATACCAAACATAAAGTGGAGATGGCAAAACAGAACTAAGGATGAACTAAACTGGGCGAAACTACACAAAGGAGTGGCAAACCTGAACATGAAGGGAGAACAGCAGGGAGAGCACGCAGGGGATTTCACAGGGTATGAACACAGACGACGCGACGAGGAGCAGAGGAAAACACACACTATAAGTACACAGAGAGACACTGGGAAATCACACACAGGTGGGAGACACAGCTGGACCTGATTAACCTGACGAGACAGGGGAACACTAACACCAGGGACAAATAGAGGGAGCACAAACCCAGAACTCAGTATCTAAAATCCCAAACACAAACCATCCCAAAACAGCCACGAATAATAATGAAAGTAATAACAATAAAGAACATAAACACAAAGTCACTGAGTCATGGCCGCAGGACCATGACAGAATGTGCATCTTCTTTTTGTTTTCATATTTTAATTTATATTTAATTGTGTTGTGGTTTGCAATGTTTTGTGTTGTTTCACTTTAAATTTGTTTAAAAGGAAAAAGCTTTGAATAGTGAATAGTTGGTTTTTGTATTATATGATTTATTTATTACATTTTATGTGGAGTGAATAAATAAAAGTATATTTACGGTGGCGCCTAGAGACAAAGCACGTAAAAACTCCAAAACACGTAAAAACTCCGAAGCACATACAAACTCAAAACACGTACAAAAGACAACAGAAGTGCTCCAGAATTCTAGGGTCAGTGTGCTTTTGTTACCTAGTGGCTACACAAGCCAGGAAGTACCAACGACCGGATTTGGTGTGTGGTAGTAACAGGTAAATGAATATTTTTTAAAATTATTTCAATATATATGAGTGCTTGTGTATAAATACACAAACAATACACATAAGGGTACATCTGTCAGCATGTTACAATGCTGTGATTGCAGCCATTCCCCAACTCTTTGTGAAAGGTACTCATGGCCATTGATCAGTAGCCTTTGATCAGTGGCTGTTGATCAATGGTCATAAGAATTTTAATCATGATGAAGGAACTGACCTCCGAGCCCATTGTTCCTTCAGTGGGCTGGTTTCAGTCATTATGCAAATGTACTGTTTATAAGATTGGGAAAACCTGCAGTCAGCTGAGACTGAAAAAAGTCACTTGGATGAGTGACAAAACGTTTCTCCCACTGAAAACGCTACTTCCAGATGAACAGAATCAACTTTTGGAGATCCAGACAGAGATGATCCAAGGGATCCGGTGAGATCCGTTGTGATCGAGAAGCTGCCAAAAAGACAAACGTCCAAATGAAGGTTAGTATTGTTACTTTTGAGTGTGGTGACCGGGTGGATTACAGTAAGCTGAGAGAGCACAAGGTGAGCAGAGATCTGTGGCAGCCTACACTAACGAAGGTTAGCTGAAGATCTGGCAAAGAGTAGTAGTGAGTAGGGATGGGTACCGGTATCCGGTGCCGTTCTGACATAAACAGTAATAACCAGACCGAAAAGCAGCGCACATTTCGGTGCTTTATTTCGGTACTTTTTTTTCCTGAGCTGTGATACACTTTAGATTCTAGCCAATCATTTTACGTTTCCGAGGATAGTAGGCGGGGCCAGGTACGTACGCTCTTTTAGAGCAGAGCTACAGATTAAAAATGTCCAAAGCGAAGCGGTCAAAAGTCTGGCTGTACTTCACAGCAAAAGATGCAAACTCGGCAGCCTGCAACAAGTGCTTTAAGCTGATACTGTGATACTGTCAAAGGAGGTAACACCTCAAATCCGATGAAACACCTGACGACGCATAGCGTTTTTTTTTAAAAGCCGAGAAATGCGCCGTATTTAATAGCTTGCTGCGAGACCTCACACCGAGCGCATCTACTGCGGGTGTGGTGCCTGTTATCGGACCCGGATTTAGCAACGTCCCCCAAAAACAGGAAGAGGAGAGTCCTGGCCCCTAGCCCTGCCAGTGCAGCAGAAATGATGAGGATGATGATGCAGCAGCAGCCGTTCTTCTCTGTGTGAGTAGCTTAATGTTGTTCGTGTGTAATTTACGTTGAGTAGGCTAACCACGTTATTAAATTAATGCATGTAAGGTGAACTAGCAAACACCATCATAGCTACATGCAGCTGTCTTCTTGTTTGATGGCAGACACTCCCTTCACCCTGGCCAAAAAGGCTGAAATGCCCAAAGAAAAAGTGGAAAACAGCTAAACATGAGAGGTTTTTGGACAAAGTTTGTGTTTTCCATTGTTTAAGCACTGCTTCCAGCTAAGAGTGATACCATATATGCCCCATAGCTGCAGAAAAGGCTAACATTGTTATCTTTTTACAAAAAAACAGCTGAACATGAGAGGTTTTTGGACCAATCTTGTGTTCTCCATTCTTTAAGCACCGGTTTGAGCACCGTTTAAGCACCAGCACCATTTCAAAAGTACTGGTTTGGCACCGGTATCGGATAAAACCTAAACAATACCCCTCCCTAGTTGTGAGTGCTAGTCTTAAGTACTGGTGGCTTAATTGCCAACAGTTGTAGACTACACGCTGGAATGCGGCGACTCCACCCAGAGGTGGAACCACTGGCTCTATGGAAAAAAAATTCTCACACGGACCATGACAGTACACCCCCCCCTCAAGGGAGGCCTCCTGGCGGTCGATCAGCGTCCAACCTGCGATGTGACCTGAAAAAATCAGTGATCAAAGAAGGGTCAAGTATTTAGTGATAGACACACCCATGAACGTTCCTCCAGCCTGTACCTCTCCCAGTCCACCAAGAACTGCTGCCCACTACCCTGCTGCCATACATCCAGGATACGCCAGACCGAGAAGGCCAATCGTCCATCAATGAGCTGAACTGGAGGTGGAGGGTCGGACGAACGGCACAGAGGACTCGACAGCACTGGTTTCACCTGGGAACACGGAACAAAGGCTGGATCCGCAAAGTAGGAGAAAGAGAGAACTTGAGAGCTGTTGGACTGATGATTTTGTCCACCTTAAAAGGGCTGATGTAGAGTGGAAACAAGTTGCGGGAGATTGAACGAAGCGGGATGTCCTTGGCTGCCAGGCAGTTAGCTGGACCTTTAACAAGGTCCTGTTCCGTTTGGAGAGCATGATCAATGCCGTCCTGCGCCACCCATGTAACCACTCTGATTTTACACCTGGTCAGAAGTACAGGTGGTAAGTTTGTGTACTCTTCATCAGAGTCTGCCAGAAGAGAGCATCATGTTTAACATTCGTGGATGACTGTAGACGATAAGAAATGGAGAAGTTAAAGTGGGCAAAAAACAAAGACCACCAAGCCTGACAGGTATTTACATCTTGGCGTTTTGCAGAAACTCTTGTTCGCGTAAACTAGATCGTGCACATACTTCTTCCCCGCGTGGTCATCTCCCCTGTCGAACATTATTCTTTTATTTTTCCTACTTTTCGCGTCCTCTTACCCTTCTTTTGGGGCAGACTGGCAGACCTCATGACAGACTGCCGATACCATGTTGCGTTTTCTACCAGGAAACAGGCTTGAGACTCAATCCACTCATATTGCTTTTTTTATTCCTCTTTTAGCTGCAATATAAACAAAAACACACCATCTCACACGATACCCCTCGCTCCCGCACTTTCCCTCCAATTGGATATTGTTGTCTGGGGCCTTCACCTGCAGTCTAACATATTACTTTCCATTTTCTTACGATAACACCACATACTCTGCCTCCCTTCTTTTAACGAGAAAAGGCAGTGTGCAGCAGCATCAGTATTAAAGTCTTTGACAAAAACTTTTGAATATGGATGGGAAATGGTCAGAAGAGTTCAGGGTTAGCCTTTGTTACTGCATGAGCCACTTAAGGGTGCAGTCATGCATCAGTTGTATACAGGTTATCCTTGAACTGCCAGATTTATATGATCTTCGATTCTGTCTTAATGCTAAAGCACATTTTCTGAGAAAGCCACCACTCTTCTCCAACTCACCCGTGAAAACATAGGGTGTTGGTAACGGCCACTCCGAGAGCTCTGACATTCGAGGGGTATAAATTTTGCACAGACAGCAGAGACATTGGAAGCTAAGGGGGTGGTGGGTTACAGATAGAGGCCTTAACATACCTCTTTATTTCGGCCATCGGTTGGGTCATGGCTGAGCTCGCTGGTCAAACGGTAGAGCATCTGCTCATATCAGCTGAGTTGCGCTTACTGAGCAGTGAGTGCAGGTTGTCCTGGGTCTGAATCCACTGAGTCCATTTCTGGCTGGAACGTTCTGTCACGAACACCTGGCTGAGAGGACTCTGAGAGCAGGATTCTGGGCGGTCAAGCCAAGTGCATTTATTTACAGTGAACACCAACGTGATATATATATACACAGCAGTGGCAGGGCTCCAGGGAGAAGGGGGTCCAAATATCCAAAAACACTTACTCAGCTCTGGCAGGCTCACGAAATACTCCAGGGAGGGGAATCCAGGGAAGATCTGTACAAAGCAAGAAACTGTCATCAACTCTGTGTGGCAGGCAGGATTGGACCTAAATGCAGACTCTAACAGAAAATGCAGCTTTATTTCTGAAACAAGTCAATACAGGGAGAAGAAACAAGTTCTATATTTTTAAACGAAGGAGCTGGGGCTTTACTAACTTAAGTTCAATGTTCCAGCAAAGCATGCCAGACAGGCTCTACCTCAAGTAGTGGGTACAGATGAAATCATTGCAGGCGGGTGCGTTGATTAACACGGGTCTGTAACTTCAGAGGTAGAAACCCAGAATGGGTCTTGCTCATGGACATTAACAGCAGGAAAACAAAAATAAACGCTGGTGAAGTCAGTCAGGGAGGACAGAGGGGCTGTGACAAACCCGGAACTGGATTCGCCTGAAGAAATCGTAGGCTCTGGAACCAAGCAGCAAATCGTGTCTGAGTGCACTTGCATGGCTTCATTCAGACTAGATCAGGTCTGCATCCAGTTTAGCGCTAGCCATGGTGGCTTATTTTGTCCTGTAACCATCTATAGTCTAAATTTAAAAACTTCCAAAACTAAATCTGAAAAATCTAATATCTACACTGTAAAAAAAAAAGTGTAATATCAAAGTATTTTACTGTGTATTTTACAGTTTTCTACTGTTTTTATGCAATATCATTAAATTTACATAAATAGACTGTGATTTTACATGTCAAATGTAAAATAACATAAAATCACTGTAAATGTAATAAGACATAATTTTCTTGTTTTTTAAATATATTTTTCTGTACATATGCATATTTAGATTGCTAAAATGCATTCACAAATGTATCATACTTTCACAAATATTTGTCCGTTATTTGAAAGATTGAACTGTTAAATTCAAATGTAAAACTATGGAAAAATATATAAAATTGTCTAAAAATTAATGAGAACAATTAATAATTAAAGGAGTATTTGAATTAGAATTTTGCTTAAAATGTCATCTAGCTCTGTTTCAATAATTCAGAGGTAAAAAGTGAAAATATAATTAATAGGAATAAAAACTAAAAACACATGTAAAACATTGCACGGCCACGCTGTGTTAATTATATATTTAAAAAAATTTATGTAGAGGTAGGAATTGCAATTAATAATTCTCAAAGTATTCACAACATTCCTGAACAGAAATAGGCCTCTGCACCTGGCGTGAGACGGCGTGGTCATGAAAACAATGTGACATGCCATTGGATGTTGGACACATAATGACATGAGGAATTTGAACTAACAACCACAAGGTCGCGTGTATGGCTGTGGAAAGTGTGGTGGAAGAGAGAGGATGGTGAAAGATCATCCATGCAGTATATCAAACTCAGCTTAGTTGAATCAACTTGGCATTGCTTGACCACTATAGTTTACTGAGACAGTGAAAGGCATGGAATCCCTAGCTATGAAGGCAAAGCACGTCGTCTGTCAGTATAAGGTGTAGTTAGACCAGCGGCTAGCTTGCTGGCTAGCAGAGTTGTTGTTTGCTAATTTGTTAGCTGCCAGCTTTCTGTGACCGTGTAAACACAGCAGTTGCCACACGGATAGTTTCTACACCACTAATACCCATTAGGGGGGCCGCAACGGCAGCTGCCACTGATGCATTTGTCTTAATTTGAAATTAAGTATGCAACTTAAGAGCTAATAGGCGAGCTGTTCCACTCTAGTGGCACACCTGCACTCCTGTAGAGAGGTTGTGCGCACCAAGATGAGCTGCATGATAAAGTGAGGGAAATAGAAGTAGCCCACTGTGCTAGCTTTGCCCTGTAAAATGTAATGGACATGTAAATGATAAGCCAAATATTTTATTTTATTTTGTGGAGCGGAATTAGACTAAAGCAGCTGAGGTGAATTATTTGACTACATATAAACATACATTGCAGACATGTATTTGGATTTTGGCAGGTTTCATGATTTATAAGGGTTTTTTTCTTCCTCTGCAGATTAGTGGCGTGAGTTCTCAAATTTAATCAGTAAGCTGTAAAGGTGAGTATTGTACTGCATTTAAGGATGTCAAAAGATTATGCCTGTCGCAGTTGTGGTGCTTTAATGTAAATGAATAAATACCACCCAAGAGAAGATGGCGCCGGGTGTCATGGCACGCCGTCTCTCGGTTCTGCAATATTTATGTTTTGTGTTCTTAGTGGTGTCTCTGCTAGTTTTAAAAACCCACTCTTTGTTGGTGTATGAGCGACAGACGCTGCTTAATATCCGTGACTCACTGCTGAATTTTCCCAGCGTTAGCGAGCGATGTGGAAGACTCCCGCCGCCTCTGGCGTCGGTACCGGGGGAACTGCATCGCCGTGATCCCCCCTGGAATCCTTCGAAACGGAAGCGCTGGAGAAGTGGACGAATGCGCAGAACACGCTCTGGGAAGCGTGTTCGGGTCAGAACTCGGATGCGGCGGGTTCTTACCATCGGTGACCCTGGCTGTTTAGGACTTTATTTTGGCCTCAAACAGCGCTGCCTTCTTCCTGCTTACCCTATGTCATCGGAGCACGCTCACCCGAGGCTGCTTTATTGGTCGCCATGCCGACGGGATATGAGGGGAGGTGGAGCAAATATAAACAACCTACAATTACTGCCTGCTACCACGGATGGACAGAGAGTTAAATTAGCTCTCTTAAATGCAAGATCTGTATCAAATAAAACTCATGTTCTTCGGGACTTTTTTGATACTCATATGCTGGACATCATGCTCCTAACTGAGACATGGCTGCGTGTTGGTGAAGTGGCACCCTTGCTGGAACTTTGCCCCTCCGATGCCAGCTTTTTCAGCTCCCCCAGGTTGTCTAGGAGGGGAGGCGGGGTAGCCTCTATCATCAAAGACTGTTTTAAATGCAAACAGATACAAAGTCCTGGTGTTTTTTACCTCATTTGAGTCCCAACTCCTGACTTTAAGCTGTCCTGTGGTTCTAATTATTGTCATCTATCGCCCACCTAAATATAATGACTCGTTTATTTCGGAATTTTCAGACTTCTTGACATGTTTTATCGCTCACTACGAAAAGATTCTTATAGTGGGGGACTTTAATATTCATCTGTGTTGTGAGGATAAACCCCTGGTCAAAGATTTCTTAAATGTAATTGATTCCCTAAACTTCACACAATTTGTGTCTGAGCCAACACGTAAGGGCCACACCCTAGACCTTGTCTTGGGTGAATGTATCAATGACTGAAAATTGTGTTTTACCTATCTTAGACCACTCAGCAATTTTATTTGATATTTTAATCCCTAAATCTCCAGCTTCTGCGAGGGGAAGATTGCCCCTCAGATCATCTCGTTATATTAGCTCCGAAGCATTGCTTGGAGTTAAATTACATCTACCTGATGTGTTGGACCCTATTTATACCCAGGAGTTACAGTATGTGTAGATACCTTGACTGTGAACCTTAATAATACACTTCTTGAACTACTGGACTCTGTTGCTCCCGTAAAGAAGTCGAAATGTCAAAAAAGGAACCCTATGCCTTGGCTAAATGAGGAGCTCTTGAACTTGAGAAGAAATTGTAGAAAAGCAGAGCGTCACTGGAGATCTTCCAGACTAGAAGTATTTCTCCAGGCTTGGAAGGACTCACTGTCTTCTTTTCAATCAGCGATGTTGGCAGCGAAAGCAAATTATTTCTCAAATCTTATCATGAGTCATAAACATAACCCAAAACTCTTATTCAACACAGTGTCGCAACAGAAAGTAACTCAACTCTCTGCTGTTCGAATTTGACAGCTCATGACTTTCTTATGTTTTTCAGAGACAGGGCTGAAACACTTAGGAATCAGATTACTCCCTCCTAAAGCTTTTCATTAGACTACTCGGCTGCTTTGCCTGTTGGTGCTGATAAACTATTTTCTGACTTCGAGGTCATTTCCCTGTATGGATTAACTAAGGTTGTAAAAGCAGCTCGATGTACAACCTGTTCTTTGGATCCTCTACCAGCCTGGGCTACAAAGGAACTGTGGTCAGCATTAGGACCCTACATCCTGTTTCTTTTAAATACTTCACTGACGACCGGAGTCTTTCCTGAATGTTTTAAATCAGCTGTGGTAGTGCCAATCTTGAAAAAGCCTGGACTGGATGTTGATATGGTCGTAAACTATAGACCTATCTCACATCTGTCTTTTTTATCTAAAATCTTTGAAAAAGTGGTTTTTAAGCAGCTCACTGAGCATTTGTCAACAAGCAATCTGTTTGAACCATTTCAGTCTGCTTTTAGACCAAATCATTCCACAGAAACAGCTTTAGTAAAAGTGGTAAATGATCTGCTGGTAAATACAGACAAAGATCGCACTTCAGTTTTATTACTGCTGGATCTAAGTGCTGCGTTTGACACTGTGGATCACTGCATTTTATTAGATAGGCTTGAACATTTTATTGGAATTACAGGAAATGTTTTATCGTGGCTGAGATCTTACCTGTCTGGGAGGTCTCAGACTGTTAGTTTTAAAAATGATCTCTCTGAGACCTGTGCAGTGAGGCATGGGGTCCCTCAGGGCTCTGTACTTGGACCATTGCTGTTTTCTATGTACCTGCTGCCTCTTGGTGTTCTATTACGTTCTTTTAATGTAACCTTTCATTGCTACGCTGATGACCTGCAGCTTTATGTTCCTTTAACCATTGGAAATTGTGCTGAAGTCTCTTATCTAGAATCTTGTCTATCTGCAATTAAGGGCTGGTTATCAGATAATTTCTTGCTCCTAAATAATGATCAGACAGAGTTGATGGTCATTGGGCCACACAAATTTCAGCACTTGTCCCAAAATTTAATCTTGAGAATTGATGACAGTGTCATAAATTGTAGGGACAAGGTAAAAAACTTGGCCATGTGGTTTGACGTGGTGCTCTCTTTCGAGTCTCATGTAAAAGAGATAACAAAGACCGCCTTTTATCATTTGAGGAACATAGCCAGAATCAGACAAGTTTTGTCAAGCGACACTGCAGAGGTTCTTGTCCATGCATTTGTGTCCTCACGTATTGATTATTGTAATGCTCTTCTTTCTGGGCTACCAAAGAAAAGTTTTAGAGGTCTACAGATGGTGCAAAATGCAGCTGCTCGCATTTTAACAAGAACTGGGAAATTTGAGCACATTAGCCCTGTTCTGAGATCTCTGCATTGGCTATCTTGTCAGGTTCGAGCAGATTTTAAGGTCCTTCTGCTCACCTACAAGGCTTTAAACGGACTGGCACCTTCATACCTCTCCGACCTTTTACATCTTTACGTTCCATCCCGTGCTTTCCGATCTCAGGACTCTGGCCTTCTAAAGGTTCCTAGAGCCAGAAAAAAGACAATTGGAGAGCGTGCTTTTTCTTTTCGTGCCCCGTTTCTGTGGAACACCCTCCCTCAAGATGTTAGGCAGGCATGCTCCGTGGAGGTTTTTAAAACTAAGCTGAAGACACATTTGTTCACCTTATCTTACAAGTCTTAATTCTATGGCTTTTAGTTTTTAAATTCTTACTGTTTTTAACTTGTATTGTGTCTTTTACGTGTATTGCTATGTATCGCTTTTTATTATTATTATTTTTTATCTCTTTAGTTTTAAACAGTTGTACAGCACTTTGTTTGAAAGCGCTTTATAAATAAAGTTATTATTATTATTATGTTTGGGCACCCATGGTCAAAATTTTAGTTCATATGAACAGATAAGCAAGTGGAAGATAAAATAATTTCCAAATGGCATAAAGTTTCAGATGACATTTAATTTTAAATAAAAATCATTTTCATATTTTTAATTTTTTTAAAAACAGAAAAGGAAAGGGCCCACAGCAAAAGTTTGGACACCTTGCAGTTGACTGGGGGGCCCAAACTGCATGCCAGTGTATCTAATTGATATAAATCAGTTGTAACATTGCTGTTAGTTGTTTGAGTCATGTGTGGACTTGTTTTTTGTCCCCTTGTCTCTTGTTCATGTACGCAACAGGAAACTCTACTTTGGCAGCCGAGGACTTAATGTCATCTGTGGACCAGACCATTGTGAATGGCCATATCACTATCTTCAGCGACGCACTTATCCTGACGTTTGGCTCTTCTGCATGAACATTTCTTATCCAGTAGCCCAGGCAGCACCCTTGGAATCCTTGCAACGGTAAGGCGGCACCAGTCAATTTTATGCATTGAAACATAAGAATGATGAGACAGTGAAATCTAAAGTTATGCAATCCAAATCAAATCATCAGATCTCCTTTCATTTGCAGCTAAAACGCATAAGACTGCGCAATGCTTGAGTGTTGAGATGATTTGTAGATTGATAAATCAACAAATAACTAATATTTGCGTTTCAGATGGCTGTCTCTGAAATATCCTTGATTCATGCTCATGTCGAGTTATAGAAAGAGACCTTTGAGTAGTAGATGTTCACAGATGTTTCACTACTCTGAAACAGTATTTGCAAGACTCACAGGTTAACTAAACATCTTTGCACCACCCTTCTGTTCCACAATGACCTGTATGTCCAAAATGTCTTTTTGTTGGAACAGGTGGAGATTTATCCTGGGACTGGAGTCATGGTAGAGAAACTGGCCTGGGCCTATGCTACTAATGCAAATTCATCTACAACCTTTGTGAGGCATCTGCTCACAGCAGTCTTCCCTGCGGAAATACTGCTAGTGAGCAATCTTCGAGGGGGAAAACGGGGCAGAGGAGATGCACGTTTACCGCTCGACAAAAATAAATTGGATGCCATCTACAGTAAGTTTTTAGCTTTTTATGGCATGTTTTCGCAGTTGTCCACACTTCTGGCATTTAAAGATAACAAGGGACCAATGAAAAACAAGGGCCACACATATGAAGAATATCTTCTTAACATTTATGCATATATTATTGTTGATGAAGAAAGGCCTCCACCAAATAGAGGATTCTAGTTGATCTTTTTTGAGTTATATCCAGATGAATGAATGGTCTTTTCATGACATACTATTGTAGGCCTTAGATTTCTCTGGTGTTTCATTTCCTTTATGGTGCATTTTGTTTGTCCAACTTCAAAGTAACAAATGATGGTAGATAAGTATTTTACATTCTGAATGTTCTTGCATTTGATGTATTTCAGTGACTGCGTTTACAGGCAGCCGATAACCCATTCAAAACTGGAATGTTAGCAATAACCCGGTCACACATGGCTTTAAAATACCGGCAAAAATCCAAATATAAATCTTGGAGTTACTAAATATTTTGGTGAGAAAAGGGTCATGTAAAACCTCTATCGGCATATCGCCATCAAAATGAAAATGGATTTGTGTTTTGCACATGTTCTATTCCCACGGAATCCTGGTCTTTTGAGTAGAGGAACTTTGTGTATGTGCCGTCTGGCTCTCTGTGACTCTCTCATCTCATGCATGTGAATGAGTTATTCCGAATGTTTCAGAAACCTGAATAGTGAGCTTAACTTGACCATAACCTGAATATTGGCTGTATGTAAATGTAGTCAATGTAGTGAACCTCTCCATGCATCGTCTGCAAATTTCAAAGCTGGCACCATTAGATATTAAGACTGATTAAAGCAGGATCATTGCATTATTGTTTAAGATCATTGGGTTCTTTTACACTACTAATTCTGTTCTTGTCATCACACACCCCCCCCCCCCCCCCCCCCTGCATTTTTGTACATATATAGGTGCAACCCTTGAGAAGTCCTTCCAGCATTGGTACTACAATCAATGCCAAGATCACAGAACTCCGGGCCAGAAATAAAAATGTCTCTGTCACAGCATCCCCATAACTTGACTTTCGATGTCTCGTTTGGCATGTTATTATAATGCCAATTCATGTTTTATCTATTAAAGATAGATTGTTTGTTTTGTTTTGTTTTTTAAGTGGGCAGGTTTTTTGCCCTCCAAAGTTTTACTCATGTTAGCAGGTAAAAGTTCCACAAATTTGCAGCAAAAAGGTATGCAGCTTAGCATGCTCTTTAAACAATAGAGCTTAGATTAGGTTAAATATTTCTGTGAAATATCAGTATGTGACTGTTATATCAGAATAATAAAAGTTAATTGAATTTAAAGATTGCCCAGTATTCATGTTTTTTGTTTTTGTTTTCTTCAGTATTACAATACATTGACTGCCGACCTGTCAAAGAAAGTTATGTTGGCTTACGAGTTTGTCTTTGCATTGCTAGTTTTTAACTGATGTTGGTCAAGCAGGGGCAAATTATACTGTTGTCTTTTTCATATGTGATAGATTTTTTTTTCTAGTAATGTTAATTTGTATAAAATTAATAATTAAGTTTATAGGTTTTTTATGAGCTGAGATTTAAGAATTCTTAGAAGAAAAATGTAAAAAAAAGAATAGTTTACCATAAAAATGTATTGCCGGAACATAAAGAGAAAACATATGTAATCTAACATATTCTTAGAATATATGTATAAAAAGCATTTAAAAAAAAGAGATTATTGCCCTGCAAACTACATTTACTTTACATATAAAAAAAATTTATCTAACAGATTTTGTTCATATATGTAAAGCATATGTCTTTATGACAAATATGTACTAAAAACTATGCAAAAATTATATGGAACATCTATGGAATACATACTTTGACATGTACTTTCCTTATATAACTCATACTTAGTTTTAACATGATACTTATGTGATCCAATTTGCCCCCACCAATTTGCCTACAGGACAAATCGTTCCACCGAGGACGCTATCACCATAGCGCTCCACACTGCGCTGAGTCACCTGGAGCACCGAGGAAGCTATGTGAGAATGCTCTTTCTGGACTTCAGCTCAGCATTCAAGTCATATCATCCTGGTCCAGAAACTGTCTCACCTGGGACTCTCCACCCCCATCTGCCTCTGGATCAAGGACTTCCTGACAAATAGACCACAGTCTGTCAGACTCGGCCCCCACCGGTCCAGCACCATCACACTCAGCACCGGGTCTCCACAAGGATGTTTTTTGAGTCCCCTCCTGTTTACGCTCTACACATCCGACTGCTCCCCTACCCATCTCTCAAACACCATCATAAAGTTCGCGGATGACACCACAGTGGTTGGACTCATCTCAAGGGGGGATGAGTCGGACTACAGAGATGAGGTCAACAGACTGACTGAGTGGTGTTCAGTTAACAACCTCCAACTGAACACCACGAAAACTAAAGAACTTATCTTGGACTTCAGGAAGGGCAGAGCAGACCCGGCCCCACTTTACATTCACGGGAGCTGTGTGGAGAGGGTACACTCCATGAGGTTTCTGGGCGTGCAGATATCTGATGACCTCTCCTGGACTGCAAATACTACAGCGGTGGTTAAAAAGGCCCAGCAGCGTCTCCACTTTCTGAGAGTGCTCAGGAGGAACAACCTGGAGGAGAGGCTGCTGGTGACATTTTACAGAGCCACCATAGAGAGCATCCTAACGTACGGCATAACAACATGGTATGCAGGGTGCTCAGCTGCGGACAGGAAAGTACTGCAGAGGGTCATCAACACAGCCCAGAAGATCACTGACTGCTCTCTGCCCAGCCTGGTGGTCACTGCAAACTCTCGGTACCTCAGCAGAGCTGGCAATATCATCAAGGACCACTCTCACCCCAGCAACCAACTGTTTGAACTATTACCGTCAGGCCGACGGTACAGGTCACATAAAACCAGGACAAACAGATTCAGGGATAGCTTCTTTCCCAGAGCTACCACTGTAGTAAATAAGCACAAAAACAATTGAACCTATTCCATACCGTCACTGTCATTATATTATGCTGCTATTCATACTGTCATCATATTAATGCTGCTATCCTGTATATATTGTACATACTATTGTTTGAGTACTTACGATTGTTTTTTTTGTACTTTTTATATTTTACATTTATATTTATTATTGAAACTTGCACCAAGGGAGTGGCACTCCAATTTCGTTGTACTCTGTACAATGACAATAAAGGCTATTCTATTCTATTCTATTCTATTCTATTCTATTCTATCCACTTTATTATCATGTATGAAAGTAACCCGAAAGTGGCCACTTTCAGGAGTAAATCATACAAGCCTTATATGATTCACTATATATGGAGCAAACTAAAGCTGATGCAAATCTTTTCTAAGTTTTTTCTATTTCTTTAACATATGGGTTTTATACATTTTTTCTATTTCTTTTCCGTATGGGTATCCATCCTGGCCCTGTTCTAGCAAGTGTGTTCAACAAACTGAGTTTAAACATAAACTGATTTGATCAACTTTGGGATTAGTTTCCTGTTCCAGAACAACTGATCATAGTTAGTTTAACCCTTTAGAGCCGATCGGAGCGGACACGCTCTGTTTTGCGTAACTATTTTTAAATCCCAGTAGCATTGCAACCACGTAAGCTAGCGTTGTACTTACCTCTTATGCCATCAGCTTGTCCTAAGTCACGGTTTCCTTCCACATATAGCTTTGCAAAAACTGCATAAAAAGCGCTTGCAGGAACAAAAACATAATATTCCAGAAACACGCTTTACCGATCCGATCAGCTGTTCATAACACTTCCTACGTTGGAATAGACGTCAGCGCGAACTTTTGCATTTCCGCCATTACCTGCCCGAAACCGGAAGTGACGTCATTTTCGCGGAAATGTAGTCTTTTTTGCCATCAGGGCCTCAGGGCCTATACTGCTCTTTTTAAAAGTTATCTTTGACTTTATGACTTTCTGTGTCGTTTCTGGGATGCCTAGGACTCATATTGCACTGCTGGAAATAGTTTATTTTGATGCATATGGTGCTTTTTTGCAAATTTGCAGTATAATATTTATTTTCGTTTTTCCTGCAGTGTATAAAAATTGGTGTATTTCAATAATAAAACTATGAAGACACTCAAAATAAATTTCCTGTGGTGGGAAACTATTTTGTGCAACTTTTTTGTATTTACAGTTTTGAGGGATAAGCCTCTTAAATTTCTCTAACTACAAATATATGTTAAAAAATCAAAAACGATTTTCAATTTTTTTGTAGTTTATTGCACTTTTTTGCAATTTATGTAATTACTATGCACTTAATGAA
Source organism: Rhamphochromis sp. 'chilingali' (assembly GCF_963969265.1). Classification (NCBI taxonomy): domain Eukaryota; kingdom Metazoa; phylum Chordata; class Actinopteri; order Cichliformes; family Cichlidae; genus Rhamphochromis; species Rhamphochromis sp. 'chilingali'. The sequence goes on along the minus strand of NC_137945.1, from coordinate 34,018,852 downwards.
TACATATTATTAAAATCTGGGCTATAATGGTTGTATTGATGTATATCAACTTGAAATGCTCCAAAAAATGGCTCCACAGCATGTAAAAATATAATATAAGCTCTGGCGGACTTGGTTCTACGGTAGGTCTTAAAGGGTTAATCAACTCTGAGTTATGCATGTGTGTGAGTAGAGAAACAAATCATCAATGGAGCTGTGATACTGAGATTTACCATGACAACAGGGAAGTAAAGAGCAGCGCTTCATTTTAATCTAGTGGACCAAGGAATATGAACACGTGTCAGCGTTCCATTACGTTACAACTATCTCGAAAAGTAGGAGGAGAGAAAAGAGTCATTTTAATTAGCTAGGCCGACTCTCATCATCACAGAAGGAATAACGTTTGATATAAAACACCCAGACAGCAGACCCCGGGGTGGATCTGCCTTCAACTTGGTTTTTATACAAATTGATTTTGCTACAGTGCATGACCATTTTATTGTTTGAGTAATTATTCAGTAAAAATTTTATCTCTTGAGGGAATGTAACACCCTCACTTGTTTTCTTTTTAAATGGAGAATATCATTATTTCTGTCATAGCTGGATAAGAAATATACAAAACTGTTCCCAGTTGAATTGTTTCTAAACTAGTCTGATCCCAGGCTCTCTTACAGCCATAGCATAGATGTGTTTTGAGTTACTGTTAATAGAGTTCAGTAATTGTTTTATCTATCTGAAAAAATGCAGGGCAGTGTCATAGAAATTAATGTAAAAAAACAATGAACTGATCATTGTGTCTCCGTCCTGGTGTAACTGAAATACTGTAAAAAGTCACAAACTAGTAAACAAATGTCGACCAGCATACCAATGTGTGTGAAACCATGAACCTCTCCAGATGAATTTGCTGCGCTCTAAGCTTTGACAGCGACTTTATGTACAAGGAAATGAGTGGGAGTGTCAGTCAGCTGGTGCAGGCGCAGCAGGAGGGGAGGAGCCACGGAGAAACCAACAACTTTTTACCCTTACTTCTAATGACTAAACCTGACACAGAACAGGTTGAAACCACTGGCTGAAATGCAGCATCAAACCACGCTGGATCTACTCCTCGGGCCTGAAAGCGACATATCTGCTCTAAATTTCAGTTTAGTGATCTAGTGATGGTAAATTTGATTATTTTTACTGAAAAGAGTTTTAAAGAGTCACTCAACAAAGTGAATTGGATTTTTTGAGTCATTTGATTCACTGAGTCAGATGACCAGAAAGTGCAAAAAATGTACATTTTCATGTATATCCTACTGCTAAGATGAGTGATTCTAAAAGAAAACAACTATTTTATAGAGTAAAGAAGAGCAAAAACATTTCTAAAATTAAGCAATTTCCTATCAAAATTGCATAATAAACATTTATTTTGTTTATTTTTATTTTATTAGTTTTTTCTTAAGTGTGTCAAATATATATTTTCTCATCTAAATGTCCACTGAGCTGTGAGCCAGGGGGCGGTAATGCGCCTTAACATTGGTTGCCAACCAAGAAGAAGAAGCTGTGAGCCAGGAGGGAGGGGGTGAGTGAGCGAGTGATTCGTTCGCTCTATGATTCAGCACAGGAGGGAGGGGGTGAGCAGCTCAAATGTGCTGTTAGCATGTTAGCAGAGCGATGCTACTGTGAACCGAGGAGCTATTTTTTTGATGTGAGCTTCTACTCAGGGTTTTTTCTTCCAGTTCAGAGCAGAAATTTTTTTGTTAAGATACTGGATGTTGTGTTTTTCTCCACAATTTTAATTATAAGCTAGATACATTGTTGCCAACAGCAACGGGGATGAGTTAGTGAGTCAGTTGGGCTTGTGAATCATGATTGATGAGTCAGTAAAGTGATTCTCGAGTATTGAACGATTCCTTCATGATTCGCACATCACTAGTCACATCTAGCTCTGGTTCATGTTATAGCAGCCTTCATATTTTAAAATGTGTTTAAACAATAAGTGTTGCTATGCAACCAGCATGCCCGATTGTTGTTTTACATTAATTTTTATGATGACATCTTTGGCTGCTATTGGTGTTGTACCGCACACTCCAAAGTTTATGATGTTCCAAAGTTTCAAAAAAAAAATCTCATAAAATATCAGATTATGTGGCTTTACATGTATTTTAAAATGCAAAAGGGTCACAGTGGCTGAGAGCAGAAGAAGAGTGTCTCCACTGGTGTACACTCTGAGGATCGGGCCCCATTTCACTGCAGTGTCCCCTGACATTCTTCATAGTATATTCATGTTGAATATTGTAAGAGAAGCAATACCGAAGCAAAATGTCCTTGTGCAAACACAAACACTTCCTATGAAAGATTCTCCTTGACAGTGCAAATCTAGGCACAAACAGCAGCTAGAAACAATGTAGCTAATCAGTCTCTGGAGAGAGAAGGCTGCTTTATGATGCTTTAATGCTTGAGTAGGGGATAGTACAAGGGCAGCTGATGGACAGTTGTGAGAGAGTTTTTGTTATCAGATCAAGGTAGTGGCAAAAATATCTGATACAAGCAGTGTGTGGGTTGATTGTGTTGGTACATCTGCAGAGAAGAGAAGAAGAGCTAAGTGCTAAAAAGCTGACGTTAAGTATTAAAAACAATGAAAAGTGTTAACTGCAGACACTGTCTCCAGTTTTCATGCTATGTTTTTGATCTTTGATTATTTTTCATGCTTCTCCCGTTCCTGGTGAACTCTCCTGCTTCTCCCATTGATGTTCCGGCCTACTCGTCAATCAATCAGCATTCGACTGATGGATATGTCATCCACATTTTGGAGGACTGCAAAGGAGCATGTTTGTGATGGGTGAAAATCCCTCTCCACACTCTGTGTGAGTGGAAACTGCACACAGACACATTTGAAGTGCCATAATTTACGATGAGTATTGTGTTTTATGGGGATAAGGAATGTCATTTTCAGTGTCAGGAAAACAAATCTGTATCTGCATTGATATAAAATCCAGTTTTGTTCTCTTTTTAAACAGCATTTTCAATGATTTTGATTTCTCAAAAATAAATTCATAAATAGTTTTTCAAACAATGTTTAAAGTTTGTTTCTGTAAATCCTCTTTCCATGTGACTATTGGCCCCTATATTCTGGAAATAATTAATACTTCTCTTTACACTTGCTCAGTTCCCAGCTATTTAAAACAAGCTATTGCTGAACCAATATTAAAAAAAAACAAATTTGGACCCATCTCTTCCAAGCAGTTGCAGGCCAATATCAAAATTACCATTGGTGTCAAAGATCTTGGAAAAAACTGTTGCAGAACAACTTAACAACTTTTTGTTGAACAATGTTCTGGACATTTTCCAGTCTGTTTTTTTTTTTTTTTTTCACAAATTGCACTCCACTGAAACCCTTTACTTAAAGTGTCTAGTGACATTCTGATGGCAGCAGACTCTGAAGAGTACACTGTTCTGGTTATGTTGGATCTCAGCTCTGCTTTTGATACGGTTGATCACAGCATCCTGATAAATAGGCTGAAGGACTTGTTTGGGATTACTGGTGTTGTTTTAAATGGTTTATGTCTTTCTGAGAGATCTTTTACCGTGTGTATGAATCATGTGCTGTCTGAAACATCAGTTCTGCCTTCTGGGGTACCTCAAGGATCTGTTTTAGGTCCTATTCTCTTTTTGATGTATATACTCCCTCTAGGCCAAATTATCAGAAGTTACAATAATATTTCTTATCATCTCTATGCTGATGACATTCAGTTGTACTGTTCTTTCAAAACTTCTGAGATTTATAAATTGTCATTTTTAAATAAATGTCTCCTGAGATCAAACAATGGTTAAATGACAATGTCCTCCAGTTAAATGCAGATAATACAGAAACATTGATTATTGCACCGGATCACATGCTCTCAGTTTTTTAGACCCTTCATTTCAGTCGAGTCTCAGAAACCTCGGTGTTATATTCAGTTCAATGTCTCTTGAGAAACACTCTAGACAACTTGTCCAGAACTGTTTTTATCATCAAAGAAATATTTCTAAACTCAGGCTACTGGTGTCAAAGGCAGAACTTGAGGTGATTATTCATCCTTCTTCTTGTTTAGATTATTGTAATGGTCTTTTAGTTGTCTCAACAAATCCGCTCTGGATCGCCTTCAGTCTGTACAGAATGCTGCGACAAGACTTTTAACTGGCACAAACAAGAGGTCACACATTGCTCCAGTTTTGGCTTCTCTTCATTGGTTGCCAGTAAATTTTAGGGTCCATTCTAAAAATTTTAGTTGTAACTTTTAGAGCTCTGCACGGTGAAGATCCCCAGTATATCTCTGACCTGTTGAAACCTCATGCTTCATCCCGAGCACTTAGGTCGTCAGCTCAGAGATTACTGGCGGTCCCACGTACTAGCTTTAAAACATGTGGAGATTGGGCTTTTCAGGCACCAAGGCTGTGGAACTCCCTGCCGTTGTCTTTACGCGTTGTAATTATTTTTTTCAATGTTTTATATTACTTTATTTGTATTTCTGATTTTATTGTGAGCCACTTTGTGACTTTTATCTGTGAAATGTGCTATATAAATACATTTTACTTACTTACTTTTTTTTACTACATATTTAACAATGGATTAATAATTGATTTTTTTATTGTAACAAAATAACTATAAATTGTAAACCCCAAAAAGTGACTTCTTCAGTCTCAGCTGACTGCAGGTTTCCCCAACCTTATATACAGTACATTTGCATTAATCAAATGTATTTATTTAGTATGCATTAATTGATCATTAATATGTAATAAGTAAATTGTCATGACCATTAATCAATGGCCATGAGTACCATTCACAGAGAGTTGGGGAATGGCTGCAATCACAGCATTTTAAGTTGGTGACAGATGTACCCTTAGGCCTCCTCCTCGATTCAGAGATGGTCTTTCCCGTTTCACGTAAATGGCCTCCTCGACTCTGCGCTCAAACCAGCGTTCCTCCCTGTTCAGGATGTTACATCCTCATCATTGAAAGAGTGTCCACTGGCCTGTAGGTGTGAATAGACTGCAGAGTCCTGGCCTGATGAGATAGTTCTTCTGTGTTGTGCCATTTCGGGTCCCCCGGCACAAAGAGAGTAACATAGTGTATGCTGTTAAGTGCCAGGAGGATTGATTTATGCACCGGGGAAACCAAACAACCTCTGGCTAAGAGGATGGCCAAATAAAAAAAAAATTACTTTGGGGGATTTCCTTACCTGGATGATTAACCCTTTAAACCCTTTTAAATCCTTGTAGAACCGGAGCTGCGTAAGCTAGCGCAATAATTTTTTTTTGCATATGAAACCGGAGGAGTTGTACTTACATCTTATGCCATCAGCTGGTCCTAGGTCACGGTTTCCTTCCACATATAGCTTTGCAAAAATTGGATAAAAAGCCCTTGCAGGAACAAAAACATAATATTCCAGAAACACGCTTTGCCAATCCGATCAGCTGTTGATAACACTTCCCACATTGAAACAGAGGTCAGCGCTAACGATCGCATTTCCGCCATTTCCTGCCCGAAACCGGAAGTGATGTCATTTTTTTACTTGTAGGCCTTAAAAGCCTACTACTGGTGTTTTTATAAGTCATGTTTGACTTTATGCTTTTCTGAATAGTTGCTGGGATGCTTAGAAATCGAACTGCACTGCTGGAAATAGTTTATTTTGATGCAAATGCTGTTTTCTTTGCAAATTTGCATCATAGGATTGTTTTTCGTTTTTCCTACAGTATATAAAAGTTGGTGTATCTCAAAAATAAAACTATGAAGACACTCAAAATAAATTTCCTGTTGTTGTAAACTATTTTTTGAAACTTTTTTGTTGCAAAAAGATAAGATAAGATAAGCCTCTTAAATTTCTCCAAGTAGAAATATATGTATAAAAACCAAAAACGATTTTCAATTGTTTTGTAGTTTATTGTATTGTAGTTATATGGACTTAATGCATACGTATTATTAAAATATGGGCTATAACAGTTGTATTGATGTATAGCAACTTGGAATGCTCCCAAAAATGGCACTACAACATGTAAAAATATAAAGTAAGCTCTGGCAGACTTGGTTCTATGGTAGGTCTTAAAGGGTTAAGCATGCATCAAGATATAATTTATAAATATAAATAGCTATTCATTATTAATATATAAATTAATTGACTAAACTAATTACTTATTCATTAAATTCTTCAGTGACTTACTCGGTCCTGCATACATCTTCATAGCTTCGTAACATAACCAGTGCTTTATGGTCAGCATGCACATTGACATATGTGAAATATATGTGTAGCTGGCCTCAGTATTTATAGGTGTTAATTTACAAAGGTATGTGGAAAATGGCATAAATGTAATGCTGAAAAAAACTTTTTCTGCCCAGTGGGGTTATAATTGTTGATAAGAGTGCTGATTTATTTGCAGGGGAAGGAGAACATGTTATCAAAATAATTGTAAAACTGAAATCGTGTATTTCTCAACCTGAATCCATTCGTCCATCTGTTCCTCCATCCTGTTGCAGGGTCAAGTGTCTTTAAAGCCCATCATTTCCTGATCTCAGTAACACTTCGATGAAACAGAGACAGGGTGAGGAAAGCCACTCACCCAAGTGCCTCTTGTATGAATGGATAGAGCAAAACAAGTTAATGGTTACAGTGAGTGAATGGTTTGTACTGTAACTACTAACTTGGTTGCAAGTTATTTATGCAGCAATTGAAAAATATCGGTCTTTTTGTTACTGGTCCGTATACACACACACAGAGGTACTTTGAGTCTGCTTTTACTTTACTTTTCTAATAGAAGTTAAAAAATCTGGTATTAATGAGACAGATCAGAAGAGTGTACGACTGATGTCTGAATTTGACTTAATAAATACCACCATTATCACACAGACTGCATAATGAAAAAAGAATCATGTTTTGTGTTCTTCTGTGCCACCTACAGGGCAGATTGCAGGTTTGTACAGTGGAAGGATTTTTGTTCATATCAAGGCCACTAATTTTCTTTCAGCTGCCTCGCTGTCTCTGGAAACAAACGCACCTATAAATCCTATCATTAAATCCTATCATTATTGAAATGAACTGGATGTAACCACCCATCCATCCAATCATCCATTCTCTTTCACTTATCCAAGCCTATCCCAGCTACCATAGGGTGAGAGGCAGGGTACGCCCTGGTCAAGTGTGTCTGAAAAGAGAGACAGCCATTCACACCTATGAGCAAGTTAGACTCAGCAGTTAACCTAAGCTCACTAACTGCATGGCTGTAGGAGGAAGCTGATGTACCCGGAGAGAAGCCGCACAAACACGGGGGAACATTCAAACTCCACGCACGCAGCACACACACACGGCAGCGTTGATGTCACATTTTCGAATGGACTCAGTTTGCTTGGAACCCTAAAAACCGAATCAAGTCGAATCAAGTACGTACTTATGGAAAAGAGGCACTGACTGATGACAAACTATGGAAGTAATACATCAGTGCAGCAGAGTCACATCTTACTTATCACTCTGCTTTCTCTTTTGATGTATCAAAAACCTGTTTTAATTTACAATTTACTCCCAGGTGTTTCCTTTAAATCCAAAACTACAATAAATACAATGAAATTCATGTTTTTTAAACTGTTAATAAGCTTGTGTCAAATATGAGCCCACGTTTATTGGTTTGCTGACACTTTTAGTAGAGAACAGTGGTAACAAGGCATACCTTGGTTTGATTAAAATGCACAGCACATATGTTGCTCATACCCAGATGAATGCCAGCAGTCCCCCCCCCCCCCCCCCCCCTCATCTTTTCTTCTTAATATGTGTGGCTCTCTTTGTTAACAGGAAGCTGAGCAGTATGATGGAGTGACTTAGCATTTCAGTCACTGATGATGTGCTCTCTCTTTCTGTGAGGTCAGTGGACAGGACAACAGTGATTATGCAAACGGATCTCTCTAAGAGCCATGTGTCTGTGGCTGCTGTTTCCCACAGACTGCCTACTGAAAGGCCACAAAAATGTGATTTGCTACTATTAAACACAGAACACATTTACATGTTTAAATAGCACATTGTGGCATTTAATGTCTTTTTTATGGTTGTATCTAGATTTGCATGAACAGAAAGAATCAAAGTTCAGGTAGAAAAACCATTTCCTCCTGGGGTTCAACTGGTTTAAGGTAAAATAGCAGATAATGCGGGTATACTGTATTCAACAACTTGTGCTATGATGAATGGGTCTGTCAAAGAGCTAAAACTCACATCAGTGTGTGTTCATGGCCATTGTTGTTTGCTGGATCATGTGCGTGCGCGCACACACGCACACACACACACACACAGAGCACACTCAGCACACTCAGTGTTATTTGTGCAGCGATGAAGGCTGCTGGCCCACACAGTGTCAAGTCTTATTAGAGGACTGAGCTCCTTGTAAACAATGACACCAGAGCTCTTGTGGGGGGGCGGGCAGTAAAGCTGCAACAAGGAGAAAACCTCTGTTCTCATGTTCTCGTGTTACTGAACACCCTGTGGGCGTGACCTATTAACTACCTGTCAAACTATAGTTTGGCCATAACTAGGCATTCCTGATCCCACACACAACTGGAAAAATTTAGTCTCACAACCATTTAATGAATTAACATTCAAGTTATTTCTTATCATTATACATTCTGACACTTCAAATGCTTCAGGAGCTGTCCGCTCAGCGCTGCATCGGCACCACGGAAATACACGGATACATCCGTAGACTCGAGACAGAATTCACAATGTGTTTTCAGGACTTTCAGGTGTATGGACCAATGTTTTCTTTTCTGATCAAACCAGAAAGCTTTAATGAGCAGCTGGGTTTGTCTCGCATTAACTGCCGGAGTTAAGGCTAGTTAATGCGATATCAAATTGCGGCTGATAGAACTGAAAAGCTCGACTCTGTGGGGTCAAAGTTTGCAGAACTACGAACGGAGCTGGAATCCACAGCTGTGCGTGTTCATGGAGCTGCATTTCCACCTGCTGGACATCACTACCTGACAAGTTTAACTGTCTTCAGAACATTGCAGAGGCCTTATTGACAGTATTTGGCTCTACATGTCTGTGTGAGCAGATTTTCTCTCACATGAGTCCTCAGGTAGCCTCTGAATGCTGGACACTCGGAGACCTGTGTCTCTGAAAAGTATTTCTTTGTGCCCCCCCTCTCCCTGTTAATGCCCTACCTGGCCCCCTGGCAAAACTTTGCTAGATCCGCCCCTGCACAGTTACCAGCTGTCAGCTACTTAGAAAAGGATCCTGGTGTTATTTGTCTCCCAGAAACAGTTCATAACTTCAACTCATTCATGTCACCTAAAAGGTAAACCTGTTTCTCCATCACCTGTTCAGCTCTGATGATTCAGTAAGGACATCTCCTGGTTTCCTCTTCATGTTTCCCTCTCACCACATATCCAAACCGACATCATGACCAGCAGCTTTACAGCTGTGGCTCTGGGATTCCCAGAGTATTTCTTCACTCACTAAGGGAGGATTCAGGGTCACCTGGTCCAGCCCTAACTATATGCTTTAGCAAAAAGGAAAGTTTTAAGCCTAATCTTGAAAGTAGAGATAGTGTCTGTCTCCTGAATCCAAACTGGAAGCTGGTTCCACAGAAGAGGGGCCTGAAAACTGAAGGCTCTGCCTCCCATTCTACTTTTAAATACTCTAGGAACAACAAGTAAGCCTGCAGTGCGAGAGCGAAGTGCTCTAATAGGGTGATATGGTACTACAAGGTCATTAAAGATAAGATGGGGCCTGATTATTTAAGCCCTTGTATGTGAGAAGGAGGATTTTGGATTCTGGATTTAACAGGAAGCCAATACAGGAGAAATCTGCTCTCTCTTTCTAGTCCCTGTCAGGACTCTTGCTGCAGCATTTTGGATTAACTGAAGGCTTTTCAGGGAGTTTTTAGGACATCCTGATAATAATGAATTACAGTCGTCCAGCCTGGAAGTAATAAATGCATAAACTAGTTTTTCAGCATCACTCTGAGACAGGATATTTCTAATTTTAGAGATGTTGCACAAATGGAAGAACGCAGTCCTACATATCTGTTTAATATGTTCATTGAAGGACATGTCTTGTTCAAAAATGACTCCAAGGTTCCTCACAATGTTACTGGAGGCCAAGGTAATGCCATCCAGAGGAAGAATCTGCTTAGATACCATATTTCTAAGATTTTCAGGGCTGAGTACAATAACCTCAGTTTTACCTGAATCGCTACAGGCTGTCTAACTTTGCATGCCCACCAATACTATTTCCATTTGGTTAGCTATTATCAGTTTATCCGTCTGTATGCAGAAGTCCCACAGGATCTTAGCTCGGACATTCTCAACCACCCTCGGTGGGGTGTCCTATTTTGAAATTTGGGACTTCCAGGCCATACTTGGCACAGGTGTTCCTCTTTACTAGGCTCCATGTATACCCAGCCTGCTAGCATCTTGACCACACAGGTTGGTCAGTATTGTCGTACAGTCTCGAGTGACTGTTCTATCTACCAATAGCTGGTGTTTTGCCCCTCTGTTGTTCCTGTCAGTTCATCTTAGCTGCTATGATGGCTTCCATGTGGTGCTGAGGCAGGTTATTGGCTGGTATTTGGATGGGACTATTCCCTTATGGGGCTCCTTGCGGATCAAGACTGTCCGACCTATAAGACCTTCTTCTAGTATACCTCCTCAAGTGACTATTCAAGGCTATAGGTCTTTGCTGGGCAGTTTCGAAGGCTTCAGGTGTTTTTTGTGTTGTTTTCTTTTTGTTGTGTTTTACATGGCCCAGGCCCATAGAAAACGGGTCTAGCCTGGATCTGGCATCAAGCTGGCACTTCTGACTGACCCTATGTCATGGCAGAGTGTATGTCAACCAGATGTGGGCCAGGTCTGGCAATGATGGCACTGTTTATGTTCATAAATTCCTATTTTAGTTAGAAAACCCAAATGCCATGTTGTAATACTATACTGCTATGGTAGCCAACATTTCAAATATAGCTTTGATAGGTTTGTGAGTGTACACTTTATCCAAAACCTAGAGTTTACTCATGTCTACCACTGGGAGGCTGTAGCTCTGGAGGTAGAGCAGGTTCCCTACTGATTGGTAGGTTAGTGGTTCGATCCCTGGCTCCTCCAGTCTACATGTCAAGAGTGTGAATGTGTATGAATGTAGTTAGGAAGCACTCAGTTTAGAGAAAGTGTTTGATTAGGTGAATGTGGCATGTTGTATAGAGCACTTTGAGTAATCTGGGAGAGTAGAAAAGTGCTATATAAGAATCAATCTATTCACTGTCTCAAAAGAGTTTTGTCATGTTACTTTTGCACTATTATGCACATGTTGTTATTACATTGCTTGATTAAGGTACACATTAGTGTGACATCTGGGGCCAGAGCTGAAACTGTTCTGGGCCAACACAGGGCCACCAGTGTGTCTGCAACTGGCCTGTGGCTGCACACAACTTACACATGGCCCACATACCGCAAAGAATGACGGCCTTTTGGTGGCCCAGATAAGGTTTTCCAGAGGTAGCCCACACATGGGCCAGCAAAGGACCACCAGTGTGTCTGCAACTGGCCCTGTGCTGGCCCATGTGCTGGCCACATCTGGCAAACCAGATCGGGGTCACCAAAGGGCCGTCATTCTTTGCGGTATGTGGGCCATGTGTAAGCACATTGCGTGGGCCAGATCCAGGCCATACCAATTTTGCTATGTGGGTATATGGGATTAATGTACTTAAACCAGGCAACGATCCTAGGCCCTCATCCAGCTGCCACCCACTTCCACTTCTAAAGTTAGACCTTAAAATACATGAATGTTGTTTTATGGCAAGGTCCTTGCCAGAAGATTAAAACAAAATATTCACAAAACATTGTGACCAAATAGTGTGTTTTTTCTGTTTGTTTGGAAGTGTAGCAATCATGTTGTTGTCCAAAGGCCAAAAAATACCAAATTCATTGCAATAGGAGTGTTTTCTGCAGAAGGCTTATCTCCATATAAGGAGATGAGATGCAGAGGAAGAAACAAACCAATACCAGACATAAGGCCACCCTCAACTTTTTCTACCAATCATGTTAACCAATCATGATGAGAGGTGAAACGTCTTCCAGCAACTTAAAGAAGTCCAGACGCTTTTCTTTGCAAGCTCCTTTGACTACGATGACCTGGATGACTGAGAACCTTCACAGACAATCATGTTAACATTCTGTGACCCGCAATAAAAGTGTTTACTGCCTGGGCGCAGTGGCCTTTGGCTCTGGTGCCAATGATGATCCGGGTGAGAGTAAGAGTGATGGATATCTGAGAAGAAAGTATATTCCCTATTGTTGGGTCTGTGTTTCCACAAGCCCCACTGGTTCAGAAACTTATTCTCGTTAACGACAAAAACAAGACGAACATCTTTTACTTGCTAGCAAGGGAGGCCCCAGACTGAGCCAGTCGCTCATGGTTTGTTTAACGATATTTGTGGATTGCCAGTTGCGCTTAGTTCCAGCTATACTGAGCTGAGGTCACCCCCAAGAACAAGTGAGCAATCTAGAGTATACTTAAAAAGAGTCAAGAATGAGGGGTCATCAACCTTTGGGCCATATATTCTGTAGAATACATAACTTTTTGTAATACTGCTACTCACCTTTGCCTAGACTTATAGCAAGCTTACACATTAAACACTTTAAGAAACTCAGGTGTTTTAAGTTCATCTGTAGCTATGGCATGGTAAATGGCCTGTATTTGTATAGCGCTTTACTAGTCCCTAAAGACCCCAAAGCACTTTACACTACCAGTCATCCACCCATTCACACACTGGTGATGGCAAGCTACATTGTAGCCACAGCCACCCTGGGGGGCACTGACAGAGGCGAGGCTTCCGGACACTGGCGCCACCGGGCCCTCTGACCACCACCAGTAGGCAACGGGTGAAGTGTCTTGCCCAAGGACACAACGACCAAGACTGTCCAAGCCGGGGCTCGAACCGGCAACCTTCCGATTACAAGGCGAACTCCCAACTCTTGAGCCACGATCGCCCCCATGTTGTGGCAGGTCTGTGATTCTCTTTCAGTAAGATAACATCTACCTGTAGTTTTTTTTAAAAACTGATTAAAGATCTTTAACCTCATTCTGGAACCAGCTCCATGCAAATTCCATGTGATAAATCTTAGTGGACCCATAGTTGTGTGTGTGTTGCCAATGTTTAATGCTGTGAGTGACGCTCAGAGTGTGAATAGAATGAGTAAAAAAAACACGTGTGGTGAGAGGCTCCACAAGAGTGCAATACATAGACCCAAGTAGTGCTTGGTGTTGTGTCATTATATGTGTGCACATTAACTTATATCAGTGAGCATGTGCATGCCTGTGTGTGAGTCCTATATGTCTGTGTGCACTGTGAGGCTGTAGTGGATGTGCTGATGCTGAGTGTGTATGTGCGTAATCGTGCAGATGAAATAATCATTGTGTAAAGATCGAGGGTGCAGAAGCAGAAGAAAAAGAAAAAAATAATTGGGAAGTGATTGGGGATGAGAGGGAGTGAAAAGAGATAGGAACAGTCCATAATGTTAGAGAAAAGCTGTGTGTGACTAAATATGAAAACAGCTGATCTCCCAGCCAATGGATGTGGTGGAAGGTGATGCTCTTCACAGTGTCCTCCAGGAACACGTTCTCACTCCCAAAGCATAACATTTTACGCTAGGTGACAAATCGTCAACATATTACGTTTTCGGCTACCCACCACGTTCCTAAATGACGACCTCGGAAAAATGAGGAAATATGAGGACCGTCTGGACTCAATCTACACATGCTCGCTCTTTTTCTTCAAATCGCTTGGAAACATGCTATTTTATGTCATTAAAGTCCTGGTTAAGCTTAGGAATAAGGTTATGGTTAGGGCTAGGGATAAGGTTAGGTTTAGGCCTGGAATACAGGGCCGGAACGTCTATTACCGCGGGACCATCATTACACTGGATTTCATCCATAACCCGGCGCGTACCACAACAACGCGGAAGGTCTCCTTTCGCGTTCCTCATGTTCCTCGACATGACAAAACGTCGGCATGTTACGCCTCGGGAGTGAGAACGGGCTGCCTCAAGAAGCTTCACGTGGGTCTTGATGAAGATTGGATAGTCCGCTGTCCTCTTCCCTTACTTGAAAAACTGCACAGCTCCTGTTGTCTCAAGAAGCAGAGCAACTACGGACAAAGGTTTCGGCCTGTCTCAGCAATGCAAAGCCCCCAGCATCCAACATCAGCATGGAGGAGAGGAAGGCCATTTAAGTCAAGGAGTCAAGGAGGCCATTTACATGAAAAGGGAAAGACCATCTCTGAATCAAGGAGGGGGCCTAAGGTTACATCTGTCACCATCTTGCAATGCTGTGATTGCAACCATTGCCCAACTGTCTGTGAATGGTACTCATGGCCATTGATTAATGGTTGTTGATCAATGGTCATGAGAATTTGCATAATCATGATGAAGGAACTGACCTCACAGCCCAATTATTCCTTCAGTGGGCTGGTTTCAGTCATTATGCAAATGTACTGTTTATAAGATTGGGGAAACCTGCAGTCAGCTGAGACTCACTTGGATGAGTGACAAAACGTTTCTCCCAGTGAAAACGCTACGTCCAGATGAACAGAATCAACCTTTGGAGATATCTACGGGGGCCCTGAGAGGCCAAACGGACTGCAACTTCAGAAAACACCAGCAATAAGAAAAACGCTGCAAAAGCACACAAAACACAATGGAAATAGGAAAAACGAAAACACAAATAGGAAAAAACACAACAGAAGTGTTTCTGGGGAGACAATAACCCGACGGACCAGTTGTAGGAAGTAAAAACATGGTAGCGTGTTTTATCATGATTCATATAATACTGATGACAGATTTTTAGGCTAATACTTACGCTAACACACTTACCTCTCATCTTTCCTCACAAAACCGATAGATCCTCCACTTCTTTTAAGTGTCTCCCAGAGCTCCGGGAGATGACGTCACACAGGTCTTCCCCAAACCCACTCCCCCACCCCCTTTTGGCAGCAATCGGCTGACTGTCGCGGTAACGGAGGCTAACCATGTGTGGCAGGATGAATGTTATTTCTCGGTTCAACCCACTTTCGGCCTGGCGCATTAGGGGGGCGCTAGTATAAATAGTGGCCATTTGAGCATTCCTGGATCGCTTATCTGTGATCTCCTTTTTGGTCACCTGACTTCCCTTGGTGTTGCAGAGATCATTTGCGGGTTACCCTTCTGAAGCCTCCATAACGGCTGGTCATAGCTGTAGAAGCCTCCTATGAGCCACTCCGTTCATGATTCATGACGCTGTTTACTCCGAAGTGTGGGCCTTAGTTTTACAGAATGCTACGCTAACTGAAGTGCTGCTGCTTTGCTTTTACCGTCTGTTCCTGTTGCGAGGTTTCTTTTCCTGCTGCTGCCAGCCTTTTAAAGTGGACAGCGGTGTGGACAGCGACCATATGTATGCCGGCTACGGGAGTCGGCTGGCCTGCACATTGATTGAATGGATGATTAACTTATAGTTGGGCAGACGGCAAGTTGGAGCAATATGGCGATTCTGTCTGCTCCAGATTTTAAAGTTTTATCTAGATTGAATGTTGTTTTGATTTGTAGTTTGGATTTTTGTTACGCCACTGGTGGGAGGCCCTTTTTCTAGCTGCAGATCGCCAGTGTGGTCCTGCAGTTGGGTTATACCCCAGCGCTGCATATTAGTTTTGTTGTAATATATTATAATTTTCATTTTTTCTTTTATTCAGATGCAGAGGGCTGACGTGGAGGACACTGGGGGCGCCTTGGTGGTGGGAACTTTTGAGTGTTACACACCTGTCTTCTTTTAGTTTATTAGTGTGAGTGTGTGATAGTGTGCTGCACTTGTGTATTGGTGTGTTTTCTTTTCTTTTTTGGGGGTTTTGTGCGTGGCATCCCTGCCCCTCCACTGGTAAGCCTCGGCTCTGAATATCTTTTTTTTAAGCATATTTGTACATTGATCTTTATGATTGTGCTTTTATATGTTGTTTTAAATAATTAATAAATTGTCAAACTGTTTTATCATTGAACCTCGTCTCTGTACTGAGTATAATAAACCTAAGTGCCTTCTTGGTGATTAGTGTTACTTCCAGTATTCTCTGGGTGAAATTCCCAGGGTGGCGTTGTCTTTTAAACTGAAGAGTATTTACTTTATTTCCACCTCGTGCTGCTACACATGGTTGATAACGCGCCCCAGGTTGTGCAAATAGACGAGGAAAAAAGAAAGGTACGTCGTTTTACCACATTCCCAAAATCGAGCTAAATTGATTAGCACCATTAAACGAGCCAGGAGTAAGCAAAACAAGACTGAAAAATGGGACCCTCCAGCCGTCGGTTTCCGTTTGTGCAGCGATCATTTCATACAAGATATACACTTTCCAACATAAATATTTCATTATTTACTAGACTATCATTGTAGTTTCTGATGAGTGCAAAACCACATAGTTGCATGCATCGTGGGCTTTCTGTCGTGCTTTCTAAGTTAGCAAGCTGTAAAGTAGAAATACTGAAATGTTTGTTTATTTTCTAGTCAGAAAGAGCAATAATCCATTGAGTCTGGACTTTATTCCATCTATTTTCAACTATGTTCCATTTCCAGAGAAGAGGAGAAAAAAATGAGACTGGATGTGTTCAAATGGTAAATGGCCTGTATTTGTATAGCACTTTACTAGTCCCTAAGGACCCCAAAGCGCTTTACACAACCAGTCATCCACCCATTCACACACTGGTGATGGCAGCTACATTGTAGGGTACATGTTGTCTCTGCATTTTTTAGGGGCGCACTGACAGAGGCAAGGCTGCTGGACACTGGCGCCACCGGGCCCTCTGACCACCACCAGTAGGCAATGGGTGAAGTGTCTTGCCCAAGGGCACAACGACCGAGACTGTCCAAGCTGGGGCTCGAACCGGCAACCTTCCGATTAAAGGCGAACTCCCAACTCTTGAGCCACGATCGCCCCTCACCGTTCAACAGAAGACAGAAAGCAGAGCTACGATGGATAGAGCAAATAAAGCTATCTGCAGAAGGCACCCCCCCAAGGTGAAAATATCAAAGTCTTTCTCTAGTTAACTGTTGTAATATATGTTGGACCTACTTGTTGTTCTGTTGCAAGTTGGTCTTTTACTCTGACTATCATACTTAAATTAATGTATGTAAA
Source organism: Rhamphochromis sp. 'chilingali' (assembly GCF_963969265.1). Classification (NCBI taxonomy): domain Eukaryota; kingdom Metazoa; phylum Chordata; class Actinopteri; order Cichliformes; family Cichlidae; genus Rhamphochromis; species Rhamphochromis sp. 'chilingali'. The sequence goes on along the minus strand of NC_137945.1, from coordinate 34,001,737 downwards.
AGATCTTCAGCCCCACTTTATCCTACTTGGTAAAATTATAAACCAAAACGTTTCTGCACAATTGGTTCTAAGTTTAGCACAAGCTAGTAGTGGTATCATGTACTGTAGTAGTATACTGTAGGAATAGAATGATTAACAAAAATGCGGTTTATATCTTAACACCTCTCTTTATATACTTCTTTTGTGTTTTAACCAGTCAACCAAGCTATTATCCCCAAGATAACAGCAATACTCCTACTGCAGACCAAACTTCCATCTCACAGCATTTGAAGGACTCCATCAATGAAGAACCTGGAAATGATGTCCTGCCTGTTCTCCATGAGAATGTTCTGTTAATTAGCACTGAAACATGTGTTAAACGCCTCCAATCTCTTGAGCAAGAATGCCAAGCTCTGAGGACTGAAAATGTGTTGCTGAAAGAAAAAAACAAATAACACTACACTGAATAAACCGTGTTTAACATGTTTTCAGCAGTACTTGTTAATGTTAATGAAGCTTGGAATGAACTTGTCCTTTGACTTTTTGGTTTTTAATTTCAAAATTGACTCAACCACTGTTTCAAGGCTTTTCAAACACTGTATCGGTGTGATGCATTGTAGACTGGTGCCAAGTCTAGTGTTGTAGCCTGACAGAGACAATCTGTGCTATATGCATTTCGGAACAGCAGCTTTGAGAAGACTGTTTGCATCATAGATTGTTTAGAAATATTTCTAGAGAAACAGAGTTGATTGCTATGGAGGACCACAAGAGCCACGCGCATTGAAATAAAGAATTCTGTGCTTAAATAATGAATTGTAGAATAAAATCTGCATGTGTAAATTCATTTTTGAATTCTAATTTAATAAACTGATTTTTAAAATGCTTTTTAAATCTTCATTTCAAAAATCATTTTCGAATTCCACTTTAATAAACTGCATTTCAAAATCCATTTCCCGTTCCTGTTCGCTCAGGGATTAATTTTGGATTGGCTGTTGGATTAACAACTTCATTTTAAAAATCCTGCTGCTATTCAAATTAGAAACTTCCTGGGATGTAAGGAGCTCTCTGATTGGTTGGTCAGACACAGGCTGTCTGCCTGGATTTTTCTAGCTCATAGCTTCGCCCTGCTAAGAAGCGTGTATGCTTGTACAAAGGCGGTTCAGCCTCAGGATTTACACTCGGCTCGACACGGATATGTGAAGAATGAAGGGACCCTGCAGCCAAACGGAGAGCCCAACCTCTGACTGAGTGCCTGTTTACTCAGTTTGACCACCTGTGAAGGTAAGGTGCTAACATTGCTTTTTTTTTTTTTTTTTTGCCTGTCCCGTTTGGCTCTTTTGCCATCAGAATTGTTGTCTAAAGGCAAACAAAGATGCCCAACGGATTTACTTTACCAAATTGACCATCCCAGCCTTGCCGTAATGGTCCATTTGATTCACCTTTTATTGTTTATTTTATTTTCACTTACTGAATACGGGACAGACTTGACTGGGAGAAAGAAAGAGGTGGTAACATTGCTAACGCTAGCATCACCACACGTAGCCCCGTTATTTTAAGATCATCTTAGCTTATGAAAATTTTACGTCGCAGCTGTACGAGCTAGCTACGTGTTTTGTAAGCTGCTGTGCTCTTCACAAATAAAGCTGGAAGCAGCTCAGACTATTAGAACCAGCACTGAGTCCTGTTACATTCATACAGTGTTAGAGCAAATGCTGCAGCCTACAGCCTTTAAACTAGCGATTAAAATGCTGACAGTAAACTCGTCAGTCCAGATGTTACCACATTACTTTGTGATACTTAAGAGTTAAAACAACTGAGACAGGCTGACTAAAATAACAGCTGTCAGTTCTCTCATTCCTTATATCAAGACTGGAGATCACACTACTGATTTCAGTTCATTTAATATGTGAGTGCACAGATTCATTCTCAACTGGACATAAACGATGATCAAAGGTTGTATATATGATGAATTCATCAAATCCCAGCCTCTAACACAGTGCGCTGAATCTTAGCTTTGAATGTCCAGTATATTCTAATCAGTGCAATTCACTGAACATTCACAAACATTCACTGAACCTACAGTATCTACACCTGTGTGGCAAATGTGTGGTAAAGACACAGATAATGAAATGTAATTATTAATACAATATACATCATGAAAAACGAAAGCTGAAATTAATTCAGTTTAGTACTTTTCTCTGTGTGCTCTGTGATTTTAAAGGCCTTAAATTCTGTGATATATACTGTAAATGATTTTCACAGAGGTCTTAAAGTAGTTAAATCACTGCTGATAGTCTGGTTGTTTATATTTTCACGTTTTTGTGTCTGTAGGGCTGTTTGATGATGATTTGGACTCCTCTGGGAGATGAGGACACACCCACATCTGTTCCATGCTGCAGCCATGGATGGTGTTACGGCTCTGAGGCAGCTTTGGGCCATCAGACGCACACACTGGAAAACCAGCACCTGGACTTCAAGCGAGTTCAAACATTTCTGGCCTCTTATCACTTAGATTTCTTAATCTTAACAGTGAATGCATTTAAAGCAGGAACTGCACACCTAGCCATCAAAAGTTTGGCAGCATGAGTACTGCAAAGTTTTGTAGGGTCCTTGTTAAAAATTCCACAAGCACCACGTTTGTCATATAAAGTTCAATTTTGTACAGTACATTGTTGAAATTATAAACTATATATTCTAGTTATCCACTTTTCAGTATTTTTTGAGTAAATGGATGTCAGTGATAAATCAGCGGTGATTCACCTGCAAATGTTTTTTAACAAACTTTGTTTTTTGTAGAATTTATCAGCAGCTGTGGAGAGATGCATTTGAATATCTTCTGGTTCCACTTTTCCTAACCTGGAAGCTGAGGATGGCTGATTTCTGACAAAGACACACACCTCCGCGCTTATCATGGGTGTTTCATCCTCCGTGCAGCAATTCCAGAGAAAACGAGAGAGCAACGACCACCCATTAAGACCAGCCAGAAATCTGGCCCTTTTTGGCAGCTGTGGAAACTTCCAATAAGAAAGTTTGCATTCTTAGAACAATGCTGGGTCATGTGTGATGTGTCATATGAGGATACTACATTTTGATTTAATTCTGCTCAATTACGTGTTTTGATCGTTGATCCAGTATGGCAGCTTTGTGTTGTGCTGCAAGTTAAAACCCATTGTCCTCATGAGCACAGCATCTAACAACTCTCCTTAAAAAAGTCGATGGACTTTAACTGGACACAATGGTTTCCAGTGGGAGATACATTCATCACTCATCCGTGACACTGGAGAAGTCACCTGGATGAGTGATAAAACAATTTTCCGAGGGGTGACGTAGGAGCAGCGACATGAAAAGACACGTGGCTGAGTTGCTCTGTGGGGATACGCTATTTTTTCAAATTGGGCACTAGCGCGTTATCTGTCGTCAGCTGAGTTATCACTGCAAACGTGCGCATCACCTAAGGGAACTTTGCAACAATGTCAGGATCCAAAAACACCAGAAAGACTGATGGAGCCAAGGCAACTGATAGCAATGCTACATCCCCGGACACGGCCGCGCTAATGGCTGCCATAGCTAACTCGGAGAAGAACGTAGTCGCCAAAATTTCTACGCTGGAAGCAAAAGTCGAGACCAAGTGCCAAGCTCTTAATGAGCTGATCGATTCGCTTCGCAGCAATGTTTCTGACCAAACAGATGAAGTGCGGACTGAACTTTGTGCTAAGATTGATGCTCTAGCTACTACCTTCACTGACCACCATAGCCGGCTAACTAGCCTGGAAGAAGATGCAAACACGTATTCGGACCGGGTTGTGGACTTGGAGAAGCAAGTTCACGATCTGAAAGAAGTTGTGTCAGCTCTTTTGGACAAGACCGAAGACCTTGAGGGGAGACAGCGCAGATGCAACATTCGAATACTTGGCGTGAGGGAGCACTTTGAGACTGGGACGCGCCCTGTCACCTCTGTGGCCCAGCTACTAAAGGAGGTTTTGGCTCTGGATACCGCTCCGACACTGGATCGGGCACATCGCAGCCTCCAGCCTGTCCCTGTGAGAGACCAGAGACCCAGGCCACTTATTGTCAAATTTCACTACTTTCAAGAAAAGGAGGAGGTACTTTGCAGGGCCGCGTTAAACAGTCCCCTGACGCATAATGGAGACAGAATCCTAATTTTCCCCAACCTGCCATCTGCAGTCGCGAAGAGACGGGGGGCCTTTAAAGAAGCTAAAGATCTACTGCGCGGATGTCGGGCTGTGAGATTCGGGATGCTATATCCAGCGAAGCTAAGGATTTCTTCCCCTCTTGGTGAGGAAATATTCACCAATCCGACGGCTGCTAAAGACTACGTCAAGAATCGCATCTTGGCTGTGTGTGGGAATCAAGACACGGACTGAGTGGACTGTACTGACATGGAAATCAAATAATCTCCACCTCCAATGGAACAAATTGTTTTGATCATAAAATGACCGACGAATTCCTAAACACTATGTACAGTTTGAGTTTACATCCTAAAATAACCAGGCCTAGCAGAATTACACCACATTGTGCCACCTTACTTGACAATATTTTCACTAACAATATGGAAAACAACATTGTGAGCGGAATATTAATTAATGACATCAGTGATCACCTACCAGTTTTTGCAGTTTATGACACTAATTATAAGAAAAATCAGCATGAAGAACAACTGAGATACAGACGTGTAAGGACAGAAGAAACTATGACTGCATTTAAGAACGATCTATTAAATCAGGACTGGGACAAGGTGTACAAAGAAGCTGATATTGATATTGCATATGGCATATTTTTAAGAATATTCATGGAGTTGTACGATAAAAACTGTCCAACAATAAAATACAACAGAAAGCACAAATATTCAGATAGACCATGGCTCACTAAGGGTTTACAAAATGCATGTAAAAAGAAAAATACACTCTATAGGGAATACCTAAAACAAAGAACAAAAGAAGCTGAAAATAAATATAAAAAATACAAAAATAAGTTGACCAATATTATACGTGTATGTAGAAAGGAGTATTATAGTAAAATATTGAACAACAGTAAACATAATATGAAAGGAATATGGGATGTTTTAAACGGTATCATTAAAAATAATTCTGGACAACAAAGTTATCCACAATACTTTATCGATAATGGCAATATTATGGAAAACACTGCTGATAAGGTCAACAGCTTTAATCATTATTTTGTAAATATTGGACCAAAACTGGCAGAACAAATTCCTGAGTCACTGCCATCAGTTGACTGTAGTGAAAACCTGATTGATAGGAACCCTAACTCAATGTTCCTCACATCAGTGGAGGAAAAAGAAATAATTGACATTGTACACATGTGTAAATATAAAACATCCACTGATTGTAATGATATTGACATGAAAATCGTCAAAAAGGTCATTGAAGGAATTGTAGGACCTCTAACATATATTTGCAACTTATCATTTCAGACGGGAAAAGTGCCAAACAAAATGAAAATAGCTAAAGTTGTGCCGCTGTATAAAACCGGGGATAGACGCCACTTCACAAATTACAGGCCTGTTTCTTTACTACCACAATTCTCCAAAATCCTAGAAAACCTGTTTAATAAACGATTAGACAAATTCTTAGATAAATATAAATTACTCTCTGACAGTCAATATGGATTCAGATCAAAAAGATCAACATCTCTGGCATTAATCGAATCAATTGAGGAGATTACGAATGCTATAGATCAGAAACAGTATGCAGCTGGAGTATTTCTGGATCTCAAGAAAGCATTCGACACAATCAATCATGACATATTAATTAATAAACTGGAACGGTATGGGATTAGGGGGGTTGTACTGCAATGGGTGAAAAATTATTTAAGTGACCGGAAACAATTTGTGAAGCTGGGTGTCCATTCCTCATCATGCTTGGACATTGCTTGTGGTGTTCCACAAGGCTCTGTACTGGGTCCAAAATTATTTATTATTTATATAAATGATATTTGTAAGGCATCTGATATATTAAAATTAGTATTATTTGCAGATGACACAAATATTTTTTGTTCTGGGGGGAATCTAAAGGAGCTGCTGGATACAATTACT